>NC_069678.1:78300613-79575613 GCF_023699985.2 Odocoileus virginianus
GGTGCTGGTCATTGTGGCCAGGCAAGGTCAGCACAGGGCAGTGAGGTTGGCCACCCAGCTTCCATTTCCAAACTCTGCCACTTTTCCTTCTCTTCCTCCACTCTCTCTAGCCCCCAGTCCTACTTTCTTCTGCCTTCCTGATGAAGGATCTGCAAATGTGTTTACTGAATGTGCTCTCATAAAGTCACTTAGGTCAAAGGTTGAAAGTGATGGGGGTAGTAAAAATCAGAATGCAGCCTAGAATTAGGTGTTGTGGTCTATGAAGTTGACTGACCATAGGATCTGGGAACAAGGATACTGAATTGGAGAAGCCAACAAACCAACAACTGAAGCCAACAACTGAAGGGGCAGAGACTGATCTTCACAGGGTGGATTGTGTCTCCCAGAAGGAGGAAGTGTGGTCTCCTCATTTGACAGATAAGGATTCTGCTACTTTGAGGTAAAGGAATGAAGTAGGTGGAATCATAACCTGTCACTGTGGGATGCATCCTTGGGAATCACTGTGTTCTTTCATCTAAGTTTAAAGATGAGCCAAAACTAGAACCCAGGTTCTCTGACTGCTGGTTTGTTGACTTCTCCAACTCAGTATCCTTGTTCCCAGATCCCACGGTCAGTCAACTTCATAGACAACAACACCTAATTCTAGGCTGCATTCTGATTTTTACTACCCCCACTGCTTCCAACCTTTGATCTAAGTGACTTTTATGAGAGCACATTACAATGTTCAGGTGCTGGGACCAGCAGTCAAAATGTAGGAGTTCTAAGTCAGTCCCACAGAATTCTTCCAGATCAATACCTCTATATCAGGATGAGGAAACTGGTCAGAGAAAACTAACAACCAATGAGGAGTCCATGCAGATCTCCAAGTCCGCACACTCTCTGCTTCCTTGGTCCATTCCATGCTTTTGGCCCATACTGGGGGATGGCATTTCCTTTCCACTCTTGCTCTGACATTTCTCCTCATTTTCCACTTCACTTATCACCCCCTCCCCACACCAAATAAAAGTGAAAGATCTCCTCCCAATTTCCTCCTCAATACGAAAGATTCCTGTTGAACTGAGTCTGACCTCTAGCCAAGAGATGAATCTAAAACTTCTGCTTTCCTTGCCCCATGCTCACTCTGGGTGGCTGCAGCCTCCAGTCTGGCTTTGTTTCCTCTCTTCCTCTTATTAGCTGCTTGATCTGCAGCCCAGTTAATCTGGTCATCTGTGAAGGAGGATGGCTCACAATGAACTACTCCATTTCCAGAAACCATTCTCTGAGGCAGTATGGCCAGGCCCTGAGCAATGTCTGGCTCCTTGATGGAGGGCTGCCCCGGGAGCTGGGGTCAATTAGTGGACAGATTAAGCAATTATTAGCCCCTAACAAGGGTGCTTGGCATCATTACCCTGCCTATTTACTGGCAAACTACAGCTTTCATATGAAAACCAACAAATAAATTAGGGCATCTGGTCTACCGCTGCGTCAGCCATGCAGTAAATGATGTCCAACTGGCTCTCGGCTGCCAATGGATTCTCAGCCCAAGATATCCCTCCCTGGTCACAGCAGCTCTGGAACGTGCCGCAGAGTGACTTATCATTCCAAGAGCTAAGTGTCTGCCACTGGGCACATGAATTGTTCTTAGTTACCCCGCTGCTTCCTCCTGTCTGGCTGTCAAAACCTACATATCTGTCAGGGCCCAGCTCAAAGCTTCTTTCTCCTTGATACATTTTCTGCTCTCTCCAGCAGGGGAAGGGCTCTCTCTGTTCTCCTTCTGTGCTTTTGGAAGGGTTGTGTGCTCTCTTGCCACTTTCCAGCATGGCAGGTGTCTCATGGAATGCCAGAGTTCCATTTTGTCTTTTTTTTCAGGTCTCCGAGGAATAAGTAGAAACATGGAGAACAAGAGGATCAGGGCAAAGACTCAGTTCTTGTTTTCTTACCTCCTCCCCTATAGATGTGTGCAGGCCATGGCCACGACATCAACAAAGGTGGTGACAGGGTCAGGTTTGCACTTCAGGACAATCCCTCTGGCTGTAGTGATAAGAGCACCTTCCAGAGGTGGTCGCTGTCACCTAGGCCAGCTCTGGTTGCTTTCATCCAGGCCAGATGTGATGGTGGCCTAGAAGAGAGGTAGGGGGATAAAGATGAGGGGCAGATTTGCTAGTTTCAAAGAAGAGACTTGGGGACTGCCTAACTATAGGAGGAGAGTCATGGAGGAGACAGTCCTAAATCTGGTGACTGGGAGGCAAGGTGGTGTTTGTCCTAGTGAGAAACAGAGAAGGCAGCCAGCCCTGGAGTCTGGAAGCAGAGGACCCTTTAAGTGGGGAAAGGAGCAGAGTTATTGACAAAACCTCCCTGTCTTTTTGTGACTTCTGTTTCCTGGTGCACCCTTCAGCTTCATGAGAACTGAGACCTCTTAAGGTCCTCGGCCCCACAATCATCCAAACTAATGTCAGCCTTTAGCTAGCAGTGGACACATTAGGGAGCAACTATGCTTTTATTGTTCAGAGTTATCCTGCCTCTCCCCTATCTCTGTCTGTCGAGACTCCAAGGAATAGCTCACATGCTGTCTTTTCCTGGAGGCCCTTCCTGTGCTCTTGAGCAGGACACGCTGTCCTCCAGGCCTTGACCTTCAATATTACGTCTTGAGCTGTCTCCTGGAAACAGAGATATTATTTGTAAAATTCACTGGGCAACACCTAATTCATAGCCATTTACCCACAGTGGCTAACAACATAGGCCCCCAAATCACCTATTGATCACTCATTGTTTTTCCCAGCTGAGGAAAGGTGCTCCCTCCTTCCTAAAACATGTTGACACTAACCCAGATGCTTCTCTTTTTCGCAGGGATCATTGACTTCCTCATAAGCCAGCACCCTATTGCTCGTGTCCTACGGGAACACCTGGTCTTCAAGATTGCACCCATGCTCAATCCTGATGGTGTCTACCTGGGCAATTACAGGTGAGGGAAGGGGGAGAATGCTTGGGTAGGGGTATGAAAGCAAGAAGAAAAGGGGCCTGTTTTTGAGGAGGAATTTTCTTCACCCATGAGTTCATCAGAAGTTTCACCCCAGCTCCTGAGGATGTGATGAGCTGATCTTGACTAGCTCATGCACAGTCATGTGAGATCATTTGCAGGAGTTTCCTGGGCAGTTTGCTGGATCAGGAACCAGGAGACCTAGTATCAGTTTTGGTGCCTACTTCCTGTGTAACCTTGGGGAGTTCACTTTCCCTCTCTGATGCATTGCAGTTTCTCTTGCATAATTAAGATAATAATTACTTCCCTGGCAGGGCACTTGTGAGCATCAGTGCTCACAAAGAAACAGTAGCGATGAATGTGCTTTTGAGCATATGGTGGTGATGACAGTTACCATTTTGTTTCTGGATTTCTTCTTGGAGATTATTAATGAAGGAGAGCGGCAGCCTGCATCACGTGGGCAGCATTTCTCTTTGGTGTGAGCATACTGGCTGGCCCCACACTCACTCTTGAACTCTTTCTCCTGGCTTAGCCCCATAATTTACAGCCGAAAATTCCACTGCCCAGGGAACCATCTGCTGAGAGAACATTGAATCCTCTGAGAAAGAGTGTGTTATTAGCCTTATTTCACCTTTGAGGCAACACACTGGCCCAAAGTCATACAACCAGTAAATCATTGACTAACTTCACTGCCCAAATTATACAGCTTGAGAGCTGATTGGTCCTAGGATTCCCAAGGTAATATTCAAGCTCCCCGGCTTTGATGCAAGACTGTGTGACCTGTTGCCTCACCCCCCACCCTCTAGTCTTAGAATCATTGCTCTGGCCACTCTAAGGAAGGACTGGTTCCTTACACAGTTCCTGTTGGGGCCTGATACCTCACCTTCATAAAGGCCCTCTGTCCAGGGCTTCCTAGTCCCTTCCTCATCTCACTTTGTGTGTTTTTGTGTTAGTTGCTCAGCGGTATCTGACTCTTTGTGACCCCATGGACAGTAGCCCACCAGGCTTCTCTGTTCATGGAATTCTCCAGGTAAGACTACTGGAGTGGATAGCCATTCCCTTCTCCAGGAGATCTTCCCAACTCAGGGATCAAACTCAGATCTCCTGCACTGCAGGCAGATTCTTTACTCTTTGAACTACCAGGGAAGACCCCTCATCTCACTAATCCTTCCTTACAAATCAGCTTGTACCTCTTCTTCTGAAAAACATCCCCCAATCCCCCAAAGAGAATTGGCCATTCCCTTCTCTGAGCTCCCACAGGCTTGGCTATTGAATGTGTCTTACCCCATTGCAAGGACCCCACGGTCCTAAAACCACCAGAGGGAAAACCTGAGCCTTAATGGTCCTTGTGTTCCCCAGTGCCTATCATCAGGGATCAGCATGTGATAGATGCTCAAAAAGAGTTTGGTGGATACAAGAAAAAAAAAAGAGAAATGACTTTCCTGATGAAGGCACTGAGATTCAGAGATCAAATGGGACTTGCCCCAGGTCAGTGGCAGAACTCAGACCAGAACCCACATTTCCTGACATCCCATCAGGTCCTTTTGAAACAGAGCTGGTTTAATGCTTTCCCAGAGTGTGGCAGTTGGGTCCACAGAGGCTTCCTGGCACCCCTGGGTGTGAGTTAGGGAGAACCCATGGGATGCATGATGCCTTAATTAAAGACAGTTTTGCTTCCACTTAATTGGCTCAAGTGATGGTTCATTAGCACTGGCAGGTTTTATGGCTGCTGCAGGCCTGGGAGCAGCGCCTTTCCACCTTTCCTGGACAGAATGCAATGTTGGCGATAATGGTAGTGGAAGGACCATTTGATTGATGTTAACATTTCTGTTTAATTACAAGAGCAGCCATGGTTAGAAGAGGTCAGTGCTGTCCAGTCCACATGCTTATTTATATCATCATCTGCTGTCCGGGATGACCAGTTGGAAAGAGGTCTTTGACCTTGGCCAAAATGCCTCCTCTTTCTGGGCTTCAGATGGCCAGTGCGGGTGGTGCTGGGGAGGTAACTGCTTCCTGTATGTCCCCAAGCTGTCCAAGTTTTGTGATTTGGGGCTTTCAGGATAAAAGAATTCCACCCCTCAGAAATGGTGCTGTACTGAAGTTTAAAAGCCCAGCCTTCTCCCAGCGAGAGTATGTGATTCTCATTACAAGAGCTGAAGAAAATCTCTAACCACAGGCATTAATCCTCTTGCTAAAACAGCTCTGAGTAGCAACAAAAAAACCTATCAGTCATGAAAATTCACCATTAAATATTTGGAGGATGTGAAAAATAATAATCAAGTCTACAAATGGAGAGCTTCAAGGTACCTTAGAGGTTCTGTAGGCCAGCCCCTCACAGAGCTACCCTACCGGCCACAGCACAGCGTCCCATGGTTTGGTGGGACTTGCCCAGGCATTGTAGAGGAAGAGTGGATTCACAGTTCAAGTAAATTTAGGGAAACATACAGTTAGGCAAAGTTAAACACTCTCTTCTACACTAAGATTTTTCCATTTTGAATATGCCAATAAACAGAAATCCCAAGAGGGGAATAAAGTGTTCAGTGTTTCCCAAAGAAACCCCTTTCCCCACCGGCCCTCACCTGCCCCACCACCACCTTGTCCCCAGGGGTGTTAGGGGCTATAAAACACCTGGAAAATGCCAGCCCAAGGATTCTGCTTGCTCACCAGTGCCATGTCAGGCGCTCACACACTTGTCTCATTTAATGCTAGCAGCAACTCTGTGAAGAAGGATCTTTGTGAAGCTTTCTGTGCTTGCAAATAGTAAAAATCTACTCCATGCCCTCCAAGTGCCTTTTCTCCCCCTACCCCTCCTCCTCTTTTTCCTTCTCTTTTTCTTCTCCTATGCTAAAGAACCATGTAATCAAATCTAGAAAGAGGAATCAGATTTCCCAGCTTTGACCATGCAAAGCTGTCTGATTCTTTGTGACCCCATGGACTATACAGTCCGCGTAATTCTCTAGGCCAGAATACTGGAGTGGGTAGCTCTTCCCTTCTCCAGGGGATCTTCCCAACCCAGGGATCGAACCAGGATCTGCTGCATTACAGGTGGATTCTTTACCAGTTGAGCTACCAGGGAAGCCCTATATTTAATCATACAAGTACTAATACCATGGTATTTATAGTAAAATAGACAAGGTGCACTCTAGCACTTAATGGCTGGTGACGATACCTGTCCCACGATAGATGATGTACTTTATGTAAAAGAGCAGCAGTGTTTACTTACTAGACTCCTATGTGTGCTCCCAAACTCTGGCTTATGGAAGAAATAGAGAGAACCAGAGTTATAGCAGCCACCGTACACTCTCTGGCAGCCCTCTATAACAGGAGCTGGTGTAACAGGAGATAACAACAGTATTATGGCATCTAATAAAAACACAGGCCAACTATACAGTCTGTCTCACTTTTGTTTGTTAGCTCCGATTGCAGCCATGAAATTAAAAGACGCTTACTCCTTGGAAGGAAAGTTATGACCAACCTAGATAGCATATTAAAAAGCAGAGACATTACTTTGCCAACAAAGGTCCATCTGGTCAAAGCTATGGTTTTTCCAGTGGTCATGTATGGATATGAGAGTTGGACTGTGAAGAAAGCTGAGCGCTGAAGAATTGATGCTTTTGAACTGTGGTGTTGGAGAAGACTCTTGAGAGTCCCTTGGACTGCAAGGAGATCCAGCCAGTCCATCCTAAAGGAGATCAGTCCTGGGTGTTCATTGGAAGGACTGATGCTGAAGCTGAAACTCCAATACTTTGGCCACCTCATGAGAAGAGTTGACTCATTGGAAAAGATCCTGATGCTGGGAGGGATTGGGGGCAGGAGGAGAAGGGGACGACAGAGGATGAGATGGCTGGATGGCATCACCAACTCGCTGGGCACGAGTTTGAGTAAACTCCTGGAGTTGGTGATGGACAGGGAGGCCTGGCTTGCTGCGATTCATGGGGTCGCAAAGAGTCGGTCACGACTGAGTGACTGAACTGGACTGGACTGAAGTTGTGTCTGACTCTTTAGAAATCCCATGGACTGTAGCCCACAAGGCTCCTCTGTCTGTGGGATTTCCCAGGCAAGAATACTGGAGAGGGTTGCCATTTCCTTCTCCAGGGGATCTTCCTGACCCAGAGATCGAACCCCCGTCTCCTGCATTGACAGGTGGATTCTTTACCACTGAGTCACCAGGGAAGCCCTGTCTTTGCTGTCTCTGTCTCACTTACTACACTCTGATAACACTGGCCACTTTCTGCAGTTTAGGTCTGAGATTTAATGTCACTTCACAGAAAGGCCAGGCTTCCCTAGTGGCTCAGAAGATAAAGAACCTGCCTGCAATGCGGCAGATATGAATTCGATCCCTGGGTCGAGAAGACCCCCTGGAGAAGGGAATAGCAACCCACTCCAGTATTCTTGCCTGGAGAAATCCATGTACAGAGGAGCCTGACAGGCTACAGTCCACGGGGTCAGAAAGAGTCAGACATGACTGAGCGACTAAAACACATACACACACACACAGAAAGGCCTGCCTAGATTCTCCAATATAAATTAGGTTTCCCATTACCCTCTTTCAGAGCACTCTGAACTATCCTTTCAGAGCCCTTGCCCCAGTTTGTAATCATGTGCTTATTTATTGAATGATTGTCCCCACCTCTAGACCATAAGCTCCCTGAAGTCAAGACTTTATCCCCAAAGCCTGGCACACAGCCCAGGACAGAACCAGTCTTTGACGCATAATTATCCAAACGAGTCAGTAAACTCCAGAGCAGTGCTTAGTAACTAGGAAATGGCACAGGGGCTTCCCTGGTGACTCAGATGGTAAAGAATCTGCCTGCAATGCGGAAGATGTGGATTTGGTCTCTGGGTTGGGAAGATCCCCTGGAGAAGGAAATGGCAACCCCCACCAATATTCTTGCCTGGAGCTGCGTCCACAGGTAGAGCAATCATCGCCAGATGCCCTCAGCTCCCAACCCTTTACTTTCAGCAACTCAGCCTCCTAACCCTGGTTATTTTGATCTTATGCTGTTGTGACATAAACACTACAATGAGCTGCTCGAATGATTTAGTGAACTTTGGATTCAGAGCCACACTTAGTTCTTGTACAGGGCGTTATACTTAGAAACCACCTTGGATCATTACCACAACTCTTTGAGAAAGGAAAGTCAGTTTTTATTATATCCACTTGAGCAAAGGGGAAACCAAGTCTGCAGAAGTGAAGAGCTGTGTTTAAGGTCCCTTGGTGTGTCCAGGGCTCCCTCCACTGCCAGACACTGCCTGTGTCCTACAGGCTGGAGGCAGAAGCAGAGAACTCGTGGACTGGCTTTACCTACTCTCCTGAGCCTTCTCATCCTGGGGCAAGACCCTTCTCTCCCCGGCTTCAGTTCCCCTCTGCCCTCTTGGAAGAGGAAAACAAAGTGCAGGATGCTTCTCATCATTTAGCAGAAGCCCTGGAGATAGGCTCTGTCAAGAATGGTACAGCTGCAGCACAGACGAACCTGGAGGACGTTATTCTAAGCAAAATAAGCCAGACACAAAAAGACGGATGTTTTATGATTCCACTAATATGAAGTACTTAAGAGTAGTCAAAATCATAGAGGCAGAAAGTAGAGTGGTGATTTCCAAGGGCTGGCTGGTGGGGCTGGGGGAGGAGACTTATCGTTTAATGGATATAGAGTTTCAGTTTTATGAGAAGGAAAAGGTTTGGAGATAGCTGGTGGTGATGGTTGCACAACATTGTAAACATGCTTAATACCACTGAATTGTACACTTAAAAATGATTAAAATGGTACATTTTATGTTGTGTGCATTTTATCACAATGTAAAAATAGTGGTATAACCTATCAATGCAATTTGAGCGTCTTTGGAGAGGATTAGGGGGTGAATCTCAGGCCTGGAAGGATGGAGGGATAAACACTGTAACTTCAGGCACTTACAGAGACAAGAGCCACAGGCAGAGGTCGGCAGGCCTTTGGTGTCCAGGGTGACAGGCTGAGTTGGCATGTTCTTGTTGGTGGCTAGCGCCGTCCTGCAGGAGGTTGGCCGACCCCGCACAGTGCAGCCCGTATTCTCTCTCTCCGTCACCGCCTCCTCCCCATCACTTCCTTTGCAGAGGAGACACCCTCCTTCCCTACCTGTACCCCACTGAGGCTGTGTGATGTGCAGTTTTCCTTGCAGCTGAGAAACAGATTCTCCATCTCCATATGACAATATGAAACTCTGCATTAGGTTTGCATTTCTTAATTAGGTGCTTGTCATTGTGTATTCCATAGAGTCACGTATAAGTAAACAGTCGTAGACCTTTGAATAAATTTATTGGTTTTATTTATGTTTCTGGGCATAAAAATCTATAATTACCAGGTACAGCCTCCATATAACTGGTATTTAATGACAATTACTTTTTGTTACCATAGAAATGAGTCCAACATAGTTACCCATAATTTCTCATTTCCCAAACCTCACACATGCTGAATTGCAATATTACCATAGTAATTGCCTATTAGTCATCATAAAATACGCAGTTACCCAAAAGATATCAGGATGCTGTGAAATTTCTCATCTTTGGGAAGCCTCAGTGCTTCTTGAGAGTGTGGAGGTGGGGGAGAGGAACAGACCTCCACGGGTGGTGCAGAAATGATTCGGCTTTATCACACAGCACTGCAGACCCCGCAGTGGAAACGGATGCTGCTACAACCCGCAGACTTGCAACACATTCTGTCTGTTGGCCCTGGTGAGCTTTACGTAGCAGAGAATGCTCCAGCGCAGTAAATCCAATTTAACTAAGGTTTGTCGAGGGCCTGCTGAGTGTCAGGCCCTGTGCTGCGCCTTAGGGAAGCAGATGGAGATCAGAGGCAGCCTTTGGTAATAAGAGGCTCAGTATTTGTACTAGAGGGGTATGTGTCATGCTGTGGAAGCCTGGACATCATCAGAGCTAGTGTCTAAGTGCCTACTAACCACACATTATATATATCATCCTTGCTAACACTCAAAACAACCCTGAGGTGGAGGTACTATTATGGCCCCTTTTTAATTAGAGGAGCAAATTGAGGCCCAGAGATACCAAAGAACTTGCCTGAGTCCCCTAGCAGGGAGGGTCAGGTCAGGTTTATGAATCCAAGCTGGCCAGGCCTAGCCTGATACAAATTATACCCATGGCTACACTGTATCCTGAAAGCGGGGAGTGCTTCCTTCTGACTAAGGGTGATGAGGGAAGGTTTTTGAAGAATGTATATAGTCCACCAGACATAGAAGGGATATAAGGAGAGATTTTTACAGCAATCATCACTACATATGGCAGAGGGTAAAACACCAGGGGAGATATTTCCAGCACACACATACACACACTTACAAACACAAACATAACACACATATAGATATACGCATAGAGACACATACACATATGCATGTACAGACGCTGTAACCGACCAACCCCACTCACCTCAATAGCCAAAGAAGGAAACATTCTTAACTGTCCAAAATAGAATGGAAAACAAAATTAGCTATGTAAAAAAAATGTGTCAGTATTGTATTTGTTCTTTGACAAGCATAAAACTGTGCGTTTTTCATCAACTGGAAGTGAGCACAAAGATCCACTGCAAGTTGCCTCACCACGCAGTATCTGCCAGCCCCTTCTCACTATGCCTCCTTCCCCACACAGGCCGCATCCCACCCCCTCCCCACCCCACAACCTGCTGCCTCTCTCAGCCTCGTCAGCCTTGGGGTGGGATGGGGCCTCAGAGAGAGCTTGTCCAGGGCCCCACCTAGGGCAGGGGAACCTTAAGAAGTGCCACACTGATGCCAGCTCTGACTCTTAGAGGGTGTTTATATTCATGCTAAACGTGTCAACCATCGTTTCTGCTTTCTGCCCCGAAGGATTAGTCAGGTTTGATCCATTTTTACGTGGTAGCGTTTCAGCTATTTGAGGATTGGGTGTCCCCATGCCTCCTTACTCCTCACTCACTCCAACCACTGTCAGCTCCTTTCTCCTGGCTGAACATCCCCAAAACTTTACAACTTTTCATATGTGATCTGAAATCCAGTCCTCTCCCCGTCCTTCCTGCTGTCTTCTGAACATGCTCCAGAGGTTCATCATGGTCTATACTTGAGACGTGATGTCCAGGATGGAAAACTTATAATGATGAGTGCTGCTGCTGATGATGATGGTGATGATAGTGATGGTGATGATGACAATGATGGTGATGATGGTGGTGCTGATGACGATGATGACAATAATGACGTAGATGATGCTGGGAGTGATGGCAATGATAATGGCAATGATAAATAGCCTATTGAACCTCCCGGATCTTGCCTTAGTCTAGGTATTTTGCATGTATTGCTTTATTTAATTCTTAGAACAACTCTATTATTATTCTAATCTTACAGATGAGGAGTCTGAGGCATAGGTAGATTCGGTAACTCCCGTAAGTTCATAGGGCTAGTTAGTGGCACAAGAGAAGGAAGGAATTATCACAAGCCTAGTTCTGGGGACATACTTCTCCTGGTACAACCTACTTGCCCATTGCTATCTGACATTGACCTCCTGTAGACCTCAATCCTTCCACTTGCATTCCTGCTAAGTCACAGCCGCCACACTCCAACCACCCCATTGCCCTTCTTTCTCTGAGAACCATAGACTGGGCAGAAATCACACTCCTCCTTTGAACAAAGAGGAAACCAAGCCACAGAGAGGCTAAGTAACTTGCTCAAGGTCACACAGTACGTGAGTCATATAGTTTTTCAAGATGAAGCGCAAGTGACACAGGGACCAGACCAAGCCTTACCTCCCAGAGACGCTCTCCCATTTTATATAACCTGAGTGATGTTCCCACAGAGGCTGAAAAGACACCAGGGCTGGCAGCATAATCAGGTGTCTAACCCACGAGTGCACACCGCCAAAACCAATTATTCAAATGAGCTTCCCAGCCAGGTTCCGCAGAAAAAGCCAGATGGCTAGATGTCTATGGAGACTGCTCCCCATCTCTCTGTCCCTTCAAGTAGCCTTTCAAAGTTAGAGTTGATAGTGAGTTGATTTTAATAATTAATTCTACAGTGAAGACAGGCCTCTGTGGGACAGTTACCCAGAATTAGGGGCTGGGGAGTCTGGAGGGGCAAAACATTGTGATAGAATCAAGAGCTTCATGGGTCCCAGTCTTAGTTCCTAAACCACTGAGGGAATAGTGTCAGTTCCATGTGCAATCCTTTGGGGGCTCCCTAAATACCATCAGAAGAAACCTATACTCTTCAGCCTTGTCTTCAAGGTGGGCTTGGCTTTCAGGAAGCTCTTCCTCAGCCTCACCTCCCACTGTCTGCCTTGTTGGTGTTCACTGGTTCAGTGGGTTCTTTGTGACCCTGTGGATTGCAGCATGCCAGGCTTCCCTGTCCTTCATTATCTCCCTTGCCCCATGTTCAAATGCTCACTCAGCAAGTACTTTGTCCCAGGCATCAACTGGGGACCTGCAGTGGGCTTAGCCCATGTTTGCCCTCAGGGAGCAGTGAGATGGATCTTAAGGGGTGAGTGGGAGTTAGTCAGATAAAGAAATTGGCAACACATTCTCAACCAAAAGAATAATACTGTTAAGCAACAACAGTGATTATAATAATAGAAGCATGGATGGAATTTTACAAGTTGTCAGACCCTATTCTAATACTTTTTAATGTATTATCCCCCTGGAGAGGTAGGGGTGATAACTCATTATGCTTCTGCTCCCACTCTCAGCCTACTACCAGCCATGTAGGAGGAGATACAGGGATCAGAAAGATAGAGGTCAGAATGTTAGCTTTATTATTGATAGAAACAGGATTTGGAAGGCATAGCTTATATCTGTGGCTAAAATTGGCCTTATACTTCACCCCAAAATTCAACTTCCCCACCATCCACAATTAAAAGATGCTTGCTTCTTAAAAGTAAAGTTATGACAAACCTAGACAACATATTAAAAAGCAGAGATATCACTTTGCCAACAAAGGTCCATCTAGTCAAAGCTATGGTTTTTCCAGTAGTCATGTACGGATGCGAGAGTAGGACCGTAAAGAAGACTGAGTGCTAAGGAATTGTTTCTTTTGAACTGTGGTGCTGGAGAAGATCTTGTGAGTCCCTTGAGCAGCAAGGAGATCAAACCAGTCAACCCCAAAGGAAATCAACCATGAATATTCATTGGAAGGACCGATGCCAAAACAGAAACTCCAGTCCTTCAGCCACCTGATACAAAAAGCCAACTTATTGGAAAAGACCCTGATGCTGGGGGAAATTGAGAGCAGGAGGAGAAGGGGGTGACAGGGGACGAGATGATTGGATGGCATCATCGACTCAATGGACATGAGTTTGAGCAAACTCTGGAGACAGTGAAGGGTAGGGAAGCCTGGCATGCTGCAGTCCATGGGATCACAAAGTGTCAGATGCGACTGAGTGACTGAGCAACAAAAATCAGCCACAAGCCGAGAAGCAAGTGAGAAGCATTCCAAGTGGAGCAGAGGAGGCCAGAACAGACCCTTCCTGAGGGTAGCAGATCTAACAGGCTGTGCCAGGAGGGCCAGCCCAACGAATTCTGCTCCTTCCCCCCAAGTTGATCCATCAGATAAGTTCCGTCCCCTCCATCAGGAAGAGGAAGAGAGGAGATGGAGGTGAAGTGCCATTCCCCTTTCTTCTGGGGACTAAAAGCCCCCACTAGGATTGAGAAGGGGACTTTCTCCCCCAAACCCCATGAAACTATGAAGTAGGTTCTTGTGTTATCTTCATTTTACAGACAAGGAAACTGAAGCACACAGAGCAGTGAAATCATTTGCCTGAAGCCCCAGAGGAGGGAGATCCAGGAGTCCAAACCAGAGAGCTGACCCTGAGCCAAGTGTTCAGTCTCTGAGACCTGCTGCCTGAACCCCAAGTAAGCAGGAACTCTGAGGACCACCAGGTGGTCTGGCATGGCTGGTACCCATGGTCAGGACTGCAGCCTGCAGTGTGGGTTCACACACCGAACAAAGGCTAAGGGGCAGGTGGAAGCTGACAAACCTGGCCACTTGGAGATTTTACACCAGCCCACAGAAGGGGGTGTATTTTGTAACTAGCTCATAAGACATATAATGTGCAAGGCTTGTGTGTAGAGGTTGGGGGACATGATGCAAAAAGCTGAAGGAATAAGTAAGGACTGGTTTGTGGAGGATCCTGAGTGTCACACCAAGAATGAAACCGTAAGGCCAGCTAACATGTATGTAGCGCTTATCTCAAACAAGGCAGTGTGCCCAGCGTTTACATGACTGATCTCATTCAATCCTTTAAACAACCCTCTGAGGCAGGCAGAATCCATACTTTTCAGATCAGGTCTGAGGCCCAGAGAGGTTAAACCAGCTGACCCACAACTGCACCAGAATCTCACTCAGGCAGCATGGCTCTGGAGTCCACACTTGCAACCAAAGTCACTTCTCAGGCTCAGACAAGGCAGGCAAGGGTCTCAGCAGTTTCCAGACCTGTGAAGCGCTAAAAGACTTTTCTTCCCTCCAGGGCTTCCCCTGCCCTTTTTCTATAAAGAAATGGAAAGAGCTGATTCCTAGCCCCACGGGCAGGGGTTTCTCCCAGGTGGCTCAGTGGTAAAGAACCTGCCTGCCAATGCAGGAGAGGTGGGTTTGGTCCCTGGGTTGGGAAGATCCCCTGAAAAGGAAATGGCAATCCGCTCCAGTATTCTTGCCTGGAAAATCCAATGGACAGAGGAGCCTGGTGGGCTACAGTCCATGGGGTTACAAAGAGTCAGACTCAACTTAGTGACTAAACAGGCCTCAGGGGTCTTTAGATAATGTGCCCTCTCGAGCTTTTAAAATGGTTCTCTACTCTTTGTCAGTATTCTTTACAGAGAGGGAAATAATCCATCAGTTCTGAAATGGACTTCCAACTCTACCCTTACATAGCTATGTGACCTTAGCACCAGTTTTCCCATTTTTTAAATATGGAAATTGGGATTTATGGAATCTTAGGTCCTTCTGATTGGTGACTGGCTCTCAGAATTGCTTTCAGTCTCATTGTGGAAATCCCCCCAAGTCCAGCAGGAGCCTCGAAGGAGGAGGCTGAATCCCAGAGCACATGCTCTTCACGGGGAGGGAGAACGTGCTCCAACACTTCTTCTGGTCCACTAGGAATAAGCTCTGGGAGAAGGGGCACCAGAGAGTCTAGGGTTAGACTCTTTTCCACCCTTTTCCCAGGTGTGGTCTCAGCACCCCCTTCCCCAATCCTACCACCTTGTCAGAAGGACCCCCGCAACAGGGTCAAGACCTTGCTGACCCTTAGAGGTCAGAGCCTCGAGTGCTCATCCTGGCTCTGTGTGAACCTTGGGCACACCCAGGGCCACCTTCCACAGACATGCAGTTTGCGCACCACACACAGGCTCCTGGTCCAGGGTCAAAGTGGGCTGCAACTCTGCTCCCATCTGGCCAGAGCGAGTGCCCACCCAGAGGGGTACCTGTTTCTAAGTTGTCAGCCAGGAATGATGGGCAATTTGGCCATTTGCATAAAGGTACTTTTCATGCTAGGTCCTGCTTGAGGCCCAGTTTCTCCATTTAAAAGCTAAGGGTATTGCATCCACCCCTCAGCTCATATGAGTCCCTCTGTCGGGCACTGAACTGACTCCCAGGGCTGCTACAAGAGACTAGAGTGATGGTTAAAAATATAGGCTTTAGAGCTGGGCACACCAGGTTCAAGTCCTGTCTCTGTCCCTTTTCCTTGCTGAGCTAAGGGCAAACTACTTAACCTTTCTGTTTATTTCCATTTCTTCACATTACTGTGAGTTGGCTATGTACCTGACACTGGGCTAATGCTGAAGACTCAATGGCAAGTGAAACTGATTTAGCTCTGCCCTCCCAGTGCTTTTAGGTCTCTGAGCAAAACATGAATTTGTCCAAGATCATAAAATGACTCAGTGGTAGATCTGGGGCTCAAACCCCAATTCTTCTGAGTTGGAATCTATGTAATTATCTATCCTCCTCTCTGCCTCCACAGTCTGGGCCACATCCATGTTGTGATCATGTAAGAAGGAACATGAGGGAAATGCTTTAAATATCTCAGTGGTGGTGATGGGAAGTGGGTTGATATAATTGCCCCTTGTGTGCGTGTTTGGAACAAAGAGCTCTGCCCACTACCCTCTGTTTCCACTGCAGCAGGGCCCAGCCCACCTGCTAAGCATTTTGCAGCAGCTGTTGATGATAGATTGCCTGGCATTCTGACACTGGCCAATCAATAGAGCTGGAAGTTGCCTCGGGCCAAGAGCAATTGAATCCCAACCTTTTAGTGGCATTAAATACAGCAATATTTATTTTGCTTTTGGTGCAAATATGCTTAATCCAATTCAGCTCATTGATAATGCTGAAAAACTGCTGCGTTTGGGGGACAATTGTGTGCATGCCCCATATATCTCCACTCGTCCATGCCACCCTTCCAGGATCACACGGCCCCACATGCTCAGGGTGAGGTTGATCTGGAGCCACCAAGCTGCCTTCCTCTCTACCCTTTAGAGGAGATGAAAAGGAAATCATAAGGAGTGGAATTAAAATCATCGCTCTCATTCCAGCTGCCATTGTTGCAACAGGGATGAGGTGTGGTGTCCTTCACAAGATGGAGCTGTTTATTTGCCATTTAAATAATGTTCTCCAGAACCATTGTATCTCTGCCATTGGGCAGAGGAGGAGGAGAGCATACAGAAAGAGCAGACAAAGGAGTAGTCTAGCATCTCTTTCATAGATCACACAACCTCCTTGATGACTGGAGGGACGGCAAAGGGTCACTGGGTTCAGTCAGACCTCAGTTTGAATCCCAGCTCTATATTCTAGTGGTTGTCAAATGACCTTCTCAAGGTCACCTCTCTCTTGGATTTTATTTTCTCATTTTTTAAATGGGGATAAATTCTACATACCTCACTGGGTTATCGTGAGAGTATCTGGCATGTAACAAGTGCTTAAATACATTTCAAAATATGTCTTCAAGTAATTACCTGGACCTTGTTTGCCAACCTTCAGGGTATTTGTTCATCTATTCATTTACTCATTTATTCAATAGATATATTGAACCTTCTCTACACTTGAGTCTATGGTATACAAAGTTGGAATGGAGGTGGGCAAGATGACACAGACATAGTCCCCACCCTCACTGGGCTGACAGTTTGGAAGAAAAAAAGAAAGGCACTCAAGAGCATTTCCCGCTCAAGAGAAAGATGTTACATATTACATGAATAGTCCATGGAATTCTCCAGGCCAGAATGCTGGAGTGGGTAGCCTTTCCCTTCTCCAGGGGATCTTCCCAACCCAGGGGTCAAACCCAGGTCTCCCACATTGCAGGCAGATTCTTTACCAGCTGAGCCACAAGGGAAGCCCAAGAATACTCGAGTGGGTAGCCTATCCCTTCTCCAGAGGTTCTTCCCAACCCAGGAATCAAACTGGGTCTCCTGCATTGCAGGTGTATTCTTTACCAGCTGAGTTACCAGGGAAGCCACATATTACACAGTTATTTATAAATTCGACTTTCATAAATTTGAATTTTTTAGAATGGTCCCAATGTCGAATATTCTATCTCACTGGTACCATAAACAGCCCCAATTGTGTCAGAACTTGGGTCCTGATTTTGAGCTCATTCAGAAATTTTACCTTGAAAATAAGTAACAAAATAATAGAAGACCAAGGAGACAGAGGCCCAGAGTAGAAACCCTAGCTTCCACACCCAGGGACTCTAAAGTGGTGATCAAAGGGGTGAAAGCTGGGCATCTAGAGGTCATCTTGTTCATTCCCCTGTCTTTAGGCAGTTGATTTGGGTCCTGAAACCACTGATGAGGAATAACCTGCCCCAGCCCATGACCCAGTGAAGGACACAAGCATCACACTGTTAGGAATGTGTAGAATTTCCCTGACTTTGTACATGCCACCAACTCTGGAATGTTCTCTCTTGTCTTGACTTTAATGAACTTTCCGTCTTCTCCTCAAAGCTCTGAGCAACATGAGAACTCCTAGAGGCAAGGATTGGGTCTGATGCAAATCTCGAATGTTGGGAAACTCATGCAATAAATGTTAAGATGTTGGTAATTCTTGATTATTTGGCATTTCTTTTAAAAACTGTATCAATCTCTTTGCTAGACTGTGTTGTTCTCTTTGTATTTCAACCTAACCTTATTCAAAATGTATGCTTCTTCCAACTTGCTAGCTTCAGAGGTAAAGCCCAGTTACTGATGCCTTTGAATCATTTAATGAGAGAGCTGGAAGGGTCCTTTATGCATGAAGTGTAGCCCCCTCATTCTACAAAGTGCATGGAGCCTAGGAGAGGGAGATATCTTTCCTAACATGATGTAGACATTGAGGCCTGTGCTCTGGTCCCTAGCCAGAGCTCCTACAACTTTACTAAGATGTTTTCTTCAATAAATATCAGTCTTTCTACTGATAGGATGGTTGCCAATAGAAGCTTTCTTTAAAAATCAGCTCAAAAAGAACCCAGCACAGGTACTGTTGATTTAAGAGTTCCACAAATGCTTTAGCTTCTAAAGCACTCCAGGATTCTTGAGGATTGAGTTGCCTTTGAATCCCCAGCCATACTCTGCTTTCATCTGAAGTTTGGATCAAGGAGTGGATCTTTCAGGATATCTCAGCAATGACACTTTTCCTTCCGTTTTGAATCTCACTTTTTTGAATTAGAGAGGCTCCCAGCAAGTAACATGACCAGGTGTGAAGATCATGGAGACCAGAGCCAGTACACCTCCTGGATTCCAGTCTGGGTCCTGTGCAGTACTGGGTAGCTGACCTTAGAAGAATGGCTTATTTGCTCTGGCCATCAGTGCTCTCACTTGAAAAAAAATGCAATCTGCCTGTGTGGCTGGATGTTTCTGAGAACTATATCATAGGATATAGGAAAATGCTTGGGAAAGAGTGAAATGTTCATTCGACAACTACATCTTTAATGTCTGCTATAGTCCAGGCTTTTTGTCAGGCACAGGAATACAAACATGAATAAGACATCATCCTTGCACTCGAGGAACCCATGGTCCAGTGGGGAAGACAGACTCAACAATGACTATATTTTACGTGGTAGCCACCCTGATGGGGGAGCAATGGATGCCAGGAGCAGAGGAAAAACACCCACCATGTGTTTGCAGAGAGTAAGTCAGCAAGCCTTCCTGGAGGAGATGATATTTAGGCTCAGACAATTTCAACAATATACCACAGTTACCACCAGTGCCACTGCCATCACTGGCTACCCTTTATTCATTGTTCATTCTGTCTGAGGATTCTGCTGGGCCATTCGTAGACATTTGCTCATGTATGCAATCCAGGCCAAGGTCGTTCTCTTCATTACACATATGATAAAACAGAAACCCAGAGGGTTTTTAAAAAAGAAATTTTAAAGTCACACAGCTGGTAAGGAATACAGCCAAAACTTAAGCCTAACTGACTTCCAAAGCATCTAGTCTTCCCAACATAACCTCATTGTTCTGTGTTATTCTGTGAGGCAAGGCTGAGACTGATGGAGAGAGTCACTGGAAGACAAATTTCAGCTAAAGACAGGGAAGATTTTCTTAACAGAGCTTTCTAAGAATGGGATAAGTTGTTTGGGGGGATGGTGAGTACCAGGGCCTGGCAGTGTCATGGAAAAACTGACTTGGCCAAGACTTTGCTGAAGGCATTCTTATTTAGAAGAGGGGGAAGTAAGTAAGCTAACCATCTCTAAGGATACAGTTGCTTATGACTAAATCCTGTTATCAATGACAGTGTTCCCTTCCAAATTTTTAGGTGCTCGGTGCAGGCTGGAAACTCTCTGTGGGAATAACACCTAGATCAATGGTTTCACCTGCTTGGTGACCAGCCATTGAGAAGCAGACAATATAGAGGACCTGCTGGAGTTTTCCATAAATTTGCCCACAGAACCATACAGTTAGGGATGCTTTCAGTTAAAGAAATAGAGACTGACCCTTCTACTTAAACAAAAAAAATGAAATTTATTGGAAGGGGCTAACAGAATGAAGCAGAAGCTGGAGTCCAGATTTGGAAAAAGACCAACTAATAGAGTAGCTCTGGAGGACAAAAATAAATGGCTGTTGGCAGGAATAATCTGCCTCTGTTCCACCATATCACTGCTGCGTGACCCAACTGCCAGCCTCGCATCAGCTGATCCAAGTTTAAGTCCTGGGCAGAAGTAGCTGTGGCCTAAGTCTGGGTTTCTTGCTGCTCCCCTGCCTGCAAGGTCATCTGGCTCATCTCTCTTGTGTGGTAAGAGAAAAGGCACCACCACAGTCTCAGCATCTTGTAATGATAGAGGAATGAACTCTCCCCAACTCTGCTCCATCTCACAGTTAGATGCTGGCATTGGCAGAAGAAAATGGACAAATGCCTATGACATTAGGAGGGAACAGAGCATGGATATGAACTCAGATCTGCCTGATTTCCAGACTGGGGGAGAAAGCCAGGAGGTCATTCCTGACCGCCACTGTCCACTGCCCACTCCAGCCCCCTGATGGATCTCAAATCTATCAGTTTATGTTGCGCATACATCGCATAGCACAAAACCATGGCAAAGTACAAGGGGACAGTGTAACCTTGTTGATTGCCACCACGTGCCAGAACCTGTGTGAAGTTAAACTCGTTACATGTATTATCTCATTTAATCCTCATCATGGGGTCCTGAATTGCAAATGGACATGAGCCTGTGAGCAGATCTTCTTTCTCTAGACTATGTTAGACTGTGTTTCTTGTGAGCATGCAATTGTGAGAATGTTCATAAGCTGATCATGACTTCACCTGTTCTCTCAGGCTCTGTGCTTCAGTTTCCACATCTGCAAAATGGGAATAATAATAGCACTCTCTCATAAGGTTGACATTTAATGAAGTATTTCACACTTAGTAAAGTACTTAATTTTTGAGACAAACAATATCAGTAACTGTTCTGTTGACTGTGACCCCTTAATTGTGATGGTAATGATATTGTAAAATGCATATAAAGCTCTGTTTCCACTCCACCATCAGTGAGAAGCCAACATCAGCACTTGATTCATCTAAATACAGAAATGTGAAGATAAAACAGTGAACCTCCTTGCCAGGCATTGGAGGCCCTTACATTTCCCCTCCCACTCCCTTTATTATTCACTGTCACCACCTCCTCACTACATCCTCTGTGATTCGATCAAACCAAATTGCCCACCATTCCTTCAGAAGCCTGGGTGGTTTCATAATTCCTTTCTTTGTTTACACTTTCCCTTCTGCCCCCACCTGCAAGCGTTCGTTCAGTAAGACAAGTCAAGTGGCTTCTCCTCAATGAAGCCTTTCCCCATGTGTCCCCACGAAACATTAATTATTCCTCCATGGGGTTCCCAGCCCGCTTATTTTAAGAGAGGAAATTATTATTTACTCCCCAACCACCTTGAAGGAGAGGTAGTCTTAGTGTTCCTACTGGTGGTCCCCAGTAGAGTCCTTTTTATTTTTTTTCTGAATAAGGTGAGAGATGGGAATGTACATGTAATAAGTTGTAGTAGTAATATAGTGTTAGTCACTCAGTTGTGTCCAGTTCTGAGAACCCACAGACTACAGCCCTCCAGGCTTCTCTGTCCATTGGGATTTTCCAGGCAAGAATACTAGAGTGGATTGCCATGCCCTCCTCCAGGGCATCTTCCCGATCCAGGGATCAAACCCAGGTCTCCTGCTTTGCAGGCAGATTCTTTACGATCTGAGCCACCTGAGAGGGGGGGTTAAATTTTATTACTTAAGGAATAGAGGGAAGGGTTTGGGAAGCAAGATGGAATGGATTAAATAATAGGACAGAGGGATAGAGAGAGAAAAAGGTACATTCAGGCAAAGAAAGGCCATCATCAGTTTTAAATCTGATTAAAAATCTGCAAAGAGCAGAATTTTATCCTACAGGTGATGGAGAATCATAGATGAATCTTGATCAAGAAAGCATGATCATCAGATCTGTGTGGGAGACATTCTGGAGACAGGAGAAGGATGGGCACAGTCATTTGAGTTGTGAGCAAGCACAGGTTTTCTGGAGTTGTCCCTCAGCCTGGGGGGGCCCAGAGAGTGCCTACAGCATATGAAGGTCTGGCAGATGGAGGCACAGACCCAGAGACCTGGGGAGGTACCTCCTCCCAAGGACAAGCAGGGCTTTGAGTCGATCTGGAGGAAGAACAGGAGGAAGAGGGAGACAGGGAGATCAGAAGTCATGGTCCCACTTGTCCTAGTGAAGTAATGAATGTGCCCAAGGGAGGTCATGGAGAAGGTGGGCAGGGTAGCTCTCACTGAGCAGGTGACCTGTGAGCTAAGATTGGTGCTAAGTGAAAATGGATCCTGAACCTATCTGGAGGAAGAGGCTTCCAGGCCGAGGGGATGAGCTGTACAAAAGTCCTGGGGCTGGAAGTACCCAGTGTGTTGGAGGAACAGTAGGAGGCCAGAATCTGTCACGGAAGCAACAGGGGGTGGTGGTAGGAGCTGAGCTCATAGCAGATAACAGAGGGGACCACATGGTTGCTTGTAGCTGGTGGTAAGGACTTTTGGCTTCTACTCTGCATCTAGTAGAGAACCATTTGAGCAGAAAAGGGCCATAATCAGACTTATGCTTTAATAGGATCACCCTGTTTATTGTATGAGAAATGAGAGATGGGTGTCTAGGATGAGGTAGGATGGGAGGTACAAGGGTGGAAACAAGACCAGGTAAGAGAGTATTACAGTACTGAGCTTGGTCCAAGCTTAAGGGGACAGTAGTGGAGGTGATAAAGAAGTGCTCGGTTCTGAGTATATTTTGAGGGTAGACACAATGGACTGGCTGTGAATGTGAGACAGGGAGGAACAGTGGGGATGCCAGTGGTTTGGGCCTAAGCCTTCTTTCTGGCCCTGTATAGAAGAAGCACATGCATCTATGGTCTCAGGGAGTGATCACGGAAGTGAGACGGCTCCACAGAAATGTTTGAACCTCTCCGTGACTCAGTTTCTTTTCCTGTCAAGTGAGAATTATAATAGCAGTGCCCTCATAGTGTTGTTGAAAGTAACTGAATTAATACATGTAAAAATATGCTCAGTGCTGTCTCTGGCCCAAAAAAAACAAAACAAAAAAAAACTGCACTAGGTAAGTGACATAATGACTGCTCCCATTCCTAACTGTATTTTGGAGAAGTGAGGAGCTTGGCTTGTCCTCTGTGTACTGACTCTGACTTTGGGTACTGCCTAGGTGCTCTCTGATGGGGTTCGACCTGAACCGCCACTGGCTGGATCCCTCTCCGTGGGCCCACCCCACCCTGCATGGGGTGAAACAGCTCATCATTCAGATGTACAACGACCCCGTGAGTAACTGAACCTCCTCAGCAATTGCTGGTCTGCCGGCTTGATCTGGGAAAGGGGCGATGTGGTACCGGGACAGTCCACCAGGGGCTGCAAATGAGGAATTCAGGGTCAAAGTCGGGGAGGGACCAGGCCTGCTGGTCTCTTCTCTGAAAAAGTGCCTTCCCCACCCCTCACAAACACCAGCTTCAGTTGTGGAGATCTCATGGGATGAAGGAAATATACCCACTTACAGTTGTCAGGAATCTTGGGTTACAAGCAAAAGAAATACAACTTGAGCTAATTTACAAAGAAGAGAGATTTTTTTTTCCATTTATTTTTATTAGTTGGAGGCTAATTACCTTACAATATTATAGTGGTTTTTGCCATACATTGACATGAGTCAGCCATGGATTTACATGTGTTCCGCATCCCAATCCCCCCTCCCGCCTCCATCTCCATCCCATCCCTCTGGGTCTTCCCATGCACCAGCCCTGAGCACTTGTCTCATGCATCCAACCTGGGCTGGTAACGAGAGAATTTTTTGGAATAATCCCAGAGCCCCATATAGGCAAAGACTGCAGTCTGGCCTCCTGTACCTGTAGGGAACATGTGCCAAGTATTACATCCAGCACTTCTTCCACTAGAGAGAGTGACTCAGTCTCATATTCTAGCTCCAGTTCCAAGTGGATTGTGCTTGGCCTGACTGGGAGGACATGGACACCTCTGCGCAAGGCAACTCTGTCCCAAGAGGCTAGGATCTGACAGGACAGAAGAACCTCACCAGAGTCATGTAGCCAAACTTGCAGTGTATGTTGTAGTGATGAACATATTCCCAGATAAAAGGACCTGCTATTCCAGGAAGAAGGGAAACGGGGAGGTCCACACTGAGTTTGTTAATGGGGTAAGACTGTGAGAAATAGGAGAAGATATTGGGGTTTCATAGCTGAGAGAACTCTCTGAAGAGTTATGAGAGAGGACAGACATCTTCCACTTGGAGCCAAAGCAAGAGGTAAGGCCGATAGAGAAACTGAGCTTTTTAACCATTAGAGTTGCCCAGTGATGGAACAGGTATGTGAGCTGTGAACTTGGCCTTACTTAAAGTGTTCAACTTGAAGCTAAATGACACTGTCAAAAATAGTGCATGGAGGAGACTCAAATGTTTGGGAGACAATATAGTGAGATTACATCCAAGTCTCTTCCAACGTTGATGACCGTGCCTTATGACCCTTGGCTGCCATCAGGTGACAGACATGATTGCTAAGACAGCAAAGGTTCCAGAGTTGGGGTATTTCAGTGATACACCTGTGTACCACATTTTACTTGCTTTCTTTGAAGATGCCAATAAGAATATCCTAAATTAAAGAGCAGTCTTTATTGGCCAGACAAAAATGCGTACATAAAAGCAAGTGTATTTATCTTGTTTTTACAAGCAAGGATTCATGAAAAAGTAAGTGCTTAGGTGCAGAGTAGTTAACTCAACAGCCGTCTTGATCCTCCTCTGGGAGCTTTGCTTCCCTAGGTCTTTTACAGCCCGCCTGCCATCAGGGCTCACATAGCCACAGCTTTAGTATATCTGCTTCTTTCTCCAACTCACCCCTTCTTGTCTACAAAAGAAGCTGTTAGCTGTGCTCACCAACTTCATTATTACCCTGAACTCTTGATCCATCCTGACGAGCTTTCCTGGCAGAGAGAAGATGCTTCTAAATTTTGAAGGAGGTGTCTGTTGTCAACTGAATTCTTCCCCTGTGTTAACTGCAGTGTTAACTGCAACCTCCCTGATAGACTCACCACACCTCCTTTTTCTGCCATCTCCTTCTTAAAGAGAACAGCCCCACATTTTTTCTAATGTGGATAAAAATAGGTATTCAATAACTATATGTTGAGTTGAACTGGATTGAACATGGTAAATGGGGTCACAAGGAGTCGGACAGATTCCAAACAGCTATTCACAGAAGGGATAAACAGACATGACCAAAGAAAAGACATGAGACAGGAGAGATGACAGAGTAGGGGCCACGGAACAAAGTGGTGTTTTAGGTGAATCCCCAAGGAGAGAACTCCGGGGTGGAACCAAAGGGAGGGTGTCAGGTTTGTTAAAGAGAGAGACCATTATCAATCTGAAGTCACTAATTTGCTCCCAGGCAACTGGGCACTTGATCCTGTTACAGAACATGATCGGGGGTGTCAGGGGTATTAGGATATTCTTTGTGCCATGAGTAGGTTGATCATCAGCAAGTTGGTGATCAACACACTTGGAAGCTGAGTGAGCTGTGGGAGCTGCCTTCTCCTGAAAGTCCACTCCTTTTCTCCCCAAGCAAGGATGTGGATGGGGCTCTAGCATGGGACCCAAACTGACCTGGGCCAGGACCCCAGTTCCCTCCATCTCTTCCTCTCTTCTTCTCTCTTCCTTTGCCCAGAATCCTATTCCAGTCTTTCCTTCCTCTTCCCACAAATATTTATCAAGTAGTTTCTAAATACCAGATATAGTAATTGAAATAGTGAACACAACACTAACCCTTACAATCTAGTGGGGAAATGGACATTTAAAAAGTGTGTGCGTGCTCAGTCACTTCAGTCGTGTCCGACTCTTTGCAACCCCATGGACTATAGCCTGCCAGGCTCCTCTATCTATGGGATTCTCCAGGCAAGAATACTGGAGTGGGTTGCCATTTCCTTCTCCAGGGGATCTTCCCAACAGAGGAATCAAACCTGCACCTCTTATGTCTCTTGCATTGGCAGGCAGGTTCTTTACCACTAGTGCCACCTGGGGAGCCCTATTAAACAAGTAAATATTGATAAATATTATAGATTTATAAATTTCGTTGTTGTTCAGTTGCTCAATTGTGTCCTACTCTTTGCAACCTAATGGACTGCAGCATACCACTTTTCCCTGTCCTTTACCATCTCCCAGAGTTTGCTCAAATTCATGTCCATTGAGTCAGTGATGGCATCCAACCCTGTTATCCTTTTTCATCCCCTTCTCCTTAGCTGCCTTGAAGGGGAATCCGGAGGGAACTCCATGAAATGCATATGTGTTCAGTCATATCTGACTCTTTGCAACCCTTAGCCTGCTAGGCTTCTCTATGCATGGGATTTTTCAGGCAAAAATTCTGGAGAGGGTTGCCATTTCCTCCTCCAGGGGATCTCCTTCCTTCAAGGGATCTTCCCAACCCAGAGATCAAACCTGAGTCTCCTGTGTCTCCTGCATGCAGGAGGATTCTTTAACACACTGAACCACTGGGGAAGCCCCATAAATTTTGCTAGGAGTTACCAAAAAAAAAAAAAGAGAGAGAGAGAACTTACAGACTGTTATCTATGAGTTCAGGTCAGTTCAGTCCCTCAGTCATGTCCGACTCTATATGACCCTATGGACTGCAGCACGCCAGGCCTCCCTGTCTATCAACAACTCCCGGAGTTTACTCAAACTCATGTCCGTTTTGTTGGTGATGCCATCCAAGCATCTCATCCTCTGTCGTCCCCTTCTGCTCCCGCCTTCAATCTTTCCCAGCATCAGGATCTTTCCAAATGAGTCAGTTCTTCACATCAGGTGGCCAAAGGATTGGAGTTTCAGCTTCAGCATCAGTCCTTCCAATGAATATTCAGGACTGATTTCCTTTAGGATGGATTGGTTTGATCTCCTTGCAGTCCAAGAGACTCTCAAAAGTCTTCTCCAACACCACCGTTCAAAAGCATCAATTCGTCGGCACTCAGCTTTCTTTATAGTCCAACTCTCACATCCATACATGACTACTGGAAAAACCATAGCTTTGACTAGATGGAACTGTTGTCGGCAAAGTAATGTCTCTGCTTTTTAATATGCTGTCTAGGTTGTTCATAGCTTTTCTTCCAAGGAGCAAATGTCTTTTAATTTCATGGCTGCAGTCACCATCTGCAATGATTTTGGAACCCAAAAAAATAGCCTGTCACTGTTTCCACTATTTCTCCATCTATTTGTCATGAAGTGATGGGACCAGATGCCATGATCTTTGTTTTCTGAATGTTGAGCTTTAAGCTAACTTTTTCACTCTCCTCTTTCATTTTCATCAAGAGGTTCCTTAGTTCTTCTTCACTTTCTGCCATAAAGGTGGTGTCAGCTGCATATCTGAGGCTATTGATATTTCTCCCAATTCTAGCATGTGCTTCATCCAGTCCAGCATTTCTCATGATGTACTCTGTATAAAAGTTAAATAAGCAGGGTGACAATATACAGCCTTGACGTACTCCTTTCCCGATTTGGAACCAGTCTGTTGTCCCATGTCCAGTTCTAACTGTTGCTTCTTGACCTGCATACAGATTTCTCAGGAGGCAGGTCAGGTGGTCTGATATTCCCATCTCTTCAAGAATTTTCCACAGTTTGTTGTAATCCACACAGTCAAAGGCTTTGGCATAGTCAATAAAGCAGAAGTAGATGTTTTTCTGGAACTCTCTTGCTTTTTCAATGATCCATTTAATTTTTGGCTCTTCTGCCCTTTCTAAACCCTGCTTGAACATCTGGAAGTTTACAGTTCATGTACTATTGAAGCCTGACTTGGAGAATTTTGAGCATTACTTTGTTAACATGTGAGATGAGTGCTATTGTGCAATAGTTAGAGTGCTCTTTGGCATTGCCTTTCTTTGGAATTGGAATGAACATTGACCTTTTCCAGTCCTATGGCTACTGCTAAGTTTTCCAAATTTGCTGGCATACTGTACTTTCACAGCATCATCTTTTAGGATTCAAAATAGCTCAACTCAAATTCCATCACCTCCACTAGCTTTGGTCATAGTGATGCTTCCTAAGGCCCACTTGACTTCATCTTCCAGGATGTCTGGCTATAGGTGAGTGATCACACCATCGTGATTATCTGGGTTATGAAGATCTTTCTTTTGTATTCTGTGTATTCTTGCCACCTCTTCTTAATATCTTCTGCTTCTATTAGATCCATACCATTTTTGTCCTTTATTGTGACCATCATTGCATGAAAACTTCCCTTGGTATCTCTAATTTTCTTGAAGAGATCTCTAGTCTTTCTCATTCTATTGTTTTTCTCTATTTCTTTGCACTGATCACTGAGGAAGGCTTTCTTATCTCTCCTTGCTATTCTTTGGAACTCTGCATTCAAATGGGTATAGCTTTCCTTTTCTGCTTTGCCTTTCACTTCTCTTCTTTTCTCAGCTATTTGTAAGGCCTCCTCAGACAACCATTTTGCATTTATTTTTCTTGGGGATGGTCTTGATCACTGCCTCATGTACAATGTCAGAAACCTCAATCCATAGTTCTTCAGGCACTCTGTCTATCAGATCTAATCCCTTGAATCTATTTGTCACTTCCACTGTATAATCATAAGGGATTTGATTTAGGTCATACCTGAATGGTCTAGTGGTTTTCCCTACTTTCTTTAATTTAAGTCTGAATTTGGCAATAAGGAGTTCATGATCTGAGCCAGTCAGCTCCGGGTCTTGTTTTTGCTGACTGTATAGAGCTTCTCCATCTTTGGCTGCAAAGAATATAATCAATCTGATTTCAGTATTGACCATCTAGTGATGTCCATGTGTAGAGTCTTCTTTTATGTCGTTGGAAGAGGGTGTTTGCTATGACCAGTGTATTCTCTTGGCAAAACTCTATTAGCCTTTGCCCTGCTTCATTCTGTACTCCAAGGCCAAATTTATCTGTTACTCCAGGTATTTCTTGACTTCTAACTTTTGCTTTCCAGTCGTCTATAATGAAATGGACATCTTTTTTGGGTGTTAGTTCTAGAAAGTCTTGTAGTTCTTCATAGAATCATTCAGCTTCAGCCTCTTCAGCATTACTGCTTGGGGCATAGACTTGAATTACTGTGATATTGAATGGTTTGCCTTGGAAACAGACAGAGATCATTCTGTTGTTTTTGAGATTGCATTGTTATCTTATAGGTAGGATGGTTAAAAGTTTCAGCTTGTCTGGGGCAGTTCTGTTTATACCTGTTCTGAAATATTTCTTAATAGTGACCCGTTCTCCTCTCAGAATTGTCCCTGTTCGGATGACAAATTACACAAACTCTCTATACTTAAAAGCCATGTGAAAGTACCAACACTGTACCTGGTGTGTTGCAGATCCTCAACAAACATTATTTAGATCCCATTCAAATTCACATTTGACTTCAAGAGTTAACATGCCAGCTACAAACACCGCAGTGCCCCAGGCATCTGCCCTGATAGCTTTAAATGCACTTCTACCCTGGACCTTCACTGGCACAGACGTCATCAGAACCACTCGATCCCAGAGCAGTCTGAACTGCCAGGACAGCTTCTGACCTTGTTTCTAAATGCTCACAATCTCCCTCCATCCCTCCCAGTGGCCTCTGCTCACTCAATCAACAAGCAGAGAATCAGGAAGACCCTTGCTGATGGGCAGGGTCTGTATCTGTGAGCATTGTCATTCCTCAAAGAGCTGGTGAGGGAGGAACTTTGTGTTGGGTGCTGGGAACAGTCAGAGCTGGTGTCAGCCTTAAGGAGTCCACAACCTGATGGAGACAGGCATTTTAGACAGATGTTCTAGGGGCATTGGGGAAGGGAGGCACAGGGGTGGTGGGAGCCGTAGGACGAGCCCAAACCAGCAGGTCACACCTGAGCTGCTGAGTGAGGGATGCTCCGGGCACAGAGGGCTTTCTAGGCAGAGAGGACAGCTGGGCATCTGCCTAGAGGGGCGGTTTCCTCGGGAGGCTGCCAGTCGTTGGGCGTGATGGTACTGGGGGCAGATAGTGATAGGGCATTACAATATAAGGCTTTATTAGAATGAATACAGACTATTCTCATAAGAATGGGTAACCACTAAAGGAAGTGACAGGATCAGGTTTGCTTTTCAGAAAGATCCCTCTGGTGCCTGGAAGGAGATGGGTTCAGAAGGCACCAGGCCAGAGGCTGGAGACCATTAGTGCCTGTTGCTGGGGGGCTGAGAGGAGGAGGAGTCTGAAGATATGATGGAGGGACATACAAATGACTTAGAGACTGATGTGAGAGAAAGGAGAGCTGAGTGATGCCCACAGTTTGGCTTGGACAATGGAGTGGAAGGGATGCCCCTCCTAGGATGTGAACCCAGGAGGACCAGTAAGCATGGGGTCAAGTTTTAGATGTGCTGGTGTTGAAGTGGAGCAGCAGTGAGTCTCCTGAGGGAGTCTTTCTGTGTTCTCACCTGGCAACAAGGGCTTGCTGTCCTTATGACACCCTCCACCCCTCTCCAGGACTTGGATATTGAATGATGACCTTGACAAAGGAGTCTTTAAACCCAGAGGACTGCACTGACTGTCAGATACAAAGCATGTAGTGTCCCACTCCCAGGACAGCGCCCCGTGGTCAGTGTGGCCCTTGTTTACCAGTTGTGATTGATTGTCCCCTAGGGCAGAGCCTAGCTGGTTCAGTCACCTGTGCCCATCAGGGACCTGGCTCTGAGCAGGGCCTCCATGTAAATGCTGAACAAATGATGAAGTGAACCCAGAGCTTCCATGACTTGGTTTTTATAACAGTCTCCTGATGAAAAGGAGTGACCACCACAGTTGTTCAGTCGCTCAGTTGTGTCCAACTCTTTGAGACCCCATCGACTGCAAGCACACCCGGCTTCCCTGCCTTCCACTATCTCCTGGAGTTTATTCAAGTTCATGTCCACTGAGTCAGTGATGCTATCCAACCATCTCATCCTGGACCACAGACCCCTCTGTGATCTCCCCTCCCCCTCCGAGTGGCCTGGATTCTGCTGCCACCAGCACAGTGCCTTTCTTTACTCAAGGCTCTGATCTGTGCACAAAAACCTTGGTTTTTTTTACAACCTGCTGAGATGGTCCTAAACTCCTAGGGACAGAACCTGAGAGCTTAGGAAAAGCTCAGTAGATTTCCATGTGCAAGACCTTGGTAACCGCAGAGATACAGAGATTAAGGAGGCAGGATGTCAGGCTAGGAAGAGCTCACAATCTAATAGGAAGGAAGGCCAGACCCTCATGAACAATTTTAATCCAAGGCAGTGAGGAATGTGAGCTATAATAGAGAAAATGCAGTGCTTTGGGAAGATGGAGGCTGAGGGGAGATTAATCCAATGTGTGTGTGTGTGTGTATGTGTGTGTGTGTGTGTGTGTGTGTGTGTGTGTGTGTGTGTTTGGGCAATCCAAGGAAGTTTTTTTCAAAGAATTTGGACTGGGCCTTTAGGAGTGGGAAATATGTTACCAGGTGGCCATGGTCAGGGATGAGGGAGGTGACAGGAAAGGGGAGAGGGACTCCAGGGCCAGCTGAGCCACGGCGTGGAGGTGGGGGAGCTCAGCTGCAGGGCTGGGTGTGCAGGGCACAGGACAGGGCAGCTGTGAGGACGCCCTCGGGCAAGTTTGCATGCTGGGCTAAGGAATTTGGCTTCTTCTTGTAGTCCAATGTTCCCCCTTTCATTAAAATCAAAGACCTAGGCCCTTTTAAACCTGATTTTTAGTTGAACTAAATATAATAACATAAAAAGAAAATTAAAATTAAACATCAAAAATGTTTGAGCGAGGAGGAGAGATCGATGAATAGTACTTCCATAGATTCAGTCACCCCATCTAGAAACCCCAGAGATACCCTAAAATGTAAATTCAGCCTAGTCTCTCCCCCCTGCCTAAAACCTTCCAGTAACTCCCCATTATTTGTGGAATAAAGGCCAATGTCCCTGACATGCTATTCAAGGACATGCCCTATTTATATCCAGGGCTGAGCACAGAACACGGCACCAGAGAGAATATTATGTGCAAGGATAGATGCGTTAGAAAGTGACTAAGGCCACAGCATGGAGACGAAGCAAAATAAGACCACCCCATCAGGTGCTCATGGCAGTGGTCCAGGGGAAATATAATGTGCCTTGAACCTGAGAGTGGCCAAAGCTGCTGCCAAGAAGGACACCCGGGAATGGACATGGGAAGCAAATAGGTCCCCTGCAGTCCTTTCCTTGGCCCCCGGAGCCCTTCAGAGCTTCAGGGCTGCTTTGTGGAAAGGTTTCTATGCTCTGGGGTGACTCCCCGCCTTTTCCTAGAGGAGAAAGGCCTGTGTTGCTATAACAACTTGGCTGCAGCTCTTTTAGACAGATCCATTTCCTTAAATCATTTAAGGAAAATTAGCTGCCATAACAACACGGAGCAGTTTTGCAAATAGAGCAACAGAGGGCTGGGGGTTTTTCCTCGCTTGCCTCCTGTAGTCCTCAAGATAAGCTGCTCTCTTTCTGTCAAATAAATAAATAAATTATAACACATGTACATGCAAACAGAGCAGTCGGCAACATGGTCAGATAACATAGAACCAGCACTCATTCCTGCTACAGACACATACAACATAGAAATAGGCAGAAAATGCACACATTCACATACATAAACCAGAAAATGTTGTTGCTGTTGTTAGTCCGCTAAGTCACATCTGACTCTTCTGCGACCCTATTGTCTGTAACCTGCCAGGCTCCTCTGTCCATGGGATTTCCCAGGCAAGAATACTGAAGTGGGTTGACATTCCCTTCTCCAGGGAATCTTCCCAACCCAGACATCAAACCTACATCTCCTGCATTGGCAGGTGGATTCTTTACTACTGAGCCACCGCCGCCGCCGCCGCCGCCAAGTTGCTTCAGTCGTGTCCGACTCTGTGCAACCCCATAGACGGCAGCCCACCAGGCTCCTCCATCCATGGGATTTTTCAGAGAAGAACACTGGAGTGGGGTGCCATTGCCTTCTCCAACTGAGCCACCAGGGAAGCCTAGAGAAGGAAGCATTGTTTATGTAAAAACATAAACATGGTAAATAAGAGACAGACACACAGACAAGTATATAGTTCTACATATTCACACAAAAGATAAGTCCACAAATGCACAGCCAGGACAGTTTCACATTCAGTTTAAAAGGAAGGAAATGGCCCATGGGGTCTGTTCTTAGGATGAGCAGACGGTTTGCTGGTCATTAGACCAGGAGGCCCTGGGGTGGTGACTCTTACTAGGAACCAGATGGTACCTGCGTGCTTGTACCCGACAGCCTGGGGGAGAACCATGCTAGTGGAAGGGAAAACCCACCTAGGCAAGGGAAAACCCACCCAGGGAAGAATGAGGGGACAGGGGGAAGGATGGGGGGTCTCATCCCTGACGCCCCCAACATACACTTAGCAGTAAACCAGGAGACCAGGAGGCACAGCCATGGCATTTTTGGTGGTATACTTCTTTGTCCCTGTGGCAGGATGTTTGTCAGGCTCTTAGAGGAGGCGGTGCCATTCTGGCTGAAAACCACATTGCTGGGGAACTTGCAGACTGTCTCACTGAAGCCTCCAGAGCTCTGGGACTGTGGGTTCCCAAGCTTTTGTTTTATCCCCACATCTCTGACTTTATTATCCCAGAGCTCCTCTGCATGGGGAAGCTCAAACTATGTGGACTGATCTCTGTGGCAGCAAGAAGGCCTCGCTCGGAACATAACTCCCCAACCAGAGTGGCTGAACCACCTCCCCTCTCTGGGCCTTTCATTCCACCTCCTTCTATACACTGTAGGGATGGAGGAAGAACTCCACAGGGGAGCTCTTCTGGCTCCAAGGCTGTGTCATCTCGGAGTTGTCCCTTGGTTATGGACACTCCACTGCTGGATTTCATAACAAAGCACAGAAGTCCTGGCTGCTGCAAGGAAGCAAAGGCTGAAGTGAAAGCCTGTGAAGGTGCCCAACACATGGCAGAAACTCCACAAATATCAGTTTCCTAAGCTTCAGTTTGTCCTTCTGCTAAAGGCAAGAATGGTCCCTGACCTGCCTGCCTCACAAGCTGGAGAGAGATACGCCCATTATATGCCTGTGAAGCATTTTGTAAAGTGAAGAAGGATGATCACCATAGGGTGGTGTGGAGAGGAATACCCCGTGAAAATATCCAGACTTCCCCCAGCTGCTGGAGGCTTCACAAGGAGTAGATTCGATGCACAAAGTTCTGTCTAGTCTAAGTTATGGTTTTTCCACTAGTCATGTATGGATGTGAGAGCTGGACCATAAAGAAGGCTGAGTGCCAAAGAATTGATGCTTTTGAACTGTGGTGTTGGAGAAGACACTTGAGAGTCCCTAGGACTGCAAGGAGATCAAATCAGTCCATTCTAAAGGAAATCAGTCCTGAATATACATTGGAGGGACTGATGCTGAAAATGAAGCTCCAACACTTGGGCCACCTGATGAGAAGAGCCGACTCATTGGAAAAGACCTTGATGCTGCGAAAGATTGAAGGCAGGAGGAGAAGGGGATGACAGAGGCTGAGATGGTTGGATGGCATCCCCGACTCAATGGACATGAGTTTGAGCAAACTCTGAGAGATGGTGAGGGACAGGGAAGCCTGGCGTGCTGCAGTCCATGGGGTCACAAAGAGTCAGACATGACTTAGAGACTGAACTACAGCAACAGCACACCATCGGCACCATAGATCACACACGTGGATCTGCTCAAATGTTTTTCCACTCCTAGCATCCTGGCCTGAGAAATCAGTAAACAGCCACCAGGGGAAAGGTTCAAGGTGGAAATAAATGCTGAAAGTAAATGTGATATCGTCCAGGGGGCTCTGCGAACACAGGGTGCTTTGAGTTCATGAAATTTTTACAGCTTTTTCTACAACAGTTTGAGGTGGTTTATGAAACTTTAAGGAATTTTAAGAGAAATCATTATTTTTCTAAAGGGCAACTTCTCTCACTTATGATAAAAGACATGGTTTTTCTTCCTCTCTAGATTATAGCTTTGGCTCTGGCAGCAAGTAGGGGGGAGAGATGGAGCTGTCACCTCAGAGCAATATTCTCATCAAGTTGGTTGTTTCCTTCAATTTTTCTAACATCTTTTCATCCTGAAAGACTCTGAATACCTCTCAGCAACTGACTAGATACATACTGTTTCAACCGCAGGAGGACCCACAAAGCTTCTGGGAAGTTCCCTTTGAGTCAAATCAATTAAACGCTGTGCTTTATTTTTCCTATCTGTAAATTCATATTAACAATGCCCATCTCCAAGAGATTTCAGGATAAGATAACATGGAAATTTGGAAATTCCAGAATGTTAGAATCTAGCCACATAGGATCTCCACCACAAACCTGTAAATTCTAAAATTATCTTCACCCTTCTCTGCTGCCTGTATCTGTTCCACACACCCTGGTTTCTAGGTTAGACCAAGCATGCTTCTCTGTTTTTCCTATTCCAAGAGCACCCAGATATCTGACCTCGGTAAGTTAAAAAGGGATCTCTGTGGGCAGCCTGACACTGGAAATAACCTCTTCACACTTACCTAACCATTCCAGCTTACCTCCGGGCCCTCTCTTCCAGACACTCTTCTGATCAACCTACCCCACCCATTTCTCACCCCTCCTCCAAGCTCCTCCCCTTCTCCCTTCCAAGGCCCCTGGTCCAGAGCAGGTTGGAATATGTACACAGCCTGCCCCACGTCAGGGACTCAGCCCAGCTGGCCTATGACAGAGCACAGGTTACATTTGAGGGTGTTTTGTGTTCAACACATGTGAGACTTTTCCAAGAGTTATTTTTGGTTGTTACTGTTGGGAGGCTCTCCAGCCAAGGATGAATTCATGCTGGTACATCAAATAGCATATTGCATTTCAGAAATTGGCCTTAGCCATGGGAAATCAAGTAAGCCAGATGCCTAATTAGTCCATTATTTACCGTGGTGGAGAGAGCTGAATTCTGATGAAAGGGACCAGACTAATCACTGCTTCCAGCAAGAACTGAACTGTTTAACCTTTCATCAAGAAGCACCCTCATCCTCCCGAAAACGAAGTACTAACGCCCGCCTCCCAAGACTCGTACTGGTCCTAGGTGTGTCTGGCTGTGAGAAGTCTTATCAGCCTGGACACAGCTGACCTCCTGGCCAATGAGCCTTGATGCTCCCCCACTCAGCAAGCCATTCCGGCCTCCTATTTCTTGCTTTTTCTACAAAGCTAGAAAAGTGTATACTTAAAAGAGTAACTTTCCTATAGACTTCAAAAGAAAAAAATCATTCATTTATCCACTCAACATGCATTTTCTGAGCTCAGGCCCTATATACTGAAATACAAAAGCCAATAAGAAACAGTCCCTCCCCTCAAGGAACTGATTATCCAGAATAGAGCTGTGGATTTCAAGCTGTTTTTAGAAAAATTACAAGAGGTCTGAGGATGCCCCCTCCCATGTGGCCCCTCTCCATTTTAACCAGAGCTGTATAATTTTGTGGCTAAGAGCTCAGACACCTGTCTGAGTTTAAATCTCATTTTAGCATTTCAATGGCTTTGCTACATCGGGTAAGTCCTTTAACCTTTCTAAGTTTCCTCATTTGTAAGCAGTTGTTCTGAGGATTAAGTGAAGTGATTCACATGTCTTGCTTTAGGCACTGTGCCAGACCCATTTATTCTCAAAAGATTTTAACAATTACCAGTTTTAAAAAATTGTGTTTGAATAAAGGATTCCAAGGTTGATTCCAAGGCCATAGATAGTCTGCAAATGCCTGGTCTAGCATTCCAGACTCAGTAAGCCAATGACTGCATGACAAGGTGGTAAGTGTGATGATAGACAAGGGATCTGGATACCATCTGGGAAAAGCAGGTCGTCTCAACCTGACATGAGATCAGGCAAGGCTTGCTGGAGAAATTACCTCTGCAGTGAGTTTTGAAGAAAGAATAGGAGTTGTTTAGACAAAGTCCAGGGGATGCATTGCAGGCAGAGGGGAGCAGTGTGTGTGAAGACACATGTACGAGACTGGTGAATATATTCAGAGATTTGCAAGGAGTCTGGTGAACGGGACTGGTAGGAGCCCAGTGGGAAGTAAGATTGGGTGGTTTGCAGAGGCCAGTCGGAAAGAGCCCCGTGGACCACCCCAGGGAGCTTGGACTTGATCCTGAAAGACACGGGAATTTTCCTTCAGGGAGCAAGGAATATGAAACTTTAAAAGAGGGATAAGAGATATTACATGACTTTCTGGGGTTTAAAATACGTCATTGCATTGTGTTTGTAGCTGTGAGCCAGCAATTACAGTACTAGAAACCTAGACTAAAATAATCTGAAGTGTAAATAAGGGTTTATGCAAAGAAAAAAATTCCACAGTATCATTATTTATGAATAGTGAAAAACCGAGAAAAATCTAAATGCCTAACAGTGGGAAACTGATTAAGTAAATCACAATGCATTCATGTAATGGATGTTATAATATTATGAAAATGTTTATGCTTTAAATTTAAGTGAAACAAAGCAGAAGACAAAGTTGCATATGTATTATATGTTAAGATGTTTATAACAACCAGGTTTAAAGTTACACAAAACAAATGGATGCAAACTAGATGTTAACAGTGGTATTTCTGGGCACCAGGTTTGTTTTCTTCTCTCCTATTTTAAAAAAATATTTCCCAACAGTTTTCCATAAATATATGTTGACTTTAAAACTGGGGAAAAATTATGGAATGAGGAGGGGACCTGGTTACCCAGAAATGAAGAGAGACTTTATTTTATAAAACAGAACCAAGCACATCAGAGTCAACTGCTCAGTTCTGGGCTAGTTACTAGGGTAAACATCCCATGAAGCCAGCTCAGCCCACTTACAGAAAGAACCTAGAAGCAACGAATGGATGGATCCATCAATGCATCTATGCATCCATCTATGCATCTATCTCTCTAACTAGCCATCTTTCTGTCTTTTCATCCAACCATCCATCCATTGTACCTCTACTGTGCTCAAATACCTATTGCAGAGATACCTATATCCAGGCTCCTAACATCCTATGCAATCTGCCAACTCCTCTGTGCCCTCTTTGTAAGCATAACAAAGACTCCTCACTTCTCCTTCCCCAGAGCAAACCTCAGGTTTGTGCCATTTATTCCTAATTTGGCCATTTCTTGATCTACTAAATTTTTGGCCTTCAAACACTGCCCTGTCAGCCTGAAGGACTAGTTACTGTTCTTCAGCCACTAAGTCATGTCTGACTCATTGTGACCCCATGGACTGCAGCACGCCAGGCTTCCCTGTCCTTCACGATCTCCTGGAGTTTGCTCAAACTCATGTCCATTGTGTCAATGATGCTATCTATCCATCTCATCCTCTGTTGCCTGCTTCTCCTCGTGTCCTCAGTCTTTCCCAGGATCAGGTCTTTTCCAGTGAATCAACTCTTCACATGAGGTGGCCAGAGTATTAGAGCTTCAGCTTCAACATCAGTCCTTCCGATGAATATTCAGGGATGATTTCCTTTAGGATTGATTGATTTGATCTCCTTGCAATCCAAGGGACTCTTCAGAGCCTTCTCCAGCACCATAATTCGAAAGCATCAATTCTTCATTGCTTAGCCTTCTTTATGGTCCAACTCTCACATTCATACATAACTACTGGAAAACCATAACTTTGATTATAAAGACCTTTGTTGGCAAAGTGATCTATCTGCTTTTTAATATGCTGTCTAGTTTTGCCATAGCTTTCCTTCCAAGGAGCAAACGTCTTTTAATTTCATGGCTGCAGTCACTATCCACAGTGATTTTGGAGCCCAAGAAAATGAAATCTGTCACTGTTTCCACTTTTTCCCCATCTATTTACCCTGAAGTGAATGGACCGGATGCCATGATCTTAGTTTTTTTGAATGTTGAGTTTGAAGTCAACTTTTTCACTTTCCTCTTTAACCTTCATCAAGAGGCTCTTTAGTTCCTCTTTACTTTGTGCCATTAGAGTGATATCATCCACATAACTGACATTGTTGATTTTTCTCTCAGCAATCTTGATTCTAATTGGTGATTCATCCAGTCTGGCATTTTGCATGATGTGCTCTGCATGTAAGCTAAGTAAGCAGGGTGACCATATACCACCTTGACCTACTCCTTTCCCAATTTGAAACCAGTCCGTTGTTCCATGTTGGGTTCTAATTGTTGCTTCTTGATAGGCATACAAGTTTCTCAGGAGGCAGATAAGGTGGTCTTGTTTTCCCATCTCTTTAAGAATTTTCCACAGTTTGTCATGATCCACACAGTCAAAGGCTTTAGTGTAGTCAATGAAGGAGAAGTAGATCTTTTTCTAGAATTCCCTTGCTTTCTCTATGATCCAGTGGATGTTGGCAAATTGATCTTTGGTTCCTCTACCTTTTCTAAATCCAGCTTGTACATCTGGAAGTTCTCAGTTCACATCCTGCTGAAGCCTAGCTTGAAGGATTTTGAGCATTGACTTGCTAGCATGTGAAATGAGCACAATTGTACAGTAGTTAGAAAATTCTTTGGCACTACCTTTCTTTTGGGATTGGAATAAAAACTGACCTCTTCCAGTCTTGTGACCACTGTTGAGTTTTCCAAATTTGCTGACACATTGAATGCAGCACTTTCACAGCATCATCTTTTAGGATTTTAAATAGCTTAGCTGGAATCCCATCACCTTCATTAAGAAGAGATAGCAAGAATAAACAGAAAAATTATACAAAGAAATTTTAACAACTGAATAACTACAATGGCATGGTCACTCACCGAGAACCAGACATCTGGGAGTATAAAGTCAACTGGTCTTAGGAAGCTTTGAACAAAGCTAGTGGAGGTGATGGAATTCCAGCTGAGAAGGACTGGAGGTAGATCCTTTCCTCTCCTAGGGATGAAGAGCAAGGACTCTGCAGTCAAAAATCACCTCCAACTTCCAGTTCTGCCTCTATCTGCTACCTCACCCCTCTGAGCCTCTGTGGCTTGATCTGTGAAATGGGGTAGTAGCATTTTCTTACACAGATGATATGAGGATTAAAGAAGACCCTGTATAGAAAGTTAGCGGTTAACAGCTTAGAAGTTAGTGCAGTATTTCCTAAGACTGGTACATTGTAAGCACTCAATAAATGTTAGCATTTATTTTTACCGTAAACTCAAATCTAGTAACATACGATAACTGATATTTCAATGTTAATTTCACAAAGGCATCTTCAGAACAATATCACTATCTTTAAACTGTAGCATTTAAAAAAAAAATAGCTATAGCTCTGGTTATTGCAAGAGCATTGCAAGTAGGTCCTGAACGATAGACTGGGAGCAGGTCTAGGCTTTATCACAGCTTCTCTGACCCGCCGCAGCCTCCATCTGTGACTTAGGCTTTCTTCAGCTGAGCTAATAACCCTTAGTTGGGTGACATTCAACTCAGTCTCAGGCACCGAACCTTTCTCTCTTACGGCTTCCTGTGTTTGCCTGTTGTGATCCTTTCGGAGTGGGTTTCACAGTTTAATATCTGGCGGGGAAGTGGATTTCCACTGTTCCCAGGGTTTCAGTATATGTGCATGTGTATATTGGGGCAACTCACTGTAAGCCCTAAGGGCTGATTCCAGCAAGGGTGGTTCTGAAGTAAATATAGTGAAGTCCCCTACATCTGAATGAGTTCTGTTCTAAGAGCTCATTTGTAAGTCAAATTCGTTTGTAAGTCCAACAAAGTTAGACTAGGTACCCAGCAAATATCATCAACTATATCGTCCTGCACTGTAACAGGTTTCGAATACTTTTCACACAGATAATACACAAAAAATAAAGAAAACATTTTTGATCTCACAGTACCTTGAAAAGCACAGTAGTACAGTACGACAGCTGGCACACGGGGTCACGCTTGCATCTTTGAAAGTTCGCAACTTGAAGTTTCACATGTAGAGGACTTACTGTACAGTGAATGTGATCCTGTAGACCCCTGGGGTGATTGCAGGCCCCAGGTGTGGCATGGGGCAGGCTGCACTGTACTGGCAGAGATTCTGGAAAGTGGAGTGTGTATGCTAGTTTGCAGCTAAGTTCACTTGTCAGAAATGGCCTTTCAGTGGTTACGCTGAGATGGCATGTCAAGGCCAAAGCTTTTCTTTAAATGCCTAGCACTGCCAGTGCACACTCAGCAGCTGAAAGAGTTAACTTACTCAGGCTCCTAATTGCAAGAGAACAATTGCTTTCCTGTTAGAATTTAGCTCTATGCTGTGACCTTGAGAACTCCTCCAGTTGCTAATGCATGTTCTTTAATATATATTTCTGTTATATGACTGGACCTTCTTGCATGAATATACACAGGGCAAATGAGAGCAGCTCTTCAGGATCCTAGGCAGGTGGTGGGGCTGAGGAAGAGGGAAGGCACAGATATTTACTGAGTATCAAGTAAGTGTTAGGCACTGTCTCATCTGATCCATCAAACAGCCTTATGAACTGGGTTGTCACTATCCCCATTTTTCAGCTGAGGAAACTAAGGCTCAGCGTGAAGGACGCCCCCACCCCCTCCCCACCGTGATCTCTCCCAGCACTCCCATTTATCACTCCCCAGCACGCTGACTGCTTTATGTGCTTGTTCTTCTCTACCCAACTGTGAACTCCTTAAGGGATAAAGCTATGTCTCTGTCCCCTCTGCATTCTCTTGCCCAGAGCATAGTTCCTAACACATCAGTAAAATGTCAGTTAAAAGAAGGAACAAATGAAAAGCACTAGAAACCCGCAAGGTCACATGGATGGTGGGAGCAAAGCTGCAAGTCAGAGCTGCCTGCTCCCATGCTGGCCAGGTGAGCAGGCTCCCCAGGAGTCAAGCCGCTAATAGGACCTCCACAATCCTCAGGAATCTCCCCTTTTACCTCTGAAAGACATGTAGCCAGCCAGCATAGAAAAGAAGGATTCTGTTTCTTTGACTTCTCCTTGAGTTTGATGATACCTTTGAATAACAAGTGTTCGGAATTACCCCCATAGTCTTTGGGTTCAACTGACATTATAAATAGATATGCCAACTTTATTCCATTACTTTGTGTAGCCAGCTCCCACCTGCCCCCACTGTAAGGAACACCTGGGATGAAATCATAGATCAAACAGACCAGGCAAGTTAGGAGCTGGAGTCTTGATTGGGGCCAGTTGACACTACTACAGTCAAGAGTTTGGCATCTCAGGATGTCTCCTCTTTATTCCTAGACTAAGGACTTGCCCATCCCTAACTTCTGTCTTGACCACTTTGGCCTTGAATTTATGACTTAATTCTGGCCTTCTGGAGTCTCAGAGTTCACTTTGCAGAGCCAGAGAACTTCAAAGCTGGAAATACTGAAGAGGTACCCCAAACTAACATTTCATAGAGAACATGGAGCATGTAAGCCCAGGGCAAGAAGCCGACCTGGCTGAGACCACATTGGGGGGGACAGTGCTGTGGAGCTGGGACTCACCTTCAGGTCCCCACCACCTCCATAAGGTGAGAGCACATCACTTAGGCCCTGGGGATGTATCACTAACACATGGATCTTCTCAAAATTATTTTTACTAATTGATTACACGGATGTGTAGTGTTCAGAACATGTTCACACATGCACATTCATTTGACCCTTACTGCAGTGTTGTGAGATAGAGATTATTGTTCTGTTTTGCAGATGGGAAAACTAAGCCTGAAAAGTTATTAAGAAACTTTCCCAAGAAACAGAGTCAAGGTTGAGTCTTTGTTCTTCTAGCTGCAGGTGTTCTCCTGTCCAGCCTAGGGCCAAGCACACGGATGGATGAGTCAGGAGAAGGGAAGACCAGGATAGGAGGAAGACAGAGGGTCATCACTGTTTTCTTTCCTTCTTTTTTTCCTTTAATAAAGAACCCCCAATTCAGTGTCCCCTCCCAGTTCGCCAAGCCTTTCCCAAATATCTCTAAGGGAATTAACGGTAGAACAGAGCAAGGTGTGGAGAGACAGAGGGAACTCAGGGTCCAAGCCATGGTCAAGGCCAACTCAAGGCTAAGAGACCAGAAGTGGCAGACTCCAGGTCCAAACAAGTCAGATCCTGAGGAACGAAGGGACAGCCAACGAGTTGGCTCTTTCCATGGGCATATAGTGGGAGAGATGGCAGTAAATACAGGAGACACCATGTGAGCAAAGTCACGCAGGAAGAAGACAGGAGGAAGGAGTGGGTCTGACTGGTGTACAGTGTCCCTTTGGGGAAGGAATGGCTCTTTAAAAAAGTGATCAGATTCTAAAGAGCTTCAGGATACAGGCTGAGATATTGGAATTTTATCATTTGGGCCAAAGGGAACTATGGGGGATTTGTGGGCAGGGAAAGGACAGAATGACAAGCATTAGCTCTGATTATGCAATCAGCACCAGAGTTTAGACCTCCAAATGGTGACCCCTTTAATCTGACAGTCTGCTTTGGTATGATTTGTTAAAAATGACAAAATGTCTCATTTTGTTGCAGTTCTTTGTGACCTTTCTTAATATTAGAAAGTTAATTTCAGAAGGGAAATAAATGTATTAGTGTTGTCACAGCCATAAAAAGATGAATTCTGTACTGTCAAGCGATTTCTTTGAATGAATCCATCATGCTGTAAAAATGGTTGCCTTCCAAGACCCGGCCTCTGCCCAGCTCTGCCCTTCTCTCCCTGCCCCCCTTCCTCTCTCTTTCCTCCCTTCTTTCTTTCGCCTCACTTCCTCCCTTACTTCTTCCATCTACCTGCACATATCTTATGATGTGTTCTGTGGATACAGAGGTAAAGCACCGTCCTACTCTAAGGCACACTCTAGTGGGGAAGATAGAAAAGGAAATCAGCCTTTGAAGGTGTATCTAATTGCCATAGGAGGAAAGAACCTGAGCTAAGGGAAGGAGCTGTCTGTTCTGCAGAGGGAATTCCTGTTAAATTAGCAAACCTGCCCTGTAATAGAACTTGGGTTGACTCTGTGATTAGGAGACAAGACTGAGGTAGGGTTCTGAAGGGTTGGGTTGGGTTCTGGTCCCAGCTTCATACCCAGCTAGCTATAGAGAATTTTTTGAATTTCATTGAAGTATAGTTGATTTACAATATTGTATTAATTTCTGCTGTACAACAGTGATTCAGTAAATATATATATATTTCATATTCTTTTCCATTATGTTGAAAATAGTTCCTCATGCTTACCGTAGGACCTTGCTCTTTATCCATTCTATATATAATAGTTTGTGTTCTGCTAATCCCAACCTCCGAATCCTTCCTTCCTCCCTTGGCAACCACAAGTTTATTTTCTATGTCTGTCATTCTGTTTCTGCTTCGTAGATATGTCCATTTGTTTGTATTTTAGATTCCACATATAAGTGATATCATATGGTATTTGTCTTTCTCTTTCTGACTCACTTCACTTCTTATAATGACATTTAGGTCCACCCATGTTGCTATAAATGGCATTATTTCATTCTTTTTTTTATCGCTGATCAATATTCCATTGTATATACTTACCGCATCTTCTTTATTCATTCAATGTTGATGGACATTTAGGTTGTTTCCAAGGCATCACTATTATAAAAAGTGCTGTTATAAGCATAGGTGTTCATGTATCTTTTTAAATTACAGTTTTGTTTGGGTATCTGTGCAAGAGACTGCTGGATCAGAAGGCCACTCTATTTTTAGTTTCTTGAGGAACCTTCATATTCTTCTCCATAGTGGTTGTACCAACTTATTTCCCACCCACAGTGTAAGAGAGTTCCCTTTTTTCCACATCCTCTCCAGCATTTATTGTTGTAGACTTTTTAACAATGGTCATTCTGACTAGTGTGAGGTGATTTCTTACTATAGTTATGATTTGCATTTTTCTAGTAATTAGCAGTGATGAACATCTTTTTACACCTATTAGCCATCTGTATGTCTTCTTTGGAGAAATGTTTATTAGGTAGAGAATTATAATATTTTTATTAGACCACATGGTATGCCATTGTTAACTTCACTACACCAATTATGCTCACTAGTTGAGTGACCCTGGAAAAGCCAGTTCTTTCCTCTCTCTGGATCTCAGTTCCCCATCGGTTCAATGAAGAGGCTGGACCAGCTTTGGCCTCCCCTGGTTGTAGAGAACTGCTAGGGTCTGAGGGCATGCTATAACCTAGTGCTTCTCAAACTGTAATGTGCAGAAAATACCTGAGTATTCATTAAAGTTCAGGTTCTGATCAGTAGGTCTGAAGTGTGATCTGAGAATCTACATTTCTAACAAGTTCCCAGGTTATGCTGATGTTGCTAATTCAGGAATCCCATTTTGAGTAGCAAGGGCTCAGTCTGTGCTAGGAGCAAACTTTGGGGTACAGGGTGGCTCCACCGAGGATGTCGGTTTAAGACTGTTGAAAGGGAGTAATAAAAGCAATCTTACTCAGATCTGGTCGGCAAATAGAGTTCTGGGTTCATTTTATTACCTGGGATTTTCACTATCTTGGGTTGAAAACCTGTGATTCTCTTAAGAGATTAAAAGGAAGAAAATTGAACTTTTAAAGTCTCAAGGAAATTTTTTTCACCGTAATCACATCTGTTTTAATTTAAGGTGCTGTCTGATGTTTTCCCCATAGCTCAGATTTCTATCTCAGATGAACACAGCAGCAGTGCTCCTGTGGGAGGGTGACTGCCTCCTCTCCCTTCCCAGATTTTAGTGTCGGGGGGGAAGGAGTGCGGCTTCTCTCCCAAGGTACATCAGCACACTCACAACCTCCTAAAGCTCATTTCCAAAAGCCCTTCAGGGACCCCCATTACCTACTGGCTGAAGACATTCCAGCTTGGTATTTAAAGCTTTAAGTTCATTTCTCTATACTCCCTTGCAAGAAACTTTTACTCTTGCCCTAAATGCCTGGTCCTCTTCTCCCCAAAAGACATGTGTCTCACCGACATTGACAGTGCTGCCCTTCTTACATTCATATCCATCCCTGCACCTTCACCCCCACATACCACCATCTAATTGGATTATTATTTCTCCTCCCTCATTGGCCACCCTTCAAAAGTCCACATAGCAGTCAGGTTTGTCTGCATGCCACCACTTCCAGGAAGCCTTCTGTCATCATCACAAAACTTTGGTATCACTTATCTCTGAGAACAGCTGTGCTAGGTTAAGTATCACCCCAATTTTATACATGAACAAAAAGAGACATAAACCTATTGAACTCTGAAGTCTGGGTTCTTTCTCTCGCTCCTCTGCTTTCCCAAACATGCTATTTGTACATCTTTATGGGTATCACGACGTACCCTTTTGGTTTAGAGCTCCTTTTATTTCTGATGAGAGGAGAAAACAGTCTCATTGGGTAGAGAGGGTGAGGTAGAATGGCCTGAAAAATTTGCTGGATGTCAGAAGTAGAGGAAAGCTGCCAGGCGATGTAAACTGGGGAACAAGGAGCTTATTTTCCCACCTCTTTTCAACAGAAAAGTACACAATAGAGTCTGAACAGTGTGCAGAGCCCTTCCCCTGCATTATTTCAAGTCTCCAGATTACCTTCTCTGGGCTATGTTTTGATGGATTCCTATGATTATCTTTAATACCACTGGGTCCCATTCAAGCAAGTTGAGACTAATGAGTTAGAGGCAAACAAGTCATAGAATGTTGGAGCCAGAAGGAAAATGAGAGGTTCTTGTTTAGCCTCTTCATTTTACAAATGAGAAAATTGATTCCAGAAGGAAAATGACTTCCTCAAGATCACACAGTGATTTAGTCGCATGGATTCATTTGGCATTTATTGCACCTTTTTTCTTAGCATCTTCCATTTCAGAGGGAGGTGCTTCTGGGTAAAGGTGTGTTTTAGTTAACACCCACGGTCCTTCATGTGGCAGAAGTACAAGAAAGAAACTACAACCCTCTGATTCACCATGGTCTCTGCCTACAGAGTGGGCTTTCCCCACAATTTTCTTTTCATCAGAAAGTGACCTTGGAAATCCAGACCTCTGACACCTGGTGTCTCCTCCTGTACCTTGTACTTTTCAACTCTTTGTCTAATTATTTCTTATGTATTTAGTACTTAAAATGCACACAACTGATTGTCCTCATGGCCTGAATTCATAATTATTGTATAACTAAAGCAACTTTGAGCATGAGAAAAACAGAGAACATGTTTCCGCCAGAAAATGTGCTGTATGATTTGGCTGTTGCTATGGTGACAAATGACCCCAATAGCTCAGTAGCTGATAACAGCAAATATTGACTTCATGCTCATGTTCTATGAAGACTGTGAGCTAGTCACCTGCAGCTCTGCACACATACCTTCTTATCTAGGTCCAAGCTGAACCTGCAGCCCTGTCTGAGATCTGCTCTTTTCATGGCAGGGGGCAGGAATGCCATCCTATTTTTCCTTTTTGTCAGCTACACCACATGGCTTTGCAGGATCTTAGTTCCCAGACCAGGGATTAAACACATATGCTTGACAGTGAAAGTGCCGAGTTCTAACTACCGGGCCACCAGGAAATTCCCAATGCCATGCTATTTAAAGCTGCCACACAGAAGCGGCAAATACCATGACTGCTTACCTTCCACTGGCCAAGCATGTGCCAAGGCCAAAGCCAAGGTCAAAGTCAGTGAGGAGGGGAAATACATATACTCCTCTTGGATTCTTGGGCAAGCAAAATGACAGTAGAAGATCCTTCATTGAAAGGAAGAAAGAATAGTTAGAAATGATCTGATCCACCAAATTACCTTGTTGCTGAATCAAAATATGACTTCAGGGAATTCCCTTGGCCTCTTTGGGTCCCCGTTTCTGATCTTTAAAATGAGGAAGTTGGCTTAGGGGAGCAAATTAATATGATGGAAAGAATCAGATATATCTGAGTTCAAGTTCTAGTTGTATCTCAGACTAGCTGTGTGATCTTAGGTAAGTTACTTAACCTCTCTGTTTTCTTATCTGTTTTATTTCTAAAATTCAGTCCCATAGTTTGAAAAACACAGAATGGCTTCAAGCTCTTAATGTTTCTCTTGAACTCTTTGGTTTTTCACCTTAGAACAATCTTTTAGGAAAAATATGCCTCTTGAGAGAGAACTTTGTTTTTAAAAATGTGGTTCTTTTAAGTTCTGTTAAATTTAAGAAATATTGAATTCAGTGCCTTTTAAAATAGAAACATTTATAGCACACTGTGCTTTTATAAAAGGATTTTTTTATATAGCCATCTATCTAGCCAGGCCGCTATGCTTTGTCTGTATGTGCAGGAAATATTTAATGGTCATTGTTTCTGGGTTGTAGGATTTTAAGTGATGTTTCATTTTCACCTTTGACCTAAAACAATATCCGGACCTTGGTTCTAAGCTTCCATAGGGATGGACATGCCTGCTTTTCCCCACCTTTCTTTGTATGACTCAATGGGCCCTGAGCTCTCCCTGCAGACCCCACTTCTTTAGGAAACCTTCTCTGCCCCAGCCATCTCCAGGGGTTAGGTTTCCTTCTGCTGCTCTTTCACAAGCCCTATGCTTGTTTCTATCACAGCCATGGTCACTCTGCATGGGAGTTGCTTGATTTCTGCCTTTCTTTTCCCTGAAGAGTACGAAATTCCTGCTGACATAGGAGCTGGGGCTGAGTTTTCTCTCTTAGCCTGGCACTCAGCACCAGATCTGATACATAATAGACATTCAGTGGATATTGTTGAATAAACTAATAAACTTGGCTCTGTTTCATCTGAATGAGCTATGAATTCCCACAAAGCCTAGCCCTGGCCCAGGGGCAGGCCCTCCAGCCTTCTGGCAGAAGGTGAGGTCAATGGCCTTTGCTCAGTTCTACTTTGCAGGTTTGAATTCTCTACAACTTCCAGTCCCTGCCTCCCTCTCTCCCTCAGGGACCAAGAGAGCTCCCCGTCTCTAAGCCTAGCTGTTTATTTTTCTTTTTCCAATTGTGGAATGTTGCAGCACTTAAAACTTTAAAATAAAGATATTGATTTTTATCTTGAATATTTGTTGGTTTCTTTCTGACTAGGGAGTTAAAAAAAAAAATCTCACTTCCTTCACACCAACAGAGATAGTCTTATACAGACAAAGAGACCCGCAAAGTGCTCATCTACACTACGGCCTAGTGGCTAGGGAAGGAAACTAAAAATGGGGTCAGGATTGCTACCAGAGCTCTCTCAAATAGAGCCAGGAGGCCACTGAGGAAGTGAGACTTAAGCACATCTCAGCCTGGATGGAATCTGATCTGTTGTCCGCTTATTGTCCAGAAAGGCATCCAGAAAGATGTGCCAGAAACTCAAGATGCTTATTGGACCTTTACCCTAAAATAACTCATGGCAGCCTATCTTCTTATTGGACCCTCACCCTAAAACAGCTTGTGATTCCTTCAGGACAAGTATTTCCTGACTTTGTCAGAATCAGTTACAATTTTTACCAGGTAACTAATAAACTCCTGGCTTTTTGTTTTTATAAGCCCCTGACTCTTTCTCTTCCCCAAATATCTTTTCGAGTTTACCTGAATCTGTGTCTCCCAAAGTGCAATTCATAAAATCCCAAATAAAGCTTTTTGCTCTTTGCAGTCTCAATACTAATTATTGTTCCACAAGGTTAACAGCATAGGCTTTGCAGTAATGCGGTTGGGCTTCCATCTTTTCTGTTATTCAGCTGTGTGACCTTGGGCAAGTGACATACCCTCTCTGACATTTTCTTTATTGCTAAAATGAGGATACTATGTAAAGCTCTGGCTTATGTGAAAATTAAATGAGATAATGCATGTAAAACATAGCGCCATGACTGACAGTCTTATTAAAAGAAGATTTCTGGGTTAGAAAAGCTAGCCAAAACATTGGCAGGGCCAGACACTGTTTTCAGAAGTACTTTATTTGTATTATCTCTAATAGTTCTCACCACTGAAAGATAGGTGTTGTTATTATCATCCTCATTCTGTGAGTGAAGAAATGAATTAAAGTAATTGCCTGTGCAATCCTGCAGACAGTACTGGCCCCCGAGAGTGTGAGCAGAACGTGTATTCTTAGTCCCTACAGCTTTCCACCCTCGTGATGAGACAGGCATTGGCTGAGGCCAGGACCCCCCATGACCACCCTCCCCCCATCTCCTGCTCTCTCTTGCCGTCTGTGCACCCCCTGCCTTGGAAGTCAGGCCACCTGACATGAGAATCCCTTATCTCCCAGCCTTTGCTGTAGCCGAAAGTCCTGGACCTCTGTCGGGGAGCCTCAGCCTACTTCTAAACAACCTGTCAGGCTGCCAGAGGGCTGGGCGGCCTGTCTGCTTTTATCAGGGCAGCTGACAGAGCTGGGCAGGCTTGGCAACAGCTTCAGCTATGAGCAGAATCTCAATGAAGGCTTTCACCCAACCTATAGTAGGTGTTTATGACCTGGGAGCCCTGCCCTGGCAGCTGGGGAAGAGAGTGAATATTGCAGGCTTGGGGCCCAGCTGTCAACCCCTACCCCCCGCCCCCAATGATTAGATGGTTTCTTGTCCTCAGTCATGGTGAAAGCCATTCAGTTGTGTGTGTGTGTGTGTGTGTGTGTGTGTGTGTGTAGGGAAAGAGGGACTCGTCATTCACCAAGAAGCTGGTTCCCTGGGGTCAAGAAGGGTCCAACAAACAGGGAGTATGGGGGAAAAGGGGGAGAAGAAGGAGGAGGCGACAGAGAATCTGAATCCACTGAGAAATGAACATCAGAGGGAAGTGAAGTCACCCTGGAAAATAAAGAAAGTATGTATACTATCTCAGATGACCTAATCTGACACTGTTCTACCTAAATGTGTTTACTGACTGAAGAATTCTAGAGGTTTTGAGGTAGAAGGACAAAATAGCCCCTTACAAAATTGATTTAAACACTATCTTTTATCTTCAAAAAGCACACAACCTAAATCTATAACATAAGTCCCAAATAGGTTTCAGTCAATCAGTTCCTCATTCTCACCATCAGGATGTACCTCTATTCTACTGCTCTAGCCGCCCTCCCCACAGTGGTTCTGTGGGATGCCCATGGGTTGTGCCTTCTGGTACCCCCAAAAAATACCCTAACCAATGGCCTCAAGGTGGGTAGGAAGGACGCAGCAAGCCTTGTCATGAGCCAGGCACTGAGTACAGGGGATGTGGCCTCCATCCTCAGGCAAACCTGGTGCAAAGTGGGAGGCAGACCCAGTGTCAGGTTATGATGGTGCGGCAGAGTCAGGCTGGAGCAGCAGCAGCTTCCTCATGGAGGCCACGTCCTCTGTGCCAGGCATGTTTCAGTTCAGTTCAGTCATGTCCAACTCTCTGTAACCTCATGGACTGCAGCGTGCCAGGCTTCATGGTCCATCACCAACTCCCGGAGTCTACTCAAAGTCATGTCCATCGAGTCAGTGATGCCATCCAACCATCTCATCTTCTGTCATCCCCTTCTCCTGCCTTCAATCTTTGCCAATATCAGGGTCTTTGCCAATGAGTCAGTTCTTTGCATCAGGTGGCCAAAGGATTGAAGTTTCAACTTCAGCATCAGTCCTTCCAATGAATAGTTAGGACTGATTTCCGTTTGGATTGACTGATCGGATCTCCTTGCAGTCCAAGGGACTCTCAAGAGTTCTCCAACACCACAGTTCAAAATCATCAATTCTTCGTGCTCAGATTTCTTTATAGTCCAACTCTCACGTCCACATATGACTACTGGAAAAACCATAGCTTTGACTAGATGGACCTTTGTCAGCAAAGTAATGTCTCTGCTTTTTAATATGCTGTCTAGTTTGGTCATAGCATTTCTTCCAAGGAGCAAGCATCTTTTAACTTCATGGCTGCAGTCACCATCTGCAGTGACTTTGGAGACCAAGAAAATAAAGTCTGTCACTGTTTCCATTGTTTCCCCATCTATTTGCCATGAAGTGATGGGGCCAGATGCAATGATCTTAGTTTTCTGAATGTTGAGCTTTAAGCCAACTTTTTCATTCTCCTCTTTCACTTTCATCAAGAGGCTCTTTAGTTCTCCATCACTTTCTGTCATGAGGGTAGTATCATCTCCATATCTGAGGTTATTGATATTTCTCCTGGCAATTGTAATTCCAGCTTGTGCTTTATCCAACCCAGCATTTCTCATGATGTACTCTGCATATAAGTTAAATAAGCAGAGTGACTATATACAGCCTTGACGGACTCTTTTCCTAATTTGAACCAGTCTGCTGTTCCATGTCTGTTTCTAACTGTTGCTTCTTGACCTACATACAGAATTCTCAGGAGGCAGGTCAGGTGGTCTGGTATTCCCACTCTTGAAGAATTTTCCACAGTTTGTTGTGATCCACACAGTCAAAGACTTTGGTATAGTCAATAAAGCAGAAGTAGATGTTTTTCTGGAACTCTCATGCTTTTTCGATGATCCAACGGATGTTGGCAATTTGATCTGTGGTTCCTCTGCCTTTTCTAAACCCAGCTTGAACATCTAGAAGTTCATGGTTCACATACTGTTGAAGCCTGGCTTGGAGAATTTTGAGCATTGCTTTGCTGGCATGTGAGATGAGTGCTGTTGTGCAGTAGTATGAACAATCTTTGGCATTGCCTTTCTTTGGAATTGGGATGAACACTGACATTTTCCAGTCCTGTGGCCACTGCCAAGTTTTCCAAATTTGTTGGCATATTGAGTGCAGCACCTTCACAGCATCATCTTTTAAGATTTGAAATAACTCAACTGGGGTTCCATCACCTCCACTAACGTTGTTCCTAGTGATGCTTCCTAAGGCCCACTTTACTTTGCATTCCAGGATGTCTGGTTCTAGGTGAGTGATCACACCATTGTGCTTATCTGGGTCATGAAGATCTTTTTTTTGTATAGTTCTTCTGTTTATTCTTGCCACCTCTTCTTAATATCTTCTGCTTCTGTTAGGTCCATATCATTTCTGTCCTTTATTGTGCCTATCTTTGCATGAAATGTTCCCTTGGTATCTCTAATTTTCTTGGGATTTCTAGTCTTTCCCATTCTAATGTTTCCCTCTATTTCTTTGCATTGATCACTGAGGAAGGCTTTCTCATCTCTCCTTGATATTCGTTGGAACTCTGCATTCAAATGGGTATATCTTTCCTTTTCTCTTTTGCCTTTCATGTCCTTTTTTTTTTCTCAGCTATATGTAAGGCCCTCTCGGACAACTGCTTTGCTTTTTTGCATTTCTTTTTCATGGGGATGGTCTTGATCCCTGCCTCCTGTACAATGTCATGAACCTCCATCTGTAGTTTTTCAGGCACTCTGTGTATCAGATCTAATCCCTCGAATCTACTTCTCACTTCCACTGTATAATTGTAAGGGATTTGATTTAGGTCATACCTGAATGGTCTAGTGGCTTTCCCTACTTTCTTCAATTTAAGTCTGAATTTGGCCATAAGGAGTTCATAATCTGAAACACAATCAGCTCCTGGTCTTGTTTTTGCTGACTGTATAGAGCTTCTCCATCTTTGGCTGCAAAGAATATAATCAGTCTGACTTCAATATTGACCATGTGGTGATGTCCATGTGTAGAGTTGTCTCTTGTGTTGTTGCAAGAGGGTGTTTGCTATGACCAGTGTGTTCTCTTGGCAAAACTCTATTAGCCTTTGAACATTGCCTGTTATTCCAGGTATCTCTCAGCTTCCTACTTTTGCATTCCAGTCCCCTAAAATGAAAAGGACATCTTTTGGGGGTGCTAGTTCTAGAAGGTCTTGCAGATCTTCACAGAACTGTTCAGCTTCTTCAGCATTACTGGTCGGGACATGGATTTGGATTACTGTGATATTGAATGGTTTGCCTTGGAAACAAACAGAGATCATTCTGTCGTTTTTGAGATTGCATCCAAGTACTGCATTTCAGACTCTTTTGTTGACTATGAGGGCTACTCCATTTTTTCTAAAAGATTCCTTCCCACAGTAGTAGAAATAATGGTCATCTGAGTTAAATTCACCCATTCCAGTCCATTTCAGTTCATTGATTCCTAGAATGTTGATGTTCACTCTTGGCATCTCCTGTTTGACCACTTCCAATTTGCCTTGATTCATGGACATAACATTCCAGATTCCTATGCACTATTGCTGTTTACAGCATTAGACTTTACTTCCATCACCAGTCACATCTACAACTGGATGTTGTTTTTGCTTTGACTCCGTCTCTTCATTCTTTCTGGAATTATTTCTCCCCTCTTCTCCAGTAGCATATTGGCCACCTGCCAACCTGGGAAGTTCATCTTTCAGTGTCCTATCTTTTTGCCTTTTCATACTGTTCATGGGGTTTTCAAGGCAAGAATACTGAAGTGATTTGCCATTCCCTTCTCCAGTGGACCAATTTTGTCAGAACTCTCCACCAGGACCTGTCCATCTTGGGTTGCCCTACATGGCATGGCCCATAGTTGCACTGAGTTTGACAAGGTTCTGGTCCATGTGATCAGATTGGTTAGTTTTCTGTGACTGTGATTTTCAGTCTGTCTGCCCTCTGATGGAGAAGGATACGAGGCTTGTGGAAGCTTCCTGATGAAAGAGACTGACTGAGGGGGAAACTGGGTCTTATTCTGATGAGTGGGGCCATGCTCAGTAAATCTTTAATCCAATGTTCTGTTAATGGGCAGGGCTGTGTTTCTTCCCTATTGTTTGACCTGAGGCCAAACTATGGTGGAAGTAATGAAGATAATGGCGACCTCCTTCAAAAAGTCCCATGCAGCCTGCACTCAGTGCCTCCAACACTGCTGAGGCCACCACTGACCCACGCCTCTGCCAGAGACTCCTGGACACTCACACACAAGTCTAGGTCAGACTTGTGGGGTCTTGTGGGGTCACTGCTCCTTTCTCCTGGGTCCTGGTGTACACAAGCTTTTGTTTGTGCCCTCCAAGAGTCTGTTTCCCCAGTCCTGTGTAAGTTCTGCTGGCTTTATTGTGGGGTTAGTGGAGGGCTTATGCCATACCCAGGTCTACTGCACCCAGAGCTCCTGCCCCTGCAGCAGTCCACTGCTGACCTGTACCCCCGCAGGAGACACTCAAACACAGTTCTGTCTCAGTCTCTGTGGGGTCTCTGGGTCCTGGTGTGCACAAGGTTTGTTTGAGCGCTGCAAGCATCTCTGGCAGGTATGGGGTTTGATTCTAAATGCAATTTTGTCCCTCCTACCGTCTTGCTGGGACTTCTCCTTTGCCCTTGGATGTGGGGTATCATTTTTGGTGGGATCTGACATTCTCCTGTTGTTGGTTATTCAGCAGCGAGTTGTAATTTTGGAGTTCTCAGAGGAGAAGATGAGCTCACATCCTTCTACTCTGCCATCTTAGTATTATTAAATCATGGCATGCTTACATGATCCCTAATCCCAGCATGGGTCCTGGGGCAGATGTTATCAGATTTATTGCAGAGATGAAGAAACCAGGGCTAACCCAGTCAGTGATGGGAAAGCAAACAAGGTTTTTTTATTTTTTAATAATTTTATATATTTATTTATTTGGGCTATGCTGGGTCTTTGTTTCTGCAAGGGCTTTTCTCTAATTGTAATGAGTGGGGTTATAGTTGCCATGCACAGACTTCTTATTCTGGCAGCTTCTTTTGTTGTGGAGCATGGACTCTAGGGCATGCAGGCTTCAGTAGTTGTGGTTCCTGGTCTCTAGAACCCAGGCTCAATGGTTGTGGTACATAGATTTAGTAGCTCTGCCCCATGTGGGATCTTCCCAAACCAGGGGTCGAACTTGAATCCCCTGGCATTGGCAGGCAGATTCTTTATCACTGAGCTGCCAGAGAAGCCTGACAAACAGGATTTAAATCCAGGCCTCTCTTATTTCAAAGTTTGAGTTTTTCTACACTATTGGCTCCTGTAATAAAGAAGAAAGTGATCTAGGAGGACAGGAAATAAACCCATCCTGGGAGGGTGGTCAGAAAAGGCTTTGGGAAGACTCAGTGCTGTATTGAGTTTCAGAGGATAAGTAGAGTTGGCCGGGCATCCACAAGCAAGGGGAGGAGAGTTTGGGGGGTGGGGAAGATCACATGATAAACATGAAGTGTGACAATGGCATGACTTTCTTGGAAGTTCAAGAGGGTCCTAGAAGTGACTGATGTTATACAAATGTGATAAGATACAACAAGGCCCCAGAAATAGGTAGGGCCAGATCATGAAAGCTTTTCACAATAGAGCATTATCCTGAAGTCCTTGGGGAAGCAATGGAGGTTTATTAAATGGAGGAGTGACATGGTCGAATTCATGCTTGGAATAGTTATCTCCAGCCATGTGTAGAGGATGAATTGAAGGAGGGAAGATTGGAGGCTCTTTCAGCATCCATCCATCCATCTCCATTTGTCTCCATCGTTTATCAGTGTCTTGGTCTCCTCTGTCTTCTTTCTGCTTGTGTCTGTCTAGTTATCAGTCTCTACCTCTCTCTGACCTGTATTATTTATCTGGTCCCTCAGCCTCTCTATGTAACCCTAGACAAGACACATCACCACTCTGACAAGGGTCCCTCATCAATAAAATGAGGATCATAATGCCAGCCTGAAAAGGTTAGATTAGGAATTAAGTGTGATACTGCTTGGGAGATCTTTTTACATATTACAAGTACCATACAAATGGGAAGGATTATTGTTATCTAGCTACTGTTCTTTCGGGTATTATGTTTTGTGGGTTTTTAAAATTCATTTGTTTTTAATTGGAGGATAATTGCTTTACAATATTGTGTTGGTATCTGCCATACATCAACATGAATCAGCCGTATACACATGCCCCCTGCCTCTTGAACTTCCCTCCCATCTCCTACCCCTGCCCCACCCCTCTAGGTTGTCACAGAGCACCTGGCTTGAGCTCACTGCATCATACAGCAAATTCCCATTGGTTTTCTATCTTATCATATGGTAATGTACTTTCTTAATTTGTCCCACCCTTTTCTTCCCCCACTGTGTCCACACGTCTGTTCTCAATGTCTGCATTTCCACTGCTGCCTTGCAAATAGGTTTGTCAGTACTGTTTTTCTAGATTCCATATATATGTATTAATATATGATTTTTGTTTTTCTTTTTCTGACCTACTTTACTCCGTATAATTATTTTTTGGTTTTGTTTTTTAACAAGCATCCGTTGAGCATCTAGGCTAAGCATCTTGTTATTTATCTAGTAAGACAGTGAGTTTACAATGAATCAAAAACAATATCAGCCTTCTGGAGGTCTGGAGTAGAAGTATACAGAAAACAAGATTAGAAGCCTCTGTCATATTTTTATAACTTGCTATCTGTCTGTCTCTTTGCCTATCTGTTCATCTATCCACCCATCTCTCCCTCTGACTCTGGTTATGCTTACATCTGAGGCAGAACCATCCAAGTCACCTTGGCCCTTACTTGCCCTCTCATATACAGACCACCTTTCAACATACAATTTTTGAGAACCATGCTCTTAAAATAAGAGAGAAAAATGAAAAGACCAGTATTAGATGATTTCCTTCTTCACAGTTTTAGAGCTCTCTCTACTCCTTCCCATTCATGTGTCTCAGGCACTTTCCTGAAGATGTGAGGTGAGCCCACCTATATGACATTAACCACATTTTATAAATCAAAAAAGCTAGGTTGGAAGACCTGAGAAGCTGATTTCATTGAATTATACTCCCTCTGTGACTAACCAAGGACTACCAGGTAGTCCCAAGGCAGTTCCAAACACCCACATCTTTAACAAGGACTGTAAAAGAGCTTTTGCTGACTTCACCCTGTAAGCCCTTTGTCTCTGAAATGTCCATTAAGAACCAGTTTTGTACAATGGGGCAAGGCCTATTCTACTAATAAGCTCTGTGACTTCAATCAAGTTACTCAACCACTCTCATCCTCAATGACAGAATCAACAAGAGGAAGATAACACTTCCTGTTCGTGTTGTTGTAAGGGTTGAATGATGTAATGTACAGTGTGAAATGTTTAACACAAGGCCTGACCCTGTGTGGCCAGTGAACTGACCCAGAGTTGGGACTCAGATTTATTTTTTCTTTAGTAATGAAGCACGCTGTCACTAACTTCAACACCCTGTTTCTGTGGTTGTGTATGTGGGTACGTGCTTGTGCGTCTGAAAGCAGATGTGTCTTTGTGCAGTTGTAGTTATATATGGCTGTTTTAAATTTCAGTGCACACCTTACGCCTGCTAAATACCAGAAGAGCACCGCTCAGTGGAACTTTCTGTGATAGTAGTGTTCTTTTGCACTGACTGTTTCACAATAGCTACAAGCCACACATGAGTAAGCATTTGCAAATGTGGCTAGTGCAACTGAAGAACTAAATTTTTAAAAGCTAATTTTAATTAATTTAAATGTAAATAGCTACAAGTGACTATCATATGAGACAATGCAACCCTAGACTGTGCGCATGTTTCTAATGACACCTGAGATAATGATTATGGAATTAAAAATAAAAAAAAACCCAGACACCTGCTATGTTTTAGGCACTTGGACATTCGCTAGCTCATTAAACCCATGCCAGCCCTGTGAGAGGACTGACCTTATTGCCACTTACTATTTGCCGACAAGGAAAGTGAGACTTAGAGAAACAGAGGGACTACCTTCAGTGTCACACAGCCAGCTTAGGGTCTGAGCCTAAATCTCCAATTCCAAAGCCCTTCTCTTTTCATGACCTGTGCTCACCTGCCTTTTAGAAGTGTTCCCTGTCCTGCCAAAGCAGCGACTCCCTTAGAGAGCACTTGGGGGCGGTGTCTGGGGGCAGTGAAGCCCTTTCAGTGCCTGTGAGACCCGCCTGATCTGGCCCTTCCACACCTCTCTGACCTCCTCTCCCGTGACCCCCTGCCTCCCTCCCTCTGCTCTACATACCAGCTTCCTTGCTTTTCAATGAGCTCTTAAGGGATACTTTCACCTGGAGAGTCTTCCTACAGGTACTTCCTCACCTGGCTCCAGTCTGACCACTCCAGCTGCAGGATGGAGAGTGAATGTGGGTGGTGAAGGAGAGGAGGTATTTTGAGTAGAATCAGAGAAGTCAGCTGGGTGGCTCCTGCAATAGTCCTGAACCACAACAGCCAATGTAAAAGACCAAGCCATAGCCTTACTCAGAGCCTCACAGACTGCTAAGTGTCAGAGCCGGAATGGCCTTCGAGAACATCTGGTATAAGCCTTTCTTTGAAGAATGATGAAACAGAGGCCTGGAGACAAGAAGATTTTCCCAAGGTTGGCTGAGTTGGTACAAGAGCTCCTATCTCCTAATATGATCTCTGGCTGCTATGATCTTTTTCCTGCATCACAAGGCCATCATAAAAATAGAGGTTTTACTACAACCAACTTACTTTTTTTTTTTTTTTAACCTCCAATCCAATCTTTCTTTCATTTTTAGAGACAACCCCTATTTTCTTAATGGCCACTGACCCACCTAAAATGCAGGAATTCAGTTCTCCCTAAACAAATCAATTTTTAACAAAAAATGAGCAAATGTTTCCCCAGAAGTCTGACCATGTCCTCTAGAGAACACAGAAATTCATGGACAATGACTTGGAAGAAAATAGAAAAATTTTATTCTGTTTTTTAGAGATGAAGGGGAAAAAACCCACAAAAGCCGAAACATAACTTTTCCAATGCCTGATAATATTCTCTCATCTCTCATTTCCCCACAACTATTTTGTCTTAAGGCTCTGGGAGCCCGTGTGAAGCTGCTGTGTGATTTTTATCTCTATGATTAAAGTGTTGTACTTTATTGAGTTCTTTACATCAGCAGCAAAATCTGCAATGCAGGATTTTACATAACACCTCATTTTCTTCTCGCACCATTACTGTTATTAACCTGGTGGCAATAAACAGAAAATACAGCTTCGCATATGATGTACTCTTCATTTTTGTTCCAATAGCAAGAAGGAAAAAAAAGCAGAGGATAAAGAATGTAGAGAGAGCAGGGAAGAATTTTTTCCCTGTTATGTCCTTTGATGTCTGCCTTTCTTTCTCCCCATTCCTCGTCAACATTTCCGTCCGCAGGTCGAGGATGGAGATCATCTCTGCTCAGGGATGTTTTCTTTTACATCAGAACTCATCTATTTATTCAATCAACAAAGATTTCCTCAGCACTTCCTATGTGCCAGTCATTGTGCTAGGTGTTGGAGATACCAAAATTTCAGGTCCTGCCAGTGATGGTTCCAGAGGAGGAAACAGACACACATTGCAATAATTATGAAACAGTGAGATAAGTATAACAAAAACAGAAGGCTAAGTGAAAACATAAATGAAAGAGGGCATGGTCCACCATGCTCAGGTGGATCACTACAGAGGTAGTGATGCTTGGCTTGGGCCCTAGAGAATGGCTAGGTAAAGCAAGGCTTTCTTGGCCAAGGGAATGGCACAACTGAAGCCTTGGAAGGCACGTAAGAGCATGGCATGGTCTGAAACTGTCAATGTGGCATGATGAAACCATCAGATGCCTGGTAGCAGACAGTAGGAAATGAGGTTAGAAATGGAGGCAGGCCATTGAGGATCTAATACTCACATGCATAAAAATCTTCCATGACTCCCCTAAGACCAGTCCAAAATGGGAGGATCAAGGCAGAATGGCCTAGGGGGAAGAACTTGTACTCTGAATAGAAGATCTAGGTTTTGTCCTTGGCTCTGCTACTTCCTAGCTGTGTAAGATGTTAAAAATGGGTACAGTAAGAATAAAATAATGACTGTGAACAAGTTTTGTAAGTTGTCAATAGTATTTTATATTCAAAGGAGAAGAGATGGGGGAGCAGAATTCCAGACAATTCTAAGAGCCAGAGAAGTCACAAACTCATTCTACATGGTTTTTTAACAATATTTTTATTGGAGTGTAGTTGATAGCTAACTTCAGTTAGTATGATAATCTCTAGATCCATCCATGTTGCTGCAAGTGGCATGATTTCATTCTCTTTGTGGCTGAGTAATATTCCATTGTATGTATGTATATACCACATCTTCTTTATCCATTCCTCTGTCAGTGGACATTTAGGTTGCTTCCATATCTTGGCTATTGATGAAGGTTTTGATATGGATGTGGATGAAGAAACCTGAACTGTCTTGTACTTCCCTAAAAACCAAGAAATAAAGCCTAACTCATCTCTACACCTCCTCACCCAACACTTGCTTACCTCTCACAACTGCCCCCTCGCTACTATCTGCTTCCTGGATGAGCGATGCATCCACAACAATTAATCTTTTCTCTTTGGTGGGAGAGCCTGCAGCAAAGTAATGGATTGAGAAAACCCGTCCTCATCCCACTTGCACTCCAGTAGGGAACCCTGGCACACTGCAGCCCATGGGGCCACAAAGAGTCAGACATGACTGAGCAACTGATCAACAACAAGGGAGCCCAGGTGTTTAAGTATGTGTATGTGGGTTTACTATTTTTTTTTAATTGTATTCTGATTCTATATCCTTTCAAAAACACGCAATAGTGCTTATGTTTAGCTATATTTATAAAGAGCACTATTTTTATAGGAAATAAATGATTGCTTAGGAAACATGTTTCTTTCTCTCTAATAGCCATTTTTGGGGAAAGCAATTGGTTTGTATCAAAATGTCATAACCTAAGACCACAGACCATCTGATAGCATCTTATTTTAACTGGGAACAAGTACCTAGGGGGCAAACACCCAACTCAAACTTGTAAGATGATATCACCCCAGTCTTAGGGAATGGGCTCACCATTCACCCAGCTGTCCAAGCCAGAAGCCTGGGAATCAGACCAATTTTGGTCCCATACTGAGCACTGGCAATCTTACTAATACCTTATAATGTGCCTCATATCTATACCCACATTTTCATCCTTAGCCCCCTACTTTAATTCATAATCTTATCTTTTCTTAGTTAGTCTTCATTTGGACTATGGCAAAGATACTCTAACCATTCTATGCCTTTGAGCCTATAACCTCCAATTCTTCCTCATCACAGCCTGTGGAACAGTCTTTTCATAAGGCACACGTAATTGTGTTGTACTTCCATAAAATACTTCTCTAGCTCTCTATTTTCTATTTTACAGGACAAGTCCCAGTGCCTTAGTGGCTTGCAAGGCCTGCAATGAATGGGTCCTTGAAAGCTTCTCCAGTCCCTCCCCTCACCCGGCCATCCCTCCACCTCATACCCTTCAATGGCGCTAAATACCTTGTAGTTCCCAAAACAGACTGGGTGGGTTTTGCTCTTAGGCTTTTAGCTCACACTCCTCCCTCTGTCTAGGATGCCCTTCTCTCCTAGGAGCTGGCAGCTCCTCACCTTCTCACCTACTCAGAACTTTGTGACCTTTCAACACTTTGCTCAGCATTTCTCTCCTCCACAGTTTTCCCCGACCACCCAGTGAATCCATGGTTCCCTCGGCTGTGACTTCGCCCCATGTTCACACACCTCCCAGAGCACCATGGACACTTAGTCATCTCTTTGTCTTCCCCCACCATCCCATGACAAGAGAGAGGATGGTGGGGAAGGGGAACGGGAGGAGAGAGGAGTGAAGAGAGAAGAGAGAAGGGCAGGAAGGGAGAGGAGGGGAGGGGAAGGGAGGGGAGGGGAGGAGAGAGCCAAGGAACAGACGTGGAACCCCTGCCTACACCTTCTCCTCCCTGCCCTTCCCCACTGCCGCCTATACTGAATACAGCAGGCAGGGGCCATCTTATTGTTCTTGGGAGAAAGTGCAATAATTTCAGCATGAATGCTGGCACCCTGGAACACTTTTTTACACACCAGTGACATCTTCTTTGCCGAATAGGAAGACCGCATTAGTGTGGAGATAGGGCTGCCTTACCGTCTTGCAGTGTTCGTGTCCCTGCAGGGTCATGCCAAAGATGAGGACCATGAACTCAAGTCTTAAAGGAGATCATGTGGGAAAGGCTAGCAGAATCTGTCTTCGGAGGCCACAGGAGGAAAAAATAAAAATTAAACTGTTCAAGGCAGGAAAATGAGATGATTTAAAAATATAAAGCTTTCAGGACATAATGGACCCTGCGTATGCATGTGTGTTCAGTTATATCCAACTCTGTGACCCCATGGACTGTAGCCCTCTAGGTTCTTCTTGTCCATGGAATTTTCCAGGCAAGAACACTGGAGTGGGTTGCCCAGAGAAGTCACCAAATCTGCTTTCTGAGTGGAGCAGAGAAGAGGGTCTTCTCCAGAGTCCCAGATCATGTGGGTAGGAGAGCCAAAATGAACTTCCTGGGAAGAAAGGAACTACCATTTCCTGAGGACCTACCACAGCCCCAGCTCAGCAGTTAGCCCTGCATTTATTACCTCTCTGGATCAGCTAACAAACTCCTCTAGGAGACATCTCTGAGCATTCAGACCACACATATTTATTGAGCTCTTAATATGTTCCTGGGGGTGCCCTAGTTTCATCAGCCTTTGATTTATAATGAAGCAACATTAACTTTTAATTATGAAATTAAAATGTCCCTCAGCTCTCCCAGGCTTAAATATTATATCTCAGTCCTTTTTTGCATTTGTCTCATCTTCCTGCTCAGACTGCAGCTTTCTGCAGGAAGGCCTGGCTGTTCCACTTGGATCTGTGTCCACTCTAGATGCAGGAATGAGAACACTTGGGTGACACCCCGAGGGTGAGGATCAAACAGAGACTCTGGAGGCTATGTGATACAAATTAGAGTCCCAGTTCAGTTTTTAACCTGCCATGAGATCTTCACAAAGTCAGTCTCTGAGCATCTTCTGAGAAACGAAGATCGCTATTCCATTTACTTCAGTGAATCCTTGAGGGAATCAAATGAGCTGATTGGTGTGAGAATAGTTTTTATGTGCTAGATAATAATTATGTCAGTAGATGTTCTATTGAACAAGGAAGCAGTTTGCATTTATCTAAGCGGGGTTCCCGAGCCCCTCTCAGTTCTGTGATCCTATAGCCCCTGCCCCTTCAAGTCTTCCATTGCACATGCACTTACTTTTTAAATGTCCATCTTCCCTGTCAGGTTTTGAACTCAAAGAGGTCCATACGCCTGGTGCTGAGCATAGCACTGACCACAGTATCGCTAATGACTGAAAACGATGGGTTGAGAGTGTATAACTGCTAGGTATTTTGCCAGGTGCAAAGCCAGTCACCTCATTTGACTTCCTGAGGCAACCCTGTGAGGCTGGAATTATTATCCCCAATTTTTAGATAAGGAAACTGAGATTCAGGTCATAAAGCTAACCCATGACTAAACTGATACTTGCAGCCAAGTCTGAGGTGCGTAATATGTTACTCTATAGATACAGCATTAGTCGCTCAGTCGTGTCCAACTCTTTGTGACCCCATGGACCGTAGCCCACCAGGCTCCTCTGTCCATGGAATTCTCCAGGAAAGAATACTGGAGTGGGTAGCCATTCCCTTCTCCAGGGGATCTCCCCAACGCAGGGATCAAACCCAGGTCTCCTGCATCGCAGGCAGATTCTTGACCATCTGAGCCTCCAGGGAAGCCTAGAGTCCAAACCCATGGTGGTCCCGTGACTACCCTTCTTCTATCATCATCATCATTGTCTCGATCAACCTGGAGAGTCACCCATCACTGCTTTAGGGAACGGGAGACAGAGGTCAGCAGTTCTTTTGCTCTGGGAAGGTCTGTTATGAACCCAGACTTCTTGTGTTGAGCTGCTGTTCTCTCTCCCTTTTTTGACGCAAGGGTGGAGGAGGGAATGGAAGCGAAGGAAGGCTCCCTCTACCAGGCCAGACCTGACTCCTCCCAGATACTTAGAAGAGAAGCAGAAATGCCTCCATTTACATGTACATCTTACTTTTCACTTAGTAGAGTAGGATTGTAATGAAATGGGAAACTGAGTTCTGTTCACAGAGCCAAAAAAAAAATGAACTTCGCAAACAAGCAGACACTCACACAGCCAGAATTTATTTTAAAGGCTAGAGATACAAAGCTCACAGCATAGGCACTGAGAGGGAGTGAAGTGCCTGAAAATGCAAGAATAACAGCAGTTTATATCTTTATTAGAATTGATCTGTTCATTTTTGGTTGGCTCAGGGCCCGATGTACAGAATTTCTGACCAATCTGTTTAAAAGCCACAAAGTCCAGTCTGTCATTTTTATGGCTTTTTTTTTTTTTTTTTTTTGTTCCCAGTTTCTCAGTTTCCCCAGACATGGAATCAACCCTTTCTCAAGACCCCAGACCATTATTTAGGGACCAGATGTATGTTTAAAAGTTAATGGTCCACCTGGAGTTTTTCTCCTTGATAAGTTGGATGGCATTACTGATTGTCTTCTACTGGATGTCTTATGACCCTCCAGGCCAGGGGGGCATTCCTCTGAATGCCTAGAAACTGGAGCAACAAGTATAGCTTTAGGTTAATGGAGCAAAACACTAATGTGAGGGAATGAGCTGAAATTAAAGTTGAAATCAGAAAAAAAGAACCAAGGTCCCAACCCTACATGGACTGCCTAACAATTTCTACCTCTTTAAGAGACAAATTGGAAGTAGACAAACTGTTTTTATTCCTTACTTTGCTGCTACAGATGCTTTTCCCCCATACATAAGCCTTACTCTCACAAATTTCCTTTGTCCTGAAGTTTATCCTGCTGAGGCCCAAGAAGCTACAGATGCAGAAGCTGGGCATTCAGAATGGCTTAGAGATGAAGAGCTTAGTCCTAGACACTTTTAGTCATGTCGACTAAAAGTATAGTCACAATCTGAAAGTAGAGTTATTTTATTTGGTGGGAATGTTTAGGACTCAGAGCCTGGGGAGAGAAAACTGCTCCAAGGAGGCAGGAGGCTATATACGTTTGCAACAAAAGGAGCAGGCAGTCTGAACATCAAAGCTCAGGTATCAAGTTAAGGAATTTAGCATTCTGTGTGTGGGAAGATGCAAGCTTCTGGGCTCACTGAATTCGTGCCTTTCATATGCACCTCAGCTGTCTGGGGCCAATCCTGTTTCCTTGTTCACTTTGCTTCTTGCATTCCCCCAGCTCCTCAGCAGTCACTGTGGTGGGTGGCAGCATCTGCTGGATCGCAGTTTTGGGAGCCCTTGGTCACATTTGGATGCCAGAAATTGCTGATGGCTGTGACATTTCTTGTTTATTAATATGGCAGGAGATATTTTCATTTCACAGTCAGAAAGACAAAGATTTGAATTTCAATTCTGCCCCCTGTGAGTTCTTTGCCTCCGTGGGATAACAGTGTTTACCACATAAGGTTGTTATTACAAGACCCTACACAGGAAGCACGTAATACGTGTTACCAGCTTCCAGTGCTGGGGTCATGGTTAACAGCACAGGCGGCAGAGCCAGACGGGCTTCTACCAGTTACCACTGTGTGGTCTAGGGGTTCCCTTGCAAGTTGCTTAACCTCTCTTCGTTTCCTTACTTGTAAATGATGTTTCCATCAAATACAGTTGTGGGAGAGTTCCGGAGTGCCGGGCATGTAATATGTACCGTCTCTCTCTTTTTTTTGTGTGTGGGGGGGGGGGGGGGGTGCTGCTGCATTTGGTCTTAGCTGAGGCACGTGGGATCTTCATTGAGGTGAGCTGGCTCTGTAGTTGCATCTCGTGGACTTAGTCGCCTCCTGGTGCGTGGGAACTTAGTTCCCTGAACAGGGATCAGACCCGTATACCCTGCATTGGAAGGTGGATTCTTAACCATTGGACCGCCAGAAAAGTCCCCCATCTTTTTATTATTATCCTCCCTCTATAGCTCCACTGGCTAGAATCTAGGCCCCAAAACTCCTATCTCTACATCCTTCCCGATGCCTTTCTCTGAGTCCAGGATACCTGGTTCATTCATTCACTTACTGATTTTTGTCACTCAGCAAATGCCTCCTGAGGGCTTACTAAGAACTAGATCCTATAACACACCCTGAAGGTACAGAGGTGCGCCAAGGATAGTCCCAGCCTTTACAGACCACTCCCTCCTTCTTAAATCCCTTCTCTTTTCCCCCTGTTTCTCTTGGTTTTCATGAAACCACACTGTCCTTGTCTCCCCCTCCTCTTCTGGTCACTTCCCAGTCTCCCTCCTTTGCTTCTTTCTTTACCCAAACTCTCAGTCTTAGTGGATCCTAGGCTCAGTCCTGGGATCTCTTCTGGATCCACACTTTCTCCCGGTAATGTTAGGTAGCATCTCCAAGCTAATGATGCCCACCTTTACAGCTCTAGTCCAGTCTCCTCCCCGCGGCTCCCTTTTCATGTATTTAACTGCCTACTTGGTATCTGATAGTCCTTTCAAATGCACAGATCTGTATCAGAACTCAATTTCCTTACCACTCCCCTAACTGGTCTGCATCCCAGTTTCCTCCATCTCTCTGCAGCACCACTATCTGCTCAGTTGCTCAAGTCACAAACCCTTGATCCATCTTTGATTCTTCTTGCGCATAAACCACATACAGGTCCTATGGAGCTGTAGTCAAAATATTTATCAACTATGTCCCTCTCTTTTCATCTCTATGCCATAACTCCAATTCAAGCTAGTATGATCTCTTAGATCCGTTCATCCACTGCCATCTATGCACCACTAAAATCCATTAACAACACAATAAGCAAGGTGATCCTTTCACAGCACTCCCTGATTGAGATGGCCTCCACTGGACTCAGGATATGCTCCAAACTCTGCCTCTGGCCTGCAAGGCCCTGTGTGAGCTGGACCCTATAAGCTTCTCCAGTCTCATCTCTAGTGTTAACCATGATCCAGCCACTGGCCTTCGCTCCGGTCTTTGAAATGTCATACTAGTCCTCATTTCAGGGCTTTTATTTGCCGAGAATTCTCTCACCGGATGGCTTGTTCTTATCATCCTTCAAGGCTGAGCTCAAATATCAGAAACCCTTCCTGATCACACTGTATCAAATAGACCCTGCTCCATCCACTGGCTCATTCACCACCCTGTGGCTTACCTCCTGCATTCCTAGCATGCATTACAATCCATCATCACTTTGCTTAGTTGCTGTTCCTGGTGTGTCATCCCACCAGGATGCCAGCTCCTCAAAGGCAGGAACCTCATCTCTCTTATTAACCCCCAAGTCCTGGAGCATGCTAAGTTCATAGTACATATTTGTCAAATGAATGAATGAATAAGTTGGATGATAAATGCCTTGCATGCCAAGTCGCTTCTGTGGTGTCTGACTTTGTGACCCCCGTGGACTATAGCCCATGAAGTTCCTCTGTCCGTGGGATTCTCCAGGCAAGAATACTGGAGTAGGTTGCCATGCCCTTCTCCAGAGGATCTTCCTGACCCAGGGATCGAACTCGTGTCTCTTAAGTCTCCAGCATTGTAAGTGGGTTCTTTACCACTACTGCCACCTGGGAAGCCTGATAAATGCCTTAATAGAAGGGTATTTTAAAAATCTGTAGGAGTCCAAAGAAGAGAGCTACTGTCCCTGGGAGAGTCAAGCAGGGCTTCATGGACAAGGGGCCACTGGGCCTGTCAGTGAAAGATTAGCAAGAAGTGATCAGGAGGGGAAAGGGAGGGAGAGTAGGCATCCTGCCTGTAGGAATTCAGACACAGAAGCACCAAGAGGAGGACCTGTGTGTGCTGGGGCGGTTTGCAAGGCTAGAGAGTGAGGAGAGGGGCCCCAGTCCATCTCCTTGGTCCTCTGGGCTGCTGCCTAGGTTTCTTGTGTTTTTTTGTCTGCATCAATTCATTGCAGCAGGAATTTCAGTCTGGCCACACTCCTGGTGAGGAGGGAAGCCTTCACTGGGTCACTTCAGAGATCCAGGCTCTGCATGATAAAAGACATTGTTTTGTCTCTTGGAGTTGTTCAGTTGTTTTTAAGGAAAGATTCTGTATTTTTCTGAAAATTTCTCCTTCCTTCTTTATGACATGCATGCTGACTTCCATAAATACCTACTTTTAACTTATAAATAGATAAGGAGATAATTTGGTTGATAATAAAAAGAATAGATTTGGGGCTTTTCAGCCTGAGGTCCATGCCTTTGCCAGCAGAGTTTAGCAGGGGAGTCATCTGGAAATTCTCTAACCCTCTTTGCTCCCTCATTCCCCACCTATTTGAGAGGCTAAACCTGGTAGGACCTCAGCTGGATCTCAGTCCCCAGCTGAGAGATGAAGGGGGCTATGTGGGGCTTCCTTCCTGTGATGAGGGCAACTGCCTTGCTGGACTGGAGCTCCTGCAAGCATGGCAGGATGGCGGCTGTGGACTTGTAACCAGAGCCTGGGTTTGAGTCTCTGCTCCTTCCTGCTGCATCACTCTGGACAAGTTACTTAAACTCCTTGAGCTTCGGTCCCTCCTCTGTACAAAGAGAAGAGTAAGCTGCTGTCCCTCCTCAACTTGCCCTCATCTTCGCCTAAGCTTCAGTTTCTCTCTCGTCTCCAAAGCTAAGATAAGTCCCTCTGCCCTTCCTGGGTTGGGTTTCCCTTCCTTCATTAGACTGAATATGTGGTAAGCCCTGAAGTGTTGCCCTAGTTGGAGGAGGTAGCCCCACAGTGCAGCACCGGGCTGACTTTGGCTTGTGCCCGCCTAGGTGAAGCAGCTCAGATTATAGAATAAAGGAAAAACTCATTTCCTCCCTGGTGTCTAGGAGGAAGCAAACTCCACACTAAATTATGTTCCAAATATGCCCTAAGGTAGTTTTAATTTTATTGGCACTGATTTTAATTTACTCTTTAGGCCACTGTTGCAGAATGAGCTGTTGGCTGCTGGCAAGGGGACAGCCCTTCATCACTTGGTTTTGATTAAGGTTTGTAAGTTTGGAAGGAAAGAACAAAGATGCTGTCCCCTTATTCTATTCTCAGTCCCAAAATTGTAATTAAGGGCCCTGCATTAGCAGCACACCCCTACTCTGACATGGCCACAGAAAAAGTGCCTCATTTGACTGCTGGGGAAAAGTTCAGATGCAGCTGTTCATTCATTTCATTCACTCATTCTTTCATCAGTTCGTTGACTCATTTTCTATTCATTCTCCCACTAAACCTCCAGTGATAACCTACTATATACCAGGGCTTGCTCTGGTCCTGTGAATTAAAAAAAAAACAAGAATGTATGGTCCCTTCCCTGAAAGAGTTCACATTCTAATGGGAGATGGAAATAAACAAAGCATGGTTATGCCATGTGGTCAGTGCCAGGAGAGAGAACTGTGAGAGCACACAGGGGCTGTTCACTCAGCCCTGAGGGATAAAAATGGCTATTTGAATTAATAGTCAGGTGAACAATTTTAGATGCTATAATAAGCAGTTCCCAAATCTCAATGGCTTAATACAGTAAAGATTCATTACAGTCTGATGCAGGTCAAGTGACTTGCCTGGCAATTTCCCTCCCAGTGTTGACTCGGTGAACTAGCCTTTTTCCTTATTACAATATCATTGATTTTACATGTAGCTTCCATGCACAAAAGCAAGAATGTGGGCAATTGTGTATGTGTTTGATGGCCAGGTCTGAAAGTGGCACTTATTACCACTGCCCACACCCCTTTTGATCCCAACCAAATACCAAGGGAGACTGAGAGATGTGTCCAGGGTCCAGGAAAAGGATATGGAACTGGTGAGCATCTCCTTAGTTTGCCTTAAGTCATAAGGTTGTCTCAGGGTTACGCAGATAAAGAGAACTTATATTTCAGGTAGAGGAGATATTCATTATGTGTAAATATGGAGATGAAAGTCACAAGCCTAGAGGTTTGCAGTACTCCAGGCAGCTCCATAGGATTGAAGTATAGAGTATCAGACCAGAAGTTATGAGAGCTGATAGTAGGCAGGGGAAGAGGGCCAGATCACACAGGGCCTTATATAATATATGAAGGGGTTTGGAGTCTATCCTGTGAGCGATAGGGAGCGATAGAGCAGTTTCAGTTAAAGAAGTGCCATTATTTGTTTACATTTTAAAAGATTGTTCTGAAGCAGCAAGGAAATCAGGTCAGAAGCTACTGTAGTAAAACAAGAAAGAAATGATGGAATAGGTTCAGACTTGGTCTGTGTCCTCAATATGCTAATAGGCAGACAGATATACTTTCTAGCCAGATTACAGTAACAAGTATACAAGTATACCTATACAGTAATAAGTATATCTATACAGTATACAAGAATACCTATACAGTAACAAGTACTGACATCAAGGCCCAAGCAAGAAGCTTTTTGCAGAAGATGAAAGGATTTATTTTAACAGAAGTGAATGAAATGGCTCACTTGTGTTCAAATCTTTGTAGCCCCATAGACTGTGGCCTACCAGGCTTCTTCATCCATGGGATTTTCCAGGCAAGAGTACTGGAGTGGGTTGCCATTTCCATTTTAACAGAATGTGAGAAGAAATTATGGACAGTTTAAGAAATCTGTATCTCTTTTCTCTCATCCAACAGCCACTTTTAAAGATGCAGAAATTGAAGTACAGTGAACAGCTGCTACTGTTCATGGTTATAGATTATGTGAACATTAGAACCAGAGTTAGAAACTCTGCTTGCCTTCCTTGCTCTGTTCTAATGGACCAACACAAGCCCATGAGGCCAGTTTAGGCACAAAACATAATTAGGATGGTGATGAAATTAGTATCTGTGGTCTTTGGTATCACCAGCAAAGTGCTGAATATGTGCAATGAAGAAGAAAAAGAACTAGAACTTCAAGCTCAGACACTATACAGGCTAATTTCCTAGACCCTTTTCTACTCCAGGTAAAATCTAGACTCTCAGAGAGGGAAGAAATCTTAGAAACTAAATAATCTCTGGGAATTCCCAGATGCTCCAGTTGTAAGGACTCAGTGTGTTCACTGTGGTGGCCTGAGGTCAATCCTAGTCAGGGAACTAAGATCCTACAAGCCATGCAGCATGGCCAAAAAAAGAAAAAAAAATAGAGAAAACAGATGATCCTTTAAAATTGTTGTGGAGGTACTAGCCAATGCAGTTAGACACAAAAAAGAAATTAGAAGCATAAAAACTGAAAAAGAGGAGATAAAATTACTAAGTATATACAATGAGATTGTTGTTCAGTCGCTCAGTCATGTCCAACTCTTTGCAACCCCACGGAATTCAGTACGCCAGGCTTCCCTATCCATCACCAACTCCCAGACCTTTTCAAACTCATGTCCATCGAGTCAATGATGCCATCCAACGATCTCATCCTCTGTCATCCTCTTCTCCTCCTGCCTTCAACCTTTCCTAGCATCAGGGTCTTTTCCAGTGAGTCAGATCACCTCAGCTGGCCAAAGTGTTGGAGCTTCAGCTTTAGCATCAGTCCTTCCAAAGAATATTCAGGGATGATTTCCTTTAGGATTTACTGGTTTGATCTCCTTGCAGTCCAAGGGACTCTCGGGAGTCTTCTCCAATGCCACAGTTCAAAATCATCAATTCTTTGGCGTTCAACTTTCTTTATGGTTCAAATCTCACACCCACACATGACTACTTGAAAAACCATAGTTTGACTAGATGGACCTTTGTCAGCAAAGTAATGTTTCTACTTTCTAATATGCTGTCTAGGTTGATCATAGCTTTTCTTCCAAGGAGCAAGTATCTTTTAATTTCTAGCTGCAGTCATCATCTGCAGAGATTTTAGAGCCCAAGAAAATAAAGTCTGTCACTGTTTCCATTGTTTCCCCATCTGTTTGCCATGAAGTGATGGGACCGGATGCCATGATCTTTGTTTTTTGAATGTTGAATTTTAAGCCAGCTTTTTCACTCTCCTCTTTCACTTTCATCATGGGGCTCTTTAGTTCCTCTTCGCTTTCTGCCATAAGGATAGTGTCATCTGCATGTCAGAGGTTATTGATATTTCTCTCTGTAATCTTTTTTTAAAACACATTCTAAAAAAATATTTATTTTTTAATTGAAGGATCATTGGTTTACAGAATTTTGTTGTTTTCTGTGAAACATCAACATGAATCAGCTGTAGGCATACATATGTCCCCTCTCTTGAACCGTCCTTGCATCTTCCCCCCATCCCATCCCTCTAGGTTGATAAGAGCCTCTGTTTGAATTCCCTGAGACATGCCACAGATTCCCACTGGCTGTCTGTTTCACATATGGTCATGTAAGTTTCCACGGTGCTCTCCCCATACATCTCAGCTTCTCCTCCCCTCTCCCCATGTCCTTACGTCTGTTCTCTGTGTCTGCTTCTCCATTGCTGCCTTGAAAATAAATTCATCAGTACCATCTTTATAGATTCCATATATGTGCATTGGTATACAATATTTATATTTCTCTTTCTGACTCACTTCACTCTATATAATAGGCTCTAGGTTCATCCAGTTCACTAGAAATGACTCCGATGTGTTTGTTTTTATGATAAGTAAACTGAAACTCCAATGCTTTGGCCACCTGATGCGAAAAGACCCTGATGCTGGGAAAGATTGAGGGCAAGAGGAGAAGGGGACGACAGAGGATGAGATGGTTGGATGGCATCACCAACTCAATGGACATGGGTTTGGGTAGACTCCGGCAGTTGGTGATGGACAGGGAAGCCTGGCGTGCTGAGGTTCATGGGATCACAAAGAGTCGGACACGACTGAGCAACTGAACTGAACTGAATGTTCCATTTTGTGTATGTACCACAACTTCTTTATCCATCATCTTTCAGTGGACATCTAGGTAGCTTCCATGTTCTAGCTATTGTAAATAGTGCTGCAATGAACATTGGAGTACATGTGTATTTTTCATTTTGATTTCCGCAGGGTACATGCCTTGGAGTGGGATTGCTGGATCACATGGTGGGTTTATTTCTAGTTTTTTAGGAATCTCCATACTGTCTTCCATAGTGGCTGTATCAATTTACATTCCCACCAACAATGCAAGAGTGTTCCCTTTCCTTCATTCCCTCTCCAGCATTTATTGTTTGTAGACTTTTGGATGCTGGCCATTCTGACCAGTGTGAGGTGATATCTCATTTTAATTTTGATTTGCATTTCTCTAATAATGAGCATCTTTTCAACAACTGACAAAGGATTAATTTCCAAAATATACAAGCATCTCATACAACTCAATACCAGAAAAACAAATAACCCAATCAAAAAGTAGGAAAATGACCTAAACAGGCACTTCTCCAAAGAAGACAGACAGATGGCTCCCTGCAATCTTGATTCCAGCTTGTGCTTCATCCAGTCCGGCATTTTGCATGATGTATTCTGCATATAAGTTAAATAAGCAAGGTGACAACACAGCCTTGATGTATTCCTTTCCCAATTTGGAACCAGTCTGTTGTTCCATGTCCAGTTCTAACTGTTGCTTCTTGACCTGCATACAGATTTCTCAGGAAGCAGGGATGGTGGTCTGGTATTCCCATCTCTTGAAGAATTTTCCACAGTTTGTTGTGATCCACACAAAGGCTTTAGTGTAGTCAATGAAGCAGAAGTAGATGTTTTTCTGGAATTGTTGTTTTTCTGTGATCCACCAGATGTTGGCAATTTGATCTCTGGTTCCTCTGCCTTTTTTAAATCCAGCTTGAACACCTGGAAGTTCTCAGTTCACATACTATTGAAGTCTAGTTTGGAGAATTTTGAGCATCATTTTGCTTGCATGTGAGATGAGTGCAATTGTGTGGTAGTTTGAACATTATTTGACACTGCCCTTCTTTGGGATTGGAATGAAAACTGACCTTTTCCAGTCCTGTGGCCACTGCTGAGTTTTCCAAATTTGCTGGCCCATTGAGAGCAGCACTTTCCCAACATCATCTTTTGGATTTGAAATAGCTGACCTGGAATTCCATCATGCCATTAGCTTTGTTCGTAGTGATGCTTCCTAAGGCCCACTTGACTTCACATTCCAGGATGTCTGGCTCTAGGTGAGTGATCACACCATCGTGATTATCTGGGTCATTAAGATCTCTTTTGTATAGTTCTTTTGTGTATTCTTGCCACCTCTTCTTAATATCTTCTGCTTCTGTTAGGTCCACACTGTTTCTATCCTTTATTGTGCCCATCTTTGCATGAAATGTTCCCAGGTATCTCTAATTCTCATGAGAGATCTCTAGTCTTTCCCATTCTATTGTTTTCCTCTCTTTCTTTGCATTGATCACTGAGGAAGTCTTTCTTATCTCTCCTTGCTGATTTTTAGAACTCTGCATTCAGATGGGTATATCTTTCCTTTTCTCCTTTGGCTTTTGCTTCTCTCCTTTTCTCAGCTATTTGTAAGGCCTCCCCAGACAACCATTTTGCCTTTTTGCATTTCTTCTTAAGGATGGTTTTTATCACTACCTCCTGTACAATGTTGCCAGCCTCTGTTCATAGTTCTTCAGGCACTCTGTCTATCAGTTCTAATCCCTTGAATCTATTTGTCACTTCCACTGTATAATCATAAGGGATTTGATTTAGGTCATACCTGGTCTAGCATGGCCTAGTGGTTTTCCCTACTTTCTTCAACTTAAGTCTGAATTTTGCAATAAGGAGTTCATGATCTGAGTCACGTCAGCTCCTAGTCTTGTTCTTGTTGACTGTATAGAGCTTCTCCATCTTTGGCTGTGAAGAATATAATCAATCTGATTTCGGTGTTGACCATCTGGTGATGTCCACGTGTAGTGTTATCTTGTGTGTTGGGAGAGAGCATTTGCTATGACCAGTGCATTCTCTTGGCAAAGCTCTGTTAGCCTTTGCCCTGCTTCATAAGAATAAAAGGTCCCTCTTATTGGCTTTTGAACCATGTAAATCAATCAATATTATTCACTTCTGGTTATTAAGTCGAATCACATCAGGTTCTAGGTGTCGGGATGGGGCAGTAGAAGCCAGTCCAGAATGGTTTTCCAAAGATCCAGGTTCTAATTCTTGCTCCTTCACTAACTCACTCCCGGCCTTAATCAGGCAACCTCCCCACCTGAGCTGATCTGGGAAAGGTCAGAGAAACTGGTTTCCAATAGAGCCCACACTCAGAGCTATAAACTGCGGTTATTCCTTCCACATTTTTTAAGTCATCTCTCTACCGCCTCCTTTCCTCTGCAGCTCATCAAAAGCTCAGAGGAAAAAACAGACAATTGAAGAAAATAAAATTGCAAAGATGACTTTTATAGGGCTCCTGTTGAATCATTGTGTATTCCACCTTCAAAGCTGAAAATGATGAGTTTAATATCACACAGAGCTGTGCATCTTGTATCTCTCAGAAGGCAGTTTATGCCACCCAGAGAACTGGGAGCTTGGCAAGACACAATTTTTCACTCCAAGTCTGAGGCAAATGAAATGACAATCATCAGGCCCACATTCTGGAAGCAACATGGTTTTCATTTGGTCTTAACTTTGTTTGAAAGTGTCCCACAGAGGGAGAATTCTTCTAAGCATGGATTTTTCTTCTTTCCCAGGACTGAATGCTAGAAAGTGGATGGAAAGATGGCCAGGTCTTGCCTCGGCTGTTTTTAGTGTTGCTCATTGATGGTATTACATTAACTGTGCAAACGGGTCAGGAGACCTGGGTTTCAGTCCCAGTTAGGCCGAGAACTTGGACAAGTCCCTTCCCCAGTGGAGGCCCCTGTTACTCTCAGATGTGATTAACAGATATAAATCAGACTGATATATAGGAAGAGAAAGTCAGATTTGAGAGATACTGAAGTTCTAAGGGCCTGTGTGCTGCATGCATGCTGTGTTGTTAAGTCATGTCCTGCTCTTTGTGACCCCATGGGCCATAGCCCATGAGTCTTCTCTCTCCATGGGATTCTCCAGGCAAGAATACTGGAGTTAGTTGCTATTTCCTTCTCCGGGGGATCTTCCTGACCCAGGGATCAAACCCGAGTCTCCTGCATCTCCTGCATTGCCAAGCAGATTCTTTACCAGTGAGCCAGCTGAGGAGCCCTCTAAGGGCCTGAGAGTTCCCCAGTTCCTGCCAGTCCATTACAGTGTCTGAAGTTATCCTTCTGAGTGGTTTATTTAGTCATTCTGCATCTGGCTACTGAGCACCCTTCATGAACAGGCACTGGGTTCTTTCCAGACACTCTTTCTACTTTCAGGGAGCTCATAAATGAGAAGGTTAATAAATAATACTATATCAAGGTAGGGAGTGCCTTAAGTATGGAATGTGAGCAGACAGCAGAGAAAGACTAGTTACAATCATCTTTATAAATTGCAAGGTTACTTTTCCCATACACTATATACTACTGTGAAGTAGGTGTGGCATCATGAAATGAGGTTAAATAGCAGAATTAACTAAGATGTCCTGTGTGAAACTCCCAGAATAGAATCTGGCATTCATTAACTATGCAGTAAATGATAATAATGACTGTTGCTGAGTTGGATTCCCACTCTAAGTCTCCAAAGCTGGAATTAAAATACCCATTTTGAAAATAAAAATTTCAAAGTGGGTACATGATTTAGTTTACCCCAGACTCCCTCTGTTAGAAATGACCCAACTGGGGCAAAACCATTAGCAGACCCAATGTAAATATACTAATGCTACCTGAAGGTATTTCTCATTAATCAGAGAAACAAATTCTGCTAAAGCCTTTAGTTATGAATGTGTTTACTGCTCTGGGTAGGTAGCATTACTTCAGAAGAACTTGAAAGAGGACTGCTAATGGTAGTGCTCTGAGACCTTGAAGACAGATGGTGTTCAAAATAAAGAGAAATTGATCCTCGCTGCTCTCAATCCCTCACACTGCTACAACTGAGTAGACAGAGGGCTAGCTCAGAAGGAAATGGTGTGTGTGTGTGCACGCATATGTGTGTTTACGGCAAACTCTGTGGCCCTGACATCTCATTTGTTATCCTTTCTCTCAGCAGAAAACAAGCCTGGAGTTTTATATTGACATCCACGCCCACTCCACCATGATGAATGGTTTCATGTATGGCAACATCTTTGAGGATGAAGAGCGGTTCCAGAGGCAGGCGGTTTTCCCCAAGCTCCTCTGCCAGAACGCCGAGGACTTCTCCTACGTGAGTCAAGAGTTGGCTGTCAGCCAGCCCCAGGTCCCCTCCCCAGACCACCCCCTCCTTCCCATTGCCCCCCTGTCTTTCGCTGAGTTAGACTTGCTTTGACGTTCACAGAACACCTACTTGTGCTGTGTCTTGTGTGGGTGATAAAGACAGACGTAAACAAGCTCTGCCCATGCCCACAAGCAGCTCATCACCTCTCAGTGAGGGAGGAACACACTCGCTTTGTCTGAGGAGCTGGCCTTTGTTTAGCTGATCTGACTCCAGCTCTAACAAGAGAAGAAACCCACTGAGCACCTCCCAGAGTCAGACCCTGGCCCTGGTGTCTGCTTTCACAGACCTCTGGCATTTGTTCTCTTTGTTGTTGTGCAGTTGCCAAGTCATGTCCAACTCTTTGTGACCCCATGGACTGTAAGAGGCTCCTCTGTCCTCCACTGTATCCCAGAGTTTGCTCAGCTTCATGTCCATTCAGTCAATGATGCTATCTAACCAGCTTATCCTATGCCACCCCTTTCTCCTTTTGCCTTCAATCTTTCCCATCATCAGAGTCTTTTCCAATGAGTCAGCTGTTCACATCCACTGGCCAAAGTGTTGGATCTCAGCAACACTCCTTCCAATGAATATTCAAGGTTGGAATGACTGGTTTAATCTCCTTGCACTGCAGGGGACTCTCGAGAGTCTTCTCCACACCACATTTCAAAAGCATCCATTCTTCAGTGTGCAGCCGCTTTATGGTCCAACTCTCACATCCATATGTGACTACCGGAAAAACCATAGCTTTGACGATATGAACCTTTGTCATCAAAGTGATGTAAATGGAAGTTGCTAACCTAAGAACCATGCTGGGTGCCTTCATTTAATTGTCTGTGTAACCCATCCTTATAGTAATCCTGCAAATTAGGATTCATATCAGACTTTTCAGAGGGGAAGCTGAGACCCAGAGGTGCTGTAAGATTCGCTCAAGGTCCCTTAGCCTGCAGGGGTCCAGCCCTGATTCTCTTCTCCTTTCTTTGTCTCTCACAGTCCAGTACGTCCTTTAACCGGGATGCTGTGAAGGCCGGAACTGGCCGTCGCTTCCTCGGCGGGCTGCTGGACCACACTTCTTATTGCTACACCCTCGAGGTTTCCTTCTACAGCTACATCATCGGCGGCACCACAGCTGCTGTGCCCTACACGGAAGAAGCCTGTATCCTTGGCAGCTTCCCCTTCCCCCTCCGCCAGCCCTGGGCCAGCTCACATCCAGCTGAGAGGACCCAGGTCTGCCAGGATTTACCAGGCACCTCAGGGATGTGGTCTCCATTCAGGTGAGGGCTGAGACCCTGGGGTGAGGATAGATGTGGCTGGTTCTGCTGGTGTCACCTCTGGATTGCCCTGCTTACCTCCTGCCCTCCCAATGGGCACCCCTCCCTAGATGCCTCTTCCACACCTCAAGTCTTCCTCAGGCACCTGGATCCGTGACCCACCCACACCTGTGCCGGCCTAACTCTCTTTGTCTCCTCTGCCCCCAACAAGAGAGTGAGTCTTCCATCATCTAAGGTATGTAAGCACACAGGCCAGAAGCTCATCCCAAGCCTGCTGAGAAAGACCTCGACTTGGTCTTGGTCTCCTCTTTCTCACCCTGAATATATCTCTTGTTTGGGTTTTTAAAATTTGTTTATTTTTATTTTTATTGAAGTATAGTTGATTTACAATGTTGTGCCAATCTCTGTCATACAGCAAAGTGACTTGTATAGATACACATTTATGCATTACTTTTAAAGTATCCTTTCCCATTATAGTTTATCCCAAGAGACTGGATATAATTCCCTGTGCTATCCAGTAGGATCTTGTTGCTTACCCATTCTAAGTGTAATAGCTTGCATCTACCGATGCCAAACTCCCGCTCCATGCCCCTCCCTCTCCACCCTTTTGGCAACCACAAATCTGGTCTCTAGAACAAATCTCTTTTTACCTTCCATCTTTCTGCGCTCCAGCTCCCTTCCCTTCTCTTCTTTCCGCTCACTGCTATTTTGCCTGTCCCCACCTTGTCCCGTCTCCTTCTATCTCTCCGTCTTGCTTCAATGGATGTGTTCCCCCCTTCCCTCCTCTATTTCCCCCCCAAGCCCTCCTTTCCTGTCTCTCTCCCCTCAGCCTCCTTCCACCTTCCCTGCCTTCCCACTCATCCTCTGAGCATCTTTCTGCCTTTTCGTCTCCTTTGCCAACTCACTTTTCCTCTTGGCTTACTCATAAAATGTCCACAAGAGCTCCAAAGCATGTCATGATGAAACTAGAGGTCGCCTTCTGGCTTGCTTGATTTTTTAGGGATTGTTTAGTAATTCTAGGTTCCTGGGTGTCGATTTTCATTTCAAGGTCACTACATAAGGGGTTGTGACTGATTGTGACAGTTTCTGCTTATCTTTTACCCTTTTGTTTTGGATTGACCCATGTCTCCTTTCTGAACACTTAGTTTCTTAGAGAAAGAATTATAGTTGATGGAGAAGAAAGGAAATGGATGATATTAACTCTCTGTATACAGACTCTCTCTTCCCAGAAGTGGGCATCCTCCTTTCAACCATGGGTAGAGTTTATGGAGTTCTCACCACACTCTGTGCAGGAAAGCTTCCTTTCTGGTCCATGACTCAGCACTAGTGAACAGTGACCTAACAGGAAACATGGAGGGCAGGGTGATGTCCTTGGAGGGAGGGGCAAGTAGTTGGCAGACCAGGTGTTAGACCAGTATTCTAGATCCAGTACAACAATGTAGAGATCATGGTAAGAACTGGGGCAGAGTGCCCTCACAGTCACCTTGAAGTCTGCTTTAATAACCACCTGACTCACAGACCAATGGAGTAGGCTCTGCTCTACACCAGAAAACCCTTGCTTTCCAAAGTCCTGGCCATCTCCATGTGCCACAGTGTAGCCCTCGCCCCCCACACAGCCCCCGACACACGACTTGATGGTGTGCAGCACATGGCTTCCCCAGGATCCACGAACTGCTGTGCTCCACACCTAGACACATTCCACACTGCCCCTGCCTAGCTCACCTTTGATGTCAGGGCAAAGGAAAGAGGAGGAGTTGCCTGGAAGAAGAGTTCGGGCATGTGTACCTAAGGGATCCCATATGTGACTAATCTCAGTGAGATGAGGGTCCCTCCAGAGGTGGCCTGTACTTAGTTTGTGGCCAGTGTCTGATGTCCAATTTGATGGGTTCTCCTACTCTATGTCAGCACCTCCAACATGCTTTTGTGTAGGAAGCAAATGAATTTCTTGGCAGAATGTCACTCCCTTGGCCCAGACCCAGAGTTTCCTCCCCTCAACACCCAACCCTTGTTCATCAAACATTAGTACACCATTAGTGCATTCTAGGAATCCTACTAAGCACTGGAGCAAAATATTGACCAAGAAGCCATGGTCCCTGACTCACAGAACTTCTGGTCTACTTGGGGAGCTGGATAAAGGGAAGGGACACTTATAACCTGTATAGTAAGCCCTGTTGTGGAGGAATCCCAGAGAGCCATGGGAAATGTCCATTTAAAAATATATACACCACCATGTGTAAAGCAGATGGCTAGTAGGAAACTGCCGTATCGCACTGGGAGTTCAGCTCATGCTCTGTGATGACCTGGAGGGATGGGATGGGGTAGAGGGGAAGGCTCAAGAGGGTGGAGATACATGTTTGCACATAGCTGATTCACATTCTTGTACAGCAGAAACTAACAAAAACTGTAAAGTAGTTATACTCCAATTAATAAAAAATACAGTGCGTGTCTGCCATAAGCCAGGTAAAGTTCTAGGTACAGGGGTTGTATTAATAGCAGTGAACATACCGAAGACAAAAATGTCTACACATAGAGATAGGAGAGGCTCAAACACAGTTTTAGTAAGTCAGGGAAGTCTTCACAGCACAAGTGACCTCTAAACTGACTTTTTAAGGCTGAATAGAAATTAGGCAGATTGCGTGGGGTGGGTTGTTGGGGGGAGGGCATCTCAGACAGAGAAGGAAGGAAGGGAGGCGGGCTGGAGGAGCTGCAACAGGTGCGTTATGACTGAAGGACTGCAGATGCAGGAGGTGAGACCAAAATGGCAGCCTGTGAGGAATTTGAACTAGAAGGAACATGAAGGCAATGGAGAGCAGTAGAAGGGCTTTAAAGAGCAGTGGGAAGCCTCTGGCTGCAGTGGGAAGGACAGATTAGAGAAGGCTGTAGGCAGGGGCATGCTGGGAGCTGTTACGACAATCCATCTGGGAGATGACTCAGGACTAGACTTGAGTGGTGCCGTGCAGTGTTTAAAATGTGGAACTGAGAAGACTTGGCCAGCGTTTGGATGGGGATGTTGGTGGGGACCAGGAGCTAGCGACTGGAAGGGGTGCAGGGTGGTGGGTAGTGAGACGGAGCAGAAGCTGAGCAGACCACCAGGCTGTTGGAGCTACTCAGTCTTGTCTGCCATCCAGGGGGCGAGAAGAGGAACCTGGAGTTTCTCCAAGGACGTGCAGGCAGAGTCAACACACACAAGCGTGATTTAACCTAGTTCTTCGTTGAAATGCATTTTTTTTTTAAAGCCTTCATCTCCTAACAGAGGGAGACTTCAGGCAGACAGATTGTGATCCTTGTTGGCTGTTGGCTTCGTGTCCCAATCAGAAAAAGAAATTACATGGTCTGATAGGAATGGCAATATGGTCTGGGAGGATGTCCTCCAGACTGGGAGTCAGGAGACCTGAATCTGGTGACAACACCAGCCTCGTCCCCGAGCGCGCCCTTCAGCAAGTCCTCCAACCTCCCTGAGGCGAGCTGTGTCTCCTTCACAAAGGCACAAAGAACCTTCCTGCTTTCTTAACCCCTGCAATGGGAACTCAAAAGAGATACTAGTGAAAAGAGAACAGACTTTCCATTTAGGCAAATCGGGTTTGAATCCAGGTTCAGACGTTCACTGGTTGTGTGGCCTTGGGCGAGTTATATAACCTCACTGTACCTCAGTGTCCCTGTCTGTAGCAGGAGGACCTAGTTAATACTTAACCTCACCAAGCTGCATGGAAGTTAAATGAAATAATGTACAGGAATGTGCACCTTAGGCTTTAAATATTATGCCAACTCATTGGAAAATACCTTGACGCTGGGAAAGACTGAGGGCAGGAGGAGAAGAGGGCAACAGAGGATGAGATGGCTGGATGACATCACTGACGCAATGGATATGAACTTAGGCAAACTCTGGGAGATAGTGAGGGACAGGGAAGCCTGGCTGCAGTCCATGGGGTCTCAAAGAATCGGACACAACTGAGCAACTGAGCAACAACAACAATTAATTAGAACATCGTAGCTGTAAATGAGGACTCATATTTATGTAAAAGAAAATAGTTGTGGCTGTTAGAGCAAGAGGCCAGGGGCTGTGCTGGTAGGGTTCATGGGCAGAGGGTCTCGGTGGGGTCGTCACTACTGAGGATCTAGACCTCAGAACACATCTGATTTATACAGTGAGTGGGTGTGTGCAATTCAGTGATGAAGGTTTTTATGTCTGTCACCTAGAATGTCCCCTTCCCAGCCTTGGGAACCACAGAGGCCACGTTAGCTATCAGAAGATGCTGGATGAGAGGAAGGCCAGGGGAGGGCTGGAGGAGGCAGAGAACTCTGAGGGATATCTCACCCAGACCCACAATAGTGTCCACCTCCTCACACTCCAGACCATATGTATCAGTGTAAGTCGGTGTTAGTCGCTCAGTCATGTCCAGCTCTTTGCAAATCCATGGACTATAGTCTGCTAGGCTCCTCTGTCCAAGGAATTCTCCAGGCAAGAACACTGGAATGGGTTGCCACTTCCTTCTCCAGGAGATCTTCCTGACCCAGGGACTGAACCTAGATTTCCTGTATTGTGAGCAGATTATTTACCATCTGAGCCACAAGAGAAGCCCAGAACATATGTATCTCTCAGCTTAATTTTTCTCTCCGGAAAAGCCCCAGCAAAACATTACCAAGCTCTTGCTCTCTGACTCTCCTCCTCCACTATATGAGGATAATATAGCAATGGACACAGTCACTGATGCTTCCCTAGCTGTGTGACCTTGGGCTGGTTGCCTCACCACTCTGAGCCTATAAAAATAATCATACTGAATTTGCACAGTTATCAGAGGAGTGCAGTGATACAAATCCCCTGGCCTGCCTGACACCTGATAGGTACTCAACAAATGTTCTTCTGTCCCCAGTTTTCTCAGCCCCATGCAGACTGCGTGACTTTCCTTCCAAAGATTATCCTTTAACCAAATGATCTTGAAAGCCAGTAACTGGGGCTTGAATCTTTTTTTTTTTTTCATTTAAAAATTAATTAACTAACATTTTAATTGGAGGGTAATTGCTTTACAATGTTGTGCTGGTTTGAATCCTGATTCCATCACTATTACTGGGTAGCTTCAAGCAGGCACTGTCCTTTTTCTTGGCTCAATGTCTGATATTTCCAACCTGTCAGAGCTGCAGAATGAAATTATATGTGGACTTGCCTCTATCCTGGTCCCTTCTAGCACTGATATTCTAAGATTTTACTGATTCTAAAATCTAAAATTTTATAATTCTCTGCTTAGATGAATTCTTGATATCAAGAATCCACAGTTGTGACATATGTGAGTCTTAAGATTGAGTGACTCCGTAGGCGTGAGTTTCAATCTCACAGGGAAAATCAGTACGAAAGTGTCCTAGACGATTGATCAAGCCAAGACGATAGCTACTTGCATTCTTTAGTTAAAGGGTTCTTAATTGTGGGGCTCATAGATGGGCTTTAAGAAAAGCTTATGAACTGTCTAAAATTTATGCAAAACTGTGAGTAAAGATGCAGAGTTCATTTTCTGGGAGGAAGATTGATAACTTTTAACAGAATCTAAAAAAGAGCATGCTGGTAGCCTGGCTGGTGGCCTCCGTCCAGATCATGGCAAGAACACAGCTCTGGTCAGTGTTGTAGGTGTGAGTTCTGCTTTGGGTCTCTCTAGCTGAGGGCCCTAAGTAGTTATTTAACCTCTGTTCCCTCATCTGGAAAGTGAGGATAATGATTATTTACCCTCTAGGGTTGTTTTGAGGGTTACATGGGAGAAAGCAGATAAATAATGGGGCATTTACTCGGTGCCATTAAATATTAGTTCCCTCGCCTCCCTTCCCATGGTTTGTTGTTTTTGTTGTTGTTGTGAAATGTTAAATTCCTGAGAATTTGGGGCCATTCTTCAGCAAACCTAATTTACATTTTATTGGCCTGCCAAGTAATAAATATGCTCTGTTCAAACAATTTTTAAAAAAAGAGTGAGAGAAAGGCTAAACTGGAATCATAAAATAACCCAGAGTTTCTCTGGCCTTTGTTTATGGTCTGGTTTCAAGCCAAAAGGAAATAGCTCTTTGACATATGGATGAGAAAAACATTCGGAACAGAGACTGAGGGTCCTAAGTAGACTGTTTTCCACACACACTTATAGCTGTGGACACTTTGAAATCAGAAAATGCTGGCTCTAGGAGAAGGAAATGGCTGTGTAGCCAAGAGAAAATGCAGAGATTTAGAATTCAGTTAGCTGTCTTGGTCTCGATTCACAGCCCACTCAGTGCCTTGCACAGGTCCTCTGAAGCATGTAGCAGACATTGGAGATACCATTTATTTACTCATCCATCACATGAAACTCTCTAGACACTAAAAATAGGGAGATGAGTGAGCGTGGCCCCTGCCTTCAAGAAGGAGACAGTTTTGAGAGGAGAGGAAGCAGCACAGAGGGGCGAATGATCAGCCAGAGGGAAGCTCTGCTGGCTGGGGACTCCCATGAGAGCTCGCTAACCATGCAGGAGTGCTGGAGAAGAAGAGGGAAGAAAGACTTCCTGGAGGAAGAGAAACTAGGTCTCAGACCTCCAGAACGGCTGTGATACAGGCAGGAGAGGAGGGTGAAGCCGCCTTCCTGGCAGAGGAAGACAGACAGGAGAGAGCCCAGATGCCAGAGAGAGGATGTACATCCAAAGTATTGGAAGGTAGGAAGTTGGGTTGGACTAGAAACAGCAAGTGATAAATAAAAATAGGCAGAACCAGCCATGAATAGAAGAAAAAAGATTTGTGAACTGTGTAACAGGAATATTAAACAAACTGTACACACAAGGTATAATTATGAAATCTGTTTTGTCTCCCATTGACCCTGCAGATAGATGCATGTATATTCTACATCTAGATCTAGAGATATAACAGCTCTTGCAGATCCTATGACTTCCCAGTCACTCTCAGGAAATTAAGTTTTCTAATTAATTCTGGTCACAAGACAGTCTCAGTTCAGCAATGACTATGTCTGGTCCAATCAAAGCCATTGAACCTTTTCAAAGCTAAAACCTTCCCATCCTCTAGCTCAGGCCTCAGACAGGTACTCAAGGTGACTCCTGGTTCCCTGCCTTGACTTCCAGCCCTTTAGCCCTAACCCCAGATGTTTACTGCTTTGAGGTTGAGCAGGATCAGGGAAAGGGAAGGGAAGGTCTTGGGGGACGAGTGCTCCCAGAGAGGGCCTGGGCAATGCCTATGAGCTTCCTCAGACACATCAGCCCCAGGGCTAGAGAGCTGCTGATGGGGGCAAGGGTTGCCTTGTTCATGGTTCCCACCCCCCCCCACCCCACCCCCGCCCAGTGTCTGGTGATTTGGTGGGTCACCTCCATTGGGGCACTATGCCCTCTAGTGGCCCTCTTGTCTAAAGGAGAGCTAAAGTTTGCAAATCTGGTTTTCCGGTTTCCTTTTCAAAGTCATGCCTGGTAATTTCAGTATATGTGGGATCTGAAAAAAATTGGTATAGATGATCTCACTTACAGAGCAGAAATAGAGACACAGATGTGGAAAACAAACATGGGTACCGAAGGGGAAGGCCGGGATGGGATGACCTGGGAGACTGAGGGTGACATTTATAAACTGTTGACACTATGTATACGACAGATAACTATTGGGCTTCCCTGGTGGCCCAGGCAGTAAAGAATTCTCCTGCAATGTGGGAAACTTGGGTTCATTCCCTGGGTTGGGAAGATCCCCTGGAGGAGGGCATGGCAACCCAGTCCAGTATTCTTGACTGGAGACTCCCCAAGGACAGAGGAGCCTGGCGGGCTACAGTCCATGGGATCACAAAGAGTTGGACAGGATGGAGTGACTGAGCACATGTATGAGCACGTGTAGAGCACATGGAACTCTACTCAGTGGAAGGAAATCTGAAAAAAAGAGGGGATATATGTGACGTATAGCTGGATATATATGTTACATGGAGTTGTACAATAGACCCTAACACAACACTATAAAACAACTATACTCCAATAAAAATTTATTAAAAAATGAATCAGCAAAAAAAAAAAAAAAGTGGTATCTACAGACTTGAGATCTCAGCTAAAACCAAGACTAGTACAGCTCCATCTTAATAGCATGTTCCAATATTTAACTGGTAGAATTTCTATTGATTGCCTGGGTAAAGGAAGAAATCAAGGAAGATGCCCAGTTTCCTGACTTGAACAACATGGTAGGTGGTGGGGCCAGTCATTTAAATACAGAGTATTAAAGAAAGGGGTTGGAGAGGGGGATATTCTGAGCTCCATTTGCACTGTGTTAGGTGTAGGGGGCTCATGTGACATACAAATGGAGACATCTGATAGGCAGATGGATCTATGGGCCAAATGTTCTGGGGAGATACCTGGGCTTCGGACAAATTTTTCAAAAGCTACCATACAGTCATAGTGAAGGAAGTGATTTTCTTGGTGTGCACAGTCAAGGTGGACTTTCCTTTGATTTGGTGAAAAGAATGCTGGGCTCGGAGTCACAATCCCAGTTCCAGGATGGCTTCTACCTCTCCCTGCTCTCATAAAGCTTTGTGGCCTTGGTTAAATCACTTTCCTTCTCTGGCTAAAGCCTGTACTAGGTAGACCCTCAGTGAGGGAATGAGTGAGGGAGTGAATGAAATGGAAGCAGACCTCACCAGCATCTGCTAGTTGGCTCACTAATAGAACAATGAGTTACCAGAATATCTATGTGATCTGGGGTGTTTAGCAGGAGGAGGGGAGTACTGCCTCAGTTTTCTTTCTTGGGGATGAGGCTTCATTTTTTAGGCAGAAGAATAGGAAGCAGTCAGGTCTGACTTGATGAGTGGCACAGAAAGACACCCAGGTGCTTCTCAGTTCCTGTTTTTGATAGCCAAGGTCAAGCCTTTGTTAAGATTCATAAACAAACAGAAAACACTTAAACAAGAAGGCTTGGTAACAGGAGACTAAATGGGACTGAAACCAGTTGGATTTGTTTTGCCCCCTCCATGCAGACATGGACTAGAATTTGGTCATTAAACATGAATGCTTACTGAATGACTGGCAGTCAATGAGTGACTAATAGTAGTAGTGATCATGGTAAAAATAATAATGTTGAGATAATGCTTCATGAGATGGCTCAGGCTCCCTGTGTCGGAGGATTGGCTTTGCCTCCAATTTGCCATGTAGATTTGGGGAATTCGTTTCCCTTTGGGTTCAAATTTTTTTATGTTTAGGTTAGAAGTTGAAGATCTCCAAGTTTATTTCCAAATCATTAGATAGGTAGGTAGGTAGATAGATAGATAGATAGATAGATAGATAGATAGATAGACAGACTGACTGACAGTCAGATACAGAATCATTTGATTTTTGACCTTTGAGATAAGTCCCTTTTACATATAGGGAAAGTAAAGCCCAGGAAAGTCCAATAACATGCCCCAGGCTGCTCTCTCAATTCTGCCTCGTAGACTTTGTCTTACTTTTTTCTCTGCTCTGCCATCAGTCCAGTTTCCCTCCACTTCCAGGAGGACAAAACCCTACAGAGCTTAAGACCCACTAGCCAGCTCTTAACCATCCTGTAGCCTCGCTGTATGTAACCCCGCGGCCCCCCTCCAGCCTTGACATATTTGTAGTTTCCCATCATCTGGATGACAATAGCCCAGCTGCCTTGCTCTTCATGAATCCTGCCTTGACCCTTCCGCCTCCCACTTCAGAGTCAAATGCACCTTCTGCCCAGGGCTGGAAAACCTAAATGTCACTACCTTCCCCCAGCCTCCCTCATCCCCCTAAATGAGGTTTCTAAGGGTTTTATCTGCTGTTGTCAAGTTTATAGTCATAATTCGAAATGCTGTTAATATTACTGACAGCAGAGAGCTACAAATTACAAAGTTGTAAAGTTACTTTATGGTGATAACTGTCAGCCTTCACTAGCAGCGCTGCAAGGCTCCATGGAAACCAAGTTGATGATAAAAAAGAATTGATATTGTCTCAGGATTATGACTGTTAGCTAATGGCCGGAGAAATCCTGGCTGGTTCTTAAGTAACTTGAACATGTTAGTTTCTATTCATGTTCACTTGCACACTTATATATACACTTGTGTTTCTATTATCTTATTGTACAAATGTAGGAAAAGGCACCAAGATAGAAGGACTTTACCCTAAATCTGTCTCAACCATTTGCAGATTTGGGTCTTTGACCAGCCCTAATGACACTGAGTGGGGCTATCTGCCACATTGTAGGTATTTAATGAATAATTGTTGAGTGAATGAATGCCTAGAACACTTGAAGGGCTTAGGCAATATTAAGAACAAAGGTATTGAAAAAAATCTGTCTTTACAGTAAACCAAGAAACTAAAGCAGTTGTGGAAGTACTGATTGGGGGAATGAGATTTCCTGTGTGATAAGATGGTTTAAGCATCTTAATTAACACTTAATTAATACTATTAAGCTTGGTATTAGTCCACACGGCAGATGTATCAGCCCCCACACCCACCACTCACTGCCCTCCTGCCACAACTGATACCTCCGGGCTGCATTAATAGCAGCAAATGTTGGAAGCAAGGAGGTGCTGTCCTTTGCCCTGTTGTATCATGGGCCCCCCTGGAGCCCTGGCTTGATCACTGCCCACCCCCCACCTATTCAAGCCACTGAGAAAATGGTGCATGGCCTCTGAAGAACTAGAATGGGAGAGGGAGACAAAACTAGGTTTAAAATTTGTCCAGACTTGCCTGAAACTGAGAGGTTTCCTGGGACAGGAGACCCGTGGTGTTAAAGCCGGGACAGACCTAGGTAAAGCAAGATGGTTGGTCACCCTACCATAATATGGCCTGTAAGGAACTGGCCAGGGAACTGGGAGTATTCTCCTTGAAAAGAACACATCTAGCCTCTTTGCTTTGGTCAAATTCTAAAGAGTCCTCATGCAGCAGAGGGAGTAGTCTGTTCTAGGTGACCCTAGAGGTCAGAATGTGAGCCAGAGGAGGTAGCTCCAATTTGAACCTCTACCTGGAAGGGCCACACTTACTGAGAGCTTATTATGCACCTGGCCTGGTTTCTGGGGATGCCAAGAAGAGTGGTAACAGCCTCTGCCTGGAGAAGTTCCCCAGGTGGTGGGTGACCAGGCAAGAGAGTGACTGCAGTACTTGTGACAGAGGGGGCGCAGAGGGGCAAGAAGGGGCCTGAAAGGGACTTGTGGACTGCAAGGGCGGTGTGTACAGAGTCCAGGCACCTGGACAGCTGCTTCCTTCCTCTGGACAAGTCCAGGCCTCGGGGTACAAGCTGAGGAGCAAGGAAGCAGTGAGGCTGGAGAGGGGCTGCAGGAGCCAGCCGGCGAAAGGCTAGTGCTCCTCTGGAAAACCGGAGCTGCAGGCAGAGGACATGACAGGGCGTGGGGTGTGGGGATGGTCAGGGCAGGCAGCCGAGTGCTACTGACAGACCTGCACCGCCTCATCAAGTTACAGCCTCTGCCCCGCTTCTCACCACTCCTTTCATCTTTAAAAGCATCTGCTCCCTGGACACAGGCTGTGGAAGAAAATCAAGTCAAAGAACCCCCCCTTTTCCTGATTTTCCAAGGGAAACAAGAGTTCCAGTTTCTCTGATCATTTCACCTGACTAGAGGTTTGTGGTTGTTGAGTCACTAAGTCATGCCCACTTCTTTACAGACCCCATGGACTGCAGCACACCAGGCTTCCCTGTCCTTCACTATCTCCCGGAGTTTGCTCAGACTCATGTCCACTGAGTCAGTGATGCCATCCAACAGGCCATGGGGTGGCAAAGAATCAGACGTGACTGAGTGACCGGCACTTTCACTGTCGCTGACGAGAGGTCTGGGGGGCATCTTACTGGCTGGTGGGTAGTGGACAGTGTTATGTGAGACTTATAAGCCGTGGACTTCGTTAACCTGGTCTTTGCCACCGATTTGCAGTGGGAAGCTGAGCAGATCACTAGCCCTCCCTGGATCCCATTTTCCCGTCTGTGGAATGAAGGGTTTGGACAAAGGACCTCCATCCTCCAGGCCTCATTCAAAGGACCTGTTGAGCTTAGGTCTAACTCACGTTTATCAAGGACACAGCCATCCCTAGGATTTTGTCAGCCCCCTGTGGGCACAGGCCATTCACCACAGGTCCACCCACCCTCCCATTCTTCCAGAAAGACCTGGAACCAGCACCTCAACTCTCACTTCCCAAGCAGCAAAAGCTGCATGCCCGGCGGGACACGCTGCCTGTCTGGGCTTTCTTATCCGTCAATATTTTCCTCAAGATGATAAATGTCCTGCCAATAAGAGGAGGCAGCTGCCAACCCTGTCTGAGACAGGGCCCGTAGCTGAAGTCGCAGCCGTGCCTGGCGTGCTGATGTGTCTGGAGAGGCAGGAGGTGGGAGTTGTGGCTGGGAAGATGAAAGACGGAACTTAGAGGGAGGAGGAGGTCAGGAACACTGCTCTCAGTCTATGCAGATTTTGCCATGAGTCAGTGGAGATGAGAGAGGAGACAGAGTATGCTGGGATTTTAGTTCAAAGCAAAATATTTTTATGGCATTTACAGAGCTGCTCCAGGATGCTCAGCTCTGATTAGACCATCAGGAAGTGAACAACCCTTATCCGTGTATAAAGTGCATTCAGAACCATCATCTTGCTTGATTCTGCCAACAATTCAGAGAGATGAGTATTATTATTTTTATAAACAAGCGGGAAGCATGCTGTCCTTGAGTGCTTATCCTAAGCCATGACCAGTCCCGGGCTCTAAAAGTACAGAAACAGATGGAAGAAGCCTGCTTAGGTGACACAGTCTATAGGAGATGGAGCAGTCCACTCCCAGAAGCTTGAATTTGTTTCTTCTGATATCAAAGTCAAATCTGATTGCCCCATTAGAGTACAGTTTCTTTGATGAAATCAGCCATGTGATCAAGGAGCTAATTACAGCTGAGAAGTAACTAAGAGATGCCTTTGTTCCATAAGAGGATGAAAAGAGCCTGGCCTTTGGAGCCAGATTCACCTGGGTACAGATCTTGGCTCTGTTACTTACTAGTTGTCTGACCTTGGGCAAGAGACCTACTCTCTCTCAGCCTGACTTTGCCTGTCTATAACAATGATGATTATGCTACTTACCTCATAGGGTTGTTTCAAGTAGATAGAAACAAACAAAGGATTATCAGGTGCCTCATATAGTAGATTACCTGAAACGTGGTATGCACTCAATAAATGTTATTTTTACTGTTTCTAATCAAGTACTGAATTACATGAATTCTAAGTAATGAGCATCTGGGCCATAAGGAAGAGGTGACCTCACTGCAGGCTGGACATTTCACGGAAACTTCCATGAAGGTTCTTAAGATTCTAAAAAGGTTCCTAAGACTCTTAAATAGCAGTCCTCCTAAAAGTGTGTTTGAAGTTCTCACATATCCCAACAGAGTCAGACTCCATCATCTGGTCTCATGTGCACAGTTTAGAACTTTTCATCCGGACAAAGTCATTACTGATGAGGCTCAGTCTGTGGTCAGGATGAGACTGAGAGCAAGACTCAGTGTGTGACAAGGTGAGGTATTTGGAGACAACATATGTCAGCATGGACTTCCCCGGTGGCTCAGATGGTAAAGAGTCTGTCTGCAATGTGGGAGACCTGGGTTCAATCCCTGGGTTGGGAAGATCCCCTGGAGAAGGAAATGGCAACCCATTCCAGTATTCTTGCCTGGAGAATTCTTTGGATAGAGGGCCCTGGTGACCTATGGTCTGCAGAGTTGGACATGACTGAGCAATGAACACACAACCCTATATAAGCGCTCCTTAATCCTGATGTTGAGGAAACAGTAACAAGTTTGGGTTCTTCTCATGGAAAGTAAAGACTGAAAAGTGCCATGATTTTTTTTTCCTTTTTTTTTAATGTGATCACAGACAAGTGACGCTCCATCTCGGTGCCTCGGTCTCCCTGCTGTTGCCCACCTTGAGCCTGGTTGTGCAAATCAGATGGCAGAGGGTAGAAGAAATGGTTTTGAAATCTAGTCTGCCCTGTACTCAAGGAAGGGATGGCTCTTGGTGAAGGGGAAGAGAGGGAGCATAGGGAGAAGCTGGAGGCACCCTGCCCTTCAGGACAGAAATCTGCCATCAGTTAGGGGCAGGGCTAGAGGAGGAACTAGGCTGGCACAGAGGCCCCTAGGGGACCCAAACCAGCTCATTGCCCATCCTGTGTCTGCATGGATGTGCATAGTAACCTGGCTCCACTAAGATGTGCTGGTAGTAACCCACTGACCTGATCCAGAGGCTGGCCTCTCCCCTCCTTCCCTCATCTCTGCCTCTCCCTGCCTGGCTGGCAGGGACCACAGGCTGAGGCTCATTGCTGTTGTCTGAGGTTGAAGTGCCCTCTCCTGGCCCCCAGGGTGCATGGCTGCCTTGGAAAGTCTGGCTTCATCCTGCAGAGGTTGGGAGGCTGCCAAGTCCTTTGTCTGAGCCAGGATCTGAGCTCTGGGGGCCTGAACCACCTTAGCGGGGCCAGAGAAGGGAGGGGCAGTCCGCTCACCCCTCCAGGTTTCCCTCCTGTGTGGTCATCCCCCTTCCCGCCTATTTCTTCCCACTTCCCCCACTTCTGATCCCCCACTTCTCTTCTTGTCTGTAGGTCTGCAGGACTCTGTCCCTTATACACATACATGCTCACTCACACACGTGTCTAGCATGCCCTCGCTCAACTCCACCTGCTGTCTTCTCCTTCCCCCAGCCTCCCATCTCCCCCTCTCCTCCACTCATCCTTTCTCTCTCCTTCTTTTTCCTTAGCTCCTTTCCTCTCTTAAGTGGAAATGTTTTGCACCAAAATCTACACTGGACTCTAGTGTCCTCCATTTACACTATCCTGTGCAAGTGTGCACAAGCCTGACCCCTTAACTGACCTGATGATGAAGACTAAAGGAGCCGGTGTTGGATGGGGGCGGGAGGGAACTACGGGTGGCCTCAGCACTGCCTCCCCTTCCCAACTCCAGGTAGCCCCGTGTGTCTGTCTGTTCTTCCTCTCTCCTCTCCCCACTGGCCCTCCCTCCCTCTTCCTCTTTCCCCTCTTCTCACACTTCAGTACAGATTCAGATTCAAATACCATTTACTGAGCCCTTTGGAAAAGTGGGGACTTGACCTTCACCTTGAAGGAAATATCTTTCAAGGATCACCATCTGCCTTTTCCCCAAATGAGCAGAGCAGATTTTCTGACAAAGTGTGCGATCTGGGCCTGTGAGCTGAACTAAGGGGCAAGCAGAGCGTGTAAGGCTGTCAGGAGAGTCCCTCTTCCCAAAGTGTCCTGGGTTGTGGAGAGGAGTCATCTCCTGAGGCCCCACATGAGGCCCTGGTGTGTGTGTGTCTGTTGGCCACTTATTCTAATGTGCCTGCTCATTTATTTACCGTGTGTGCTAATTGCAACAAAAGCCCAGGCCACACTAAAGCCACACAGAGCATTTCCCAGCACTGAGCTCTTCAGGGAACCTCTCACCCCGGGACTGATGTTGGGAGAACTGGCCTGTGGCCTCTTAAACCTTCCTTTAGCAGATGCAGGCACCAGTGGCAGGAGGTTCCCGCTCACGGCATCCCCTGGGGTGACCTGAGGGCACAGTCTGAGGTGGCAGCTATCTGAGGGCTAGCTTGCTGCCGCACCAACACAGGCTGTGCCTTCCACACCTCCCTCGGGGAAAGTCTTGTCTCTCACCACAGCTATGCAGATACCAGAACAGCCAACTAGTCCAGGCTTGGGCAAGGGTCAGGACTGGACGTATTTGAGCCACTGTGGTTCAGTGGTTAGGAGACCAGGGTTCTGCAATCATACCAATCTGGTTTTAAACCTTAGCCCTGCCATTTCTGAGCCCTGCACAACTTTGGGCAAGTTGCTTCAGCTCTCTGGACCCCAGACTTCTTGTCCACCAAATAGAGATAATGATACAAACTTCCCAGGGTTTTTGTGAGGTTAAATGAGAATGTAAGTACTTAACACCCTGACTGTCTTCTAGTAAGGTATGGTAGCTATTATTACACATTACAATTCTGTGTGATCACTTCATGGGGATCTGCTGAGTAGGTGGTCAGGAGGCCAGTTGGTTGAGGACCAGACTTCTTGCCTGGATGGAAAACCATCCGCACCCCCACAGAGATGTGCAGCCAGACAACTAGGTATAAAGCAAAGAGAAGTCCTCTTTTGAGTTCTCCCCGAGAAAACTGAGGCTGTGGTCTGCCCTACTTACGTGCATTAAGGGCAAGCTGAGAAATCCCAAGTTCACTTCCCTTTGGCTAAGCATTTTAGCAATGCTTGCAAGCGGCCTTCTCTGGGATTCTAGACATGCACAGCATTTAAAAGACTCTGAAGATAATCTGAGTCATGGAAGTCGGGAAACTTTTGAGAGACAAAAATTATTTACTGATTGCCAGCCACTTGCCAGGCACTGTGCTAAGGGCCTTGTTAGCGTATTCAATTCCCACAGCAGCCTTATGAAAAAGGTACTATTTCTGTCCTGCACATGAGAAAAATGTTGGCTCAAGATATGAGCATACCTGAGGTCACACAGCTCACAAAGGCAGTTCTGAACCCAGAGCCCTGTGACTGCATAGCGCCTGCTCTGCTCCTGTGCTCACAACCAGACTAGGTGAGATTTCTTTGCCTCATCCCATCCTCCCCAGAGCTCTGGGCCCCCGCTTCTCCTTGAGGAGGCAGAGGACCGCCAGGCCTTGGCAGAGCAGACCCCTCTCTCCTAGTAATGCTGATTCATGCCGTTCCTCTTCTCTGGTTTTCTTCTGAGCGACCGAGAGTTTTCCCTTGGCCTAAACTGCTCCATACCTCCTCAGCAGAAGGTGACTGTGGAGGAAAGTTACTGGGCTCTGCTGAAAGTCATTTTTAGATTCTGGAGCAGGACAAACAGGAACAATGATTTCACATGTGCATGACTAATTCAAAGCACTTTAATCTTGAAAATGTCAAACTTTATGGTCAGTGGCTGTTCCTCAGTGAGCAGTGGCACTGTGAAAATTAAAATAGCAGGATGGCAGGGCACGGAGCCTGGGTGCCTTTGTAAGGGCAAACAATCTCCAAAGGTGATGATGGCTGGAGCCACGGGACAGCTTTGAAATACAAACTGAAAATACAACGTCATCCAGTGACTGACCATCTAAGATTAAGATGTTCCAGGCAAATGGCACACATTAGCAGACATCTTTACTGCAACCCTGAAAGACAGGCATTATGGTCCCTGTTTGGAGCAAGAGGTGGGGGAGGAGATTGACGCTCAGGGCAATCAGGAGGTCTGCCCAAGGTCATGCATTTGGCAGGTGCTTCTGCAGATTCTTAGGCTCAAAACTGTCAGTTTCAAAAGTCTGCTCTGTTGCTGCCGCATCAGTTGCCTTTCGCCTTCATGGATTTAAAGCAACGTGAACTCATCCACGTTGGATCCACCAATGATCTAAGAGAAATTTGGAACAAGTAATTAACATCTTACTTCATATAACCTTAGATCTGTGATGAGAAACAAAACCTTAGGAAAAGTCCATTGGATTCTGACTTCTTGGAAGTCAGGAGCCAGGCTGGAAACTAGACTACTAGAAAATTACTATGTAACTGAGAGAGTTTGTTTTCCCTCTCTGGGCTTTCATTTTCTCATTTGTAAAAGCATTAGAAGGATTCATGCAAAATCAAATATTTACCAAGTACCACTTTATACCAGGTCCTGTGCTGGCCATTGAGTATTAAAGAGAAATACGACATTGCTTATTCCTTCATGGGACCAGTTGAACCAGGGAGTCTCTAATATCCTTCCCTATTTGGACATTCTGTAAACTCAAGTTCAGTCATAAGGTCAAAGTTCTTTGACCCTGTACAGTGGATCTACTAGAACCTAGACCCAGGGTTTGGAGCCATACCCCAATGGGCCCAGGGTCAACACGTATGTAGAGACCCCTGTGTCCAGTAGACAGGCAAGTGAGCGCATTGAAAGCAAAAGGACCCAGGAACTGACCATTCCTTTGTTGAATTATTTACTAATTTGTTTATGGAAGTGTTTCTGAGCACTGCTTCTGTGTCAGGCCTCATACTCGGTGCCTGGAGACACAGAAATGGGTCAGAGGAAGTCCCTGTATTCCAGGATGGTATGTGCAATCTGACAAATTAGTTGATGTGCAGATACTATAATTAATGGACATTCTGGGATCAGGCCTGAGACCCAACACCACATGTGTTCAGGAGCTGGGAATGTCTGGAGTGTCAAGTGCCAGAAAGGACTAAGGGCAGAGCACTCTCCCTTGTCCCACTGATGATGGGTGTATCTGGGTGACCAGCTTTGGTGAACGGGAGGCTAATAGAAATGACCCGGATGGAGGTCTCCAGTGTATGCCAGTGAAGTTTGACTCAGCATTGGCCATTCTAGTGAACCACAAGGAAAAGAGATGCCACAGGGAGACACTGCCACCTCAGTCTGGCCCCAGAATGAATACTTTGGACCCATCTGCAGCTGAGCCAGCCTGGAGCCCTGCCTTCTGGCTGAGTTTATCCTACATCGGTCAAGCCAGCCATGTGTAGACTTGGGAGAGAGAACATGGGGAAAAAATGGATGTTCTTTGAAAGAAAAAAGATACAGCTATTGGAGATAAGGATGATAAGAGGGGTGAGGTCCTTGTTTTATGTGCTCTTCTGAAGAATGCAGATGCTAGTCATTCTGAATGAGAGGTGATGACATTATCAGATTTGCAGGATTCTCGACCCATAGAGAGAGACAGAAACCACAAGACCCACTGGAGCTGGAGGCCAATAGTCTTCCTAGCTGAGCTTTCCATCAGGTCACCCTGGGAGTAACCACAGCATCTTCTGTGCTCCCAGCTGTGGAGCAAAGTATACCATGGAGATTCCCACCAGGGTACTGATACCACCACTCACTCACAGCCTCATAAGTCCTGGAGCAGCCGAGGACTGCTCTGGGGCCAGCAACCTCCAGCAAAAGGCAGTCTCTCCTTTCTTCCTTCAATCTGCAAACAGATATCATCATTTACTCTGTGTCACAGCATGAAAGATTGGGAAGCACTGACTTAGCATGCGGGGACCAGGCCCTCCCAGCCCTGCCAAGGACGTGCTGTCTGCTCTGATCTGTTTCCCACCCCACAAGGTCTGATTCCTTCAGGCCCCAGACATGTCTCCCTTCTCTCGGATGGTGGGCAGAGAGCAGAGATCCAGTGTTGCACCTTTGCATCCATAACTGTCTGAGGATTTTTTTTATTACCCTGTCGAGACAGAGCAATGGGCTGCATTTAAATTCAAAACCCAGCCGACTGCAGTGCTGCGTCTGAATCCTTCACAGCTTCAGAGCTAGCCTCTGCTCTAGCTCTGCCAGCTGCCCCCAGGTTGTCTATACTGGGTGTCTCCACTGGGCCCCCTGTCCCCACCTTCTCTGTCTTCCATCCAGTGCTGAGCATCAAATGTACTTAGATGCCAGAAGAAAAGACAGAGATGGTGAGGTGTGGGTCCAGACTGCCTTGGAGCTCAGGAATGTCTGAGAGTAAAGAAGGCTGGCTGGAGCAGGTGGGGACACCTTTCTGGAGGTGATGGGCCTTGATAACAAGATTTAGCAAGGTGCTGTAGCTCACAATTTACAAGGCTCTCTCATACAGACAGGGTCTCAATGAATCATCACAACAACCCTGTGAAGGAAGAACAATTATTCTCATTTTCCAGCTTAGATAACAAAGGCTCAGCCAGGTAAAATAACTTGACAGAAGTGCATTACCAGTAAGTGATCGTAAAGTCAGTTAAGGGAAAAAATAAGATGTGTGCCTATGTAGAAAGAAATTTATTTTAAGGAATTGGCTCATGTGATTATGGAGGCTGGCAAGTCCAAAATTTGCAGAGTGGGCTAGCAGGCTGGAGACCCTGGGAAAAGCCAGTGTTGCGGTTCAAGTCTGAAGGCTGTCCACTGCAGAATTCATTCTTTCTCATGGGATCCTTCAACTGATTTTACGAGGCCCACCAACATTAGGGAGAGTAACCTGCTTTACTCAAGGTTCACCTATTTAAGTGATAATCTAATTCAAATTGTCCTCAGATGAACACCCAGGATGATGTTTGAACACTTATCTGGGCATTGTGTCCCAGACAAGTTGATATATAAAATTAGCCATCACTGTGGTAGGACTTGGGTCTGACCCCAGGTCTGTTGGCTTCAGATTCTGAACTTGACTATATCAGAGCATCCAAGCAGATCTTTTCTGAACTTCAAAGCAGAATTTGAAAGAATAGTATTTAGTTCACTTTAAAAAATATTGAGGGTCTTCATTGTGTCTAGTTCTGTTGATGCTGAGATTCGAAATGAAATAGTATCTGCCTCCAACAGTCCAATGAAGGAATTTACAGTCTAGCAGTGAAACAGTGAAGGTGTTCTGGGAAGTAGATTATCCTGAATAAAGGCTGAGGTGGTAGAACTAAACATGTTAAGACATTGGCCTATCTCGACTGGCGAGTTCATTCAAAGGAGACTTAGGAACTGAAGTTAGAAAAATCCTTTGGGACCAGATCAGAAAAAGCCTTGATACCTGAGTACTAATATGAGGTTTTAGTTTATAGGCTATAAGGATCCAGAGAAGGTTCTTGAGTAATAGAGTTGCATGAAGAAATCACTATATTAACAGGTAGAGTGGGTAGTGTATATAGGAGGAGATAGAGAAGGGGAGTCAGGTCATTTTACCCTAGACGAGTGAGAACGTATTCTTGGTATGATTTTGGGAGCCTTGTGAAATCCATGCTTCATTCTCCAATCAAGAAAGAAAATGTCCAGCAAGGACTGAGAATTTCTGCCACCAACTGACTTATCAGTGAAGTTTCAGAATTAGGGAAAGGACTTGGCTAGGTGTCAGGCACTGCCTTAGGAATTTTCCATAATCTCAAAACAGCCATGTGAAGAAGACAGGGCAGAGATTATTGCTCTCATGTGGCTGATGAGGACACTGAAGGTCAGAAAGATGAAGTAAGCTTCCCAAGGTCACAGCAGATAGATGTGGGTGTCAGAGTCTGGACCAGCACTATCTGATCCTCAGCTTGTACTCTTAACCCCTCACTAATCAGCAACAGAGGCTGGGACTGTGAGGGTCCCTGGTGCTTGAGTGTTGTAGAGAGAAGAGAGGAGTGAATGGAGGAATAGAGAAAAAAACAAAGAGTTGAGGAAATAGAGACCATTTTTTGACTCTAATGCCTCACCAAGGCCTGACTCACAAGTAGATGCTGGAAATAGAGACCCAGTCGTATCTGGAGAGACAGAGTGTCAGATGACGGAAATCTCAGAAGAGATGGTGATCCTTTGCTGAAAGAATTAATCCCCAGCTAGATCAGTTCCAGGCACGGTCCAGACAAGTGTTTCTGGAGGCCCTGGGAGAAAGGTCATTTCTTACTGGGAGCAAGCCCTCTGCTGCACTTTGCTCACTTCAACTGCCCAGTCCTCCCAGATTTAACCCTCTGGTGCTGCAGTGAGGCCAGCTCCAGGAGAGGGCAGTGATTTCCTAGTTTGCTCCGTCTGTAACCATTGTCTTACCTGGTGGGAGGCATCATCTGCAGTAATTAGGCTTCATTAAAATGCTGATTAATAACATCTTGCCTGGGCCAGACCCATGATGGGATTGGCCTAGTCACTGTAGATGTTAGTGTTCTGTGCAGCTGTTTACACACAGCTAACACCCCTGCAGGGCCCAAAGGGGAGGAGACAGCAGAGGCTGTGGAAATGCCCCCACCCCAGGGAACCAGATGCAAGGAGATGGAAATAGAGTCTGAGCATGGAGGACTTTGTAGGCAAGCTGAGCTCTTACAGATGGTGCATCACCAACTGGCGGCCCATCACTGATTCCTTCCTGCAGATGGTAGATTTGGCCAGGAGAATGTTTGGTGCCCGGTGAGTTGTTTGGTAGTTGGTTTAATGTTGAAGTTTGAAGGTCTTGGAGCATGGCTTTCACTGTCCAATTTGACACTATGCCCCCTATTGTTTCACACCTGTCATTGCACATATTTATATTATAAGCCCAGGGTCTGAAGACATTAGAGCTTGTAACCCTTGCGTACCTGATGGGTAAGAGGTGAAGCTGTAAAAAGAACAAGTCAATAGGCAGGAGATGTGTATAAACAGAAACATAGACATAGAAAGCCACAGAGAAATTGCTGGGATCAATTAAGGTATTGCAGGGGCCCGACTGTATGAAGAGGACCCCAGAGGTAAAGATGTATGGATCGCCCAGGGGACCCCACATCATCTTGTGTAGTTGGAATGTGAGTGTAGGGTAGGGAGTGGGAGATATGGGTCAAGAGAAAGCTGCAGAGAACGTGGCAGGAAACAGAACCCAGAGGAGGGCCTTGAATATCATGTTTAACGGGCTTGGACTTGATCTAGAGAAAGTATAAAAGTGAAGTCGCTCAGTCGTGTCCGACTCTTTGCGACCCCATGGACTGTAGCCCACCAGGCTCCTCCATCCATGGGATTTTCCAGGCAAGAATACTGGAGTGGGTTGCCATTTCTGGAACCCATTAAAAAGCAGTTTAAGTTAGAGAGAGACAGGGTCATATCTGCATCTTAGAAATGTCACTCTGGCAACAATGATGAGAATGGACTGGCCAGCAGCAAGGAGAGACCAGTTTCAGTCACCTTGAGACTCAACAACCCTGAGGCCTGAACCAGGGCAGAGGCAAACACGAAAGCCATTTCTGAGGTGGACGCCATGGGAAACCCATTGATTTCCTTCCTTGGGGAAGACAGCAGTACTCCCGGCTGACTGGAGCCCTGGGCCCATTGGGTTTACAGGAGAAAGTACCCAAATGGAGGAATACAGACCTCACACCTAACTTTCTAAAGAGAAACCTAGGCACATGGGAAGACCAACATTCAGTATGAGAAGAGAAGAAACCTAGTTTGAGTCTCCTAATCTCTGTTCTCTTGGATCTCACCATAGAAGCCCAACTTTGACAAATTTTAATCAGAACTCACAGCTAAGCCTGATTTACGAAGCAGAACAGTAGTTTCCCAATGAACAGGGACCTTCCCAAAGCTACTGGTAGTCGAACATTTTTTGATGATATCTTTTCTACATTTAGGAAATGTATTTCTTTTTCTTTGTACCTGTATCACTGCTGTCCATTCATCTGTATGTCACCTTTCATGTTCACCTCTCTTTCTCACTCATCCTCTTTTTGTTTTGACAGTTTCTTTGTGTGTTACTTCTCTCTGTATCTCTCCCTCTCTGTGTTTCCCTTTTGTTCTCATTCTCTCTCTCTCTCTCTCTCTCTCTCTCTCTCTCTCTCTGACCCTTCTCCCTCCATCCCTCTCTTACTCTATTCTGTCTCTTTCTTTCTATCCCCAGTTCTGATTAGACAAATGACTCAGGGATGCAGCCAGTGTCTGCCCAATGGCTAAGCTAATTGATGGCTGCTGTAGAATTGCCTAAACGAGGAACTCTTGTCATTAGCAAGAGATGGGTTGCCTTGGCCTGCAACTAGGAAACCTTTGAAATCCTGCATCTAAATTGCCATTCTTTTGACTGCTACTAGTGATGCTAATTAGCTGTGTTAATTGGATGTTTTGATATTTGAAGAGCAAAGCAATCCAACTCCTTCCTCCAGAAAGCCAAAATTATTAATGAACTTGGCAGCAGCCTTGGCTGTCTTTCCACAGAGGGCACAGCCAGAGATTTTGGTGCAGAGGAAAGGGTTGTTCCGAGGAAGTCTTGCTATTTCCTAGGGAGAGGGCAAAGCTGGGAATCTGGCCATAGAGCTTCCTAGTGGTGAAATCCTACAGTGGAACAGGAGAGCCTCAAATCTGGAGACCAGAGACCAACATCAGGGATTTGCCTCTGTTCTGTCATTACCTGCCATGAGACAGGGCAGCCATGCTTGAAGTTTTGCATCTCAATGCCTAGGACAGTGCCTCATACACAGCTGCTAACAGATGTGATTGAGTGAATAACTAACATGAGCACTGATTTGGGAGTCATCAGATTTGAATCTCAGTTCAATCACTTTCTAGCATGATAATTTAAGCAAAAGTAAACTCACCTCCCTGGCCCTCAGATTTCCCTCCAACCACATATTAGTGAAAGTTCTGATAAATATAATTCTCTCTAACTTGCTGTATTTTCATCTCAACAAAAGTGGTAGCCAGTACCTGCTGCCTAACCTACCTCACAATCTGGCTGAGATTATAACACAATGTGCTTAAAGCTAAGTAAAAGATAGATATAGAATTCTGTGTGTATGCAGAGAACAGAGCAACTAAGCAACTAAGTCAGCCTCAAGGGATCTGGGAAGACTTCCTTGATAGGACAGATTTTGAGCTGTGGGGTACAAGCGTGATTAAACATTCACCAAGAGACAAAGCAAGAGTGGGAAGAAGAGGAAGACGTTCCACAAGGGTCAGAGAGCCCAGAGCCATGCATGAGCCCCTCACTGCTCTAACATAAGAGGCCGTCGTGATCTCTTAGAGTATTTTTAAGGGATAAAACTGTAATCCTGGGCAGGAACAAGATCTAGGAAGGGAATGATTTTGAGTGTGGAGGAAAACTGACATCTCACCATTCAGGGGAATTTTCTCCAGGAAACCAAGCCTACAGTCTAGTTAATTGGCTTTTGGGATGTTTTCAAAACCCATAAGGAAAGGCATTGGGCAGCCAGATTGATCATGACTTCCAAAGACCCAACACAAAGATTAATGTGTGATTACTGCATCTTAAAAGTGTTGCCAGACAAAACTGGGGTCCATTTGCCTGCCGCAGAGCAAAGCCAATCTAATGACACTGGGTTGTGGTGAAGGAAAGTACAATGTTTATTGCAGGCACCAAGCAAGGAGAACATGTGGCAAAAGACCCAAACTCCCCTGACAGGTTTCAGAGAAGGGTATTTAAAGGCAAATTTGGGGGTGATGGTTGTAGGTTGCATGGTTAGCTCATGGACTTTCAGTGGTTGGTAGTGAGGTAACAAAGTAATGTTTCAGTAATGTTAACCATCAACCTTTTGGTTCCAACCAGTCTTTGTACTTGAGTTCAACATGTAGTCAGCATCCTCCACCCGGGTTGGCAGTGGGGGGTGAGGGGGTATCTTAGTTCCTACAGAGCAACTCAAAGATGTGCATTGGATTGTTATATATATCCCTTAAGGAGGAACTAGAACTCTTTTATCACCAATCTATTGCTCCAGCTAATATTACTTGTCTTCCTTGACTATTTTACCTTTGTTTCTGCATTACCTCACTTGCGTTATTAGTAACTGCTTGAGTCTGCTCTTTGAAACTCAGGGAAGACCTAGGAGACTAAAATCTTTTTCTAAAAACAAGAAACAGGGGATATTGTAGGGGTTTTATACCCACAGCAACACTTTCAGTTTCAAAAGTGTTGATAGAGCTAATCTAATCTAATTTGCCCTTTTGACAGAAGAAGAAAGAGTCAGGTAGAGAGAGAGAGACAGGAAAAAATGAAGCTTTCTTAAGACCATAATATTTTGAATTATTTCCACTTTACAAACGTGATACTCCTGTGCATACCTCTATTTTTGTACTTTCACTTCTTATTGAAGGATCATCAGAAGTTGATCAGGTAGAGAATTTTGGAAGAGCATCTCTCATGCAAAGACATGAATGATAACAGAGCCTTGGAAATGACTAGCATTAAAGTGTGGCCAGGGCACAGGGTGGGTATGGGGAAGAGGCTGGACAGGTAGGCAGGCATCAGATTATAAAAGGTTGCTATTCCAGATAGAGATTGGAAATTAATACTGAACGCAAAGAGGAGCCTTCTTCAGGTTCTAAAAACAAAGGACTGCACGATATAAGGATGTTGCATCATCTCTCTATGATGTTCCTATGCATAATGTCTGGTAGACTATGAACTCTCAAAGGGGGCTACTCCTGTCTGATCTCTGTATCTGCCAGGAACATAGTAGGTGTTCATAGTTTCTGGTTGAATAAAATTGAGGTGGATCCAGAATGGTTAAATGACTCATACAACATCACTGAGAAAGATTGAAGGCGGGAAGAGCAGGAGACAACAGAGGATGAGATGGTTGGATGGCATCACCAACTCAATGGACATGAGTTTGAGCAAGCTCTAGGAGTTGGTGATGGACAGGGAGGCCTGGCATGCTGCAGTCCATGGGGTTGCAAAGAATTGGACATAACTGAGTAACTAAATTGGACATAACTGAGCAACTGAATTGAACAACATCACTGTGAAACCTGGTGGAAAGATAGGCCTTTCCTCAGGCCAGAGCTTCTGCGGGTTTATTACTAACTCATACATCCCTGGGTACCAAGTCTCAGCTGATTCATGGTTTTTGGATTTGAACGCATCTGTGTGACATCATCTAGGGGCAGGGCTAATTACCCCCCAGATCTTCTTCTATAATACAGAATCCTTTCCCTCAGAAAGCCCAGGGACATCTGTGACCAACCTCAAGAAGCTCACTTGCCTTGGATGACTTCCCAAGACCCACTGATGTCCCATTCCAGAGGTACTCTCCTGGGAAACCCATTGCCATTATCAAATATTTAAGGATCACCTACCACGGTCTAAGGCCTGGGGAAGAGGAAGATGAATCAGACATGGTGGCTGTGCTCAAGGACTAGTCTGAACTTAAACATCTTAAGACATAGACACAACTGGGTGTCTCTCTGTATCCGTGGTACTCAGCATTTAGTCAAGGAGTTGACTGAATGATTGAAGGAACTTGAGAAGACAGAAAAAAAGATACCCATATATATTTTATGTCATCCATGTATATCTTACATCATATGGTGGAAAGCTATAGGTATTATAAAAGAGGAATGGAATTCAGAAGAGAAGGGAGTACTTCCAGGAATAAAGTTCTAAAATTTTGTGAAGGATGTGGTGGGGTCTAGGCTAAGCCTTGAAAGATGATCAGGAAGGAAACTAAGATGGAGTGCAAACCTGAGCAAAGGCACAGGCTTCAGAGATGATTATTTAACAAGTGTCCATTCAGCATTAGCTGTGTGCCAGGTACTGTGAGAGCAATGAGGGTACTAAACTGCTCTCCCAGAATTTGTAATCCCAAAAAGGAAAGTGGCAGGCCAATGAGTGTGTGGGTGTCTGTGTGTCTCTGTGTGTGTTGGTGTAGCCTGGGAAAGGCCAGGGGCACAGGATAAAGGGGAGGATCCAGAGGTTTGGCTGGATCAAGAGCATTCAGAGGATCTAAACTTTCAGATCACATTAGGCCTTTATTCTCCACCAGCATAAAAGGTGTTTGATATGGAAGGAAAGGAAACTAGTATTGACTGAGCCCCTGCTCCACACCAGTGAAAAGTGCTCTGCGTACAATATTCTTATTTAATCTTCTAAACCACTTTGAGGTAGGTCTGTGTATCTCTGTTTTACAAATGAGGAGGCCAAGTTTAAGTGACTGGTTAGCAGTGGGATCTTTGTGGCTCCAGAGTCCTTGATTTTCTTTTTTATGCAGCACCATGCCGATCAGACAGCATGCTCATTCTGTACCCTCTCCTTGAGCCTTGGTTGATTGGGGGTTGGGGAAGTGCATGTGTGTGTTTGTGTATATGTTTGTGTACATGTGCGTGTGCTTATGCATGCATGCATGCATGTGCTTGCTCATATTTTCCTGCAGACAGGTACCAACTGTGGACAAGGGAGACTCTGATTACTTCTGTCCAATTAATGCTCTGTTCATTCTTGCTGTCTCCTTATTATTAGAATTAATTGCTGCTGATTACTCTGTGTAGAAGAGAAAGGACAGTCATCAGCAATTCTACTTGGAGGATAAAAACATTGTAATGCAAAGTAAAACTGGTTCCTGAGGACTTGGATTAAGAAATTCTCTCTGGTGGAGAAAGATTAGACATGCTTTGACCAAGATCAATGTTCTATGACCCTATCTGGGTTGGAGGACAACATGCCCCTGTTCTGGTCAGAGGAAACAGATAAAAACAAGTGAGGAAATACATTTATTTGGAAAACTGATTGTGTATAAAAAAGTCTATGTGACTTTGTAAGTCTCTTCCTCCTCTGTAAGTTTAGGACATTTGATGAGGTAAACTCCAAGGTCTTGTAGTAGCAGAATTCCTTTGATTGCAAGTGACAAAAAAAACCCAACTTAAACTGACTTAAGTAAAAAGGGGAATTACTTAGCTTATAAAATTTTAAGATCTGAAGGAATATTGGTCTTAGGAGTGCCCGGATCAAGAGACTCAAGCAAGCTCATCTTGGTGTCAAGCTGCCACCTGCGCATTGGCTCCGTTCTCTTACAGGCTCTCTGCCCTCTGGAAGCAAATGTCATCTCCTGGTGGCTAGCCCACCCTCTTTGCATTAGAGGCGATTCTCTCTCTCGCAAGCCCCGGAACTGAGTCTCATTGGGCTTATGCCATGACTAACCAATCACTGTGGCCAGAGGAAGTCAGTGCCCTGCTGGCCAGGAAAGGGGCAACTCTACCCCAGAGAGAGTCTAGGCAATCAGCTCTTCCTGAGCCCTGGGGACTGAGCCTGGGGGACTGAGCCTAGGGGAAAACGGGGCATTGTGAAAGGGGACAAGACTAAAAGCAGGAAACCAAACAAGGCAGGTGTCTGCTAATGGTACCTTCCTGCTCAGGCATTTTATGATTCTCTAACCACCAGTGTGGCTCAGTCAGTAAAGAATCTGCCTACAGTGCAGGAGACATGGGTTTGATCCCTGGGTTGGGATGATCCTTGGGTTGAGAAGGCAATGGCAACCCACTCCAATATACTTGCCTGGAGAACTCCATGGACAGAGGAACCTAGTGGGTTACAGTCCATGGGGTCACAAAGAGTCAGACATGACTGAGTGACTAGCACTTTCACTTCAACCACTGGTACACTGTCAAGTTCAACCTGAAAAGTAGGAAGGTCAGTGAAATTCAGGGAGAACTTGAAGTCAGAAGGTGTGGTTAAATTAAAAAGAGAGAATAAAGTCTTTTTAAAAATTCAGAAATAATTGAGTCAATTGTTCTTGCATTTGTTTTTTTTTTTAATTCTTAAATATTTATTTGACTGTGCTGGGTCTTAGTTGTGGGACGTGGATCTTCAGTCTTCTTTGTGGCCTGTGGGGTCCTTAGTTGCATCATGGAAACTCTTAGTTGTAGCATGTGAGATCTAGTTCCCTGACCAGAGATGGAACCTGGGCCCCCTGCACTGGGAGTGTGGAGTCTCAGCCACTGGACCACCAGGAAAGTCCCGAATAAAGTTTTTTTGAGCATCTGCTTTATGTTAGGGTCCATATAGGGTGCCCTCATGTTCACTGTGTCATTCAGTTTTCACAAGACTCTAGTTAGTAGCCATTGTCATTCCCACCATACAGAAAAGGAAACTGGGAATTAGGGAGCAGATCAGTTGTCCAGGTTTATTGATGTATTCATTTACTTATTCTTCCCACAAACATTTCTTTGGTGGGGTTATATTAGGCTGTGGGGAAAACAAGGATGTGGAAGATACAGGCTCTGCCATCTCTCATGGGGAAGAGACACAAACAGCAGTGGAGATTGTGGGTGCAGTGGGTTCAGTCCTGGGCTGGAGGGTGCACGGCCATGCTCCCTTCTGTCCCGTCCAGGCACAGGTCCAAGGTTTCTTGCCCCTCATAGGTGAGACATTTTTCTTAGAGCCTATGGTTCTACAGGAGCCTGTGTTCCTGGAGGCCCAGTAGGACTCAGTTGGCTTCACCCTTCAGCTGTAGCTCACTATTTGTCAAAGGAACCTGGCCCCTCTACCTCAGGATCACCTGCATGGAACTAGAGGGTCGTCGTTTCTTCCACAAAACCTCTTCATCTCTGCGTCCAGGCTATCACTGGTGATATCCAAGGCCATCTTCTTCTCTTCACCAGATGGTCCCTCTTCCAGGATCCCTGCTTCTGGACTTTTCCTCCTTTGATAGAGTGACAGAAGATCAAGGACACTTTCCCTTCTGGAGTCTGTGATGTTTGCTTTCAGATTTGCTACCACCAATGCCCACAGCTCAGCATTTCTCTTCTCACAACCACATTTTCCATCAGTCACCAGAAGCAGCCTCCATTTCCCTTCCTAGTGAAGTCTTGAGACAAGCTTGGCTCAGGAAGAGGGAGTGGCCAGACTTCCCTCCAGATTTTCCACCATCAGCAGCAAAATGTGAATTGAACACTATTGTGTCCCACCTTCTGCTTGGCACCGAGGAAACTATGGCAAACAAAGCAGGCAGCTTTTGCAATTGTGGAGCTTGATGGTCTGCAGAGGAGACAGTGTCATAGACGCAGAGAGAGTGGCCAATGTGCGTGGACCACGAGGAGTGCCAGCAGGCCCAGGGGGTGTGTGACCGTGGCACTGGCCTGGCCAGGAGGCCAGGAGAGGCTCCCTGGAGGAAGTGGCAGCTGAGCTGAGGGTTAAAGAATTGGTAGGAGTTACCTAGAGCCAGTGAGGCAGGAGGTCTGCCATGAACAGAGTGTGAAGTGGCACATGACTGGTCTAAGAAATCCTCTCGCCCGATGGAGAGATGAGAGCATGGGCTAGAGCATGACTTGTTGTCTTATTGTTGCTAAAACAGAGTAGGACTGAGTGAGATGTGTAACGGGCATGTTTGATAGCCTGACACTGAGCAGATCCTGGTTAGCATTTGTCAGAGGGAGGGAGGCAGCCAGGCAGACCAACATGCCAGCTGGCCCAACGGAGGTGTGGGAGAGTAAGAGCAGAAAAGTTCCAAAGAAAATACATTCTCTCCCAAAGATTGGATAATTGTGTTAGTCTCATGGGACATTTAAACCTAGCTTGTGCCCCATCTTGTGAGTCAGAAAACTTCAGCTTTGCCTGACATGAAACCAAGACATCCCCCCACAGAGCAGTAGATACCAGGAAACGACAGAAACCAGACATTCCAATGGAGCCTCATTATAAGAATCAGAGAAGTCGCCTAGCACAACTGTGCAGCAAAATTAAATTAGGTCAGAAGGGTGCCAAGAAAGCTACTCTGGGGAGCACAGAGCTCCTGGCGTCTAGGAGTCACATCCAGACAACTTGTCCAAGAGTAACAGGGACGCCTCTACCCTGGTGAGCTAGCTTTGACCCCTTTCCTAATCCAGCCTCCTCTGCAAGCACCCTACATGCAACCCCCAAATCACATCAGTTTTGCTTTACAAATATTTCTAATTCAATTCTGCAGCATGCAAACTCTTAGTTGAGGCATGTGGGATCTAGTTCCCCAACCAGGGATCAAATCTGGGCCCCCTGCATTGAGAGCATTAGTCACTGGACTACCAGGGAAACCCCCAAACATAGAAGTTTTAAAATAATTTTTTCATCTCTCTGTCCCTCTGTCTCTCTGTCCTTCATTTGCTCCTTCCTTAATCATGTCTTTTTGGTTTGTTTGTCTTCTCCCTGCCTCTGTTAATAGGTCTAACTTTTGTTAAATGACTCTGGAAACAAATTTGAACCTGACACACCCTTGTCCTTAAAAAGCTCATGCTTTGTTGGCAATGACAGGCCTATAAATAATGATAATTTTGAAAGCTGCTACATGGTAGCCTTGTACTGGGTGCTTTGGGTATATAATTTCTAATCAGTACAGTTGTACTGTGAGGTAGGTCATTTCAGAGATGAGAAAACTGAGGCTCAGAGAAGCTAAGTAACTTGCCCAAGCATCCGAGATTAAAACCAATGCTTTGAGATCCTAAAACCCGCATTTAATGGTATCACAGGACACGGTGTTAAGAGACAAGGCTTAGGCCAGTTTATGGAGAGCTGGGAATGCCAGATTTCAGGGTGTAGATCTTGTACAGGAATCGGCTTAGGGTTGTAAGCCAGGTAGTGATGAGGTTATAACTGTGAGAATGTCACTCTCCATGAAAATGGGGAGAAACGGAAGGCAAGAAGACCAACTAGGAGGCTGAAGCGATTGTTCGGATAAGAAATAAGGGTCTCGGGCCTGGTGCACTGGGAAGACCCAGAGGGATGGGATAGAGAGGGAGGTGGGAGGGGGGATCGGGATGGGGAATACATATAAATCCATGGCTGATTCGTGTCAATGTATGACAAAACCCACTACAACATTGTAAAGTAATTAGCCTCCAGCTAATAAAAATAAATGAAAAAAAAAAAAAGAAAGAAGGGTCTGAACTAAAGGAAGAGTGGTGGCAGGTTTACAACATTTAAGAAGTCAACTAAGCAACACAGGGTCTGGTGTGAGTACTCCCTGCCCTTGCAAGGTCACAGATAATGCAAATAAAAAGGGTCCTGGAGTTAGACTTATCTGGGTCCAAATCCTACAAATCCACTTGCTGCTTATGTGGGAGGTGCTGGGCAACTTTGAGTGATGCTGAGTGTCAAGTGGGTGGGTTGAGCACCCAGCGCAGAGCCAGGGTTCCACTTCTGACACTGACAGAGTCTTCATCCTCAGCTGTTGCCAATAAGATGAACCCAGGGAGCATGCAAACCCCACCCCACCCCCAAAAAAGGTCCAGATACCAAACCCTGGAACGTAGAGATATAAATGTTACCTTATGTAGAAAGAGAACTTCTGCAGATGTCATTGTTAAGGATCTTGGGATGGGAGATGGTCCTGAGTTATCTGGGTGGGCCTTATATGCAATCACATATATCCTTTTAAGAGGAAGGCAGAGGGAGATGTGATCATAGAGACTGGAGTGATGTGGTCACAAGCTAAGGAATGCCAGCAGCCACCAGAGGCCGGGAGAGGCCAGAACCGTTTCTCCCGTAGAGCCTCAAAAGGGAGTGTGGACATATTAACACCTTGACTTTGGCCCACTGAAATGGATTTCAGTCTCCTGGCCTCCAAACTGTGAGACACTGAATTTCTTTTGTTTTAAGCTACTAAGTATGTGGTGCTTTGTTACAGTGGCAATTGGAAACACATATATATGGCCTCACAGCTATTCCCAACATCCAGTATCCTTTAGTGACCTGGACACCTCTCCACATTTATACCTGTGCCCTCTTCTCTGAAGTGAGGCTCTCAGAATACACCCTACCCTTTTGAGCTGCACCTCACTTATCAAAGAAGAGGTCTTCCTTCCCGTCCATCAGTCTTTCCCTTCCTTCTCTCCGTCCTTCTCTGCCTCTCTTTCTCTATTCCTGCCTGTACTTTTCAGTCTTGCTGCATCTCATTTACTGTCTTCACCTCGTAAGCTTGCTTTTCTCCTTTTGTCTCTTTCTATCTCATCCTCTGCCTTCCTCCCTTTCCCTCCCTCTCTCACCCTCCCTGCCTACGACTGCATCTCTCTCCCACTCTCTCTCTCTCTCTGATTCACTCTGTCATCTACTTCCCAGGTTTCTCTCTCTCTCTGCCCTCAGTCCTTTCTCTCGTTTTCAAGTTTGACTTTCTCTCTCCCCTCTGATGAGCTTTCTCTCCTCACTCGTCTTTCTGCTCCACCCTGACCCATTTGTCTCTGTACCTTCCTGTCTGTTTGCATCTTTCTCTGTCTCTTCCTCCCCTCCGCTGTGTCTCCCTTGTCTTTTTCTGCCAGCCTCCTTACCTCAGGAGGTGCCTCAGGAGTTGGCTGTGATTGGAGTGGACTCTGCCATTACATCTGCAGCCTCCACACTGCACCTGAGAGACAGATTCATCTGTTTAGTCGTGCACCTGTCCGACGCCGTGGGAGGATGGGTGAGGGAGGCAGACACAAAAGATCCTTCATATCACATTGTTCTTCTGGCTTTACCTAGAGGCTCCTGGACAGTTGCCTCTTTACATTCCAGCAGTGCTGTCAGCCTTACCAAAGAGGGATCACTTTTCCTTGGCCTACTCCTCTGCAGAATTAATCAGTCCCTTTAATGACGATCATCTGTTGCTGGTGTGGGTGGGGGTGTGAACAGAGAAAGAATTCTAGGTGGGGGTTTCCCAGCAGGGAGCAGGTAGGAGTTAAATTTTCATATTTGGAGGCTGGATGTTGGCAAAGAAAGGCCTTCATGAGGACAGGGACTGTGTCTGTTTTTCTTGTCACTGTATTATAGGTTCTAGAATTTTGTCTGACACGTAGAAGGCATTTAATGAATATCAGAGTAAATGAATGAAGGAGTGAATGAATGAGCTTCAGTCCTCTTTGTGCTAGTATCTGATGAGCCTCAATGGACATGTTCCTTCTGATTTTTCATCTGCAAAATGGGGATAGCAATCAGATCCTGCAGCACACAACTGTGGGGAGAAAAGAAGCAAAATATGGTATCTGTTGAGTGCGGCTTGTCCTTAGCTCCCTGCAGAGCAGGGTGGGGAGGCCACAAGTGCTCACTGGTGGTTCTGGAAGTGCTGCAGGGAGAGAGAAGTATGGAGGCAGCTTCAGAAATGAGGGTCTGGGAAGGAGCAGGCCAGGGAAGGTCACAGGTCAGGTGGGAGGATGTGAGAGGCGTCCCCTCTGGCTTTGCCCTGGGAGGTGGGAGGACCTTCAGTCAGCCAGGAAACTGCCACATGACAAGAAGGAGATGTTCCTGAATCCTACCAGGGAGAACCCATGCCCAAGGCTGACTGTTATCCCCAGTGGTGGGATTGAGCTGGACTTAGCAGGAGCCCAGTTAGGAAGTGACTGATCAGAGGTCCTTTTCAGACAAGGAAGGTCACTCATCCCCCATGCTGTCCAGCTCCCCCACCTCCTATAAGCCCGCTGAAGCCCCACATCATCAAAGAGGACTTCTCTGACCACTCTGCTTTCTGCTCTGATCTGCCACCTTTCTCCCAGCATCCCCTTGCCCTTTGCTTATCTTTACTTCATGGCACTCAACACTCTCTGGCATCTTGATATCGTATGAATGTACTAGATTCACAGTTTGTCCCCAGTACCTAGAGTGTAAGTTTGATGAAGACAGGGATCTTGGTCAGTTTTGTTTGCTGTGCCAAGCACCTAAAACTCACCTGGCACAAAGTAGGTAGGTTCTCAATAAATATTTGTTGAGTGAAAAAATGAGGATGGGATTTTTTAAAAGCTTATGGTGCTGATAATTTTGCTTGAATGTATTTTGTTAACCCTGGAAAGAACTTGAGAGAGTATGCATGTTACCCACAGCAAAGTTAAACCCAGAGAAAGGAAATGGCTAAGATCCCATGACAAGTTACTGGTTGAAGCCAGATTGGTCTCTTGATTCCCATTTATGGCTCATTCAATGCTCCCGATCCAAGGCCCTGAGACATGAGGACAGAGGATCCTTCAGTCACTGCCATTCTCCCAGGGACCTTGGATGCCTTCTGAGAGCCAGGGGTGAGAGGGTAGAGAGTGAGCTGTAGGGGACAGACCACACAATCAGCAAGCATTTGTGGCGTGAGTAGTCACAAAGAGCTGATGGTTCAGAAACCATTTCCATTATCTGACCTTTTCATATTGCTGACTCAGGATCGGGGTTCCCAATGTCTCATAAGCATCTTGAAGTCAGGCTGAACTCCTAACCTCTCCCCTGAGTCATTTTCTTCCCTCAGTTTTTCATATTCCAGAGCCCAGCATCACCACCTACCCAGCTACCACCCTTCATTCCATCTTCTCTTTCAGGCTCCACGTCCAGTCTGTCAGCAGGTCCTGCTAGTTCCTCCCCCCAGGACGTATCTTCCATCCTTACTGTCTTTGTCCTGTTCCAGGGTCCCCTCTTTCCCTTGGACCATCACTGTAGTCACCTGGCTGGTGTGCTTGCTCCCACTCTTGCTTTCTTATTTTTTAGCAAAACAATGACCTTTTAAAATTATAAATCAGATCGTCTCATTTTCCTGCCTAAAATTCTTCATTCACTTAGACTCTTCCCATTCACTTAGAAAATCCAGATTCCTTCAGGTGACCCAGAATAAGGTGCCACAGTATCTAGCCCCTGCCTGCCTCTTCACACCAGCCCTCTTTCAGCCCCTCTTTCCCACCCAAGGACTGTTCCCAGCCACCCTTCCTCCTTCATAGATGCTTACCCACTGCTCACTCTCAGTTTGCAGAGGCCTGCCTATACCCCCTCTCTAAGGCAGCACCCACATTGCCCTCAGTTATAGACTCCATGCATTTTCTTCCTAGCACTATTAAAATCACAATTATGTATTTATTTAGGATTTTTTTTATTCTTTTGTTACTGTTTCTGCTTATAGACTTAAGAGCTGTTGTCTTGGTTTGTTGTTTTTTGTTTGTTTTTAAGCAAAGTATATCCCATGCCTTCTAGAGAAGTTGAATATACTAGATGATCAACAACTGTGTATTGAGTGAACAGATGATGGATACAAGCATAGACAGACTCTGGTTTTTATTGCCAACAGAATAGAAGTTTAAATTCCATAATTTAACATTCAGCGCCTTCACTAATCTGTCGCCAGCCTATCTATCCATTGCAGCCCCACCTCCCCTCTACACTTTAGCTCCTTGGGCCTATGGGCCCTTCTCTGTCTTATTTCTAACACAAAATCTTGGACCACAGCCACACTCCCCACTTTTGTACTGATGCTCATTTTTCTCTTCCTCCCCATTTCAGATTTGTATTTGTCCTTCAAATCTTTGTTATAGCATACTTCCTTGAAGCCTTTCACAGTTCTTCCACTTGGAATTAAATCTGCCATATGCCCACGGAATTTGTGTTTGAATTTATGACCACACTCATGAAAGGAGAAAACATGCATAGTGTTAAAAAGACACTCAGGTTCATATGCCACTTCTATCACTTTCTAGCCACGAGACTCTGGGTCAATTATGCAAACTCTCCTTTTTTCGGTTTCCTATAAAACATGTGTCAAATTATGCTTTGGCCTTGCAGGGATGTGGTGGGGATTGTCGATAGTAAATAACTACGCTGTACGGTGCACAGGGTGTGCTAGAAAAAAATGGCAATTGCTTTTGTGAAGGTGACAATGCAACAGCTTGCTTGGTAATGTAGTTATTTGGGATATGTTAGTATCGTCTTCTTGTTGTTGTTCAGTCACTAAGTCATGTCCAACTCTTTGCCACCCCATGAACTGCAGCATGCCAGGCTTCCCTGTCCTTCACTAACTATCTCCTGGAGTTTGTTCAGACTCATGTCCATTGAATCAGTGATATCATCTAGCCATCTCGTCCTCTGCCACCCACTTCTCCTCTTGCTCTCAATCTTTCCCAGCACCAGTCTTTGCCTCTTCTAGACTGTGTCTAATTCTTCTTTATCTAACCTAGTCTCAGCCCTTCTTCATAGCAATACACACATGGGAGGAACCCCCAAAATTAGAATGAATGAATAAACAAATGAATGAATGAGTGAATGTGAATAAGCCAACCCTCATTACTTGTTAAAGGGTCCCTCCATGTACTGGAGCTATTGACACCCACCCTTTACTTTAAAGTCACTTAGTCTGAGTTTTGGACAACTCCAGCCAACTCCTGTTTCTCTGATTCAAGGGTCCTGATCCCCCCTGCTGTCTGCTCCTGCCCTTGGCTAGAAACCCATCAGGAGCAACAGATGACTCTCAGGAGAATGACATTTTGAACTTATAGGCCGTTCTGAGGTTTTTGTTGGCAGTGAAGAGTTGGGAGTTTTCACCCCCATTTTTTTCTCTCTTAATTCTGCAATATATTGGAGAAGGTTCCAGCCAAGAGAGTTATTGCTTTCTCCTTGCCTGGATCTTAAATCTTTGTTCAAAGACAGCCTGTTTTAATTGAAAATGTTCAATCAATCTCTTCCCTCCTCCCACCCACGTCCCATTTCTTGGCTCCAGCAGGGCCAGTGCAGTAAATAACCTGGAGCGAGGCTCTCAGGGCTTAGGGAATATGTAATAGTGTTGGAAAGAAAAAGGGTTGTCTCAGACAATTTCCACCTTTAAAACACTGTCTTTTAAACAGAGCTTGTCTGAAATGATCAACACCTCACGGTGGGGCATTTGACTGCAACAGCCCAACTCCTCTGCCTTGTAGAGCTCGGGAGAGTTGACCCACAGGGAGATCTCCTAGGGTTGCTCCAGGGCTGAGTGAGTCTGGCTGTCACTGCAGGCCTGGAGGAAGAGTTCAGGCTTCCCTCTGGCCATATTCATGCGCTTACTTAGTCAGCATCCATGGGTTGGTTGCTTATCTCACCACCACAACCCTGCAAGGCAGGCATTGTTATTCATGTTTTGTGGGTGAGGAAAGAAGGTTCAGGGAGAAGGGAGAACTTCTGCAAGGTCACACGGTGTTCTTGCTTTCCTCTGCTGCAGAACGAATTTCCCCAAAGTTAATGTTTAAAACCATAGTTATTCTCTCTTGTTTTCTCTGGGTCAGAAATTTAGGAAGGGTTGGGCTGAGTGGGTCTGGCTTGGCATCTTTGATGCAGTAGCAGTGAGATGCTGGCTGGAGCTAGAGCGCCAGAGTGCTGGAGGGACTGTGGGCTGGCCAGGAGTCCCTCTCTGAAGTAGCCTTTCCCCAAAGTCTCAGGGCCTCTGCCTGCAGACCATCTGTGAGCTGGTTTCAGGATTCCTCACAGCAGGATGGCCTCAGGCAGTCAGACCGCTCGCCCAGAGGTTCAGAACCCCAGGTGGGGCATTCCGGCAGACAAGGTGAGAGTCAGCCCTGCTTTTCTGACCTCTCAACAGAAGCCCCACAGTGTCACTCCTGCCATTCCTCAGGTAGCAAGTAAGTTATAAGCCCACCCGGATTCAAAGAGAGAGGATATAGACTCCACCTCTCAGTGGAAGGAGTGTCAAGATCACATCATGGGATGGCAGGTGAGATGGGAGACATTGTGCAGACATCTTTGGAAAGTACCATCGGCCACACACAGCATGTGGCCAAGCCAGGTTTCAAATAAGATGCATTTGATTCCAAAACTTCTGCTACAGCCTTTTAGCCTGGTCCCCGGGGACCTGTCCCTCCCTCTGCGCCCCTGTAGCTCTTACTGTCGACACACGCAGTGGTTATTCAGTTTCCTCAAGCCAACTAGAGCCTGACTGAACTGAGGCAGCCAGCCACCTCTGCAGGCCCTGGCAGTGAGACTGCCTCTGGGGTCTGCTGGTCAGAAAGCCCAGGCCCAACACCAGCTTGTGAACTTTTTAAAGAAGGGGACAGAGAAGGGCGGTCACAAGCAGAGGAAGGAAGCAGGTTGCAGCCGAGAGCACAGCAAACCTGTAGCACATCTCACTGTCGTAAACAACTCATCTGCTGTTTCCCCTTCTCCCGCCAAGCACTGGCCTGGGGTGCCTCAGCCCTTGACAGAAAAGGTGCCTTCCAGCAGGGCAACAGCCCGGAGTGGCAGAAAGTTCACGGTCCTGGAATCAGAAAGTCCCAGATTGGAGTCTCAAGTCTACCACTGGCAGTTTTTTAGCTTTGGACAGGTTTCTCAACTTCCAAAAGCAAAAGGGAGATAGGAATGCCTTCCTCCCTGGGTTGTTTGAAATGACGTGTTAGTAAAGGGTCAGTGTAGTACCAGGTACATAGCAAGTGCTCCACAAATGCTGCTATTCGTGGTGTTCATGTCCAGGGCCATGTCCGAACCCAGTCTGGAGACACCTCGAAGTGAGGGGTGAGAACTTGCTTGACTGTTTCGCATATGCTGGCCCAGCTCCATGACCCCGGATGGAGTAGTAGCTGAGATGTTCCCAGTGAAGTGACGACTAAATGGAGGTGTCTGGAGGCTGAGAAGGTGTGTTGGCCCTGTAAGGCCTGTGGGCAAAGGGGAGAATGGTCTGGGAAGATGGAGTGGAATGGGCAAAGGCCTGGAGGTGAAAGAAACTCAGTATCACTGGAATGTAAAGTCTGAGGGGTGGAAGGCAGGAGGCAGCAAGCACAAAGCTGAGACCCAATTACAAAGGACCCAGTAAATCAAGTTCCAAATTTGAATTTTAAAAGCAACTGGGAGTCACTGAAAGGTTTTTCTCAGTTGGATGACGTGGGCAGATCTGTGCTTTAGAACAACTACCCTTTCACCCCATCCCACCAGCAACTTTATAGAAAATGGAGCAGAAGCAGGCAGCCTCGTGGCTGGGAGGCCACTAGGACAGGATGACAGCAATTCAAGGAAAAGATGATGCTGGCCTTTTCTAGGAAGACAGCAGGGGCCTGGGGAAAAGTGGACCAACTAAAGACAAAGATGTTCCCCTGGGTAAGAGTTGGTGATGGTTTGGATATTCAGAGCTGGGGGACGTGAGATAAAAGATTAGTGCTTTGAATGAAGTCAGTTCAGAAGCCACAGGAGCAGAGGGCAAGAGCACCACTCATAGGCCTGGGAGAAGAGCATTGTGCCTTACTAAAGAGACATCACCTAACTGAAAAACTGACAGTTACAAATTAGCTGAAGAAAAGTGAGGCAGAGGAAATCGCTCATGTGAAGGTCCAGAGATGTGAACTATAATGCACAGAGCCTATGTCCCATGTTGTCCAATAGATGACTGTTGTGCAAATTTATACTAAAGTGTTACTGGTCAATATGGAATTGACCATTTCCCCTTTCCTGGGGAGCTTGTGTTTAACAGGTCACAAGTACTTACCCTAAGGATTCATTATTGGTAGACTTCAAGGCGGACCAAGGATACTATTTAGGGTGAGAAGGTTTTATCATTGTCCCCAAGGTTACCAAGGTAGGTGACTAATCCCTGAAGGTCAAGAAGGCCTTGGTCTCTATACAACGAAAGGTCTCTTGCCCTTGGGTCTTGCTTATCTGCCTCCCCCTGGGCCACCTGATTGGCAGACCATGGAAGCCCAGTGATTCCCAAAAGGATGCAGTAGGTTCTAAAATCTCTGAACACAGGCTTCAGAGTAAGATTCCTTCCAGGCTCTATGACTTTGAACACATGATTGAACTTCTCTGCATCTCAATTTTCTCACCTGGTAAAAAAGACAAATAATAGTATCTAATATTTAAGGATTTGTGAAAATCGAAAAGATAGTACATACAACACATAGAAGAGTGAGTAGTGATACTGTTTTGTTACTGTTGTCAATTTTCTTACTAGTCCAGAGTTGTTCCTTAACCCCCACCCTTGCAGATATGAAGCTGGGGCGGAATGTGGCGAGAACATTTTTGGATTATTACCGGCTGAACCCCATGGTCGAGAAAGTGGCGATCCCCATGCCGAGGCTGCGGTAAGTGCTAGGCACAGCTTGTGTCCTGCTTAACTGGCTTCTTGTTCAGGGGCAGCTTCCTTTAGCCTCTGTCTGGCCCTGGGCGGTATGGGAAAGATGATCCCAGCCCTGCCACAGAGACTGTAGTGGCCGAAGAGCTTCACAGCGCAGTTTGCTGAGTTGGGGGTATCATTATGGGGTGAGACAGTGAGGGGGTGGTCACATTTCTGGGTCTAACATGGGAACCCACAGGACTGGGAGTTGCTGGGAGGCTGAGTCCAGCCACTATTCCAAGCTGGTCTGGGTATATCCATGTGCTACTCCATCTGACAGCTCACCCTCTAGGATTCCTGTATCATCGGCTCTCATAAGGCCTCTGATCCTTCAGTTTCCTCGTCTGTAAAGTGGGGACAGTGATTCTCACTTAGAAGACTATTAAGAGACGTTAGAGAACCTTGCACAGTGCCAGGCATGTATGCACCCTGTACATATGATAGGCCCCCACTGTCAAGATGCAAAGACTCGGTGCTTAGAGGACACGGCCCTGAGAAGCTTCCCCTCAGGTCCTCTGCCGTGGTCAGCTTTTTGGGCTGGTGAAGAGAGAAGGTCAAGTGATGAGTGTCCTTCCTGAGCGCTGGACCAGAGCCCAGAGTGCTGGGCATTCCCATGCCTGCTGGCTATGAGCCCAGTGAGCATTTGGGCAGGGACACCCAGTGGCATCTGGGATGTGCTGGCCTCACCCTACCCCTTGACCTCATCTCCTACTTGCCTAGTGGTCCAGCCTCCTTGAAGGACTTAATGATATCAATTTAAAAGGTTCCTGCCAAACCAAATCTTCCCACTGACCTTGCTCATGACCTTGCCCAAATGCTTTGCTGTCTCAGGGCCTTTGTACTGATGCACCTTCCTCCTGAATCTGTTATTAACAAAAACAATGTTAATCACTGTTATTTACTGAGCCAAGTACTTTTTGTACATGGTCTTATTCATTCCTCATAGATAATTTCTTCATCATATTACAAATGAGGAAAAGGAAGCTCAGAAAGGTAAAGAAAATTTCCTGAGGTCAAAGACATTTTGTAGAGGCAGGATTTGATCCTAGGTGTTTATTATTCCAAAGCTGGACTGAAGTCCAGCTAAGCTCTACCTCCAGCAGAAACCTTTTCTCACTGTCAGTGTAGGTTCAAATTCTGTCTCAAGCTGGTGGGATGTGAGACAGATTTCCTGGCTTTGTGAAACCTCTTTCTGCCTTCCTAAAGTGAGGGTAACAACAGCAACCTCTAAGGGTGGTTTTAAAGATTAGATACAAGCATGGTCTGGTGCCTGGTAGCCAGGAGGTGCTCAATGAATGCTTCCATCTTCTGGGGCTTCTGTGCCACAGGCCCAGATTTCCAGACAGCTCATCACAGCCTCGGGCAAGTCCCTGGATTTATCTAGTTGGGCTGGATGATCTCTCAGAAGCCACATCCCATCAAGTTAGGAGTCCCTCCTCTCTGAGCCCCAGCTCCACAAGGAGTCTGCTCCACAGCGTATTCTGTCTCAGTTGTTCACCCCCATCAGAGTGGATAAGAGCAGGTCTTTTCCTTCTCTGTTCTCCCACGGTGCCTAAGCTGTATGGAGCGTGCTTTCATGTATATATCCTTTCATTCATTCACTTAGGACAACAGCACTTTATGCCAGGTCCCTAGTGGGGAAGGGGATGCTTGAATGAATAAATGATTAAAGCATGACCCTGACTTTGAGACGCTCACCTCTAGATGAAGGTGCTCAGTTCATCCTTAGAAGTCATTCTTGATGGGTTAAGTCCTTAAAATTTAAAGTGTTATAAACTCGTGCTCTGCCTCAGGTGTTCGCCCCCATCCTGGTGGATTAGCCTTTAGAAGGAGCTTTTGGGGGATTCCCTGGTGGCTCAGACAGAAAAGAGTCTGCCTGCAGTGCAGGAGACCAAGTTTCGATCCCTGAGTCGGGAAGATCACTTGGAGAAGGAAATGGCAACCCACTCCAGTATTCTTGCATGGAAAATCCCATGGATGGAGGAGCCTAGCAGGCTACTCCCTGGGGTCACAAAGAGTCGATCATGACTGAGCGACTTCACTTTTATAAACTCAAAAGAATCCATAGAATCTCATTTACAAGTTAATTTGGGGATTGTCTCTTTCAGGTCCTCCATCAGCCTGAATAAAATTAACTTGATCATTTCCCACTTTGTTCTGCATGTTGCACTGTCAGTCCTGACATCAGCAAGAGTAACGATCATCATTGTGCAGATACGGCATCCAAGGCCCTGGGAGTGGACGGGACTAGCCACATGCAGGGCTAGGTAGCCAGGCCCCACCATCCCAATCCCCAGCCTCATGTTCTGAGCATCAGTTAGTGAAGAGTTCTTCAAGATGGGGTAGGCAGGCCCCTGAAACTGGGCGTTCCGGGCCCTGCTTATGGGACCCCCATTGCGCTGAGCTTTGGAACCCTCATTAGAGAAGAGTTGAAGGACTCCCTCCTCAGAGTCCACAGCCTTGAAGACTCACAGTAAAGGCACCCACCCTTCATCTAAGAAAAATAGAATAAACACCCTCTCCAATCCCCACATTGCTCCCTCATCGAACTTTGAATATCACTTAGTTCTCAATTTGTCAGCAACTCTTGAAAACATGAATCTCAGGAGGATACACAGCTCTGATTTGGGACTTGACTAGGTCCCCATTTTTGTATTATTTTCCACCCAAGCATTGAATAACATACATGAAAGAGCAGTTCTAGTTTCAAAGGCAAATTGCATGTTTTGATTCAGAATTAATCTTTGTTTTCTCCCATCTCGATGGATAATTATACTGTGTCAGCTTCTACCCATGTGCTAGTAGGAGCCTGTCAGCATCCCTGGGAGGGCCCTGAAGGGGAGAGGGACAAGATGTGAGTGCGGGCTCAGAGACATGCCATCGATGACCAGAGCTGAGACCCCCACACTTATCTCAACCACAGGGACACAGAATGTCCCATCAAGGTGGATACAAATTAGACGAGGACAATGAACAGGCCAGGTGAGCCTCTGTGGGGAGATGAACCGTGAGCACGGAGGGTGGGCAGGCCTCTGAGTGTGAGGCAGGCTCAGACTCAGTGACAGTAAAGGGCTGCCTCCACGGTGGGGTTTGGATGTATGTCTGTGTGTAGGGGGAGGGGTGGGAATCATCAGCTCTGCATCTCACTGGAGCCCTGAACTTGATGCTGGGGGAACATAGATAATGTTTGCCCATCAGGAGCCCAGATTCACAGAGGAGAAGGCATGTCCACATGCAAACATCACAAACCATACCAAGCAATGTATGAATGTGCTCAGCTACCTAGCACCTTGTGCCCTCTTTCAAAAGCCTCCATGGTTCCCCATTACCTTCAGTAATGTTTCAATTCCTCCTCTTGCTGGTCAAAGCCCTGGCCTACATTGAAAACTTCATATCCAGCTTCCTAGCATGCACCTTTCCCTGTGAGCCCCGTCTCCACCCTACCTGCTTTCTACCACTTTATACTCCAAGTAAGTAAGTCATTGCTCCATGTTCATCCTTTCCCCTCTTCCTGGAATGTTCTCCCTGTCCGGCTCTAGATGGAGAATGCCAGCTTATCTCTCAAAGCCCAGTTTGGATATCGCACCTCTGTTTCTTGGTCCTTGTTCTCCACTGGAGATAGACCTCCTTCTGTCTGCTGAACCCCTAACTGCATTTTGCACACATGTGTGCAGGGTACATCCCAGAGCGTATTGTCATAGCATCTTTGTGTGTCTGGCTCCACCACTAGATGGATTGCTCCTGAAGGAACTGTTTAAGGACCTCAGCGCACATTCAAGGCCTGGTTGGGAGTAAGTCCTCCATAAGCTCTGAATATATGAGTTATGAAATGGTAGAACTGAAGCATCCTCTAAGAATCATCCGCTTCAACCCCTTCGTGTTATAGAAAAGTGAGACCCAACCAGAAATTACTCTCCCACAACTAGTGGCGAGTATTTGGCAGCCATCAGGAGTATCCCAGGAAGGCTTCATGGAGGAAGTGGGGCTTAAACTTGGTTTTCAAGGACATGTAGAATTCAAATGGATGAAATGGAGGAGAGGGAGGCATTCCAGGTTGGAGGGAAAGGGCATGGAAGGCAGCAAGCAGAAGCTGAAAAGGCACATTCTAAGGTAATGGCAGGCCTGGATGCTGAGGACAGTAGAGATGGTAAAGATGGGACTAACAGTTCATTTAATTCATTAAACAATCCTCAAGCCATACTTCATACTATTCAGGACTTATGGAGAGAAATCAGATGCATCAAACTAACAGTCCTATGAGAAAAACAGCTGGGCAAATAACTCCCCAGAAAATGGCATGCTGAGAGATGAGGCCCAAAGTGCTGTGGGAACCAGGGGAGGGTGCAGCTTATTTTCTGGGGAGTTGGCTTTCCAAAGGAGGGAGTCCAGATAGGTGGAAGAGGGCCCTGTAGGAAGAAGAGTAGCTCTGTGGGGCCCATAGATGAGAGGTTTGCCTGCTGATGCCTCTCTCTGCCACCCCATCTGGAGCTGTGGATGCTTTTTGCCTTTGTAAGGACCCCACAGTCATTTTTCATGTCCACACTCCTCCCTGGCTATCACACACCCTCTCCCCATGCACGCCATCTACCTGGGACCACCCCACCTGTGATCATACCTGGGCTTGCACACCCTCTTTCACCCCCAAAGAAACAAATCCACTTGTTTCCCATGCTTCCTTTGGGAGTAAAGACCCACCCTCTCAGTGACACGTGAATGGCACCTTGTAATGAGCAAAGCTCTTCCCCAGGCCTCATTCACCAGCACCCAGAATGCAGGAAGGACACGGGTGCTACTATTTTACAAAAGAAGAAGCAGGGGCCAGGGAAGAGAAAGGACTTCCTGAAGATCACATCGCCTGTTAACGACATTCCAAGTGTGTGTTCCAGGCTTTTGTTGGGTACTAAGACTTAGATGTATCTCAACCATGCTAGATGATCTTCCTGTCTTAGCAAGGTCTTTCATGAGCGTAGAATCTTAGTCTGTGAGGCTTCCTGGTTGAGGAGCTACATGAGGGTGAGGTGCCTCTTTTATGTGCTGACACCTGGTCTTGTCTTTACCCTATTCATGCCTCATCAGCAATGAAGGAAATGATACTCCAGAATCAGAGCAGCATGGGTTATAAGCAGTCACTTCTTGAATCCTACCTCTAACAGCCCAAAAGATTCCCATATTTGTGGCATTACCATTTTCTGCCAAGAGTTGTCATTCTTATTATTTATTATTTTATGTAGTTATTTTATACATCTATGACCTCTACTAAATTGTAAGCAGCCTGAGGACATCAATGTCTGATTCACCTCTGTCACCTCCAGAGTCCATTGGACCATACCTAGCACCTAGCAGCATGCCTTTGTAAGTTATAGTAGGCAAAGGAAGACACGAGGTGTGTTTATTTGTATTGTCTCACTTAACGTCACATCACCCTGAAATTGGAATATTTTATCCTCATTTTGTAAACGAAGCTCAGAGAATTAAAAATAACTTGCTCAAGGTCATACCTCTCATATATACCTGGCCTGAGAATTCAGTTCAGTTCTTTCTGGATTGGCCAGTCTTTCCACTGCATATAAATCATAGTCCAATGCTTGAATGAATGTCACATCAATTTATTACTCAAAATGTAATAAATAAGGCCCCATGTGAGGAAAAATGCAAACACAGATAAAACTTGGTTCCTGCCCACTAGGAGCAGAACAGAAGGTGAACAGCTGTTGAAGAGTAATGTGAAAGGTATTACATTGGGTGCTGAGCTCTGAGATACAGAGGTCAAACAGACACATCTCTGCCTTTGGACAGCCCCCAAGCTTGTAGGGGAGACAGACCCACCGTGAAATGCCATAATTAGGTTATGCTGAGAAATATAAAGGGACTCTGGAGCCCATGATGGTTATGAAGGGAATGAAGCCCCTGGAATGAAGTCTGTGGTTACGAAGGGAATGAAGCCCCTGCCAACCTACAGCTCATCTATGTGTTCATCCACATCCCAAGGTGAAAAGGATAGACCGAGTTAGAATCAAGGTGGAAATCTGGAAGTGTTATAACCATAGGGCAGTTAGGTTTTCTCCAGAACCAGAATGATACAACCCGTCCATTCATCTGAGCGTCCTTCATTCAGTCATGCCTTGGGCTGGGTTCCTGAGATGCCTAGATGAGGCATTCAAGGCCACTGCTCCTAGTCCAGTGGCGGACTCACGGCTCACAGTCCATTGGGGAAGATAGACATACACACAGATGATTCCAATGCAGTGTGTACATGTGCTGTCTTTCTTCTCTCTTTGTTATCTCCCCCTTTGCAGGAAAGGAAAACCCCCTTCCTACAAGCACCCAATCCTGCGGGGCCCGGCCAGCAACCACCCCAACGGCAAAGGGGACAAGAAGAGTTCAGTGAACCACAAAGACCCTTCAAACTCTTTTTAAGGATGTGGAGTCCAGGGAGGTCTTGTGGTGACAAGAGCATGCGTTTTCTGCTGGGCCATGAAATTAATCACCCTATTCTAGTTTCCAAGATAATGACTGTGAGAAAACGTATAAGCTAGTGAAAGGGAAGGAGAAAGAATGAGAAATTTCATCATTGATTTTCCTTTTTACCATTTGAAAATCAATTGTGAGCCTTCAGCTTAAGGCTCAGGAGGAACAAAATAGAAGACCCAGACCAGATGAGTACAGATGCTAATTTCCACAAGGCAGAGAGCCTCACAGGAAGAGAAAAACCCCACATCCCTTCTCTAGTCAGTGCTTTCCAGGCCCTTCACTGTTCTAAGTGGTGCAGTTACTACAGATGGCTGCCTTTTAGGCCACGGTTGTTAACTGTTTTAGAAATGCAGTGTCCATATTTGCTGACCCAAAACAATGCCATCAACGCATACAAAACAAAAGACAAATGCACCTTTGGTAACAACGGGTCAGAATTTTTGAGGTCACGATGGTCTTAGACATACAGTCACTTTATCTATGAGCTGCATGCTGCCTGACTGCCCTAAAGCCCAGCATGCAACTTCAGAGAACTGCCCTGAGACCTATGTCCCAATGACCCAGGTAGTTTCATTGCAACTTTAGCTCCTAAAACAAAAAGTATTAACTGCACCTTCCAGAAGGTCTCTCTCATGGTTAAGATCTCTAGATCCTAGGATCTGAGATCAAAACTGACCACTGAAGAAGAAGATATGAAAAATCTGCCATGGAGGGGAGGAGGCTGACTGCCAGATACAGAAGATGCAAAAGATAAAAGGATGCACCCCAAGGCAGGTGGGGTTGATAAAGTAAAACAACAACAGTGGCAATTCCCAAGGCAGGGCGAGCTCAGTATTGTGCATTTTTCTACAGAGTAAAGTGCCTTTGCATGATGAATGGGTCCAGGGGAGTCCGCTCACTTCCTGTCTGTGAAGCAGCAGGCTGAGTCACCATGACAGCCTGCTAATTAAAATGACCTCCTGGAAATGAGGATTAGGAGATAGGGAGAGGAAGGGAGGCTCCGGGGAGATAGGGCCTTTAGCACAAAGCTTCAGTTTAGTATTCTTTTGCTTTGGATTGGAGATTTTCAAAGTATGTTAAAAATTGAGAACAAAGCTTATTCTCCCTTTGCTTATTGCTTTTCAGAAATGATTAAAAAAAAAAAACCCATATGTTAGTTGGCTACAAATGTTGTGTTGTATATACAGCTTCTCCCCTGGGTTCTTGTTGCCCAGAGGAACACAAATAAAGTGCTTCCTGCAGCTCCTCTGTCCCTCTGAGCATTCTTGGCACCCTTCCCTCTAGGTCTCTCTCTCCCTCAAGAACCAGCCAGATGACCCAATTTGATGTAACCCTCACTTTGGGACTCTGTCATCAAGGTAAGGAAGGACAGTCAAGGCTTGACTTTCCAGCCGTTCCTGTGGCAGAATCCTGGGGAGTTTATTTGACTGAAGCCAGCTCAATGCAAATCAACACTGTGGTAGGCCTTTCAGAAACAAGAGCATCTCTTGAGATGGCATAAAGAGAGGCAGATTGCATAAAATCTGAGATAATAGACCAGATTTATTTTTCCCTGCCCAAATTGCTTTCATAAGGTGACCATATTTAGACCCCACTTTTTTTTTGGTGCTTAGGTAGTTCATTTTATAGATTTATACTGCCTATTAAATTATGGCATAGCTTCCCAGGTGGTGCTAGTAGTAAAGAACCTGCCTGCCAATGCAAGAGACATAGGAGGCGCAAGTTTGATCCCTGGGTCAGGAAGATCCCCTGGAGGAGGGCATAGCCAACTACTCCAGAATTCTTGCCGGAGAATCCCCATGGACAGAGGAGCCTGGGGGTAGGGGGGTGCTACAGTCCATAGGGTAACACAGAGTCGGACACAACTGAAGCGACTGAGCATACACTCACACATGTATTTTTCCAATTTACATTTTACTAGAAGTAAACTGATCTGATACCTGTTTGACCAAATCTTCATTGACAGAAAAAAGTAGCTACTTTCATCAACTTTTTATCAATAGGATATTTTCAGTTATGAAAATATAACTGCACTTCTGAAAAGCTGCATTGATTAATTGGACCATAGGTCTTAAAAGCTCAGGTGTGCTAGTGGTTTAAAAGAAAATTTTGGAGTCAGGCAACTCTGGATTCTAATTCTGCATTCAAACCTTTATTCTGTCTCTTAATATCTGTGTGATCTTGGGTAAGTTATTTAACCTCTCTGAATCTTAGTTCCTATAACATGGTGATAGTAATGTCTACCTCATTACAGTAGGTATGTGGGTTTAATGGGATTTTATGGGGGATATTGGGGTTTCCCTGGTAGCTCAGTTGGTAAAGAATCTGCCTGAAATGAAGGAGATCCCAATTCAGTTCCCAGGTTGGGAAGATCCCCTGGAGGGGGGCATGGCAACCCACTCCAGTATTCTTGCCTGGAGAATCCCCATGGACAGAGGAGCCTGGCAGGCTACTGTCCATGGCTGCAAAGAGTAAGACACGACTGAGCAACTAGGCACAGCACAGAAAATCATTCAATCAAGGCTAGCTGCTAGTTGGATGTGACCAGGATGATAAGGTGTCTGCAAATCACTTCCCATTGGAAATGGATAAGGAAACAGGAGCTGTTTATCCATGAGATGAAAAATAAGAGGGAGTAGGGTTAAGGAAAGCAAGATCACAATATCTAAAAAGTTGGAAAAGTATCTTGGATATTCTTTTTGTCAGAAAAAAAGCAAACTTGTTCTGTGTTGCCAACAGGTTAGAACCAAATCCAGGGAAGTAGTCTCAGTAAGACAAATTTCAGTTCAAAACTGAGGAAAACCTTCTAGTGAATAGAATTGTCAACCACTGGATGAGGTCCCTGAGAGACACAGAGTTCCCCATCACTAGAGGCATGCAAGCAGAATCTGAATGAACATCTGTCATGGAGAAATGAGAGGGATTTTCTTCCTTTAAGTCATGCTGAATTACTTCCTAGTCTATAACTGTGGGGAGAATGATGTAAGAGGGAGGTTACATTTCCAATGTCAGACCATGGAGTTTACAGTATAATAAGTATCACTTAACACTAAACAATGAGAGTCAACGTCTGAATTACAGAATACGGGCCCTGCTGACAGTTAGCAATCCTTAGGAGGGAAAAATACATGACCATAAGACTGTAGGACCTGTTTGCAAAATTGCTCTCTGCTTCTCCCCAGAAGTAGAGCAGGGAGGCTCAGTCTAAGGGACCAGGGGTTGCCAGTGGACCTCTTTGTGGCCCTAGCCTGCTCAGCAACTCCCTAGCATTCCTGGACCAGGTTATACCTACCGTCTCAGGTTAAGAGTGTAAGAGTTTCAGCACTGAGGTTGAGGACAGCACCAACACAGAAAGACAGCTAGTGAACCATCCAGAAGCTAGCAGCTCACTCATCCCCAGCAGGGGGCGCTCTAGCCTCTCTTGTCCGCCCACTTCCTTCTCAGGACAGAGCCACAGTGTGTAGAACCACCTACCAAACTAGCGTACTGAGAGTGAGAAAACAGGGCAGCCAGGCAGGGAGGAGAGCGGAGAGAACCCTGGGCCCCTGCCTGACTTTCATGCAAATCTCCATACACAGTGCCGGGTTTGCTCGGTATTAGTTCACAGGCCCAGAGGTCAGTCTGTTTACCTTCAGAAGCTGTGGCAGACAAGCCAGAGGCCGCCCGGATTCTTTGTGCCGAGGTCCGGAGCAGAGGCTGAGTCACCCGCTTCTGGTGATATTTGCTCTACTACAGCCGCGGCAGTAGCCAGGGCCTTTCAGCTGGGAGCCTTCCCCATTGCCCCTGCATGGGCTGGGGAGGGTACAGGATGAGTTTGCGTCCTTTAACTGTAATTCAATGACTCACTGGAGGCCTGCCTAAGAGGACCCAACTCCGCATTTTTCTAAGTAGTAAGTGCAGTGCCAGGCCTGGACGTCTGGAGTGATTAACCTTTGTGGAGCATCAGTTCATTCACCCACCAGATATTTATTGAACATTTACTGTGTGCCAGGCATTGTGCCAGATGCTGTTGCATACATTGCCCCACTGGATACTCCCAACAGCCCCTAGAGGTAAGTATCATTTTCTCATTTCCCAGGTGAGAGAATTAAGAACCCCTAAAAGTAAAATACTTTCTTTAAAATTCATATAGCTAGTGAGAAATTGAAAGGGAAGTCGCTCAGTCATGTCCGACTCTTTGCGACCCTGTGGACTGTAGCCTACCAGGCTCCTCCATCCATGGGATTCTCCAGGCAAGAGTACTGGAGTGGGTTGCCATTTCCTTCTCCAGGGGATCTTCCCAACCCAGGGATCAAACTCGGGTCTCCCACATTGCGTGCAGACGCTTTACCCTCTGAGCCACCAAGGAAGCTAGTGAGAACCTGGATTTAATCCCAGTTCCCTTCCTATTACTCTGCACAGGAACTTCTCCATTAGTTTCCAGGTAAAATCAGATCAAAACAGGAAAACAGGTGAAAGCAGATTAACAAGCACATCATGGCCTCACTGAGAGGTAGGAGAGGATGGGAGAGAGGAATGGAGCGTGGAAGTTTCCAGGCTGGGTGTATGTGTGAGGATTTCAGGAAATTTTTAGCACCTACTGCTAGAACCCTGCCTTCTTCCCATCTCTCCTTCCCGCACACCTGTGTGAGTCCTTGCTGGGTACTCCAACAGGGTAGAGTGTCATTTATCACTTGACACGCAGAAGCTTCTAGGTCTTCCAGATTTCCTGGAAGCTCAGTAAGGTAAAGGGCCCTTCCAGGCACCCTCTGGGTTACTGACCCCAGGCAGATAATCTAGTTCAAGTTCTGTATCACCCTCTTCCTCTGGATTGTGTAAGCTGAGTCCACTGTGTCCTCAATCATTGTTCAGAAATTTCCTGAGTCCCACCTCCTAAGCAATTTAAGGGCACTGAGATTAGAGGTTCTTTCCCTCATGGCTCAGCTCAGCCAAAGGGGCACCAGCGTAGACAGAACAGGGGAGATATTATAATATGGACAACCTTGGTTGAAAAAGTCAGATAGACTGAAATGTGAATCCTAGTTCTTCCATTAACTAGCTGAATGGCTTTGGGCAAATAATTTAACCTCTTTAAGTTCCAGGATCCACATTTGTAAAACAGAAATTGTAATACCTACATCCCAGTTATTGGGAGGATTAAATATAATAACACCTATGTACAACACAGCACCTCTAGTTAATATTGTAGGAGGTAGTTAATTTGTTAGGAGTGTAGCTCTCACGTTCAGTTCAGTTCAGTTCAGTCATTCAGTCATGTCTGACTCTGCGACTCCATAGACTGCAGCATGTCAGGCTTCCCTGTCCATCACCAACTCCTGGAGCTTGCTCAAACTCACGTCCATCGAGTCGGTGATGCCATCCAACCATCTCATCCTCTGTCGTCCCCTTCTCCTCCTGCCTTCAGTCTTTCCCAACATCAGGGTCTTTTCTAATGAGTCAGCTCTTCCAAACAGGTGGCCAAAGTATTGGAGCTTCAGCACCAGTCCTTCCAAAGAATATTCAGGATTGATTTCCTTTGGAATTGACTGGTTGGATCTCCTTGCAGTCCGAGGGACTCTCAAGAGTCTTCTCCAGCACCACAGTTCAAAAGCATCAATTCTTTAGCACTCAGCTTTCTTTATGGTCCAACTCTCCCATCCATACATGACTACTGGAAAAACCATAGTTTTGACTAGATGGACCTTTGTCGGCAAGTAATGTCTCTGCTTTTTAATATGCTGTCTAGGTTGGTCATAGCTTTTCTTCCAAGGAGCAAGCATCTTTTACTTTCATGGCTGCAGTCACCATCTGCAGTGATTTTGGAGGCCAAGGAAATAGTTTCTCCCTGTTCCCATTGCCTCTCCATCTACTTGCTGTGAAGTAATGGGACCAGATGCCATGATCTTCATTTTTTGAATGTTGCGTTTTAAGCCAGTTTCTTCAGTCTCCTCTTTCACTTTCATCAAGAGACTCTTGTGTTCCTCTTCACTTTCTGCCATAAGGGTGAGCTCATGTTAAGTTTTCCTATAACAACAACAACAAAACAAACAAGAGACCCCAAAAAAGGCACAGGAAATGTTTGGAGGTGATGGATATGTCTGTTACCTTGACTGTGATGATGGCCTCACAAGTTTCTGACTTATGCCCAAACTTATCAAATGGTAAACATTAAATATATATAGGTCTTTGTATATCAATTATACCTCAATAAAGCTGTCTTCAAAATACAGTAACGCCTATAAAATACTTGGCATAAAGTAGAACTCTCTCCCCAACCCAACACCTTTAACTTGTTAGGATCAGAAACCCCTTTCCTTGAAGCCAAAGCTTTTCTTACTTCCAAATGAGGTGCAGACAGAAGTACAAACCTTCCCTGAAGAAAGGAATGAGAAAAGTACCTGGAAGAAAAACAGCCACACTGAGGGGTCAGTGTATTTGCAAGTTGGGGCTCAGAGCAAGTAGGAAAACAGGGCTGGACACAGTCTGGGAACTGACTTAAGGCAGAACTGACAAGACTAAAAAGTAAGGGTGGGGGGTATAGGTTCTGCAAGATACCATGTTTTATTAAAATAACTAACAAATCTTAGCAGGATTTATAAGAACCTCTTTCTATGCTATTTTTGATTGGTGTACAGTGTCCCTCATAGCTTAGTTGGTAAAGAATCCACCTGCAACACAGGAGACCCCAGTTTGATTCCTGGGTTGGAAAGATCCCCTGGAGAAGGGAAAGGCTACCCACTCAAGTCTACTTGGTCTTCCCTTGTGGCTCAGCTGGTAAAGAATCCACCTGCAATGCGGGAGACCTGGGTTCAATCCCTGGGTTGGGAAGATCCCCTGGAGAAGGAAAAGGCTGTCCACTCCAGTATTCTGGCCTGGAGAAGTCCATGGACTACAGTCCGTGGAGTTGCAAAGAGCTGGACACAACTGAGCGACTTTCACTTTCACTTTCTTTCCCAGTGTCTCCAGGGTGTTCTCTGTAAAGTTATAGCAATACGCTCTGCCAGCTGAAACTCAGGACTTCCCTGAAGCACACTCACCCCTATTAACTCTACCTGCTCTCATCAAACTCAGTGTGCATGCTGGACAGGGCTTATTTTTCCCCATTTTGCAGGAGGAAGAAACTGGTATCTGTGTAATTAAGGCCCTTGCCCAGAGTCCACAGCTCATAAGTAATTCGTACAGAAATTGAGGACACACTCAGCTCAGCCACATCCCACTGCCTCTCTGCTTGCCCCAAACCTCAGCACTAAGCCTGACCAATTCAGAAAGTCCTTTCTATGACACTTGTTTTAATTCCTTCATGTCTAAAATTCACTTTTCCCCCAAGACCTCAAGTTTCTTTTTGGCCCCTATCTCAGTCTTGAAGCCAGATCTGCTTCTCACCTTGGCACCAGCTGGCTTGGTTAGTGTCCTATTTTCCTGCCTGGAAACTTTGCCATTGTCTTAACTCCCTTCCCTTCTTCCCCCTACAAAGCCAACCAGTCATCAAGGCTCATTGCTTCTGCCTCCATGATGCATCTGCCTTCCAGCAGTATGATGGAGTGACTTAGGAGTCAGACAGTCCTGAGTTTTTCCTGTCAACCTCACTCCTTATTTTTGTCTTGCGAGTCATTTAAAGCAGAGTTTACTTACCCTGTCTTTAATATGGGAGATAATACTTATTTGCAGGATTGTCATCTATTTTTCTTCCTCTCCCTTTTCCATGCTCTTCCTCCTCTTTACTCCCACCACTGTGTCCTGCCTGGGTTGCTGGAACAGTCCTTCATTGACCTCCCCACCTTCTGATACTCTCTTGCTGATCAGTTCTTGAAAAGGAGCATCCACAACCTCTATGAAACATAACCACCTGTTTATGGCAACTCTTTCCAAACAATTATCCAAGCCAAGAGCTTGGATATCATCCCACTTCTGTGTCTTTCTCGCCTGCCTGCTGGTCAGGTGCCACGTCCTGCTGGTTCTTCCTGCTTGGTGTCTCTCATATCCGTCTAGCTGCACCAAGTCTTTGTTGCAGCATTCAGGATCTTTAGTTGCAGCATGTGGGATCCAGTTCTCCAACCAGGAATTGGACCTGGGCCCCCTGCATTGGGAGTATGGAGTCTCGGATCACCAGGGAAGTGTTCCTCCACTCTTCTTAACTGAAGTAAATCCTTCCCATCATTCAAGACTTATCCCACCTCCATGACATCTTCCCCAGTTGCAGAATTGTAATGAATTGCTTCCTCTTCTTGGGTCTCCCAGCTGTTTGTTGATTTATCTATTTCTCAATTACTTCACTGAGATAATAGTCACCTTCGTCATTATCATCTAATTTCTGAGAGCAGAGACTAGGTTTTATTCATCTCTATTCCTCTCATATCACCTAACACAGCTGCAGACATGTCAGGGGCACTCAGTTAATATAGAAGAATGAAAGAATGAATAAATTTTGAATTCAAAATCTCATTCTGAACTTATTTTAATAACTGGATCCTAATTACAGATCTGTCTTCCCAAAGCACTGACCTCTCAGACGTTCCACTGCTCAGATTTCATCCATGGCTCCCCTTACCTACAGAACTAAATTCCAGCTCCGTGTGAAAGGCGAAGTCTTGGATGGTCTTCAAGGCCCCACTCTCAAAATCTGTCTCAATGGAAGGGATGGATTTACTTCATCTCCAGTCTTTTCTTGAAGACCAAATTCATTTCTAGAGCCCAGGGCAATTTGATCATTTTTCCTGTAACAGTAAAAACAACTCCTGTTGCTGCTGCTGTAGCTACTGCTCCGAGGGCTGCCGCTGCCACCACCACTCCTGCGGCTGCTCTTCTGCCCTGGCCGAGTGCCTGCTCAGCTCCAGGGCCGGTACTCCAGGTTTCTTTGTCTTATACGATCTCATATAACCGTCACAACAACCCTGTGAAGCAGATGTTGTTCTCTGAGAAAGAAAAAGAAGCTTGGAGAGTCTAAGTAACCTGTCCAAAGTCACCCGGCTCCTAAGTGGAAGAGCCTGGCTGTCACCAGGTTCCAGTGCTGTGTTCTTTCCACTTTCCGCTCTTTATATGTTCAGTCCTGAGCCTGACAAAATGATACATATTTAATGCAGGTTATAAAAAGTCTCTGCCCCAGGGAACTCGCTGCTTCATCTTTGTTCCTGTGCACGACCTCATTTTGCCTCATTCCCCTGAGCCTGGCTCTAGGCCTTTTCTCTCCAGCTGGATGTCGGTGCCCACACGTCCTCCACGCCTGCGTCTCTGCCTTTGAAATGACTGCTGAGAAATGACTGTCTTACAGGCAGAGCTGGTGCTCCCCCAGAGCTCTAACGGGCAGAGCTGGTGCTCCCCTCAGAGTTCTAAGGATGAGAGCGAGATTTTGCCAGGACATCAGGACAGAGCAATGCAGAGGAGGCCTCTATTAAACCACCCCTCACCCTACCTTTGCGTTAAAAAGCAGGTTTCCTCTTCCTTCACCCCAAACCACTTCCTGCCCCCAGGATTCAAATGATAAAGGGAGAAGGATTACAAAATGTAGCCACTGGGATGGATTCTGCTTCCAGCTCTGATACTGCCTGGATGGGTGACAATTTAAAAAAAAAAAAAAAAAAAGCCTCTTTCCCTGTCTGGAGTTACCCCAGAGCTTCAGCTGGTTTCTGGTTCTTACTCTTTGAAACAGGTACATAATCCCCAACCAACCAAACCCTCAAGAGTATTGTGAGGGTCCAGAGACAGAATGATTGGGAAAGTACAGAATTTAGACAAGTCTCTCCCAGTGTTTTTTCCTCTCCTTCTGAGACCTCATAAATGTCCCCTACATGGTCCATTCCTTGCTTTGACATGGATTGTCCTGTCATTAATTCATCCAACAGAACTTACTAAACATCTGTGTTTGCCAAGCACTTCTCATTCCTTTCTGCGGACCTGATTTCTACCTGTCTTTCAGGACGCCTCCTCGAGGAAGTCTTCCCTCACCTCCCAGCCCTCAGGGGTAGATCCTCTACTGAGCTTCTTAAGAATAATTGTCTGAACCTTTCACTTGGCCCTTATCGGTGGCTTTGGCATTTCATTTCTCTGTATCAGCTCTATCCTCCGCACTCTATTTTATTTGTTCTGGGGGTGAGATGATTAAGGATGGAAAAACTGACTTACTCATTGCTCAGGTCCCAGGACAAGGCCCAGCAGAGAGTTAACACTCACTGAGAATTGGCAGGTATTGCTGCTGCTGCTGATGATGATGATGATGATGATGATGATGACAATGATGAGCATGGAGATGAGATGCCTGCTCTGAACACAATGTTTCTGTGAAGTTAATGCCGCTCTGTTTCTCCATCTCTCCCTCCCTCCAGAAGTTCATAAATAAGGGTAGCCCCTTAAACTTCTGGGCAAAATAGAGCAAACTTGGCTTACAGGTCCATATAGAAAGCTGTCAAGCTTTAAAGCTAAGAGAATTCATGACAGGGAGAAAAAGAAAGGAGAGGGATGGGGAGAGGCTGAGAGAGATGGAAAAAAAGTCACTATGATGGATGTAAAATGGGTGTGTACTGGTATACTTGTATTGTGTGTGAGACTTTTATGAGTAATCTCTATATTTGGGTGTGAAAATGCATGAGTTTGTGTAGTTGTAAATGTGTGTGTGTGTGTGCATTACTGAGTATTAGATTACAGATCATTGTCAATTGTAAGCACATTTTTCTATCACCTCCCAGTCTGAGGCCTGGGTTAAGTTTCTGTTTGAAATTCTCTCTAATTTTCTTGACATTTCATCCATATTAATGGGTCACCCCCTTTGCCAGCCTCCCTGAGACTGTGCCCAGAGGATGTCAGGGTCACCTCTCCTCCTTCCCAATCCCAGGGAAGGCTGATAGGGATTCCAACCAGATCAGCCCCTTGGGGTAGGAAGCGCACCAAGAACCCCTTTCCCTCACGTGGTCAGCAGGTGACCTCGTGTTGACAGCTCTTTCCTGTGTGTTGGCCTTCTTTGCGCTCCTCCCGGGTTTTCCCTCTTTCTCCTTCTTCAGGCCAGCCTCGACTGAAGGTTGGAAACACAGCTGTGGTGTTGTGTTGAGAATGGAGAGACTGCTCTCCTTAACACCCCAATACCCCTTCAAGCTGCTCTTGGAGAAATGAATGGTTCAGAGCCATGATTCCAGAGGGTTCTCTTCTGTTCAATCTCAAAAGCACTTGCTCAGGGCCTGCTGTAAACCAGGCTGAGTCCTGGGCGGTATTTGGAAGTGGAGAGTGCCATGAATAAACTCAGAGCAAAGCAGCTCCGTGGGCCCTGAGACTTTGCCTTTGCTGAAATGCAAATACGTGGGATGGGGATTTTCAAATGTTAAGCCTTGTTCATTGTGCATGCCTGAATTCATTCTTTAGCATGTTTAGAATCCATTCATTCATTCATTCATTCATCCTCAAGGAGGCCATGTGGTTATTAAAAAAAAGTGCCAAGTCAGAAGGCTGGATTTAAGCCTGATTCAGCTGCTGTTGTCTTCCCTCTGAACCTCAATCTCCCTTGCAGAATGGAATTGAGAATGAGTGTTCTGCTTGATCCATGGGATTACTTAAGGAACTTCAGGGGAAATGGACCCAGTGGGGAAAAGGAACTAACATTCTCCACATGCATCCATTCTACAGCCACACAAGAGGAGGGGGTGAGGGCAAGGGATGGGGACCTCAAAATGATCCATTGGAAAGAGCCTGAACTGGAAGCAAAAATATCCAGAATCAAATCCCAGTCTACTAGCATTCATGCAAAGTTAGAGAAGTCAGTCTCCGTCTCCCAACCTCAGCTCGCACATCTATTAAATGAGCCTGTTGACATAGGTGATCACTAAAGGCTCCTACAATTCTGCCACTTGGAGAGTTCTAGGACCCCTCCAACCCAATTGCCCACCCTTGAAAGAGGATCTCATGTCAACCTTGAAAATCATGTCAGGTTTCTAGAACAATGCTTGGGCAAGAGGTATAGGTAGTAAAAATCCATACTTAGCTCAGCAACACTGGTGGTGATGCAGGCCTCCCAAAGACTCTTTCTGTCCTCAGACCTGGTGCTGAACCAGAGGCCTCCAGAGAGATGAGGCCAGCGGGTGACTCGGCAAACCTTGCCTACAGAAGGTGCAATGCTGCGGACCTGATTAACATCACCGTGTAACAGACACCGTGGAGCATTTTGAGCTGCCAGAGAGAATAAATAAAGCGATGTTTTATCTTAAGTGTTGGTTAATGGTGAGTAGCAAATGGACTTGTGCTTTATTTACTGCACTTCACTGCATAGCCCTGCTAGGGCTGCCATAGACCCTGTGAGAAGGCCCACCCAGATTTCAAGAGCATGCATGTAAATTGCTTGCCAAGCAACTGGATAAGTGGGACCCTTATTGGATGCTGTGATAGACTCATGTAGAGAGGGGCACACAGGACGATGGACTCTGGTATCTGACTGACCCAGCTGAGGTCTAGCTCTGCCACTGTATGACCTTGAGCCACCTCTATGAACCACAGGGTCCTCACTTACAAAATGGGATTAATTAGTGCCTAGGTCAGAAGAGATTTGTGAAAATTAACTGACATGATATAAAGTCCCTAGCAAATGGAAGTGTTCCTTCGAGGGTAACTATTATTATTAGTCACACCCACATTACTCATAGGCTCAGTGTTTCCAAGATAATCAGTCAAGCCAACAGGGTGGAACACACATAGGAAGCTGTGGACTTTCATCACTAATGGATACTGAGGTGACGGGGTCTTCTTTCATCAAAGCAGGTGGTCGTTCATCCACCTCCTTCCTTCATCAAAGAGGGGGTCATTCATCCACCTCCAGCATCCTTCTCTCCTCTCATTATACCATCAAACTTCCTTCCTATCTTTCTCTCTCTCCCTCTTTCTTTTATCTTCCCTCCATTCCTCCCTTCTTTCTTTCCTTCCTTCCTTTCACTCATAATGCCTGCCATGATATCTTAGTTTGGGTTCTTTCAAAAGCAAGAAACTGAGAGCAAGCAGCTTAACCTCCAAGTGATACCTGGAAGCAGAGATAAGGGAGAGGCAAAAGTGACACAGGACAGGGAGAAAACCCAGTAAATGGTGTGTTAATGAGCTAATTATCACTGAGGGGAAAGGGCCTCAATCCCCCCAGAAACTTTCTTGGAACTGGCGCTAAAACACTCCCCAGAGTTGTCTCCCCAGAAGACAGGGAGACAGCTGCGGGTTGCCTCCTTGGGTATAAATTCCTCTTCACTTCCTGTCTTGCTCTGCAAGGCTGATCCCTGACACAGCCCCAGCCCAGTTCCAAATGCCTGGAACTGTCCAGCATAGCTGTGCTGAAATCAGAGGACTTGAGGAGCGGCAAGGCAGACAGCAAAAAAGCACCTGCTAGACATGGGTACAGGAGACTCAAGTGAGGCAGGAGTGCCTTGTCTTTGCTATCCCACGACTGGTAAGTTTGGTGGAGACAGTGTCTGAGTCAACTCTTTATTCCAAGAACCTAGCAAGTGATCACATAGCATTGCATATCCAGTGGTTATATGCTGAGTGAAAGGCTGGAAAGATGGATGGATAGATGGTGTTTCTACTTCTTAAGAATAATTTCTACCTACAATGTGGGAAGTAAATGGAGTTTGGGGGAAGTTGGATGTATAGGGATGATCAACATGGGGCATGGACAGGTAGGTCAAGGAGTCCTTAGAAGAAATGAATCTAGAGCTGGGTCAAGCAAGATGCATCAAATGTGCTATTGATGCTGGGCCTGTTGACGAAGTTGCCTCAACTTGATACTCCAGCTTGGAATTCCCACCACTAAAGGTAGTCAGAAGAGTGACTGAAATAAAATTATGAAGAATCATCTCAGGGCAGGATCAAAGGAGGGAGAGACTTGGTGGGCAGAGGGGCAGTAGCCTGAAGCTTGGGCTCAAAGAACCTCAGCTTCAGACACTCCTTAAGCCTTTGCACAGCCCGGCTCGTGCTTGTCTACCCTGATATTGCATGAAAGCTGAATTGTCTTTTATTTATATTTTTTTGAATTTTCTTTTAATAATTAATGCATTTGACCAGGAAAAAGGAAAATAAAAACAACATGTTTGTTACGCATTTTGAAGGTATCTTTATTTATTTTTTTTAATTTTATTTATTGATTTATTTTTGGCTGGGCTGGGTCTTCGTTGCTACATGGGCTTTTCTCTAGTTGTGCCAAGCACTAGCGGGGGCTACTCTATAGTTGCAGCGCTCAGGCTTCTCACTGTCGTAGCTTCTCCTGTTTCAGAGCACAGACTCTTGGGCACTTGGGCTTCAGTAGTTGCGGCTCTCAGATTCTAGAGCGCAGGCTCAGTAGTTGTGGCACATGGGCCCAGCTGCTCCACTGCATGTGGGATCTTCCCAGATCAGGGATCGAATCCATGTCTTCTGCATTTGCAGGTGGATTCTTCACCACTGAGCCACCAGGGAAACCCTTTATATTTTATTATTGTTGAAATCTTAATCAATTTCTGTAAGTAATGTTTCCTTTTTTATGATTAAAAATATAAGACATTTGACATTTATCCAAAGATAACTCTATGTATTTTAAGTATATTTTAACAACTCTTCATAATTTCATGTTAATAGTTTTAGACATTTCCCCCCACTGAGCTCCCCTGCTAAATGTGTAATATGTTGTGTTCATGTACAGTTCTCCATGTCTTCAGATATTCATTGAAAGTAATTTTTACTGATTATGTGATATTCTATCATACTGTTGTTGTTCAGTCACTAAGTCATGTCTGAGTCTTTGTGACCCCATGGCTGCAGCACTTCAGGCCTCCCTGCCCCTCACTATCTCCTGGGGAGCCTCCCCAAGTTCATGTCCATTCTATCATACAGATAAACCTAATATATTTACCCATTCCTTCTTGTTAGACATTTAGGTTATTTCCCATTTTTTTGATGTTAAAATTTTGCTGTTATGAACAGAAACATACAAAACCCTTCATTTGCAATGTGTCCTTTAAACTTCCCTGTAGACCTTTGAGGTTAGTACTATATAAATTCCTTCTTTTACAGATTAGGAAACTGAGGATCTGAGCAGAGTTATATGACTTTTCAAAGGTCACTTAGTTCAGGTTATCCCCAAACAGGCCCTGGAGTAAGGACCCAAGTACGAGGGATTTATGTAAGAAGGGGTCTCAAGAAAAAACAGTAAGGAAATGGAAAAATGAGATGATGAGAGTAGGCAGCCAATGAAATGTTCATTAGCAAGCCAGCTGCCACTGCAGATAACCAGAACCTACCTCCTGGGGAAGCTTGGGGAGACAGTGTACTTACATCTTAGGATGATCACACTCCTGGGATGAGAGAGACAGGTATTTTTCACCAACTCCAGTCAGCTGCTCACAATGAGCCTAAATTCCCTGTCATTTCTAGATCGCTGTGGTCGGAGCCAAAGTAGTCTCGAGTGGCCATATAAATGCAGCTGCTGGCAGTCAGAAGCTGGGCAGTGTTCCAAATGATGAGGGCAAGGGGGCAAGAGTGGGTGCTGGCCAGGGCCACTATGGTCAGTCACATAGCTAGCTTCAGAGCTGGGATTTGAACACAGATGTACCTAAGTCCAGAGCCCACACTTTTAATGACCTGACTGCAGATTCAGAGAAACTCTCTGTGACCTTGGGCAAGTTATTTCATCTCTCTGAGATCCAGGATCTGATGGGGGTAATAATGCTGTCTGCCACATCTGACTCAGAGCTTTGTCAGGAGATGACAGCATGGATATGTCAGCACTTTGCTTATCAGCAAGGCCAAGGTTGGTTCAACATTGCTGATCTTTTCCATTAGGGGGGTAGGAATCACTTCAGGCAGACATTCAGTGCTCTCCTGATGATAGCTAATTAAAGGAAATTAATAGAAGATGGGCTGGTTCCCTGAGTTTATTAGCTGAGTAGTTTTCTAGATTCATTACATAGAATGCAATGTACACACAGCTTATTGAAATACAGTGTAAGTCCTTGATGAACTTCGGAGTGTTCCATTTTTCTGGCAAGAGGGAGATGAATACACAATTGCTTATCTCTATGCACTGACAATCTCCAGGTCTGGATTCTCCCAGGAGGGAGTTTAATTGCTCTGTAAGCTTCAAATTCAAGGGCTCCTCAATGCTAAGCTCCTGACGAGCTGCATTAAAGTAAAAATGACAAAGATGCCAGTTGACATATTTATTAAATATGTCGATTCTAAAGGGGCTGATGTGGGCTGCTCATACCAAGGAGGTTATCAATAGGAAGTCAGTATTTCTGCAGCCCTCCCCTCAACTGAAATTCACATTTAAGGGTGAGGTTAAGACACACTGGAGATTGAACCCTGGTCTTGCTGACTTCAAAATCCTTGTTTTTCCTCTAAAACCTGGCCTCCACTGTATTCTCTCCTGTTGAAGACATTTACCACTTTACCAACTACTGCAAAGCAAATGTGAATTAGTTGTACAGAACTATTCCTATGTGACAGTTATCTTCACCAAGACTCCTACACCCGGGCCCCACCCCAGTCCAGGTCTGTGTAAGCATTTGTCTAGATTGTTTTGGTAATGTGGAACATGAGTTAACATTTCAAATCTTTGGGTTTGAAAAACTATGATGTTTACTTACTTCCAGGCACTATGACTGTAATTCAAGTAACTTCTATCAGGTGAGGAATGGTTCCAATGCTTCCAACATCTACTACTACTAATGCCAGGAGATTTACATGCATTCTTAATGCTCCCGATAACCCTGAGAGGAAAGTATACAGTCCCCACTTTGTAGATGAGGAGCTGGAGGCACGAAGAGTAACATAACCAGGGCCACTTCACTAGTGAGTGGTGGAGGGAGGATTCACACACACTTAAGTCTGGCTTCAAAGCCCAAGCACTTTGACACAATGATACCACCTCCAACCATCTAGATGTTCCCCAGCCTCAAAATGCAGCTTTCAAACCTTGAATTTTGTCAATAACTCCTGATCCTCATCTCTAGCCTAACACCATCCCAGAATGTGTACTTGAAAACTTTGCCACAAAAACACTCCAGGCCAGGATGGTTTTGTTGATGAAGTCTATCAAACATTAAGGGAAGAAATAATACCAATTCTCTACCAACTCTTCCAGAAGACAGAAGGGGAGGCAATACTCCCCACTGTATAAATTCAATTTCTTTAATAGGTATAGAACTATCTGAGGGGTATACCTGTAAGCAGAAACTAGGGGAGAAGATAGCTAGTTTAATGTAATAACCATAAATCCAAAAGAATATGGCATGTTTGAGAAACAGGGTCAAGGCCAACAACCTGGAGCATAGAAGGCAGGTGGGGAGGACGTGCTGTGGGTCCACATCATGTGGGGTCATGGGTGCCAACCTAAGATATGCAAGTTTCAACTGACCCATTTTTAAGTTTTTTTGACCTAAGCCTAATAGGAAACAAGAGGAGGGTTCTCGTTTGATCTTGATTGGTATTTACGAGGGTGTCTAACTTAAAATAACCCATTAAGTTTTCTTTGTTTTGTGCAATTTTCTGTATTTACATTTTATTTTATGATAAAAAGTCTCTTTTCTTTTAAAATTAACTTTTATTGGCTCACGGTTGATTTACAATGTTCTGTTAGTTTCTGTTGTACAGCAAAGTGAATCAGTTATATATATATATATATCCCCTCTTTTAGATTCTTTACCCATATATGTCACTACTTAGAATTGAGGAGAGTTCCCTGTGCCTTCTATTTTATATATCGCAGTGTGTATATGCCAATCCCAGTCTCCCAGTTTACCCCTCCCTCCTTTCCCCCTTGGTAACCATACGTTTTGTTTTCTATATCTGTGATTCTATTTCTATTTGTAAATAAGTTAATTTGTTATCTTTATTTTAGATTCCACATTTAAGCAATATTACATAATATTTGTCTTTATCTGACTTCACTCAGTATGACAACCTCTAGGTCAATCCATGTCTCTGGGAATGGCATTATTTTGTTCTTTATTATGGCTGAGTAATATTTCATTGTATAAATATATCACATCTTCTTTATTCATTCATCCATTGATGGACATTTAGGTTGCTTTCATGTCCTGACTATTGTAAATGGTGCTGCAATGAACATTTGGGTACATGATAATCCATTAACCTATTCTTTGCTTCATGTGATTTTATAAATATGCATTTTATTTTCTGATAAAAAGGTTTTTTAAGCCACTGTGAAGAAAGTGATTTGAGTGGGAGAAGATACTTAGACACACATAACAAACAAAGGAATATATCCCAAACACAATACAGGACTCCTGAAAATGCATTACAAAATGACAATCACCTGTGTCAGGAAACAGCTGGAAAACTCATATTGGCACATTTATGGAAAGCCTTATAATTAGACAGTTTACAAAGTTGAGAGTGGCATGTAGCGATGTCACAAGAGTAGTCCTCCAAGTCTGAAAGGACAAGGAGAAGTAATGGTTCCTAGAACTCAGAAACAGAAAAAACTGTTGGAGAGAGCTGCCTGCCAGGAGCTGTGACGTTGGATCAAAAATAGAGTCAGCCCCTAGTGACTCAGCAGAGAAATTGTTGTTGTTTAGTTGTTTAGTTGTGTCTGACTCTTTTGCAACCCCATGGACTATAGACCACCAAGCTCCTCGGTCTATGGAATTTCCCAGGCAAGAGTACTGGAATGGGTTGCCATTTCAGTTGCTTCCCCAGGGGATCTTCCCAACCCAAGGCTCAAATCCATGTGTCCTGCAATAGCAGGCAGATTCTTTACCACTGAACCACCAGGGAAGCCCAAGCAGAGAGAGAATTGAAGAACAAAATACCCATCCCTTTCTCTTCCCTTTTTTTCTTCCCTGTCTCCTTTCATCCCTCCTTTCCTCCATCTCTCCCTCCAATGCTCCTCAATGGTCCAGTGCTGAAGTCAGAGGACCAGGTTGCCCAGGGCTACAACTCATCAGGATCAGACTCCAAGGACATAGAGTGGAGTGAAGGAGTTGTGAATGTATCTGAAGAGGCAAGTGAAAGATGTCCAGCATCTCAGCCCAGTAGACAAATGGCCAAAAGACTTAAATGTATGTGTTAGTCACTCAGTCATGTCTGACTCTGTGACCCCATAGACTGTAGCCCACCAGGCTCCTCTGTCCATGGAATTTTCCAGGCAAGAATACTGGAGTGGGTTGCCATGCCCTTCTCCAAGGTATCTTCCCCACCCAGAGACTGAACCTGGGTCTCTTGTGTTGCAGGCAGATTCTTTACTGTCCTGAGCCACCAGGGAAGCCCTTAAACAGCAATTCATAAAAAGGAATCCATATGGCCAAAATACATACGAAAAGGTGAATTTCCATTGAATCAGGGAAATGCCAATTAAGACCATATGAGATGACTCCAAACACACATATCAGATTAGCAAGAATTTAAAAGTCAGATGGTATCTAGTGCTGGCAAGGATCTGGAGTAATGGGAACACTCTTCCACTGTTAAGTATGTCAGTTGGTAGGACCCTGAAAAACAATTTGGCATGACCTAATACAGTCGAGGGAGAGGGCAATGGCACCCCATTCCAGTACTCTTGCCTGGAATATCCCATGGATGGAGGAGCCTGGTGAGCTGCAGTCCATGGGGTCGCTGAGTCAGACACGACTGAGCAGCTTCACTTTCACTTTTCACTTTCATGCATTGAAGAAGGAAATGGCAACCCACTCCAATGTTCTTGCCTGGAGAATCCCAGGGACGGGGGAGCCTGGTGGGCTGCCATCTGTGGGGTCGAATACAGTCGGACACGATTGAAGCAACTTAGCAGCAGCAGCAATACAGTCAAGGATCCTCTTACATTGTGACCTAACAATTGCGCTCCTGGGGATCATGCCGTAGAGAAACTGATGCCAAAATGCTACAGGAGGCATGCACAAGCAAGCTTATAGCAGCACTGTTTGCAATAGCCTCAAATTGGAAACATCCCATGTGGGGGCTTCCCTGGTGGCCCAGCCGGTAAAGCATCCACCTGCAATGCAGGAGACCTGGGTTTGATCCCTGCACTGGGAAGATTCCCTGGAGAAGGGAATGGCTACCCACTCCAGTATTCTGGCCTGGAGAATTCCATGGATTGTATAGTCCATGGAATTGCAAAGAGTCAGACACAACTGAACGATTTTCACATTCACCTGTAGAATGGATACCTGCAGTGTGGCTGAGTCACACAATGAAATACTATTCAAAAATCATAATAGTGTCACTCACAAAATATGGATGAATCTTAATATCAAGACAAAAAAGTACATAGTGTGTGATCATATTTACATAAAGTTACAAAACAGAGAAAACTAAATTAAATCATTTAGACATGTACACTTAGATGGTAAAAGTATAAAACAAAGCAAGAAAGTAATTTCACAAAAGTCAGGATAGTGGTTACCTCTAAAGAGAGAAGAATTTTGGAAGAAAGGCTCACGGGGTAGGAGGTATTGAAGGCTAATCCTGAAAGGCTGGAAGTGTTCTATTTCTTTGTCAGGAAGCATTACACTTTATATTAAAAAATGAGACTTAAAAAGGGTAGTCACTAAAAGATTTCTGGAAAGCTCCATGGGCATGGGCAAAGCTCCATGACGGTGAACTTTAGGATGGCCCCATTTTGTACCCTTCTTTTACTTGAATCAGATGTTCAGTAAATATTTGTTAAATGAATGAATGTTTTCAGATAAGTCTTGCTTGGCTAAGAACCACCTGTGCCTCCCTCCCCAGACCGTGATATGTAGAAGTCTGGGAGTAGTTCTTAGGTTTACCAGACCTGAGGGACACTAGATTTGCAGACAGAGCTGAGAGTCCAGTCTGCTGGTGAATGGGTCTCTGAGCTAGATAGGGAACTGTAGTAAAATAAATATTGTTATGCTTCGTACCCTTATCCCTGATGCTAAAGGATATTTCTGCTTGCTTCTGCTCATGTGTTAAGGTTGATCATTTGATAGCAAAATAGTGAACCTTCTTTATAGCAAGTATTGTCATACCCACTGAGTCGATGAGGAGTATGGTAGACATGGTTTGTTTTTCTTTCATCCATTTTACTTGTCTTCAGCTGTGTAACCACTAGGCTAATAAATGAGATATGCAGAAGTGGGGTCTGATTAATCTAAAACAGGGTCAGCAAACTTTTTTTCTGAGAGAGCCAGTTAGTAAATATTATAGATTTTGCAGGCCATAAGATCTCTGTCCCAATTACTCAATTCTGCCAATGAAGTATGGAAGTAACTATAGACAATCCATACACAAATGAACATGGCTGTGTTCCAAAACAACTTTATTTGCAAAAACACATGGATGGATTGTGGGTGGATCTGGTCTCTGGCCCATAGTTTTCTGACCCCTAGACTAGAACAGCTTTCATCAACCAAGTCCCTCCTTTCAACTACCCAACACAGAAAATTATTTGAATGACTGTGCTCTCAGTTCTCTGGAAGATGGCAGAGACCCAGAGCAGTGGTTCTCAAAGTGGGTTCCTCAGTCAGTCCTGCAGCATTGGTGTCATCTGAGAACTTGATGGAAAGGTAAAGTCTCGGGACCCACTCCTGAATCAAAAACTCTTTGGGGGTGGGTGCTCAGCAGTCTTAGTCTGCATTTTTTCTATTTTTTTAATTGAAAATTAAAGAAATAATTTTAATTGAAAATTAAAAATTTTACAATGTTGTGTTGGTTTCTGCCATACATAGATAAAGAAAATGGGGACACCTACACACAATGGAATATTATTTGGCCATAAAAAAGGACATGTTTGAGTTTGGTTCTAGGGAGGTGATGAACTTGGAGCCTGTTATACAGAGAAAAGTAAGTCAGCAAAACAAATACAGTTTGCATTTTTAAAACGTCTTCCATTTGATTCTGGTGCATTTTCAAACTTGCTCTAGAGCCATCAAGAAAAATTCTTCTCATTGCCACAGTGTAAATTCAGAAGTGTAACTAAGCAGTAAATAGAATTCCCCTAATCACAGGGATTGGTTTAAGAGTGATCCAATGTGGGAAAAATTTTCCAAAGATCTAGTGAGCAGCAGAGCAAGGGCACTAACCAATCAGAATAGGTGCAGACATGATGCCACAGTGGGGCTCTGAAGGCCCCCTCTTACACCCGGCACAGACCCTTTTCTGGCTAAATCACGGCGTCCACTGAAGGGCTGGGGGCGGGGGAGGAGCTGGAGAGACCACAGAAGGGGAGAGACCATTAATGGGGAAGCAGCTATCGGGGGAAGCAGCTGTTTACCAACTAAAGGGAAGTGTTTCACCATTTTAACAATGGGCACAGCTGTACCAGTGCATACCAGCGGCAAAGCTGCTCTGGTTCAATTGTCAGCAGACTCAGTATTTTTCCCCAGTCATCGTAGAAACAACAGCCTGCCCCCTGCTGCATGTGGTAAGTTTGTGGTCCATGAAGACACCAACCTACACAGATGAAGCCAACATAAAGAATACACAGATGAGAGTATCAGAGAAATGATGTTGCATCCCTAAAGTAGCCACTCCAAATTCACCCTACTTCTAGATGTTCCATTTACTTGATCCAGCTTGAGGTGAATTCTGCAGCTTTTGCATCTGAAATCACAAGAAAAAATGAGGCCACAGAGAGGTATCAGAAGGAAAACATGTTTCTGAGAGCCTGACTGAACTGTTCTCCTTTCTCCCTGAAGATCTGGGCAATGCAGACCCTCCCTTCCTCACCAGAATGTCTGGTAGGGAACAGTACAGACACCCTGCACCCCAGCTGTGTGTCGGCCGGCTGCAATGCTTGTTTACTAGTGAAATGCATCTGATCAGAGAGGCCAATCTGACAAGTTCATTACATATCAATTTAATTAGCTGATTTACATTTAATTTACATTTCAATTAATGTCTTTAGCACAAAACACAGCCTTAATAGGGTAATTGCCTGTTAGGCAATATGTAAAAGAATAAATAGTCGCATTCTGAGGAAGAATTCCTATTTTCAATTTTTTATTACCATAAATAACTGAAATAATTATTGCTCTTAAGGGCCATGTCCTGATTTCCTTCTGGGCCTAATTATAAAGACTTAGTACCTCATTAAGCAAAATGGTTTTGGAGCCACAGAAAAACATTACTCGAATCGTGACTCATTAGTTTCGACAAAAGAGGGGGAGACTGTGACAGTAGAACACATTTGGGGGGTTGGGGATTTGTCCCTTCGGGGCCACGGCATCCGGATGGCAGGTGTCCCTGTTGTGTATGCCTGTTGGGGTACTGGTCTGGGGGAATGCTCAAAGGGCCTCTTTCAAGTATTTCTGGAGGAGGCGCTCACCACCTCTTGAGGCAGACATTATAGAGGTCTAGATTTTAAAGTTCTTAAGTTAAAATCTGCTCCCTTCTTGATTCAATTATGGTAGGTGCCTGCTATGATGTTTTGCCAGGGGTATAATTATTATATAACCATAATTGTGTATTAAGAGAAACTGAGAGCACAGAATAGGCAAGAATAGAAATGGGCTGAGTACTATTGGAGGGGTAGCAAATGGCCTGAGAAATGGGGAGAATGAGTCTCCGTCCTCTGAGTTCAAGACGAATAACTGCCATATCGCCAAGGGGAAGGGATACAGATTTGGGCCTGAAGAGTCAGACACCAGAGTCACAGTGCAAATGGTGCTGGCTTGTTCCTTAAAATGGACATTTTATCTGAAAGAGCAAGTACTATGAATTGAAAACCTCAGGGGCCAGAGTATGCAATTTCTTTTGGCAGCTGCTGCTGCTAAGTCGCTTCAGTCGTGTCTGACTCTGTGCGACCCCATAGACGGCAGCCCACCAGGCTCCCCTGTCCCTGGGATTCTCCAGGACCAGAGCAATCATTACTATGGACTCCGCAGCTCGCCTGCCGCACTTTTTATACTCCATTGGACTGTCTTCAACTGCGCTACCACGTAGTAGCAAGATGAACCACAGGACCGGAATACCTGGCCCCCTTCGGTCTTCCTTTGGCTTCAAACCCCAGTTTGAAGCTGACTCCTAGACGAATAAAAGGAAGACTCAGGAAAGAGATACTTAACTTTCAGGAAATAATGCATCTAAGGAGAGAAGGAAAGGAAAATTTATTTAACTTTTTAAAAATGACCATATTTGCACCTTAATATTTTGGAAGCATTCATTCCTGTTATAGGACTACTAATACTAGCTTTCCCCTCTCCCTCACCCAGGACTAGTTTATCCATCTCAGCCCTGCAGAAACTAGATGATAGGATTTCTGTCCCTCATTCCACCTGCACTCACTCCTGAATCACATAACCAAGGTAAGTATCTCCAAGCTGTCTTAACACACCCCGCCTCCCCCTGGCTGTTTTCAGGTTGCAATTTTCAGATCCATTGATGCCTTAGTCATGCTTGCCTGTAAGTTATCAGATTTGTGGATAGCCTTTTTAAAAAATTCTATTTTTTAATTGAAGGATAATTGCTTTACAGAATTTTGTTGTTTTCTGCCAAACATCTACTGATAGCCTTTTTAAGTTAGTCGCTCAGTTGTGTCGACTCTTGCGATCCTAGGGACTGTAGCCCTCCAGGCTCCTCCGTCCCTGGGATGCTCCAGGCAAGAATACTAGAGTAGGTTGCCATCCCCTTCTCCAGGGGATCTTCCCTACTCAGGGGTCCTAACCTGGGTCTCCTGCATTGCGGCAGATTCTTTACCATCTGAGCCTCCAGAGAAGCTTCCTTGGTGGCCCAGACAGCCTTTTTAAAGCAGATGCCAAGAACTAAAGGCAAACTCCGGAATCTGTCACCACAGTGTGAGAGAGGCTAACAGAATGGCATCAGCTCATCCCCGCCAGCAGGGGGCGTCTAGAGCTACGCTTGTTCTTCACGGTGTTTACTTGCTAAGCTTACTGAAGCCAAGAGGCTTCCCTGATGGCACCAGTGGCAAAGGATCCGACCGCAACGTGGAAGTAACAGGAGATGCAGGCTCGATCCCTGGGTCGGGAAGATCTCCTGGAGGAGGGAGTGGTGGTACTCTTGCCTGGATCCCAAAGAGCTGGACATGACGGAGCAACTAACACTCTAGCTGCAGCGAGTCTCAGTGCTACCAGACCCAACACTTGTTTTTTATAATAGGTATTTGTAACATTTTCTTATCTATGTGAAATTCAGAGAAAATAGAACTTGAATACACATACAACTTTAAAAAATAGAAATATTATTCTAACTGTACTATAAAGCAGAAACAAAAAAGAAGTAACATTTAATAGAATAAGATGTATTGCCGTATACAAGTATTCTGGCACAACTACAAAAAAAGATATAATAAAGGAGTACATGCTTTCATGTCTTTATATAATTACCTGACCTACAAGTGCAAACTGACTCTGGCAGGTATATTGACTTGGTGATTGAAATATTACCATTGACTGAGAATGATGTGTTTTTCTAAACTTTTGGACAACTCTCGGTAGAGTTCTGAATAAAATATAGTTTTCTCTTGATTTAAAAGGAAGTTTCATTATTCCTGGAAAAACTGCTCTGTATTTAAATCATGCAAAAAAGGCTGTAATTTTATATGTGAAATGAAGCTAGGATATAAACTCTAGATATTTATAAATAGCCTTTTCATGTCTAAGAATGTGTGGAGAGATAGGAATGGGGATGGTGGACAATCCTTTAGCATGTCAGACTACCTGACACTTCTGAATATTTCCTAGTAAGTGCCAGGAGCACCCCCCAATTATTGTGACAGCCATTTTAAAAACGTGACCCCCCCATATTTCTGAAACACATACAGGGTGATAGCATCTTCATGAAGAACCACTCATCTAGAGCAATGCAGATGGACACCTCAGTTTTCCTTCCTTCTGACCCCAATTCCCCTTGAACTACGATTTTTTTTTGTCCTGAATCCCCAGCCTTATTCTTATCAGTGCCTGGTGGCTTGGGGATGTCGGACTGATCCAGTCCTTATATTCCTAGCTGTTCCTTCCTGAATAGACTGCTCATGAATCTCATCCAGACTATCATCCTACTCCAAAGATCACACAAACTCCCTTTCCTCAGTTACGGCCTTCATGGATCATGAGAGGGTCCTGCTTGTCCACCTTGGGAACTGTACCTTCATGTACTTCCCAGCCCCTATTACCTCGTATGTACCATGTCTGTGCTCACCGGCCAGATTTCCAGCTGCCAACAACTCTGAGTCTCCACTTTTTCCAGAGGCTGAGCCTACTCTGCCCTCATGGCAGGCCAGAAAGGCTGGAATTAACACTTTCACCCGATGATGGGAAAGGATAGATGAAGAACTCAGATTCTTCACCCCTAGGACACGGTAACTCTAAAATGTAGACTACACTGGCTGTGAGTGGGATTAAACCCGGGTTGCCCACAATGATGGGAATCTGCCTGAAAATGTACCCTTTATTGGTCTCTTCCCTCCTCTGGTTGGTTTCCTGAGATCATCACCTCAATAAACTACTTAAATAATTGTCTGACAGTTCTAGGGGAATCCAGGAGTCCCGTTTACATAAGGACTCCTAGGTTTCCCAGGGAGAAACATGACTGAGACTTGAACCTGAAAGCTGAGCCCACATTCCTGGCACTTGAATCCTTAAGTAAGCTGGATCTCATAGGATGCCCTCCAGCAGCATGCTCAGGCTCTGAAGGAACTCATCCTAAAGTAGGAGACCAATGACTCCTGCCTTGGAATGTTCGCAGTTTGCGGGCTGGTAGGAAGGAATGGTGTTTATACTTGATACTGAATGCTACCATTGAACTGTCTTTCACCTGGGCTCTGGTTAACATGACCCACACTGATGAAGAATGGATATGAAAATCAGAAAGGGCATTAACCCTCGGTAAACTTTTAAAATAGATATTTTCAGTAGATTGCTGGACCCTCTGAAGTCTGACTGAGGGGGTTTTCACTGACTGGAGAGACTCCCCTTTCAAGGACTGCTATTAGAGGGAAAGTGGAGAAGCAAGCATACAAGTGAAGAAACCACTCTAGAAGAATGATGCAGTGGCCGCAGAGGTTCCGGTCTGCATTCTTTATCACGGTGGTAGGAGCACCAGCTGACAAACAAGACCACAGAGAGGTGGAGTGGAGAGCGACTGTGGTACCTGTGGCCAGACAGCTTCAGTGGCTCTTTAGGCCATCCTTCAATATACAGCCCCCGTGGGGCAGGGAGGGATCTGGGGGCAGGCTTCCGAGCTCCAGTGGCTTTGCTGAGTGGGCTCTATTCATCAGCAGGGTCGGGTCGGGGAGAACTGTAATCTGATGGAGCACGTTTTGCTTCAGTCAGCTCATTCCAGAGCCATCCTGTAACTTCAAGCTAGACAGGGACTTTCTTTTCCTCTTTACAGTCTATTGGCAGAGTATCAGATGTTTTATAGGGCAAATGCTACTATCCGCCCAGCTGTGCTCAGCAGTGACTGCCAGCGAGGAAGTTTCAGTTGGGACTCACACGAGGGTAACTTCAGATGTAAAAGCCTGCCTCTGAATGCATCTCTTCATGCCCTTTAAACGTTGCAAATCAAAGAGGAACATGAGGGGGCTTGGTGGTTGGCAAACTTCCTGTCACAGGGTTAAGAATAGAGTCCTTTGTGTGGCCGGAACAGCTAGGGGTGAAGAGGAGGGGGGATCATAGGCAGCTTACCCAGGAGGTCAGAAGCCCCATTGGAGACTAAAGCCAAACTTCCGGGCTGGGGTCAGGCAGGGTACCAAATGCACCTCAGCCACAACCAGCCAACTGGACACCCCCTTCCTTTCAGGCATCGACGCTCTTGCTCCGACTCACATCTCTTCTTCCTCCTTCCCCTCCCTTTCACATTTATTCATTCATCAAGCGCCTGTCCACTATGTGCCAGACCCAGAGATTTATTGTGTGTTCAGGAGGCTACAGGGTCCCTGACCTGCACTAGCCCCTCGCCTGTGCTGTGCTCACCTGGGGATGTGTTTTGTAAGTTGCATAAAGAAGATTTTAATGGCAGTCTTCTAAGACCCTTGTCTCCAGTTTCCCCTTTGCCTTGCTTGGTTTCACATATGGTGGCAATGAGGTGGCCATAGGCACTTTGGGAAGTTGGGTTGAAGTTTGGGTTCAGTGGATTGCATGTTAAGTTGCTTCAGTCATGTCCTGAAGGTTGCAGTTCTTTGCAACCCTATGGAGCATAGCCCGCCAGGCTCCTCTGTCCATGGACTTCTCCAGGTAAGAATTCTGGAGTGGGTTGCTGTGCCCTCCTCCAGAGGATCTTCCTGACCCAGGTATTGAACCCATCTCTCTCACCTCTCCTGCATTGGCAGCCAGGTTTTTTGCCACTAGTGCCAACTAAGAACCCCATTTATTGGGTTATGTTTATGTGATTCATAGTCACTCCCCATGGACTGTTCAATTATTGTTAGCCATCCCAAATGTAGAAATGGCTTCCAGGAATACTGCCACTGCCCATGGGACCAACTCACCCATTGTCACCAAAGGTACAGGGCCTCTAGGACAGAGACATGGGCAACGACAGGGTGGCAATTAGCACACAAGGACTGAAGGAGGCAATGAGATGACCTGAATTCTTATAGCACCTAGTACAAGAAACTCAATAGAAATTCCAAAAGCAACAGTCTGAAAATTCTACAAAACATGACAAATAAGGAGTGTTCCAAAGCTAAAATGAACTCTTCTGCATTCTGGAAAATAAAAATCCAATTTTGATCAATCATGCTAGAAGAAAGTAAATTATCTTTCTGTTCTCTGAAATGAAAATTATTTGACAAAAACTGTTGTCATATGAAAAGATGATCAAAGAGAAAATTCAAGAAATACAGGATGAAAAGTAGTATAGAAGTGTATCAGACAGCTATTGAATAATAAAAATAATGTGATTTTTTTCCTGGATTTTGAAATTAAAACATTAATCTTTGATTTGTTCTCTCATTTTAAATAATCACTTTCTTGATTTTCATTATAAATTTTGTATTCTTTTTCTTAAAGGGGCCTCCAAGTTGTATAAGATTCAGGGATCAAAAAACCCAGAACTGCTCAGGTACAGTAATGACTGCTGGGCACAAAATAGCCAAGAGGTGGTCCTTGGCTTCAAGGGTCTCCCAGGCCACTGGACCAGCCTCATACACAAACTAACAATTATACAGTCTGTCACTTTCTCTTCTTTGTCTGGGTTTCTTTTTTAATAACTGCAGAGAGGTTTGTGTTTTTTTAATTGGAGGTTCATTGCTTTGCAGTGTTGTGTTGGTTTCTGCCATCCATAATTTTTGTACACAACCCCTCCCTCTTAAGCCTCCCTCCCACCCCTCTAGGTCATCACAGAGCACCAGTCTGGGCTCCCTGTGTTATATAGCAGTTTCCCATTATGTATCTATTTTACACATGCTAGTGTATATGTGTCTTGAAATTGTTTTTCCACACAGACACAGTTCTCTCCAGAAGGGGGCTTAGGCCATCTACCTTAAACTAACAATTTTCTTCCCTACTTGATCCATCCCTGACTTTTTTCTTTTCCCTCATCCAGCAACCCCAGGGAGTTGTGTTCTCTCCTATATGGCTTTGACAAAATAATTAACAAATCAAGAGCATCTGGAGACTTAGAGGACACATTGTGGGCTACCAGAAAAGTGGTCCACACGTGTGGTGCTGGACTGGGTCCTGTCGGTGCAGAGCGACAGGTGAAGAGCAGGCTCATCCTTATTGAGACTAGGAGCTCTGCACAGACAAAGGCTTTGTCTTATATTTCTCTGTATCTGCTTCCTGGCAGAGGGGAGAAAGTTAGGGATGAAATAAATATTTGATGAAAGGAGGAGAAAAGAACTGAGGGATATATTTGCACTGAGATGCTTCGTCTTATAAAAGTAATCTTTTCTGTGCCTTCATTTCAAAGAAGGCCCCGCCTTTTCTATGCACAGTTCATTTATCCTTCCCTCAGCTCCAGGGAACATGTGTTATTCCACCTGTTCAGGGTCAGTCCCTCCACCTTCACCTCAGACTCCCATGAATCCTCCAGGCTTCATTTCAGTTCAGTTCAGTCACTCAGTCATGTCCAACTTTTTGCGACCCCATGGACTGCAGCATGCCAGGCCTCCCTGTCCATCACCAACTCTCAGAGTATACTCAAACTCAAGTCCATCGAGTCGGTGATGCCATAAAAACATCTCATCCTCTGTTGTCCCCTTCTCTTCCCACCTTCAGTCTTTCCCAAATCAGGGTCTTTTCAAATGAGTCAGTTCTTCGCATCAAAGTATTGTGGTTTCAGCTTCAGCATGAGCCCTTCCAATGAATATTCAGGACTGATCTCCTTCAGGATGGACTGGTTGGACCTCCTTGCAGTCCAAGGGACTCTCAAGAGTCCTCTCCAACACCACAGTTCAAAAGCATCAATTCTTTGGCGCTCAACTTTCTTTATAGTCCAACTCTCACATCCATACATGACCACTGGAAAAACCACAGCCTTGACTGGACGGACCTTTGTTGGCCAAGTAATGTCTCTGCTTTTTAATATGCTATCTAGGTTGGTCATAACTTTCCTTCCAAGGAGTAAGCGTCTTTTAATTTCATGGCTGCAGTCACCATCTGCAGTGATTTTGGAGCCCCCCAAAATAAAGTCAGTCACTGTTTCCCCCTCTATTTCCCATGAAGTGATGGGACCAGATGCCATGATCTTAGCTTTCTGAATGTTGAGCTTTAAACCAACTTTTTCACTCTCCTCTTTCACTTTCATCAAGAGGCTTTTTAGTTCTTCTTCACTTTCTGCCATAAGGGTAGTGTCATCTGCATATCTGAGGTTACTGATATTTCTCCCAGCAATCTGGATTCCAGTTTGTGCTTCATCCAGCCCAGCATTTCTCATGATGTACTCTGCATATAAGTTAAATAAACAGGGTGACAATATACAGCCTTGACATGCTCCTTTTCCTATTTGGAACCCATCTGTTCTTCCATTCCAGTTCTAACTGTTGCTTCTTGACCTGCATACAGATTTCTCAGGAGGCAGGTCAGGTGGTCTGGTATTCCCATCTCTTGAAGAATTTTCCACAGTTTGTGGTGATTCAAACAGTCAAAGGCTTTGGCATAGTCAATAAAGCAGAAATAGATGTTTTTCTGGAACACTCTTGCTTTTTCGATGATCCAGTGGATGTTGGGAATTTGATCTCTGGATCCTCTGCCTTTTCTAAAACCAGCTTGAACATCTGGAAGTTCATGGTTCACATATTGTTGAAGCCTGGCTTGGAGGATTTTGAGCATTACTTTGCTACCGTGTGAGATGAGTGCAATTGTGCGGTAGTTTGAGCATTCTTTTGTATTGCCTTTTTTGGGGATTGGAATGAAAACTGACCTTTTACAGTCCTGTGGCCACTGCTGAGTTTTCCAAATTTATTGGCATATTGAATGCAGCACTTTCACAGTATCATCTTTTAGGATTTGAAATAGCTCAACTGGAATTCCATCACATCCACTAGCTTTATTGGCAGTGATGCATCCTAAGGCCCACTTGACTTCACATTTGGCTCTAGGTGAGTGATCACACCATCATGATTATCTGGGACATGAAGATCTTTTTTGTACACTTCTTCTGTGTATTCTTGCCACCTCTTCTTAATATCTTCTGCTTCTGTTAGGTCCCTACCATTTCTGTCCTTTATTGTGCCCATCTTTGCATGAAATATTCCCTTGGTATCTCTAATTTTCTTGAAGCGATCTCTAGTCTTTCCCATTCTATTGTTTTCCTCTATTTCTTTGCACTGATCACTGAGGAAGGCTTTCTTATCTCTCCTTGCTACTCTTTGGAACTCTGCATTCAAATGGGCATATCTTTCCTTTTCTTCTTTGCTTTTCACTTCTCTTCTTTTCACAGCTATTTGTAAGGCCTGCTCAGACAACCATTTGCTTTTTTGCATTTCTTTGTCTTGGGGATGGTCTTGATCACTGCCTCATGTACAATGTCACGAACCTCTGTCCATTGTTCTTCAGGCGCTCTGTCTATCAGATCTAGTCCCTTAAGTCTATTTCTCACTTACACTGTATAGTCATAAGGGATTTGATTTAGGTCATACCTGAATGGTCTAGTGATTTTCCCTACTTTCTTCAATTTAAGCCTGAATTTAGCTATAAGGAGTTCATGATCTGAGCCACAATCAGCTCCCAGTCTTGTTTTTGCTGACTGTATAGAGCTTCTCCACCTTTGGCTGCAAAGAATATAATCAATCTGATTTTTTGTGTTGACCATCTGGTGATGTCCATGTGTAGAGTCTTTTCCTGTGTTGTTGAAAGAGGGTGTTTGATATGACCAGTGCGTTCTCTTGGCAAAACTCAATTAGCCTTTACCCTGCTTCGTTTTGTACTCGAAGGCCAAATTTGCCTGTTATTCCAGGTTTTCTTGACTTCCTACTTTTGCATTATAGTCCCCTATAATGAAAAGGACATCTTTTGGGGGTGTTAGTTCTAGAAGGTCTTGTAGGTCCTCTTAGAACCGTTCAACTTCAGCTTCTTCAGCATTACTTGTCGGGGCATAGACTTGGATTACTGTGATATTGGATGGTTTGCCTTGGAAATGAACAGAGATCCTTCTGTCACTTTTGAGATTGCATCCAAGTCCTGCATTTCAGACTCTTTTGTTGACTATGATGGCTACTCCTTTTCTTCTAAGGGATTCTTGCCCGCAGTAGTAGATGTAATGGTCATCTGAGTTAAATTCACCCATTCCAGGCCATTTTAGTTTGCTGATTCCTAAAATCAGCAAACTAAATCTGAATCCTCTGAATCCTCCAGGCTTAGCTCTGATAGTCATCTTCCTGCTCCCACCCAGGTTCAGGCTCTCTCCAACTCTCTACTGCCTCTCTTTGCTCAGCCTATAGCCACACTCAGACTTCTCCCACCCTTAAGCCCCCTAACTTCCACCTTCTGGACTATTTCCTCCCTGTAATTGCCATCTAAAAGCTCTTCATTCTGTTGTACTTGCTGTCTCTACTGCCTTATTTGGCATTCATCCATTAACTGAAACTTATCTAAAGACAGTCACTCATGACCAACTGCCACATCCCTTAAGCATTTTCTCTACTCACCTCCTAACAGCATAGAGCACTGACGGTCATCACCACATCCCTGAAACTCATTCCCTGACTGACTTCCACTAAACTGCCACTTGTTCTTGAGCCTCCCTCGGTCTACCTTCTTCACAGCTGGCATCAGGTGATCTCTGCAAATGAGGCTCTGATTTTCCACATCACCTTTCTCTTCTTCAAGAGTAATGAAGTCACCCCATCTATGGGCAGACTCTCCCTATTACAGTGATCAGGGCAGGATGCTGCAGCTTAAGAGGACCACTGACCACTCAACAGCATATTCAGAGAAGAGAGAGGTGGGATGATGGGGGAATCTGAGCCTTGTTAAAGCAGGAGGAGGAACCAGGGCTGAGAAACCTAAAGAGGAAAACATGTCATGGATACTAGGAAGGAGGAAGTCAATGTGCTCTAAGCACCTCCAAGTCATTACATGGATCACTGAGTTGAATAGTAATATTTGAGGAGGTAGGTTTTGCTTTATTGAAAGAGAACTTCATAAAGGTTATAGTCATGTAGCAGTAGAAAGGGTAGCCTCATAATACCAGGGCCTCTATGTGACATCTTCATGTGAACTAGAAAAAGGTGCTTCTTCTGTAGCAAGTTTAAGCCTGACACAATGGCCCTCAGCACCCACTTGTTAGTTTGGGCAGGCAGCCTAGTGCAGAACATAACTCATGCTGTCTCATATACTAACTCCATGGAAGGCAGTGACATTTCTGCCACTGAGAGGATTCAGCCAGTGATTGGATGATCTGTTTTGTTCCATAGGAAATATTTCTTATAATCTTGCTTACCATGATCTAACCTTTGTAATGAAGATGTGCTAGACATAGAGTGAGAAGGCAATGAAGGGAAGAAATAATGAAGCGCAAGAGAGAGGGATGGAGAGCGAGGAAGATGGAGGGGAAAGAGAGATGAGATGGAAGGGAGATAGAGGAGAAAGGGAAAGAGCAGAGAAAGAGATTGATTGATCATTTTAATCTTATAGTATCTAAATATGCCCAGATCCAGCTGCATCTTCCCTGTTTTATAAGCCAATCACTTCTAGATGTGTCTGCCACAAAATGTTAGCTTCCGTCCTATTATTTTCCTGTACTGCCTACTTGCTATCTGAATACCAATTTTGTTCCAGGTAGTACCATGGAATGAATGATATTTGGTCTATGCCAGTGGTTCTCAACCTGACTACACAGTAGAATCACCTGTACAGTTAAGAATTTTATGTATTTATGTAAATTTTATATAAAAGTATATACAATAGTTTATATTTATGTTTATATAAAGGTTTTAGATAGCAACATTATATTTCCCTATATATTTATTAATGTTATTCTTATATATTGTTTATATAAATTTTGTGTATAGTTATTGTATATAGTTATTACTGCTATATATACATTAATATCACATTTTGTGTATTTACATTAAATGTTTATTTCTATGTTTATGCTAATTTTACATAAAAGTATAGATTTATAATATCTATGTTGTTGTTGTTATTTAGTTGCTAAGTCATGTTTGACTTTTTACAACCCCTTAGACTGTAGCCCACCAGGTTCCTCCATCCATGGATTTCCCAGGCAAGAATACTGGAGTGAATTGCCATTTCCTTCTTCAGATGATCTTCCCAACCCAAGGCTCAAACCCATATCTCTTGCTTTGGCAGGCAGATTCTTTACCACTGAATCATCAGGGAAGCCCAATATTTACATTATGTATAGTTTAATTTACCCATATATATGTATTCAGAACCTTTGAGACTAAAGCCCAGGCATATGTAGTGTAAAAATTCCCCCAGGTGATTCCAGTCAGGATTAGAACCACAGGTTCTGAGATACTAACATCTTTTTCCATTTGTGAGCTATTCCACTCTAGCTTCACCTACAGCTTCAGGAAGCCATGTGACCTAGTAAACAGAGGTCTGTTGAGATGCTTCTAGAAGAGCTTTTGTTTTCCTACGAAAAGGAGGCATAACATTCTGGTTCATGGGTGCTGCCATTTCTCAGTTTTCCTGGTGTGACTATGGACAACCAGCCTGAAGACAAAAATCTTTTCAAACAGCAAGAACAATATCCACATATATGTGCTAAAGACAGTGAAAGAGAAAGGTAGAAAGACCTGAGCTTTCAAACCAAGTGAGTTTCTGCAGCATCCCTCTCCTGACCACCTCGAGAGTTCTTGTTATTTGAAATTCTTAAATATCTTTGTTTTGTAAGCCAAAGATAATCAAGTTTTCTGCTATTTGCAAGTAAAAGCAATTTACCTGCATATGTGGTATTTTCTTAGGACAAAGGTTATTATGACTGAAAGGAGTTCAGAAAATGAGTGTTCCTTGGATGACAGTGTACAGTGATTTGAGGTCAATTTTTTTTTAAACTGACTGCTGCTTGTTAGGGCTGTCATAACAAAGTACTAGAAACTGAGAGGCTAAAACAACCGAAACTTATTTTCTCATAGTTCTGGAGGCTAGAAGTCCAGGATCAAGGTTTGGCAGGACTGATTTCTTCTGAGGGTCTCTCTTCAGCTTGTTTGAGAGAGACCATTATCTCTCTCTGTCTTCATATGGTCTTTCCTCTGTATGTGTCTATGTCCTAAAATCCTCTTCCTATAAGGATGCCAGTGGATTAAGTCCCACCCCAACAATCTTGTTTAACCTTGATTACCTTTTGTAAAGATCCTGTTTACAAATGCAATCACATTCTGAAGTACTGTTAAGATGTCAACGTTATGAGTATTAGGGGATGAAGTTATGTCCATAATGTGTGTGTATATGTGAGTCACTCAGTCATGTCTGACTCTTTTGTGACCCCATGGACAGTAGCCCACCAGGCTCCTCTGTCCTTGGAATTCTCCAGGCAAGAACACTGAAGTGCTTTGCCATTTCCTCCTCCAGGGGATCTTCCCAACCCAGGGATCAAACCCATGTCTCTTATGTCTCCTGCATTACCATGTGGGTTCTTTATCACTAGCGCCACCTAGGAAACCCTCTATCCATAATATTGATGACTAAAATTTGGTCAGCAATTTTGAATGCAGAGTTCCAAAGAATAGCAAGGAGAGGTAAGAAAGCCTTCCTCAGTGATCAGTGCAAAGAAATGGGGGGAAAAAATAGAATGGGAAAGACTAGAGATCTGTACAAGAAAATTAGAGATACCAAGGGAATATTTCATGCAAAGATGGGCACAATAAAGGACAGAAATGGTATGGACCTAACAGAAGCAGAAGATATTAAGAAGAGGTGGCAAGAATACACAGAAGAAGTGTACAAAAAAGATCTTCATGTCCCAGATAATCACAATGGTGTGATCACTCACCTAGAGCCAGATGTCCTGGAATGTGAAGTCAAGTGGGCCTTAGGATGCATCACTATGAACAAAACTAGTCGAGGTGATGGAATTCCAGTTGAGCTGTTTCAAATCCTAAAAGATGATGCTGTGAAAGTGCTGCACTCAATATGCCAACAAATTTGGAAAACTCAGCAGTGGCCACAGGACTGGAAAAGGTCCAGTTTTCATTCCAATCCCCAAAAAAGGAAATACCGAAGAATGCTCACCCTACTGCACAATTGCACTTATCTCACATGCTAGTAAAGTAATGCTCAAAATCCTCCAAGCTAGACTTCAACAATTTGTGAACCATGAACTTCCAGATATTCAAGCTGGTTTTAGAAAAGGCAGAGGAATTAGAGATCAAATTGCCACCATCTGCTGGATCATCAGAAAAGCAAGAGAGTTCCAGAAAAACATCTATTTCTGCTTTATTGACTATGCCAAAGCTTTTGACTGTGTGAATCACCATAAACTGTGGAAAATTCTTCAAGAGATGGGAATACCAGACCACCTGACCTGCTTCTTGAGAAATCTGTATGCAGGTCAGGAAGCAACAGTTAGAACTGGAATGGAACAACAGATGGGTTCCAAATAGGAAAAGGAGCATGTCAAGGCTGTATATTGTCACCCTGTTTATTTAATTTATATGCAGAGTACATCATGAGAAACGCTGGACTGGATGAAGCACAAGCTGGAATCCAGATTGCTGGGAGAAATATCAGTAACCTCAGATATGCAGATGACACCACCTCATGACAGAAAGTGAAGAAGAACTAAAGAGCCTCTTGATGAAAGTGAACGAGGAGAGTGAAAAAGTTGGTTTAAAGCTCAACATTCAGAAAGCTAAGATCATGGCATCTGGGCCCAACACTTCATGGGAAATAGATGGGGAAACAGTGACAGACTTTATTTTGGGGGGCTCCTAAATCACTGCAGATTGTGATTGCAGCCATGAAATGAAAAGACGCTTACTCCTTGGAAGGAAAGTTATGACCAACCTAGATAGCATATTAAAAAGCAGAGACATTACTTTGCCAACCAAGGTCCATCTAGTCAAGGCTGTGGTTTTTCTAGTAGTCATGTATGGATGTGAGAGTTGGACTATAAAGAAAGCTGAGTGCCAAAGAATTGGTAATTTTGACTTGTGGTGTTGGAGAAGACTCTTGAGAGTCCCTTGGACTGCAAGGAGATCCAACCAGTCCATCCTAAAGGAGATCAGTCCTGAGTGTTCATTGTAACAACTGATGTTGAAGCTGAAACTCCAATACTTTGGGCACCTGATGTAAAGAACTGACTCATTGGAAAAGACCCTGATGTTGGGAAAGATTGAAGGCAGGAGGAGAAGAGAATGGCAGAGGATGAGATGGTTGGATGGCATTACCGACTCAATGGACATGGGTTTGAATAAACTCCAGCAGTTTGTGATGGACAGGGAAGCCTGGTGTGCTGCGGTCCAAGGGGTCGCAAAGAGTCCAACACGACTGAGCGACTGAACTGAACTGAACTGATGATGTTCATGACTGGCTTATCAGATCAGTGGTTCTCAATCCTGACTACAATCACTTGGAGAAATCATAAAACTATAGATGCCTAAGTCTTGCTTCCAGGGCTTCCTAGGTGGCACAGTGGTAAAGAATCTGCCTGCCAGTGCGAGACACACAAATGTTGCAGTTCGACCCCTGAGTGGGGAAGATCCCCTGGAGAAGAAAATGGCAACCCTCTCCAGTATTCTTGCCTGGAAAATGCCACGGACAGAAAAGCCTGGTGGGCTACAGTCCAAGGGGCAGCAAACAGTTGGACATAACTGAGCACGCACGCACACACACACACACACACACACACCCCTTGCTCCCAAAGGTGATTTCATTAGTTTGGGTGGGACCAGATATATCATTTTAGGTACTGTCAACCATTATTTCTCTAAGTGAGAGTTGTCAACTTTATTTTTAAAAATCCCCAGAACTTTGAGGGAGAGGTGAGAAGCCAACCTTGTTTTGATGGGTAGATGCTGAGGGAGGAGCAATACAAAAAGAGGTTTTTGTGTTGGGGTCAAACTGCATGTCTTGTCCAGAAAATGGGGAGAAACCCAGCTTATCTTCATTCTTGTTCCTTATAAGAACAGGGGAGATGAAGATGCCCAGAGGCATTGGCAGCCACATCTGTTTGAGGAGGAATATCCGAAATGGAATCCCCAGGGATGCACAGGGTGGGAAGGCAATCATTTGGTGCCAACATGGCCTTATGGTTTTTGTCTATGCTCTCAATTAATACGCCTGATTTTTTCCCCCAGGTACTGGTATTAGACTTGTATTTTGTTGAAACTTGCGGGTACCTCAGACGGACTGGAAGAGGTTGCTTTTCACCCAGTGTGCCAAGAAACCACCCACAATAGACACTGCCAAGGAACTGTTCATTTCCCGAGAGCATGGCTTGACAAGTCCTCCGACACTATTGTGTCATGATCTTTAAATTTGTAATTTCTGTTGCAAAATTAATTCTAGGTTAGTTTAAGAAATTTACAGTCAGCCTGTTTAACTCAATTCACCTGCAGTTCTTTTGGCTGGAAGCTGTGTCCTGCAGCTTGTGGGATCTCAGTTACCTAACCAGGGTTCCGACATGGGGCCCCATCAGTGAAAGCTCTGAGTCCTAACCACTGGACCTCCCGGGGATTCCCAATCCCCATGTAACTTGACAAAATCAGGTACTGTTATTAGTTATCTACTACTGATATAACAAAGTATCACAAGCTTAATGGCTTGTGTGTTGAGTCGTGGTCATTTCCAACTTTTTGCAACCCCTATGGACTGTAGCTTGCCAGGCTCCTCTGTCTGTGTGGGCATGGGTAAGTCTTTAGTCTGAGTTTTTTCTTCATTTCTTAAATGAGGATTCAAGTACTTACCTTGTAGAGTTGTGTGAGGTATATAATTATTCATATAAAGTACCCCATGCAATGCCTGTATATAATGCACCATCACTGAATGGTTACTATGGCTATTTGTTTGGATTATAACTAATGAAGACACTGACTTTGTTGTTACTAAATCAATTCCATTAGGAGACTGAACACAAATGAAAGATAATAGAGGTCTTTAAAAATGTCTCTGACCTTCTGGCCATTTGGCCAGGGAGTCTCAGTTACCATCCTCACTTCATAAATGCAAAGTCGACTATATAAAAGAAAAAAAAATTTATTCCCTCCAAGTATTCATCAAATGAGATAAGATCTCTGAGAAAGATTAAGGGCTTACATTTTTTTATTAGACTTGCTTCCCATAAAATTTCATAGAGGATAAAAGGAGGGGAAGTGTAGAAGCAGCACTATTTCTGTTTTATCTGCTACCTGCAGTTATAAATCTTTCTGAGATATCATTAATTATAGTGGTGCCATTCACAACGCTGATATTCCAGTCCTGCTAGAATTTTTACTGAAAATTCTAGGCCTGGGACTTAGAAATTTGCAGCTGAATTTTTGTATGAGGTTGAAACTTGAAGACTGTGATAGAGGTAACACCTTCAAACTATCACTATGGACTGAACGTCTGTGTCCTCTCCCCAGTACACATGCTGAAATCCTAACCCCCAATGCGATGGATCTGTGGTTAGGGCCTCTGAAAGGTAAGTAGGTCGTGAGAATGGAGCTCTCATTAATGTGATTGTTGTTTAGTTGCTAAGTCATCTCCGACTCTTGAGAACCCATGGACTGTGGCATGCCAGGCTCCTCCACCCATGGAATTTTCCAGGTAAGAATACTGCAGTGAGTTGCCATTTCCTCCTCCAGGGGGTCTTCCCCACCCAGGGATCAAACCTGTGTCTCCTGCCTTGGCAGGCAAATTCTTCACCACTGAGACACCAGGAGAGCCCCATTAATGTGATCAGTGCACTTATAAAAGAGACCACAGAGAGTTCTCTCACCCATTTTACCATGTGAGGATACAAGGACTCTGCAGCCTGCAAGAGGCTTCCTCCAGAGCCCAACTGTGCTGGCACCCTGATCTTGAATTTTTGCCTCAACAATAGTAAGAAATAAATTTCTGTGGTTTACAAGCCACTCTATCTATGATGTACTGTTCTAGAAGACTGAACTAAGACAGAAGCTGTGTGGAGAGAGCCTAGAAACTATGAGGGATTCCCCCAAAACTTCAATGTTGAGGGATGAGCTTTACATGTGCAGTGAGACCACCTCAGGCTTGCCACTTAGCAGCTGCTACAGGGACAGAAGGGAGATACTTGAGATCAAGCAGTGCTGGGGGACGCTGGAATTCTGAACTTTCCATTGTGGAGAGATCTATTTAGCACTCTTAATATTCCTGGAATCCAGCTGATACACCAGGATGGCTGTACTTCAGAAGAAAGGACCATGTTGTATAGTAAGGCCCACACTAGAGGGAAGAAGGTGGCACTAGTGGTAAAGAATCTGCCTCCCTGGAGGAGGAAATGGCAACCTACTCCAGTATTCTTGCCTGAAAAATTCTATGAATACAGGAGCCTGGCAGGCTACAGTCCATGGGGTAGCAAAGAGTCAGACATAACTGAATGCCTAAGCACGCAGCAGATTTGCCTTAAACTTTAAGGCAACTATCACCAACTATCACCAACACATTTCTCTATCTTCAGAGAAATGATAATAGATAAGCCAGAATCCAGTATTTCACAATGTGTTATTCAAAATATCAAATATTCAATTTAAAAAATTATTAAACATACAAAAAAACAGGAAAATGTGATTATGAAACGTGCAGCTAATAGGAACAGAACTTGATATGGTATAGATGTCAGATGTCAGATATAAGACTTTAAAACAATTATTGTAAATATGTTCAAAGAATTAAAGGAAAATATGCTCAGAGAGTAAAGGAAAATATGATCCTAATGTGTGAGCAAAACGGGAATCTCAGCAGTCACTTAAAGAAAGATTAAATGGAAATTTAAATAGCATAGTAGATGAAACAGTAGTAGTAGAACTAAACAGTATAGTAAATGAAATGAATTTACTGAATGGCTTAACATAAGATTAGGGATGGCAGAAGGAGTCATTTACCTTGAAGACAGATCAAAAAGATTATACAATGTGAAAAACTTGAAGCAAAAGATTGGAGAAAAATAAAGAGAACATCAGAGATCTGTGGACAAGAGTAAACATGGCGTCTGTTGTATGCTTTTATGATCATATTCTAAAATCAAGAAGCAATGACAAAGGGAAATTATAAGTCCAATATTCATATGAACATAGATGAGAAAACCTAAATAAAATATTACCTATACATAAAGCAAAGTACATATACATACATACCTATACATGAGTATGTATACATATACATACCTATACATATATACATACATAACCTATACATAAAGCAAAATACATATACATACATACCTATACATAAGTATGTATACATATACATACCTATACATAATACAAAAAGCATATTTACAAAATAACAAAGTATAAGACAATAACAAAGGTATAGTATCAGGAACAAAATAACTCAATGTAATTCACTTTGCACATAGGCTAAAGTTGAAAGCTCACATGATTATCTCAATAATCAGTATAGAAAGAGCATTTGGCACTGTTCAACACCTACTTACTACTTTAGCATAATTAATGTGAACTAAGTTCATACAAAAAATAGAAAAAACCAGTATAATGAACTCTAACATACCTACCATCAACAATTAGAAGGATAGTTTGTTTTATCCATACCTCAACCACTGTCCATCACTAACAGCTCCCACCTCCACCGGAGGTTTTTGGAGCAAATCCCAGACATCATATTTCATCCATAAATACTTCAGTGTATATGATCTTATAAAATATATAGGCTCTTTTTTTTTTTAAAAGAACTAGATCCCAGCACCATTCCATCCCTAAAAAAAGATTTTAAAAATTATTTAAGATTATCTTAAATAATTCAGCATTCAAATTTCTACTCTTGCCTCATAAGCACTTTATATTAGATTGTCTTTTTAGTTCTTTTACACAGGGTCCACAGGGTCTCCTTTTTATTTTTGTTTTTTCCTTTGCAATTTGTTGAAAAATATCATATGGTCTTCATTTTGCTGCTTAAATCCCTATGGTTTTATTTAACAAGTTAGTTACTTTAAACACTATATTTCCTGTACATTGGTGATATATTTGGATGCTTTGGTGAGATTCAAGTTGGATTATTTGGCATGAAAGTTCATATTTTATTGTACCAGAAGGGATATAATGTCTGATTTTCTCTCTTTTTGTGATATTAAGATTGATCAATGTGTTTGAATGTTGTCAGACTGACCCAACCCCTGATAAAAATCCTTTTCAGCTTTTCACTAATGGTTTTAGTATCCATGAATATTCTAATTCTTCATTCTCCCTGTTCATTTATCACTGGGAGTCTTCTGTAAAGACCCCTCATCAATTCTTTGGTCACCCTGGGGTATAACTCCAACAAGAAATTAAATATGAATGCTTGCTTCTTTCTTTTTATTTATCAAGTTAGAGAATGAGTTGGTTCTTAAATCACTCAAAGCTGACTCATGCTTTTTTTCTCCTTCAAGTATTTTTACCAACTCAAGGATTTTTACCACATCTGATGTATTTTGATGCAATGTGTGTGTGGTCAGTCGCTCAGTTGTGTCCAGCTTTTTGAGTCCCCATGGACTGTAGCCTGCCAGGCTCCTCTGCCCATGGAATTTTCCAGGCAAGAATACTGGAGTGGGTTGCCATTTCCTTCTCCAGGGGATCTTCCTGACACACGGATGGAACCCATGTCTCCTGTGTCTCCTGAATATGCAGGAGGATTCTTTACCACAAGCGCCACCTGGGAAGAAATTTGATGCAATATAATTATTATTCCTTTTGGGCTTCCCTTGTGGCTCAGCTGGTAAAGAATCTGCCTGCAATGAGGGAGACCTGGGTTTGATCCCTGGGCTGGGAAGATCCCCTGGAGAAGGGAAAGGCTACCCACTCCAGTATTGTGGCCTGGAAAATTCCATGGACTGTATAGTTCATGGGGTCACAAAGAGTCGGACAGGACTGAGTGACGTTCACTTTCACTTGGTGCTTGTGGGAGACAGAATAACAATCCCTCAAAGATGTCCGTATCCTAATCCCTGGTCTATGAACATGTTATCTTAAATGGCAAAGGGAGAATTAGGTTGACACATAGAATTAGAATTGTTAATCACATGACCTTGAGAAAGGTGATTATCTGAGTGGCCTCATTGTAATCAAGAGTCCTTAAAGGAGGAAGGAGGGAGACAGAAGAGTAGGTCAGAGTGAAACAAGTGGAGAAAGACTTGCCTCTTCACTGTTGACTTTGAAGATGGAGGAAGATCATGGGCCAAGGAATGTTGGTGGCATCTGGAAGCTGAAAAGGAAACAGATTCTCCTAGAAAGGAACCCAGTTGATCCTTTGATTTTAGCACAGCAAGACCTGTGTCACATTTCTGACCTACAGAACAGCAAGATGGTAAACATGGATAGTTTTCAACCTCCAAGTTTGTAGTGATTTGTTATGGTGGCAATTGAAACACAATACAGTGCTTATCATCTCTGCAATAAAAAAAATAAATAACAATGGAACAGAGAAGCTATTCCAAATAGTACAAGTTTAACAGATTTGACAGATTAAACTTATAGAAATAAAATTGCCTCTACAGTTGCAATAACTAGCAAATATAATGAAAAGTAAGACAACGTTTTCAGCGGTAAAAAGAAAAAAACTATAATTAAACACCCAGGATTAAGTAGACCTTTATGCAGAAAATTTGAAAACTCTAGCAAAGAATACAGACGATGAACTGAGAGAGAAACATTTTATGTTCTTGGATAGGATGATGCAATATCACAAAGATGTCAATTCCCCAAATTAGCCTATAAATTTAATGTATCACAATAAAAATTCCAGTTGAAATGTATGAGAAACTTGACAAGCTTACTCTAAAATAAAAAAAAAGCCAATAAAAGATCACAAAGTTAAATAAATCAAGAAAGATGGAGAAAGAAACGCTAAATGAGATATTAAGAAGCCTAGTAATAACACAGTGTGATACTATTCCAAGAAAGACAAATAGAACACAAGAACAGAATAGGAATCTTTAAGACAGAACTTTGGGTAGTTAATGTATGATACAGGCAGTGCCACAAATCAATGAGATAAAATATAAAATGTTTAGTAGATATTGTTGGGAAATCTAGCTTATTCATTAGAGGAAACAAAACAAAACCTGGATCCTGGATTTCTATCCAAGTATCATGAGATCTGTGGAAAAGAAGAACTCGTATACACTCCCAGCAGGAATATTAATTGATACAACTTTGGAAAATGGTGTGTCATTACTTATTAAAGTCCCACATGTGCAAAACTTAAAACCCAGTCAATCCATTCCTGTAGCATATATGCACAAGTAGACACGGACTAGAATGTCTACAACAACATTGTTGTTAACAGCTAAAAATGGAAACAGTACAGGCAACCATCAATGCTGCTGTTCAGTCTCTAAGTCATGTCTGACTCTTTGAGACCCCATGGACTGCAGCACGCTAGGCTTCCCTGTCCATCACCAACTCCCGGAGCTTACTCAAACTCAGGTCCATTGAGTTGGTGATGCCATCCAGCCATCCTATCCTCTGTCGTCCCCTTCTCCTCCTGCCTTCAGTATTTCCTAGCATCGGTGTCTTTTCAAATGAGTCGGTTCTTCATGTCAGGTGGAGTTTCAGCTTCAACATCAGCCCTTCCAATGAATATTCAGGACTGATTTCCTTTAGGCTTGATCTCCCTGCCGTGCAAGGGACTCTCAAGAGTCTTCAGCACCACATTTTGAAACCATCAATTCTTTGGCGCTCAGCCTTCTTTATGGTCCAACTCTCACATCCATACATGACTACTGGAAAAACCACAGCCTTGACTAGATGGACCTTTGTTGGCGAAGTGATGTCTCTGCTTTGTAACATACTGTCTAGGTCTGTCATAGCTTTTCCTCTAAGGAACAAGTGTCTTTTAATTTTATGGCTGCAGTCACCATCCACAGCAATTTTGGAATCCAAGAAAATAAAGTCTGTCACTGTTTCATCTTTTTCCCCATCTATTTATCATGAAGTGATGGGATTGGATACCATGATCTTAGTTTTTTGAATGTTGAATTTTGAGTCAGCGTTTTCACTCTCCTCTTTCACCTTCATCAAAGGGCTCTTTAAGTATAACTAAACCAATGTATATTCTTGTGTTATGTCGGACATATTTCACTGTCTAATAATGGGAAAAGCTTCCTGTTACATAGCATCAACATTGGGAGAATCCTACAGTGTAAGAGTGATAGAAGCAAGTTACAGAATACATATAGTATTAATTATGTTTATATCATATCAATAACAGGGAAAAGTTAAATAATATATTGATTAGAAATGCAATCATGAACTCAAAAGTATTTAGAAAAGCAAGGGAATTATTGTGACAAAGTCAGGGTAGTGGTTACTATTAGGGCAAGGAAGGTAATGAATTGTTTGGGACATTTCTAGGATGCTGGTAATGTTCTATTAAGCTGGAAGTTAGTTGCACAGGTATTGCTTTATTGTTATTATTGTTTAAGATGAAATTGATATATATACTTCTGTATGTATAATGTATTTCACACTAAGTTCAGTTCAGTTCAGTCACTCAGTCATGTCTGATTCTTTGAGACCCCATGGACTGCACACTAGGCCTCCCTGTCCATCACCAACTCCCGGAGCTTACTCAAACTCATGTCCATTGAGTTGGTGATGCCATCCAACCATCTCATCCTCTGTCATCCCCTTCTCCTCCTGCCTTCAGTCTTTCCCAGCATTAGGGTCTTTTCAAATGAGTCGGTTCTTCACATCAGGTGGCCAAAGTATTGGAGTTTCAGCTTCAGCATCAGTCCTTCCAATGAATATTCAGGACTGATTTCTTTTAGGATGGACTGGTTGGATCTCCTTGCAGTCCAAGGGACTCTCAAGAGTCTTCTCCAATACCACAGTTCAAAAGAATCAATTCTTCGGTGCTCAGCTTTCTTTGTAATCCAACTCTCACATCCATACATGACTATTGGAAAAACCACAGCCTTGACTAGATGGACCTTTGTTGGCAAAGTAATATCTCTCTTTTTAATATGCTGCCTTATAAGGTCATACCTTATCTTCCAAGGAGCAAGCGTCTTAATTTCATGGCTGCAGTCACCATCTTCAGTGATTCTGGAGCCCAAAGAAATAAAGTCTGTCACTGTTTCCCCATCTATTTCCCATGAAGTGATGGGCCCAGATGCCATGATCTTAGTTTTCTGAATGTTGAGTTTCAAGCCAACATTTTTACTCTCCTCTTTCACTTTCATCAAGAGGCCCTTTAGTTCTTATTCACTTTCTGCCATAAGGGTGGTGTCATCTGCATATCTGAGGTTATTGATACTTCTCCCGGCAATCTTGATTCCAGCTTGTGCTTCATCCAGCCTGGCATTTTGCATGATGTACTCTGCATATAAGTTAAATAAGCAGGGTGACAATACACAGCCTTGTCGTACTCCTTTCCCAATTTGGAAGCAGTCTGTTGTTCCATGTCCGACTCTAACTGTTGCTTCTTGACCTGCATACAGATTTCTCAGGAGGCAGGGAAGGTGGTCTGGTATTCCCATCTCTTTCAGAATTTTCCACAGTTTGTTGTGATCCACACAGTCAAAGGCTTTGGTGTAGTCAATAAAGCAAAAGTAGAAGTTTTTTTGGAACTCTCTTGCTTTTTTGATGATCCACTGGGTGTTGGCATCCACTAGATGCCAGAGATCTCTTCAAGAAAATTAGAGATACCGAGGGACCATTTCATGCAAGGATGAGCACAATAAAGGCCAGAAATGGTATGGACTTAACAGAAGCAGAAGATAAAAAGAGGTGGCAAGAACACACAGAAGAACTATACAAAAAAGATCTTCATGACCCAGATAATCATGATGGTGTGATCACTCACCTAGAGCCAGACATCCTGGAATGTGAAGTCAAGTGGGCCTTAGGAATCATCACTTCAAACAAAGCTAGTGAAGGTGATGGAATTCCCATTGAGCTATTTCAAACCCTAAAAGATGATGCTATGAAAGTGCTGCATTCAATATGCCAGCAAATCTGGAAAACTCAGCAGTGGCCACAGGACTCGAAAAGGTCAGTTTTCATTTCAATCCCCAAAAAAGGAAATGCCAAAGAACGCTCAAACTACTGCACAGTTGCACTCATCTCACATGCTAGTAAAGTAATTCTCAGTATTCTCCAAGCCAGGCTTCAACAGTATGTGAACCGCGAACTTCCAGTTGTCAAGGTGGACTTAGAAAAGCAGAGGAACCAGAGATTAAATTTCACCCTAAACATGGTTTTGAAATGATTGGTTTGAGCAAAATCTTAGATTCTTTTAATCTTTGGCAGTCTATGGCTCAGGTGCTTCACAACTAGATTTATAGGCACTTCACTGACGGTTCAATTTAAAACAATAAACACTGTTCGCACTTCATTGACAGTTCAATTTTAAACAATTTAAAACAATATACTCTGGGATGCATACACAATGATTAAACACGAATCCTTGAAGGGAAGGTGGATGTAGTAACCAAAAGTCACAGAATAGGAGATGAGGAAGAGATAGGTGATTTGACTGACAACCGTCTTCTCAGGGAGGAACCAGAGATTTACATGAGAGTTCTTGAGGTCCAGTCTTGGTTATAACTTTGAATTGAACAAGGATCTTCTCCAATTCTGTTTTCTCATGCTGGCTTTGAAAACTATATCGTGAAATTCAAATAAGAAAACGAAAAACCATTATTATTCTTTATAGTTGGAGACGCCACTAGCACAAGTTGCCACGGCCACTCTGGAACTCAGAGCTCTTGAGTCCACCTCCCTGCCCTGCACACTGTAGCTATTCTCTTCCTCCTCTGGTTTTGGGCCCATAGTTTGACGTCACAGACGAACTGCCCCGCCCACCGCGCCTCTTCGGCAGCCCCGCCTCCTCGTGCGGCCCCGCCCCTCCCAGCGTTCGCCAAGCCCTGCCCCCAGCCGCTCGTACTCGAGAGGCGGCTCCGGCGCGTTCCCGCAGGGCTTCTCTTCCGGCCCCGCCCCTCCCGGCTGCTATGACAACGAGTCCGCGCCCCGCGCACCGCTGCTGCTCGGGCGGGACCCAGGCTGGACCACGGGCCCCGGCCTGGGGGCCACAGCCGTCACCGCCGCCGCCACCTCGTCTCCTCCCCGTTCCCGCCCCGCCCTGCGTCTCCTCGCCTCCCTCGGGTCCGCGGCCGGGGTCTGTCCCCGCCGCCCCAACCCCGCCCGGATGCCGAAGGTGAAGGCGCTGCAATGCGCCCTGGCGCTGGAGATCCGCTCTGTGAGTACTGGTCGCGCCCCCACCGCCGCCGCCCGGGTGTCGTGAGCCTCGGGAATTTACTCAGGACGCCGCCTCCGTTCTCTTCCGAGAACCCCGGTTCACCTAGAAACTTCCTCCACGCTCCGAGTCATCCCTATGGAGCCCTGACCCGGTGTCACTTGGGTCTTCCTCAACCTCAAATATCACGAATGCTCTCCTGCTCCAGCCACACAGAGGTCTGATCCCCACCTCTCAGCTCCCCTAACTTCCTCTCAGCTTCCAGTTCGAGTTTCTTCAAATCTTGTTTAAACCACTTTTGAAAGTCCTGCTCTCCGCGTGCTTTACTTTCCAGTGGATTGGGGTAGGGGTAGGGGTTTCTTTTAAAAATTCCTCTTCTCTGTTCCTGTTCTTTTCCTGAGAGATTATTACTGACCTGAGATCTCCCCAGTCTTAGGGGGCGGGGGCTGGGGGATGGATTTCTTCTCAAATCAGTGCTGGTGGGTTCCTTCGGACTGGTTAGCAAGCTTTGATTAGTGCAGGGGCCTTTCCTCTCAAATCTTCAAAGAAGAATCCCCACACTCCACAACCGAAGTGTGTCATCATTGCGCGCAGCAGCTTGCTATCTCCCCCCCCCCCCACCCCCGCCTCCCCAGGGCCACCCCTCAGAAACCATTTCAGGTTCCTGCAGTCCCCAAACTCTCCCAATGTTGAGAGGGATCCCCTATCCTTCTCTTCACTCCAAGAAAGGCACCAACTTTAAGAGGAAACTACTCATTCACTCAACTTGCTGGAGACGACCCGCTACCCTATGGAAGAGATGCCAAAGAGGGAGGGTCCTGTCCCCGACCTTGCTGTGGAAATCCAGCTGAGGCGGAGAACTCCCGTGTCCTTCCTCAGAGAAAGGCCCTGGACCTCTTCAAGCTCTGAGCAAACACCATCCCTCTAAACAATCTCATAGGACCTTCCAAGGGGTTTTGATCTCCTTCCCCCTCATTCTTTACAGAACCCTCCATTATCCTCTTAAGACAAAAGCCCCAGTTTCTGTCTTCTAGAGGAAATCCACCCAAAAGTCTTTCCATACCTCTGTTTTAGACCTGTAAGCAGTTTGGAAACACAGTTCCTCCTCCTTCAGTCCTTTTTTTTTTTTTCTGTTTCTGTTTCTTTAAGTCCTTTTATTTCTCAGTTCTTTCATCTCCCAGCAAAACGTGTGTGTGTGTGTGTGTGTGTGTGTGTGTGTGTATGGGTGTGTGCTGTGTTTTAATACTTTACATAGCCAGTAACTCCCCTGGGTGCTGCACCAAGTAGGCCTCCCCACTTCCTTCCTGCACACCGTGCAGTCAAGGCTCTGCCGCCTGCAGCCTCTCTGAAAGCATCCCCTGCTTTCCTGTCTGTCCTTCCTCACATTACAGTGAGGCCAGTGAGGCACAGCCCCTGAAACCTCCAGGGAAATCACAAGACTGTTTTACGTCTTTTGCTGGGTCTTAAAGAAAGAAAGGCTGGGTAGGCAGAGTGTGAGGCAGGGGTGAAGAACAGAGTTTCTGGTTCTCTTGTTTTATGTTTAAGGCTGCAGAGATTTTACTCCCTGCAATGTCAGAAACTGTAGTTTTAGTTTAATCCCACAGCTGCCAGAGTTTGGCAGCCTTTTTGTAAAGGAGGGTTCATTTGGCAAAAGAATACACAAAGCTTCCTGAACCTCTTGGCAGCTAGTAAAACTCTGGAGTTCAGCCTCTCTAGACTTTGTTACTGGCTGCTTCCTCCTCTGCTGACCAATGGAGTTTAGCGGCCTGCTGAGAGCAGCTGCCTGTTGCATCCCTTCCTTGGCCAATCCAGTCTTGCTTAGAGGAAGTATCAGTGCTTTGTGTGGTAACGGCTACTGCCTGAAGGGGTTGGAGAGAGAAAAGTTTTTTCTCTCCAGTATTATCAGAGGGAAAGGGAATGACTATGCAGTGGAATTTTGTTGTTCATCGTGGCTTAAGAAATTATGCGTGTGGAAACATTCCTGTTTTTTACCAGCAAACATTTGAATCAAGAATTTTACAGTTCTAAGAAATCTTTTCATTGGATTATTATTATTACCTTTTTTTTTTACAGATGAGGAAATAGCATGACTATTTTTAGGGGCAGATCTGCAGTATGAGGCTAAGATTTCTGACCAGCAAAAGCCCCATTAAATTACTCTGATGCTCAGAAGGAGCAAAAAAAATAAAAATAAAAACTGTTAATAATCATATAGGTTAAACAAGCTTGATTTGGCTTTGACTGAATAGAGGAGTTATATGAGCAAAGATATTTTTAATGTCTTTTCAATTTCTTTTTTTTTCCAATTTAATTCAATTCTTTACATTTATGGAGTAAAAGTCAAAACTGTATAAAATGATACATTCCGAGAAGTCTCACTTCCAGCCCTAGTCAAACATATTTTCCATCTATTTTTACCTGCTATAAGAAACCATTTTGACTGATTCTTCTAGTATTTCCTTTCGTAATATAATCTCAGTAGATACACACACACACAGTACACTGCCCCTTCCCATATATATTTTTTACTTTCCTTCCTTTCCTTCATGATAGATAGCATGTTACATAAGCTACTCTGCACTTTGCTTTTATACTTTCTATAATGTATCCTGAAGATCACTTAAGATCTAGAAAAGTTGACATTTTCTTTTCCCCCTCAATTTTTTATTGACATTTTTCAAACATAGAGTTGTTGAGAGAATAGTACAATGAATAACTATATCCCATGACCTGTGTTCATTAGTTTGATATATCTGTACATTTGTGTATGTATAATAAATTTTTTTTGCTAAAACATGACAGAGTTGTTGCCATGAGACTCCTGAATGCTTTAGGATATGTGTTCTAAAAAAAAGGACGTTGTTCTACATAACCTCAATGCTATTATCACACCTATGATAATTATTGATGCTTTCTTAGTATCTAGTCCATTTTCAGGTTTTCCTCGTCACAGAAATGACTTGTATAGTTTGCTTTTCCAAACCAGGATCCAATCAAAGTTTACATGTTGCATTTGGTTGTTAGATTATTTTAGTTCATTTTAATATAAAGCAGTTTTACTTTTTCATTTCCACAATGTCTTTTCTTTTGTGGATTTAGATAGATTTATACATTTTATGTAACCATTATTCAGATCAAGGTTTAGAACTCTTGCAGCACCCCAGTAAATTCCCTTGTTCCTCCTTTTAAGCCCTGCACAAAGGGAACACTTACTCTGATTTCTGTCACTCACTACTGATTAGTTTGCCAGTCCTTGAGCTTCATATTAAATGAGCTATATAGTGTAAAATATTTTCTGTGGGCTTCTCTTGGTCATTGTATTTTTAGACCCATCCATGTTGCTGTGCTTATCAGTAGTTATTCCTTTCTACTGTGTAGTAGCTATTATATGGTTATATGGTTATATATATCATATATATATATATATATATATGGTTCACACCAGATTTCTGTCATATGGTTCATACCAGATTTTGTTGTACACCACAACATGTTTATGCCTTCTCTTTATGTTGATTATTTGGGTTGTTACCAGGTTGTGACTGTCTTGGATAAAGCTACTATACACATTCATTCCTGAAAAAGTTTTTTTATGCACATTATGTTAAGGAGACCAGACTCGAATATAGAACATCCCATGTTATTGTCTGATTTTTTTCCCATTGTGGTGACATTTAATTTGCTCTTCTAAACTGGAAATTAGGTGTTTAATTTCTACTTGCTTATTGAAAATGTGGCACTTCATTTTCTTCTCCCATTTCCATGTTTATTTTTTGTTGCAGTCTTGTATTTGTGGCAATCTCATCTTTGATACTATGATAATATGAAAGCAAAAATGAGTAAACATGGAAGGTTTTGGTGTATAACACAATATTTTGAGTTGCTCAACAGAACCAAGATTTGAGAGAAAATATATTGCTGGGAAAGAAAGTGTGACTCTTCTCAAGGAACCTTGGGAAAATGATATAATATGCCAAGTAACTCAAGTTTAAAGAGCAGCCAAAAATTATATTTCCTATCACTTACACTTTTGATATTTGGAACAAATGTGATATAAAAAAAGTATATTTGCTGCTGCTTCTCTCTACCTTCTTCTTATTCAGTAGTGCCGTTTCCATGAGATTTTTTTTTTTAGGAATATAGGCAGAAGAAATTGGAGGTATGAGTAAAGCCCAATGCCTGGGCAGTAAAACCAGCCAATTTGCTTTAGCTGAATAGTGTCAGTTTGGGATTAGTCAGTATTATATAATTCCCATTTTTTTCTCCTCTATATTTCCCTCACCTTGTTACCTCACTCAAATTATTGCTGGCATTGAAGCAAAGAGATCTAGGTCCTTTTCTATCACTATTCATCTGACCATCTGTGATGGTTATCTGGTTTCCTTACTCAATTATGCTGCAGTTGGTATTTCCCTGGAATACAGACTTTTTAAAACTTTGCCAAAAAGTACTTCGGACTTACAGAAAAAGAAAAGCTAAATATTGTAATCTTTCCCCACCCTGACTTAATAAATGCCCATTTTACATTTCCTGAAGATTTTTGTTTTTAACAAAATGTTACAGATCTAGTTTATGGCCCTTTTGCACCTTTTTCTGAGTCCAGTTTTCCTCCCTCCCTTTCTAGAGGTAACATAATCACTATTCTGAAGTTGGACTGTATTCTTTTCATTCACGTTTTTTATGTTTGCTACATATTTGCGTATACCTACATAATCTGTATACTGTTGCTCTGTTTTAAAATCTTACACAAATGGTATAACACTGTAGGTTGCTGTTCAGTTACCAAGTCGTGTCCGACTCTTTGCGACCCCATAGACTGCAGGAAATACTGTAGGTGTCCTTCTGTAAATCTGTTTTCCCACTTCACTGTTTCTAAAATTTGTCACCAAGTGTTGATTCTTGCAAATCTAGTTCATTTCCTTAATTGTTACATTTTGTTGTTGTTGTTGTTTAGTTGCTAAGTCACGCCTGACATTTTTGTGATTCCATGGACTGTAGCCCATCAGGCTCCTCTCTCCAGATTTCCCAGGCAAGAATACTAGAGTGGGTCACCACTTCCTTCTCCAGGGGATCTTTTCAACCCAGGGATAGAACCCGCATCTCCTGCATTGGCAGGCAGGTTCTTTACCACTGAACTACCTAGGAAGCCCGGTTGTTGCATAATGCTGTATGTTTGCATGCGAGATTTAATTCTTCTTCCCCTATTAATGGACTTTTAACTGCTAGTGTTCCTCTTTTTGAATATTACAAATAGCATTGTAGTGAGAATATTCATACATATCTTGGTGTCCATGAATCTGTTCTCAAGGGCTGGTAGTGTGCCCTAGGGAGTATTTGTTGGGCTATCTTTGTTTGCCATAGTGGTTGTGGTGTGTGTGTGTGGGGGGGTTCTATTGATATTGTCTGGTATTCTGTATGACTTGAATGTTCCCTTGAATATATACCTATACATATACATGAAAGCCTGTTTATAATTATTAGAGATTAAGAATCTAACTCTGTTTTATGTATAAACACAGACCTTTTTTGTATATGTGTGTGGAAAAGTTTTAAGGACAGTGATTTTTCCAGTGATGCATTTACCATGTAAAGTGAGGAAAGAGTATACTTTGTTTTGTTTGGAACTCTGTTAAGAGTTTACTTTTTCAGAAAATCATGGCATCACTGTCAGCTTTGCTTAAGTTGAGTTGCCAGTAGGCGACACCTACCATTCAGCATTTGAAACTGACCAGTTCATGTTGATTCTGTGAATAGGTGCAAAGAGTGTATCTTCAAGCCTAGTCCTGTCTCAGCATTTACACATATAAATATGTAATTATAAAGTATTTCTGTATTTTTTTCAGTTTTGGCATTGGTTTATTTTTTCAGTTACAGCTATAGGTAAACTGCAAAATTTGTAAAAGCAGGATTTGGGATCTTAGAGACACCCAGTGCTCTAGGGTATAGATTTAGAAATGAAACTATTGAGTCTTAGGGAATTGTGTTAGTTTCCTAGGGCTTCTATGACAAATCACCATATAACTTGTTGGTTATATGTAATGTAAATTTCAAAGATCTTCCAGTTGAAGCTAATTTTTTCACTTTTTTTTTGCTTTTTTTAGTAATGCCTTTTGTTTTCAGTTTCTTTGTTCTTTTTGTTGTTGTTGCTGATAAAGAATGCTACTGAGTCCTTAACTTTTTATGGAACTATAGCATATATTTAGAAAGTGTACCTATACAAAGTGTATAATTACCACCCAGATGGATAGTCAGAATATTATCAGCACTCCAGGTTGCTTCCTTGTTCTCCATTCCTTCCGGCTACTCCACCTCCCCTCTTCTCTTCTCAGAGGTAACCACTATCTTGACTTCTATCTCAATGTATTTTGAACTTAGAATGTCAATTTCTCTGTCTCTCTTTCTCTCTCCCTCCTTTCACTCCCTGTCTCCTTCCACTTTTTTATGTGACTTCTTTGTGAGACTTCATCCATGTTGTCATGGGAAGCAGTAAGTCTTTATCCTTTCTATTGTCCCTTCCCCAACTTTATTGATATATAATTGATACATAGCATTATATATGTTTAAACTGTATAGTATGTTGATTTATGTTTATAAATTGCAAAATGGTTGCTACCAAAATATTAGCTACCATCTCCATCCTGTCACATAGTTGCCATTCTTTTTTGAGTTGAGAACAGGTAAGATTTACTTAGCAACATTCAAGTATACAGTACAGTATTATTAATTATAGTGACCACGCTGTTTACATTAGATACTTGTTAATCTTATAACTAGAAGTTTACACCCTTTGACCACTTATCTCCCCATTTCCCCCACCTCCTCAACCCTTGGGAAGCACCACTCTACTCTCTGTTTCTCTGAGTTGATCTTTTTAGATTTCACATATAAGTGGTATTTTACAGGGTTTGTTTTTTTTCTGTTTCATTTAGCATAATGCCTTCAAAGTCCATCCAGTTTGTCACAAATGACAGGATTTCTTTTTTTCTGTTGGCTGAATAGTGTTGCTATGTGTATATCCCATGTTCTTTGTCCATTCATCCAGTTATCCGTTAACAGACACTTAGGTTACCTTCTTATCTTGGGTGTTATGAGTAATGCTGTTGTGAACATGAGAGTACATATATGAGATCTTGATTTCAGTTCCTTTGGGTATACATCCAAAATTAGGATTGCTGGATCATATATGGCCATTCTATTTCAGGTTATTTGAAGAACCTCCATACTGTTTTCCATAGTGTCTATGCGCAATTTTCATTCCCACAAGCAGTGTCTTTACGATTCCCTTTTCTTTAGATCCTCACCAACACTGGTTATATCATGTCTTCTTCATGATAGTTCTTCTGATATGTGTGAAGTTATATCTAATTGTAGTTTTGATTTTCATTTTCCTGATGATTTATGATGTTGAGCATCTTTTCATGTACCTGTTGGCTGTTTAATCGCTTATGATTATACAGTCAGTCAGTTCAGTCACTGAGTCGTGTCCAACTCTGTGACCCCATGGACTGCTGCACACCAAGCTTCCCTGTCTATCACCAATTCCTGGAGCTTACTCAAACTCAGGTCCATTGAGTCAGTGATCCCATCCAACCATCTCATCCTCTTTGTCCCGTTCTCTTCCCATCTTCAATCGTTCCCAGCATCAGGGTCTTTTTCAGTAAGTCAGTTCTTCACGTCAGGTGGCCAAAATATTGGAGTTTTGAGTATAGCATCAGTCCTTCCAATGAGTATTCAGGACTGATTTCCTTTAGGATGGACTGGTTGGATCTCCTTGCAGTCCAAGGAACTCTCAAGAGTCTTCTCCAACACCACAATTCAAAAGCATCAGTTCTTAGGTGCTCAGCTTTCTTTATAGTCCAACTCTCACATCCATACATGACTACTGGAAAAACCACAGCCTTGACTAGATGGACCTTTGTTGACAAAGGAATGTCTCTGCTTTTTAATATGCTGTCTAGGTTGGTCATGTTTTCTTCCAAGGAATAAGCATCTTTTAACTTCATGGCTGCAGTTGCCATCTGCAGTGATTTTGGAGCCCCCCAAAAATAAAGTCTGTCACTGTTTCCATTGTTTCCCCATCTATTTGCCATGAAGTGATGGGACTGGATGACATGATCTTAGTTTTCTGAATGTTTGAGCTTTAACCCAAGTTTTTCACTCTCCTCTTTTACTTTCATCAAGAGGCTCTTTAGTTCTTCTTTGCTTTCTTCAATAAGGGTGGTGTCATCTGCATACCTGAGGTTATTGATATTTCTTCTGGCAATATTGATTCCAGCTTGTGCTTCATCCAGCCTGACATTTCCCATTATGTGCTCTGCATAGAAGTTAAACAAGCAGGGTGACTATATATATAGCCTTGTCGTACTCCTTTCTCAATTTGGAAGCAGTCTGTTGTTCCATGTGCAGTTCTAACTGTTGCTTCTTGACCTGCATACAGATTTCTCAGGAGGCAGGTCAGATGGTCTGGTATTCTTCTCTCCTGAAGAGTTTTCCACAGTTTGTTGTGAACCACACAATCAAAGGCTTTGGCATAGTCAATAAAGCAGAAGTAGGTGTATTTCTGGAACCCTTGCTTTTCTGATGATCCAGTAGATGTTGGCAATTTGATCTCTGGTTCCTCTGCCTTTTCTAATCCAGCTTGAACATCTGGAAGTTCTCGGTTCATGTAATGTTTAAGCCTGGCTTGGAGAATTTTGAGCATTACTTTGCTATCATGTGAGATGAGTGCAGTTGTGCAGTAGTTTGAGCATTCTTTGGCATTGCCTTTCTTTGGGATTGGAATGAAAACTGACCTTTTCCAGTCCTGTGGCCACTGCTGAGTTTTCCAAATTTGCTGGCATATTGAGTGCAACACTTTCACAGCATCATCTTTTAGGATTTGAAACAGCTCAACTGGAATTCCATCACCTCCACTCGCTTTGTTCATAGTGATGCTTTCTCAGGCCCACTTGACTTCACATTCCAGGATGTCTGGTTCTAGGTGAGTGATCACACGATCCTGATTATCTGGGTCGTGAAGATCTTTTTTGTACAGTTCTTCTGTGTATTCTTGCCAACTCTTCTTAATATCTTCTGCTTCTGTTAGGTCCCTACCATTTCTTTCCTTTATTGAGCCCATCTTTGCATGAAATGTTCCCTTCGTATCTCTAATTTTCTTGAAGAGGTCTCTAGTCTTCCCATTCTATTGTTTTCCTCTATTTCTTTGCATTGATCACTGAGGAAGGCTTTCATATCTCTCCTTGCTATTCTTTGGAACTCTGCATTCAAATGGGTGTATCTTTTCTGCTTTGCTTTTCACTTCTCTTCTTTTCACAGCTATTTGTAAGGCCTCCTCAGACAACTGTTTTGCCTTTTTGCATCTCTTTTTCTTGGGGATGGTCTTGATCACTGCCTCCTGTATAAAGTAATGAACCTCTGTCCATAGTTCTTCAGGCAATCTATCAGATCTAATCCCTTGAATCTATTTCTCACTTCCACTGTATAATTGTAAGGGATTTGATTTAGGTCATACCTGAATGGTCTAGTGATTTTCCCTACTTTCTTCAATTTAAGTCTGAATTTAGCTATAAGGAGTTCATGATCTGAGCCATAGTCAGCTCCCAGACTTATTTTTGCTGACTGTGTAAAGCTTTTCCACTTTTGGCTGCAAAGAATATAATCAGTCTGATTTCGCTCTTGACCATCTGGTGATGTCCATGTGTATAGTCTTCTCCTTTGTTGTTGGAAGAGGGTGTTTGCAATGACCAGTGTTGTCTTGGTAAAACTGTTAGCCTTTGCCCTGCTTCATTCTGTACTCCAAGGCCAAATTTGCCTGTTACTCCAGGTGTTTCTTGACTTCCTATTTTAGCATTCCAGTTCCCTATATAATGAAGATATATAATGAAAAGGACATCTGTTTCGGGATGTTAGTTCTAGAAGGTCTTGTAGGTCTTCATAGAACCATTCAGCTTCAGCTTCTTCAGAATTACTGGACAGGGCATAGACTTGAATTACTGTGATATTGAATGGTTTGCCTTGAAAATGAACAGAAATCATTCTGTCATTTTTGAGATTGCATCCAAGTACTGCATTTCAGACTCTTTTGTTGACCATGATGGCTACTCCATTTCTTCTAAGGGATTCTTGGCCACAGTAGTGTATATAACGGTCATCTGAGTTAAATTCACCCATTCCAGTCCATTTTAGTTCACTGATTCCTAAGATGTTGACATTCACTCTTGCCATCTCCTGTTTGATGACTTCTAATTTGCCTTGATTCATGGACCTAACATTGCAGGTTGGTATGAAATATTGCTCTTTCCAGCATCAGACTTTACTTCCATCACTAGTCAAATCCACAGCTGGGTGTTGTTTTTACTCTGTCTCTGTCTCTTCATTGTTTCTGGAGTTATTTCTCTACTGATCTCCAGTAGCATATTGGGCACCTACTGACCTTGGAGAGTTCATCTTTCAGTGTCCTATCTTTTTGCCTTTTCATACTGTTCATGGGATTCTCAAGGCAAGAATACTGAAGAGGTTTGCCATTCCCTTCTCCAGTGGACCACATTGTGTCAGAACTCTCCACCAAGAACCGTCTGTCTTGCGTGTCCCTACATGGCATGGCTCATAGTTCTCAACATGGCAGAGTAGAAGGACGTGCACTCATCTTCTCCTGTGAGAACTTTACAATTACAACTTGCTGCTGAATAACCATCGACAGGAGAGTGTTGGATCCCACCAAAAAGAGTTAGCTCACATCCAAGGGCAAAGAGAACCATCCAGGAGGATGGTAGGAGGGGCGAAATCATGTTTAGAATCAAACCCCACCAGAGACGCTTGGAAGGTTCAAACAAATGTTTTATGCACCAGGACCCAAGGACCCCACAGAGACTGAGCCAGAACTGTGTTTGAGTGTCTCCTGCAAAGGTAAAGGTCAGCAGGGGCTCTGGGTGCAGTAGACCTGAGTATGGCATAAGTCCTCTTGAAGGAGGTAGCCATTAACCCTACCATGAAGCCGCCAGAACTTACACAGGACTAAGGAAAGAGACTTTTGGAGGGCACAAACAAAACCTTGTGCCCACCAGGACCCAAGAGAATGGAACAGTGACCCCACAAGAGACTGACCCAGACTTGCCCATGAGTGTTCAGGAGACTCTGGCAGAGGCAAGGGTTGGCGGTAACTTGCTGCAGGGTTGGGGACATGCAGCAGTGTGTGCATGGGACCTTTTGAAGTAGGTTGCCATTGTCTTCATTACCTCCACCATAGTTTGTCCTCAGGTGAAACAACAGGGAGGGAACACCGCCCTGCCCATCAACAGAAAATTGGATTAAAGATTTACTGAGCATGGCCCTGCCATCGGAACAAGACCCAGTTTCCCCCTCAGTCAGTCTCTCCCATCAAGAAGCTTCTGTAAGCCTCTTATCCTTCTCCATCAGAGGGCAGGCAGAGTGAAAACCACAGTCAGAGAAAACTAACTAATCTGATTGCATGGACCAGCAGCCTTGTCTAACTCAATGATTATACAGTGGAAGTGACAAATAGATTCACAGGATTAGATCTGATAGACAGGATACCTGAAGAAATAGAGACAGAGGTTCATGACATTGTACAGGAGGCAGTGATCAAGACCATTCCCAAGAAAAAGAAATGCAAAAAGGCAAAATGGTTGTCTAAGGAGGCCTTACAAATAGCTTAGAAAAGAAGAGAAGCTAAAGGCAAAGGAGAAAAGGAAAGATATACCCATCTGAATGCAGAGTTCCAAAGAGTAGTAAGGAGAGATAAGAAAGCCTTCCTCAGTGATCAAGGCAAATAAATAGAGGAAAACAATAGAATGGGAAAGACTAGAGATCTCCTCAAAAAAATTAAGAGATACCAAGGGAATATTTCATGCAAAGATGGACATAGTAAAGGACAGAATTGGTATAGACCTATCAGAAGCAGATGATGTTAAGAAGATGTCCAAGAATACACTGAACAACTGTACAAAAAAAATCTTAATGACCCAAATAACCACAGTGGTGTGATCACTCATCTAGAGCCAGACATCCTGAAATGCAAAGTCAAGTAGACCTTAGGAACCATCACTACCAACAAAACTAGTGGAGATGAGGGAATTCCAGTTATTTAAAATCCTAAAAGATGATGCTGTGAAAGTGCTGCACTCAGTATGCCAGCAAATTTGTAAAACTCAGCAGTGGCCACAGGACTGGAAAAGGTCAGTTTTCATTCCCGTCCCAAAGAAAGGCAAACCCCAAGAATGCTTAAACTATTGCACAACTGCACTCATCTCACACAATAGTAAAGTAATGCTCAAAATTCTCCAATCAAGGCTTCAATAGCACATGAACTGTGAAGCTGAATTTAGAAAAGACAGGGGAACCAGAGATCAAATTGCCAACACCCATTGGATCATAGGAAAAGCAAGAGAGTTCCAGGAAAGACATCTACTTCTGCTTTATTGACTACACCAAAACCTTTATCTGTGTGAGTCACAACAAACTGTGGAAAATTCTTCAAGAGAGGGAAATACCAGATCACCTTACCTGCCTCCAGGTCAAAAAGCAACAATTAGAACTGAACATGGAGTAATGGACTGATTCCAAACACTGAAAGGAGTAGTACGTCAAGGCTGTATATTGTCACCCTGCTTTTTTAACTTATATGCAGAGTACGTCATGTGAAATGCCAGGCTGACTGAAGTAGAAGCTGGAATCAAGATTACAGGGAGAAATATCTGTAACTTTAGATATGCAGATGACACCACCCTTATGGCAGAAAGCAAGTAAGAGCTAAAGAGCTTCTTGATGAAAGTGAAAAAGGAGAGTGAAAAAGTTGGCTTAAAACTCAACATTCAGAAAACTAAGATCATGACATCTGGTCCCATCACTTCATGGCAAATAGATGGGGAAACAATGAAAACAGTGAGATACTTTATCTTCTTGGGCTCCAAAATCACTGCAGATGGTGACTACATCATGAAATTAAAGGACGCTTGCTTCTTGGTAGAAAAGCTATGACCAACCTAGACAGCATATTAAAAAGCAGAGACATTATTAATTTGGCGAAAAAGGTCCATCTAGTCAAAGCTATGGTTTTTTCAGTAGTCATGTATAGGTGTGAGAGTTGGATTGTAAAGAAAGCTGAGCACTGAAGAATTGATGCTTTTGAAGTGTGGTGTTGAAGACTCTTGCAAGTCCCTTGGACTGCAAGGAGATCAAACCAGTACATTCTGAAGGAAATCAGTTGTGGATATTCATTTGAGGGACTGATGCTGAAGCTCTAATACTTTGGCCACTTGATTTGAAGAACTGACTCATTTGAAAAGACCCTGACTGGGAAAGATTGAAGGTAGGAGGAGAAGGGAACAACAGAGGATGAGATGTTGGATGGCATCACTGACTCGATGGACATGAGTTTCAGTAAGCTCCAGGAGCTGATGATGGTAGGGAAGCCTGGCATGCTGCAGTCCATGGGGTCGCAAAGAGTTGGATATGACTGAGACCGAGTGAACTGAACTGAACTTGGAAAACTATTCCTTTTCTCTATGTCCATTCTATTGTTGATGACATTTTCATTTTTTTCCAACTTTGTAATATTAGAAATTGTGCTCCGATGAACATTTTTGTACATGTCCTTGCATATTTTGAATTCAGCAACATTGCTGAAATCTCATATAAATTATTTGGATTTTCTATGTGGAAAATCATGTTTACAGATAAAGTCAGTTTTGACTTCTGTACAGTCTTTTTTCTTTTTCTTATGTCTTGACTAGTACAGTGTTAAGTAGTGGGAATAACAGTACATATACTTGTCATTTTATTTAAGTTATGGTGAAGTCACCAGTATTAGATAGAATCTTACAAAAATGCTGTCAGTGGACTAGTTTTTGACTTTAAAAAGCAATGACAATTTCATATATTTCGACCTAATATAATATTGGATGTAGGATTTTCATTTATTAAGTTAAGAAAGTTCCCTTCTATTCCTAATTTTTTTTTTTTTTGCCACACTGTTTGGCCTATGTGATGTGGAATCTTAGTTCCCTACCAGTGATTGAAGTAGGGACCTTGGAAGTGAGAGTGCAGAGTCCTAACCACTGGACTACCACGGAATTCCCCATAATACTTAAAATATTCTGAGCTTGAATTATACTGAATGGTTTTCCCTAAGCCTAATGTTGTGTTGTTCAGTTGCTCAGTTGCGTCCGACTCTTTGCGACCCCGTGGATTGTAGCCCACCAGGCTCCTCTGTCCATGGGATTTTTTTTACGGCAAAAATACTGTAATGGTTTGCCGTTTCCTCCTCCAGGAAAATATTGAGTATTTTATAATTTTTATAAAATTTATTGTATACTATTAACTTTGGCTTATGAGCTATTTTAAGAGTTTGTTTAAATTTCAAGATATAGAATTTATACGTGTCTTTTTCTTCTTCCCCTTCCTCTTCTCCCACTCCCCATGCATGCACACACACATATAAATGCATTCTGTCTTTTATTGTGTGTTTTTTTTTTAAATCACTCATTTATTTAATTGTTTCTGGCTATGCTGGTCTTCGTTGTGCACAGTCTTTCTCTAGTTGTGGTGAGCAGGAGCTACTCTCAGTTGTGGTGCACAAGCTTCTAAAATGAAGCCACTAAAATGAGTGGCTTCTCTTATTGCAGATGACTTCAGTAGTTGCCGCATATGGGCTCTAGCGCACTGGCTCAGTGGGTTTAGTTGCCCTGCACCACGTGGGATCTTCCCAGACCAGGAATTGAACCTGTGTCCCTTGCCTTGGGAGGCAGATTTTTAACCACTGGACCACTGGCGAAGTCCTAATGTGTTTTAATTTAATTGCATTGGGAGTATTGAATGAAATTTGGGTAATACTGATTGTTTTTGTTGCAATTTCCAATGTATTGTAATCTAATTATTATCTATATATTTATAAATAATCCAATTATTGCGAATGTTGCAAATTCACTTGAAAATGATATATTGATTTATTTGTTGGATGTAGGGTTCTATCTGCCATTATCAGATCGTTTATTTTCTCTGAAATATCTTCAAGTCTATATTAAATTTTTTGTCTGCATATAACCTATACCACACTGTAATGGAGGTAATAAAATCTTCAGTCTTGATATTAAAATCTTCACTATGATAATGTATTTTCACTTTATCCTTGATACATTCTAGTACACTATGATAAATAGAATTATATATTCATTTCTCTTCTGTTTTGCACTGGGTTTGTACTTTCCATCTGAGAATTTGTGGGTTTCTGCTGTTCTGGGACATTCTTAGATTTTATATCTTTCAGTATTGTTTTTATGCTTGTCTCTTCTGCTGACAGTACAATTAGACATATATTGGAACTTTCATATTTTCTTTCTTAAGTACTTTTTGGTATAATATTTATTTTTGTATCCTCTTGTTTTGAGATAATTCTGTAGTATTATTTTCTTATTAACTTAAAATTTTAAATCTTCTCTATTAGAGATTTTTAACTTCATTGACTACATATTCTAGGATTTCTCATTTAGTGTCTCTTTTTAAACATATGCCAAATAATTACATTTTTACCTATTTTGATTTCATAATTTTTGTTTTTTATGGAATTTTCTCCCCTTATTAGATAAAAGATTTTAAATACTTAACATTATTTTCAGGTTGTGTAAATTTCTTTAATTTTCTTTCATATTCTTTCAGTAATGTTTGTAGTTTTCAGAACACATGTCTTACACATATTTTGTTATATTATAAATGGTGTTAAATTTTCTAAAATGTTGTTTCTAATATATAGAAATAAAGTTGATTTTTTGCATATTGAATCTATATCCTTTTATGGTTATTGAGACTTGTTTTATGGCTCATCTCATCTGTCTGGATGCATGTTTTCATGTGTACTTCTGTTGTTGTATAGCGTATTATGTAAATGTCAGTTAGGTCAGATTACTTGAATGCTGTTGTCTATATCTTCTATACCCTTTATGATTTTTTTCTTATATTGGTTACTGGGAAGTGTCAAAATTCAGTTATATAATTTTTTGCATCATTACTTTGACATTGTGTTATTAGGTACATATAATTTAGTTTTCTATATCTTTTCATAAATCAAATTTTTAATTGACATGAAGTGTTCCACTTTAACCTTGGTAATCTTTCTCTGAAGTCTACTTTATATCATATTAAAATGGCTTCCCTAGCTTTCTTATGATTAGTGAATGTATGGTATATCTTTTTCTATAATTTTAGTTTAACCCTAAATCTTTTAAAAATTTGAGAAATAATTTCATGCATCATAAAATCCACCCTTTTAAAGTAGATAGTTCAGTAAATTTTTATATATTCACGAAGTTGTGTAATAATCACTACTAGTTCCAGAACATTTTCATTACCCCATAAAGAAATTTCATAATTTCATCTCCCTCTCCCCCAACCCCCCTGGCTACCACTAATCCAATTTCTAGATCTATGGATTTGCCTATAATGAACATTTTTGTAATTGGGGTTATATAATATGTGGAGTTCTGTGTCTGACTTCTTTCACTTAGCATAATGTTTTTAAGATTCATCCTTGTCATAGTATATATCAGTATATTATAAGTGCTTTATTCCTTTTTATGGCCAAATCATATTCTGTTGTATGGATATACCACATTTAGCTTATCCACATTTTGCTTATCCATCAGTTGGTTGACATTTGGGTTGTATCCACATTTTGGCTATTACGAATAATGCTGTTATACTCTTGTACATGTTATTGTGTGGGTGTATGTTTTCATTACTCCTGGGTGTATACCTAGCAAGTTGCTGGTTCTTGTGGTAACTGTTTACTTTTCTTAAGGAACTACAAAAATTTTACCATAGTGACTACACCATTTTACTTTTCCATCAGCACAGTATGAGGATTCCAATTTTTTGACACCCTCCCTGACACTTGTTTTGTCCATCTTCTTATTTATAGCCATCCTAGTGAGTATGAAGAGAAATCTCACTGTGATTTTGATTTATATTTCCTGAGTGACTAATGATGTTGAACATGTTTTCATGTGCTTTTTGGCCATTTGTTAATCTTCTTTAGAGAGATGCCTGTTGGTTTTTCTATCATGTATTTTGGAGTTGTTAAGTACATATATCTTTATGTTGTTGTATCTCCTTAAAGTGTAATTATTGCCTGTGTTTTTACTTGTTATGTCATTTATAATGCATAGGTCATTTTTTTACACTCTTTTACTTATCAACCCATTTGTGTCTTTGAATTTAAATCAAGTCTCTTGTTTTCAACATATGGTTGGATTATAATTTTTTTAAACGTATTTTGTAAAAATTTATTTTTTGGCTGTGCTAGGTCTTCTCTGCTGTACGAGCTTTTCTCTAGTTGTGGCGAGCGGGAGCTTCTCTCTAGTTTGGGTACGTGGCGTTTCGTTGCAGCGGCTTCCCTTATTGCAGAGACGGGCTCTAGCATGTGCAGCCTTCAGGAGCGGCAGCACGTGGGCTCTAGGGCACAGGCTTAGCACTTGTGGTTCATGGGCGTAGCTGTTCCGTGGCATGCGGGATCTTCTCAGACCAGGGGTCCAACCCGTGTCTCCTGCATTGGCAGGTGGGTTCTTTATCACTGAGCCCCCAGGGAAACCTGGACTATAGATTTTAGTCCATCTTGCTAAACTCTACCTTTTGATGAGAGTGTTTAGTCAGTTTACCTTTAATGTAAGATAGGGTAGGATTTACCTTTGTCATTTTGCTATTTGTCTTCTGTCTTTTCTGTATTAATGTCTTTTTTGTTTCTTTCTGCATTAGGGACTTCTTTAGTGTTAACAATTATCTAGTGTGCCATTTTAATTCCCTTGTTTCTATTACTGTATTTTTTGAGTTATTTTCTTAGTGGTTGTTCTGGGGTTCACAGTTAATATTTTAATTTTTAACAGTATAGTATGGATTAATACCAATTTAATTTGAATAACACATAAAACCTTTGCTTTTATTTAGTTTGTTCCCTCTCCTCTTCTTTATAATTTTATTATCATGCAGATAACATCTTTATACATATACACTCTTCAACAAAATTTAGTAATTGCTGCTTTTATTCAATTTTATTTTAAATAAGAATGGATAAATGAGAGAAAAATACAATTATTTTGTCTTAGGTTTACCCATGTAGTTCCCTTACTGGTGTTTAGTTTTTCCTGTACATTTTAGCTGCTGCCCTTTCATTTTAATTTGAAGGATTCTCTTTAGTAATTCTTGTAGGGAAGTTCTCATGATAAATTATCTTTTTGTTTAAGAAAAGCCTTAATTTTCCATCTTTTGTGAAGGAGAATATCCTGGATATTGAACTATCGAATGTCTCCTTTTAGTACTTTGAATACGTCATTCCACCTTCTTCTACTTCATGTTTCTGATGAGAAATCAGCTGTTATTACTATTGAGGTTTTCTAGTACCTACTGAAACATTTTCCCTTTGCTTCTTCCAAGATTCTTCATCTTTGTCTTTGAAAAAGTCTGATTATGATGTGTGTGATTTGGAGTTATTGGAGTTTGTTGGATTGAATATAAGATTGTTTTTCTTTAAATTTCAGAAGTTTTCATCCATTATTTCAGCTACTGTTCTTTCTGGCTACTTGTCCTCTATTTTAGGGGGTCCCATTATATCTATGTTACTGTGCCTTATGGTTTCCCACAGGTCTCAGAGACTGTTCATTTTTCTTTTCTCTTTCTGTACCTCAGGCTGGATAATCTCAATCGACTACTTTTCAGGTTCATTTATTCTTTCTTCTGCCAGCTTATATCTGCTCTTGAGATTCTCTAGTGAATTTTTCATTTATTATGTACTTTTCAACTCTAAAATTTCTATTTTTTAAAGTAATTTCTATCTATCTATTGATATTCCTTATTTGATGAGACATAATTGATGACAAACTAAAGCAATTCTTGAGAGTGAAACGGGAGAGTGAAAAAGCTAGCTTGAAACTCAACATTCAAAAAACCAAGATCATACCATCCAGTCCCATCACTTTATGGCAAATAGAAGGAAAAAAAAAGTAAAAGCAGTGACAGATTTTGTTTTCTTGGGCTCCAAAATCACTGTGGATGGTGACTGTAGCCATGAAACTAAAACATGCGTGCTCCTTGGGAGAAAAGCTATGACAAAACTAGAAGCACATTAAAAAGCAGAGACACTGCTTTGCTGACAAAGGCCAGTATAGTCAAAGCTATGTTTTTTCCAGTAGTCATGTACAGATGTGGGATTGGACCATAAAGAAAGCTGGGCACCGAAGACTTGATACTTTTGAGTTGTGATGCTGGAGGAGAGTCTTGAGAGTCCCTTGGACTGCAAGGAGATCAGACCAGTCAATCTTAAATGAAATCAACCCAGAATATCCTGATGCTGAAGCTGAAGCTCTAGTCCTTTGACCACCTGATGTGAGGAGCTGACTCATTGGAAAAGACTCTGATGCTGGGAAAGGTTGAAGGCAGGAGGATAAGGGATCAGCAGAGGATGAAATGGTTAGATCGCATCATCAACTCAGCAGGCATGAATTTGAGCTAATTCAAGGAGATAGTGGAGGACAGAGAAGCCTGGTATGCTACAGTCCATGATATTGCAAAGAGGTGGACATGGCTTAGGAACTGAACAACAACAAAAACAAAGGCAATAATTATCCATACGATTGTTTTAAGTCAACCAGTTTGCTATTTATTTTTTATTTTTTCCATAGGATTGTCTTTAAACCTTCTTTTAATGCCTTCTTTTTGGAATGTCCCGTGGTATTCCTTTAAAGAATGGTAGAATTTGTAGAATTGTAGATAAGAAAAGATGTCATGTCTTCTTATCATATATAACAAATTGGGAAAACACTCAGCAGTTTTCAGTGAGGACAATTAGAGCTGTACTGCCCAGTATAAACCAGTTGCACTAAGTAAGTGATAAATTATCACTAGTGATAAATTATGTGATAAATTAACTTTATAATAATTTTATTTAATTCAGTATATAAAGTATTATCCTTTCAACATGTAGTTAATATAAAAGTTGTTAATGAGATATTTTGCACTATTTTTGGTAAAAATTCCTTAAAATATTTTAGAACAAGTCTTCAAAAATCTTCAAAATCTTGTATTTTATACTAACCATCCATCTCAATTTGGAGCAGTCACATCTGTAAGCATAACAAATATGTAGAAGGGCTCTACAGGTTTGGTTTAAATGAGGAGTAGAAAATGAAGCTTTCAGACTGAGTGAAATTTCTGAGGACCTTAATTGATTCTAATAATCAGTAGTGAATTATTAGGACAGAAGTAGAAAATAGAATAAGAGGTAGATAGACTCAAAGTAACTGGCATAGAAAATAATCTTAGCTGTTGTATACAAAGGAACATGAAGTGACTCATTTATTGTGTGACTTTAGTAAATTACCTTGTCTTTATTGGGGGTCTGTTGTTTCCCTACATAAAAAATTTGAAGCTTTACTAGATTATTTCTAAGATGCTTCTTAATACTGAGAGTCTGAGTATTTGGATACATTGATGAGGAAATTAGAATTTCTGTTCTCAAGAGTTTATAGTCAAGTTAAAGAGGTGAGGTGTACCTATTTGATGGACGTGTGTTGAGACAATTAGGGCCTTAAAAGAACTGTAAAATGCTATGAGAAACTAAGACTTACTTACTTGAATATAATAAATTCACAACAAATGTTTGAATTAGAATGAATTCAGTAGTGATAATTGGCCAATCAAGAGAAGTTTTGTGTATTGAGATGTCAGTTAATGAAAGCCTTGGGAGATAGAAGTAGGTGAGGAGATGGAATGGAGTAGTAATCCAGATAATGAAAGAATGTGTGGCAAGAAATCCATGTGTGTTTAGGAAATAATAACACATGTACTTTGTAGTTTCAGGAGATATTGAGTAATATATGTATGTGATAAATTGGATTCAAATCTGTCTAAGATTAAGACAGTCTTTTGTATTCTACTAAGGATAGTTGATCACTGGCAATGAAATATGGCAGAAACTGGAAAGACCTTGCTGTGTATGTTTTAGAAACCCTATATCATTGTGTCAATCCTGAGAATAGTTAGGTACAGTTTTATATTTAAAAAATATTTCCCTGGGCTGGAAACTTTACAGTTCACTTGCTTTGAAAGTTTGCCATATTTCTTTTGATGAGGGTGTGTATGGGCTGCATCTTAGGGCACTGCAGATCAGATCTGTGCTTTGTTTTGATATTTTTTGTCCTCTAGTATAGTGCTTTATTTCTGCTGAATCTTTATCCTTTCTGGTTAAATGATGCTGAATAAGTTTATGTCAGCATTCTACATAAAGTGGGAGGTTAAGGCTAACTGTTTAAAACTATTAGTGTTTGTCCCAAGAGCCAATACGTAGAGCTTCAAATGTCACACAAGTAACCAAGTGGAAAATCATAAATTTCTCAGAGGGATGGAAGTTATAAAGACATTTCATTTAACTCTGTAAACACTAGAATCTCTCTCTTTTTTTAACCTGTGCATATTTTTATTAGCTTAGCAGACTAGTGATTTTATGTAATGTTTGATAAGTTATTTTAATATGATAGTTTAGGGAATTCATGAAGCAGTCACATTCATCTCTCTAATTTCTTTCAGGTAACTTGCCCAGGAGTGGTGCTGAAAGACAAGGAGGACATCTATCTTAGCATCTGTGTGTTTGGCCAATACAAAAAGACACAATGTGTCCCAGCCAATTTTCCATTGGTCTTCAATGCCAGAATGGTGTTTGAAAAGGTGAATTCAAATATTCTATCAAATGTTAACAAATACAAAAATTAAAGTGGTTCCAAAATTTGAATAGCACAAAATTTGAATATGTACTTTAATTGAAAAGATTTATAACTTAAATCTGGAAGCTTGAAAATAAATATTCCTTATATTATACACTGAATCAATTACCTCTTTTGCTTGCTGGATCAGTTTACTTCTAAAATTGTCTTAGAGGTCTTTATGTAAAAAATAGCACCTTGAATTATGAATACTTATCTTCATAAGAGAGAGAGAGAAAGGGGAGATTTTAATAGGTAAGAATAGGTCCTATTTTACTTATGACTGTCTTGTACTTCTTTCTATAGATCTCTTTTTTTTCCTTGAATCTGATGCTTTTGATTAATTATTACCAATTGTATTCCTCACCTTTCTTTCCTTGCCTAGTTCCCTCCTTCCCTTTCTTCTCTTCCTCCTTACTTCCTTTCTTATTTTCTTTTCTCTTCTCCATGAATACATACAGAGTACCTGCACTATTCCATGCACTGTTCTAGGCACTGAATAAACAAGACAAACATTTTCCCTTCCTGGAGCTTTCATTATAATAGGAAAAACAAACAGTAACCAAGTAAATGCATGAGTAATACACTTTTAGATAGTAAGTGTCATGAACTGTGGTGTTGTAGAAGACTCTTGAGAGTCCCTTGGACTGCAAGGAGATCCAATCAGTCCATCCTAAAGGAAATCAGTCCTGAATATTCATTGGAAGGAATGATGTTGAAGCTGAAACTCCAATACTTTGGCTACCTGATGTGAAGAACTGACTCATTTGAAAAGACCCTGATGCTGGGAAAGATTGAAGGTGGGAAGAGAAGGGGACGACAGAGGATGAGATGGTTGAATCACTGACTCAATGGACATGAGTTTCAGTAAACTCCGGGGGTTGGTGATGGACAGGGAGGCCTAGTGTGCTGCAGTCCATGGGGTAGCAAAGAGTTGGACACGACTGAGCAACTGAACTGAACTGAGCTGTCATGAAGATATTAAAGGGAGGGTAAGGGGACAGAGGGATTAAGAGGATTGTTTGTTTTAAAGGTGTAGGTCAGAGAAGGCAGTAACATTGAAATTGAGTCTGAATTATGAGGTAGTATTTAAATGTCTAGGATAAAAGCATTCTAAGCAGAGGAACAGCAAATATAAAGGTGTCTTCTTGGGAATAAGCTTAATGAGAAGGAGGAACAGCAAGAAAGCAAATATGACCATGGTAACAAGAGAAGACTGCTAGTAGATGAAATTGGAGAGGGAAGCAGAGCCAGCTGTAATTTTTATTTGTTGGTAAAATCTTGCATGGTGATCATGGGAAACAGAGAAGTGACAGTTCTCAATAAAGTCAAAAGTTTCTTTGGTAGGGACAGGAATATTCTGGCAATGAGAAGGAAAGCACAGAGACTATCTCATGTATGTCTTCCTTTTGCTTTTTCTTCTCCATCCTGCTTCTGTCTGCCTTCTCTCACCATAGGTGTTCCCTGAAGCAGTGGACCCTGGAGATGTGGTTGCACAGCTTGAATGTAAGTTTTTAACTTTTAATTCCTGATTTAGAGAGATTTTAGAATTATGCTCTTTAATCCTGAGTTAGATAAAAGTCAAAGAGGGTCTAATAAGAACTTGACAAATCTCAAGGTGAGGCCTTTTTTTTTTTAACTTTTTTTAGAATTTCAGAATATACCTGGAAGTAATGATTAAAAAAAATATATATATACATGTGCTGCAGAGACGGGGAATTTTTCCTTTTTCTGGGTTTGATTTGTAAATAACAAAAAGAGTTATTTGAACTTTTTATTGACTAAGATGTTATGAGTTGTTAATGATGTAAGGATTGTGATTCGTGTTAAGTGGGATTCTGCCCTGCAAACAAAAATCTGTTTTTAACCTCATTGTGTTGCAAGTCAAGAGAGTAAATAATAGAAGATTGAAGTAATATTAGCTTAAAATATATATTTGCTTTTGTGTTTTTATTGTACACAGTATGTAAATAAATTATTTGAAAGTGACATTTTCAAGGTTGTGGTTAGCAGTAAATTCCTCAAGGTACTAGGAATCAACTATAAAAACATCCAATTATTTGTGAAAACATCAATGCAAAGTATATTGGGGAGAAGTTATTCAAGCTCTGAATATGCAGTAAAAAGCTCTGTTACTTATCTTTGTAATCAGAAAGGGATTAGGAATTACCAGATTGGTCTAATGTATAACTGTGGCTCAAAACGCCAATGATATTGAGCCTCATCAGTGTCAGCTGTCCCTTCCATATGGTTTGCACCCCATTGGAAGTCTGGCAATATAGAAACATGCAACTTGGCACCACACTAGAATCTGGACATACAGGTAGAAATAGGGCTGGTTGATTTCTACCCCTGGAAATCCTTCTCCAGGGGTTCTTCCCTACGCGGGGATCAAACGCAGGTCTCCTGCATTGCAAGCAGATTCTTTACCATTTGAGCCACCAGGTGCTAGTGGGTAAAATGGCTTCTTATTTTTTGAACGTCTTGTTCAGTATCTGGGAAACTGTACATCTTAGAAAATATGAAGATAATTATTTCTCTCATCATTCTGAAATTTTGTTAAACATAGTTATTTTTCTTTTTGATTTGAAATTTAGGAACTCTAAGAAGGGTACTTGATGATTTATCTGGAATCTTTCTTGCCTAGATTTCCCTGATTCAATTTTTCTGTTAAGTCTCTTCTCTTGTCCCTGACTTTCTAGTTTTTGGTATCTTTCTCAAGTTTGTGTTTGTCTGTCCTGTCTTTAAATATTGATATTCTTCTGGCTTCACTTTTATGGTCTTTTTTTAACTTAGTTTCTCCTGTCTCCTTATATGATATTCTCCAAGGACTTGGCTTCATGTTTTACTTGTCTTTTTTTTTTTAAGCCTGTCTTCTGATGACTTCATGAGAGTCTTTATCCCTGACCTTTCTGGTGAGCTTTGGGCTCCCTTTTCTTTTATTTTCTTCTCAGTTTTGCAACTTTTTGTTGTGTCCTAACCTTACTAATATGAAAATTAAAACTATGCTAAAAGTAGGAGGGATGGAATGATGAAATCCCATAATACCATCAGCTTTAATAGTTTTTTACATTTACCTGTTATATTGTATGTTAACCCTTGAAAGATTGTTGCTGAATCACGAAAGATGCCAGGATTCTTGGCCTCTGGAGGAGAAGGATTCAGTCTGGGGCCAGAGACGAGGCTTGATAGCTCAGAGCTTTTGTGTAATAAAGTTTTATTAAAGTATAAAAGAGATAGAAAAAGCTTCTGACACAGACATCGGAAGGGGGATGGAGAGTGCCCCCTTGCTAGTGTTAGCAATGGAATTATATACCTTTTAATTAGTTATTACAGTGAATCGAAAGAATGGAGTTTGTGAAAATTTTACCAGACCCACTCCCACAATTACATTTTAGGATAACAAGATTACAATTAAATAATAGAAAGATCCTACCAGACCCACTCCCATATATATTCTAAGATATCAGGATTAGTCAGAAGGTTTTCCGGAAGGAGAAACTGCCCTCACGCAGGATATATTGTTGTATAATCCCTAGTACAGAGTTTAAACTGAGTTGTGTAATTGACTAAGACTAAGGAATGTAGATAAAAAAAGTTTGTCCTTTCCTCCTCCTTGAGAATTCCAGACCCCTATCTCCACTTCCAGAGCCCCAGACCCCTTTCTCCTCCTTGGGGACCCTGCACTTCTTATCAGTCTGCCTAAGAATTGACTCTGGTACTTTTGACCTGATACTTAAAAAAAGGCATTGGAATATTTAAAAGAAAATTCTCTACATACATTATTTCATTGTAAATATTCTGGCATGACCTCTAATTGATAGTTTTTTTGAAGAAAATAAAACCTCTCTACTGGTATCATACCTAACAAAATTAGTAATAGTTCCTTATTAACATCAAATAATTAGTCATTGTGCAAATTTCTCCAGTTGTAACCAAAATGTTTTTATACAGTTGGTTTGTTAAAGTCAGGATCCCATGAAGGTGTGGTTCATATTCTGTTTATGGCTCTTTAGCTCTTAGGTTTATTTTTTTCTGTAATAGTGTCTCTCACTTTTTTTTTTTTCCCCTAATGCTATGAGTTTGTTAGAAAAATCAAATTCTTTAAAATATCCTACAGTTTGGATTTGGTTGATTGCTTCCTTAAAGTGTTGTTTAGCTTATTCATCACTTTATTATGTAAACTGATAATTAGAGCTAAACGTTTGGTTTGATTCATGCTTATTTTCTTTTCTTTTTGGCAAGAGTATTGTGTAAACTGATAATTAGACCTAAAAGTTTGGTTCAATTCAGTCTTCTTCCCCCCCCCCCCCCCCCCCCCCCCCCCAGGAATCCTTCATAATTGGTGCTCTGTACTTATTGCATCATATCAGGTGACATATAATATCTGACTGTCTTAAGTTTAGTGATATTGAGATTGATCTTATTTGCTTCAGACAGTATCAGCCTGGTATTATTCCATAATAAGTTTTTTCTACAGTCTTTCATCTGATACCTTTAGTATTCCTTGAGACCCATGTTTTCATTAGAAATGACGAAATGTGGTTTTTCTAATATTGTCATTTTTCTGTATTTGTTAGTTGGAATTCTTCTATTAATGATATTTCCCTCATCAACAGTGTGGTTGGTGGTTTAGTCGCTAAGTTGTGTCTGATTCTTGCGATCCCATGGATTGTAGCCCTCCAGGCTCTTCTGTCCATGGGATTCCTGGCAAGAATATTGGAGTGGGTTGCCATTTCCTTCTCCATATCAGCAAGGTAGTGAGATTGAAGTACTGTTCTTATATGAAAAGTGGGGTCATCTCTCCTTTCCTTCCTTATTTAACAGCTTTAGTGAGGTATAACTTATATATCACAAAATTTACCCATTGTAATTGTAGTTAAGTGATTTCTAGAAAATGTATATAGTTGCGAGCCATCATCACAATCCAATTTAGAATATTTCTATCACCTCATATTTCCTAATGCCTATTTGTACTCAGTTTCTATGTGTACTTCAGTCCCAACAACACTGGTCTATTTTCTATCTTTGTATATTTTTCTTTCCTAGAAATTTTATATAAATAGATTTATATAATATGTTGTCTTTTGTGTCTGACTTCTTTTACTTGGAATAATGTTTTTGAGGTTTATCCGTGTTGTTGTACATATTAGTAGTTCATTTCTTTTTGTTGATGAATGATACTCTATTCATAGAACTTTTTTCCCTTTCCATTCACTATTTGATGAATGTTTGGATTGTTTCAATTTTTTACTATTATGAGCAATTTGCTTTGAGTATATGGATGCATGCTGAGTTGTACGCTAAGTATATGTTTAACTTAAACTTTCAACCTGTATTCTAAAGTTGAGTGTGTTCATGCTAAGTCACTTCAGTCATGTCCAACTCTTTGCAACCCTATGGACTATAGCCCGCCAGGCTCCTCTGTCCATGGGATTCTCCAAGAAAGAATACTGGAGTGGGTTTCCATGCACTCCTCCAGAAGATCTTCCCAACCCATGGACCAAACCTGTGTCTCTTGTGTCTCCTGCATTGGCAGATGTGTTCTTTACCACTAGCGCCACCTGAGAAGCCCTTTCTAAAGTCACTGTACCATTTTACATTCCCACCAGCAAAGTATGAAGATATTCTATATCATCCCCAAGATTTGATAATGTCAGTCTTTTGGGAATATAGTTATTCTGATGGATGTGTAGTGACATCTCGTATTTTTAACTTGCATTTTAATACTGTTGAGCATCTTTCCATATGCAGATTAGCTATTCATATACCTTTTCTTGTAAAATGCTTATTCAGATATTTTATCCATTTTGAACTGGGTAGTTTGTCTTCTTATCAAGTTTTTTTTTTTCTTTTTAAACATATTCTAAATATAAATCCTTTATCAGATAAAATATTGGTAAATACTTTATCCTAGTTTAATTTTTTCGTTCTTCTAATGGTATCCTCTTATGGCTCAGGGTAAAGAATCTGCCTGCAGTTCAGGAGACCTGGGTTTGATCCTTGGGTTGGGAATATCCGGAGAAGAGAATGGCAACTCGCTCCAGCATTCCTGCCTGGAAAATCCCATGGACAGAGGAGCCTGGCGGGCTGCAGGCCATGGGGTTGCAAAGAGTGGAATACAACTGAGCGATTAACACTTTTCACTTTATGAAAAACAAAAGAAGTCCAGGTTAACAATTTTTTTTTCTTTTATGGGATCATATTTTTGGTGAAATGTTTGCTTTACCAAGGTCACTTCTACAAATTTTATTTTATTCCTTACATATAGGCCTGTGGTCCATTATGTGTTAATTTTTGTGTGTATGGTGAGAGGTAAGGATCTGTTTTTTTTTTTTTTTGGTAGATTGTTTCTAATACTCAAGGAGATCCAAGGACCCTCTTAAATTGGGCAGTCTGATAAATGGACAGACACTTGAGTAACCTCAGACAGAGTGCTTAGAAAAGTCCTTGGCACGCGGGAAACACTTAAAATATCCTTGCTTATTTTTATTGGTAGTGTGTTATTACTCTTTATTATTTGGGAACTGCCACATTATATTCATACCATATCTGAACCTGTAAGGAGCCTCCAGAGGTCCAGAACCACTTTAAGCCTCTGAAATATATATATTTGTGATACATAAATACAAAGTGGCATATAAGGGCCAGTGACATTAAAAGCCATATAGGGTGATTTTGTATTCATAGAGAAGGTACTCTCTTTAGGGAAATGGTTTTAATTCTGGAATCTACCAGAATAAATTAGAGTTATGATGAAAGCTATTTCCTGGGAGCCATTTTTAGGTAAGGAAGAGAATGAAAAGTTTTCTACCATGTAGACTTCCCTACTGAAACTGAATTTTCATCTTTTCTCATGAAAGGTTTGTAGATTCTCTTCTGTAGACACACATTCTCTCTCTTACATAGACACACACTGTGTCTCACACACACACAATACACTTGAACCTTGGACAACACAGATTTGAGTTGCACAGGTCCACTGATACACAAATTGTTTTCAATAGTAAATACTACAGTGCATGGTCTTTGGTTGACTCCATGGATGCTGAACCACAGATAAGGAGGAACTGCAGATACAGAGGAACCACTTACATGGAGAAACCAATATGGAGGACTGGCTATAAGCTGTATGTGGATTTTCAACTGCAGAGAGGATGGGCACCCCTGGCCCTCACATTGTTCAAGGGTCAGCTACATACTGCCACAAATATACTGCCTTCAAAGCTCTTCCTGCAGATGTGTGTATTGCTTGCTCCCTCTCTTCTCTCCAGTCCCTCCTCAAATTTATCATCATAATGAGAGATCTTTTCTCATCCAAGTATTTAATAATGGCATCCCCTTTTGGTCAATATCTCCACTCTCTCCCATTGTCTTTAAGGTTATCCTATCTTCTACCAGGGTACTTTGAGCGTAAGAGTGTGTTTTTAGTATTTCCACCAAGACAACAACTGTGAAAAGGATACTGCTCAGGGCAAATAGGGATGGAGATAGTCCTCCTGTTTTTCTTCCTAGCACTGATATATTTTCTCTCATCAGAATGATAGTTTCATAAGAGTATTGACTTTTCCTTTTTTGTGGCTGCTGTGTGCATATGACAATACCTGATACATACTAGGTGTTTAATGTTCAAAGGAGTTAAGTAAAATACCATAAATGTATCATATGACTGCCTCTCATTACTCTTTCCATGAGTGCTGGAATTGTCCAATTGAAAGATACCTATTTGTAATATAATCCTTTGATTAGGAAATGTACTTTGTATTTGAAAATTTGTAATATATTAATGACTACCTTGGTTACATACCCTTCAACATTTGGATAAAGAGAAGATAGGATCTTTATTTTTATTGCAGTAGATTACTAGCTGCCCCCTCTTGCCTATAGGGAAAAATAGCAGTTTCATTAGAGCCCCTGCTTTATCGCTTCTGAGAATTGCTGCTTGTTTGGTGTCTGCAGTATTTAAAATGCTTTCACATGAAGATTTGAAGGCTGGGAATAAATCCTTCAGTGTCTTTGAGTGAGAGACTCCCTGCCTCAGTCATCAAGAGAGCTTGTAGGACTCAGGATTCATATTTTAAATCCACGATAGCAAATGCATTCCCACCAATTCCCCTTGTAGTTAAAGCAGATAAATAGACATTTATTGGAAATTGTTATAGCGATTACTCTTGTTGGTACAAAGGATTAATGGTATTCTGGCACTCTCTCTTAAGAAGTTTATTATAGCTTTTAACTTGCTGTACATGATTAAGATACCCATTTGAATGCAGAATTCCAAAGAATAGCAAGGAGAGATACGAAAGCCTTCCTCAGCAATCAATGCAAAGAAATAGAGGAAAACAATAGAATGGGAAAGACTAGAGATCTCTTCAAGAAAATTAAAGATACCAAGGAAACATTTCATGCAAAGATGGGCTCAATAAAGGAAAGAAATGGTAGGGACCTAACAGAAGCAGAAGACATTAAGAAGAGTTGGCAAGAATACACAGAAGAACTATACAAAAAAGATCTTCACAACCCAGATAATCAGGATGGTGTGATCACTCACCTAGAGCCAGACATCCTGGAATGTGAAGTCAAGTGGGCCTTAGAAAGCATCACTACAAACAAAGCGAGTGGAGGTGATGGAATTCCAGTTGAGCTATTTCAAATCCTGAAAGATGATGCTGTGAAAGTGCTGCACTCAATATGCTAGCAAATTTGGAAAACTCAGCAGTGGCCACAGGACTGGAAAAGGTCAGTTTTCATTCCAATCCCAAAGAAAGACAATGCCAAGGAATGTTCAAACTACCACACAATTGCACTCATCTCACACGCTAGTCAGTTCAGTTCATTCAGTTCAGTCACTCAGTCGTGTCCGACTCTGTGACCCCATGGATCGCAGCACACCAGGCCCCCGTCTCCATCACCAACTCCCGGGGCTTACCCAAACTCATGTCCATTGAGTTGGTGATGCCAGCCAGCCATCTCATCCTCTGTCGTCCCCTTCTCCTCCTGACCCCACTCCCTCCCAGCATCAAAGTAATGCTTAAATTTCTCCAAGCCAGGCTTCAGCAATACATGAACTGTGAACTTTCAGATGTTCAAGCTGGTTTTAGAAAAGGCAGAGGAATCAGAGATCAAATTGCTAACATCCGGTGGATCATCAAAAAAGCAAGAGAGTTCCAGAAAAACATCTGTTTCTGCTTTATTGACTATGCCAAAGCCTTTGACTGTGTGGCTTGCAATAAACTGTGGAAAATTCTGAAAGAGATGGGAATACCAGACCACCTGACCTGCCTCTTGAGAAATCTGTATGCAGGTCAGGAAGCTATAGTTAGAACTGGACATGAAACAACAGACTGGTTCCAAATAGGAAAAGGAGTACGTCAAGGCTGTATATTGTCACCCTGCTTATTTAACTTCTATGCAGGGTACATCATGAGAAATGCTGGGCTGGAAGAAGCACAGGCTAGAATCAAGATTGCTGGGAGAAATATTAATAACCTCAGATATGCAGATGACACCACCCTTACGGCAGAAAGTGAAGAAGAACTAAAGGACCTCTTGATGAAGGTGAAGAGGAGAGTGAAAATGTTGGCTGAAAGCTCAACATTCAGAAAACAAAAATCACGACATCCAGTCCCATCAGTTCCTGGCAAATAGATGAGGAAAAGTGGAAACAGTGGCTGACTTTAATTTCTTGGGCTCCAAAATCACTGCAGATGGTGACTGCAGCCATGAAATAAAAAGACTCTTGCTTCTTGGAAGAAAAGTTATGACCAACCTAGACAGCATGTTAAAAAGCAGAGACATTATTTTGTCAGCAAAGGTCCATCTAGTTAAAGCTATGGTTTTTCCAGTAATCATGTATGGTTGTGAGAGTTGGACTATAAAGAAAGCTGAGCACTTTAGAACTGTTGTGTTGGAGAAGACTCTTGAGAGTCCCTTGGACCGCAAGAAGATCCAACCAGTCCATCCTAAAGGAAATCAGTCCTGAATATTCATTGGAAAGACTGATGCTGAAGCTGAAACTCCAATACTTTGGCCACCTGATGCGAAGAATTGACTCATTTGAAAGAACCCTGATGCTGGGAATGATTGAAGGCGAGTGGAAAAGGGGATGACAGAAGATGAGATGGTTGGATGGCATCACCAACACAACAGACATGAGATTGAGTAAACTCCGGGAGTTGATGATGGACAGGGAGGCCTGGCATGCTGCAGTCCATGGGGTCACGAAGAGTTGGATATGAGGTCAGTTGCAAAGAGTTGACTGAACTGATAAGGAAAGCTTTCTGAAATTTTAGTTCAGTTCAGTCACTAAGTCGTGTCCAACTCTTTACGACCCCTTAGGCTGTAGCACACCAGGCCTCCCTGTCCATCACCAACTCCCGGAGCCTACTCAAACTCATATCCGTTGACGGTGATGCCATCCAACCATCTCATCCTCTGTCATCCCCTTCTCCTGCTTTCAGTCTTTCCCAGCATCAGGGTCTTTTCAAATGAGTCAGTTCTTCACATCAGGTGGCCAAATATGGGAGTTTCAGCTTCAGCATCAGTCCTTTCAATGAATCTTCTGAGTTGATTTCCTTAGGATTGACTAGTTTGATCTCCTTGCTGTCCCAGGGACAGAATCTTCTCCAACACCACAGTTTGAAAGCATCGATTCTTTGGCAGTCAGCTTTCTTTATAGTCCAAGTCTCACATTCGTCCATGACTACTGGAAAAACCATAGCTTTCACTAGATGAACCTTTTTTAGCAAAGTAATGTCTCTGCTTTTTAATATGCTGTCTAGGTTGGTCATAACTTTTCTTCCAAGGAGCAAGCATCTTTTAATTTCATGGCTGCAGTCACCATCTGCTGTGATTTTGGAACCCCAAAAAATAAAGTTTGTCACTGTTTCCATTTTTTCCCCATCTATTTCCCATGAAGTGATGGGACCAGATGCTATGATTTTAGTTTTCTGAATGTTGAGTTTTAAGCCAACTTTTTCACTCTCCTCTTTCGTTTTCATCAAGAGGCTCTTTAGTTTCTTCGCTTTCTGCCATAATGGTGGTGTCATCTTCACATCTGGTTATTGATATTTCTCCCGGCAATCTTGATTCCAGCTTGTGCTTTATCCAGCCCTGCATTTCGCATGATATACTCTGCATAGAAGCTAAACAAGCAGGGTGAAAATATACAACCTTGGCATGCTCCTTTCCCAATTTGGAACCAGTCTGTTTTTCCATGTCCAGTTCTAAGTGTTGCTTCTTTACCTGCATACAGATTTCTCAGGAGGCAGGTCAGGTGGTCTGGTATTCCTGTCTCTTTCAGAATTTTCCAGTTTATTGTGATCCACACAGTCAAAGGCTTTGGCATAGTCAATAAAGCAGATGTAGGCATTTTTTTGGAACTCTCTCGCTTTTTCAGTGACCCAGTGGATATTGGCAATTTGATCTCTGGTTCCTCTGTCTGTTCAAAATCAAGCTTGAACATCTGAAATTTCTGAAATTTGGCAATGTCTATTTATTGACCTAAAGACTTCCCTGGTGGCTCAGATGGTAAAAAATCTGCCTGCATTGCAGGAGACCTGGGTTCAATCCCTGAGTCAAAGATCCCCTGGAGAAATGAATGGCTACCCATGCCAGTGTTTTTGCTTGGACAATTCCGTGGACAGGGTAGCCTTGTGGCCTATAGTCCATGGGGTTGTAGAGATTCAGACACAGCTGAGCCACTAACACTTTCACTTTTGTGTTCAATCTCTATTTCCTCTATGCTCCACAAAGGAATTTCCATTTTAAAGTCTGATATTCTAGTTTAGTATTACTTATTTTTGAAAATTAAATAAATGGAATCATTGTTTGCAAATTCTTTTGTCCCAGGCCTATTTTGCTTAGCATTTTTGCTGAGAAATTGATTTTTGTTTTGATAACTAGTTCATTTATCTTTGTTGCTGTGTAGTATCTCATGTGACTGTACTCCAAGTTGTTTATTCTGTTATTAATGGGCATTTTGCTTATTTCCATTTGTGCTGTTATGAATGAAGTTACTATGAACATTCTTGATTACATGCCTTGATGTTCATGCGTGTGCATATCTATTTGGTGTGTGTGTGTGTGTGTGTGTGTATATATATATATATACATATATATATATGCGTGCATGCATGCTAAGTCACTTCAGTTGTGTCCGACTCTTTGTGACCCCATGGACTGTAACCCATCAGGTCCTCTGTCCATGGGATTCTCCAAGCACAAATACTTGAGTGGGTTGACATAACCTTCTCTAGGGGATCTTACCAACCTAGGGATTGAATCCATGTCTTTTACACCTGCTGCATTGGCAGGTGGGTTCTTTACCACTAGTGCCACCTGGGAAAGCCATATACTTATATATATATACACATATATATGTGTGTGTGTGTGTGTAATTGCTGAGTCTTAAGGTGAATATGAGTAGACAGTGCCAAGCAGTTTTCAGTGTTGCTCTGTTGATATACCCTCTGCCATTGGTGAAAGTTCTGCTCGCCATATCCTTGCCAGCTCCTGGAATTGCCAGACTTTTTCATTTTAGTCATATGGTGGGTGAACAGTGGTTTCATTTTGCATTTCTGTAAAGATAAATGACATCATCTTTTCTGGATATCTTTGTGTGTGTGTGAAATGCTTGTCTTTTGCTCATTTCTCTTTTTGGTTGTTTATTACTTTCTTACTAATTTGTAGGGCTTCTCAATATTTTCTAGTTAACAAGATTTATGTCAGTTATGTGTGTTGTAAGTACAGTAATTTCTCACTCTGTGGCTTGCATTTTCAATCCATTAGTGATTCTTGTTGTCTTCCTCATTGAAGGCAGATTCCTTACCATCTGACCCACCAGGGAAGCCCCTTATGTTTAGTGCTTTTTGGGATTGTGTTTTTCCCTATCCCAGTGGGTCGCTGTTTCTGTTTGTGACGCCAGTTGTCTTGCTGTTCCCACTGTTCGCTGCACCCAGGGTCGGCAAGGCACAAGCTAAGAGGCTGGAAGAAGACTCTCGGAACCATGGAAACTGCAGACACGGTTATTTTCTTCTGGCTGGCACAGCAGCTGCAACTCAGTCTCTGTCCTGGCCGACGTGGCAGCTGAAGCTGCAGCCATAACATAGCCATAATGTAGCCATAAGGTTGCCATAACATAACTTCATGTAACGTAACCATGATGTCACTCCAGTGAAGGCCCAGTGCAGCGGCAGCCAGGGCTTTCATGGTGAAGCTCGTAAGGCATACTGCACAAAGGAGCCCATGACCAAGTGAGTAACTCGTGACACTCATACACAGTGCTGTAAGTGACCTTAGCCATTACACAGCTGTGCAAAGTCATATTTTCAGAACATGGAATGAATGAGCATGAGAGCATGGGGAAAAAGAGCCAGACTGGAGCCATCTTGTTAATTTCCCACACTCAAGTTATGAAGATACTCTATATGATTTTCTAGAAGCCTTATTTCTACCATATACATTCAGGTTTGCAGTCTTCCTCTGATTTTATTTTTATATATGGTTGAAGTAAGGATAATATTTTATTTTTATTTTCTGCATATCTAATTGGGCAATACCATTTGGTGAAGAGACTTTTATTCCCCTTGCTCATAATGTTTATCACAAGCTAAATGCCTGCCTACTTGTGGATTTTTTTTAAATTTATATATTTTCTGTTTTGTTTCATGAGTCCTTGCATAAACATTATGCTTTCTTAATTACTAGAACTTCACTTTTGATATCTGGTAGTTTAAGCCCTCCAGGTTTATCCTTTATGAAGACTGTCTTAGGTATTTCTAGTGTCTAAAGTATGCTAATTTTAGCCCTAAATGTACCCTTGAATGATTATTCACATTTGAGTACTCCATAACCATCAAGACAGAGAATATTTCCAACATCTGAAAAGGTTTTGTACCTCTGCCAGTCAATACCCCCCCTCACAATAATCACTGTTGTAACTTTTGTCAGTATTGATTACTTTTGTCCATTTTTTGGGATGTAATATAAATTAAATCATGAATATATATTTGTTTGAATGAGTTTTTCATTCAGCCTAATGTCTGTGAATCACCTATGATGTTGTATTTCATTAGTCCATTCTTTTTTATTGCTCTTTAGTATTCCATTATATGAAAGTAATTTATTCATTTCTTGTAAATGATGATTGTTTTAAGGCTTATTATGAATATTCTCACAAATATCTCTCAGTAAGCATTTATATTCAGTTCTCTTGGAGTGGAATTTCTGGGTCATAGAATAGATGTATATTTAGCTTTATTTGATACTGCTGAACACTTTCCTAAAAATAATTGTACAATTCCTTCTGAGTATTGAACTTTGTATGTGAAAAATTATAGAAATAATTGGGGACATAACATCATACTATTGTTCTCCAAATAGGCTTTATGTTTGCCTTTTATTTCCCTTCTGTAGGATGTCAGTGGTACCAGCAAACCTCTATCATGTCAGTCTAATGGCAGAGATTAAGGTGATTTGAAACTGGGTTTCTTTCTGAGTTACAAGGACCAGGGGAGGGTATTTCCAATTTATCCTTACTTCTGTGATGTTGTCTTTTATACACTCTTATATAAACTGTGGAGAATTTATGAAGACCTCTCCTTCTTGGTGTAGGCCCTATAGTGATTTTTTTTTCATTTATTTTTATTAGTTGGAGGCTAATTACTTTAGAATGTTGTAGTGGTTTTTGCCATACACTGACATGAATCAACCATGGATTTATGTGTGCTCCCCATCCTGATCCCCCCTCCTGCCTCCATCCCCATCCCATCCCTCTGGGTCTTCCCAGTGCACCAGCCCTGAGCACTTGTCTCATGCATCCAACCTGGGCTGGCAATCTGTTTCACACTTGATAATATACGTGTTTCAATGCTATTCTCTCAGAGCATCCCACCCTCGCCTTCTCCCACAGAGTCCAAAAGTCTGTTCTATACAGCTGTGTCTCTTTTTCTGTCCTGCATATAGGGTTATCGTTACCATCTTTTTAAATTACGTATATATGCGTTAGTATACTGTATTGGTGTTTGTCTTTCTGGCTTACTTCACTCTGTATGATGGGCTCCAGTTTCATCCATCTCATTAGAACTGATTCAAATGTATTCTTTTTAATACCATTGTGTATTTGTATCATAGCTTTCTTATCCATTCGTCTGCTGATGGGCATCTAGGTTGCTTCCATGTCCTGGCTATTATAAACAGTGCTGCGATGAACATTGGGGTATAGTGATTTTTTAAATTATTTTTTGGCTGCCCTGGGCCTTTGTTGCTGAGAGTGAACTTTCTCTAGTTGTTGCAAGTGGGGGCTACTCTCTAGTTGAGGTGTGTGTGCTTCTCATTGTGATGGCTTGTCTTGTTGCAGAGCACAGGTTCTAGGTACATGGACTTCAGTAGTTACGGCATTTGGGCCCTGTAGTTGTGACTCACAGGCTCTAGAGCACATGCTCTGTGGCATGTGAGCTAAGTTGCCCTACAGCATGTAGAATCTTCCCAGACCAGGTATCAAACCCATGTCCCCTGCTTTGGTCGGCAGATTCCTAACCACTGGACCACTGGAGAGGTCTCCTGTAGTGATATTTTTCTTCTAGGTCTATGAGATCATCAAAATCTCAGCTAAGTTTATTAATCCTTAGTTTGCCATTTCTGGGATTAGCAGATGCCCTTGGGGAGAAAGCAGTTCCAATGTTTGGCTCATCTCCCTGGCTCTTCTTTCTTTTCCCATAACTTGGCCCTGTAATTCTTCACTGCCTTATTAGCTTCTCTGTGCCTTCAAGCAGATTAAAAAAAAAAAACTTGACCAGATTTTCTTAGTCTGCTTTATGTAAATTGCCATTATCTGAAGCAGAAATCTGTTCCTCATTAATACCCTTTCTACCCTCATCCTGTGTCTCTGTGTACTCTCCCATTTGTCCCCACCTCATTATATCTATTTACTTATTCTAAGTATATGTGGACTAATATTGCATAGTTAATTATTACATCTTTCTATAATCCATGTTCTTTCATTTAAAAAGCACACATTTATATTCCTACTTGTTTATTTTTCTAGATGAACTTAAACTCATTTTTAAGGTCTAAGATAAACCTCTTTGAATTTTAATTATTTTGAAAGAACTAGCATTTTTGTATTATTCATTCTTCCCATGTAGATAAATGATATATATTGATTTATTAAACTTACGTTTTCTTTCACCCTGTTACCAAGGTTTTGGGGTATGTGTGTGAGTGTGTGTTTGTTTGTATAGTTGCCATGTATTTCATGTTTATTTTCATATTTATTTCTAACTGTTGCATATTTCGTGACTATTGAGAATAAGGTTCTTTGCATAATTTTCCTTTCTTTCCTTTTTTGGTAGTTAATATGCAAGAAAGTGAAAAAATATTTGTTGGGTATCCATTCATTTCGCTGAACCTTCATATTGGTGGTGGTGTTTTTTTTTCAGTCTGTTTCAAATATTTGTTCATGATTAGTCTAGGTATTAAAAATTTGTTAATTTGCATTTCAATCAGAGTATGTGGCCTATAATAGTACTGCTTCTTGAAATTTAATGGTGATTTCCCTGAGCATCTGGGTTAGGAATCACAGATAAACATGATTTGTTTGCTTAAAAAGGTGTGTTCCCTTTGTGTTGGTAACAACATTTGAAGCTTTCTTTCTGTATCTTACTTTAGCTTACTGATTGCATTATGTCAGGTATTACATCAAAGCTAACATATAGGAGACCCTTATTAATGTCCATTCATGAGTCAGTGCTACAGCTTGCCTTCTTGACTTTTTCAGTTCAGGTCAGTCGCTTAGTCCTGTCCAATTCTTTGCAGCCCCATGGACTGTAGCGTGCCAGGCTTCCCTGTCCATCACCAACTCCTGGAGCTTGCTCAAACTCATGTCCACCAAGTTGGTGATGCCATCCAACTGTCTCATCCTCTGTCATGCCCTTCTCCTCCTGTTTTCAATCTTTCCCAGAATTGGGGTCTTTTCCAGTGAGTCAGTTCTTTGCATCAAGTGGCTAAAGTATTGGAGCTTCAGCTTTAGCATTAGTCCCTCCAATGAACATTGAGGACTGATTTCCTCTGGGATTGACTGTTTTGGTCTCTGCAGTCCAAGGGACTTGCAAGAGTCTTCTCCAATGCCAGAGTTCAAAAGCATCAATTCTTTGGTGCTCAGCTTTCTTTATAGTCCAACTGTCCCATCCTCACATGATTAAGGGCCCTGCATTAGCAGCACATGCCCTACTGTGACATAGCCACAAAGAAAGTATCTCATTTGACTGCTATGAAAAAGTTCAGATGCAGCTGTTCATTCATTTCATTCACTCATTCTTCCATCAGTTAATTGACTCATTTTCTATTCATTCTCCCACTAAACCTCCAGTGATAACCTACTATATACCAGGGCTTGCTCTGGTCCTGTGAATTTAAAAAAAAAACAAGAATGTATGGTCCCTTCCCTGAAAGAGTTCACATTCTAATGGGAGATGGAAATAAACAAAGCATGATTATGCCATGTGGTCAGTGCCAGGAGAGAGAACTGTGAGAGCACACAGGAGGCTGTTCACTCATCCCTGAGGGATAAAAATGGCTACTTGAATTAATATTCTTGTACAAGTCAGGTGAACAATTTTAGATGCTATAATAAGCAGTTCCCAAATCTCAGTGGCTTAATACAGTAAAGATTCATTACAGTCTGATGCAGGTCAAGTGACTTGCCTGGCAATTTCCCTCCCAGTGTTGACTCGGTGAACTAGCCTTTTTCCTTATTACAATACCATTGATTTTACATGTAGCTTCCATGCCCAAGAGCGAGAATATGGCAATTGTGTATGTGTTTGATGACTAGGCCTGAAAGTGGCACTTATTACCACTGCCCACATCCCTTTTGATCCCAACCAGATACCAAGGGAGATTGAGAGATGTTGTCCAGGGTCCAGGAAAAGGATATGGAACTGGTGAGCATCTCCTTAGTTTGCCTGAAGTCTTAAAGTTGTCTCAGGGTTACCCAGATAAAGAGAACTTGTATTTCAGGCAGAGGAGATATTCATTATTTGTAAATATGGAAATGAAAGTCACAAGCCTAGAGGTTTGAAGTACTCCAGGCAGCTCCATGGACTGAAGTATAGAGTATCAGACCAGAAGTTGTGAGAGCTGATAGTAGGCAGAGGAAGAGGGCCAGATCACACAGGGACTTTTATAATATATGAAGGGGTTTGGAGTCTATCCTGTGAGCGATAGGGAGAGATAGAGCAGTTTCAGTTAAAGAAGTGCCATTATTTGTTTGTATTTTAAAAGATTGCTCTGAAGCAGCAAGGAAACCAGGTCAGAAGCTATTGTAGTAAAACAAGAAAGAAATGATGGAATAGGGTCAGACTTGTTCCATGTCCTCAAAGTGGCCATAGGCAGACAGACATACTTTCTAGCCAGATTATAGTAACAAGTATACCTATATAGTAACAAGTATATCTATACAGTACCCAAAGATACCTAAACAGTAACAAGTACTGACATCAAGGCCCAAGCAAGAAGGTGTTTGCAGAAGATAAAGGGATTTATTTTAACAGGATATGAGACGAAATCATGGAAAATTTAAGAAAGCCATGTCTGTTTTCTCTCATCCAACAGCCACTTTTAAAGATGCAGAAATTTAGGTACAGTGAACAGCTGCTACTGTTCATGGTTACAGATTATGTGAACATTAGAACCAGAGTTAGGAACTCTGCTTGCCTTCCTTACTCTGTTCTAATGGACCAACACGAGCCCACAAGGCCAGTGTAGGCACTGAACATAGTAGGATGGTGATGAGGTTAGTATCCGTGGTCTTTGGTATCTCCAGCAAAGTGCTGAATATGTGCGATGAAGAAGAAAAAGAACTAGAACTTCAAGCTCAGACCCCATGCAGGTTAATTTCCTAGACCCTTTTCTACTCCAGGTAAAATCTAGACTCTCAGAGTGGGAAGAGATCTTAGAAACTAAATAATCTCTGGGAATTCCCAGATGCTCCAGTTGTAAGGACTCAGTGTGTTCACTGTGGTGGCCTGAGGTCAATCCTAGTCAGGGAACTAAGATCCTACAAGCCATGCAGCATGGCCAAAAAAAAAAAAAATATAGAGAAAACAGATGATCCTTTAAAATTGTTATGGAGGTATTAGCCAATGCAGTTAGACACAAAAAAGAAATTAGAAGCATAAAAACTGAAAAAGAGGAGATAAAATTACTGAGTATATACAAAAAGATTGTTGCTGTTCAGTTGCTCAGTCATGTCTGACTCTGCGACCCCATGGACTGCAGCATGCCAGGCTTCCCTATCCATCACCAACTCCCAGAGCTTGCTCAACTCATGTCCATCGAGTCAGTGATGCCATCCAATGATCTCATCCTCTGTCGTCCCCTTCTCCTCTCTTCAGCCTTTCCTAGCATCAAGGTCTTTTCCAATAAGTCAGATCACATCAGTCGGTCAAAGTATTGGAGCTTCAGCTTCAGCGTCAGTCCATCCAGTGAATATTCAGGACTGATCTCCTTTAGGATGGACTGGTTGGATCTCCTTGCAGTCCAGGGGACTCTTGAGAGTCTTCTCCAACACCACAGTTCAAAAGCATCAATTCTTCGGCGCTCAACTTCCTTTATGGTTCAACTCTCACATGCATACATGACTACTGGAAAAACCATAGCTTTAACTAGACGGACCTTTGTTGGCAAAGTAATGTCTCTACTTTTTAATATGGTGTCTAGGTTTGGTCATAGCTTTTCTTCCAAGGAGCAAATGTCTTAATTTCTGGCTGCAGTCACCATCTGCACAGATTTTGGAGCCCAAGAAAATAGTCTGTCACTGTTTCCATTGTTTCCCCATCTGTTTGCCATGAAGTGATGGGACAGGATGCCATGATGTTCAGTTTTTGAATGTTGAATTTTAAGCCCGCTTTTTCAGTCTCCTCTTTCACGTTCATCAAGAGTCTCTTTAGTTCCTCTTTGCTTTCTGCCATAAGGGTGGTATCATCTGCATCTCCATATCTGAGGTTATTAATATTTTTCTCTGCAGACTTTTTTTGCACATTAAAAAAAATTACTTATTTTTTAATTGAAGGATCATTGGTTTACAGAATTTTGTTGTTTTCTGTGAAACATCAACATGAATCAGCTGTAGGCATACATATGTCCCCTCTCTTGAACCTTCCTCGTATCTCCCCCCATCCCATCCCTCTAGGTTGATAAGAGCCTCTGTTTGAATTCCCTGAGACATGCCGCAGATTCCCGCTGGCTGTCTGTTTCACATATGGTCATGTAAGTTTCCACGGTGCTCTCCCCATACATCTCAGCTTCTCCTCCCCTCTCCCCGTGTCCTTACGTCTGTTCTCTGTGTCTGCTTCTCCATTGCTGCCTTGAAAATAAATTCGTCAGTACCATCTTTATAGATTCCATATATGTGTGTTGGTATACAATATTTATCTTTCTCTTTCTGACTCACTTCACTCTGTATAATAGGCTCTAGGTTCATCTACCTCACTAGAACTGACTCAGATGCTTTCCTTTTTATAGCTAAGTAATATTCCATTGTGTATATATACCACAACTTCTTTATCCATTCATCTTTCAGTGGACACCTAAGTTGCTTACTAGCTCTTGTAAATAAATTCTATTGTAAACATATTGTAAACATGTTCTGTTGTAAATAGTGCTGCAATGAATATTGGAGTACATGTATATTTTTCAATTTTGGTTTCCTCAGTGTTTATGCCTAGGAGTGGGATTGCTGGATCATATGGTGGGTTTATTCCTAGTTTTTTAGGAATCTCCAGACTGTCTTCCATAGTGGCTGTATCAATTTTCATTCCCACCAACAGTGCAAGAGTGTTCCCTTTTCTTCATTCCCTCTCCAGCATTTACTGTTTGTAGACGTCTTGTTGCTGGCCATTCTGACCACTGTGAGGTGATATCTCATTGTAACTTTAATTTGTGTTTCTCTATAATGAGCATCTTTTCAACAACCAACAAAGGATTAATTTCCAAAATATACAAGCATCTCATACAACTCAATACCAGAAAATCAAACAACCCAATCAAAAAGTAGGAAAAAGACCTTAACAGACACTTCTCCAAAGAAGACACAGATGGCTCCCTGCAGTCTTGATTACTTGTGCTTCATCCAGTCTAGCATTTTGCATGATGTACTCTGCATATATGTTAAACAAGCAAGGTGACAATACACAGCCTTGATGTATTCCTTTCTCAAATTGGAACCAGTCTGTTGTTCCATGTCCAGTTCTAACTGTTGCTTCTTGACCTGCATATAGATTTCTCAGGAGGCAGGGAAGGTGGTCTGGTATCCCCATCTCTTGAAGAATTTCCCAGTTTGTTGTGATCCACACTGTCCAAGGTTTTGGTGTAGGCAATGAAGCAGAAGTAGATGTTTTTCTGAAATTCTCTTGCTTTTTCTGTGATCTAACAGATATTGGCAATTTGATCTCTGCTTCCTCTGTCTTTTCGAAATCCAGCTTGAACATCTGGAAGTTCATGGTTCACGTACTGTTGAAGACTGACTTGGAGAATTTTGAGCATTACTTTGCTAGCGTTTGAGATGAATGCAATTATGAGGTAGTTTGAACATTCTTTGGCATTGCCTTTCTTTGGGATTGGAATGAAAACTGACCTTTTCCAGTGCTGTGGCCACTGCTGAGTTTTCCAAATTTGCTGGCATATTGAGTGCAGCACTTTCCCAGCATCATCTTTTATGATTTGAAATATCTCAACTGGAATGCCGTCACCTCACTAGCTTTGTTGTCAGTGATGCTTCCTTCCCTAGGCCTACTTGACTTTGCACTGTAGGATATCTGGTTCTCGGTGAGTGATCACAGCATCATGGTTATCTGGGTCGTTAAAATCTTTTTTTGTACAGTTCTGTGTATTCTTGCCACCTCTTAATATCTTCTGCTTCTGTTAGATCCATACTGTTTCTGTCCTTTATTGTGCCCATCTTTTCATGACATGTTCCTTTGGTATCTCTAATTTTCTTGAAAAGATACCTCGTCTTTCTATTATTTCTTTGCGTTCTTGTTTTCTTTTATTTCTTTGCGTTGATGACTTAGGAAGGCTTTCTTATGTCTCCCTGCTATTCTTTAGAAGTCTGCGTTCAGATTTATATACCTTTCCTTTTTCCTTTGCCTTTAGCGTCTCTTCTTTTCTCAGCTATTTGTACAGCCTTCTCAGGAATCCATTTTTGCATTTTTTTCTTGACTTTTTATGCTGGATTAATTTAGTATTGCTAATGGGCTGTCATAGCCATCAAATTGATGGGAACACTGCTAATTTTCAGTCCTTTCACTTTTCGGAGAACTTTTTAATTTATCTTATAGATACTTTGAACATATTCATTTCTCTCATCAAAAGTCTATTCAATTCTAACTTTCTTAAGATGAACAAATGGCTACTTCACTGACCAAAACTGAGGCTGTGTAGTGATCCACTTCAGTTTACTGTACCCTTGTCCTAAAAGTCACCTACATCATCAACTAATTCTTACTGCCTTTCTCCTAGTCCTGGAAGATAGGTTTTCTCCATTCTGCTTAAGATTTTTCTAGTTTGTTCTTTTTATTCTCCTCATGCCATCTCTAGTCTTGATCATTAGATTTTCCCCCCTCCTATAGCTCTCTTGCTGTTAACCCTCAGACTGTATAAACCTGTACGTTTACATCTTTAAAAGGTCTTTCCTGTCTTCATCCTCACTCCATGTAGCTACTATCCTATCTCTTTATTCCTCATTCAAAATATACTTCCTTATTTCACATATATTTTGTGAATTAGTTCTTTCAGTTCCTATAGAGTTGTTAGTAAAAACAGTGCAGGCTGAGTGCAAATCTCAGCTCAGGAATCACTTTATTATCCTCGTAACCTTAACCTTTAGTCTCTATTTCTTATCTGTGAAATGGAAGTAATAACTTGTTAGGGTTATTTTGGGGATTTGTATGAAGCTCATAAGAACTCAGTCTTGACACACAGAAGATACTCTCTAAATGGTAGTAAATAACACTGTTATTCTGACTACTCACAGCCGTTTTGAAAATATACAGTTTTCTACTTTGTAGTAATGTTTTTCAACTAGTTGAGGTTACAGAATGAGTGGCCTCAGAAAAAGTATAATGTTAGTATGTTTATCCTAAACTTGTTTGATTTCTAATAAAGTTTTATGTTCTGATGTTTTCTAAAAGATAGGATTTTTTTTTTATTTTGTGGTCAAATAATAATTATAATTATTGTGAATGCAATAGAGCAAGCTTCTTAAATGCCAGTCTCCTATTTAAGCATCATCTTTAGCATTAGCCCTTTCTGTTCTTCCATTTATTGGTAATAGAATGAGAAATAGCATGATATGTTCATGGAATGTGTTGTGTGACTCAAGGGGTGATAGAAAAGTCTTCTTAAGCAAAAGTTGCTTATCCACTGGCCTAGGATAAAATTTGTTTTGTAAACTTTTGATTGCCTGTCCAGATTTAGTCACTGTAAGAGAATATAGGGAATTCAGAAATGAATAAAATATAAGCTCTTTGTTCAAACAAGTATCCATCTTGATAAAATAAGAATCAGACATGTAAATAAATAATCAAAATCCTTGTATTTGTGCATTGGATTTGAGAGGATCAGAGAACTGTTGGTTAAGGCATTTACATGGAGGTTGACATTGCTCAAAATTATAGCAAGTTTTAGGTTTGAAAGAAACATAAGCCTGTTTTATCTTCAATGAAAATGTGATAGGGACCTTGAAGTTAAAACAATGTAGTGAGAAAAGATGAGCAGTTGACAAAATCAGATGGCATGAGACTAAAAGGAGAGGAATAGTTTTTTGGTAAAAGTTTAGTTTTTTGGAAAAAGCCTAGTGCTTCTATTGTCCTCTTTTTAAAAACTTCTACTATTTTTACTTTAAAGAAAAATTAATATATATATATATAATATGTATACAGAGTAAAAATTATAGAAAATACAGAAGAATTCTGAGAATTTTAAGCTGATTTTATATAGGTAACAAAATAACATTTGAAGAAGAAATGTGAAGTTGAACATGTAGAATGTGTGGCTCCCATTTTGTAGATCTGATGGAAGAGGCAGAAGAGAATTTTAACAAAAAACAGCATATTTCGAGCTCTCATGGTGATGCTGTTAGAACAAACACACATTTCTAGTCATAAACATAAAAAAAGCTTTTTAAAAAAGATTTCAAAATATATGAGTGTAGACATTAAGAATATTGAAACCCCCATACTCATCACTCAGTTCAGTAATGATCAACTCATGGCTAATGTTACTTCAATTGTATCTCCCTACTTCATCACCCTTTTCCTGATTATTCTGTAGCAAATCTCGGAGATAATATCATATTTTCTTTCACTTATAGATACAGGATTCTAAAAGGAACACCTAAAAGTTAACAATTTCTTAATATCATCAAATATCCACTCAGTTCACATTTCCCCATTTGTTCTGTAATTGTTTAATCATTTTGTTTGAATTTTAATTCAGATAAGATATATTCATCATATTTGCAGCATAAAATTTAAGTCTTAGGATTTTAAAATATCTTTGTGTCTTTCTTTTCATTACTGATATTAATAATTTGTGTCCTCACTTTTTTTTGAACAGTCTTGCGAGGCATTTATCTCTCAGTGAATTGAACCTTTTATTATTTTGATGCTTTTGCTTTAATGATTACTTTCTCTTTTACAGTATAGCCAAACCAGCCTTCTTTTAGCTGTCACATGTTATATATTTATCCATTTTTTTTCTGTTTTTCTGTATTGTTACATTTTTACATATATATCTTATGAGTGGTACTTCGAGAGAGGTTTTATTTAAAATCCAATTTGTCCTTTAATTTGACCATTTTAGATATTAATGCATGATATTATTATAGGAATGGTAAACAGATGAGTAATTATCAGGGATCACGGTTGGACTAGGGAGGGAGATAGATATGCTTAAGAGGAGCAACATAAGAGATATATGATGGAGCTTTTATGTATCTTGTCTGGTGGTGAATACACAGACCTGCACACCAGGTAAAAGTGTATAGAACTAAGTATAGACATACACATTCACACATAAATGAGTACAAGTAAAGCTGGAAACATGTGAATAAAATAAGTGGATTGTATCAGTGTCACAGTTGTTGTGATATATTTTATTAAAGTTTTGCAAGTTGTTACCTTTGGGGGAGGGGACTTCCCTGGCAGATCAGATGATAATCTGCCTGCATGCAGGAGACCCAGATTCCATTCCTAAGTCCAGGGAATCTGAAGATCCCCTGGAAAAGGAAATGGCAAGCCACTCCAGTATTCTTGCCTGGGAAATCCCATGGACAGAGGAGCCTGGCAGGCTACAGTACATGGGTCGCAAAGAGTCAGACAGGACTTAGATACTAAACAACAACAACAACCATTGCTAGAACCTGGATAAAGGATACATGGGATCCAGCAATGAAATAATTGCTTTCATTATCTTAAAAAAAAATTTAAATGTGTTTATTGATATATTTTAGTGTAAATCTATCATATGGCTATCTACTTTGTATTTGTTTGGACTGTTGAATATTAGTGCTTTTATTTTTTCTACTTTTCTTTTAATTGTCTGGTTTTTTATTTCTTATTTCCACACTTTTATTATTTGAAGGTACATATTCTTTAAATGTTCTTTCAGCAGTTACCATAGAGATTACAACATGTTTGAATTATCAAAGTTCTATTGTATTTTTATTTTAAACTCTTCTAGGGCAGTAAAGAACCTATCACTACTGAACTTCGTTCGTAACCTTTCTAGATAATATATTATTTTTTGTTATGCATTTTAATTTAGTGTGAAATTAAACGACACAAAATAGTATTGCTATTACTATATAGGCATCATTTATTTCACTTTATATCTATATTTTGCCTTTTTGGTTCTTTATTTCCTTTCATTTTTTTGAAAATCTTCTAGATTTATTGCTTCTTTCTAAGGAATATCCTTTCATGATTCCTTTCTTATAGTCTTTTGCTGACAGATTATCTTGATTTTTATTTCTCTGAAAATGTCTTTATCTCACCTTTTCTGAAGGATATATTTTTAAAAATTTTATATTGGAGTATAGTTGATTAACACAGTTGTATTAGTTTCAGATGTACAGCAAAGTGATTCAGTTACACATGTACTGAATATTGGTATTAGTGTCATCCAGCCCTTAGAAAATATTAACACTATTCCATTGTCTTTTTGCTGCCTTACTTCCTGATGAGAAATCATCTGTTAATTTTATTGTTACTGTTTTGAAGGTATTTTTTCTTTTTATGCTTGCTTTTAATATATTCTCTTACATCTGTTTTCCTGTAGCTTTGCTTCAGTGTACCCAACTCTGTGTGTGTGTGTGTGTGTTTTAATATTTGTTCTGCTTGAGATTTGTATCTTGATGTCTTTCATAAGATAAATTCTCAGACATTAACTTTTCAAATATTTTTCTCCTTTTCTCTTCTCTCTTTTTACAAATCCAATTACACATTGTTATTATCTTCTTACTCTTTTTTTTTTTCTTTTTTATGTTACTCCATCTTTTTGATTTTGCTTCTCTCAAGATGCTTTTGTCTTCCAATTCCATAATTCTCTCTTGAGTAATTTATAATCTGTTAGTAAATACATTTGTTATGGTTAATTTTTGGTTATTTTATTTTTTAGTTAAAAACTTTCCACTTGGTTCTTGTAATGCTTTCTAGTTGTCTGCTGACATTTTCGATCTTGTATTTTATTTTCTTGAGCATAGTAAGCATATTTTAAGTTGCAGTCTGATAACTATTTTTTCTGAATTTACTGTTGATTTGTTTTTATTTCCTGTTATTTCTCTTGTGTTTTGATCCCAGTGATTTTTTCCTTATATCCCTGGTTGATTTTCATTAAATGTCAGATTTTGTATATAAAAATTTTAGAAATAATTAAAAACCTTTTGTGAAGATATTTTCCTTCAGACAAGGTTTATGATTGTTTTAGAAGATTTCTAGAGGGCACTTGGAATTCTAGACCAACTTAATTCAGACAAGATTTGGGATGATTAAAATTTAAGCCTAAATTCTTAGTTGACTGTCTTAATCCTTTTGGGCTGGTACAGCAAAATACCATAGACTGGGTGGCTTATAAATAATAGAAGTTAGTTTTTCATAGTTCTGGAAGCTGGAAAATCCCAGATCAAGGAGTCAGCAGATTTGGTGAGGGTGCCCTTTCTGTTCATAGATAACCATGTTCTCTCTGTTTCCTCATGTGGCAGAAAGGATAAGGACATTTTCTGGGATCTTTTGGTCACCAGTGGCACTAATGGGCACTAATCCCATTAATGAAGCCTTAGCCCTAATAACCTCATAAAGGCCCTAACTCTAAATATTACACTTGGGCAGGGGAGATAGAATTTCAACATATGCATTTTGAGGGGATGCAGACATTCAGCATATAGCATGGGTTATTTATTTTTAATTTACTCTTATGGCTTATCTTTTCAAGATTCAGTCCTAAGGCCTAGCTACTTTACAGGCCATTGTCTCTTGCCTGCAGACCTCCCTTCTCATCTCTTCCCAAGGTCATGATACTCCAATTTTTGTAACTCTACTTCATGAGCTTATAAAAAGTTATATTCTGCTTCTTACCCTCTTAGCTACCTCTGTCAGAACTGTCAGATACCCAAAAAGAGAAACAGCTTCAAATACCAGGCTTACTTCTCTGTATTTATTTCTTATACTGAGTTTCAGATTTGTAATCTGTATACTATCTTCTTAGGTCTCTACTGCCTCAAGCAGGTTTTTTAGGTGTCTACCTTTTCAAGTTGATTTGAATAAGAAGTTTGTTTTTGAACCACTAATCTCTTATATTACCCTGCTATGTTCTGTTAAGAGCCTTTGTACATCCTGTTTGTCTTGCCTAAATCTCTAGTGTCTCACTCCACCTGACTCTCATGGGCTTCCCTGGTGGCTGAGAAGGTAAAGCATCTGCCTGCAGGGCGGGAGATCTGGGTTCGATCCCTGGGTTGGGAAGACCCCCTGGAGAAGGAAATGGCAACCCACTCCAGTGTTCTTGCCTGGAAAATTCCATGGACAGAGGAGCCTGGTAGGCTGCAGTCCATGGGGTCGCAAAGAGTCAGACACTACTGAGCGACTTCACTTTCTTTTTCATTTTCCTAACTTCTGGTTGACAGTTATTCATGCTAAAGAGATCTTCTCTGAATCTTCAGACTTTGCTGACTCCCTGACTGGATTATCTTGTTATTATACTTTACAGCACTACCTGAATGCCCCTGTTGTAGTTTGTAAATGTTTGTTTCTTTATTTTATTTAATGTTTGTCTTTTCAACTCAATGTCAGATCATTGAGGAAAAGGGCTATATCAGTTATTTTTTTCCTTATTACAGCCCCAATTTATGAGTTACAAGGAATATTTACTGTTTCTTCATAAATTAGGCATATAGGTATTGAGTTAAATGACTGAGATTTTCCTTGGTTGAAAGTAACAGAATTTAAAGAAAGAAAAAGATTTGTCTCATTCATGGGTTCTTAGACGGGAGAAAGGGTGTAATTTATATTTTATGCTTATTTTTGTAAATTTATAATAAAGTATTTCAGACATATTAAAAGTCTAAGGAGTTGTATAATATACCCAGCTGTGCCCATCACTCTGTTTAAGAAGTAAACTTAATTTATATTTATAAAAATATACTGGAAGAATAGAAATATGCCTCTCTCTCTCTCTCTCTCTCTCTCTATATATATATATATATATATAAATATGTATATATAGTCAACTGATCTTTAACAAAGGAGCAAAGACAATACTGTAGAACAAAGATATTATAGATTCTTCAGTAAATGGTGCTAGAGCAACTGGACATACACATTCAAAAAAGAATGAATCTAGATACAGACCATACACCTCTCACCAAAATTAAAACTCCTAATGGATCATGTATTTTTTTGGAATTTGTTAAACTTACTTATCCTCTGATTTGATGTCTATATTAAAAGAAATACACATGTAGAAAGTTATGGTGACTACAGAAAAACAAATTTGAAAGATCTTTGCCAGGTGAAAGGGCAGAAGTCCCTCAAAGTCATGTTAGTTAGTTTGATAGATGACTTTTCAGCTGCAATAGTGGAAGCTAAATGATAGTGAGATATCTATAATAGCCTGAAAGAAAACAACTACTGACCCCAAACTACACCAAGCAAAAAATATTTTGAAAGAATGATTGTAAAATAGACCTTTAGACACACAATTGAGTGTGTGCCACCAGTTTACCAAAGGAAATTCTAAAGAATATATTTGAGGCCGAAGGAAAGTGAAGATCATAGATGCAGAAATGATAGTGGAAAAATGAAAGTCATTTTGTATGAATAAATATAAATGAGCATTGATTGCTTAAAAAGGTAATTATGAAAGGTAAAAAATACACAGAGTTAAAATAACAGCAACATATCAGAAGTAATGAAAAAGGTATTTTTATAAGGTGTTAACATTAAAGTTTGATAAGTTAAAAGGATACATGTAATATTTTCAAGGGTAACTGCCGAAAAAACACAATTTGAGCATAAAAACTCCAAACCAGTACAGGGAAGACATTTGAAATAGTTCTTTTTAATAAATTCAAAGCAGGACAAAGTAGATAGAGGTAGATGTAGATTCAGAAGTAATTCTCATTAAATATAAGTGGATTAACTTCCAATTAAAAGATAAACATTGTCAGACTGGATTTTAAAAACCTAATCAAGTAGTTTTTAAGACTTAGATATAAGCCTTGGGAAAAAAAATGTTCAAGAGGCTCATGTCATATTGATAAAACTTAACTAGGAAGACAACAGTTTCCAGTTTGAACAGATCTAATAGTAAAGCCTCAAAGTAAATAAGGTATAAAGACCAACTGTAACCAACTGCAATGGGAGAATTAACACCCCTTTCTCAGTAGTTATAGAACAACCATAAAATCAATAAGAATATAGAAGATCAGGACAAAAGGATTACCACATTTTTACATGGACATATATAAAATGCTTAATCAACACCTTGCAACTACAAAATTATTTCATTTGATCATATTTTAAGCCACAAATTCAGTCTCAAATTTCAAACCATAATCATAATGTTTTCTGATCATGCTGTACAGTTAAATTTCAGCTAGAAAGCAGTAACAGAAAGACAACTAGAATATTGCCTTGTGTTTGGAAACTAAATTTATTTCTCAGGAACACCCGGGTAAAGAGGAAAGCATATCAGATATTAGAAAATATTTTGTATTGAATTGTAAAAATATTATAGAACAAAAGTTGCGGATGCAGCTGTGGTAGTACTTAGAGGGAAATGTATACTCTTAAATGTTTATTCTGTCAGCTTCCCTCGTGACTCAGTTGGTTAAGAATTCACTTGCAATGCAGGAGACTGCCTGCAATATAGTAGATACAGGTTTGATCCTTGGGTTGGGAAGATCCCCTGGAGGATGAAATGGGAACCCACTCCAATATTCTTGCCTGGAAAATTCCATGGATAGAGATACCTGTTGGGGTACAGTCCATGGGATCACAAGAGTCGGACACAATTTAGCAACTAAACCACCACCACCAATGGATCATAGACCTAACTGGAAAATGCAAAACTATAAAACTCCTAGACGTTAGCACAGGAGAAAAATCTCGATGATCTTGGGCATGGTGATATGTTTTTAGAGACAACGCAAAAGACACCATAGTTGTTTTTGAAAGAAACTATGGAAGAAATAATTGATAAGCTGAATCTGATAAGTTAAAAACTTTTGCTCTGTGAAAGGAAAAATCAAGAGAATTAGAAGACCAGCCACAGACTGGATGAAGATATTTGCAAAAGACACACCTGATAATGGACTATTATCTAAAATAAGCCAATAATGCTTAAAATTCAATGATAAGAAAACAAACAACCTAATTAAAAAATGCATCAAAAGCCTTAAGAGACACCTCACCAAAGATATACAGGTGGCAAATAAGCATGTGAAAAGATACTTCACACTGTATATCACTAGAGAAATGCAAATTAAAGCAATGAGATTGCTGTACATTCCTTAGAATTGCCAACATCTGGAACAGTAACAGCATGAAATGCTAGTGAGGATACAGAGCAAGAAGAACTCTCACTTACTGCTGGTGAGAATGCAGAATGGTGCAGACACTTTGGAAGACAGTTTGGTGGGTTTTTTCCAAAAGCTAGCTCATCCTTTCCATATGATCAGGCAATACTGCTCCTTGGTCTTTATGCAGAGTTGAAAATTTATGTCTACACAAAAGTCTGCACATGGATATTTATAGCAGCTCTATTCATAATCGCCAAAACTTGAAAGCATCTGTCTTTCAGTAGGTGAAGGAGTAAACTGTGGATATCCAGACAATGGGATATTATTCAGCAATAAAAAGAAATGAGCTATAAAGCCATAAAAACACATAGGGGAACCTTAAATGCATATTACTAAGTGAAAGAAGCCAATCTGAAAGCCTACATACTGTGTGATTTCAAGTACATGACATTCTGGAAAATACAAAACTGTAGAGACAATGAAAAGATCAGTGATTGTGGTGGTGGTGGGTTGTGGGGAGGAGAGAGGTAAATAAGCAGAGAACAGAGGAACAGAGCAGTGGAAATACTCTGTCTGGTATTATAATGATAGATAATGTCATTATTAGGACTTCCCTGTAGCTCAAACGGTAAAGAACCTGCCTGCAATGCAAGAGACCAGGGTTCGATCACTGGGTTGGGAAGTTCCTCTGGAGAAGGGAATGGCATTCCACTCCAATATTCTTGCCTGGAGAATTCCGTGGACAGGGAAGTCTGGTGGGCTGTAGTCCACGGGGTTGTAAAGAGTCAGACATGACTGAACAACTAACACACAATGTCATTATTACATTTGTCTAAACCCACAGAGTGTATATCACTAAGAGTGAAGCCTGAGGTTAACTATAGCCTTTGGGCGATTATGATGTATCAGTGTAGGTTCATGCTTGTTTAAAAAATGTGCATTCCTGTGAATGATAGTGGGAGAGGCTGTGCGTGTTTAGGGGCAGGGGATATATAGAGGCAATCTGTGTCCCTCTCTCTCAATTTTGTTGTAAATCTAAATGAAAATATTCTAAAAAATTAAGGCCTTAAAATCAGGAAAAAAACTAAAAAAATCAATTTTGACTACAAATTAATAAATCTATATGATAAAGAGCAACCAAAAATACACACAGTATACTAAGATATAAACATATATGTAGTCTACTGAACAATTACTTTGCCTTTTATGTACTTCTGTTGTAAAGTAATTATTGTTTATTATAAATTTGTTCATTTAAGGACATTTTTCTTTAAACTTTCAGATGATACAGCATTGTTTGAGTTGATTCAGCTAGTTCCACCAGGTACTGTATTATATTTTGATGAGGTAATTGACATGTGAACCCATTTTAATGAAATGCTTTTTATTTTTATTTTTTTTCTTTTTTTTTCCATTTATTTTTATTAGTTAGAGGCTAATTACAATGCTTTTTAAAAATGTCATCTTTTCCACTTCTTGCCACGTTAAGAGCAATGTTGAGTTTCTAGCATTGGTCCACTATATGTAAAATGTCAGTAGTCCAAAATAATATATACAGAAAGATTGACATAAATTATATGTGAACATGTTGTTCTATAATTGAATAAATAATCATAATTGAAAGTGAAAAATAACCTGATAGCATCCTAGCATATTTTGTGACATTCATAAAAATTAACATATTAAAAGTTCTTGTGATTTTTCTAAAACAGTATGCTTTTACTGATAAAGTAGTTCACTATCTTTGTTTTTGTGTATTGGCTGTTATTAGAAATGTAGGGGAATTAAAACTGTACCTAAGCAGTATAGATCCCTATGGTAGGTACAGTTAAAACCTGAAGGAAAGTTATATTTATATTATTGATTTCTATGATTATAGAAGAGTCTATCTTAAGTCCTTATTTTATGTGAGTCACAGGAGGCTATATTTTGTTGAAAGCTAGTAATCTAAAACTTTTGAATGTCACATACATACCTAATTCTGGTAACCACAAATTCTAAAAAATGTCTATATTTTTTTCAACATGTAATCTAATGTCTTATAATGGCAGGTAGAAAAGAATGGAAGATAGAAAAATAAATTGTATAGATGCTAATTAAGTTTTAGATGTATAAATATTATGTCAGTTTTATATGTTTAAAATGGTATTTTTTTCCCTAGGAATTCATAGGTACATAAAAAATTTACATGAATATCCCCTTCCTACAAAAGGAGAGAGAGAATCAGTAGTATGTATGACATTTCTTATAAGGAAATTTGTTAATTTGTTTAACATAACTTTAATTTTTTTCCTTTTATAGAAAAAAATTAAAAGCATGACCCTGAAGCAGGTATTTCATTAAGGCATCAGGCATTATATATTTGTACTTGATGATATTATTTCTAAATAGCATATTTTGTTATAATTTGAATCATAGGATATCTTTCTTGTAGTGGGTGAAACGTTGTCTACATATGATGAGAATACACGAGATTTCATGTTCCCGGGTCCAAATCAAATTTCTGGACACCATGATTCAAACCGCCAGGTTACCATGAGGAGGATTTCTGGCCTTCGAGTAAGTGCTTACTATTTTCTGAATCAAATTGTGATGCAGGATCATTGTCAAAAACTACCACATAGCCCTTAGTATCTGAAATGTGAAGAACTAACTCAAAGTTTAATTCTGTTTAAAACATAATTGTGTTATGAAATTATGCTAAGTCACTTCAGTTATGTCCAACTCTTTGCAATGCTATGAACTATAGCCTACCAGGCTCCTCTGTCCATGGGATTCTCCAGACAAGACTACCAGAGTGGGCTGCCATGTGCTCCTCCAGGGGATCTTCCCGTCTCAGGGATTGAACCTGATTCTCCTGAAATTCCTGCATTGTAGATGGAGTCTTTACCTCTGAGCCACTGGGGGAGCCCTATGAATTTATGATGTTATTGTAAACGTATTGAAACCTAAATGAAAATAACTTGCCAGAATGCATGCATCTACTTTCCAAAATTAACAATTATTATTTTACCTTATATTCTTCAGATTTCTCTCCTCTCCTTATCTCGCCTCCCCACTGGCCCTATCTGTCTCCTTATCTCTCTTCTCTTTATTTTTCTCTCAAAAAAATGACCAGCAAACATTTGAAAAGGTACATAATCCCGTTAGCATTTAGGAAAGTTCAAATTTAAACAGATAATTTCATTTTTATAGCTATAAGATTGGTAAAATTTAATAAATCTAACAAATACCAAAAGTGTGAAAAGTGGAAATGTTTATGTTTGTATGCCATGTAAATGGAACAACCATAATTCAGAATTATCTAGTAAAGTCAAAGATTCTCATAGCACTAATCTTCTAGGTGTATGTCTTTGAGATATGTTCTGTCTGATATACTAAGAACCTTCATAGGAATGTTCATTTGTAGCATTCATGATAATGAAAAATGGAAGTAATTTAAATGTCCATTAGTAGGAGTTTTTTGTTGTTCAGTTGCTCAGCTGTGTCCAACTGTTTGCGACCCCATGGACCAGGCTTCCCTGTCTTTCACTAACTCCAAGTTTGTTCAAATTGATGTCTTGTTGAGTTGCAGGCGTTTAGATAGAATAATTATTATATGTTCATGTAATGGAAATACGTATTCATACACCTAAAAGTGAAAACTGCATTAGGTAATAGCCGACTCTCATCTTTTCCTAACAACCTTTTCAGTATTCACTGGATGATTTAATCACATTTTTATTCCTGAAAATACTTTCTGTTAAGAGAGACTGAGTGAAGCCCCTGCTGTTTCAAAGAAGAAAAAAGTAAAAGTTGTCTTGGTGAAGTTTTTGGGATAATTTTTTTTTGCTAACTTTATAAAAGTAAGGAAATTAGCATTATATATGAGTCAATATGGTAAATAAAGTAATTTTTCCTGTAGGTCTAGGTTTTGATATATTCTATCCTCAGTTCAGTTCAGTTCAGTTCAGTCGCTCAGTCGTGTCCGACTCTTTGCGACCCCATGAATCGCAGCACGCCAGGCCTCCCTGTCCATCACCAACTCCCGGAGTTTACTCAAACTCATGCCCATCGAGTCGGTGATGCCATCCAGCCATCTCATCCTCTGTCGTCCCCTTCTCCTCCTGCCCCCAGTCCCTCCCAGCATCAGGGTCTTTTCCAGTGAGTCAACTCTTCGCATCAGGTGGCCAAAGTACTGTAGTTTCAGCTTCAGCATCAGTCCTTTGAATGAACACCCAGGACTGATCTGCTTTAGGATGGACTGGTTGGACCTCCTTGCAGTCCAAGGGGCTCTGAAGAGTCTTCTCCAACACCACAGTTCAAAAGCATCAATTTTTCGGCGCTCAGCTTTCTTCACAGCCCTACTCTCACATCCGTACATGACCACTGGAAAAACCATAGCCTTGACCAGACGGACCTTTGTTGGCAAAGTAATGTCTCTGCTTTTTAATATGCTATCTAGGTTGGTCATAACTTTCCTTCCAAGGAGTAAGCGTCTTTTAATTTCATGGCTGCAGTCACCATCTGCAGTGACCTTGGAGCCCAAAAAAACAAAGTCTGACTCTGTTTCCACTGTCTCCCCATCTATTTCCTATGAGGTGATGGGACCAGATGCCATGATCTTAGTTTTCTGAATGTTGAGCTTTAAACCAACTTTTTCACTCTCCTCTTTCACTTTGATCAAGAGGCTTTTTAGTTCCTCTTCACTTTCTGCCATAAGGGTGGTGTCATCTGCATATCTGAGGTTATTGATATTTCTCCCAGCAATCTTGATTCCAGCTTGTGCTTCTTCCAGCCCAGTGTTTCTCATGATGTACTCTGCATATAAGTTAAATAAGCAGGGTGACAATATACAGCCTTGACGTACTCCTTTTCTTATTTGAAATCAGTCTCTTGTTCCATGTCCAGTTCTAACTGTTGCTTCCTGACCTGCATACAGGTTTCTCAAGAGATATTCTGTCCTAGGAAATAGCAAATTTCAGCTTCTTGAAATTTTAACAGTTCACTAGCAAATTTATTAAAATATACCTCCTTTGAGATATTTTCCATGTCCTTTAGTCAAAAAAGGCTTCAAAGAACGTTGCAGGATCTTTCTAGAAACTTGCAAGGAAAAAAAACATCCAATTTTAAAATTAGCTTTTTAAAAAGTAATTTAAAATGCTGTTTATACTAAATTTGACAATATAAACACAGTATGGACCATTAACAGGTATTTACTTTATTGAATTTGAGTTACCTTTCCATATATCAGAAAAGGTTGGATTACTAAGGCAAAAAAATCTATATATATTATTAAAAGATAAATTGGTACATATTAAAATTTTTTAGTTTATTTGAGCAGAAATTGATTTGATTTAGGCAGCATCTAATCTAGCAGATAGAAGCTCCAAGGAGCTGCACAAAATGAAATACTTTTATATTCAGAAGGGTATAGGAACAAGGAAATCATACTAGGCTAAAATGTGTGTTGGTTGTTCCAAGATTTGCTTCCTTTAGCTAATCAGGCTATTCTGGATGAATTGCTTTAAAATTCTATTTCTGGAAGAACAGAAACTATAATTAATCTTAATCTGTTTGATGACATGGGGCTTAGTGTAACCAACTCCATTTTGGGCCTCTTCTCTTGTTTTTAACAATATAAAAACTGAGACTTCTGGTGGTGGTGGTGGTGCAAAGAGTTTGTCAGTTACTCTCACTGCACAAGTATAAAACTGGACAAAATTGTCACAAACAACAGTTTCACGGCACTGGAACGTAATCAGCAATTAAGACAAATTAAGAAGTATCTTTGCTTGAATAACTACTAAGACTTTTGGTAAAAATGGCAAAAGTATGTGGTTATCTTGCATAGGCTGCTTTCATACCCTGCATGGCCAGTGAGAATCGTAGCTTCACCAAACATGTGGCAGGGTGCAAAAGTCAGCAGCTTTGCAAGCAAAGAGGTCAGAATGACTTTGGGGCAGTGATATTGTAATTTGTAAGAAACATGTTTTTGGTCTTCTTACCCCATTCCTAGCACAGAGCTCATAAAACCCTTGGAATTTCCTGTGTTTAAGAGTTAGGTTGATGAGGAGACTTTTGGAGAGCTCCTTGGGAACCTAAGGATGGGAACTAGATGCCAGGGAAACGAACCACATTGGAACTTTCAGCCACATCCCTGAAGAAGAGAGGGGCTAGAGATGGAGTTCAGTCACCAATGGCCAGTGATTTTATCAACCACACCTGTGTAATGAAGTGATTATAATACCCAGTATGATGGGGTTTGGAGAGCTTCCACACTGCGAACACTTGGAGGTACTGGGAAAGTGGCACAGAGGGTGAGGGCACAAAGACTTTTCTGTGTATTTTGCTCTTCCATCTGCATGTCATTATATCCTTTTATATAAACTGGGAAACAGGAAGTGAAATATTTCTTGAGTTCTATGAGCTGCTGTAGCAAATCGATGGAACCCGTGGAGGGGGTTGTGGAAGGCTTTTACTTGTAGCCTATGGGTGACAACCTAATACTTGTGATTAGCAACCAAAGTCAGATGGGAGCAGTCTTGTGGGACTGAGCCCTTAACCTATGGGATCTGATGCCATCTCCAGGTAGTCAGAACTGGGTTAAATTGCAGGACACCCAAATGGTGTCACAGAGACTTGTGATGCTGACATCTTGATGGTGTTAGAAAACCCACACATTGGAATTGGTGTCACAATCATAGGGGCACATATCGTGGCTTTCCCAGCTTAATGCGGACTATGCAGTTGGAAGCACGTGAGGAAACTTACAGCTTTGCTAGGCTGATTGCAGTTCCAATTAGCGAGCTGCACACCTGCCAGAAGGTCGACCGGGATGCCCTGGAAATGAGGGTGCAGTCAAAAGGCAGAGGTGAGCTTTCCACCCATTCCTTGCTGGCTGAAACTGTGCATGTGCGGGGGAGACCAGTGGGAGTCCAACAAACAGGGAAAGCTGAGGGAACTAGACATCTGCTGTATCTTTGAGTGCCTTTCCCCAGCCCACACACAGATAATCAGTAGAGTAGAACCCTTACAGGTTTGTTGGATGACCACTAAGTTATGCATACTCTGATGAGGCCACTAGAAAGAATAGAATAAAAAGATATGGCACATATATAAATTGAACAGCAGAATAGCAGATGTAAATTCAATCACATCAGTTATTGTATTTAAATGTGAGTGAACAACACACTGCAATCAGTAGTTTATTGTCCTGGCAGTATACAATGCACTCCTCCTCAGAATTCTTAGCATAGACATCTATCTGGTTTTTAGGGCATCTTTCTGAACCCATCACTATGGTAAGCATTCAAGTCACATTTGGGCTTAAATGTTGGCACTATCACAGACTACCTGAGTAAACTTGAGACTACTGTACCTTGGAGATAGCATGTTTTTTGGTGGATTAATGAAAGCTTGTAAATGGTTACTATAATAACATGGCACATAGAGAATGATCAAATATTAGTGGTATGGTAATGGCCGGGGAGATCATAGCAGGTGCTGTTTGTTATGGATGGTGGTGGTGATGTTAATATCTTCTCTACACTGTGAACCCCATAAAAACAGAATCTGTGACTTTGTCTTTGATCTTAACTCTTAGCCCTGTTCTTTGCATAAAATACTTATATGCCTCTTGATTGAATTGAATAAATGAATTACATCTTACTGTAGACTTCATACAGGAAACTGACATTTCAGATGTGTGATGATTATATTTATTTTGGTTAGGTTGTAGTGCCCAATTGTTTAGTCAGACACTAGTCTTCGATGTTACTGTAAAGGTATTTTGTAGATGTGACTAATATTTATAGTCACTTGACTTTTAAGTATAGGAGATTACCCTTGATAATGTAGGTAGACCTCATCTAATTAACTGAAGACCTGAAGAGCAAAGACTGAAGTTTCCCAAAGAGTAAGAAATTCTGCCTCAAGACTGTAGTATAGAAATCCTGAGTTTCCAGCCTTCTGGTTTGCTTAGAGATTTCACACTCAAGACTACAGTATCAACTTTGCCTGAGTTTCCAGTCTGCTAGCTTTCCCTGTGGATTTTGGACTTGTCATTCTCACAATTGCATGTGCCAGTTCCTTAAAATAAATATCCATCTCTGTGTATATCCTAGTAATTTTGTTTCCCTGAAATCTCAACTGATACATATGGGTCTTGAAAGATCTAATTAATGGCTAAAACACCAAGTATTTACTGTATGACCAGCAATATATGGGGAGGGGTAAAGTTACTGATAAGTTGCAGTCCAGGCTGTGATAGCTATAAAATATGTGCTCAAACGATTTGACACTCCTATCTTCCAAATGCAGAGCCAACTGCTGCTCTTAAGTATGGACTCTACTTAATGATTCTAACAGATACAGTGTGGTGAAGTGACAGTGTTAGATTTTTGAAAGGAGGTCGTTAAATGCACTGTGGCTTCCTCTCTGCTCTCACTCTTATATCACTCACTCCTGGGGAAGCCAATTGCCATGTTTGAGGACATTCAGGCACCTCTCTGAAGAGGGCAGAAGCTGGAACAGCTTTCTTGGAGTGTAGATGAGAGCTTGAAGAGCCTTGAAGAAACTATCAAATGAATGTTCACAGGAAAATGAGGTAAATGTTATTGGAAATTAGTGGAAGAAGGAACCCTTGTTGTGTAACGGTATAAAGTTTAGCAGCCATGTAGGATATAAAAAATAACTGATGAAATGGGTGGTCTTTTTAAGGAGACTTTCTGACAGAGTGTTAGAGGGGCTGTCTGGTTTCTTACTGCTGCTTATAGAAAAATGTGAGAGGAGAGAGAGAAGCAAAAGGAAATGCTGTTAATAATACAAAAAGGAGGTAGAACTTACTGTTTTTAAGGATTCTCAGCCTTCCCTCATGGCAAGTAATGCTGAAATTAAGAAATGACTTATGAGAAAAAATCATTCTAGGACACTTTCAGGAAATTATAGTCTGATGGTGAAACCAAGGTTATAATTATAAAATCCTTTATTAAAATCTCCAAATATCCAAGCTGTTGCATCAGAAAATAATTTAATGAAGCAGGTTTTATTCTACTTTATTTTTATATATTATTTTTAAAGTTTTTAATTAAAATTTGTATATAATTAAAAAATTGAAGTATAGATGATTTGCAATGTTCTATTAGTTTCAAATATACAGCAAAGTGATTTAGTTATCTGTCTGTTTCTCTGTATATGTATATATGTGTCTGTGTGCATGCATGCATGCTAAGTTGCTTCAGTAGTGTCTGACTCTTTGCAAACTTATGAACTATAGCCTGCCAGCCTCCTCCATCCATGGGATTTTCCAGCCAGGAATACTGGAGTGGGTTGCTATGCCCTCCTCCAGGGGATCTTCCCAACCTAGGGATGGAACTCAGGTCTTTTGGATTACAGGCAGATTCTGTACCACTGAACCACCTGGAGAGGCCATGTACATGTGTGTGTGTGTTTTTGTGTGTGTGTGTGTATACACACATCTGTTTCAAATTCTTTGCCATTATAGGTTATTACTAGATATTGAATATAGTTCCCTTGTTGTTAATTATATACATAGTAATACGTATCTAATTAATCCCATATTCCTAATTTTTTAGTCTCCCCACTTCTGCTTTGGTGACCAAGTTTGTATCTATGAGTCTATTTCTGTTTTTTAAATAAGTTCACTTGCATCATTTATTAGATTCTACATATAAGTAATCTATAATGCTTGTCTTTCTCTGACTTACGTCACTTAGTATGAAAATCTCTCAGTCAGTCAGTCAGTGCAATCTCTCAGTTATGTCCAACTCTTTGCGACCCCATGAATCGCAGCATGCCAGGCCCCCCTGTCCATCACCAACTCCTGGAGTTTTCTCAAACTCATGCCCATCAAGTCGGTGAGGCCATCCAGCCATCTCATCCTCTGTCATCCCCTTCTCCTCCTGCCCCCAGTCCCTCCCAGCATCAGGGTCTTTTCCAGTGAGTCAACTCTTCGCATCAGGTGGCCAAAGTATTGGAGTTTCAACTTCAGCATCAGTCCTTCCAATGAACACCCAAGACTGATCTGCTTTAGGATGGACTGGTTGGACCTCCTTGCAGTCCAAGGGGCTCTGAAGAGTCTTCTCCAACACCACAGTTCAAAAGCATCAATTCTTTGGCGCTCAGCTTTCTTCACAGTCCAACTCTCACATCCATACATGACCACTGGAAAAACCATAGCCTTGACCAGATGGACCTTTGTTGGTAAAGTAATGCCTCTGCTTTTTAATATACTGTCTAGATTGGTCATAACTTTCCTTCCAAGGAGTAAGCATCTTTTAATTTCATGGCTGTGATCACCATCTGCAGTGATTTTGGAGCCCCAAAAAAACAAAGTCTGACACTGCTTCCACTGTCTCCCCATCTATTTCCCATGAAGTGATGAAAATCTCTAGGTCCATCTGTTTTGCTGCAAATGCTATTATTTCATTCTTTTTAGTGACTGAGTAGTGTTCCATTGAATATATGCCACATCTTCTTTATCCATTAATCTCTCGATGGACATTTAGGTTGCTTCCATGTTTTTTCTGTTGTAAATACTGCTGCTGTGAACATTGGTGTGCATGTATCTTTTTGAATTAAAATTTTTATCTGTTCCAGATACGTGCCCAGGAGTAGGAATGCTGGATCATATGGTAACTCCAGTTTTGGTTTTTAAGGAACCTCTATACTATGGAGGAGCCTGGTAGGCTGCAGTCCATGGGGTCGCTAAGAGTCGGACACAGCTGAGCGACTTCACTTTCACTTTTCACTTTCATGCATTGGAGGAGGCAATGGCAACCCACTCCAGTGTTCTTGGCTGGAGAATCCCAGGGACGGGGGAGCCTGGTGGGCTGCCGTCTGTGGGGTCACACAGAGTCAGACACGACTGAAGTGACGCAGCAGCAGCAGCAGCAGCAGCAGCAACAGCATACTGTTCTCCAGAGTGGTTGCAATTTATATTGCCACCAACAGTGTAGGAGGATTATTTTTTCTCCACACCCTCTCCAGCATTTATTATTTGTAGAATTTTTGATAATGGCCATTCTGACTGGTATGAAGTATTGCCTCACTGTAGTTTTGATTTGTGTTTCTCTAATAATTAGTGACATTGAGCATCTTTTCATGTGCTTGTTGTAAATAAATGTAAAAATGAACATACAGAGGCCAGTAAGGTCTTTTTAGGTCTTCTGCTATTTTTTTTAATTTTTGTATTGAACTGTATGAGCCCTTGTTGATCCCACTGCAAATACTTTCTCCCGTTCTGCACATTGTCTTTTCATTTTGTTTATGATTTTTGTTGCTGTGCAAAAGCTTTAGATAATTGGGTCCCATTTGTTGATTTTTGCCTTTATTTCCATTATTAGAGAAGATTGATTCAAAAAAGAGTATTGCTGCAATTTATGTCAGAGTATTCTGCCTATTTTTCTTCTAGGATTTTATGGTATCTGGTCTTATATTTAGGTTTTTAATACATTTTGAGTTTATTTTTGTATATGGTGTTAAAGTGTTCTAATTATTACATTCATTTACATGTAGCCAATCCAGTTTTCCCAGCACCACTTATTAAAGAGACTGTCTTTTCCCCACTATATATTCTTGCCTCTTTTGTTGTAGATTAATTGACCTTGAGTGTCTGGGTTTATTTCTGGGCTTTCCAACCTATTCCATTGATCTGTATGTCTGTTTTTATGCCGGTTTCCTACTATATTGATGACTGTAGCTTTGTAGTATAGTCTGAAGTTAGCATGATTCCTCCAACTTCATTCTTCTTTATCAATATTGTTTTTGCTATTTGGGGTCTTTTGTATTTCAGTACAAACTTTAAAATAATTTGTTCTAGTTCTGTGAAAAATGCTATTGGTGATTTGATGGGGATTGCATTGAATCTGTAGATTGCCTTGGTAGTATGGTCATTTTAACAATATTGATTCTTCCAATCCAAGAACATGGCATGTATTTCCATTTGTTTGTGTTGTTTCCAATTTGTGTCTTATAATTTTTGGAGTACAGATCTTTTGCCAACTTAGGTAGGTTTTATTCCTAAGTATTTTATTCCTTTTGATGTCATGATAAATGAGATTGTCCCTTAATTTCTCTTTCTAATAGTTCATTGTTAGTGTATAGAAATGCAACTGATTTTTATATGTTAATTTAGTATCTTGCAACTTTACTGAATTTATTGATGAGCTCTAGTAGTTTTCTGGTGGTGTCTTTAGGATTTTCTATGTATAGTATTGTGTTATATGCAAATAGTTAGTTTTACTTCTTCCTTCCAACGTGGATTCATTTTATTTGTTTTTCTTCTCTGATTGCTGTGGCTAGGACTTCCAAAAATACATTGAAGAAAAGTGGTGAGAGTGGGTGTCCTTGTTGCCTTTCAGCTTTTCACCATTGAAAATGGTGTTAACTGTGGCTTTCTCGTATGTGACCTTTATTATGTTGAAGTATGTTTCCTCTGTGCCCACTTTCTAGAGTGTATATATTATAAAGGAATGTTGAATTTTATCACATTTTTAAAGGTTACTTTCCACTTACAGTTATTATAAAATATTGGGTATTTTCCCTGTGTTGTACAATACATACTTGAAACTTGTTTTGCACCTAGTAGTTTTTTTTTTTTTTCCATTTATTTTTATTAGTTGGAGGCTAATTACTTTACATCATTACAGTAGTTTTTGTCATACATTGAAATGAATTAGCCATGGGTTTACATGTATTCCCCATCCCGGTCCCCCCTCCCACCTCCCTCTCCACCCGATCCCTCTGGGTCTTCCCAGTGCACCAGGCCCAAGCACTTGTCTCATGCACCCAACCTGGGCTGGTGATCTGTTTCACCCTAGCACCTAGTAGTTTGTACTTCTCAGTCTCCTGTCTCTATATTCCCCCTTCCTTCTCCCTACTGGTAACTTGAAGAAAGTAGGGAAAACCACTAGGCCATTAAGATATGACCTAAATCAAATTGCTTATGACTATACAGCGAAGATGATGAATAGATTCAAGGGACTAGATGTGATAGACAATGTCTGAAGAACTGTGGGCGGTGGTTTGTAACATTGTACAGGAGGCAGTGACCAAAACCATCCCAAAGAAAAAGAAACACAAGAAGGCAAAGTGGTTGTCTGAAGAGGCTTTATAAATAACTGAGGAAAGTAGAGAAGCAAAAGGCCAGGAACAAAGGGAAAGGTATTATCAACTGAATGCAGAGTCTCAGAGACTAGCAGGAAGAGATAATAAGAAGGCCTTCTTAAATGAACAAAGCAAAGAAATAGAGGGAAACAATAGAATGGGAAAGACTAAAGATCTTTTCAAGAAAACTGGAGATACCAAGGGAAAATTCCATGCAAGAATGGGCATGATAAAGCACAGAAACGGTAACAATCTAACAGAAGCAGAAGAGGTTAAAAGAAGTGGCAAGAATACATAGAAGAACTACACAAAAAAATCTTAATGACCGAGAGAACCATTATGTTGTGGTCACTCACCTAGAGCCAGACATCATGGAGTGTGAGGTCAAGTGGGCCTTAGGAAGAATTATTATAAACAAAGCTAGTGGAGGTGATGGAATTCCAGCTGAGCTATTTCAAATCCTAAAAGATACTGTGATGCTGTTAAAGTGCTCCACTCAATATGTCAGCAAATTTAGAAAACTCAGCAGTGGCCACAGGACTAGAAAAGGTCAGTTTTCATTTTAATCCCAAAGAAGGGAAATGCCAAAGAATGTTCAAACTACTATACAGTTGGGCTCACTTCATTTGCTAACAAGGTTATATTCAAAATCCTTCAAGCCAGGCTTCAGCAGTACATTAACTGAGAACTTCCAGATGTACAAGTTGGATCTGGAAGAGGCAAAGGAACCAGAGGTCAAATTGACAGCATTTGTTGGATCATGGAGAAAGCAAGGGAGTTCTATAAAAACAACTGCTTCTGTTTCCTTGACTACACTAAAGCCTTTGCCTGTGTGGATCACAACAAACTGGAAAATTCTTCAAGAGATATGAGTACCAGACTACCTTACCTATCTCCTGAGAAACCTGTATGTGAGTCAATAAGCAATAGTTGGAATCAGGCAGGGAACAACGGACTGGTTCAAAATTGGGGAAGGAGTATGATAAGGTAGTATATTTTCACCCTCCTTATTTAAGTTCTATACAGAATACATCATGTGAAATGCCAGTCTGGATGAATCACAAACTGGAATCAAGATTGTCAGGAGAAATATCAGCAGTTTCAAATATGCAGATAATACCACTCAAATGGCAGAAAGTGAGGAGGAACTAAAGAACCACTTGATGCGGGTAAAAGAGGAGAGTGAAAAAGCTGCCTTGAAATTCAACATTCAAAAAGCAAAGATCATGGCATCTGGACCAGTCACTTCATGGCAAATTGAAGGGGAAAAAGTGGAAACAGTAACAGAATTTTCTTTTCTTGGGCTCCAAAATCACTGGGTTGGTAACTGTATGCATGAAATTAAAAAACACTTGCTCCTTGGAAAGAAAGCTCTGACAAACCTAGACAGTATATTAAAAAGCAGAGATATTACTTTGCCTATAGGTCTGTATAATCAAAGGTATGATTTTTCCAGTAGTCATGTATGGATGTGAGAGTTGGACCATAAAGAAGGCTGAGTGTCAAAAAATTAATGCTTTTGAACTGTGGTGCTGAAGAAGACTCTTGAGAGTCCTTTGGACTACAAGGAGATCAAACCAGTCAATCCTAAAGGAAATCAACCCTGAATATTCTTTGGAAGGACTGATGCTGAAGCTGAAGCTCCAATCATTTGGCCACCTAATGCAAAGAGCCTACTCATTGGAAAAGACCCTGATCCTGGGAAAAGTTGAAGGAAGTAGGAGAAGGGGGTGACAGAGGATGAGATGGTTGGATGGTGTCACTCACTCAATGACATGAGTTTGAGCAAACTCCAGGAGATGGTAAAGGACAGGGAAGCCTGACATGCTGCAGTCTATGGGGTCGTAAGGAGTCAGACATGTCTTAGCCACTGAACAAGAAAAATAACAGTGATTCCTGTTTGCCTCTTGTATTCTATAGTAATTGTCCTCTGTCTGCTACATACGTACCTTGATTATATGTGGGGCACATAACTTGTTTCTTTATTAGTTCATACATATTCTAATTGTGAGGAACTATATTCTTCGAACTGTACTTAAAGAACCATACCTGAGACAGCTAAATAATGGTTTGATTTAGATGTAAACATCCTGGATTTCAAGCTGGTGTTTTAAAGGAGTGAAACTTTTTAACTTTTCTATTTCCTTCAGTAGGGCATGCATTTATTTTGCACATGAGAGAAATCTAAGTAATTTATGATCAAAGAGTGAATTGTGATTGTTTAAAAACATTCCCCCCCCCCCCCAATTTTTGATGCCCTTCTGCTAAAAATGTAGTCTGTTTCTTTTGTTCTAGAATTTGGATTGTACTTAGGAGCGCTAATGAATAGAAAGTGACAGAAGTGACAGTGTTAGAATTCTAAGACTAAATCATAAAAAGAATTGTGTCTTCTTCCTTGCTTTTCTTTGGAAGAACTAGTTACTATATCATGAGGATATTCAAGAAGTCCTGTGGAGAGGTTTTATGATAAGGAGCCACATCCTCTTTTTTAAAAGATGGAAAAGAAGTGAGTCCTCCAGTCAGCAGCTGTGTGACTCTTAGGAAGCAAATCCTCTTGCCTCAGACAAGCCTTCAGATAACTACAGCCCAAACAACATCTTGACTGAAATCTCAGGAGAGATTTCAAGCCAGAACCACCTAGTTCAGCCTCTTTCAGATTCCTGACCCTTAGAAACTATGTGAGACAGTAAATGTGTAATGATGTTTTAAACTGCTAAGTAACATGCTTTGCAACAATAGATAACTAATAAATAAGCATAGTGGATATCATCATAAAAGCATGTTTGTTGAAAAAGTCATCCACTTAATTCATAGGTAGCTCATATTTAACTTTTTTGTAGTGTATAATGTTTGAAACTTTAAAGTTAGTAAGTCAAAGACAGGGTAAAATGTTTGACTTCCATTATATTAGAATGAAGCAGCCCTGGGCACAGACAGCAGTGTATCTTTGATGTTTTGGTGAACTGTAATTTGTGTGACTGTCATTTGTGTGCTTCCAGATATTTTCCCAGGTACTTTGTGACTGTTCCTTTGAATTTTACCATTTTTCTCTACTTATCTCAAAACAGTGTTTAAACTGATGATTGAAATGTTGCAAGAGATAGTAACCACATTCATTCATTCATAGATCTGGATTTAAGCTTCATTATGGGAAAAACTGTTGGAAGAATTGGTAGAGACTTATCTATCTTCTGTATTCAAGAACTATATACCCAGGAGCTATGAATATTTTTCAGCATCTAGAGACTATGAAAGTATTTCTTGATTGCATAGTTATGTATGTCTCAATTTGTAAGAGTAAAAAGAGTTAGAATCTATTGAGTATTTTTACATATTTAGAACTTTAATATTATTATTAACAATCTTTAAAAATTTTTATAGGGAAATCCTTGAAAATGAAAAATTTCTTAATTTCTCCATAAAAGTGATATAATCACTTGTAAGTGAATCATCAGCAGTGAAACTGTTTCTTGATAACATGTAACATTAGTTTGTTGTCTTTATCCTTAATAAGAAGCTCAAACTAACAAATAAAGCAGTTGAACCTTGATAAATGTTTGTTACTGTAGGTTGTATTTTCATCAGTAATCATTATCTCTTTAAAAGTTAAAATGTCTAATAATACCCTGTCTTTCCTCTTCAGGGAATTGCTCCAAAGCTGGAATTTTCTACAACCTCAGTGATTACTGAATGTCTGATAAGTTCAAGGAAGTGCCGCACTCAGGTTAAAATAATTTATTTAAAGTATTTAATGATTTAATGTATTAGTTCATATTTATTGGGCGTTTGGCAAGTGCTATTTTTTTTATTTTGGCTGCAGTTCTTTTAACATTCTTTAGATCTTTCAGTTCAGTTAGTTTAGTTCAGTCACTCAATCGTGTCCAACTCTTTGCGACCCCATATACCACAGCATGCCAGGCCTCGCTGTCCATCACCAACTCCCAGAGTCTACTCAAACTCATCTCCATTGAGTCGGTGAGGCCATCCAACCATCTCATCCTTTGTCGGCCCCTTCTCCTTCTGCCTTCAGTCTTCCCCAGCATCAGGGTCTTTTCAGATGAGTTAGCTTTTCATCTCAGGTGGCCAAGGTATTGGAGTTTCAGCTTCAACATCAGTCCTTCCAGTGAAAACTCAGGACTGATTTCCTTTAGGATGGACTGGTTGGATCTCCTTGCAGTCGAAGGGGCTCTCAAGAGTCTTCTCCAATACCACAGTTCAAAAGCATCAGTTCTTCAGCGCTCAGCTTTCTTTATAGTCCAACTCTCACATCCATACATGACTACTGGAAAAACCATAGCCTTGATGAAACAGACCTTTGTTGGTAAAGTAATGTCTCTGCTTTTTAATAAGCTGTCTAGGTTGGTCATAACTTTCTTTCCAAGGAGTAAGTGTCTTTGAATTTCATGGCTGCAGTCACCATCTACAGTGATTTTGGAGCCCAATATATAAAATCTGTCACTGTTTCCATTGTTTCCCCATCTATTTGCCATGAAGTGATTGGACCGGATGCCATGATCTTAGTTTTCTGAATGTTGAGCTTTAAACCAACTTTTTCACCCTCCTCTTTCACTTTCATCAAGAGGCTCTTTAGTTCTTCGCTTTCTGCCATAAGGATGGTTTCATCTGCATATCTGAGGTTATTGGTATTTCTCCCAGCAATCTGGATTCCAGCTTGTGCTTCATCCATCCCAGCATTTCTCATGATGTGCTCTGCATATAAGTTAAATAAGCAGGGTGACAATATACAGCCTTTACATACTCCTTTTCCTATTTGAAACCAGTCTGTTGTTCCATGTCCAGCTCTAACTGTTGCTTCCTGACCTGCATACAGATTTCTTAAGAGGCAGGTCAGGTGGTCTGGTATTCCCATCTCTTTCAGAATTTTCCAGTTTATATTGATCCATACAGTCAAAGGCTTTGGCATAGTCAGTAAAGCAGAAATAGATGTTTTTCTGGAACTCTTACTTTTTCAGTGATCCAGTGGATGTTGGCAATTTGATCTCTGGTTCCTCTGCCTTTTGTAAAACCAGCTTGAACATCTGGAATTTCACGGTTCATGTATTGCTGAAACCTGGCTTGGAGAATTTTGAGCATTAGTTTACGAGCATGTGAGATGAGTACAACTGTGCGGTAGTTTGAGCATTCTTTGGCATTGCCTTTCTTTGGGATTGGAATGAAAACTGACCTTTTCCAGTCCCGTCGCCACTGCTGAGTTTTCTAAATTTGCTGACATTGAGTGCAGCACTTTCACAGCATCATCTTTTAGGATTTGAAATAGCTCAACTGGAATTCCATCACCTCCACTAGCTTTGTTCGTTGTGATACTTTCTCAGGCCCACTTGACTTCACATTTCAGGATGTCTGGCTCTAGGTGAGTGATCACACCATTGTGGTTATCTGTGTCATGAAGATCTTTTTTGTACAGTTCTTCTATGTATTCTTGCCACCTCTTCTTAATATCTTCTGCTTCTGTTAGGTCCATACCATTTCTGTCCTTTATTGAGCCTATCTTTGCATGAAATGTTCCCTTGGTATCTCTAATTTTCTTGAAGAGATCTCTAGTCTTTCTATTATTTTCCTCAATTTTTTGCATTGATCACTGAGGAAGGCTTTCTTATCCCTCCTTGCTATTCTTTGGAACTCTGCATTCAAATGGGTATATCTTTCTTTTTCCCCGTTGCTTTTCACTGCTCTTCTTTTCACAGTTATTTGTAAGGCCTCCTCAGAGAACCATTTTGCTTTTGCTTTTTTGCATTTCTTTTTCTTAGGGATCGTCTTGCTCCCTGTCTCCTGTACAATGTCATGAACCTGCATCCATAGTTCATCAGGCACTCTGTCTAACAGATCTAGTTCCTTCAATTTGTTCCTCAAATCTGTTTCTCGCTTCTGCTGTATAATTGTAAGGGGTTATATTTGGATCTTTAAAGTAAAACAATTATCATAGGTAATTAGCATTTTGTTTATATGTTAATGAGTGTGAATGTGAAAAGCTTGTTACAGTTGGTAGATGGTACTTTTGTTTACTTACTTCATTTTTTTTTTTTATTTTAATGGAAAGAAATTAAACTGCCAGAAAGATGTTGGGATCAAGAAGTTCCACAGAGAACCAGATTGGAGGCTTCTATAGATCTTAAGGAACTTTAAGTTCAAAGGATTTGCTAAAAAGTTTAAAAAGTTCCCTTTTTAGCAAATGGGGCCATAAGTACTCAGACTGGGTTATAGGTGTTTAGTAGGTATAGCTTCTTGAGTGTTTCTGATTCTTTAAGGACTGTTGCTCTAGTTTGGTGGCTGTTTATGCTATCAGATCAAGAGAAGCTTGGCTACTTCAGTTTAAGTACCTTCTATGTTTGTAAAATCGGTCTTTAGCAAACTGAGATATCTGGATCTAATACTCCATTTTGGTCCAACTTTCTACTGAGTCACCAGGCTCTTCTTTCTGCCTTGTCCACAGATGATCTAACAGTGTCCAGGCATTACTCATACATGTGTGGCTGCATTATGACCACGTAACAATGGGCAGCCTGTGACAATGAGCCAGGACTATATAAAGCCTAGTGGGCCCAAACAGGGCAGGACTGGACCTATGGTGGGAAAAGTAGAATGTTAATCTCCTACATTAACAGTTTAAGAGTAAATTTTCTCAGGGTGATAACAAGCTAAGAAAGGTAAAATATAGTTATAAGATTATCAAGGGGATCTTTCTTACTTTGTTTAGCAGGACATTTGCTATATCAGACTTTAGCCTAATTATTTGTCTTTTAAATGCAAGATGAAATACTGCTGTTAGAGGTCTGATGACTCGCTTGCCAAATATAGGGCTGGCTTACTGACTTGTTTGGAGATATGCTCTGTGCACATTTATAAATTGTCATAAATTCTTTTCCTAGTCATAACAAGTTTCCTTTCCATGCTGGGGTGTTCCCTTCTGCTGGATGGGTAGAAAGTTCTCTTTTTTGGTCAGGAGTGTAGCATACACACAGAAGAGTGCATACATTCTAAGTGTACAGCTTGGTGGAAGACACCTTTCTAAATGTAGAACTGTCATCCCACTAGTAGTTTCATTGGACTAGCATTTGCTTCTATAAGCTTTTGGCTGACTTGCTCTTTCAGTGTTTGTCATTTGTTCTTTGTTGAACAGAAATGTGAGAAACTAGTTGTTGGTGTTAGTGTTTAAGAAAATATTCTTGAGAATCAGACAGATTTGGTTTCAAGTTCCTCATAAGACTGATTTAAAGATTAGAGAATATATATGCCTGGCATATAACATATAATTAATAAATTTTGTGACTGTTACTGAGGTTATGGTTTTAATTAAGACAACTGAGATGTAGAAGACATAGATGAGATATTAGAATATATTGTCTGATAGGTGCAACAGAGTATACATTTTTACATTAAAATTGTGGATGGTAACAGGCAGAATTTTAATTTTATGTGATAGTGTTTGAGAACATGCTAAATCCACTTTTTTCCCAAGTATTAGTTACAATTAAATTTTTAATGGCTATAAAACAGCTTTAAATACAGTTTAAAATAAGACAAACCATTTTAATTTTTAAGAGTGAGTAAAATAAACTTCATATGATAATTTAGGTTTATAAATATTTATAATGATCTTTATTCCTTTGGGAACATTTTTTTCAAGTTTTTAAAATCACAATTGATGTCACCAATTGAATGGACTGATAAGAATAAGGTATATATTATTGGGATTTTCTGGAATAAATCATTTTCTACTTATTTTCTTTTACCTACCACAGATTAGAATTTATTATTAGTAGTAAGTAGTTAAATATTACATATTAATAAAGTAACTTTATTAGTATATCTGATAATCTATATCAGGTCTTCTGTTTAACTAAGTTAGTAACCTAAAGTAAGTTGTTTCTCACTGTTGTGTGGCTTGGCTGTGTAATTCTTTTGGTTTGGGCTGGCTAGGCTAGGGCTGAGTGGTCTAGGATGGCCTCACCTATGTTTGGCACCTGGATGACTTCTTGGTCTGAGAGGGATTTTACATTCCTGGTATTTGGCTTGATGTCAACTGGGGTGATGGCCATAGACTGTCCTCATGTAGCAGGCAGATTTCAGCTCCTTCACATGTGGCAGGAAAGTTTTTCTGGAATAAAAGAAGACAAGCACTTTTCAGGTCTCCTTTTGTTACAATTGCTGTTTGGTGGCTGATGGAGGGAGCCATTTTGTATAAAACAGCCACTATTTAAGTTTTGTTGGACATTAATAGGATACATTAAGGATTGATTAGGTTAGAAAGCATGAATCTATGGCTGATACAGCACAGATATACTGTATGATATTCAGCATTCAAAAAGTGTAATGAAGAAAGTGTGAGTTTCGGTTTGGTATAAACAGAAGTGGGTAAGAAGGAACTTTACAGCATTGCTGCAATAGGTAATGATGGATTTATCTGGATCTGAAAGTAAGAAATACTAAAAATGTATAAAGATCTAGGGGAAAGAAATCTAGGAGCTGAGGAGGAGAGGAGGGCAAGTAACAGATTCAGTGAAAATAAAAGGAGTAGGTTGAAGAAAAGAAGGTTTGGTCAACAAGAGATTTTCAGAGTTAAGGGTGCAGTGAATCTGAATAATGGTGAAATCTAAGATGAAGTAGAAAGAGATAGTTAAAGCTCAGCAGTAGAAAGTCTAAGTTCAAGGTCTTGGAAAGATTCATTGCTTGAACATTTTATTAAACCTCAAAGGTTCATGTGCTAACATTGCTGCTTCTTTGAGTCAGTGTGATGTCATAAAGATGCATGAAATGGGATGAAAATTCTGAATTACTTATTGAAGTCATTGAACAAGGTGGGAGAAGGTCCGGGAGCATTAACAAGAGCTAGAGAAGAAAGATGATGAAATAATCTGATGCTGCTGGTCTGTATGAAACTTTTGGACTTACTTTTTTCCTAATCAGAAAATATTTTCTTGTTTTCCTATTTTCTTTTCTGTTTATCTGCTTTAAAAAATGCGTGACTCTTCTATTTTATGTTTGTATTTTATTTACTCTGAAATAGATACCCTTAGCAGGTAGAGAGGGAGACTGAGAAGGTGGAAAAGGGGAGAGGTAGGTTAGGTGGATTTTTAAATTTAGAAAGTTAGGAGGCATTCACTGATTCTTAACTGTCTATTTTCTCTAATATTAGAAAGCTTATAAATCTAGATACTGCTTGAAGTGGTCTTTACATTGTTTATTTGTGATCCAGCTTTTGTAAGGCAGAATAATTTTTATTTGAATAAAATATCCTAATAACTCAAAAATTTTAGAAATACCATGTTTGTTTTTAAAATTAACCAATATTATTTGAAGATAGAGTTCTAGTTATTAAAATTTGTAACATGTCTTTTGGACATTTTTACTTATATGAAAGTACAGAATTAAGACGTTACGTTTATCTGTTATTGAATTTTAAAGTTTGAAAGAGATATTAAAATTCTAATCTCCTTGTATAATTCAAATAATATGTTCAATGAAAATATGTAAAAAGCTTCACTTCAGAGTTTCATATTGTGCAAGTGTATGTAATTATAATAGTATGAATGAAACATATATAGTTTTCTCCATTAAGATTTTATAATCAACTAATTAGATGTGTATTTGTAAGATTATTAAACTTACCCTCTTAAATTATATAGCCAGTTAGTTACAAATGATAAACCAACATTTACATTAATTTTTAGTATATTGAAAAATAACTTTTTAATTTTTTCTTAGATTTTTCAAATGATTAAATATTGGGCTTTAACTTTCATGAAGTACTTATTATACTTAAGAAGAAGTGTGGTACAGTATATTTTACTTATTACTAGACAGAGTTATTTGGGAGGATATGGATTTGACTTCCCCCAGAATCTGCACAAACAAGAGAGACTGATCTAGTTGATTTTGATAGATTGTATGTACCTTAAATTATTTTTTAAAGTTTTTTTCTACCTGTGGTTGTATATATGGTTTATCCAAGGGTCATAATATGTGTATAGTATATCTCTCCTGGCCAAACTAATTTTTATTTTTTATGTTTAGGATAAATTCGTTTACCATACGGCTCCAGTTGAAAAACCACACGGCAGACTGCAAAACAGAACATCGAGGTCACAGAAGAAAAAATCCAAGTCACCTGAGAGAAATAAGTATTGCATAAATGCAAAAAGCTACGAACAGCCTACAATTTCTTCAAAATCACACTCTCCATCTCCTTACACAAAAAGACGCATGTGTGAGCTATCAGAAGACACCAGGCGGCGGCTGGCCCATTTAAATCTCGGCCCTTATGAATTCAAGAAAGAAACAGATAAACCTCCATTTGTGATTAGACATGTATGTGTTCTTTGAAACATTTCCATTTGAAACTGATCTAATCTGTAATTGCACTAAAATATTACTCTCAAACTTCTTTCAACTTCTAGCTTATATGAATAATTTTTCTTCCTGAACTGTATGTTAGCCTAGCAATCTAAAATGGAAAATTAACTTAATAAAAGAACATTCTTTTGCAGCCTTTAAACCTGACAGAGATCAAGCTCCATTATGAATCCCATAAGTCCTCTAAGTAGCCATTTCCTTTCCTCTTATAAGTGGACAGTGTAATAACTTTACAAATTGAACTGATATATAATTGACTTTAGTACTAAAATGGCAGAGTAAGATTTTAAAAGAGGAACTAGTTTTCTTTGTGAAAAGGAAGATACTCACCCCCCAGCCCTTTAAAAAATTGTAATGGAAAAGTTCCCCTTAAAATTATGTCCCTTGGGTAAACCTTATATAATGGACTTTGAAGCAAATCATCTTTGATGGGAACGGAAAGGCCTTTGAAAGAGAAGACTTAACTTTAAGGGTAATAGAGTTTCTAATCTTTCTGTATGGAAGCCTGTTTTGATGTGTTTTGTGTTTAAAGCTTGTATCCATATGATAGCCAAAAAGATTTTGGCTAGTTTTTAAGTGTCTGTAATAATACTTAATAAAAATCTTTCTCTGAATCTTCATAATTTAATTTTTATAAAAATATTTTACCTTAAAAGCATTTCTGTAACAAAAGATTACAAATTAATTTTAAAATTGCTTTATATAATAATAAACTTGAAGATTTAAGTGCCTGTAGAAGCAAAACAACTTTTTAAGGTACCTATAAAACACTTTCTGACTTTAATGTTTCCAGTGCATTTTTCCAAATTTTAAAATGTGAATGTAAATGCAAACAAGTAAACATGTTCCTTTGATGGTCTAATAGCTTTTTTAACATTTGTGATACCATTTTTTAAAAATTTAGATGTACTTTAAACAATATTTCATTCCATTTTCTTATTTTGACTATGAATCTTTTATTATTTTATCCTAAAGTAATAGATTTTTATTGTAAAAAAGAAAATTTTTAAAAATTACGGTAACTTAAATGGTTACATTTTATTGAGATCATTGTAATTGCACTTGTCTTATTTATAGAACTTGTTTATAGGTTCTGGTCCCTGTTTTTTGTTGTTTGAACAATATCCAGATATGTTTACTTGTTTGATGGCAGTTTCAGAATGCCTTTAATTTTGTTTGCCCACAATTGCAAATTAAATTGAAAAGAAAGGACATGCTAAATTATAACCTGAAGGAATATTAGCACTCTAATTAAAATACCTATGTACAAAGATAGCTAGGAATATTTTGAATGTTAGCCACATAAAAATTGCTTAGGGAAATAACTGCTCTTAAAATGTTTAGTATTATTTTCATATCACTGCTTAAAATAGAATAATTTTATTAATTCTTGGTATACATTTTGACATTTTTATTTAAATGATTTCCCTTTCAACTTTCCAATGAACAGGAAGAAATACATGCTTCTAAGTTTATAGCTACAAAATTACTTACAGTGACTGTAAAAGGACTAGATTTTTCCAACTGTGTTTATCAACATATGCCTCCTGCCTCCATAACCATTCATGGTTTTCAAAGCACTTAACAAAATTGGTAACCAAGCAAAATTTTAATTTGATATATGAATATACAAAATGTGATACTTCTAGGAAAGTCATTCTAGTTTTATAGGTACTGTATAAAAAGTAATCTTAAAGAATAAAGAAGTTTTAAGAAACTAGTATGCTCCCAGACAAACTAGCACGACCATTCTATAAGAGTTAAATTATATTCTTTGCTTTTTTAATTTATGTAGAAGTTAGTATTTTTTTCTATTATGGTAAAATATTCATAATATATTTCTCTTCCGCCATTTCATATAAATAGAAGCATACAAGTTTTGCCTTTTTGTCTTTTTTCATTTCGTACAGTGCTTTCAACTTTCATTTGTGTTGCATCGTGTATCAGTACTTTATTCTTTTTATGACTGAATAATTCAGTGTACATTTTGTGTATCCATTAATCTGTTGATGGACATTTGAATTTTCACCTCTTAGTTATGTGAATAGTAGTTCTGTGAACATTCATGTCCAAGTTTTACTTGAGTATCTGTTTTAATTCCCAGCTGCTTCAACGCTTAGGAAGGGGATTGCGGGGCCGTATGGGCTTCCCTGGTGGCTCAGTGGTAAAGAACCTGCCTGCAATGCGGGAGACCTGAGTTCAATCCCTGGGTCAGGAAAGATCGCCTGGAGAAGGGAATGGCAGCCCACTCCAGTATTCTTGCCTGGGAAATCCCATGGACAGAGGAGCTTGGTGGGCTACAGTCCATGGGTTCACAAAGCGTCAGACAGAACTGAGTGACTAACACGTGGTAATTCTGTGTTTAACTTGCTGAAGAATTGCCGAACTGTTTTCCAGAGTTTGCTCTGTTACGTTTTCACCAGCAATGTATAATGTTTCCAATTTATCCACATTCTCACTAATGTCTATTATTTTCTGTTTTGTTTTATTTTTATTGTAGCTATCCTGAGGGGTGTAGAGTGGTATCTCATTATGGTTTTGATTTGCACTTCTCTAATGAGAAATCTTTGCTTTTCTTCTTTTCTTGTACTTGTTGGCCATTTATATATCTTCTTTGGAGAAATGTCTATTCAAGACCTTCGCCAATTTTTTAATTAGGTTGTTTGCCTTTTAGTTGAATTAAGTTGTAAGTTTTCCTTATATATATATTAGGGGTCTAGAGCCTTGTCAGGTATATGATCCGCAAGTATTTTTCTTATTCTGTTGCTTGCCTTTTCACTTTTTTAATTTAAATTTTTTAAAAATCATGGTAAAATATACACTATATAAAACTTACTATTTTAACCATTTTAAGTGTACATTTTAAAGTATATACATTAAGTACATTCACATTGTTGTGGTGATGACCACCACCATTTATCTCCAAAACGTTCTGCATTTTGCTAAACTGAAATGGTGAGCTCATTAAACAATAATTAGCCATTTCTTTCCCCCTTCATCCCTTGGCAACTGCCTTTCTACTTTTTTGTGTCTATGAGTTTTACTGCTTTGGGTATCTCATATAAGTTGTACCCAAAACATACAATATTTGTCAATTTGTGAATTGCTCATTTCACTTAGAATAGCATCATTAAAGGGCTTCCCTGGTAGCTCACGTGGTAAAGAATCAACCTGCAATGCAGGAGACCCTGGTTCTATTCCTGGGTCAGGAAGATCCCCTGGAGGAGGACATGGTAACCCACTCCAGTATTCTTTCCTGGAGAATCCCTGTGGACAGAGGACCATGGTGGGCTACAGTCCGTGGGTTTGCAAAGTCAGACACGACTGAGACTAAACACAGCACAGCAGCAAGGCATTAAGGTTAACTCATGCTACAACGTGTGTCAGAATTTTCTTCCTTGTTACAGCTGGATAATCTTTTAAATGTATATACCATATTTATTAGTTTACCCACTCATCAGTTGATGGGCCCTTGGATTGCTTCTATCTTTTGGCTGTTGTGAATACTACTGCTCTGAACATACTATAGAAATATCTGTTCAGGGCCTTGCTCTTCAGTTCTTTTGAGTATATACCCAGAAGTGGAATTGCTGGGTCATATGACAGTCCTGTTTTGAAGAACCACCATGCTGCTTTCCACAGTGGCTGCACCTATTTACATTCCTTGTGCACTGCTAAGAGTGCACAAGCAGTTCAATATCTCCACAGCCTTGCCAACACTTGTTATTTTCTGCTTTTTTATAATGGCCATCCTGATGGGGGTAAAATAGACTTGACTTGCATTTTACTAATGATTAGTGATGCTGAATGGTTTTTCATGTGCTTATTGGTCATTTGTATAAATTTTTTTGGAGAAATGTCTTTTTTAAGCCCTTTGCTCAATTTTTTTTATTGAGTTTTTGAAGTTTGTTTATATAGTCTCGATATTAATGCCTTTTCAGATAATAATTTGCAAATATTTTGCCCTACTACATGGGTTGCCTTTTCACTCTCTTGATACTGCCCTTTTATGTAAAAAGCTTTTAATTTTGGTAGATAGAGCTGTCTTTTTTGTACAGATTTAAATCAGCCTGACTCTTTTTGTTAGAAAACATGGATGACTGTTAATATGTTATTCCTACTCAGAATGCTGGCTCCTAAACGCAGCCAGGTAAAAACACTAAATTCAAAATCTGTATGCTAAGGAGATAAGTAATAAATGGCTGAACTTGTTTTTGAAATGTAGCAAAGTAAGATTTCTCTATTTTTAACTTTGTAGTGGGACTCATACTAGGCAGTAGAGTAATGGACACTTCAAGTGTAAATCTATTCATTTTAGAGTGGATTCAGAATATAATTTAAAATTTCTGGAATTTAAATTTTACTTAAATAGCAAAATTCTTGGCTAAGCTCTGATTTTGGAACGTACCTGAACTATGTAGGCAGTATCATGTTAACCTGATGATGTGTGATTTATGTACCTTACTTGATTTTCTGGTACCATTAGACTGAAAGAAAAATTAAACTTTTTGTTACATTGAAATTTTCCTTATTCTAGGTCGATCCCCCAAGTCCCAGGGCCGATGCTTTATTTGGATCTCCTGGCAGAGACTGTGAAAGAGATGGATGGTCCAGGCTGCACAGTGGTAATTAATATATAAGTTATCTCTATTGTTTTAGTTATCTTTCCTACATTCAAGTGTTTATCTTGGCATCAATTAAAACAAAAGAGAATCTTGGCTATATTGTAAAGTATGTTACAATGACACTTTTTAAAACTTATGGGATACCCAAGTAGATATTCTTTAATAGAATTTAAGTGCTGCTATAAATCATCTTTGTGATTCAAAACACATATTAGCATATTAAAGACTGTGATACCTTTTAGTAAAACAAAACAAAACTTTGATTTTGTTTTGCTCATCAGTTTTTAAATTTATTTGGCCATGAAACCTTTTTCCTACTTTAACATGCATTACTTACTTTGTGGAACAGGCTTTGGGAAATACAGTTGTAAAAAGAGTTCAAGCTGATACTTTTGTACATACATTTACACTTATATTTGAATGCTTGCTCAGCCACTTATTTATAAACTGAGCATTCTTGAACAAATTATCTTAACTACTCTGATTATCAGTTTATTGAAGAATGAAGATAACATGATAAATATTACTATGCAAAATGCTCTAGCACACAGGACACTAAGTATCAGCTGTCACAATAACATTTATATTTCAGGAAAGATAATGTTCTTTAGGTTTAGTTTTTAGGCCTGATCCTAATAGTTAGATAGGGTATTTATAAGTTCATTATGAAGATGATTTTAATAAAGAAGATTAAATAGTATTTTATAGTTGGGGATTTGTTTGTGTGTGTGTGTGTGTGTGTGTGTGTGTGTGTGTGTGTGCACATGTGCGCACCCTCAGTTGTGTCTGATTCTGTGACCCTACGGACTGTAACTCACCAGGCTGCACTGTCCATGAGATTCTTCAGGCAGTCACAAACATGGAGTGGGTTGCCATTTCCTTCCCCAAGGGATCTTCCTGACCCAGAGATTGAACCAGCATCTCCATGTCTTCTGCATTGGCAGAAGGATTCTTTACCTCTGAGCTACCTGGGAAGCCCAATTAGTAACATCTAAGTGTTAATATCTGTAGACACTGGCTAGTCAATTCACCAGAAGCCTTTAAGTTAATTTATTGTACACTAAGAAAAAGGCATAGAAAAGAGAGAGTAAAAAAATATAATCAACGTGTTGTGAGCTTTGTCTCTTTCTGATTCTAAACTCTAGTATATAATCTCTCTTTCTTTTAAAATTAGGATACGAAACATTCTTATCTAAGAACATGAAGAGTTTGTGCTCACCTGTTTTCCTTTTTTAGCATTAACTGGGAGATAAATATGGTAATCGATAAGCCTTTTGTACTCTGAATAATAGATTATATGAAATTAGGAACAGATGTTATACTGTTTCCCCTCTTGGACTTAATTTATAGACATTGAGTAAATATGCTTTAAGGACCATAAAAATTGAAAATGACTTCAATATAGACTTTTCTTGGGAAGATGTTTTTGAAATGCACTTAAATGTCTGATTTCCCCTAACAATTATTACATATTTCCCAACAGGACTGTTATAGTTTCTAGTAACTTCATATCAAAGCAATCAGCTGCCTATATAGAGGTACAATTAGAGAAGTCAATAATGAGAGGCTTTTTTCTTTTAACTTTTTATTTTGATATGATTTTAGACTTATAGAAAGTGGAAGTAGTACAAAGAATTCCCCTATGCCTTTGACTCAGAATCTGCAAATATTAATATTTGCTTTTCCTTCTCCCTCCATCTTTCTCTTTCTTTCTCCTTCTTGCCTCCATCTCTGTATGTGTGTCTGTGTATAAATTTTTCCCGACATTGCTGTAGACTGAATTGTGTCCCTCAAAATTTATATGTTGAAGTTCTAAACCCCAGCGGTGGTATTTGGAGATGGGTAAAGATGGGTATCTTTGGGAGGTAATTAGGTTTAGATGAGTTTATGGGGTAGGGTTCTCATGATAGGATTAATGTCAGAGATCCCATATCAGTGATCTTCCTTTCTCTCTGTCATGTAAAGACACAACCAAAAGGCAGCCATCCTCAAGCCAGAATGAGAGCTTTCACTAAAACCTGGCTGTGTTGGCGCCCACATCTCAGACTTCTAGCTTTTAGAAGTATGAGAAAGAAAATGTTTATTGTTTAATTCACCTAGTCTATGGTAGAAGACAGCCTGAGAAAACTAACACGGTTTTTATCTTGCTGCTGAGGCGCTTCAGTCGTGTCCAACTCTGTGCAACCCCATAGACGGCAGCCCACCAGGCCCCTCCATCCCTGGGGTTCTCCAGGCAAGAACACTGGAGTGGGTTGCCATTTCCTTCTCTAGTTTTTATCTTAAGGTGATGTAATTATCAAAATAAGAAACTAACAATATAATAATGTTGACTAATCTATAAACCTAACTCAGATTTTGCCCCTTGTTCTAATACCTATTTTATAGCAAAAAGAATGCCACATCATGCATAACCTTCAGTTGCCGTATCTCTTTTGTTTTCTTTAATATGGATCGGTTCCTTGGCCTTTCTTTATTTTTGTGATCATTTTTAAGAATAAAGGCCACTTTTTTAATAGAATGTCCCTCATTTTGGGTTTGATTTACTATTTTCCTCTTTATTAGAATTATTCATTTTCTCCAAAATACAGCAGAAATGATATATTACTGTCAGTGCAGCACATCAAGATGTCTGTGATGTTGCTTTGTTACTGATAATGTTAATTTGCTCACTTGATTATGGTGGTATCTGCTAGGTTTCTGCAGGAAAAAGGTGCTATTTCCTCCTTCCCTTCATAATTATGGGGAGATAGAGACTCGGTTAATACTCCTTGACTTTGACCTCTTTACCATATGTTGATGATTCTTGCTGGAAACAATTTATTACAGTGATTTTTACCAAATATTTTAAAAATTCCATTTTTCTTTATACATTTATTATTTGCCTTTTGAGTTTCCCCTTCTCTTTTCTCTAATTTTAATGCCCTTATTCTTTGGATTGCTTTTCTTTCTGACTGGCGGTTGAGCAACTGTACTTTGGGTTCTCATCAGCTATTTAAATACATGTGGAAATTTCTTATGATAGACTCAGGCATAGTAAATTTTCACTTATGACTATCTTGGAAATCCTTCTTGAAAATTTTTTTACCAAATTATCTTTCAGAATAATTTTTAAGTTCCTATAGGATTCCATTTTCACCAGTGTTGATTGACTTAGTCTTCATTCGAGTCATGTGAAGGTGGATTTAACTGTGTTTGATCAGGAAGAGAGTGACCAAAGCTCAGAGAGGCTATGTGACATGTTGGAGCACTATAGAACTTGAACCCAGATCTTAACAACCCCAAGTTCCTTTCTTTTCCATCACTCTCTTACTCCTTTCCCTGCTATCCTTTAAATGTTTTGTTTTTTTTTTTAAATAAAATTTCCAAGTTTTCTCTGGCTGGAATTTCCATGAAATATAATTCTAATCTATGCAGTCCTTTTGAAGAAACTTAGTATCTCTTGTCCCTTAAGAATATTTGGAAGCTTCATCTGGTCATTTGAGCATTTTAAAGTTGTCCTTTTTTAATTTGCTTAGGATTTAGCAAATACCTCTCATTTCCAAATGCCATCACTTTGAGGAGTAGGCCTTCAACATACACATTTTGGGAGGACACAAATATTCAATTTGTAACACTGATTTCATGAGATCCTAGGAGAATCAAATAATAGCTAATATTTATTGTGTTTTCTGCTAGCCATTATTCTAAGTACTTATATTTCATTGATTCATTACTCACAGTAACCTCAAAAATTTTAGGTACTATTAGTTATCCTCATTTTACAGATGAAGAAATCTGAGATTTAAGGAAATGTAAGTTGTTCAAGATCACACATATACACACATACAATCTAAATTAGCGTTTTTGTTTTCTGTATACTTTTCTTTAGTGTGACCCATTCATTAAGGCCCAGCTCAACTTTTTCCTCCTGTAGGAAGTTTTGCCTGATTGTCTTCAACTTTGAGAAATTGAGCTCTGATACGACTTTTTAATAGCATTAATTGCCAGTACCATTCTGATGTAGCTTGTCCTTTAATGCTGCTGTTATTTGACTTGGTAATAACTTAAGTAAATTATAAGCACTGCACAACCATGGGCCATGATTTTTATCTCCTTTATCTCCTACATTTAGGATATAGTTAGTGCCTAATTGTTAGTAAGAGTGGTTAAATGTGAACATTAAGAAACCTCAGATCAAAGTATTAGCTTAGTTTATAAAAATGAAAATTGTAGAAGTTTGTCTGAATTAGGGTAAGTTTATAAATGGTTTTTGCCTGGAGAATTCCATGGACAGATAAGCCTGGTGGGGTACAGTCCATGGGGTCACAAAGAGTCAGACACCATTGAGCACAGCAGGGCACAGACCATCCTGGGTCTGTATCTATAGAGCCTGCTTCTCTGCACAGAGTGGTTAGGGAAGGTAAGATATAGACTGTTAAGAGTGTTTTTTATTGAAATGTATTAGTAAAGAAGTAGAATTTCAAATTATGGTTCTGATTTTCTCATCTATCAATATAATAGAGATTATAATTCTACAAAGTTGACTCCTTTAAGTAATAAATAGAACACCAAATGTACATTTATAATGTAGTGGTTTGTTTTAGGGAGAGATTTGAAATAATTTTACAATACACTGTTGTAAATACTGAGAATAGGTACTTTTATGAATTATATAATTTAATCATAACTATAACTCTCTTGAGGTAAGGTAAGCATTGTCTTTATACTTTTAAAATGAGGCGTGAAATTAATTGTATAACTTGACCAAATTAGCATCTATGGCAAATTGAACCTGGCCTTGTTTGAGTTAGAATTCAATAGTAATGATGTTGATGTTGTGTTAGTAATAAGAGAAAGAAAGTGAAGTCGCTTAGTCATGTCTGACTCTTTGTGACCCCATGGACTGTAGCCTACCAGGTTCCTCCATCCGTGAGATTTTCCAGGCAAGAGTACTAGAGTGCATTGCCATTTCCTTCTCCAGGGGATCTTCCTGACCCAGGAATTGAACCCAGGTCTCCTGCATTGCAGGGAGATACTTTACTGTCTGATCCACCAGGGAAGCAGTTAGTTAGCATTTATTTTACTGCCTTATATGTAATATCTAATGTAATCTTTAAAACAATATTATGAAAGAGGTACATGGGACAGTTGAAGGATCTGAGACTTGGAAAAGTCAGAGAATATGCCCATTGCCATATTAGAAGTGCTGGTGCCTAAACTGTAATGCACATCTGTTTGTCAGCAAGATCTACACATTGCAGGACAGCATGCTCCCACGTGCTAAAGCTGGTCTTCTTTCCATTACACTTACTTAATTTAGGCATGGACTCCAAGATTAAGAACATTTGTAGTTTGGCAATATCTGTCAAATCTACATGTTCAAAATATGTATCATCATAAACTAGTTTGTCAATTAAAAATTGTCCTTTTCATGCACACAAATTGGTTTATCAAATAAAAATTAACATGGTCTATATCAGATACCTCCTACTGTAATGAAAATAATATTTGTGAAATCACTTATTTGCTAAAGAACTTATAGATTTTAACTTACGCTTATCATCTTTGTAACATTACTGAAGGATTTTGAAGGTATTTCTGAAAACTGCTGTGTGAATTGTAATCATAGAAACAGTGACTGTAGGAAAAAACAAAGATTAAACCAAATTTCTTTTTGGTGGAAATATTTATAGTTTTTTTTATACATCCTTTTTTAGATCATTCTCATCTTGGCTGCTGTCGACCCAAGGATTATAAGGTATGTAATAAAAAGTACATGTGATAGTTATCCTGGCTTTCAGATTAGAGCATACATAAATTTCCGATATGTATGGTCAGATACTATCATATTCATTTAGTCAAGAAATTTACAAACAATAATTGTCATATTATGGAATGTCATTATTTTGTCTGAAATAGACTGTTCATTGAATGTCTTCCTATAACTATTTTGTGACTTTCTATTGTTCATTTGGATTAGTTATTTGTGTTTGTGTGTGTGTGTGTGTGTGAGAGAGAGAAAGGGAGTTAGAGACAGAAAAATTGGCTGTTACTTTTAGTGATACCTCACAGTAGTAATTCTAAATTTCATTCATTCATTCATTCATACAGCAGAATCCTCATAATTTTTGCAATATCTGCATGTAATTTATGCTATCTTTAAAAAAATCCACAGAATCTAAAAAAGAGTGGATATATGTATATTATAACTGATTCATTTTGCTGTACAGTGGAAACTAGCACAATATTGTAAATCAACTGTGCTTCAATAGAAATTAACTTAAAAAATTCAAAAACTGAAAGTTCATCTTCTTTTCATTTATAAGTATAAATGAAAATTAATATAAATGAAAATCAGTATCATATGCTTTAAATGGATGATAGCCTTAAAAATACAGTGAAAACAAAACAATGGCACTAAATTCTAGCTAAATAACAAGACTCTGAGACATGTTCTCTGTTTCTTAAAATCAGATAAGCAATGACATACAGGTGTAGCAGACATTACCAATAGCTAACTGAAGACTTCTGCTTGAAAGATAATTGAAAAGAAAGTGCATTTTTTCCTTTGTGATTCACTGTCTTTTAGTGTATGTCCATGCACCATGTAAAATAATCGTGTGTATTATCTAAATTTACTTTTGGGCAGCATATTAAAAGCCTGCTATACCGCTAGTAGTTCATGTTCTGCATTTTGAAAACTATTTCCCCAGAATTTATCTTTTCTGCCTCTAAGTGAAAACTTCTTAATAAGAAGAGGCATTTTGTTTAGGAAAACAAAACAAAAATCACACCTTTCTTTATAATACCTTTGTTTATTTATTTGAAGACGATTTATTCTGTGCTTTAGGGCACTGAATAGCATAGTTCTTTGTCATGCTTTGATTGTGGTGAAGGAAGTACGGAAGAGCCAAGGCAGAGTTGTGACTAAGGGTCCAGATCTACCAGAGTGTCAGAATCATATAGGTGGAACTTTATGAAAATCCACTCCAGGCCTACTGAATGAAAGTTGCTAAGAATGAAGACTGGAAATTTTTATCACACGTTTCCAGGTGATTCGTATGCACTCTTTTGCTGTCTATGCAAGCATTGGTATTTGAGATCTATTGGTATAGACATGACCATTGCACTTAAATAGAACCATTCCTTGTCTAGTGTTTGAATAGGGTTGTGCCCTTGTTTAAGGCTGTCCCTAGAGGATTGTGGGCCTGGCATAATTCACCTGGTGCAGACCCACTCTATTATGTGGAATTTACTCAAACACATGTATACTGATCTGTGTAATACATGTGCTTGTGAGTGTGCCTGTAAACACACACATAGGCAAACATATACATCAAAAAGCATAATGTTCATTGTCTTGTATGGGACATGGAGAAGCCACCTTATTTGTAACACCAAGAGATAAGCCTGTCTTTGTACATTTTCTTCAAGTTATGTTTCACAATTTTTATGTATTTATTTTCTTCTTTATTTGCATCTTTGTTTATAGTCTACCTTTAAAAAAAAAAAAAAACAAACTAATCTGTCGGTTCCAAAATGGCAAGGATCTTAGTGGTCTTACTTATTGATAATCACTAGTACTTAGCATATTGTCTGATATATAGTGTGGATCCCTAAAATATGTGTGTTGTGTGAGTGGATTATAAAGAGAAAACAAGTAAACCAAATATATAAAAGTATACAAAGAAGAGAAAGTTTATCAGACACTAATCTTTATCCTAAGGTAACTATAATCCAGTTCTGTGTTGACTGGTCCATGTAAAGGTAGGTGTATATATTCAGAATCCCCTCTTCTAAATGAATTATTTTAAACAGCTTCACTTCTATCCCTTAACTATCTGCCCACCCTCAATTCTATATTCTTCACTTTCAGGGTTAGAGTAGAAATTAATCATTCATACTACCCTTGTAAGGCTATGGGTAGTAAGTCAGCTCACAGGATTATTTTTTGTATTGAAGAGGTAGATTTCCATAGAAATACATATTCAGCATTGAACAGAGCTGTTTTTTCTATGGAAAAATAAAGGATTGTTTTTGTATAGGCATATGATAGCTGGTAGTGGAACACTATACAGTATCTATAAGGAAAAGAGTTACGAAACTAGGAGTGCTTGTAAGAAATTTTTAGAAAAGTAAGACTTTGCGTAAGTTCTGTTGAGAAATTTATTCTGCTGAGGCAAGAGAAGAGAGGTCCATGAAGTGACCCCATTTTGTGTCTTCACCTTACTCTAGAGCATTGCTGTCCTCTTCACATAGTGGAAAACAAAGGAGAACCTGCAGAGGCATATGTTTCCTAAAAGCCTTGACCTTGAATTGACACATGATATTTTTACCTACACTCTGTTTGCCAAGAACTAACCAGGTGGCCACACCTATATGCAGGGATTGTTTCTCAGTAGTAATTCTGCTCTGAAGGAAGGAAAGATGAATCATGATGGAAAGCTAGTCATTTGTTCTGTCATATCTAGAATGCCTTGTTCCTCTCTACTCCCAGCTTCTCTCTTACTATTAAGAAAGATGATATGACTAAAACTCTATTATGTTATTAATAGAAATTAGCAAAAAATTAGCAAAACTAGTAACTGTCTCTGCCTTCATGGATATTTTATGATAATGAGAGAGATAATAAAATCACAAAAATCAATATATATTGGAACTGTGACAAATATCATGAGGGATATGCATGCTGGCTTCGACTAGTTATATATTAGGAGGATTTAATCTGGTGAAGGAGAATGGATAAAGAATTTTGAGGATCGGTGACTGCTCTGGAGCTCTGAAGGTGGATAGGAATTTACTGTGTGAAAAGGAGGGAAGCACATGTCCAAGGGAAAAGGGGGAAGCAGCATTTATAAAGGTTTAGTGGGTAGGCAACTAAAAGACCAGTGTTGCTAGGAGTGAAAGACATGGGTAGGCACAGGGTATAAGCTTAGGCCGGAGTAGTAGATAGGGATCAAATCTTTTTTGCCATGTTAAGAATTTTGATTATTATCCTAGGTACAATGGGAAGCAAATGAAGTTATTTTAAACAACAGGATGATACAGTTGACTTTGTACTTTGAAAATATTACTGTTGAGAGTAGTGTGGACTGGGAAAAGAATGGAGACAGTAGACAGATTAGTAGACTATTGAATAGTCAGTGTGAGAAATGATGGCTTGGATTAAGATGATAGTAATGGAGGTCAATTGCAGTGGAGATATTAGACAGATATTTAGGGTTAATGTTGACAGAAAGGTAGACCTGACAAATGAAAAAGATGTACTATGTTCTTGTACAGAAAATGTCAGTGTCATAAAGATGTACTTCTATGTAGGATAATTCGAAAATTAACAAAATCCGAATAAAAATATCTCCAGGCCCTTCCCCCCCCACTTTTTTTTTTTTAATTCTAGGAACTAAACAGAAATAGTCAAGAAAAGTTTAAAGTCAGAGAGTATTGAAAGGGTCTTAGCCATGCAGTATTATGAATGACTTTTGTATTTCTGATTTTTACAATTCAGTGTTTTCCTGACATCTTTTATTGAGGTAGGAAATGTGGAAAAGACAAATTAAAGTTACAGAATTCTAAATTCTGCTGCAATTTCTTGTTTATCTTGTTTATTAGACTTTGGAAAATGTCTGACTATTCAGCTCAGAAAAAGATCAGAGCTAAAAAATAAACCATATGGCACTTGATGTATTCTGAAAGGGATTTAATTTTAAGAAGTCATTGAGCTTTTGTTTCTGGCACTTCAGATGGGAATGAAAACACAAAAGAAGGATAGGGTTCTCAGGTAATGGAGAAGGATAAGAAATAGTGGGGTAAAGGCCATTTCTTTCAGTGGGATTTGAGGGTGTCCTAACAAGACATAATTTTACATTTTCACATTCTTAAAAGTTGGCTTTGGCCACCAAATCTTTTAAGGAAGCAATTTGTAGACTTTGAAAATTTTTTTGGAATTTTTATTGTGCCAGTTGAGAAGTGCAGACTATTGGATATGTAGGATTTTGCTTTTTCATTCTAAGGCATCTTTTACATGAACAGTTTTGTTCCTATATCCCCCTCCAAGGTAGCCACTGTAATTCTAAAATATACTTAGTGAAATTATGCTATTAGGAACAGTAAGTATGCAATTTAAAATCATAGTGTAAATATACGTAAGATGATCAAAACATTGAATCTGACTTGAAGGGGGCATTGGCCTAAACTGAAACACAGGCATAAGAATCTGACAGTGTTGGTCATTATGTTGCTAATACAGCTTATGTCTTGGGCTCCAAACTAGTGGTTGGTATCTTAAATTGGAGACCTGACAAATCTTAATTCTAAGAAGATGTGAGGTTTGGTAGTGATTTCTTCCAGAAGCATTTTCTCCCATGGAGGAAAACAAGAGAAGAAACTGAGGAAAGTCTTCATGATATTCTGACAGGTGGCCCAGGGCAGTTTTTAACTAAGGATTCTGTTAGAATAAGAACATCTGAACCTGTCAGTTCTTGGATTTGTCTACAGGATAGCTTCAGTAGTTCATGCCTTGTCACTTTGCTATGGACTTCCTCTTACAGACTCAGAGCAAAAAGTGACAGAGAGACATATTAGTAACATGTAATAAGACAGGTTTCCACCTGGGATACAAGTTTTCAGATTTGACCAGATAATGACAAGGGTTCTCCATTCCTACAAGACAAAGTAACTCAGCATTTGGGAGCTTTACCAAAAAGAGAGGAGAGTCCAGACCTAACAAGAAGATTCAGTTACCACACCACTGTATTGATAGTTAGAGAGAGCCCCCCCCAAGGAGGGAGGCCCAAGAGTCCCAGAGGAAAAGACTATTTTTGAGTTGAGTGTCTTAGATGTGGCAACAAGGAGGGTCTCTTTGGATCTTGTTGGATTTCAGGGTTGTCAACTGCCAGCTCACCAAAATATCACAATAACTGAAGAATCTGTTGATATCAAGCAAAGCAGAGCTTTCATTATGCAGTAAGGGAGAACATCACCTTTGCAGACTTAGTAGTATTTCTGAAAGTTTAAGGGTAATATCTCTGAAAAGTTAAGGGTGGATATTTACAGGTAAATATTTAAAGGTTAAGGGTTTGGGAGTCTTGGCTCCAGAGTTTTAAGGAAGGGCTTTAAAGCAGGAAGGGCATTAGCTGACTGTGGCTCAGATCATGAACTCCTTATTGCCAAATTCTGACTTAAATTGAAGAAAATGGGGAAAACCACTAGACAATTCAGGTATGACCTAAATCAAATCCTTTATGATTATACAGTGGAAGTGAGAATTTAGATTTAAGGGACTAGATCTGATAGACAAAGCGCCTGATGAACTATGGACAGAGGTTTGTGACATTGTACAGAAGACAGGGATCAAGACCATCCCAAAGAAAAAGAAATGCAAAAAAGCAAAATGGCTGTCTGAGGAGGCCTTACAAATAGCCATGAAAAGAAGAGAAGCGAAAAGCAATGGGGAAAAAGAAAGATACCCATTTGAATGCAGAGTTCCAAAGAATAGCAAGGAGGGATAAGAAAGCCTTCCTCAGTGATCAGTGCAAAGAATAGAGGAAAATAATAGGGAAAGACTAGAGATCTCTTCAAGAAAATTAGAGATACCAAGGGAACATTTCATACGAAGATGGGCTCAATAAAGGACAGAAATAGTATGGACCTAACAGAAGCAGAAGATACTAAAAAGAGGTGGCAAGAATACACAGAAGAACTATACAAAAAGATCTTCACGACCCAGATAATCACAATGGTGTGATCACTTACCAAGAGCCAGACGTCCTGGAATGTGAAGTCAAGTGAGCCTTAGGAAGCATCACGACAAACAGAGCTAGTCTAAGTGATGGAATTCCAGTTGAGCTATTTCAAATCCTAAAAGATGATGCTGTGAAAGTGATGCACTCAATATGCCAGCAAATTTGGAAAACTCAGCAGTGGTCACAGGACTGGAAAAGGTCAGTTTTCATTCCAGTCCCAAAGAAAGACAATCCCAAAGAATGCTCAAACTACCGCACAGTTGTACTCATTTCACATGCTAGTAAAGTAATGCTCAAAATTCTCCAAGCCAGGTTTCAGCAATACATGAACCGTGAACTTCCAGATGTTCAAGCTGATTTTAGAAAAGGCAGAGGAACCAGAGATCAAATTGCCAGTATCCGCTGGATCATCAAAAAAGCAAGAGAGTTCCAGAAAAACGTCTTATTTCTGCTTTATTGACTATGCCAAAGCCTTTGACTGTGTGGCTCGCAATAAACTGTGGAAAATTCTGAAAGAAAGGGCAATACCAGACCACCTGACCTGCCTCTTGAGAAATCTGAATGCAGGTCAGGAAGCAACAGTTAGAATTGGACGTGGAATACAGACTGGGTACAAATCAGGAAAGGAGTATGTCAAGGCTGTATATTGTCATCCTGCTTATTTAACTTATATGCAGAGTACATCATGAGAAATGCTGGGATGGATGAAGCACAAGCTGGAATCAAGATTGCTGGGAGAAATATCAATAACCTCAGATATGCAGATGACACCACCCTTATGGCAGAAAGTGAAGAACTAAAGAGCCTTTGATAAAGTGAAAGCGGAGAGTGAAAGAGTTGGCTTAAAGCTCAGCATTCAGAAAACAAAGATCATGGCATCTGGTCCCATCACTTCATGGGAAATAGATGGGGAAACAGTGGAAACAGTGGCAGACTTCATTTTTGTGCGGCTCCAAAATCACTGCAGATGGTGACTGCAGCCATGAAATTAAAAGACACTTACTCCTTGGAAGAAGAGTCATGACCAAACTAAACAGCATATTAAAAAGCAGAGACATTACTTTGCCAGCAAAGGTCTGCCTAGTCAAGGGTATGATTTTTTCAGTAGTCATGTATAGAAATGAGAGTTGGACTATAAAGAAAGGCGAGTGCTGAAGAATTGATGCTTTTGAACTGTGGTGTTGGAGAAGACTCCTGAGAGTCCCTCGGACTGCAAGGAGATCCAGCCGGTCCGTCCTAAAGGAGATCAGTCCTGAGTGTTCATTGGATGGAGTGATGTTGAAGCTGAAATTCCGATATTTTGGCCACCTGATGCGAAGAGCTGACTCATTGGAAAAGACCCTGATGCTGGGAAAGATTGAGGGCAGGAGGAGAAGGGGACAACAGAGGATGAGATGGTTCGATGGTATCACCGACTCAACGGACATGAGTTTGGGTAAACTCCGGGAACTGGTGATGGATACTGAGGCCTGACATGCTGCAGTCCATGGGGTTGCAAAGAGTCGGACACAACTGAGCGACTGAACTGAACTGAACTAAACTTTGAAGCAGGGAATCTCATTGGCAATGTTTGTGATATAAAAGATTAGGTGTTCCCTGGTGGTGCAGTGGTAATGAGTCCACCTGCCAAACGAGATGTAGGTTCAATCTCTGGGTCGAGAAGATCCCCTGCAGAAGGAAATGGTAAGTCACTCCATTTTCTTGCCTGTGAAATCCCATGGACAGAAGAGCCTAGCCAGCTACACAGTTCATGGGCTTGCAGAGTTGGATAAAACTTAGTGAGTAAACAACAACTTTGGACATGAAGATTAGAGTCTTAAAGCTAGTCTTGATAAGTAAGCAGGTATTTTATAGGGAAGAAATTGGTCCTCCTGAGTTATCTCTTGGGCTGAGAAGGGGACTGTTTGCCAAGATTAAGAATCTATCATTTTGAGAAGGGAGCTGAATGATGATTGAGCAAATTGTTGTCCAGGCAAATGATTTATGGGAAGGTCCTTAAGCAAATAATGAAGCTATTTACTGATTTATAGCATTAAAACTCATGGTAAAGTCATATTGAGGTAGGTGAGCCTCAGTTTTTAGTTCTGTTAGCCACGCCTTGTGAATGCAGGTCATCTCAGTTCTCCCATGTCTTAGCAAAGTTACATACACTTTGCCATTAAAGTGTTACACATTGTTAGATTTAGTCTCAGAAACCTTATAGTTTTGGTTCCCATTGTAAACAGTTTTTTATGTAAAACTACACTTGTGTGTGTTTTGCTAATGTATGGTTTTGAAGTAGATTTGTGTGTAACATTCTTGTCTTAGATATGCTTGAATTTTTTAGTAGAGGAAACCATATCATCTACAAACAATGAGTCTTAATTCTGCCTTGCAGATTACCTTGTCTTGACTTAACTAGAATTTTCAATGTACTGAAATAAAAGTGGTGATTGTACATGTGGCAGAGATATTTATTGCCTACTGGCTTTTCATTTCCTCTTCTATATTTTCAAGCCCTCTTGCAGGTGTATAGGGCCTAGTTCTGGCCAATAGACTACAAATGGAAATTATGTGGATCCCTTCCAGGGTGCAGCATAGAAGAATTGATAAGAACTCTCTTGTTAAAGTGACAGTGAGGTCTCCTGTTCTAGATGGTACAGCTGCAAGTTGTTCAGCCTATCTCATCAGCACAGGTCTTGGGCAATTTTGTGTAGTGTGATTCTCTTGCTAACCTGTATTACCATAAAGTACAGGGGAAAATGAACCTTTATTATGTTAAGCCACTAATTTTCAGACTTAATTTGCTCTTGCAGTGCAACCTGATAGGCTGCAGCACAAAACTAATAGTATGTGCCTTCTTGTCTTGATCCTGTCTTAGATAGGATCATGTCGAAGGTTTCATGCCTGTGAATGTTGTTTGCAGTAGATTTTTGTTGGATATCTTTTAGCAAGTTAAGGAAGTTCCCTTTGAAATTCCTTGTTTTCAAGGAATTTACAGTTTTGAATTATAAGTGGATGTTGGATGTTACTGAATACTTTTTTCAGCATCTATTGAGTTGATAATGTTTTTTCTATGGTGAATTAATAGATTTTCTATTGATAACCCATGCTTGTATTCTTTGAAAGTACCCAGCTTAATCATGTTGTATTCGTTTTTGATCATCACTGAATTTAATATGTTAATATTTTATTTAAGATAATTTTCCACATATTGTCATGCATATTGTACATGCATGTGTACTAAGTCGCTTCAGTCGTGTCCCACTCTTTGCGGCCCTTTTGACTATAGCCTGCCAGGCTCGTCTGTCCTTGAGATTCTCCAGGCAAAAATACTGGAGTGGGTTGCCATGCCCTTCTCCAGAGAATCTTCCTGACTGAGGAATCAAACCCGCATCTTTTATGTCTCCTGCATTGGCAGGCAGGTTATCTACCACCAGTGCCACCTGGGAAGCCCATGGTCACTAGTAAGAGTGATCTATAATAATCTTTCTCCTACTTTTCTTCAGTGGTTTGGTAGCAGTGTTATGATCACAGCATAAAATTAATTGAGGGTTATTTTCTTTCTTGGAAGCAGTTTGCCAATTTGTTCCTTGACTCTTTATTGGGCTGTTAGTAAATCCGATTGTTAGTGCATCTTCTGTGGAACTTTCTTCATAGGCATCGAGGCTTGGGCTGTGGGAGTTTTCTGTTTTTTTTTTCTGCCATGGATTTCTCATAGTTCACTGACCTGGGACCACTACCACCAAACAGTAGCTATTTGACTTTACTTCAGTTTTCCTCTCTTATAAAGTGTAGATAGTAAAAATACCACAGAGGTTGTTGTGAGGATTAAACAAATTATTTATGTAAGTGCATAGAAGAGTGATCTAAGAAGGAAGGAATTTCCCCCTTACCCCCTAAAGATTGGCAAACCTAAGAATTACATATCATTTTCATTGCATTATTTTGGAATTTCTTCTAAATTTTTCTCTAGTATAAAGAAAGTACGTTTCCCTTAAACTAAACCAGATAGTTGAGCATATGGATTTTTTAAATTGGATGAGGTAGGAATTGATCATTCACTTGAGTAGGATTCAAAAGGAATGTTTTCAGCAAAATTGAGAAACTCATCAGTTGCCAATATCTGCTTCTCTTCCTTTTTACTCAGAACTATGGCACTAGTGATAAAGAAGCTGCCTGCCAATGCAAGAGATGTGTAAGAAATGTGGGTTCAGTCCCTGGGTTGGGAAGACCCCCTGGACTGCACGGTAATGCACCCCAGTATTCTTGCCTGGAGAATCTCAAGGACAGAGGAGCCTGGCGGGTTACGGTCCATGGGGTGGCAAAGAGTCGAACCCAGCTGAGGCAACTTGGCACTTGCAGCGCCCACCGGCTTTGTCCTTACTATCCTGAAAGTAGTGCTTCTACCGCACTTCTTTCCTATGATCATCATCCTCAACTACGTCCCAGCAAATTCCATTAGAATTATTTTTATTTATTTTTATTTCCCATGATGAAAGAGAAATTTTCAAGTATGTAGTGTAGTACCAGTGTGTAGTGTGTAGTACCAGTCTTCAACAAATATTTTTTGAATAAGTGAGTTTCCTGGTTCCTATGGTCTTTCTTCCATTAATTTAACTGAAGTTCCTATAAATTATAAATTTTATGGGCACAAATATGGTTTAACTTATTTTATAAGCAACTTTTCAGGAACCTTATTTCCATAGTATGGCATAACTCAACCATTATATATCACATACTTGAAAAGTATGTTATCTACATAATTACATTTATGCAGTTACAATGAGCTTGGTGTATGAAATTTTCTTTTTTAACCTGTAACAATTTCAGATTGGTTTAAAACTATTAGATTTTGTCTTGGTGCATTTCAACATCTGCAATATTGGAATTGTTACATTTCTGAGATCTTATAAAAAGGATTTAAAGAACTATTTCCATAAATGTAAAAAGAAAAAAATACTCTTTATGCTGAAATATGAAGGTTTATGTAAACAGAGGAAATAAATACTATTGTCTTTCATGAATCAAACTCTCTGCTTTGTGTTTGTACTAATTTTCTCTTATTTATTTTCTGTAGCAAACCCGAAAGATTATTGCCCCAGTTTATAGATAAGGAAATGAAAACTTAGAGTAAATGACTTGCTCATGGTCACATAACAAGCAGGGATTTGAACCCAGTTCTTTGAACACTCTAAGCTAGGGTTCTTGAGGAATCATCCAAGAAATATAACTTTTCCGTTATTAGCCAATGTAAGGACATTCCATTTGATTTCTGGAGGTGAATGAGCAACCTATGGAAAACTCACAAGAGCTATGAAAATGCTTCTGAAGCTAAGTCGAAGGTTGAAAATTTGAAGTGGATTCTTATCTCATCCGCTTATTATACCTTCCATTCCCTCATTTTGATATATAATTTTCCAAAATATTTATTCTAATTCCATGGAAGGAATACATCCCAGCTGTATCCCCACTGCACAGTTACTCATTGTATCTATTTAGTTCTAATCTCCTTCCTCATTGTTTTATCATTATTTTTTCATATCTCTCATTCTGGATGGTAATATCTTTGAAGTCTCCTGTTAGATTTATCTGTGACTACTGTCTCCTACCTTGTTCAGTACTTGGTCATAGAAGATGCTTAATAAATATGGGATAGTATTGCACTACATACAGTATTCAAGGTTCTCTGCAGTGTGCCCCTCTCCGCCTCTGCGATATTCTCTCCCATTACTTTCCTACACACCTAGCCATGTGATTGTATATTCATTGTTTATTCCTTGTGCCTTTTCTTCCACTTGGAATGCCCTGTCTCCCCCTTTTCTCTGCTTAGGGCCTTGATTCCAGCCTACCTCCTCCATGAGACCTCCACCATTTAGAACATTCAGTTCAGTTCAGTTCAGTCACTCAGTCATGTCTGACTCTTTGTGACCCCATGAATCGCAGCACGCCAGGCCTCCCTGTCCATCACCAACTCCCGGAGTTTACTCAAACTCATGCCCATCAAGTCAGTGATGCCATCCAGACATCTCATCCTCTGTTGTCCCCTTCTCCTCCTGCCCCCAATCCTTCCCAGCATCAGGGTCTTTTCCAATGAGTCAACTCTTCGCATCAGGTGGCCAAAGTACTGGAGTTTCAGCTTCAGCATCAGTCCTTTCAATGAACACCCAGGACTGATCTCCTTTAGGATGGATTGGTTGGACCTCCTTGCAGTCCAAGGGACTCTCAAGAGTCTTCTCCAACACCACAGTTCAAAAGCATCAATTCTTCGGTGCTCAGCTTTCTTCACAGTCCAACTTTCACATCCATACATGAACACTGGAAAAACCATAGCCTTAACCAGATGGACCTTTGTTGGCTAAGTAATGTCTCTGCTTTTTAATATGCTATCTAGGTTGGTCATAACTTTCCTTCCAAGGAGTGTCTTTTAATTTCATGGCTGCAGTCACCATTTGCAGTGATTTTGGAGCCCAAAAAATGAAGTCTGACACTGCTTCCACTGTCTCCCCATCTATTTCCCATGAGGTGATGGTAAACATTAGAACATTAGAAGTTTATAAATGTCCTTCTGCAGGTATTTTCATTAGGACAGATTTGCCCCCTAGCATATCTGTCAGTTTTCTTTGTGTTAATACCCTCTCTCATCTGGTTTGTGAGTTCAAATCCCTGTACCTCTCTAGATCTCTGTGTTATTAGCTAATGTGTTATCCAAGAGATTCTTGGTGAATAATCTGATAAAGAGAGAAACAGTTGTAGTCACCCAGAAGAGGCTTTATGTAGAGCGTTGCTGACTAGTTTGTGGAGAAATTTTAATAAAAAGTGAAAAGGTCTGCAGTCGACATGACTCAACTGGCATTGAAATTAATGAAGAGAAATAATCTCTATAAGCCAAGTGGCTCAGATTTGGATATAATTTGAGAAATAGCATTCTAGCACTTTTTTTTCCCTTTCCTATCAGTCTTTAATATATACACTTGTATATGTTGGTCATGGACCTCTTTGAACTTGTTTTTGACATTCATTGTGTTTTTACTTTGTCTCTGTGACCAGCTAACAATAGAGCATTTTTCAGTTTTTTTTCTCTCGTTCAGTCTGAATCACATATTCTTGGTCAGTTATTTGGGACCATAACTGAGTCATTTCAATTACATGCTATTTGGTTCTGGAATGAAAGCTTGATTCTCTCTGTTAACTGCTGGCTCACCATATGTTGCTGTAATTCTGGAAAGCAGTGAAAATTGTGGTAGTATTGAAGGAGGAGTGGTGTTTTAATAATAAATTGCTTACATTTGTTTTATAATATAACTAATTCACACATCTAGATATTCTGCAGGAAACAAATTATGGAAAATTTTTAGATATAAGGTAGCCATTATTAACCCTGGGGAAATGAATCTGAAAAAGATTAAAGGTCACAGTGACCTTCTTAAAGATCAAATATTTAGCTGATAGTAGCTGCTAGGACAAAATTTCATAAAGGCAGGGACTTTGTTGTGTTCACTATTGTACTCAGCACTTAATATGGTGCTTGCATGCCAAGTTGCTTCAATAATGTCTGACTCTTTGCGACCCCATGGACTGTAGCCTGCCAGGCTCCTCTGTCCAGGGAATTCTCCAGGCAAGAATACTGGAGTGTGTAGCCATTCCCTTCTCCAGTAATATGGTGATGGGAAGTTAAATATGTGTTAAGGAGCAAGAAAAAGGAATTGAATTTATTTAACTCCAGATTATCACTCCCATCACTCCATCAAAGCTACTCTTATTAAAATTGATACTATTCCAAGTCTTTTCTACCTTGATTGTCTTATCAGCAACATTTGACTGAACTAGTTACTCCCTTTCCTTGAAATACATCATTTAATTGACTTCCAGAATAATACATTGTCCATTTCCTTCCCCTTATTCCCTGGCCATTCCTCAGTCTGTTTGCTTCTCATCTTCCCAGATTCTCGACAGTGGAGTATCCCCAGGGCTCAGTTTTCAGAGGTTTCCTATTTATACTCACTTTCTTGGTTATATCACTTAGTGCCATATTTTTAAATACCATTTAGACTCTAAAAATTACCAGCTTATATGTTTAACCTTGAGTCTTCTCCTGAACCTCTACTCTGATAGTTTGGATGATTGGTAGATATGTGAAGCCCAACATATCGAGAACCAGACTCCTAATATCTTATTCTTCCATCTGTCCCATTGGAAGGGTAGAACTAATTTACACAAACTCAATTCTTCCAGTTGATTTCACCAAAAAACTTTGATGTTATCATTGACAGTCTTATTAGCAGATCCTGTTGACTGCATCTTCCAGGTGACATTTGAATCTGATCACTTTTTGCCTCCACTGCTATCAGAGGCAAACCAGCATTCTTATCCATGCTTTGTTGTCAATAATTTCTTAATTGATTTCCTTGACTCTGCCTGTGGACATACTATAGATTGTTCTTGACACAGTAGCCAAGAAGATATTATTTTCAAAAAAATAAATAAATAAAAGAGCCTGTCTTTTCAAAATAGAAGTCTAAATCCTTAAAATTTGCCTTTTTTACTTTATTTCCTACTATTCAGTCTAGCCCTGTTGGCTTTCTTGGTATTTCTAATTATCAGGCATACACCCTACCCAACCCACAGAATCTTTGTGTGTGGTTTTTTTGTTAGTTTCTCTCTTTCTGGAATGTCCGCATGATTTAGATCTTGTGATATTTAATAGGGTCTTCAGGCCTATACTCCATAGAATTTTGCTAGGGTGGTTCTCTCTGTGAGGTCCCCATTGACCACCCTATGTAAAATTACAGCTGCTTTCCTACATACCCCTCCCACCTCACCCAGCAGCATTTCTTATTTCCTTTATTTTCCTCCCATGGTATTTACCATCCTTCGATATACTGTATGTTTTACCTATTTATTTTAGAGAGGGTTGTGTGTTTTTAAATGTTTCTCCTTACAAGAATGTAAATTTTACTAGAATGTAAGTTCTACAAGGGTAGGAATTTATTCATTTATCTACCTTGATTTATTATGAAGTAATGGATGGGTATGAGGACTAGAATCCTGTTCTGTTTGGCCTCATAGCTAGACTATGATTAGTTCATGTGTATTTGTCCTTTGCTTTATATATCCATCCCTACCTTTATCCCACTCCTACTCAGAAGGCCTTGGAATTGATAAAGTTCTGTAGATTTTCAGTTCAGTCACTCAGTCGTGTCTGACTCTTTGTGACCCCATGGACTGCAGCATGCCAGGCCTCTCTGTCCATTACCAACTCCTGGAGCTTGCTCAAATTCATGTCCATTGAGTCGGTGATGCCATCCAACCATCTCATCCTCTGTCGTCCCCTTCTCTTTCTGCCTTCAATCTTTCTCAGCATCAGGTGGCTAAAATATTGGAGTTTCAGCTTCAGCATCAGTCCTTCCAATGAATATTCAGGACTGATTTTCTTTAGGATTGACTGACTGGTTTGATCTCCTTGCAGTCCAAGGGACTCTCAAGAATCTTCTCCAATACCACAGTTCAAAAGCATCAGTTCTTTGGAGCTCAGCTTTCTTTTTAGTCCAACTCTCACATCCTCACATGACTACTAGAAAAACCATAGCTTTGACTAGACGGGCCTTTGTTGGCAAATAATGTCTTTGCTTTTTAATATACTGTCTAGGTTGATCATAGCTTTTCTTCCAAAAAGCAAGTGTCTTTTAATTTCATGGCTGCAGTCACCATCTGCAGTGATTTTGGACATGTGGATTGAATAATCAGATTATTAAATGTTTAGTCTTAGAGTGGTAGTAACGATTGCTATGCTCAGTAGCTCAGTTGTATCTGACTCTGCAACCCCATGGACTGTAGACTGCCAGGCTCCTCTATCCAGGGGATTTTCCAGGCAAGAATACTGGAGTGGGTTGCCATTTCCTTCCCCAGGGGATCTTCCCAACGTAAGAATCGAACCCACGTCTCCTGCATTAGCAGGCTGATTCTTTATTGCTGAGCCACTGGAGAAGCCCAAAATAGCTTTTAACGTTTGAATTCGCTTACTGAGGACTTGTTCTGTGTCAAGAATTTTCATGTGTTTTACATACATTATCTTTTTTGTTAAATCTATTTTGCCACGCAGTTTGTGGGATCTCAGTTCCCCAACTAGGGAATGAACCCAGGCCATGAGTAAAAGCATGGAATCCTAACCATTAGATCACCAGGGAACCCCCTAATGAAATTTACCTTCAAATATAGCTATGACATTGTAGTTGATTTTTTTTTTACTTTTACAAATGTTGAGTGTGTATGTGTATAATGTCACTATATATATATATATATATATATCTCCTGTGTATACATATGTGATTTTTAAACAGGTCATCAGAACACCTCATGGGAGAGACTTCGATGATTCTTTGGAAAGGTGTGAAGACTATTTGAGTTCAAGGTCAGGCAGTAAGCCCCATCATTCAGCCAGGACCTTACTTGTTCATTCAGCACCCTCTACCATGCCGAAGCATTCTCCAAGCCCTGTGTTAAATCGAGCTTCTCTCAGGGAAAGGTAATGCTTAGTTTCTATTTCTGTATTAATTTTTGAATAATCATTAGAAAAGAGCAGGCAGTAATTATGTATGTCACATGATTATTTGTAAAAGGGTAATTTGATTTTAAGAGAGTTACTTTAAATTGTTTTTGCTTAGAACATATTGCACAGTGTCAGATACTCCTCCCCAGCCCAGTTCTCTCAAAGTGAGTTTATTAACTATAAGTGAGTTTATTAATTAGAGTCACTTCAACCCTAATTAAATATTGTAGTTCCCAAAGTGAAAAATAGAGTATATGATAATTGTTTTTAAGAGATTCATAGGAATTTAAGATTATAGTCATGACTTATGTATAAAAATAGCATAGTTATATTTTTTCTTTTACCGATGATAATGATACTGTATATTATGGGTTCATGGCACCTGTTTTCATCAAATTACCTATCCCCAACTGCCAAGAGAATCTCAATCCTGTTAATGATCTAGTTCTCCCTCTAAAAATGTTTTGGCAAACAAAGTTAAGACACTTGTTATAATTTGAATGTGAAAGAAATAATTCCTCTTCATCTATTTTTGTTGTTGTTGAATCCAAATTGAAAATTCCTTGCCTCCCTCACAGTTAGTAACATAGAAAACAAGAATTGTCATAAATTTAAAAAAAAAAAAAAAAAACACCCAACCCTTGGTATATAAGAAATTTTGTAGAAATTTGAAAACCTAAGAGATATACTGTCAACACATAGAAATATAATCTATCATCACACATAGTATCAAAAAGCTACAGAGTCACAGAGTCTCTACAGCATGCTAGGGCATCAGGCATAAAGAAGAAAGCTTAAATTAGCTGTAGAGAGTCTATCAAAAGGTCATCTCCGATGATTCAAACAAGATGATTCAAACTGATGATTCAAACAAGAGTATGTCAGTTTGGGAACTGTAGTAAAGCACCCTTGTTATGAACGCATAAATTTGTTTCATCATTAGTCCTGTAACCATTTGAAATAGGTATATGAAGGAATACTAGAGACGCTCATCCTAAATTAGGGAATTTTGACTAATGTTACTTCAAGTCAATCATGCCTCTAGAAATCAAGTTCAGATAGGTAGGTAGGTAGGTAGATAGATAACATGCCTACATACATCTATATAGGGAGATATATGTCTGTGTATCTGTAGGTTTTAAAAGTTTAAGAGAAGCTCTTAAAGAGAGGTTTTTCTACTGAAGTCTGATAACTTGTGCCTCTGTTATCAGGGGACTTTCTTTGCATTCCACGTCTGCTCAGATGTTCAAACATTCAGTTGGTGCTACTCTACTTTTCCCTACTTTTAGAATTAAGCACTTGTGGTTTTCTTGATTAGGTTCTTTGCTATATCTGTAGGTTTTCAAGCATTTTTTTTAACCTCTAACTCCTTGGATATCTTATTATAAACCTTGATTTATTTTTCTATCTTTTTGCATATTTTGCAGAAGTCTCCAATTGTCCACTGGTATAGTAAAATATCAGACTTAATCTTGTGTTGTTTTTTCCTTGTATATAATTTTGTCTCAGTATTTTGAAGTCAGGTTGATAAATTCTTCATTGAGGCTATTTTCAAAAATTCTTTACTGAGGCTAGCTAATGTCAGCTGTCCCTTTTTCATATTTCAGGGGATGGTTTAGAGTAGGTGACAGCATTTATTTTGACGTTGGATAGTAGATATAGATAAATAAGTTCTTTGCTAGAAAGATAGCAGTGATTCAAATATTAAACATTACATATTTTACCTATGACTTGAAGAAATTTGAGGTACTTTCAAAATTAAATAATATAATAGTTATTTAGTTTGAACACATCTAAATAAGTTGGTAAAATTTTATTTGGGTACTTTCTAGTATAAATAAACTAGTTTATTTTCACTAAGACAGAACACCTCTACTTCATGTGTATTTTCTAAAAAAATCTAGATATAGTCTGTAAAGGAAAGTAAAATATATCAGACAATATGTCTTTAAGACATATTACCAAGAGAAAAAACATTTTATTCTTTTTAGCATGCTTAGTACCATATGTTTAAATATAAGACTTTCTATGATCTGGCTTTTTAGGTCACTGAGAAATATACTAGAGTGTTTATACAATCCATTGGAATCAATAAACAATTTAAACTGATGTAAACGTAGATTGTATGTCCTCAGCAAAATTGGGAGTATGACAGAACATACAGCTCTGTTTTTTCTGGGTACATATTCATTAAAATTAAATAAGTTTTCCTCTAAGATTGATGTAAAATGCTGACTCCTTATCATGTATAGGAATAAACACACTTTTGAAAGCTTTATCAGTGACTCTAAGCAGATGACTTTATTTATTTATCGTGAAGGTCCTTTTTGCTTTAAGCCTTTTAAAAGAATAGCTCCAGTAGAGTTAGTACACCATATACGGGTTTCACTTTTGATTATAAGTGTTATGTTTCAAAAGCAGTTTTCTCTTCTAAGTATAAATATTAATATTATGGCATAATAATTATATTAGCTTATAGAGTTATTAATAAAATCAGACTAAGAAATAATAGCAGATCTATTTTAATAGGAGCTGATATTCTCATGCTAAAGGTTTTGCTTTCTAAAAGGAGTAAGACTGTTAGGCAATCATTCCTTATACCACAGCACAGACTAGTGGATCCTCTCACAGTATCATCAAAGAGATCCTCCTGGAACTGCACATTTGAGTCTCTGATTTTCAAGATGTGTTACATACGTAGCCAATAATAAGGCCTGCCAATATATTTCCATAAGTGGCAGGCAACACTTCCTATTACAAATGCAGGAGATTAAGATTTAGATATAGTTGATCATCCATTATTGATTGCATTCTTTGAAACAGATTATGTAAACCATTTATCCTGCTTACTAGTTTATACTTTGTGTAAACACATACAATTATAACTTTGTAAGGACAAACTAGAAGCTAGAAGGTTTTAAGCAAACTATTAGCATTTTAGGAACTCATTCCTTTTTAATGAATCCGTCTGCAATGCAGGAGACCCTGGTTAGATTCCTGGGTTGGGAAGATGTGTTGGAGAAGGGATAGGCTCCCCACTCCAGTATTCTTGGGCTTCCCTTGTGGTTCAGCTGGTAAAGAATCTGCCTGCAATGAGGGAGACCTGGGTTCAATGCCTGGGTTGGGAAGATCCCCTGGAGAAGGGAACAGCTACCCACTCCAGTTTTCTGGCCTGGAGAATTCCATGGTCTGAGTCGGACATGACTGAGTGACTTTCACTCACTTTCTTTATAAAGGAATTATCAAGAATATGTCATGTAGATATGTTATAATCAGATGGATGTAGAAATTTTCATTATCACTTAAATAAAGCAAGATATCTTAATTATACTAGTGCCAGTTTTGAGTTTGGGAAATGCATGAGAAAGAGAAATGATGGACTGCTTTACTTCTTCTTTGGCATGTTTAATTCCAAGAATGGAAAATAATTTTAAAGGTACTATATGTGGAATTATTGCTAATGTAAAAATTTATATCTTTGTTTAGAGATAAAGCTCTAAAGAATTATATATGGACATTGTTAAAATGGTTAGGTATATAGATTTGCTGTTTCCAAAGCATGTCCAACTTTCTTAGACTATTAATTGAACATATTGTGAGGATCTAATACTACAGTTGAGGTTAAATATTTGATTTTATATCTGTCTCTCATCCTCAAAGAAAGAAAATATGTTATTCTCATCCTTATATGTTATCACAAAGAGATAAGAAAAAATAACTATGTGTCTGGCATTTGGTGATTTAATTTTCTCTCCCTCTGGCTGCAAGTCATCTTTGTTTTCTATGCCTACAGGTTCCATTCTGATTGGTGTTCACCTTCCAACTGTGATGAGATCCATGACCGGGTAAAGAATGTCTTGAAATCACATCAGGCTCATCAAAGACATTTATATGTTAGTTTCTAAATTTTTCTCTTGAAGGCTTTTTTTTTTTAAATTAGGCATGAAAACCACCCAAGATGTTTAAGGCGTGCAACATTTAATCCCTGGGAAAGAAAAGAAAAAAGATACAACCTCCATTTAATGGAAGTCAGTGGTTTAGCTAAAGGCAACATATCTAACTTCCTGTTTGACCTGAGTCATTATGCAAAATGTTTGACATAGATCATGTTAACTATAAAAAAAATTAGTGATAAGTATCTCATAAACAGTCAGTAAGTAGTGACCTCATGATAATTTTTCACAGCCTTCAAAATATGTTAACTCTTGTTTTATGACCCAGAATAAATTCCATTTCCTGCAAATAGATTTGATTGAATGGTAGAATGAGAGAAGGGATGAGACATGTGTTTTGGAGAAGTTTCCCAGCTGATTTTTATGTTAATTAAATACTTAAAAGAGGAAAAAAAGAGGTCAGGTTTATCAGTTTAGTACTAAATAACATTAGTATGAGAATCTGACATAAGGCAAATGAACATTTAAATGAATGACAAGTGGGAAATAATTACAGTATATTATTCTTTTTATGTTTGGTATCTTGTTTCAGTCATTTATTTAAAAACAATTGTTTATCAGGAGTCATGTTGGACACCAAGCTTGGTCCTGGGGATATAACTGGATTATGTGACATTGACATCATTTTATACAGTTGAAAGCTTCTATTATGCATACTGATTTTAAATTAAACTTGTTTTCAAAGTATAATATAATTACAGATAGTCCCAGTGACTGCCTCTCCCAAGGTTAACATTATCCTAACTTCTAATAACAAGATTAGAAGTGTTAGAAGATTAGAAGTAAAAGTATTGCATATTTTTTATGTTTATAGCAGTGACACCCTACCATGTCTTTTCCCTTTTTTTTCTTACTTATTTCATTTTGTTTTTCCAGTTCAGATATTTTTGCAATCCAGACATCTTGTTACATAGTTCTTCACTCTTGCCTGCTGCACGGTATTTCATTGTGTGAAAATACTACCGTTGGTTAATGTATTCATCTATTGATGGACCTTTGGGTTGTTTCTGGTTTGAGCTATTTTAGAACTGTTATGAACAGTGTGTGTCCTCAGATAACACTGTATATATTTTATTTGGGTATGTTGCCACCACTGTATTGCTCAGTCATAAACTGTATAAACATTAAGCTTTTCCAAGTGATTTTAACAATTTACACTCCCACTACCAGAGTGTGTGAGTTCCGTTTGTTTCATTTGCTCACTTCTACTTGATAGGTTGTGTGCGTGTGTATGTGTGTGTGCATACATGCATTTTAATTTTGGCATTTTGATTGTGAGAAGTAGTTTTATCACATAATGGTTTTAATTTGCTGTTTCCTGGTGACTAGTTTATTGACTGTTTGGGTATTCTCTTTCGTGAGTATTTGTTCAAGTTACTTGCCCATTTTTATACTGTGTTGTCTCTTAATTTGTTAAAATTTCCATGTAGATTCTTGATATGTCAGATATATGTTTTATAATTTTCTTTTCCCACTCTGTGCCTTGCCTTTTCTTTCTCTTAATGATATCTTTTGATGAAAAGAAGTTCTTAAGTCCAATGAATCCAATATATCTTTTTTATTAGCATTTTTAGAATGTTTGCTTATCAATGGAAATAATCAATGAACAATCTAAAATAGGAATAGAAAGGTTTTATTAGAACCAGACTGAGAAAAAAAAAAATAGAACCAGACTGAGAACTATAGCCCAAGAGATTTGAATTGTGAAGGAGTAGCACTTGAATTGTGTTCTGCCAGACTACAAAATGGAGGAGGCTTATATCAGCAAAGATGATAGATAGGTATATGATAGATAGATGAGTTAATAAGTAAGGATTGGTCATGGTCCGAAATGGCTGTGTAGTCACAACAGGAGACCTTGTGACCTTAAGATTGCAGCTGACTGCTGCTGCAGATGTTGTCTGCTAGTGTTCTTGAGTTCGATAAAGTTCAGAAAAGCTGCTGGCCATAAGAACTGCTGGCTGTAGTTAGCATAAAGTTCAAGCCACATGACAAACAGGCCAGAATGCCTTCTCCATCCCTCAGTAAGTGAAAACTTCTTCTCTTAGTCTCCTTCAAGACTCCATTCTATGTTTTCTTCTAAAGACTTTTTGTTTTCTTTCACATTTAAATATATGATCTAGTTGGAATTATTTTTTCTGCATAGTGGTAGGAAGGTGGCAAATTTCAAGAAAGTTTCAAGTTCTATAACTGTGGATGTCTTTTTCTTTCTAGTTCTGTTAACTTTGTTTTATATATTTTGAAGCCATGTTGTTGGTTGGATACAGATTTCAGACTACGATACAAACCTTTTATTGTAAAGTGTCCTTCTTTATTTCTAGTGTTATTTCTTGTTTCATAGTACTGTGTAAGCAGCACCTACACTGCTCAGTGTATAGTTATAGCAACTTTATTTTGGCCATATATACATGGTGTATATTTTCCATCCTTTTTTTAATCACTATATTTAAAGTGTGTATCTTGTGAATAGCACATGAGATTTTTTTCCGGATTGAAAATCTAGAATTTTTATGTAGACTGATGCAGCTTTCATTTGAATTAATAACTTTTTTTTTATAATCCTTTTCCTTTTTTTTTTCCATTTATTTTTTATTAGTTGGAGGCTAATTACTTTACAATATTGTAGTGGTTTTTGTCATACATTGACATGAATCAGCCATGGATTTACATGTATTCCCCATCCTGATCCCCCCTCCCACCTCCCTCTCCACCGGATCCCTCTGGGTCTTCCCAGTGCACCAGGTCTGAGCACTCATCTCATGCATCCAACCTGGGCTGGTGATCTGTTTCACCCTAGATAATATACATGTTTCGAATGCTGTTCTCTTGAAACATCCCACCCTCGCCTTCTCCCACAGAGTCCAAAAGTCTGTTCTATACATCTGTGTCTCTTTTTCTGTTTTGCATATAGGGTTATCGTTACCATCTTTATAAATTCCATATATATGTGTTAGTATACTGTAATGGTCTTTATCTTTCTGGCTTACTTCACTCTGTATAATGGGCTCCAGTTTCATCCATCTCATTAGAACTGATTCAAATGAATTCTTTTTAATGGCTGAGTAATATTCCATGGTGTGTATGTACCACAGCTTCCTTATCCATTCGTCTGCTGATGGGCATCTAGGTTGCTTCCATGTCCTGGCAATTATAAACAGTGCTGCGATGAACATTGGGGTGCACGTGTCTCTTTCAGATCTGGTTTCCTCGGTGTGTATGCCCAGAAGTGGGATTGCTGGGTCATATGGTAGATCTATTTCCAGTTTTTTAAGAAATCTCCACACTGTTTTCCATAGCAGCTGTACTAGTTTGCATTCCCACCAACAGTGTAAGAGGGTTCCCTTTTCTCCACACCCTCTCCAGCATTTATTGCTTGTAGACTTTTGGATAGCAGCCATCCTGACTGGCGTGTAATGGTACCTCATTGTGGTTTTGATTTGCATTTCTCTGATAATGAGTGATGTTGAACATCTTTTCATGTGTTTTTTAGCCATCTGTATGTCTTCCTTGGAGAAATGTCTGTTTAGTTCTTTGGCGCATTTTTTTGATTGGGTCATTTATTTTTCTGGAATTGAGCTGGAGGAGTTGCTTGTATATTTTTGAGATTAATCCTTTGTCTGCCTTTTCCTTTTTATTAACTTGTTATTCAGTTTTTTAAACTATGTTATTGGTTGCCCTAGAGATTGCAACTTGCATACATAACAAATTATTTCTTTGTTGACCTCGCCAATAATGTTGGGACCTAAAAACATTTAACTGTTTTTTTAACCTGCCTCATTTTTTGGATATCTATTATCTTGCATTTTGATTCTACATATATAAAACCACAACAAATTCATTTTGTTTGTGTAGTAATGTTTATTTATTTTAATCACATATTTACCCTTTCTGTTATTCTTCATCCTTTCCTGAGAGTCCATGTTCCAATTTCACTTTTTGAGTCATCTTCCTCCTCCCTGTAGTACTTTCTTTAATGTTGCTATCCTGGCTTTGAATTCCAATTTTATTTGTTTAAAAGCATCATGGTTCCACCTTTATGTAGGCTGGTTTTACTGGATATAAAACTCTGTATTGCATCCAGGTTGGTGGCTGTTTCCTTTTGGCACTTGGTCTTTATTTTTTGGCCATACCACAGGGATCTTAGCTCCCCAGTCAGGGACTGAACCGCTGCTGTCAGCAGTGAAAGCATGGAGTCCTAACCACTGGACCACTAGGGAGTTTCCTCCTTTGACACTTTGAGGAAGCCATTCACTGTCTTCCGGCTTCTTTTGTGTCACTTGAATAGTCACTTGTCATTCCTTTGAAGTACTGTAGGGTTTCCCCATGCTGTTGCATTTAAGATTTGCTCTTCAGCTTTGTGTTTAGTAATATTACTATGATATGCCTAAATGTAGTTTTCTTGGATTAATTCTACATTGTTTGCAGAGCTTCTTAAATTTTTAGATTGATATCTTTCATCAGTTTTGGAAAACTCATCATTCTTTCTTTAAACATTGCTTCTCTTCCAATACTGTCTCTCTGGAATTTCAAATTACACTTCTATAGGGTCTTTAGACTATATATCATATGTATCTTATGCTTGTTTTGATGTTTTTAATTTTTTGTCTCATTAAAGAAATTTAATTTAAAGTTAGGAATCTCCCATATAGGAAAACCCTAAGCCCAGAGGCCCTCTCTAGTGAATTCAACCAAACCTTTAAGGAAAACATAATGCTAGTTTTACACATTCCTGAAAACAGAAGAAACAATTCATCCTGTGTCATCTCATGATATCAACATTTCTTCGAATGTCGAATAGATAATGACATTACAAGAAAAGAAAAATAGACCAAAATCCCACATAATATATACATAAAAATCCTTAACAACATGTTAGCAAATTAGAATCAGCAATATATAAAAATGAAAACGTATCATAATCAAGTGGACTTATCCCAGAAACACAATGTAAATTCATCCTATTAACAGATTAAATACATTTTGTTCTGTGTCATTTCAATGGACAGAAAAAGCATACAGCAAAGTTTAAATCTATTCATGTTAAACACTGCTGGTAAAATTGAGGTAGAAGCATACTTCCTTAACCTAATTAAGAAGCATCTTTAAAAAATCTACTGCTGACATTACACTTAAAGGTGAAAGACTAATGCTTTTTCCCTCTAAGCTCAGGAGCAAGGCAAGCAAGCCCTCTCTCACCATTCCTTTAACATCATACTGGAAGTCTTAGATAATAAAGATAGATAAGAACATAGATAAAAGGCTTAAAGGTTAGAAGGGAAGAAACAAAACTATTTGCAAAGGATATGGTTATTTATGTAGAAAGTTCCAAATGATCTACAGAAAAACTCCTAAGAAGTAAGTTTATCAATGTCATAGGATAAAAAGAAAGTAGTTTTTTCCTATATACTAGCCATGAACAATTGGAATTTTAAAAAAGAAAATTCATACAGTTTATAATAGCACCAGAAACTGAAGTGCTTACATATAATTCTAACAGGATTATACAGAATGCAGCATCTGCATTCTGAGAACTACAAAACACTTTTGAAAGAAATCAAAGATAGAACTAAAACGAAGTTACACCATATTCATTGGTTGGAAGACTTAATGTTAAGATGTCAGTTTTTCCCAGGTTGAACTCTAGATTGAAGGAAATCATAAAATCCCATCAAGCTTTCAAATGGATATTGATAAGCTGATTCTAAAATGTGAATGGAAGAGTACTTGAGAATACCAAAGGAGTTCTGAAAGAACAAAATTGGAGGATCCACCACCTAACTTTAAGACTTAACTGTAAAGCACAGCAGTGAAAACTGTGTGTTTGTTTGTGTGCTCAGTCACTTAGTTGTGTCCAACTCTTTGTGACCCCATGGACTGTAGCCTGCAAGGCTCTTCTGCCCCTGGAATTTTCCAGGCAAGAATCCTAGACCCGGTTGCCATTTCCTACTCCAGGAGATCTTCCCAACCCAAGGATTGAACCCGAGTCTTTTGTGGCTCCTGCATTGGCAAGTGGATTCTTTATCACTGTGCCACCAATAAAGACTGTGGTATTGATTAACTTATAGACACAGATATCAAGGAATAGAAGAAATAGACCCACACAAGTACTGATTTTTAACAAAAGTACAAACCCAATTAAATGGAGGCTTTGCATTTATTCTGTTTTTAACATGTGGTTGTGGACAACCAAAAACAAACTGCTGATACATAATTTAAAATATATCAAAAATATATCACAGACCTAAAACATAGTAGGGGCTTCCCTGGTAGCTTAGCTAGTAAAGAATACGCCTGAAATGCAGGAGACCCAGGTTTAATTCCTGAGTCAGGAAGATCCCCTGGAGAAGGGATTGGTTACCCACTCCAGTATATTGGGACTTCTCTGGTGCCTCTGACAGTAAGGAATCTGCCTGCAATGCAGGAGACCTGGGTTTAATCTCTGGGTTAGGAAGTTCCCCTAGAAGAGGGCATGACAACCCACCCTTGTGTTCTTGCCTGGAGAATCCCCATGGAAGAGGAGCCTGGCAGGCTGCAGCCCATGGGGTTGCAAAAGAGTTGGACATGACTGAGCGACTAAGCACAGCACATAACATAGCAGGAAATCCATTTAATTTATATTTTAAAATGACTTTAGATACGACATCAAACACATGATCTATAAAGGAAAAGGAAAGTGTTAGTTGCTCAGTCATGTCTGACTCTGTGACCCTGTAGACTGTAGCCTGCCAGGCTTCTCTGCCCTTGGGATTCTCCAGGCAAGAATATTAGAGTGGGTTGCCATTTCCTTATGCAGACTATCTTCTTGACCCGGGGAACAAGCCCCGGTCTCTAGCATTGCAGGCATATTCTTTGCCGTATGAGCCGCCAGAGAAGCCCTATAAAGGAAAAGGCAAGTTATTGATAAATGTGATTAAAATTAAAATATTTTGCTCTGTGAAGACACTGTTAAGAGAATAGATTAACCCTTGTCTGAATAAAAATATTTGTAAATCGCATATATAATTAAGGATTTGTATCCAAAACTAAAATATGTAAAACAACTCTTCAGGCTCAACGATAAAAAAAATAAATAAAATTAAAACTGGGCAAATGATCTGAACAGACATTTTATCCAGTTAGCATATGAAAAGATGCTCAATAGTCATTATAGAAATGCAAATGAACACAACCTGAGATACTATTACACGCCTATTAGAATTTGTTAAAGGAAACCACCCCCCAGTGCCTCCCTAAAAAGAAACCCCACAAATACTGTCAAGGATATGGAACAATAGGAATTATCATTCAATGCTGGTGGGAAGCTCAAACATATAGCCACTCTTGAGGACAGTTTGCAGGTAGTTTTGTGTAAGTTTAAACATACAGTTGCCATATGACCCAGCAGTCCATCTCTTAGCTATTTATCCAAGTGAACCGAAAGCATATCTTCACACAGAAACCTGTACATGAATGTTTATAGAAACTTTATTCATCATTTCCAAAAACAGCATGTTCTTTAGTTGTGAATGGTGAACAAACCATGGTAGAGCCATTCAATGGAATATAATTCAGCAATAAAATAGAGTAAGCTATTAATGTATGTTAAAACATGATGAACCTTAAATTTAGTTTGCTAAATGAAAAAAGCCAGAAGCCCAAAGCTACACATTGTATAATTTTATTTATATGACATTGTTAAAATAGCAAAGGTTAGGAGACACAGAAGCTGTTAACTGCAAAGAAACTCACCTCACGGGAATTTTTAGGGTGCAGGCACTGATTAATATACTGGTGTGGCTGATATATGACTTAATGTATTTGTCAAAACTCCTAGGAAAATTGCTGATGGCTGAGAGTAATTTTTATATTTTTAAATGACTTGGTGGAGGGAGACAGAATATTTTACTCTTCTAATATACATTAGAAAGAGTTAAATTTATTATATAAAAATTAGAAATGCGATGTTGACTCTTGAAGATTTAATGTAGATTATAATGAACTAGCAGTATTAAAATTACAAGACTTGTCTTTAAATTAGCTTATCTAAATTACTCTGGAATATGGTGTTTTGGCTGGATACTGTCAAGCTAAAGACAGGAAGAACTACATGATCACTATATTCTTATTTGGAAATTACCAAACTTTTTCTGGAAAGAGCCAGATAGTAATTATTTTCTGTGTGTATGCTCTGGGATCTCATAACTACTCAACTCTACTGATAGAGCACAAAAGCAGTCATAGACAACACATAAACAAATGGTCATGACTGTATTCCAGTAAAATTTTATCCGTGTGCACTAAAATGTGAATTCCATGAAATTTTCATGAAATATTCTATCTTCTCCTACCTAGTCATTTAAGAATATAAAAATTACTCTCAGCTGTTAGTCCTACCAAAACACGCAAAGGGCCAGAATTGCCCTGGGAGCTGTTTGCCAACCCTTGCTCTAGTAGATAAATGTGTTTTACACAGTGATATGAATTAACAATTCTGAAAATGCTTTACATTTATATGAGAGTTGGACAAATAAGTAAATAAATTGTAAATAAATAACCAAGTAAATAACCAAGTTTCTCACTGTCAGAAAAAGAAGTTACAAAGAAACAAAAAGGATGAAGCTAAAATGAACTCTCTGAACCTGGATTAGAGTCTGAGATGACAATTTTAATTCATATTTCTTTTAATATATACAGATAGATTGATTCAGAATTATAGATATGAGTATACATGTATTAGTATATTCACATATTTTCCTGTATTTTTCCTTTGAAAGGGCCTAGAGGGAGTGACAACCTGATAGCAATAAGCATACCCAGCTCCCAGATCTAATACCTGTTATTTCTGAATATTTATTTTCTATGAAAATCAACAGGCCTTTTTTCTTGGAGCAATATCCTCAGGGTAGAGCCTGGAACATCTTACATTATGGAAAGTGATGAATTGTTCAAAATGTAAGAGGAATAGGGGCATATCAAAAGGATACAGGAGCAACCTGAATGAGCCCCCCAACTGGCCACTTCTTGAATAATTTGAGCAACAAAATAGATAGCGTTAGTATTGAATTATAATCCAGATAATGAAATAAATATCCATGAGTCCACACTGATGTAAGTGAAACAATGAGTGAACAATGGTGAGAATGGACCAATCTTCCTTACAGAAGAATCCTAAATAATAGTTGTTGATATTACCCACTCCAAGAAATAGAGCTTAATTCTTCTCTTGCTCTTGGGATGGGCTTGATTTACATCTAAAAATAGAACATGGAAAAAAATAATAATTTAGGTGGCTCAGTGGTAAAGAATCGCCTGCCAATGCAGGAGACAAGAGATTTGATCCCTGGGTTGGAAGAGGAAATGGCAACCCACTCCAGTATCCTTGCTGAAAAAAATCCCATGGAAAGAGGAGCCTGGCAGATTACAGTCCATGGGGTCACAAAAAGTTAGACACAAGTGACTGACTGAATGCACAAAATTTTGGTGGAGAAATCTGGCAGATGGCACCACCTTATTAAAGTGATCAAGATTAACATTGTTAGTGATAACAGATGTTGATAGCTAGTATCCCTTTATATCAGGGGATGTGAAGGACATGTCTGTGTCATATTGTTCCACCAAACCCATAACCTTGGCCTCAACATGAGAATACATCAGACAAAAGCAAATGGAGAAACTTTGTACAAAATAGCTGGCTAGTATGTCAAAATCATGGGAAAGAGAGCACAGAAGCTTATCACAGATTGGAGGAAACAAAGGAGAAACGATGACTAAATGCAGCACAGCAGCCTATTTTGGATCCTGGAACAGAAGTGAAGTGAAATCGCTCAGTCGTGTCTGACTCTGCGACCCCAGGCACAGTAGCCTGCACCAGGCTCCTCCATCTATGGGATTTTCTAGGCAAGAGTACTGGAGTGGGTTGCCATTTCCTTCTTCAGGGAATCTTCCCGACCCAGGGATCGAACCCAGGTCTCCCGCATTGATAGACAGACGCTTTACCATCTGAGCCACCAGGGAACAGAAATAGTACATTATTGAAAAAAATGGTGAAATCCAACTAAAGTCTGTAGTTTAGATAATAGTATTGAAGCAATGTTAATTTCTTAGTTTTGCAAAATTTACTCTGCTTATATGAGATGTTAACATTAAGAGAACTTGGATGAAGGGTGATGTTCCTGTGTACAAGAACTTTTCATCTTTGCAATTTTTCTCTAAATATTTTTTTGAAACGTATTGAGTTCTTTATTTTCAGTCCTTTTGACTTTTACCTGAGAGTTGGTGTGATTACAGACCCCTTCCTGCTCATGTGAATACATGCGCAGCTACCCAATCATGTTCAACTCTTTGCAACCCCATGGACTGTAGCCCACCAGGCTCCTCTGTCCATAAAATTTTCCAGGCAAAAATTCTGGAGTGGGTTGCCAAGGGATCTTCCTGACCCAGGGTGCAGACTCACGTCTCTTGTGTCTCCTGCATTGGCAGGCAGATTCTTTACCACTGCGCTACCTGAGAAGTCCCTTCTTCTCATAGGTACTGTTTGTAACGCTCATCTTCTCAGGCAGGATAGCAGAAGGTTCTGCTGTTCAGAGACTTCCTGCTGAGCTTTTTGTCGCTTCACCCTGTACAGTTTCAGATATTCTGCATGTATATTGAGGAACAGTCGACTCAGTTTTGCACCCAGTGTCTCATTGGGTTTTGGCTTCTCAGATTTTCATTTTTACCCATCTAACATATTAAGACTGCCAAAACACTGCTGGTTTGTTTGTCCTCCAACAGTGGACCTGTGACAAAACATACTTTTCTCAAGTTTTTGTTCTGTTCTCAGAATTCACAAATGCCCCTAGGAAAATAACAGCTGCAGGCTGTTAACTCACCCCTCCCCTCAGGAATCTTGGCACTACTCACAGCATTGTTTAAGCAGCTTTCTGATGCCTTTAAACAAAAGCAATATAAGTATATATATATACATGCACACACACACACACACACACACACACACACTTGGCACTACTCACAGCATTGTTTAAGCAGCTTTCTAATGCCTTTAAACAAAAGCAATATAAGTATATATATATACATGCACACACACACACACACACACACACACACTTGGCACTACTCACAGCATTGTTTAAGCAGCTTTCTAATGCCTTTAAACAAAAGCAATATAAGTATATATATACATGTACACACACACACACACACACACACACCCACCCTTCCTACTCAAAAGTAAAAGACCTTAGCATCACTTCTTTTAATTACTTCAATTTGTCTTTGTCCCTGACCTGCCTTTCTTGAGTGGAAGGCAGTAAGGTTGCTTGTGTTGACTTACATGGTATACTAAATCTCAGTGTCTTAAATTGTTTTACATTAAGAGCAGTCTGAACACAAGCTCTTCAAATTAGTCTTATTTTTTCTGCCTCTGTTCTTTCTTGTACTATATATTGAACATTTTCATCAAGTATCTGCATCCTTTGTTGCTTGGACTATGCAAAGTACTGGGGGTATTTATGTGAAATCAAATTTTCCATAAGGAACTTGTATAATTCAGTTATTATTTTTAAACCAAAAAAGAAATATGAAAGATTAAAAAAGTGGTGTGGCACAGTATATGATGAAGGATAAGAATAAAAAGCATAAGTAGGAAATGTTTTTTTTTTTTAGAGAAAAACTGAAATTGTTACATAGGAATAATAACTTTATTAAACATTTATTATAGGCCAGGCACCATGCATGTATTTAATATTGCATTTAATCCTCATAATAATTTTACAAAGTGAGTACTATTAAGACGTACTATTTCATAGATGAGAAACTGAGCCTCAGAAATTTTATGACTTCTATATAAGGTCACATAGCTACTTAGGATGATTGGAGCCAAGATTTAAATTTATATTAATACTCTTTGATCTTGAACACTAAGCTCTAAGAATACGTACAATCTTATACATATATCTAACAATATGCCTAAGCATAAACATGTGAAAACATGCAAACACAAGATCCATGTTCTGGAACAAACAGCAACATACCAGAGACACACATTGCAAACTGTCCACTAAAGCACACTCCCTAAATACAGATCAGACTGAAGTCCATGTTGGTCCTATCTGAAAGATACTTACAGACAAAGCTATACCATCTTGCATACAAACATTAGGTATTTTGGGGTTTTTTTGAAATTATGTCACAAAGAATTTTTTAAAGTAAAAAATAAAAAGTTTTTATTTCACAAAGAATTTAAATACCAACCTCTCCTGGGGCAGTAAAAAGGTCCTTCATAAATCCTTAAATGTTTTATTAGTACAGAGAAGAGTAAAACATATTGTATCAGAAATTTGGCAATCATTTATAAATGAAGAGAACCCCATCTCAAACAAGCTAATGGAAATTAGTGATCATGAAAGATCCCGTTGGAAATAAAACTCAGTTGAGTAAGGAAAAGACTCTTGACTTTTTGACTTAAACATTTTTTCAAGAAAATCTAAAATCATTTCAACAGAGACCCCAGTCCTTCTGCTATAGCTTCTGAACCCCAGTTTCTGGTGCCTTTTGGCACAAATAAGAGAGTGTGATGTAATCCTATCAGCCTATACTGTCTAGAAATTCATGTTTTTACATAAAACTCATTCTGGAAATTGTGAGGTATAATCCGGTAAATTAGAAGGTTCTTGTTGGGCCAAATTGTGGGAAAAACAGAATAGGAAGCATAGACTTTATCCTGAAATCCAGTAGTCATGAAGTCAGATGCATTCAAGAGTTAGGGTAGGTGTTAAATACTGTGACCAGTAGAGAAAGTCTGTAACCTCTCTGGATGAGAAAACCACTACCCAGCTCTAGATAGAAGTGCTGCCATATAGGAATTCAGGCACAATGTTGCCAGATCTTCCAATTATTTTTTAAAAGTATTCATTTTTATATAAATTTGCTGTCTTTAATTCACATTAAAACAAAACATTTTGTGGGCCAAACAAAGCACATATACCCACTGCTAACTGGCAACCTCTTCTTGTGTGATCAGTCTATAATCAGTGTTTTTCTTAGGATATGAATTTGATAGCATTAAGAAGTCAGGTGGCTTGTGGAAAGAATGACAATTTAGAGTGAGATTTGTGAAAATAATATAATGAAAGAATAAATCAGGAAGGGTATATGATTTGCCAGGGAATAGTATGGTTTAAATATTAAAATTATGAAGTTGATTAGTAAGTTTAGCAAATTTAATGAATTGCTACAGTATGCCTGCAAGGGGCTGTGTGCTGTTTTATGGAGGCTCTGTCTGGAACCAGTCTGTTCAGCAAGCACTGTTCCCTTCCAGTTTCCTGATAGGTTTCTTATATTAGTAGAATTAGTATATTAAACACATTTAGAATGGCACAGGCATATAGAAAGTATTTAATAATGTTTGCTATTCTTTTTTTAAAATCACTTTTCTATGATGATAATAAGTTGAAGATTATTATAAGCAACTGAGAGGTCAGTCTCACAAAGGAATTATGAGATTTGTTACCTTTTTCCCCTGAAAAATCAACTTTGGGTTTTATTGGCTCTGTTGTATATATTTTTCCTACATTATTAATTTTTGGTCTATATCACTTCCTTCTTCTTTCTTTGGAGTTAATTTACTGTTCTTTCTCATAGAAACTTTCAGTGACTATTCCCATCATGAAATTTAGGCTTTTTCCTGTTGTATACATGTGTTTAATTAAAACTATAGATTTCATACCCATCTCATCAATGCCATATTTTTGCTACCATTTCCATTGTAACTTTTCTTTTATCCTTAGGATATTTAAAAGTATATTGCTAGATTCCCAAGCGTTTTTGGCGTGGGAGGATTCTGTTTTTTCTTTTGTAAAAAATCTTTGCTTCATTCTACTGTGTCTTGAGAACACATGAGTTTTCAGTCTTCTGAAACTTTTGAGACCTCTTTTATGCTCAATATGTGGTCCATTTTTCTTCCAAGTGCATTTCAGAAAAAAACACATAATATCTATTTTTGTTGAGTTTAGTGTGTTTGACAACCAGGTCAGGTTTGTTAATATGGTTCAGTTTTTTCTTTATATATACATTGTATGTGATTAATACATATAAATGCAGTTACAGTATTTATTTAATGAGCTTAACTTTGGGCAGTGGGAGGCTCTTTTGTTGGCTCCCAAGTCTTTGAATGTGACCTCGGTAGGCTGTGACAGTTCCAGGCTCCTCTTGCACTTTTCCTCACCTAGATCTGATGGCAGCCCTTTCTCTAAGAAATTCTGGTTTGTTTGGATGTGAAGTTATATTTTCAGAATGAAACTTGTGTACTAATGGTGCTGATGCTACAGAGTTAGTCATTGTTTTTTAGGTCTTTTCAATGGGCAGAGCTAGAAAAGACATATTTTTAAACAAATGATACCTCATATATTCAGATTCTAAATTAGGATCACAGGTTCCTCCCCTTAACTTATGGGGTTGGCCAAAAAGTTTGTTCAGGATTTTTCCTATAACAAACCAGCATTATGGCCAATGCAATATATCTTATATGTGTCTTTTTTTTTTCCCACATCAAGTCTCATTTCTCAAAGATACCAGAGAAGACAAAAATATACATATATGTAAGATAAAACATGCAATATAAAAAGAATATAACCCAAGTCCTCATTTGCTTTGTCAGCAAAATGTTCTCAGGACAAAAATAACAAACTACCACCAAAGATGACCCAAAAACAGTTAATTTTTTTTTAAACATATGCCTTACACATTTTCATCTCATCTACTTTTTAACAATTGTACTTATCTACCTTTTCATAGAACATATTGTGTACTACACTCTGTCCTTTCTATCCTTCAGTTAGTGTTAGTTCTGTATATAAGTAATTAATGTGTAATTTCCTCCCACTATGCATGAGTGGGGCTGATCTGTGTAAACAACAGACTGTTTCAGAAATTAAAATGTATGACTTCCAAGGCTAGATCATAAAAGATGTAGAAGTTTCTGTGTTGTTCTCCTGTAAGACCACTTACTCTTGGTAAGTCAATTGTCATGAGGGCGTAGATAATACATTTTTTATCTGTTTTGTGAATGTATCTTACTGGCATGCTTTTTTCGAGGGCTCCTTATTTGGTCTTTTTTCCCCCTCTTAAAACTTTTTATGAAGCTTAACCCACTTATGATGATTTGTGTGTGTGCAAATTTATTTTTTCCTTAAGTTTTAGAAAGGACATATGATTTAGATTTACTTTTCTAACTTTGTAGCTTGAGAGCTCTTTTTTTCTGTTTTGGTCATTTGTTTGAAAATAATTTAGATTTCCTGACTTTCTCTTTCCAACTTTTAGTAGAATTTTTCTTCTTTTAATTTTATTTCCCTGATCAATTTAGATTCTTTTCCCAGATGTTTTTATTCAGTGTAAAGTTTTATCTTGACAGGTGACTTTGGGGTGTTAGTTTTGAGAGTTAATGGATCCCAGGCTGCTCCAGCCCCTTCAGAATTTACTGTAAACCATTTGTACTCATCACTAAGAAAGTAGGAAAACTTTTTCCAATTTCAGTTACTGTTCTCAAACTGGCCCACTGTGGTTTTTTTCCCCGAGCTTTTGAGTGAAACTCTTTTGTTATTTTGAAGTTACCTGATTTATACCTAGCACACCTTCAAAATTTAGTAAATACCTTGATAAGGACCTTTCCTGTGTTTGAGGCTCTTTGAGTCTTCAGTTTTACCTCTCTAGCCTAGTGTGTGTCATGAAACAATTCTGCTGGGTGCTCTATCCCCCAGAAATAACCTTTGCTTGAGCCAGGACCAAGTTTTTTTTATCCTTACTAGTCCAGATTGTTGACTCTTCAGTTTAAGAATACAGTTCCTCAAGTGTCAATATTACTTCTCTGGATTTTGCTTCTTGTATTTTCAAGGCTTCTTGCCCTGGTATATCTTTATTTCTTAAGCATCATAAGACTGCACTAATATCTGCTCTACTTTTCAGATACTTTTGAGTTATCTACCTAGCAGTCCCGTACAGCTTCGTAAATCAATAGATGTCATGATTGAGAAACTGGCTGCATGTCAGTTTCATCACTGGTTTCATCACTCCATTTCCCTATGAAAAAATTTTCAAAAGTTTTGTTAGTTTCTGTGTCACAGCAATGACCCTTGTCCATGCTCAGAATGTATAAATGCTTTGAGGAAGAATAGAGGTATAGATCATTAGTCCACTTTTGAAAGATTCTCTCCTCTGAAATTTTAGTATCTCTAATCTTCATTGTTTCTGCACCTTTCTAATATGTTTAAAAAATGTAAATTTTTATTTTTTTCTGGCTTTTCTAGTTTTTAGCAAGAGCATTGATCTGCCATGAATTATTCCATCTAACCTCAAAACAACTTCTGTATGTTCTTATAAGGTGATTTGTACCTCTGTATATTTGTTTTTTCTTGCTGCCATAACAAATTATCATAAATTTGGTGACTGAAATTAATTATCTTACATTTCTGTAGACCTGAGTTTTAAAATGGGTCTTATGGGGCCAAAATCAAGTTATCTGTTTTCTTTCTAGAGTTTCCAGGGGAGGACCTTACTATTTCCAGCTTCTGGCAACCACCCACATTTCTTGGCTTGTGGCCACTTTCCTCCATTTGCAAAGCCAGCAACATTTCCATCTCCCTGACCCTTGCTCTTAGTCACATCTCCCTCTGTCTAACCATAGTCACAAAAGGTTTCTCTGCTTTTAACAACTCATTTTATTACATTGTTGTTGTTGTTCAGTTGCTAAGTAGTGTCCGATTCTTTGTGACCCCCACAGACTACAGCACACCAGGCTTTTCCTGTCCTTCACTATCTCCCAAGTTTGCTCAAACTCATATCCACTGAGTCGACGATGCCATCCAACCATCTCATCTTCTGTCGTCCTCTTCTTCTCCTGCCCTTAATCTTTCCCAGTACCAGAGTCTTTTCCAATTGAGAAAAGACTGTTGGCTCCTTGCCTCAGGTAGCCAAAATATTGGAGCTTCAGCTTCAGCATCACTCCTTCCAGTGAATATTCAGAGTTGATTTCCTTTGTATTGACTGGTTTGATCTCCTTGCAGTCCAAGGGACTCTCAGCCTTCTATAGGGCCCAACCCTCACATATGATTGATTAATAATGCAAGGTAATCTCCTCTTATCAAGATCCTTAACCTTAATCAAATCTGCACAATCCCCAGTAACATAATCACTGGTTCTGGGAATTAAGGCGTGGATATCACTGGGAACCACTATCCTACCCACCACAGTGCCACTAACATCTTGCTGGAATTCCCTTCTCTGGCAGTTCTTAAACTATTTTTTCTTTGTCACTTATTTTTAGCAGTTAAATATCACACATTTATGTGTGGTTTTCTTTGTGTTTATTGTTTGGTACTTAGAGAGCTTCTCGAAGAGCACACATTAGACTTGTTCTCTGCTATGTCTCTTAAGGTCTTTTATTTTCATTCCTGGACATTTTCTGATGGGCATGTTTTATATTATGAATATATTTCAATCTGTAACTTGCATATTTGTTCTCTTAATGAGAGCCCTTTTGGGAATACACATTCTTAATTTAATGTAGCTCAGTTGCATTGGTACCTTGGTTAGTGCTTTGGTTAGCACTTGCTTTACCCCATGTAAGAAAACTTTGGCTAACCATGGTTCTAAAAATATTCTCCTATTTATAAAATCTTTAATCATGTTGCCTTTCACATTAAATCAACAATGCATGTGGATTTGATTTGTATATATAATGTGAGATTTGGATCAAGATTCATTTTATCCTCATATGATTATGATCCAGCATCTTTCTCTAAACAGCCGTTCTTTTCCTCACTGTAAGTTCTTGGAGATAGTCCTGCATTCTGTTCTGTTCCATTGGGAGTTCAAATACATAAGTCTGTTTCTGAATTTTCTTCTACTTAATTGATTTAATTGTCTAATTTTGTATTAATACCATACTTTCTCAGTTTCTGTAAGTTTATAATAAATTGATATCCTATGGCATAAGTCCATTAGCTTTATTCTTTCTTGCAGATTGCTATGATTATTCTTGGTTCTTTGTATTTTTATCTGCATTCCAGTGTCAACTTGTCAGTTTTAAAAACCTTGCTAGGATTTTGATTGGGATTACACTAAATCTGTGCTTTGATTAGAGAAGAACTGATATCTTACCAGTATTGAGTCTTCTAATTCATAATGATGGTGACTTTAAAAATAAATTTAGATCTTTTAATTTCTTCCAATTTTGTTTTTATTTTAGAAGACTTGCATGTATGTCAACAGATTTATTCCTAGATGTCTGATATTTATGTTATTATAAATTGTGGTCTTTTAAAATTCTATTGTCTATTAATTCTTGGTATGATGATTTCTTAAAATAGATTTTTGTATAGTTATCTTGTATCCAGTGATGACCTTACATTCACATATTAATATTAATAGATGGTAGATTTTGGATGTTTTTATCTGTAATCATAAAATCTGAAAATAATGACACTTTATTTCTTCTTCTTTAATCTTTATTCCTTTTATTTATTTATCTTTGCCTTATTACACTTCTAGGGTTTCCAGTATCGAATAGAAGTGGTGATAGAGAAGGCATCTTGTCTTATTTGCCATCCAAAGAAAGCTTTCTGTCATTATTGAACATTGAGTGTGATGATTTCTGTAGATTTTTTGTGATCATGCTTTGTCAGGTTACAGAAGTTTCTTATATTCCTTATCTTCTAAGAGATTTAAATTATAAATATATGAATTTTACTACATTGTATCTATTGAGGTGATTATATGCTTTTTTCCTTACTTTAATGTGGTAAATTACTAGATTTTCAGATGTTAAACCATACTTGCCTACTTGGAACGGAATTCTTGTCATAATTTTTAAAAAACATATCATTAGTTTCAATTTGCTGATATTTTTCCTAGGATTTTTACATCTAAATTAATGATAATGCTTGGTATGTAAGTTTCCTATCTTGTGGTGTCCTCCTCAGGGTTTCGCTTACCTCATAAAAATGAGTTGGAAAATATTACCAACCATTCTCTGAAAGAGTCTTTGTAAGATTATTTATTTCTTAAATGTTTTAAATAAGCCCATCTTTGACAGTTCTTAATAATGGATTTAATTAGCTAATTATTGTAGCCAGAAAAATCTTTGTATGATTTTAGTCCTTTTACATTTTTTGAGCGTCATTTTAGGGTCTAACATAATATGGTCTCTTCTGGAGAATTTCCTATGTGTGTTTGAGAAGAATGTATATTCTTCTATTGTCTGATAGAGTGTTCAGTAGACGTCTGTTAGGTCTCACTGGTTTATAGTGTTCAGATTTTCTGTTTACTTGTTAATTTTCTGTCTGATTGTACCGTCCATTGTTGAAAATGAGGTGCTAAAGGCTCCAGGTAATATGCATCAGGAGTTTCTCATTCTCCTTTGTATTAGGATTCTCCAGAGAAACTGAAGAAATAGGAGGGCATGTGTGTGTGTGTGTGTGTGTGTGTGTGTATAACAGAGAGAGAAAGAAATTTTTTTTTCTTGAGAGAAAGAAATTTTAAAGAATTGGCTTATGTGATTGCAGAGGTTTAGTCTGAAGGTCAGTCAGGTGAATACTCAGCAGAGAGTTTATAGTTCAAATCCAAAGGCAGTCTGCTGTTGGAATTCCTTCTTGAGGGGAGGTCAGTCTTTGTTCTATTAAGGCCTTCAGCGACTAGATGAGGCCCACCCATATTATGGAGATCAGTCTGCTTTATTCAAAATCCAGTGATTTAAATGTTAATTTCAGTGAGGCCTGTGACTCCAAAAGGGAATTTTTGTACGTGAAGTTAACTGGCCTAAAGGATATCCAGCCAGGCCTGTGGCCTCTTAAGACCATAGCCTCTAAATTTCTGGGTTAACTTGTCCAAAAAAGTTATTTATTTATTTATAAGTTATTTACTTATTTTTAATAAGTAAAAATAGAATTTAAAAATCAAACACTTTTAAGTCTGGCCCCTCTCTCCTCCTCTTCCAGCTTTCTTCCAAGATGGGCTTTCTGGGTACCTAGTCGAGGGCTACTGACCCAGATTGATTTCTGCTTCAGGACAGGGATGGGGTGGAGAGAGGAAAGTGCGTCCTTGATTATCGCTTGCAGTCTGACTCTGACCCCAGGCAGCTGGGCACACATGGGCAAGGGATAAACCCAGCATGAATTGTGTTTTCTTATCTGACTGAGAATTTCCCTGTAAAGATCATTTGTGGGGGAGGGATGTTGATAGGGGGCTGAGGGGTTTTTTGTTTTTTTTATGGTGTCTATTTTTCACATTATGTTTAATCATCAGTGCTTTAAAAAGCAGAGTCCTGTAGTGTCCTTGGAATTAGGTTCCGTGGCACATTGGGTTGGAGGCAGAGGTCATGTCACCTGGCCGTGTTTCACCACCTGCATGTGGGCTCTGGCCTCCGGGGCACCCAGGAGGGATTCACAGACCCCGGCCCCCCGGGCAGGGAGAAACCCACTGCAGTTGGGCCAGCCTGTGGTTTCCTTTCAAATGGGATACAGTCTTTGTTTTTTTTTAAATAGGGAGCCATACTTTTTTTTTTTTAAAGTTTGAGATCTGAATATGATTTCTAATTGTACCAGATGTTAATGTTTTAAAGCTGTAACAATGTTTAAATTTCTACCTTTTTGTGTTTCATTATTTTAACTGTTCTTTTATCTATTGTTGTATGTGAACTGGGATATTTTGTTTCTCCTGTTAGCATTTGTTTCTATAACCAGAAATAAAATTATATATTAAAGAAAAAAATAAATGTTAATCTCAGCCTTAAAAGACCCACAGGTATATCAATAATAATGTTTAACCAAATATCTGGGCACCATGGCTGATACAGTTTGACATAAAATTAACCATTACACATGCTTTTCCACACTCTGCCTCCAGAAATATGTCAAAGTTAGAATTTAAGTGTTCTTTTAAGTGGTCTTCCCTTTAGAATTTGTTATTCTCTATTATACGTACAATACAGAATTAGAAAAACCTAGTTCAAGCCCAGCTCTGCAACTTCTTATCCTTGTGACTTTGAACAAACTAAATTTTCTCTCTATTATGATTTAGGAATTTAAATCCATTAATTGTCCAGGGTGATAATGCAAATTAGAACTAAGAGTTAAATTCTATTTGAATTCTTGTCCTTGTACACAACTCATTATAAATAATGTTTTGAATTTGATAGTAATAAAACATATCATGGGTATTTTAACTATATGCGAGAATCTCATTTGAGAATGACAGGTGTCTATTTTATTAAATACTATTTAATGAGTGAGATAACTACCTTTTTAGTTATGGCTTTATCTTAGAGTGTTGAACTACTTTTGTCCTGAGTTTTTCAATTTGCAAGCATGAGTAGATACCTTTTATTTCTTTGTTCCAGGGTTGTTCTAAGTATGATGTCAGTTGCATGTATAAGATAGTGATCATCGATGATGGGAACCTTAAGAGAATCTTTTAACTTACTGCCAGTTTCAGGGAAAGAGAGCCCACAGCTTCTTTTAATAAAGTGTCATTTTATTAATGACTTTTGCTGAAAGAAATTTTTTTCTTCATGGAATTCCTGAAAAAGTTTCTTCTGGGTTAAATTATTACAGAATACCCTTATTTAAAAAACTAACTGAATAGATATTAGCTGAAAGACTTTGAGCTTAATTTTCATATAGGGGAGTAATCTGATAGCTTAGAGTGGAGATTTTTATTTTATAGCCCACCTTATTTGCATTGTAGCAGACAAGATAATGTAAATGAAGTTAGATCTGGGTTTAAATTCCAGCTCTGCCACTTAATCACTTGAATCTTTGGGTAAGTTATTAATTTTTCCAAGTTTCAATGCCTTTTTTATAAGGTTATTGAAGGCTTACAAGATATTCATACAAGAAGTACCTAATTCAGTCCTAGATACCTTGAAGGAACTCAGCAAATATTGATGTCATTCATCTGTGTTTACATGTGGGCAAATGGGAATGTTGATGAGGAATAAGAAGGGAATCTCTCCTCCATGCCCCAGAACTGAATTTTTCTGGCATTAATGAGACTGATATATCTCTTCAGATACTTACTTCACTCATAGTTAATAGCTTTGGATAGTGTTGTTTGTTGCCTCTTTGCTTTTTCACAATTTAATCTTTAAAAAAAGTCTGTAAGGATGCTTGTGTTTGAATGTATGTGTTTGAATATGTATAATATATGTCCCAAAATGCAGTCTTAAAATTTGAAAAGAATAGTCATGAAGGCCATATAGTCTTTTTGTTTCTTGGGGCAGAATTTCCCTCCCTGAACTCCTTGGTTCTAGATAGGTATCAGTGCTCTGTAGGAATAGCTTTAGTGACTGTGATCTTACTCCCTTTTAAGACAGCCATTCTGGCTTTAGAATGCTCTGTTTATTAGAAAGGTCTTCTTCATTTTGTCCTTTATTGTATCTCATAATAATTCTACCTATCGATCCATTTACTCATCTATATTCACAGAATAAACTAATCTTATTTCATGTATACGGAGGAATCATGTATTAATCATTTCTGTCCTCAGAGTCTAGGGTAGTAAGTGTGATGTGTATGTTCAGTTATTCAGTCTTGTCCAGCTCTTTGAGACCCCCATAGACTGTAGCCCACCAGGCTCTTCTGTCCATGGGATGCTCCAGGCAAGAATACTGGAGTGGGTTGCCATTCCCTTCTCCAGCCAATCTTCCCAACCCTGGGATTAGACCTGTGTCTCCTCAGCTCAAAACAGGGGTATGCTTTAATGAGTATTTGAGATTCAGATCTTGAAGGCAGTTCTTTATTTTTTCATACAAAAACTTCTAAATTCAGTCTACATTTTTGTTACTTCTGGTCAAAAATTTTTTTCAACTGTATTGACAAAATTAAACAAGGAATATTGATTTATGTTTATTTCTGATATCACTTATTATATAATCTAGAAATGAGTAAACATTTTTTTAAAATTTCTTACACTTTCTTTTGTAGTGTTTTTTGTACTCACTACTGTCAATAACATTTTCTGTGATATTAATATAGTATATACTCTTATTCATTGATCTGTCAGGCTGGACAAAATTAAGCAACATCCATCTATATAGTATTTAAGAAAAAGATATATATATGATAACAAGGAAAAGTTGAAAAATAAAAGTACAAATACATATCATCCAAGCACTAACTATTATAGCTATATGAAAAGTAAACCAAAAAATGTCAGGGGAAAAAGCATTAATAGAAATAAATGGAGTTACTTCATAATGGTAAAGTGCCCAATTCACCTGGAAGTTATAATAATTCTAAATATATGTTCACATTTTCTGTGATTCTTAAACTTGTTCTAGTATTTATTGCTTGCATTATTTACTTATTCATCTGGCTGTGTGGGGCCTTAGTTGCGGCACACAGAATCTTTGTGGCATCGTGCTGGATCTTGCCTCCCGCGGACGCGCTGGCTGTGATGTGTGGGCTCCAGCGTGGCACGCAGGCTCTCGAGGTGTAGGGCACAGGCTGCAGGGCACGCGGCTTCAGTGGCCGCAGGGTGCGGGCTCTCGAGTTGTGGTGCTTGAGCTCTGGAGCACGCTGGCTCAGTCGCTGTGGTATGTGGGCTCAGGCTCCACGGGCTGTGGGGTCTTAGTTCCCTGAGCAGGGATCGAACCTGCATCCCCTGCCCTGCAAAGTGGGTTCTTAATCACTGGACCGTCAGGGAAGTCCCTACTTTTTTTAACTGAATGCTGTCTTCCCAATTAACTTCATGCCATCACCAAATTTTTAAAATCATTTTTCTTCATAATCTTTATTCTACGAATTTCTTACATAAAATGAATGAATACCATATTAATACTAATCCTTATAACAGTCTATTTGTGCTTACTAGTTCAGTTCTATTTCTGTTCCTATTTGACTGCAGAATAAGGGTGTTATTCAATAGTTGAAAAACTGAATTATATGAAATTAATATATCTAAGAGCATTGCTACTGTGAATGATATAGTTTACAAAAAAGCTATCTCTTTAGAATTCTTTTTCTTCTGCCTTTGACTGGGTATGCCAGGAGTAAAGAAAAGGCTGCCTGGAGGAAGAGGAGCCATATGTTTTGATTACAACTACTTTGCTTTTGTTTTCGCTTCTCGTGGCTTGTTACTGCATTTTGGCATATGAGTAATAAAACTAAGTCACTTCTTTGGGAGGTCATAGGTATGTCTAAATGCTTACATCTACATAGTTTTCCCAAATGCTTATTTTTCAGAGCGTAGGTATAATCTTTTTGGAGTCCACATAACAGTGTGTGAACTATCCCTTGCTGCACACTTTGTGATGTATCCTGACACAGCATCCATTCCTAATCATTCACTGATGCAAGAAACATCTACTGTGTGCTAGTCTTTGAGAAGCAGTATAAGTGATACTGTAATGGAAAAAAAGCTATGTTAGTTTTATTTAACAGAATAATAAATTCTCACTTACCTTTTTGTTTCTTTCCCTAAGAAATTCAGCATTTAATTCAGTCTCTTGCATTGAGAGAGGGGGATCACAATTACCAAAGAAACATGGGTGTCATTTTAATTATAAAATAAATTAATGGAAATCTTTGAATTTTTCAGGATGAGCGAGACCCAGAGAAAGAAGAGGAACTGGAACTGAAAAGAGGTCTTTTATATAGAGACTCTGCCTATGACAGCGACCCAGAGTATAGGTATGCGCTTGACTAATGCAGTGTACAGAGATCTTCTCATAGTTAGTATCAAAATAACCTCGTTTTTAATCTGCAGGATTTGTGGCATATTTGTATATTTATTTATTTACTTATTTATATTTTATTTTAGCTATATAAAATCCTAGTAAAATATTTTAATGTTTGCATTACTGAAAATTTTCAGTGAAAACAGATATGGTCAGTTAATGGTGTTCCCTTTCTTTCTACTTAAGATTTACAGTGTATTTGGCTGCCTTGCAAATCCACATAGTTCTCATTTATTTCAGGATATATCAACTCTCATCTAAACAACAGGTTTCATAATTTTTGTCCATAAGTAAGCTAAATTATTTTAATTTATTATAATTTAAAAATTATTTTTCAGTAGTATAGGAGAAATTCAGCTCTTCTAGCCTAAAATTTCAGAAATGTTATAGTATTAATAAAATTTTTGCAGAATTATACTAACTGATCTCATGAAGACTTTTGAAAACTCTGTGTTAATTGCCATTAAGTGTGGTGTTAAAAACTGAATGTGTAAACTGTGAGTTTAACTGAAATTTCTCTGAGTCTGTATGATTGATTGATGCTATACCACTGATTACTATGTCTTCCACCTTCCTGAGTTTTCTGAACAAGTGTAAGGAAAAAAGTTCCAGATAATGGAATATGTTTTATTGCTAACCAGGGATATGGACTGAAATCTCTGATCTTTACCATGGTAGGCTCATGTAAGCATTTCATGAACATGTGAGGACTTTTCCTTGTGTTCATTACACAGACTATAAATGTGAACTCCTGTCCAAAGTTACTGCTTTCTGATCTTAGAGGAATACACTACTTTCCTTCCCTAGGAAAGTAGTGTAGTAGTGTATTTTAAGTGATTTTGAAGAAAAAGCAATCCAAACAGGAAAAGGAAGGTTCAAGAAAGTACATACCTTGGGAAGAATTTTTACCTTTTATTATTGTTACTTATACTTCTATTCCCTAAATTATTGTCATATGGATTATCATTCCAATTTTGTGTTCTGTATCCACATAATTAATTCTAATTTGGGTAAGAAGTGTGTGGGGTTGATAAAGGGTTGATAAAGAGTCTGATTTTCAAAATTTTATATGCATGATATGCTTCTAAAAATATAGATTTCTACTTCCATAGATTCTGGTTCCTTATATATAGGAGTGAGACCTAGAAATCAGCATTTTTAAGCAACCTTTTACTTCTCGTAATTTGGGATTTGAGAGCTGGATTGGGGAAAGAATTTACTACCATCAAGATAGTCCTTCTCAACTTTTGTACTGCCTGTCTTTCAGGAAATTTTAGACATTTGCTATTGTACTGTTACCGGTTACCAGGGTCCTGAGATGCTCTTTCTCTTTTTAATACCTTCTATATATATTTCAAATTTCCTCAGTTTTCAGGATGTTGAAAATTCTCTACATTGTTGTATAATTCTAGCATCACTATCCAATTCTAGCATCACTATCCAGTTTGAGAATTAGTCCTAACTAAGATCAGGCAAGGGGTGACACTTCATGATGGGAATTGGCCACAGAAATAGAGAAGAGTATAAAAATAATTTCAATTTCATGTTTAGAACATGAGATGGCCATTTATAACTATTTCCCTGAATTTTTAGCTATTGTTGTCCTTTTATGGAACTAGCTATTGATATAAACTGTTTTCTATTTACTTGTGCATATTTTGCAGGTTACTAACAGTAGGAATATGCTGAACATAAATGTTATAATTATGAAATTGTTTATAACACAATCTCAAAGTGACTATTTTAAACTTTGACTATGTATTTTTAAATAACACAGATTGACTGTAGTTTTAATCTCCTACCTAATGCTTACTATCGAGTTAACTTGATGAATTTACCAAGGTGTAACACATAGCCTTAGCTGTCTTTGGTACTAGTAACTGGAAAAAAAAAATCAAAATAATATACAGACTTAAAGTCCCTTGAACAAGAATAAACTTTCAGTTTTAAGTGAGAAAAATGTTGCTTAATTCTAATTTGAATTCTTTGGACTTTGTGTTACCTGGTATATTATGATGTTTCAGATAATTTGTACCTTGGTTCTGTTATAGTATGATATAGAGAATAACCAATGCCATCTTGTTTGTCTAGTGAATGTCTATCCATTCTTTAGGACTAAGTTGAAGTTGTTCCATCTTCTGAGATACCTTTTATGACCTCAGCAGTTCAGTTCAGTTCAGTCGCTCAGTCGTGTCTGACTCTCTGTGACCCCATGAACCGCAACACCCCAGGCCTCCCTGTCCATCACCAACTCCTGGAGTTTACCCAAACTCATGTCCATTGAGTCGGTGACACCATCTAACCATCTCATCCTCTGTTGTCCCCTTCTGCTTCTGCCTTCAATCTTTCCCAACATCAGGGTCTTTTCAGATGAGTCAGCTCTTTGCATCAGGTGGCCAAAGTTTCAGCTTCAACGTCAGTCCTTCCAGTGAACACCCAGGACCGATTTCCTTTAGGATGGACTGGTTGGATCTCCTTAGACTGTCGTTTTTTCCTTTATCCTACCATTTCCTCTCTCATATATATTTTCAGTTGGCAGTATTTATCTCATAATGATTGTTTCATTCTGTGTCTGTCTTGCCTCCTTGTGTTAAGCATAAGGCACGGATGTTTTGCCTACCTTTGTTTTTGACTGCGTATCAAGGTCTCTAATGTGTACTAGGAGCTCAATTTTTAAAAAAAATTAAGATATTAAAATTAGGCCCGTTATTAATAATGATCAATTGCATTTGTTGAAGCTTTAAGGCGTTACTTAAGTAAACACATTTTATGGTTGTGATATTTAATAACATCTCTAGATGAGGAATCAACAGTGGAATTAATGATGATGAAAGCTATCAGATCTCATTTCTTGTCAGTGGCTCATTTCTACATATCCAAGAAAGGGAAGTAAGTGACCTGTAAGTAACCAGTCTTCAGTAAATTCATTTGAATAAACTTCTATTAATGTTTACTATATAGTTTATGTGAATAGTAAAAGAAGTTAAACAACATCCAATTTTTTTCCCTAAATTTTCACATTTCTGTAGAAAAGCCAATAATTTACTGTTGTTCCTAGACCAGTAGTATCATAAATACCCTGGTATTTGTTAGAAATCCAAATTCTTAGACCCTACCTCAGACATACTCAGTTATTTTGGGTGTGAGGCTCAATAATCTGAGTAGTAATAAGCCCTCCAGATGACTCTGATGTGTGTTAAAGTTTGAGAACTACTGCTATAATTTATCAAGAAATCTTGATGTCTTTTTTTTTTTTTTTTTTTTTTTCAAAAAATTCCAAGATATTTCTGATATGCATATGGATTTTAAAAGTGATTACAGGTTTTTCTATTAAATGGTAGTTTTGGTGATATAGAATTCTATAATTTTTTTGTTGACCAATCATGATACAGTAGTATTAAGTGGGTAATAGTTACATAATCACAATAGTAAAAGATGTTTATCAGTTTTCACAATCGATAGCCAGACAAAAAATAAAAGATAATTACAATTGCAAGTCATAATGGGACCATGATTAACCTAACAATATAAAATAATTGCATACAATTTGGGGGTCAAGTAGAGTGATATAAGTGGAAATGCATACATGGACATGTTTTCATCTGCTCAGCCAATATGTGTCTTTTGGTTGGTTCATTTAATTCATTTACATTTAAGGTAATTAAATCTTAAGGTAATACTATTACCATTTTCTTAATTGTTTGGGGTTTATTTTCTTTAGGTAGGGCTTTTCCTTCTCTTGTTTTCTGCTGAGAGTTCCTTTAGCATTTGTTGTAAAGCTGGTTTGGGGGTGCAATTCTCTTAACTTTTGCTTGTCTGTAAAACTTTTGATTTCTCCATCAAATCTGAAGGAGAGTCTTGCTGAGTAGAGTATTCTTGGTTGTACATTCTTCCCTTTCATCACTTTAAATATGTCATGCTGTTCCCTTCTGTCTTATAAAGTTTCTGTTGAGAAATCAGCCTAATGGGAGTTACCTTGTATGTTTTTTTGTTGTTTTTCCCTTGTTGCTTTAATATTTTATCTGTCTTTAATTTTTGTCGGTTTGATTATTATGTGTCTCAGTGTATTCCTCCTTCAGTTTATCTTGCCTGGGACTCTGTGTACTTCCAAGACTTGGTTGATTATTTCCTTTTCCATGTTAGGGAAGTTTTCAGCTGTTATCTCTTCAAATATTTTCTCAGGTCCTTTCTTTCTGTTGGCCTCCTGGGAACCCTTTAATGTGAATGTTCATGTATTAATGTTGTTCCAGAGGTCTTTTAGGCTGTCTTCATTTCTTCTCACCCTTTTTTCTATATTCTGTTCTGTGGCAATGGTTTCCACCATTCTGTCCCCCAGGTCATTTATTCGTGCTTCTGTCTCAGTTATTCTGCTGTGGATTCCTTCTAGTGTACTATTCGTCTCTGTTTGTTTTTTAGTTGTTGTAGGTCTTTGGTAGACATTTCTTGCAATCTTTCCTCCATTCTTTTTCCAAGATTCTGAATCATATTCACTATCATTATTCTGAGTTCTTTATCTGGAAGATTGCCTATCTCCACTTCATTTGTTTTTCTGGGATTTTTATCTTGTCCCTTCATCTGGAATGTAACTTTCTGCTTTTTCATACTAATTAACTTTCTGTAACATGGTTTTGTTTTACTCCCTGTGGGATTGTGGTTCTTCTTGCTTCTTCTGTCTGCCCTCTGATGGAAGAGGCTAAGAGGCTTGTGTAAGCTTCTTGATGAGAGGGACTGTGTTGGGAAAAACTAGATCTTGCTCTGGTGGGCAGGGCCTTGCTCAGTAAAGCTTTGGTTCAATTGTCTGCTGATGGGAAGGGTTTGCTCCCTCCCTGGTAGCTTTTTGGCCTGAGGTGACCCATCCCTGGGAGTTAAGGGTGACCTCCAAAACAGGACTTTCCCAGACAGCTGCTACCAGTACCCCATCCCTGTGGTGGGCCCCTACTGACCCACACCTCCACAGCAGACCCTTCAACACTAGCAGGTAGTTTTGGTTCAGTTTCCTGTAGAATCACTGCTCCTTTCTTCTGAGTTTTGGTGCACACAAGGTTTTGTTTGTGCCCTCCAAGACTGGAGTCTCTGTTACCCCCAGCCCTGTGGAAGTCTTATAATCAGATCCCTCTGGTCTTCAAGGTCGGATTCCCTGCAGATTCCCAGTCCCTTTGTCAGGTGGCCAGACTGGGAAGCGTGATGTGGGGTTCTGAACATTCACAACAGTGGGAGAACTTCTTTGGTACTATTGGTCTCCAGTTTGTGAGCCCCCCACCCAGTGGGTATGGAATTTGATTTTATTGTGATTGTGCCTCTCCTACCATCTCAGTGCAGCTTCTTCTTTGCCTTTGGACATGGGGTATCTTTTTTGGTAGGTTCCAGGGTCCTCCTGTGGATAGTTGTTCAATAGCTAGTTGTGATTTTGGTGCTTTTGCTGGGGGAGTTGAATCCATGTCTTTCTATTTCGGCATCTTGAACCAGAAGTCTCTTGATGACTTTAATGATATTTTATGACATTTTATTTTCTGTTGTGTCTTTAAAGATGCAAAATGCTTTGATGATTTTATTACCTGGTATTAAAGCCTCTCCCTATCATCTATCCTGATCCAAGATTTTGAATACTTTCCTTCCTACATTCCTTACTTCCGTCTATCCATACATACATCCAATATATTTAGTTCAGTCACTCATTTGTATCTGACTCTTTGTGACCCCATGGACTGCAGCATGCCAGGCTTCCCTGTCCATCACAAACTCCTGGAGCTTGCTTAAATTCATGTCCATTGAGTCAGTGATGCCATCCAACCATCTCATCCTCTGTCAGGCCCTTCTCCTGTCTTCAGTCTTGCCCAGCATCAGGGTCTTTTCCAATGAGTCTATTCTTCACAACAGATGTCAAAGTATTGTAGTTTCAGCTTCAGCATCAGTCTTTTCAGTGAATATTCAGGACAGATTTCCTTTAGAATTGACCGGTTTGATCTCCTTGCAGTCCAAGGGGCTCTTAAGAGTCTTCTCCAGCACCACAGTTTAAAAGCATCAAAACTGTGGCTCTCAGCTTTTTTTATGGTCCAACTCTCACGTCCATACATGACTATTGGAAAAACCGTAATTTTGACTAGATGGATCTTTGTCAGTAAAGTAATGTCTCTGCTTTTTAATATGTTGTTTAGGTTGGTTATAGCTTTTCTTCCAAGGAGCAAGCATCTTTTAATTTCATGGCAGCGGTCACCATCTGCAGTGACTTTAGAGTCCAAGAAAATAAAGTCTCTCACTGTTTACATCATTTCCCCATCTATTTGCCATGAAGTGATGGGACTGGATGCCATGATCTTACTTTTCCGAATGTTAAGTTTTCAGCCAGCTTTTTCACCCTCCTCTTTCACTTTCGCAGAACAGTTCCTGTTCACTTTCTGCCATAAGGGTGGTGTTATCTGCATATCTGAGGTTATTGATATTTCTTCAGGCAATTTTGATTCCAGCTTGTGCTTCATCCAGCCTGGCATTTCACATGATGTACTCTACACAGAAGTTAAATAAGCAGGGTGGCAATATACAGCCTTGACGTACTCCTTTCCCAATTTGAAACCAGTCCACTGTTCCACGTCCAGTTCTAACTATTGCTTCTTGACCTGCATACAGATTTCTCAGGAGGCAGGTAAGATAGTCTGGTATTCCCATCTCTTGAAGAATTTTCCACAGTTTGTTGTGATCTACAGTCAAAGGCTTTGGCTTAATCAGTAAAGCAGAAGTAGATGTTTTTCTGGAACTCTCTTGCTTTTTTGATGATCCGACAGATATTAGCAATTTGATCTCTGGTTCCTCTGCCTTTCCTAAATCTAGCTTGAACATCCGGAAGTTCTTGATTCACATACTACTGAAGCCTCGCTTGGAGAATTTTGAGCTTTACTTTGCTAGTGTGTGAGATGAATGCAGTTGTGCAATAGTTTGAGCATTCTTTGGCATTGCCTTTCTTTGGGATTGGAATGAAAACCTATCTTTTCCAGTCCTTTGGCCACTGCTGCGTTTTCCAAAATTGCTGACCTATTGAGTGCAACACTTTAACAGCATCATCTTTTGAAATAGCTCAACTGAATTTCCATTACGTCCACTAGCTTTGTTCATAGTGATGCTTTCTAAGGCCCACTTGACTTAGTATTCCAGACGTCTGGCTCTAGGTGAGTGTTCATACCATAGTGATTGTCTGGGTTGTGAAGATCTTTTTTTTTTATAGGTCTTTTGTGTATTCTTCCCACCTCTTGTTAATATGTTCTGCTTCTGTTAGGTCCATGCCATTTCTGTCTTTTATTATGCCCATCTTTGCATGAAATGTTCCCTTGGTATTTCTAATTTTCTTGAAGAGATCTCTGTCTTTCCCATTCTATTGCTTTCCTCTATTTCTTTGCACTGATCACTGAGGAAGGCTTTTTTATCTCTCCTTGCTGTTCTTTGGAACTCTGCATTCAAATGGGAATATCTTTCCTTTTCTCCTTTTTTCCTTTTTCTTGGGGATGGTCTTGATCACTGCCTCCTGTATAGTGTCACAAACCTCCATCCATAGTTCTTCAGGCACTCTATCAAATCTAATCCCTTGAATCTATTTGTCACTTCCACTATATAGTCATAAGGGATTTGATTTAGATAATACCTGAATGGTCTAGTGGTTTTCTCTACTTTCTTCAATTTAAGTCTGAATTTTATAATAAAGAGTTCGTGATCTGAGTCACAGTCACTTCCTGATCTTGTTTTTTGCTGACTGCATAGAGCTTCTCCAACTTTGGCTGCCAAGAATATAATCAGTCTGACCTCAGTATTGACAATCTGGTGATGTCCATGTGTAGAGTTGTCTCTTGTGTTTTTGGAAAAGGTGTTTGCTATGACCAGCGCGTTCTCTTGGCAAAACTGTGTTAGCCTTTGCCGTGCTTCATTTAGTAATCCAAGACCAAATTTACTTGTTACTCCAGGTATCTCCTACTTTTGCATCTCTTCATCCATCATCCATCCCTCCAATTCGTTTCATGCTGATACAGAAAACACTGTCAGGGTTTCAAGTGAGTTCCTCCTTTTCTGAGTATAAAACCTAGTCATGCCCTTTGTATCCTAGTACATGTTAAGCTGCCTAAGGCCTTTCTCTTCTCTAAATAAATGCTAGGCTTTAAAAATTTATAATTTATATCTTAACAACATTTAAATTTTGAAAGTGCTTAGTTCACAGATATTATCCTAGTCTCTGTTCCTTTTTTTTTCTTTAGCATTGTCATAATTAAATAGAGAGCTCCCTATTGAAGTAGCAAGAGAAAATTGCTTTAAAAAAATATATCTATGCTGCATTTAATAAAATAGCAATTTTATCCTGCTTTGAAGATAACCATTTTATGTTACGTAGCACTGATGCCATGTTTTGTAATAGGAACTTTGAGTCCTTTGAATGAAAGAATTTTGGAGATACTCTTGGTAAAATACAGAAGTGTGGTCTTTAAAATCCTATTACTATAATAAGATGTTTTAGTGTCACTTACCTGTTTTAAGCTTATTAATGTTCTCAGCAAGGGAAAATTAGAATTGACTCAATATGTTCGCAATCTATTAATTAAATAGCCAGTGCTTCCATGTCTAGAAGTAAATGTTGCTTTTAAGATTCTGCTGTTCTTTGTTTGCACCTATCCATGGACTATATTAGGACCTGTTTTGCAAACATCTCTATTTTACAATTCAGACTTACAGGATGAGCCAATTCCCAATTCTTTCCAGAGAACCACAGTACTGTCTACTAAAATGAAAGTTCTACAATTTTAAAAAGAAATAATTCCCTGTCAAAATCTGCAAGATTCTTAAAGCATTAGGATGTCTATTTTGACCACTTCAGCTCTTTTTTTACAGAAACTTTTCAGGTTCACAGGTGCTTCTAAAAAGGTTACTGGACTTCATTTATTCATTGCAAGCCATTGAGATGGCATTGATATTTTAAAGCAACTTTGCGATATGAAAAAAAAGCATTGTCTAATAATACCAAAGCAGTAGCAAATCTATGCCTGATGGCATTAAATACAGTAATTTATGATAGAGATTAGGAATTTGATTTACAATATCAGAAAAACCTACACAATGATTTTCAAAGTAAATGTCCCTACTATTGCTTACTCTTCTGAGATTTGGGTAGTGGCTTAATAGAAATTCAAATTTGTATTGAGTAGGTTTATTGTGGTAGAACTAACCTGGCAAAATACAGAGTTCAGAAAAGGACATTATTATGCAGTAAAGTTGATGACTATGGACAACAGGGAGATAGAGTACAGATCTGTGCTTTGTGAATATTAATTAGTGTATGACTTGATGTAAAACAAAACACAGCAACAAATAAAGCAAATATAATCAAATGAACAAAAGACAACATATGGGGACTCCTAAAGTATTATGAGGGCTTTGCAATGTGGAGAATTCTGAAAAAGATGGGAATACCAGACCATCTTACCTGCCTCCTGAGAAATCTGTATGCAGGTCAGAAAGCAATAGTTAGAACTGGACATGGAACAATGGTTCCAAATTGGGAAAGGAGTACGTCAAGGCTGTATATTGTCACCCTGCTTGTTTAACTTCTATGTGGAGTACATCATGTGAAATGCCAGGCTGGATGAAGTACAAGATGGAATCAAGATTGCCTGGAAAAATATCAGTAACCTCAGAATTGCAGATAACACCACCCTTATGGCAGAAAGTGAACAGGATCTAAAGAGCCTCTTGATGAAAGTGAAAGAGGAGAGTGAAAAAGCTGGCTGAAAACTCAACGTTCAGAAAACTAAGATCATGGCATCCGGTCCCATCACTTCATTGCAAATAGATGGGGAAACAATGGAAACAGTGAGAGACTTTATTTTCTTGGACTCCAAAATCACTGCAGATGGTGACCACTGCCATGAAATTAAAAGATGCTTGCTCCTTGGAAGAAAAGCTATGACCAACCTAAACAACATATTAAAAAGCAGAGACATTACTTTGCCAACAAAGGTCCATCTAGTCAAAGTTGTGGTTGTTCCAGTAGTCATGTAAGGATGTGAGAGTTGGACCATTAAGAAGGCTGAGTGCTGAAGAATTGATGCTTTTGAACTGTGTTGTTGGAGAAGACTGTTGAGAGTCCCTTGGATTGCAAGGAGATCAAACCAGTCAATCCTAAAGGAAATCTGTCCTGAATATTCATTGGAAGGACAGATGCTAAAGCTGAAACTCCAATACTTTGGCCCCCTGATGCAAAGAACTGACTCCTTGGAAAAGACCCTGATGCTGGGCAAGATTGAAGGCACGAGGAGAAGGGGCTGACAGAGGATGAGATGGTTAGATGGCATCACCAACTTGATGGACATGAGTTTGAACAAACTCCGGGAGTTGCTGATGGACAGGGAAGCCTGGCATGTTGCAGTCCATGGGGTCATAAAGAGTCAGACACGACTGAGCGACTGAACTGAAAGTAGTATGAAGGAACAGAGGCAAACATTGGGGCTTAGACTTGTAGAATATTTGCAGAGGCACAGAGTATATGCAGAAATATTCTATTGATGTGTTTATGTATGTGATTTCTTTATCATTTGACTCAAAATGTCCAAAAAACTGTTTTGAGTGACTGTTTTTAGGCAGGAGTTTGGATTGTGAGAAACTGTATGGAAGAACTTGTATTCATTTGGCTAGACTATTTCTTAAGCAAAGCTAATGAAAGAAAGGTGGAAACTATAAAAGCAATAGCCTTTGAGACTTTGCTAAGGCCTTTTGAAATATTTTAAAAATTATACTAACATTATTAGAAATTGTATTAATTAACTCTCTGAAACTGAATGGACAAAGTAAAAGTAAGGATAATCATGTTATCATTTTCAAAATTTTCCAATGTGAAAGAAGTGTGGTACCAGGTATAAAGAAAGTTTGATAAAATCTAGTAAGATTGCGGGAATGTATGAGGTATAATCCCATTTTAGCAAAACCATCAGGAGATAGAGACACCTATTAACATTTGTAACATTTAATAGCAAGAATATACAGTTTTACATGGCACATCTAACATGCCTGAGAGGTCTTATCTATAATAAGTACTTAATTTATTGAAGTGGGCTCATTATTTGTTTAAAAAATAAACTTAGTCTTTTAAAAAGTCAGTATTTCATTTCTAAGAAATAAAAAAGTGTTATCAAGCCTATAAAGTACTTAGTAAATACTTGATTTATATGTCCCACCTCTCATTTTGCTTCATTATTGTTTTAATCTTTTATATCCCTTTCTATAGCTCATTTCAACGGCCACGTGGCACTCTCCATTTGGATGATGGTGAATACTGGTCCAACAGGGCAGCCTCTTATAAAGGAAAATCCCACCGACCCATCTTTGAGAACAGCATGGACAAGATATACAGGAACTTATACAAAAAGGCCTGTAGTTCTGTTTCTCATACACAGGAAAGCTTTTGAGATCAGCCGCGATAAACTGTATGAGTGTCCTTGTCAACTTCTCAATGAAAACGTTTGATGTAATCAGTACCTGTATTCTTTTATTTTTTTTTAGACGGGTGGTTCTAATTGAGCACAGTAGTTAGACTTGAATAAGTTTATTATTTCAAATGATAAAGTATCCTGGGCAAGCCTTCTTTTTCCAGTCACAGTAGAAAGTGCTGTATTCTCACAGTTCTGCCACACAGTCACAACCTCCATTCTGATTAGGAGAAAACCGTCCTGTCACATCTCTCTCATGTCACCAGCTGCAAATCAAATCACCAGCTACAAGAACATATTCTCTCTAAAAATGCTCTTCTACCTTCATCACCTTGTAATTTTCTTTCCATTTGCTTGACTGGTTATCTTGTTCTGACTAAGATTATTTTTATTATTAACTCTCATTTCTTGGTCATGGGCAAAAAAAGAAAAATATACAGAGATGAATTTCTCAGGAGTTTAAACTCTATTTTAACTAGTATTTTCTACCATTTGCTCCCTAAGAAAAAGCTATTGATATGTCTTAGCTCCTAAGGTATAGCTTTCTTTTTAAAGTTTCTGTAATCCTTTACTCCCTCTTCTCTAAAAGAGCTAGCTAAGTTACCTAAAATGCCTTAACAGCGAGAAATAGGAATGGCCAAATGTGACCCCAAATGTGAATAACTGATTTTTAAAGATAGATTTTTTTTTGCATTGTTTTTTTCTAGAGTTAAAACTTTTGGTGGACCCAGAATTAGAAAATAGCCTTTGTTTAAAAGCTTGTAGAAACTCAGAAAGAATAAGGGATTTATATTGTAATTTAATCTCTTTAGTGTATTCATAGGTATCAAATAGCCCATGAAAGTAGCAACCTTACTTTAAAAAAAAAAACAAACAAACCTGGGAACCATAAAGGGGAGGAAATATTAGAGTATAACTCTTTGTACTCAAAAGTTGTTGGTTGATAAAATTAGCTTCTTCCCCCTTTCCCCCCTACCCTGGCTCCAAACACATCTGAGGCCAGTTAGGCTTTGAAGATACAAAGAAATTAGTTACCTTATATTTTTTAGAGAGAGTAGAAGAAATGCAGAGAATAGGAAATGATAAACTTGACATAAACTTTAAGAGTGGACTACAAGATAATGTTTTCTCATTGACTCCATCTTTGGTTAATTTTATAGTTATGATCTTAAAAGAAAATACTTGAGTTGAACTCTATTTAAGTTGGAATTGGTATGCAAATTGGGTGATTTATTTTTTTAATTGGAGAAAATACATAATACCTGTTATCTAATAATAAGACTTTTCAGCTTCATGTTGATTGTTTTATCTGTGGCAATCTGCAGTGTATTGGAAAGCACATCAGAGATAGGAGCCAGGTATCCTAGGCTTCAGATCTCTGGCCCTAGTTTCCTAGTTATCAGTGGAGAGAACGGAGTAAGTCAGCATTTCCTGAACCGTGTTTGTGGACTGCTGTTCTAAGAGATGGCTTTAGGAATGTAGATACAAGTATTTCATTGGTCATGTAAGTTTAGGAAAGATCTGTGTACCACTCAGACTTAGAGAGTCATGGGTAAGATGACAGGAATGAAAAGGGGGTACTAGTGATGCTGAAAAAAACACTGGTTAATTGTCCAGGCAAACTACATATGGTCATCTTAGTAAAAACATTAGCATGTTTGAAGCTCTAAGAAATCCTGGCATAAACATGCTTCGCTCTAGCATCTAGTAGAAAGTCTGATACATACTTGGTGCTCATTAAATATTTATTGATTAACCCAGACTTTCCTAAACTAAATTGAGCGTGTAACAGTATTTGTTGTTATGGTTATCTTTCCCCTCCCGTTCCTCTCCCCCAACTCCCGATACTTCCTCTGAAATGCTATCTGCAGACACATGTGGACATAGTCAGGAAAATACTGGACTCCACAATCACTGAGCTACCGTCTGGTTGTAAGTTGTCTAATGAATTTTTGTATAAGCTTTTGAAGGTCAGCATTGAATGATGGTTTTTTTAAAAAATCATATATCAATGAAACTTAATATCTTTTCCTCCTTGATTGTAAACAAATGAAAAATTCCCCCATTTAAAAGTTGCTTCTTGGTGTGCTACATAGCTTCAGTCCTGTCTCACTCTTTGAGACCCTATGGACTGTAGCCCACCAGGCTTCTCTGTCCGTAGGATTCTCCAGGCAAGAATACTGGAGTGGGCTGCCATGCCCTCCTGCAGGGGATCTTCCTGACCCAGGGATTGAACCTGAGTCTCCTGTCTCCTGCGTTGGCAGGCAGGTTCTTTACCACTAGAGCTATCTGGGAAGATCAGTGAAGTGAAGTGAAGTGAAAGTCTCTCAGTCATGTCTGAGTCTCTGTGACCCCATGGACTGTATAGTCCCTGGAATTCTCCAGGCCAGAATACTGGAGTGTGGGTAACCTTTCCCTTCTCCAGGGGATCTTCCCAACCCAGGGATTGAACCCAGGTCTCCCGCACTGCAGGCAGATTCTTTACCAGCTGAGCCACAAGGGAAGCCCAGGCTTCTTGGTAAAAAGGCCAAATATGCACTTGAAAGAAAATATTTGCTATCATAAAAAATCTCCTGAGTGAGTAAGTACCAAAAAAAAAAAAATTACTTTGCACCTATATTTGCCATTATCATATAAAGGCCACCAAAAAATGGGTCTCAAAGGGGAACTTTGGAAAATATTTGAGAGACATTTTCCTCTGAATTAAATTTGACATCTCCCTGAAGGATCAGATATACATTTCCACATACTTACCATCTTTGCTAAGTGTCTATTTCCATTCCCTGGAGGAAAGAGTAGTCTTTGTTGTTTTCCTTAACTATTATTATGAATTCTTATGTTGTATTATCTTTCAAAAGTAAAACCTCTAAGTACTAATAGTTGCCTTTTCTCATTGAGAGAAGCAGAAAGATGCCATAGTTTATTCTCTTAACCCCTTTTTGAATATTTCCTACAATCTAGTAATAGTTATTAGACAATATGAAAGATAAATAGGTCTGTCTCCTTCTAATATAATTTTTCTTTTAGATTAAAAAAATCCTAGGAATTTAAGGAAGGAAAATGTTAATTCAGCTAAGAAAAAAGTTGAATCATTGGACTGATGGTGTGTCTTCCTTGGTTTTCACTACTAGTTGTATAACCTTGTTTAAGTCATCTATCCTTCTTGGACCTGTTTTATTTCCTATAAGGTGAGGAAGGGGTTAATTTAGAATGACTTTTAATGTTCCAACATTTTTATAATTGTGTAATTGATCAATGTAGAAGATTAGGAAGTTTTTGGCAGCAGAGTTGTGTTCTGATTTCAAAGATTAAGCCCTTGATTAAAAATCTGGACCAAAAAGAGAATTCTCATTATTGTGCTCATTTCTTAATAACGGCTTTTTTGAGATAGTTCATATGCTATAAAATTCACCCTTTAAAAGTGTACAGTTGAGTGGTTTTCAGTATAGTCACAGAGTTGTGCAACTGTAACCACTAGCTAATTATAAAATACTTCATCACTCCAGAAATAATCCTGTATCCATTAGCAATGCTTCTCATTCCTTTTTTCCCTTGTCTCCTGACAACTAGTAATCTGCTTTCTGTTTCTATGCCTATTCTGGACATTTAGACATTTCATATAAATGGGATTATATAATATGTGAATTTTTTATCTGGCTTCTTTCATCTAGCATAATGTTTTCAGGACTCATACCTGTTGTAACATGTGTCTGTACTTTATTGCTTTTTATTGCTAAAAAGTAATCTATTATATTTTGTTTATCCATTCAGTTGGTGGGCATTTTCATTGCCTTCACTTTGAGGATATTATGAAAAATGCTAGTACTATGAACATTTGTGAAGTTTGTGATAGATATATGTTTTTATTTTCCTTGAATATACACCTAAGAGTAGAATTGTTGGGTCATAGGGAAACTCTTTGTTTAACATTTTGAAGAATTGCTTTCCAAAGTGACTCAACCATTTTACAACTATTATTTTTATCTTATCTTAGGAACTTGGGCTGGTTACACATTCAACCACTCATTCACCCATTTATCACATATTTATTGAGCACTGTGTTAAATATAGAGTATAAAATTTTTAAATGTATCTTCCCGTAAGCACAAAGAATCTATTGAGAGAGACAAGAAAACAATATATTTCAGCATTTATGGTATGGTAACTTCTATGATAAAATAATGCAAGAATGAGCATAGAGCATGCTAGCTTGATGCAGCAGAACTTGTAAAAGCATGAAAATGGGAGAGAAAATGATTGTTCAGAAAACCCCAAATGCTGTAACTAGATTGTGTGACAAGGTTGCAAACACTTTGATGGGATATGATGAATGCTAAAATGGACCACAAAGAGAACCACAGGCTTAGAGCAGCATTAAATGAGGCAACCTTTTAGCTGGACACTGAAAGATGGGAAGGACTTTTGTGAACAGGAAACCAAAATGGGATATACTCAATATTGATCAGTTTTTACGAGGGTGGAGGCAGGATTGAGGAAAATGTCCAGAAATCAGTTAAAGATCTAGAACTTGGGAGAACTCAAGAATTGAAAATGGATTTTTGAAGTCAGATATAACTTAAACAGATAAACAAAAAACCTATGTTGCTCTTGTCCTAATTTGTATGTGACCGTAATAAGCACCTTTAGAGTAGTGGACCTGAAGCAATTGTGCTTTTTACTTATTATTGAAGCCCTGGTGGGAGAAAGTTAGTTTGAGGAACCCTTTTAGAAATTAAGAAAGATATTGTCCTCCCAATCCCAGATTATCCAACTGGCTAGAAATTTATTTACAAAAATGAAAAAGTAGGAGAGAAACTCAATTTTTTGTTATTGGGGTTATGAGAGTATTATTTATCTCTGAATGATATACTTTGAGTTTAATTATATGAAGATCTTTAGACAACCAGAACTTGTGAGTATTCATCCATTTAACAAATGTTATTGAAAGTCTAATGTCCAAAGATAAACAAAAACCTAGTCCTGACCCAAGTTCATAGGGGAAAAACTGACATTTACTTATTACAGTGAAAGAAGTACTATAATAAATGATAAGGTTTGCAAGTATTTTCTCTCATCCCATTGATTGTCTTTTTGTTGTTTATTGTTTCCTTTGCTCTGAAGAACCTTTCTATGTGGTTTTATGTGAAGTGGTTCCACTTTGTCTATTTTTACTTTCGTTGCTTTTGCTTTAAGTGTCATAGCCAAGAAATCATTGCCAAGACCAATGTCAAGATTTCCCTCTATATTTTCTATTAGGAGTTTTACAATTTCAGGTCTTATGTTTAAATCTTTAAACCACTTTGACTTGATTTTTATGTATAATGTAAGTTAAGGGTTTGATTTTTTCTTTCTCTTTTTTTTTTCTTTTGGCATGTGTATATATAATTTTCCTAACCATTTGTTGAAGAGACTGGTTTTTCCCCTTTGTATGTTCTTGATTCCGTTTCAAAGATCCGTTGACTCTGTGTGTGTTACTTTATTTCTGGGCTGTCTATTCTGTTCCACTGCTCTTTTTCTGTCTTTATCCCAGTACCATACTGTTTTAATTGCTGTGGGTTTATAATTTAGTTTGAAGTCAGGAGTATGATGCCTCCAGCTTTTTTGTTCTTTTTTAAGATCACTTTGGTTATTCTGAGTCTTTGGTGATTCTATACGATTTTATGATTTTTTTTTCCTATTTCTGTAAAAAATGTCATTGGGATTTTGCTGGCATAATAGGGAATCTGTATATCACTTTGGGGAGTGGACATTTTAACCAGCCACATGATATTCACACACACACACACACACATAAATATGTAAAGAAGACACACAAAATTAAAAAAGAAAAGAATTAAAGAATGTTACTACAAAAAATCAACAAGGCACAAAGGAAGCTCACAAGAGAGGAATAGAGGGACAAAATATAAAACAGAAAACAGCAAAATGGCAAAAGTAAATCCTTTCCTATCAATGATTGCCTTAAATGTAAATGAATTAAACTCTCCAAAAGACATAGAGTGGCTGAATGGATAATAAAGCAAGATCCAAGTATATGCTATCTACAAGAGACTTGCTTTATATTAAAGGACACACATAGGCTAAAAGTGGAGGAATGGAAAAATAGTATTCCATGCAAATATTAAACAAGAGAGTATAGGTACCTATAGTATTATCAGGAAAAAAATAGACTTTAAGTCTGTCACAAGCATCACTACATTTCTGTTGCAATTTAAGTTTTTAAAAGTTTAATCTTCTGAGTGTATGATATAGTTCAGAAATGAGAGGAAACCTTTAATGCCTTTGAACACGTGTAGTAGACTTGAGAATAGGTGTATCCTCCTAGAGACTTATTTTCATCAGTGAAACACATTCTTCACTGGACTTTGTGTGTGTGTGTGTTTTTCAGTAAAATTAGTGATATATGCATACAAAATGTTGAAGGATTTATGTACATACGTTTCCAGTAACATCTATTTCTAGGCGATTGACAACAACACTGAATAATAGAAAAAGTGCTTTCTTCACAACTTTTCTGAACCTCTTTTTTTAGCCTGTGAAGTAAGATATTAATAAACATTGCCCTCCATTCCTCATAAAAGTATTAGGATTAAGTAGGAAAATGAATGTGGACATTCTTTGACACATGTTAGGCACTATCCTAATACTTCTGGGAAGTGATCTGGGAAAGGAAATTCACAATTTTAAAAATAATCCATCTAGCATAATAACAATACTGTTAGTTGCAGAGTTGAATGAACTTCAGATTTTTTTCTCTGTGTTTTCTTGTAACCTCTGTGCTGCTTAACTTTTCTGAGCTTATTTTCTCTTTTGTGAAATGGAAGCTGTTTTTGTAGAGTTCATTTAACCGGTTAATGCATGTGGAATACCTCATACAAAGCATGGTGCTCAATAAAGTCTAACTGTAATAACTAAACTTCCAAGTCAGTATAGAGATAGTATTCTGATAGATCTTGAGGATCTGATTGGACAGAAAGTGGAATAAATGTAAAAAATTTTCAAAATTACTTCAGGACACAAGACCAAATCAGATTTCTTTCAGTATGGCTCTTAAGTTTACTAGTTATTTAGTTTATGTAGGTTGTATAATATTCAGTTCAGTTCAGTTCAGTCACTTAGTCGTGTCCAACTCTGTGACCCCATGAATCTCAGCACGCTAGTCTTCCCTGTCCTTCACCAACTGCCAGAGCCTAAATAGAACACCAGCAGGCCCCACTGGGGTTTGAACCCAGGATCTCCTATTTACTAGACAGGCGCTTTAACCAGCTAAGCCACGGCGCCTTTCTTAGCCTTGTAGTCTATTCTGTGGTGCTATCTGGAGATATTAGACCTTAATTTTATTTTTTACAAAATGAGAATGATACCTACCTAAGATGGTTACTATGAAGAATATATTAGGTAAATGTTGCAAAGTGATTAGTATTATACCTAAAAAATAGTAGATGCTTAAAGTAGACATCTTTCCCTTTCCCTTTCATTATTTTGTGTATAAATCCACCCAGGCATAGACCTTAGCATCATTTATTTTTATTATTTAGAATCCTATTAACCTTGTATATGTTGTGCACTTTGGTAGAGGTTTTACGTAGATTTTACAAGTGAAACTAAACACGTGACTTTAGTCCTTGAGAATATTGTCCACTTGAACTTTGTATGTGACTTCTCTCACTTGTTTGAGGGCGTGTCCTATTAACCAGTTTTGATACTAGGAAGTTTATTTTGTCCTCTGTTTATTTTGGATTTAGCACAGTTGTGTTCTGCAAATTAACTCTGTTCCTTTGATCTAGGGGATGTTAGAGGTAGAAGTTAAAGTTGTTGTTGTTGTTCAGTCACTAAGTCATGTCTGACTCTTTGCGACCCCATGGACTGCGGCACGCCAGGCTCCTCTGTCCTCCACTATCTCCCAGAGTTTGCTCAAATTCATGTCCATTGAGTCAGTGACGCTACCCGTCTGGTGGTGGTGGTTTAGTTGCTATCGTGTCTGACTCTTGCGATTCTCCAGGCACAAATACCGGAGTGGGTTGCCATTTCCTCCTCCAGGGTATCTTCCCAACCCAGGGACTGAACCCAGGACTCCTGAACCCAGAATCTTTACCAACTGAGCTATGAGGGAAGTCCCCATTTGGAAGTTAGAGTTAAATCTCCATAATTCAGCAGAATTAACCCTGGATCATCTCAGTCAGATGAACATCCCTATAAGTCTTAAGAATTTGTTATGAATGTGATTGAGTAGTCACCTTTTTCAGAAAACTGTACTGTTCGACACTAGTCACAGAGGCATATGTATGTGTGTATGTGCACTTACATACATATACATGTGCACATAAAACTGTAGACTCCTCTCAGGTTTGCTGTGTAATTCTTTAGAAGTCTTAATTTTTAAAAATAGCAATTTCAAAAATTCCTTTATAACTTAAGATATAAATAAAATAATTTTAAAAATATGTTTGTTTTTGGAAATTGCTGATGAATGATTATATTTTAGCTGTTGCATCTTACTGCATATGAATTATTCATTGCTCAGAAAAATAGCCTAGTGATTAAATACATAGCCTCTGGAGTCACTCTTCTAGATTCCAATTCCACTTCAGCCACTTAATAACTATGTGAGCTTTGACAGGTTATCTGATTTCTTTGTGCCTAGTTTTCTCATCTGTAAAATGAAGGTACTATTACCAATCCTGTGGGATCATTATGAATATTAAAGTAGTTAACATATAGAAAGTGCTTAAAACAATGCCTTGCACATGGTAAGGACTGTGTAAATATATGATTTACTACAGTTACTGTTATTGTTACACAGCTGACAGATTATCTACTGGACTCACCTATAACATGTATGTTTTCTGAAACAATTATTTAGTATAGCCCCCTATTTACCCTGTTTATAGTAATATTCTGTTGCTAAATAAAAGAATATACTTGAATGGAATCTACCATTCAACAGGAATATGTTAAAAATATTTCACATTATCCTGACTCTCCTTTGTGGCCCAGCGGTTGTTCACTTATTATACATTCCTACAGCTATATGGAATAAAGAATGTGTTTTGGCATAGAAACTGCATAATTTGGAGATATTTTTGTTGATAATCTTAAACTAAAACAGTCAAACTAATTTCAGTTCCACTGGAAACCCAGGAGGGGGTAATTGTTTTCTCCAAATGAGAGAGAAGATGCCAGCTTTTGTATTAGTAAGTATTTCCAAGTGTTTTATGTGGGGAAAATGGAAGAAAAAGAACATTTTACTTCAGTGAATTTAATCCACCAAACATTTAAAATCTTAGAAAAACTATTTTCACTAGACTTCTATGATAAATAATAACTTGTATTTTGTATAGCCTGTTATCATTTTCAAGCATTTTAACATAAGTTATCTTTGTTGTATTTCTCCATAACATGTTCATAAATTAGGTAGGACAGGGTTATAATCTACAGTTTTACAAATGAGAAAACTCAAATTTGGGTTAGGTGTCTCTTGCAGGTCACACAGTGGGGATATAAGTGGGTGTAAAAGTGATTCAGTAAGAACTTAAAACCAAATATTAGTATATTCTCATAAATATCCTATTGAACTTTTCCTGCTATTGCTTGGTATTCCTCTTAAATATTGGTTTTAATAGGTGATACTTGGTTCTTGTTGATTAATCACATCTATATTTGGAGAAGGCTAATGTTTCATTATTCAGACTCTTTAATATGTTTGTGACTATCTCCAGCCATTTGTTTTTCCTGCTTTCTACCCAGGCCCTACATGTTGGCTAATTCTCCCACTTATGAACACACCGCCAGTCCATTGAAGAGCCAGGGAAGTTAAGCTAGCCAGCTTATAACTTATGAGTAGTTGTACTAGAAAGGGTTAGTAGTAAAGAATTCCATGACATTTAAAGAATTCAGTAATCTAGTTATCCCAAATAATTGGAAATTGTCATAATTTGAAAGTAACTTAGGTATAGGATGCAAAGAGTATCTGAGACATACCTAACATTCCACTCATTAGTTGAATGTGTGGTTATGTAGCATCCAGGTCTAAAGCTGGTAAAGCTTTGGGTTCTGTTCCAGTTCAGTATTTCCAAATCCTGACTGATGAGAGTCATTCAGGAAGCAGTTAAAAAGTTTCCTCCTCTCAATCTCTGGAGATCTTGATGCAATAAATTTAACTTACTAAAGAGTTTTTAAGAGATTTTAAGAGTCTCTCTAGGTGATTGTGATGTTTGCCTAGGTGTTGCTGAACCATAAGGCTATCACCTCTTCATGGAGTCCTCTCTATTAAAGAGAATGAAGGCCTTTTTCCAGCTGATTTAAATTTCTCCTTTTTAAAAAATGTTGTCATTTTGTTAACTTCTTCATCTAAATGTTTTTGTATTGTCAGCACAAAATACCTTGAACTCCAGGAAGGATAATGGCTGGCTCTTGATTTCCATGTGAATGATATACCTTTGGGGTTTTCCATGGCTAACTTAAATATCAGGGTTTTTTTCCTCCCTTCATCTAAATAGTTAGCAAGTTCATCCATTTATTTATGCATTCATTAAGCAAACAAACATTTAGTTGGAGCTTCGTAGGTGGCACTAATGGTAAAGAATCCACTTCCCACTGCAGGAGATATAAGAAATGCAGGTTCGAACCCTAGGTTGGGAACATCTCTTAAAGGAGGAAGTGACAACCAGCATCTTTACCTGGAGAATCGCATGAACAGAAGAGCCTATAGTCTATGGGGTCGCAAGGAGTCAGGCACAACTGAAGCAACTTAGCACACATGCATGCACGCAAATATTTAGGTAAACTAGATGTTTAGTTGGTGTTTAGTCCATACTTATTATGGACCTATTATACCTTCTAATAAATAAGAAGATATATCCTGCCCTCTGAAACACAGTCAGCTCCCAGTCTTGTTTTTTGCTGACTGTATAGAGTTTCTCCATCTCTGGCTGCAGTGAATATAATCAATCTGATTTCGGTGTTGACCATCTGGTGATGACCATGTGTAGAGTCTTCTCTTGTGTTGTTGGAAGAGGGTGTTTGCTATGACCAGTGCATTCTCTTGGCAGAACTCTGTTAGCCTTTGCACTGCTTTACTTCATTCTGTACTCCAAGGCCAAATTTGCCCGTTACTCTAGGTGTTTCTTGACTTCCTACTTTTGCATTCCAGTCCCCTATAATGAAAAGGGTATCTATTTTGGGTGTTAGTTCTAGAATGCCTTGTAGGTCTTCATAGTACCATTCAACTTCAGCTTCTTCAGCATTACTGGTCAGGGCATAAACTTGGATTACCGTGATATTGAATGGTTTGCCTTGGAAACAGATCATTCTGTCATTTTTGAGACTGCATCCAAGTACTGCATTTCAGACTATTTTGCTGACTATGATGGCTACTCCATTTATTCTAAGGGATTCTTGCCCACAGTGGTAGATATATTGTTCATCTGAGTTAAATTCACCCATTCCAGTCCATTTTAGTTCACTGATTCCTAAAATGTCAACGTTCACTCTTGCCATCTCCTGTTTGATCACTTGCAGTTTGCCTTGATTCATGGATCTAACATTCTAGGTTCCTATGCAATATTGCTCTTTACAGCATCGGACTTTACTTCCATCACCAGTCCCATCCACAACTGGGTGTTCTTTTTGCTTTGTCTCTGTCTCTTCATTCTTTTTGGAGTTATATCTCCACTGATCTCCAGTAGCATATTGGGCACCTACCAACCTTGGGAGTTCATCTTTCAGTGTCTTATCTTTATGCCTTTTCATACTGTTCATGGGGTTCTCAAGGCAGAAATACTGAAGTGGTTTGCCATTCCCTTCTCCAGTGGACCACATTTTGTCAGAACTCTCCACCATGACCCATCTAGTCTTGGGTGGCCCTACACGGCATGGCGACATGGCAGAATTTTGTTGAGTTAGACAAGGCTGTGGTCCACATGATTAGATTGGTTAGTTTTCTGTGATTGTGGTTTTCAGTCTGTCTGCCCTCTGTTGGAGAAGGATAAGAGGCTTATGAAAGCTTCCTGATGGGATATACTGACTGAGGTCTTGTTCTGATGGGCGGTGCCATGCTCAGTAAATCTTTAATCCAATTTTCTTTTGATGAGTAGAGCTGTGTTCCCTCCCTGCTACTTACCTGGGGCCAAACTATGGTGGAGGTAATGAAGATAATGGTGACCTCCCTCAAAAGATCCCACGCATGTACTGCTACAGTCCATGCCCCCAACCCTGCAGCAAGCCACCAATGACCCACGCCTTCACTGGAGACTCCCAGACACCCACAGGCAAGTCTCCTGTGGGGTCACAGATTTCAGATCATGAACTCCTTATTGCCAAATTCAGACTTAAATTGAAGAAAGTAGGGAAAACCACTAGACCATTCAGGTATGACCTAAATCAAATGCCTAACAATTATACACTGGAAGTGAGAAATAGATTTAAGGGGCTAAATCTGATAGAGTTCCTGATGAACTATGAACAGAGGTTCATGACATTGTACAGGTGACAGGGATCAGGACCATCCCAAAGAAAAAGAAATGCAAAAAAGCAAAATGGCTGTCTGAGGAGACCTTACAGATAGCTGTGAAAAGAAGAGAAGCAAAAAACAAAGGAGAAAAGGAAAGATATACCCATTTGAATGCAGAGTTCCAAAGAATAGCAAAGAGAGATAAGAAAGCCTTCCTCAGTGATCAGTGCAAAGAAATAAAGGAAAACAATAGAGTGGCAAAGTCTAGAGATCTCTTCAAGAAAATTAGAGATACCCAAAAAAAAAGAAAATTAGAGATACCAAGGGAACATTTCATGCAAAGTTGGGCACAATAAAGGACAGAAATGGTATGGACCTAACGAAAGCAGAAGATATTAAGAGGTGGCAAGAATACACAGAAGAACTGTACAAAAAAGATCTTTACCACCCAGATAATCATGATGGTGTGATCACTGACCTAGAATCAGACATCCTGGAATGTGAAGTCAAGTGGGCCTGAGAAAGCATCACTATGAACAAAGCTAGTGAAGGTGATGGAATTCCAGTTTGAACTATTTCAAATCCTAAAAGATGATGCTGTAAAAGTGCTGCACTCAACATGCCAGCAAATTTGGAAAACTCAGCAGTGGCCACAGGACTGGAAAAGGTCAGTTCTCATTCCAGTCCCTAAGAAAGGCAATGCCAAAGAATGCTAACTACCGCACAATTGTATTCATCTCACACGCTAGCAAAGTAATGCTCAAAATTCTCCAAGCCAGGCTTTAACACTATGTGAACCGCAAACTTCCAGATTTTCAAGCTGGTTTTGGAAAAGGCAGAGGAACCAGAGATCAAATTACCAACATCTGCTGGATTACAGAAAAAGCAAGAGAGTTCCAGAAAAACATCTATTTCTGCTTTATTGACTATACCAAAGCCTTTGATTGTGTGGATCACAATAAACTGTGGAAATTTCTGAAAGAGATGGGAATACCAGACCACCTGACCTGCCTCCTGAGAAATCTGTATGCAGGTCAGGAAGCAACAGTTAGAACTGGACATGGAACAACAGATGGGTTCCAAATTGGGAAAGGAGTATGTCAAGGCTATATATTGTCACCCTGCTTATTTAACTTATATGCAGAGTACATCATGAGAAACACTGGGCTGGATGAAGCACTAGCTGGAATCAGGATTGCTGGGAGAAACACCAATAACCTCAGATATGCAGATGACACCACCCTTATGGCAGAAAGTAAAGAAGAACTAAAGAGCCTCTTGATAGAAGTGAAAGAGGAAAGTGAAAAAGTTGGCTTAAAACTCAACATTCGGAAAACTAAGATCATAGCATCTGGTCCCATCACTTCATGGCAAATAGATGTGGAAACAGTGACAGACTATTTTGGGGGGCTCCAAAGTCACTGCAGATGGTGACTGCAGCCATGAAATTAAAAGACGCTTACTCCTTGGAAGGAAAGTTATGACCAACCTAGACAGCATATTAAAAAGCAGAGACATTACTTTGTCAACAAAGGTCCGTCTAGCCAAGTCTATGGTTTTTCCAGTAGTCATGCATGGATGTGAAAGTGGGACTAGAGAAAAAGCTGAGCACTGAAGAATTGATGCTTACGAACTGTGTTGTTGGAGAAGACTCTTGAGAGTCCCTTGGACTACAAGGAGATCCAACCAGTCCATCCTAAAGGAAATCAGTCCTGAATGTTCATTGGAAGGACCAATGCTGAAGCTGAAACTCCAATCCTTTGGCCATCTGATGCGAAGAACTGACTCATTTGAAAAGACCCTGATGCTGGGCAGGATTGAAGGCGGAAGAGAAGGAGACGACAGAGGATGAGATAGTTGGATGGCCTCACTGACTCAATGGACATGAGTTTGAGTAAATGCTGGGAGTTGGTGATGGACAGGGAGGCCTGGGGTTCTGCTGTCCATGGGGTCACAAAGAGTTGGACCCAACTGGGTGACTGAACTGAACTGAACTGAACCCTGACCTCTCAAACATACATACAGTGTGTTGTAAAATGTTGTAAATGTATGCGAGAGATATTTGGGTGGATGTATGGAAGAGGAAGGAGTATGGAAGAGGAAGCAACCACTTCCTTAATGAGTGAAGGAAGACATCACAAAGGAATCAGTCTTTCATATTGGTCTTAGTGGATGACTTTCTCAGAAGAGGAGATGCTGGGCATCAGAGGCTGTGTGGACATGAAAGAGGCTCAGCATCTTCAGGGAACTGCAGGAGTGCAGTGTGGTTAGAGTACAGGGGTGTATGGTGAAATGGGGGTAGGTTGAAATTATATCAAGGTCCTTTTTCATATGCCTTACTATAGAATTTGAATTCTTTCCTCAGACCCCCGAAAAGTTTTAGGGACTCATGTAATACCAGTTCATTCTCATAGTATCCTTTGCAGATATACTTGACATCCCAAAGTCATATTATGATCTAAGGCAAGAGTTGTGTAGTCTGTTTCTCCAGCCATTTCTTCATCCTTCTGCATATTTATTGAGCATTTGCATGTCAAAACACTTTGGATAATATAAAAAATACTTCATAAATGTTCTCATTGCATTTTCAGTCTAATGTAGCAGATGACATAAATACTTGTAGTAAGTATTTATACTTCTCGTTGTCATTCAGTCGCTAAGTCATGTCTGATCCCATGGACTGAAGCACACCAGGCTTCCCTGTCCTTCACTATCTTCCCGAGTTTGCTCAGATTCATGCCCATCGAGTTTGTGTTGCTATCTTAACTATCTCATCCTCTGCCGCCCTCTTCTCCTTTTGCCTTCAGTCTTTCCTAGCATCAGGGTCTTCTCCAATGAGTTGACTCTTCACATCAGGCAGCCCAAAAGATTGGAACTTCAGCTTCAGCATCAGTTCTTCCAATAAATATTCAGGGTTGATTTCCTTTACAATTGACTGGTTTGATCTCCTTGCAGTCCAAGGGACTCCCAAGAGTCTCCTCCAGCACCTTATATCAAAAGCATTAGTTCTTCAGTGCTCAGCCTTCTTTATGGCCCAACTCTCACATCCATACATGCCTACTAGAAAAACCATAGCTTTGACTACATGGACCTTTGTCAGCAAAGTGATATCTTTGCTTTTTAATTTATTCTTGTAGGAAGTATTAAATATCTAGTAAGAGATAAGAATCTATAATTGCTGAAGAGTCAGTGAGTAGTAAAGGTTCAAAACATGGAGAGAACTAGTCATTTGTCTGAAAAGGCTCCATGAATACAGAGGAGGGACATGAGTCCAGTCTGCAGCATGGGTTGATTAGAATAGGTGGGAAAAGAGAAAAGTACTTTTAAGTGGAAAAAAATTGAACAATGATAAAGGTGTGGAAGTAAGTGTTTGCAAAGTGTGTTCGTGGATCGCAAGTTGATTGTTTGCCTGGAGCTAGAGTTTCACATAGGGAAGAAGCATTGACAATAAATAAATATGGCTTTGAAATGAAACCTTCAGAGAACCTCATAAGAAATGCTATTCCTGATTTTACTTTTGATCCATCTTAAAGATCTCACATAAAGCTCAAACCCCAGCTGAATTTTAAAAAATAAATATTTTGTATATAAGAGTAATTCCTGGCATTAAGATACTTTCAAACACTAAAATCATTGCCAGAGATTTTCCAGCTTAAAGTCAAGCTGTTTAAATGCATTGGGAAGAGCTTTAGATAGCTTTTTATGTTTGGTTTAGACTTTTTTTTTTTTTTTCAAGGAAAAGGTATAAAAGTATAGCCATTGGCCCTGTGTACACAAAGAGCATAATTTTCATGTCCTCATCTGCTAAATGTCTGTGTTTCATTCATTGTTTGCCCATAGCCAGGGAACCTTAGGGATAATTCCTTCCTGTCTTGGACCCAGAGCAGAACTATATAGACAAGGTCCACAAGTCAGACATCAAAGGTTAATAAAACAACATTTTCTGATAAACCTAGAGTCATTGTTTTTACATCAGTTTTTCTAGGAAAATATTTCTATAAATATTTTCAATTGGACTTTTCAAATGTTAATTATTTTCTGATTTTAAAAAGATACATAAAAATTGGAAGACTTATAAAGCACTTATATGAAAGTAAAAATGAGATAACTTGTAATATTTTGTACATTTTATGGCAATATTCTATGCATTTCTACAGTCTATATATTTTTAAAAACAAATTTTGTACCTCCCTATTTTAACGGTAACACATATGCATTTCTTCATTTTTCTGAAGTGATGCGTCAGTGTATTTTAACGGCTCTCTAATATGCACTGGTACACTGCGGGTTGGTTTGATCTTTGCTCTGTGGTTGCACACTTTAGTTGTCTCCCAAGTCTGAGCTTCTATTATATATTTAAACCAGAGAGAAACGTGTTTGCACCAAAGGTGGGTTGTATGATCTGCTTATGCAGTGTGCAAGCAGAAAATGGGTGACAGAAGGATTGTTCTTCCTTTCTTGTTTGTTTGTACCAGAATTCTCTATTGTTTACATACATTTTAGCCTCTTGTGTCATTTCCAGAAGCTTTATTTTTCTCACTTACTTTTTGGTTTGGATAAGATTTAAATATAAAAATCCATCTGTGAAGCATATTGTATATTCACATTGAAGGCTAAAAACCCATTTTTAATTAAAACTTTTTTCAGCACTCGTGGTTCACTTTGTCCTGTTTTTATTATGAAACACTTCAGCCTTCTTCCTAAAACACATATGTCTTGTACATTTCAAGATGTTCCTTGTTGCTCATGCAGAACTAGTTTCTTTATGCTGTCAGCTCACGCCATATGGTCTGGCTGTTCAATTTGCTTCCCTTTCTGGCATTTGTGTGGGCAGCATCTTGCATATAATGCAAGTTAATTTCACTCCCATCTCTCTCAGAAAACTTGTCAGAAGGTAAACTAGCAAACTGGAAACACTGAATGATTCTTTGAGGTGTTATGTTATACATGATAAAGGATGTAGCCTTGAGTTCCTAATGTTTGTAAGATTGAAAAGAGAAAGTGTCCAGTGAGATCTGAAGTCTGGCCAGATGTGAATAATTATAATTAAGATACTATTGGTGCTTTTTGCCATTGAAAATTGTCTGCTGTGGGTCATTTGTAGAGATGTGGATGGACCTAGAGTCTGTCATACAGAGTGAAATGTCAGAAAGGGAAAAATCAACATTGTAAATTAACGTGTATGTGTGGAATCTAGAAAAATGATACATGTGAACCTATTTGCAAGGCAGGAATAGACATGCAGACATAGAGAATGGGCACATGGACATGGGGGGGAGTGGGGAGTGGGACAAATTGGGAGGTTAGGATTGACATACACGCACCGCCACGTGTAAAATAGATCGCTAGTGGGACGCTGCTCAGAGCACAGGGAGCTCAGCTCGGCGCTCTGTAGTGGCCTCCGTGTTGGAGGGAGGCCCGAGAGGGAGCGGGTGTGTGTGTGGGGTCTTATAACTGATCCGCTTTGCTGTGCAGAAGAACCTACCACCACACTGTGAAGCAATTATACTCCAATAAAAAGAAAAAAGGCATTATCAGTGCTACTTGGCAATAGCACGTATTATATAAACTGCAGGTCTCTAGTGTTGATTTTTAAACCAAATGTGAAGAGGGAGGGAAGGGGAAAGGAAGCATAAAAAGCAGATTACTTTTCAGCCACACTCCATCCTGCTCCCATCTGAAAGTCTGTTTGCAGGATTGTCCACACCATGTAGGTGGTTTTTGAGATGACTGGTGTTAGGTATACCTATAGTCAGAGATGAACTAATTTAAAAAGCAGTGACATATCAAGTTGAGTCTGAATTGAGAAAGAGATTGGACCTGATAGCATTTAAAAGTTTGCTCTGCCTTTAAAGAAAACTGCTAGTCAGGACAGGCTTTACATTCTCCACTGAGTCAAGTCCTCGAAGTGGAAACCTCTGTTCCTTGAACCCTTAATGAATGTGTTCTGAATATCTGAATTTTTCAGGTAGTTCTGTTGTACTTTATAACATTCTTCTAATTGACAGGAACATCTAAATTTTTCACATATTTCCTAACCTCCTTTCTTTTTAGGGGGAAAAAAAAGGATCCTGGATATATTTCAATGCATTCTTGATGATTTTGGCTTCCCAGTCTGAACATCAGTAGTTATATCGGCCAACATAAATGCAGGGCTATGAAGGTGGAGGGAGACCCATTTGTGCCAGCAAGCACTGCCTCCACCCTAATATGACTTTTGTTTAGTCTTTAGCATTTATGCTGCCTTGGTATTTGTCCTTCCTTTGTTGACCACTCATCTCATTGATGCAGAATTTCTTTTCCTCCTCATTTTATGTTTATGATGTAGAGTGGGCTTGGGGATGAGATTGCTAGTTTGATATGATTATATAAAACAAGAGTGAAAATGTCCTGTTGGGGAGCTTTGAGGTACTGATCTAGTGTCATCAACGTTGACTATCACAAAGAGTTCTTTTTTCTTCTTGCTCCATCTAGGTGGATGAACTTGCTGTGTCCATAGCGTATAGGTGTTAGTGTAAATGTTAACAGTCTCTCCAAATCCAGTTGGACATCTAAGGATAAAATTACTTTGGCCTAATTCTAATAAATTTTCACATAAATTTTAATATGAGAGAAGCATAAGTGCATTTAGGCTACACTGAGGTTCCTTTGTATGATGATTTACTATATCATACACCTTCCACCCTCAGATGGATTTGAATGTATGTTTTAAACTATTGTATCACACAGCCTATGATGCAAGAATTATCATTAACCCAATGCAGACATGATAGTACATTTTATTTACACTCATGGTGTTTTCTTTCTGAAATGGAAACCTTTCTTCAATTCCAATACAGGGCTTTGTATATTCCGTGCAGCTATTTTGAAATGGGCCAATAAATTTTTTATTCCTTCATTAACATTTGACCTTAATTTCAATAAATATATTTTGAATTATATCCTATAGGTTGATACAGTTGATAAGAGCTTTTCTCTCCTTGAACTAAGACATGGAATTCCACATCCAGTAGACAAATTTGGTTGGCCAGAGAGAGATTTCTTTGAATTTCGTTGAACAGTCAGTTGGGGAGTATCAGGTACCAAGGAAAGAGGATCCAGAAGTGAATGAAACTTCATCATTGCTCTTGAGAAATTTAGAGTCCTAAGGAGAAAGGGACAAACAGGTGGTAACCCTTCAATACAGAAGATATTATAGTAAGCATAAACAAGTCTGGTTATGAAGGTAGAGTCTAAAAGAAGAGTAAAAAAAAAAATAAGAGATGAGGGATGACAGGTGGGCAAAAGGGCAAGAGAAAATGCTCCTTCTGTGTCTCAAGGAATAAGATAACTGCTATAAATACTAGAAGTGCATTCATTAAATCTTTTTGAATGCTGTTACCATTCTGTCTTGGAAAACTAGAAAATATTCAAGTACAGAGTACTCTGGGGACAAAGAGAGGTTATGGTTAATTGTACTACAGGAACAAGGGGTCCAGGGAGATTTTTACAGACATTTTCTGTGGACCTTAATGGATGCATGGGATTTGGGGAGGAAGAGATGTGCGAAAGGACAGTGAGGGCAAAGGGGACAGCTAGAACACAGAGGAAGTTATAACAGAGATGACACCGTTTCTTGCCACAATGAGCTCTTGTATCTTACAGCGGAGGACAAGGTACAATGTAATGTAACAGCCCTGGTTTAGTTAAATCAGCCTAGTTTGAGTCCTATCTGTGTCACGCATCAATTGTGTGTTTGTGGCAAGGTGCTGAATCATTGTGTGCCTCCACACCTCCTTCCCTTATCAGAAAAAGAGAAGATGAACCTATCCTCAGGCTGCCATGTTGCACAACTGCAGGTGGTATCATTCACCTTATGCCTACAGGCTCTACCTGTCTCAGGTGGGTTGGAAGATTAAATAAGACAATACATATATAACAGTTATATATGCACATTATCAGTGCTCAATAAACATTTGCTACTGTTAATCAGGCAGATACAATTTTAAAGAATGAGTCTATTTGAAATCTCTTATTTATAAAGGTTTATATACCTGTATCCTAGTTAATCAATCTATATGCTCCTGAGATTACTTTAAATACAATGCAAGATGTGCTTTTCTTAGTTTACTGGGCTTTAAAATGTACTGTGAAAAAGAAGCTGAAGACCAAAGCAAAACCAAAACAAATCCCTCTAAGAGGTTTTGAATGAGCAATTTTTTTTGTCTTCAATCTTGGTTCATTTGATTTATGCCAAATGCATAAATATCTCAACTATACTGATTTTTATCAATAAAATCTGTAATCTGTGACCATCCAGTGATTCCACTGAGGACTTTTTCTAGTGCAGTTTTGTGACCCTAAAGTTTAAAGAGGTTTATTTTTTCTTGCTTCTTTATATCCAGAAGCAAGGCTGTTTAGAATGAATTAGTTGATTAGAACATCTGACTCAGAAAATGGGACAGCCAAGAATTTGCCTGAAGATTCAGAAACATGGCTGGGGGACAATGATTATTGCCAGGCCTTCAAATGTCAGCAAACACTTCAGGGCTGCAGGAAAGAAAATAAAACACATTACGGTTTAATGACTTTTGTTATAGGAGGGCTTTGGGGTAGCCAGGATGGAATTATTTGCTGAACACATAGTCTTTTTGTTAGTTGTCCAAGTGGATTAATTGAAGCCTGTTAACACTCTATCTCATGAAACAGAAAATAGCCATTAGCTACTCGCCAGTCCATATGGAGAATCCAGAGTTTGGGACTGCCTTAAGGGGTCCAGTCAGCACAGTTTGGGATGACTACTCTAGGTAAAGTCAAAAAAGCTGGTAGCTGTTTAGTCCTTTGTCACAGGTGAGGTTCAGACTCAGAGACTGCAGTTTAGCATGCAGGATGTTTGTGAGGGGGCACCCTGGACTATTCTAGTGGATGGGAAGGATGGTTAAGTTGTGATGTAGATGTGCTAGCAGCTTTGGCCCACCCCACTGGGTGGGGGCTCTGGAACAAAATGACCCATCAGAGTTGTTTCATGTTAGGCTGACATGGCTGAAATGTCTGGGACTTTATACTTATTAGTCACTGACAGGCTGCCCTCAGAAGGGTGGGACTCCAGGCAGGGTGGTCTGTAGCAGAGGTCATCCCTGCTGGCTGGGGCTGCCTGCCCCAGGAACCGCCAGCAGCTGGGCAATAAACACTGTCCTTGTCTCCCCCCCCCTCCGTGGTCTGTTATAACATATGTGAAGCCACCAGTTCCCAGAAGCCTGACTGGACAGAGAGGCCCCACCTGCTCCCTTTCTTCATTGTACCCACAAAATAAAAGTTTCAAGTAACTCACTGTCCTCAATTATTTTACACAACTGGGCAGCACGCCTACCCCCAACACAGAAGCACAGTTCTGATAGTAGTTCTATGAGGCAGGTTCCATTTTTCCCAGGCAAGAATTTGAAGGATGTTTTAAGCCCTGATCCCTCCACCAAGCTCCAGACCCACAGATACTAAAAAGCTCTTTGGCGGTCCTAGTGGGCCATCCCACAGATACCTCAGCATCAGTGGGCTCAGATCTAAACCCATCATTTTATTATATTTGCTTCAGTATATTTCTATACAACCACCAACCCTTATTGTTTTAACTGTAAATTTTTTAACCTGAGTTTAACCGTGTTTAAGTGTACAGTTCAGTGGCATTCTATACATTCACATCCTGTACCCATCGCACTATCTATGCCCAGACTTTCATCTTCCCCAACATAAACTCTACTCATTAGTAATAGCTCCCCATTCCTGCCTCTCCCCCAACCCTGTAGCCTGTATTTTACATTGTGTCTCTGAATTTGCCTCTTCTATGTACTTAGTGTAAGTGGAATCATCTTTTGTCTTCCTCTGTGTCTGGCTTATGTCACTAAGCATAATATTTTCAAGGTCCATCCACATTACCGCATACATCAGAATTCCATACCTTTTTATGGCTTAATAGTGTTCCAGGGTGTGTATACAGCATATTATTTTTGTCCATTCATCTTCATTATTTTCAATAATACTGCACTCACCTCATAAATTTCCCTCCCTCAACAGCTTCTGATCCTTTATTCCCTTTCTGTGTTCTCTTTCTGTGTTGATAATGACCTTTCTAAAACAAAAGAGGCTCCCCAGTTATATTCATTGCCTTTATTCATTCACCCTCCCTGCATGCATGCTCAGTCACTCAGCCTTGTCTGACTCTTTGTGACCCCATGGAGTGTAACCTGCTAGATGCCACTGTCCTTGGGATTTTCCCAGGCAAAAATACTGGAGTGGATTGCCATTTCCTCCTCCAGGGAATCTTCCTGACTCAGGGATCGAACCTTCATCTCCTGCATTAGCAGCTGGATTCTTTACTGCTAAGCCACCTGGGAATCCCACTCTCCCTCTCTGACCCTGTCCATTTTTGGCTACATCACTGCACCCAATTCATAATGACATTCATGTCCTTAGGATGACATCTGTCTAACTCTCCTAGCTGATTTGCTTTATTCTACACACTGGATGCTTCAGCCACACTAAGTACCTCAGTATACTCCAAGCATACCTTACCCTTTTCCCTGTTTGTCTAGCTTTGTGCTGTTTCTTCTGCTTGGAAATAGGATTCATTCCATTTTCCACATGGAAATTTCTATTCACCCTTCAAAATCCAAGTCTGTGAATCCCTTCCCACCCACTCTACCAAGAATTTGTTACTTTTTTCTCTATTTTCCTGAAGTATTTTGTTCCTACCTCTAATCTCTGTCCTATTGCAATGGACTGCAGTAACTTACTGCAGTCCTTACTTGCCTGCCTTACTGTTATGAATAGATTGACCTCTGTTGGGACTGAAGATATTTTGCCCATTCATTCCACGTGCCCAGAACCTAGAGTCGCATTCCCAAAGAATGCCGTATATGTGAGTAAGGGGGAGAGGCCTGAAGGTGGGGGGCAGAATTCTGGGTTCAAAGGCCACCACAGCTACTGAGTGTCAGGCCTCAGCAACATCACTTCACCTTTCCCAGTTGCTTCTTCATTTGTAAATGATTCAACATCCCAGAGTGGGATTCAGAACCAAAAGAGATGATTGATGTGAAACTGCTCTTTCCTAAAAGCACTTTCATATCAATAGTTGTGAGGGTTTTTTTTTTTTCCCTTTGGAAAATGACCTATTTTATTAGTCTGTATGTGGGGCTTCCCAGGTGGCTCAAGTGGTAAAGAATCCACCTGCCAATACAGGAGATGCAGGTTTGATCCCTGGGTCGGGAAGATCCCCTGGAGGAGAAAATGGCAACCCACTCCAGTATTCTTGCTGGGATTAATCCCATGGACAGAGAAGCCTGGTGACCTATGACCTACAGTCCGTGGGGTCGAAAAGAGACAACTGAAGCAATTGAGTATGCATGTTTAGTCCTTGTGTACTGCCCGTCCAAGACCAAATAAATGTGAAGTTTTACAGGATATTCCCAGTTTTGTGAATTGTTTCTTTAAGAATAGATCACAAATAGTGGGAGTGGTGGAGTGATTTTAACATAAATGATTTGTGTGACACTATCACAAATTATGTGACATGTATGATGTAAATGGTGGAAATTCGGGGATGTAAAGTTTAGGCAGCAAAAGAAAGGAATTGCTTATCATTGGTGTCATCTGACGATGGTTGCTCTGTTTTCAGGGGGTTAGGGGGGTAGTTAGTTTCTCTTTATTGGGGGTGTGCAAGCAGATGCTAATGGCATCACCAACTCGATGGACATGAGTTTGAGCAAGCTCTGGAGTTGGTGATGGACAGGGAAGCCTGGCATGCTGCAGTCCATGGGGTCACAGAGTCCAATACAACTGAGAGACTGAACTGACTGACTGAAGCAGATGCTGGCTGAACTTGCCTGTCAGGGAGGCTGTCTGAGATACCCTGACCATGACTGAAGAGGGTGGTGGGAGGGCTAGGCTGGCTGACTTCTGAGGTTCCTTTCCATTCTGGACGTATATTATTCTAAACTTTACATATGAACTATACTAAGAGATGGACCGAGGCTTTTGCATTCTATTCAGGGGAAGATATAATGGTGCTTTTCCTTTCCTCTTTAAGTGAAAGTTGTAAAGTTTATGCAAGATCACAGTAAAAAGTCTGATATTTCTACTTTGTGAGTCCTGGCGAAAGCTGAGATTTAATCTTGAAATATGAAAGTAAACTGTATTTACCTCAGTTTAAGCCTCTAGGATTTATATTTATATGATAAATTTGAAAGTTCTCCCAACTTATCACTCTGGAAAAAAGGAGAAATTACAGTCATCTTACTGTTAGGGCCGGAAGTCTAGAGAGAGATGCTTGCTCTAGGTTAATGAAAAACTGACAACGTTTTGCTGGGCTTATGGCAATTCCCACCCCTTTCTAACTAATGTGAACTCTCACGCCCAGGGACATAGTTAAGAGTCTCACATATTGAGTGCTTCTGGGACGTAAACTCTATTGCAAATCACTCAAAGAATAGCTTCTTCATGGTATTTTTTAGAACACCTACTTGTTTTTAAACATCTTCCTTTCACCATCCAAAGCTGCTTCTTAATGTTATTATTGCTCATGGCAATCACATTTCAGTTCTCTGAAAACTACTTGTCAGTTTTTCTCTTTGTGCTGTTTCTATTCAAGTGAAGGTACGTGACTTGCTCCCCCTGGATACTCTCCACTACCGCTCACCCCTCTGCTCCCCCCGCCCTCCCCGCCCCGAGGAGACCTCTGTGAAATCAAATTAGAAGCATACAGTGTCAGCATTAGAAGGCTCCCAAGATTTCATCTCAATGAATTCAAACCCTTGTACCTTCCTCATTAAAGATGAAAAAGCTGAGGTATGGAGCATCCCAAAGCAAGTAGCAAAATTAAGCCGGGACTTGAGGATCTTCAATCCCTAAGACGCTCTTAGTTTGACCTCAGAAATAGAGCGGGAAACCACGGGCAAGCAGTTAATTTAGGAGGTGATTCGGGGCAACAGAGCAGGGGGTGGTGAAATAAGACAGGGAAGGAAAGGCAGCTCTTCAGGATGTTGTAATAAGCACCTTGACTCTGTGAGCAACTGGGGCTCAATCCCCCTGAGAGCCTCAGGAGATGGTTTAGAACAAGCCTCGGAGCTGTCCCACTGGAGGGGGTCAAGGAAACCGGTGGTTCCACAGTGACCCACCAATTCTTGTTTCTCATTGGCTGAAGGGTGGTTAGTTCCCCAGCACTTCCAGCCTGTTCTATGGAGAGGGCCGAGTATTCTTCTGCAGCTGGAGGAAGTCCTCAGCAGAGTTGCAGTCTTTCAGTGGGAGTCACCCAGCAATCATGCACAGGGGATCTGTGTGGGGCAGTGACATCCCCTGCCGCAGCAGCCAAATGCTCATTCCCTCCTGCCCTGGCCAATAAACTTCAACTGCCTTAGAGGTGAGAGGCTGAAACAAAACATGATTTATAAGGGAAAATTAAATGTACAGGGTTGGTATTTGCAAATGAGTAAACATTATCCTTATTTAACAGAACCTACCATGCACTTTTGCATGTTACCAACTTTGTGCATACTATCCCTCTATCTTGTATGAACTACTAGAAAAACTCCTATCCATCCTACAAAGTCCAGTACCAATAAAAGCTGTCTATTATGTCCTTTCCCGATTCCTTAGGCAGAATTAATTGCTATCTTGCTTTGTTCTAACAGCATGTCCTGCCTTCGTCGCACTTGCTACTAATAGTAGTAATAATAGCTACTGTTTATTGACTTTAATTTTGCTCCAGGCTCTGTTTTAAGTAATTTATGTTAATTAACTCATTTAAAACTTTCAAAAACTCAATGAAGTAGCTGCAATTACCATCTGCATTTTGTAGACTGGAAATGAAGACTGAGATTAGCAACTTTCCCAATATTGTGTAGTTGGCAAGTGGCATAGCTGGGATTTGGTTTAGAAGGTCAGGCTTCCAAGTCCGTACTTTCTCTGGCTCGGGTAGAGAAAGGGGCCAAAGCACTGAACTCAGGACTATTCCTGGCAGTTTTGGTAAAGCCTCATGCCAGCTAGGAAACACTGTCTGCAAAGAATCTTAAGCAGGTAAATGACTCAAGATTTACATTTTACAAATGTCACTCTCACCATCATGCACAGGGTGAATCAGAGGAGGAGAGACTGAGAAGAGATAGCAGTATTCTGACTGGTGCAATAATCCAAGTATGATGAAGTCCCAAGTTCAGTAGGGCTCCCCCTCCCTGGGCTAACTCCCGCTTACCTCCCCAATCACTCCCCAACATTGTGGGGCTGCTACTCCTAGATGTGTGGGGGTCCTGCACAAATGCACTAGGCCAAGGGCCATGTGGGTGCAGAGATGATGCAGCTTGGGCTCTGGCCACACCTGTGAGCCCTGGTAAGGAGTCTCAGATACAAGAAGGAAGGGTACCTTTTGCTTGCTTGCAGCACAGAGAAGCCATGTGGAGTAGCGGCGGTCCTACCCAGTTTTCCCTCCAATTCAGACATTTTAAACTACTTTTCGTTTCCTAATTATGTCATGATTTTCCCCACCTCTATTTTGAATATTTGATTTCCTTTGGTAAGGATGCTCTTTGACTCATTCATTCATTCTTTTACTTACATTTTTTTAGCACCCAACATGGACCAAGGAACTTCCTAGGTGATGGGGACTTTGCAATCTAGGGGACGAGATAAGTGTAAATGTAGTAATTATGCAAATGTTACTCTGACACTTTCTTTAAAGGTAAAGTTGGAACCATGAGACTACATGCTGGATACTGGGGACTCACCTGCTCTGGGATGCAGGTGGCCAAGCTGAGATGGTGACTGGGATGACACAACTTCCTTTTGGAGGGATGTGACTTTCATGTTGAGATGTGAGCAATAAGTAGGAATTAACCAGACACGGAAGATAGAGAAGGAGGAAGACCACCCTTCCTCCTGTCTGACCACGGTGAACAGTGTGCTCATGAATCTATGGGTTAAAGCACATAGGTCTGGAGTCCAGATGAGACTCACAAAGGCAGGGGGAACTGAGGAAGAGGTCCTCGAAAGAGAAAAGAGGAGAGGAATACATGAGAGAAGCTGCTGGGAGAGGAATCTGGGGACCACAGCGAGTAGCAGGAGGCTGGACTTGGTGAGACCCATGCGGGAGTTCTCAGAGCAGGCTGAAGAGGAGCTCTGAGAAATGGGGATGTTCGATATTTAATTTTAAATTGGGCTTCTGTAGCTTACAGCTCTTCCCGTCCCCAAACCTTCAGTATCATCAGTTGCACATAAATGCCTTATGTAGATGGTTTGAGGAAATCTGGGCTGAGTGCCCAGAAAGGGTCCTGATGAACAGTAAGGACAGCATAGACATGGGAGGTGACCCAGAACGGGAAACGGTTGATGGGCACAGAAATGTAGAGGCAGCACTACAAGAGGTAGTCATATACTCAGAGGTATTGAAGCCCTCAAAACAAGAATTTTATTTGTATTCAATTATGATGAATGATTAACATAAAGTGATCAAAGTCAGCATTAAAATGGGTCCCATGAGAGTAGGGACAGCCTAGACGAAAACGAAAGAAGGAAGGGACATTCTCATGGGTGTCTTCAGCAATGGGACAGGGTGGTGGTTTCATTCTAGATGTCTGAGACTCAGTGTAAACTCCAACTGAAGTAGACTCTTCCCCACCCCCAGCTCCCCAGCTCACCACCCAGCCAGGACTTTGTAGACTTACCAATTCAACATTTACTATTACTAATGCAACCCCTGTTACTTTCTGGGTACAAAGTCACTTGGTCCCCGCCCCTTGGAGTACTGTCTGGTCTGGGAGGCAAATCTCACAGTACTGTGATCAGCACTATCACAGAAGCAGGTCCAGAGGGTGTGGGAGCAGGAATGGGACTTTGATCCAGTTATGGGCATCAGGCAGCTTCCTGGAGGAGGGATACCCAGGCAAGGTCAGGGTGTTTTCCAGGGCAGTTGGATGCCTGGCAGGCAGAGGGAGAGGGCAGAGGCGCAGCTACAGGGGCACCTAGGTGGTCTTCACTGCCCCTCTGCCAGGCTTACTCATAGCACCAAGCAGCCAGGCTTCATCTCTCTTGTCTCCAGCAAGCCCTGTCTCTCCAGCCGGCCTCCAAGTCCCTCAAGGGCAGGAGACCTGGTGCATGTTTGGATGTGAGAGTAGGAACCAGGAGATCTGAATGTGCCAAGAAGAGCTCCCTGTCCCACTGCCAGCTGCCGCCTTGCTTACCCTCCACCTGGCCCTTCACTCCTTCCAGTCGACAGAGCTGCCAATGAGAGTGTAAGGCCCTCCTGGGGAGGTTCCAGCTGGAAATAGATGAGCGGGGATTGGGAGCCAGAGAGTAAGGGGGAGAGAAGGTGGATAAGGAAAGGGTAAGGGTGAGCAAAGACACCGAAGGATTTTTTGCAACTTTCTTGCCATTCTTTCTCTTTATCACTTTTGTGACCTCATGACACATGTAGAGTGAAAGTTCCTGAACAGACTCACCAGAGGAGGGAAAACTGTTTTTGAGGTAGGAGTGAGAGGTTCTGGAGTGGAGAGAGCTGGAGTCCGAGACCCAGTGCGAGTCCTGCCGTGTGTCCCGAGCAGACCACGCGCCCTCTCCGGGCCTCGGGCTCCACTCCTCGGGGTGCAGCCTGGCCAGGGTACTCGTCGGGGCCGGCTGCAGTCTCAGCCTCTGAGGGTTCCGTGTGGACAGCGAGGCGGGGGGAGAGCCTGTCTGCAGCCGGCCAGGCCTGGCGGTGTTGAACCTGCCTGGGCCGAAGGCAGGCGTGCGGAGTCACGCGAAATAGCCCCAGAGGAAGACATTGACGGCCAACAGGAGCACGGCGTTAATGTTGCAGACGCTCCTCCAGAGCGGCTCCTCCGCGATGCTGGTCAGTTTCTGCTCCAAGGCGGCCTTCTCGGCGGGGCTCAGCGCTTGCTCCGGGGCCCCCGAGAGCCCGCAGAACCAGCGCCAGAGCCACTGTCCCCAGGACCTGCGTGGGGCTGAGGGACGGGAGTCAGAGGGGAGGGAGGCAGGGGAGCGGCAGAGTACAGGTGGGAGAAAGGGGGTGATGAGAGAGCAGGGCCGGGAGAGAGATGGTGAGAAACCCGGGAAAAGAGCCAGGCGCTTAGGAGGGGCAGGGGCAGGCGGAGGGGTCAGCCGAGCCTGGGTGCAAGCTGCCGGCGGGGTGCTGAGCTAGGGCATCACGCTGAAACCCCTAACTGTTGTATCGTGGATGCTTCTCCGGGGGCGGCGTGTTGGGGGGTGAGGGTAATGCCGCTCATCCCAGCGCCGGAGGACCCAGTGGCTCAGCATTAGGAAGCACACTGCCCTGCGATATAAACCAAATCCTACACCTGCACTTTCTCAGTAATGAGGGCACTATTTCGGCTCCCATCTGCCTTACTCATTTAATATCAATAGTCATCTGGGAAGGGGGGAGGGTGATATTTTGAGGATTCCCTTAGGGACCCCATCCCCAATGAACCCCCAAATGGGGGCTTCGGGGAACCATGACCCGGTGTCTGTCTCCATCGCTTCCTCCGCCCTCGTATTCCCTCAGCCTACCTCCAGGCTGCTCCCGGCCCTGGCTGGGGTCCTCTGCTCCTCCGGCCCCTGCGGGGCCCTCCCCAGAGGCCGCCTCCGCCGTCCCCGCTGTGCTCTCGGGGGGCTGCTTCTCCAGCTCAGAGCGGGGGCGGTTCCGTGTCCACCAGGTCAGGCGAGCCAGCTGGAGGGAAAGCAAACAGTCTCAGCTCAGGTGCCTTTGGAGGGCAGTCGGGCTGTAAGAAGAGAGGACCCCGTTCCTGGGAGGCCGGCAGAGCCTCGTGGAGAACAAGGAAGGAGCTAGCGGCTGGAAGAGGCCGGGCTCTGAGCCCCGACTCACCGGTCCTTTGAAAACCTGAACTCCTTGCACCTGCTCCATGCAGGCCTCCTGCCAGGGGCCAAAATCTCAGCAGATCAGGCTGGGCCCCTGAACTCACAGACAAGGAGAAGCAAGACTGGGGACAGGCAGACGTGCCCTGTAGGGTAAGGGAGTTAGAGAAGGCGAGGTTCGGAAATAGACCGCACTTTACAGGAACAGATCACCTTTAATGAGGCTAGAAGGGGCAGCAGTCAGATGAGCAAGCTACTGCACTTACCCAAGAAAAGAGTAAGTATACATAGGCATATATGTGGAAATCTACTGTCTTAAGGGGGCCTGTTCTTTTCCAAAGTTCTTCCTAGTAGTTATCTCTTAAACGGCTGGGGGCAAGGAATTCTAGAGATCTGCCAGAGGCTGGACTGGCTGGGAAGTGGTCTTAATCAACCTTAACATCCTTTTTTTTTTTTTTTTTTTTTTCCTTCAGGTGAGAGAGTTCTTTGTTTTGCATAGAATGGTGGGGAGGACCCAGAGGGAAGTTTTAACTCCAGGCTATTTTGAGCCATGTAACTTTCCTTCATGCCCCACATAGTGACTTCTGCAGTTGGGTGGAGGAGCTGACCCCAAATGAAACTGGCCGGCAGTAGAGAGTCACGGAAGACAGAGGCAGAGGAAAGAGGTTGAGTTTTAGGCTTTAGAAAGATCTCCTGGAGTGAACTGATGGGATCCAGCCTAGAGCCAGCTGTGCAAGTGAAGCAAGAAAAAAGGAGCAGCTAGAGGTCCCAGGAGGGAGCAGTGTCAAGGTTAAGGACTGAGCTCTGCAGGCTATGATGACTGAGGAAGCAGGCGGGGGAGAGAGGAAATGACAGCTCACACAAGGAACAACGATATTTAAGGAGCAGGAGGAAAACCCCATGAGGATGGCAATGGGGCAGTCAGCTGGCAGGAAAAAAATACAATGAGCAGAAGAGAGGTCTCCAGGATGCAGCATGTGGGCAGTGATAGCTGGTTCTTCTCAGGATCCACTTAATGTAAGGATGGGGAAGTGGCCGTTGATTTTTAGTTACAAGGCTGTTGGGCATCTTGGCGTGAGCGGCATCAGAGGGCAGTGGGACTCCAGCAGCAGGATGGGAGGTAAATGAGAAGGAAGTGGAGACTGGGGATGGAGACCATTCTTCACAACGTTTGCTGCTGAGGCTCAGAGAGGGAGACAACTGTATCTATCTGGAGGAGCCAAGAGCCAGGGAGGAGAGTTTTCACTGGGAAGGATTTCGGTGCGGAATGAGACAGCAGACAATAGGGAAGCTGCAGGATCAAGGAGTGGGGGCAGATCGTTTCTGGAGTGAGTCCCCTGGGGAAGTCAACCTCTTGGCTCATCTGTGAAGATGCCGCTTGTTTATAGGATTTCATTACACCAAAGGTATAAATTGTTTTGCCAACTCTAAAGGTAAGGAGTGTTATTAGTTATTTCCACCCAGTGTTTCAGGGACCAACTTTTGACATGGGCTCTGTTACGGGCAGAATACTGTTCCCCTCAAATTCATATGCTGAAGTCTTAATCACCCCCTACTTCACAGTGTAACTGTATTTGGAGAGAGGTTCTTTAAAGAGGTGCGTGCTAAGTCCTTTCAATTGTGTCTGACCCTTTGTGACCCCATGAGCTGTAGCCCATCAGGCTCCTCTGTCCATGGGATTCTCCAAGGCAAGAGTACTGGAGGGGGTTGTCATGCCCTCCTTCTGGGGGGTTTTCTGACCCTGGGACCGAACCCACGCCCCTTAGGTCTCTTGCACTGGCAGGTGGGTTCTTTACCTCTAGCACCACCTGGGAAGCCTCTCTTTAAAGACGTGATTAGGGTTAAATGAGGTCTGATGAGTAAAGCCCGATCCAGTGTGACTGGTGTCCTTAGAAAGGAGATCAGGACGCAGGCAGACACAGGGGAAAGCCCACATGAAGAGGGAACGTGGACATCTATGAGCCAAGGGGAGAGGCCTCGGAGGAAATAACCCTGTCGACCCCTTGACGTCTGGCCTGCAGACCTGCGGGAAAATAATTTCTATGGTTGAAGCCACTCAGTATGTTGTACTTCGTTATGGCAGCCTGAGCGAACTAATGCCCTTTTACACTAAAGAAAACAAAGTTTCAGAAGCCAGAGCATCCCTGTCTGAGAACTGGTAAATCCATCAGCATGGGAGCTCTGAGGGTTTCCAGCTGAGCTCTTAGTCTGCTAGATTGTTTCTTTTTTCATAGACCAGTTTCTTCAAGGTCCAACTCCAAGTGACCTTGTCAGAGCACCCTTCCCCTCCCCCGGGGTGCCTGCCTCTCCTACTCTCCACTGCTCCCTTTGAGCTCGGTCCTTCTGTGCTTTCTCTTAGTAGAGTAACTGTTGGTGGTGATGAGGTCTTCCTTTCCTCCTCCCCCCGCCCCCCACTTCCCATGGACTGTGGCTGGCAGGAACCGTTTATCTTTGTAAGCCCAGGACAGGGCCGGGCCCAGAGTAGGTGCCCACTGAGTAATTTTCCAGTTGAATGAATTACTTTTCACTTGGGAATGAACAGCACAAGGAGCTCACCATCCCCAAGACATCCGTGACCACAGCCCAGTAGAGTGAAGGTCAGTGGTGAGATTCCAGGCTCTGGGGAAGGGGAGCACGGGGCCCTCACTGCAAGCACTCCACTTGCCTTTTCCTCGGGGATGGGAGCTGTGCAGAGGCTGACCGTGAGGATGACGATGGCCGTGAGCCCGCAGAGGAGGAGCGCGAAGTACAGGTAGTGGAAGTCCTTGAGCACTGCCGGCCTGCGGTCCTCCTCCCCGCAGGCGGGGGCTGGGTAGCAGAACTCCAGGATCATGCGTAGAAGCCCCACCACCAGGCCAAACAGGAGGCCCCAGAAGGCTCCCTGCGGAAAGAGGGCACGCCAGGGTGGGATCCAGGTGGGAGAGCCTCGGAAGCTAAAAGCCACAGGTTGTCACAGTGTGTGCAAGCCTGCCTGAGTGAATGCTGAGGGGCTGTCTTATCCTAAAGGCAGGCAGAGTGATGTACTGGAAAGGACATGGGCTCCAGAACCAGGCAGACCAGGCTCCACGGTGGAACAATGACCAGAGCAGTGACTCGACCTCACTCACGAGCAGCGATAAGCAAATGACTAAGTACTAAGGATAGGTGTTTAATATTCAACTAGAATGGAATCTTTGTAATCAGCGGGGAAAACCAGGATCTTCCTCCCCAAATTCCTGTCATCATAAATCAGAATTAGAGCACTTCCTTTTTTAAAGGAAAGCTCAATTTCATATCTTCTCTGTAGCACTGTTGGACCCTAACCTACACCTGTTTCCCAGGTATAAGGGTGAGAAGGCTTTTATTTTCAAAATATGAGATGCTGGCCCAGTTTCAAAAATTCTGGAATGAATAGAAACCTCCAGACCTCAACTGAGTCCCGGTGTGCACGCTGGTTATCAGCAGGGGGCCTTGAGCTCTGCGAACAGTAGACCCAGCAGAGGCCGGGCTCAGCGTCCGCACTGAGGAGGGGCCTCTGTGGTCTCCTCATCATGGCCCTGGGCAGTCATGTCCACAGCGTTCCTTACCTCCCCCAAGGTACAGCCAATGGGTCTGGGGCTCTCTTTTCCAGGCTCTCCCAGGGAGTGACCAAGGTGACCCTCCTGGCATCTGTTCGATTTCAGTGCAGCTTCATGAATGGCACATGTGCACCCCTGTAAGCTCCACTTGGCTTCATCATCCTCTTTGCTGTTAATTTGCTGACATGTAGAACCTTACAGTGTTAGAGATCTTCCTGTCCCCGTGGGCTATTACACACACTGACCCTTCTGTCTGGAACACTCTTTCCTCTCCCATTAATCCTTCAGCTCTCAGCTCAGATGTCACTTTGTGACCCCCTCCCAGGCATCCCACAGGTGAGGCGCTCCTGCTTTTTGCTCCCATAGCAGGCATCCTATTTGTGTATATGTTTTTATTTCTCAGTTGTGTCTGACTCTTTGTGGCCCCATGGGCTGTAGCCTGCCAGGCTCCTCTGTTCATGGAATTTTCCAGGCAAGAATACTGGAGCAGGTTGCCATTTCCTACTTCAGAGAATCTTCCCGACCCAGGGACTGAATCTGCGTCTGTTTCGTCTCCTGCATTGGCAGGTGGATTCCTTACTGCTAGCACCACCTGGGAAGCCATCCTACTTTGCTATTACCACGTGTTGAATCATCTCTCCTCCCTCTGGCCCAGTGGTGGCAGACGTGAACTTTGTAAACCATTGCATCCCCAGAGCCTCCATGATGGGATGAGTGTTTGTGGAGTGAATGAATAAATCTTGACCTGTTACTATGGATGGGGAGTTGCAAGCCTGGAGACGGCAGTCAGGTCATGGACCGAGTAGCTCTCCTGACCCTCTGCTGTTCTGGGAGAGGCAGGTGTGCGGCTGTACTCACAGGCTCTGTGACCCTCTTGCAGAAGATGGCCAGCAGGAAGAGGGCAGTGATGGGCGGGGCCAGGTAGCTGGTGACAGACTGGATGTAGTCGAAGAGCTGCCCGCTGTTGGAGCTTTGGATGATGGGGATCCAGAGGATGCTGATGACGACCAGGAAGACCACGAACACTCTGCAGGAGGGCACAGGACGCTGTGAGGGGTGCTCAGGCCGCACAGCAGGGGGTGATTGGGGACCAGGAAGGGAGAGAGGAGAGGAACGCATGCTCGCTCAGAGACTGATGGAAGGCTAGTATCCCACATGCAAAGATTACAGACATTTATATTCGTAAAATCCCAGAACATTAGAATTATAGAATCCAAATAAAACTCTAGAACTTAAACTTTAGATCCCTTGAAGGGGGTGTGTGGACCATCTATTTTCAGGAAGAAATCCTACCTTTCCCCTTCATCATCCACCTCAGTAAAGAGCCTCTGGTTGAAAAACTGTTATTGGGTGTGTTGGGTGCAATAATGCATATTGCCAGGAGATGGCGCCCAATCCCCACTGATTGCTGTAAATTTGGCAGGTGGGCAGAGATCAAAGGATTCTGTCTTCTCCTCGTCTTTCCCTCCCATTCTCTTTCTGGCCCCAGTAGAGCAGCAGCTACCTAATGGCCTTCCTGCCATTCACTTCGCTCTCATCCTCCTCCCATTTGTACAATCTGTTCTGCACTCAGATCCTTCAATGGTCAGTTCCTGGGCGTAGAGCTGGGGGTGCACAGATGAGTGGGCATTAGGGGTCCCTTAGGCAGCCACGGGCAGAAGGCATCATAAAGGAAGAAACAGTGAGGGCAAAGGTAAGGAGATGGACAAGAGTAAGTTATCTAAACTCAAGTACCATCTACCAAAAGGGAGAATGAACATTCAGAAACTTGAGTTATAGAAGCTTAAATTATGAAGCAAAGATTTCAGAAAGGTCCTCTTAACTTTATGTAAACTATAAATCCCCAACCTAGAGAGAAAAAGTAAAAATAGCCACCAAGTTATGTCTTGAAAAGCATAAAATGAATGCCTATGAAATAAGGTTCAAGATTTTCAGCCGAGTGTTCAAAGCTCTGCATCCTTTGGAGACAAACTTTCTATGAATATCTCCATCCACCCACGTCCCTCACTGCATTACCTGTGTTTCTGCCTTTCTCTTAAACTGTGTGCACCCTCAGGGCAGGACCATGTAAATCACCCCTGCGTCCCCAGCACAAAAGTATGATGCAGGATGCCTGCTGAGAGTGAGTCTGATGGAGTGAATGAGTAGTCTTTCTGGTATCCTGGGGTGACAGCCAGAGCTGGTCTGGAAGACACTGGGGGTGAGCTGCTTGCTAACTCCTCATCAATACAGTTCATCTTTCATTGATTAAATGCTTTGTCAGCTTCTCTCATTTACCCTCTTGGTCAGTTCCAAGATAAAATTGAACAAGCAGGCAGGGAAGAGACTTTTTTTCCTCCTTATCTGGAGGGAGAATGGTCCAGAGTTGGGGAAGGACTTCCCTGATGTCGGAGAGAAAGGTGGCACAGGACCCAGATGCTCTGACTGCCGGGGCAGGGCCCAGAACCAGCCACATCTGCTTGGGCTCACCCAGGGCAGGGAGCAAAGGGGGAAAGGTGTCTGCCTACGGGGAGAGGAGCCAGGAAGGACGGGCCCACGCACCTGCCCACCACCATCAGCTCCTGCTCTGTTGCGTTCCTGCGGAAGCGCTGCCACACGTCAATGGCGAACAGGGTGCTGCTGCTGCTGAAGATGGAGGTGAGTGAGCTCATGAGGGCGGCCATGATCACCGCGGTCATCAGGCCCCGCAGACCTGGGGAGAGATGAGGTGTCTGTGGACAGCTGGCCCGTGAAGGCTGATCTGCCAGGAGCTATAGAGACTGCCAGCGTCCAGCAGAGTCAGGAGCTCAGAGGAGGGGAAGGTATGGTGGAGGTGTTGAATGAGGTGCCCATCCAGGAACCCAGGAAACTCATAGAACTAGAGGCTGGTTCCAGCCACCCTTTGCCTCTGCCTTCCTCTGTGGCCATGGCCAAGTCATCTGCCCTCCCTGAGCCTCAGTTTCCTCATCTGCATGTTAAAGGATGTGGGACCAGGTGACCTTTAAGGTTCTTGTCAGCTTGGCCATCTCAATCTGGATTTTAAACCTGTAGACACTTGGTTAGTGGGCCCTGGTTGGGAGAAGGGTGATTATTAATTATTGAGTTTTTTTTCAGTGTTTTGTACCTTTATCATGGACACTATGGTGCCAGGCTAAAGCCCCAGCCTGGGCAGCAGAAAGCTCTGAGCTTTTTAAATGTTTTTATTTTATTTATTTTAATTTGTAATGCAAATTTTAAAGGTTACTTTCCTTTTTACAGTTACTAAAAAATGTTGGTCATATTCCCTGTGTTGTACAATGCATCTTTGAGCCTATCTTATACCCAGTACAGAGAAGGCAACGGCACCCTACTCCAGTACTCTCGCCCGGAAAATCCCATGGATGGAGGAGCCTGGTAGGCTGCAGTCCATGGGGTCGCAAAGGGTCGGACACGACCGAGCGACTTCACTTTCACTTTTCATGCTTTGGAGAAGGAAATGGCAACCCACTCCAGTGTTCTTGCCTGGAGAATCCCTGGTAATTTGCATCTTTTACTTCTCCACCCCGGGGTTCCTTGTTCCCAGGAACCACTTGTTCCTTATCTGTATCTATGAATCTGCTTCTTTTTTGTTATGTTCACTAGTTTGTTTTTTTAGATTCCACATACAAGTGATAATATACCATATTTGTCTTTCTCTCTCTGACTTATTTCACTTAGTATAATGCCCTCCGAGTTCATCCATGGTGCTGTAAATAGCAAAACTTTTTTCTTTCTTATGGCTGAGTAGTATTCCATCTGTGTGTGTCTGTGTGTGTGTGCATACCATCTATATCCATTCATCTGTTGATGGGCATTTAGCTTCTTCCTTATCTTGGCAATTATAACTAGTGCTACTATGAACAATGGAGTGCATATATCTTTTAGAATTAGTATTTTTAGCTTTTTGGAGTATATACCCAGGAGTGGAATTGTGGGGTCTTATGGTAGTTCTACTTTTAGTTTTTTTAGAAACCTCCTTACGGTTTCCCACAGTCAGAAGCTGTGGGTTTCTTTCCTGATTCTGCAAGTAACTAGCTGTGTGACTGGGCCAACTAACTTTGGCCCAGTCCTGATCCTTTCTGGGCCTGTTTTACACCTGTAACAAGGGAGGGTGGGACCTGCTGATATCTGGTCTGTATGATTCTGATGAGGAAGTGTCTAGAAACAAGACTCTCTGGCCAGATCCACCTTAGTCCTCCTTCCCCTCAGTCCAAATATTTAACCACCCCCTGCTTGCCTCCCTAGAAGGCTCAAGGTGTCCCAGATCTAGGACAGCATCTCCTCTGGGGCCCCTGCTTCTTCTCTTGGTTAATGATAAATTTCTGATCTCTAACCGGACACCGCCAAGTTATCCCAGACCTCTTCCTCTACCTTCTTCCCTCTGCGTCTGCTCCATCATAGCTGGGCCTCCATCCCATCTCCACTATTTCTTTGATTCATTTTACCTTCACTGCTTCTACTGGAGGGAGGGAATAACTCAACTTTCCTCCATAAACCTGCTTTTTTCCCCTGTGTCCCCAGTCTCAGTATTACTATAAACTCAAGACCTGCGAGCCCTCTCTGGATCTCTGTCTTTCTTGTCCCTCAAATGCAATCAGTCATAGAGTCAATTCTGTCTCACAAATATCATCTAAACCCTTCCTGTCTATCCCTAAATCCACTGACCCTAGCCAAGCCACCATCACAACCTGGACCACTGGAAATCCCTCAGTAATCATCTCCCTGCCTCCACCTAAGCTGAACCCTCCATGTAGAGTGATCCTTCTAAGCACACATCTGCTCATGCGTGTGTGTGTATTAATCACTCAGTTATGTCTGACTCTTTGCGACTCCATGGACTATAGCCCGCCAGGCTCCTCTGTCCATGGAATTCTCCAGGCAAGAATACTGGAGTGGTTGCCATTTCCTTCTCCATGGGATCTTCCTGACCCAGGGATTGAACCCAGGTCTCCTGCACTGCAGGCAGATGCTTTACCGTCTGAGCTACTAGGGAAGCCCCTAATCATGCATGCCAGCCTGAAACCCCAGTGACCCTCCACTGCCCTCAGAGTAAAGGCCATGCTACACAGTGGGGTGTGGCCACCATGTCCTCCCCACAAAGGTGGTCTTCACTCCTGCTGCATCTGAGTCCACCCTGGCAATTTTCAGTTCAGGTTTCACGCTCCCTCTCAACCCTGGGCCTTTGTACATGCGGCCCTCCTCCCCAGAATGACATTTCCCACACCCCTCCCCCTTGTCTGCCTAAGGTGTCCCCTGGGACTAAGCTCTATTTCCTCTCCTCTGGAAACCCTTCCTTCATATTCCCCCAAAGTGGGTCAGGTGCCTCCCATGGGTCCCTCTTCCCCGCTGTGTCCTCAGACTGGTCACATTGTATCGCGCCTTCTACCCTGGAGACAGCACAGAGTCCTGCCTTTTATCCCTTCCTCTCCAGAGCCAGGGCAGAGCAGTGCCCTACGGATGCCTGTGAAAACGTGTGTGTGTGTGTGTATTCGGAAGTGGGGTGCGAAGGTAAATGTTCCCATTTTCTCTTCCCATCCATGTGCTTCCTTAATGCAATCAATTTATCCTGGATAGTGGGTTCTGGATTTTGTTGGAAAGCTTGTGTGAAGCATGCTGCGAGGGAGATGGACTTACCCACAGGCATGAGAGCCATGACCAGCTTGGGGTAGGCGATGTTGGAACATCCCACACGTGCCCCACAGATCGCTTGGCAGACGTCAGGGTCCACGCAGCCCACCTCATCTGAAGAAGTGATGGTAGTTAGACCCAAATTATCCCATGCCTTCTCGGGTTGGCTCAATATGTGCTTTCTGACCCTATAGAAAAAAATGTTCATTGGTGATTCTGGCAGGGGCCAGTGTCTAGAGGGTCCAAGGATAGGCTGATACTGGGTCTTGTGGTTTATTGGTATCTGGTAAATTTCTCAACCACATACTACCCTGCAAATCCTGATAGACTCCTTTATATTTTAGACCTTTTATTTTAACGAATAGTAAATATCGTTAAGTAGATATCCTTACAAAGCACCATGAGTGCCTCAGATAGCTGGATGGCACCACCGACTCAATGGGCATGAGTTTGAGTAAACTCCGGGAGTTTGTGATGGACAGGGAGGCCTGGCGTGCTGCGATTCATGGGGTCGCAAAGAGTCGGACACGACTGAGCGACTGAACTGAACTGAACTATAAAGAGAAAACTGGACTTTAAAATGACATTCAGATACAAGGTTCTTCTAATGAGATACATACTGTAGGTCAGACCCACAAAGCCTAACATATTTACTATGTGTTCTTAATAGAAACAGTGTGTGTGGTCCCTGCTCTGGTCCAATATTGCCCAGAGTGGGACTGACTCTTACCTGGGTACAGGGCCCGGCTGATCATGCCAGGCATGACGATGAAGAACATGGGCAGGATCTTCAGGTAGCCCCCCAGCACGGAGCCCCCCTTGGCATGGGACAGACTCTTGGCAGAGAGAGACCTCTGCACGATGACCTGAAAAGGCGTCGGGGCAGGCATGCCACCTGGGCCGGCTCAGGCTCTGCTCGGCCCTGGTGAGCCCTGGTGTGGTCTCTGACTGTGCCCCACACCCATCCCTGAGCCAGTCCCAGCCCTCTGTGCATCGGCACCCACAGGGGCCCTCCCGGTTGGTGGCGAGCTGGGCCAAGCGTGATAAGGGCATCACCTGGTCCGTGCACCAACACCACGTGGCCAGCACCGTGAGCCCGAACATGAGGCCTGGCCAGGGGAGGTCCCCGCTCACAGGGTCCCGGAGCATGTGGAAGGCGTCGGGCCGGGGGAGGTGACAGGTGGTGTTGGGGACTGTGACGTTAGGGATAGCCTGCCTGTACCGCTCCTCCAGGCCTGGGTACCAGCCCACCTCCTGAAAGCCTGCAAGGAGAGACCTCAGTGAATGAAACAGCCCTGGGCCCCACTGGGCTTGTCACCTACCCCCCCCACCCCCAAGAATTCCAGTCCTGTGTGGGATCCCTGAGCTTGGAACTCTTATGGAACATGGGGGTGAGAGGGGAGTGGGGCTCAAGCTCAAGAGCCCTGGTTTGGTGGAGGGAGAATCCTGTTCTTTGGGAGCCTGCCTGGAGTGGAGAATGGCTCTGTGCTCTGTAGGCCACAGATGTGACAGCCAGAGCCGGATCAGAGAGGAGTTGGCGGGGAGGGATGTACTCAGGCCTCTTCCTTACCCAGAAACATGAGGACCAGGGCTCCCCCGACCATGATCACGGTCTGAAGAGTGTCTGTGTAGATCACGGCCGTGAGGCCCCCTGGGGACCCAAGGAGAGGGCGCGTCAGCACCAGCGGGGCCTTCCTCTCGGGGTGCCCGCCCTGTGCTCGGCCACACTGGGGAGACCAGAGAACACACGGAGCTCTCAGCCAGTGGACTCTGCCCTCTGACTTCCCCGCCCCTCGCGTTCCTCCAGTCCGCCCGCAGGTGAGGCTGGTCATGGCCACAGGCCCTCCGGTCTTGCTCTTTCTGTCTGCTGTGCTTTTGTGATACACCAAGCCCCGTCCTTGGGTGCGCTATTAGCTCCCCCAGGAGGCCTTCCTTCCTTCCTCCCCACCCCAGCGCCCATTTAAACTCCCCCACACCTTAGCCAGCAGTAAGTCTGCCTGAGCCCACGTCTTGGGCATTCAGGCCTGTGAGGGGCTCTGGAGGAGACAGGAGAAGGCAGGCTTGTGGCCGTTGTCTGGAGCAGCCTGTGGTGACTCCGGCCCGGTGACAGTCCCCCATTCATCACCCAGTTCCCTGCTGTCCATCTTTCTCTCTGTCTCTGAGTGTCTCTCCTTCCCTGGCTCTCTCGGGCCGGCTCTGCTTCCTCCTTTTCTTCCCTTTCTGACTCCCCTTTTCTCTGAGGCACTGTGTCTTTCCATCTTTTCCTCTGATTCTGCATCTTTGCCTGCCTCTCTCCTTCCTCCTCCTCCTTCTCTTTCTCACTCTCCCGGTCAGTTTTCACACCATCCCTCCCTGGACCTCTGTGCCCCTGCTGCCCGGAGCTTCCCCTTCCACCTCTCCCTGTCTCTGTTCCCAGCACCTGCACCCGACGTGACCTCCCCCGGCCCTACCTGTGATGGTGTAGACGGCCGTCACCACCAGCAGGGTCACCGTGGAGAGGTAAAGGTTCCAGCCCAAGGCCATCTGGATGAACAGGGCTCCAGAGAAGATGTCAGTCTGCAGGGACAGGGGCCCAGGAGCCCAGGTCACCCGAGGCCCTCTGTGTGGCCACTGGGGAATGTCTCCTTCCTGCTCAGTGATGCCCCGTGCCGTCGGCCCTCAGAGCACAGTGAGGATGAGCCTAAGTGACGTGCTCGGGAGGACGGGCTTGGCCTGTGGACACTGAGGGGCCATGGGGATTGCAGAGCAGGGGAGTGCACAGTTCTGAGCCCGAGAGCCCTGCGATCCAGCTGCACTCCCAGCGGCGTGTGCGGGTGGTGAAGGATGGAGGAGCATGCTGAGGAAGTGAGGCAGGAGTGGGGGTCAGGAGGAGGAGGCCCCTGGGGGAGAGGGTGGGAACCCAGAGGGTCTCCAACTGCTCCCTGAAAGAGCACCAGCCCACTCGGACCTGATGGGGGCCCCAGGTGACCTGACAGAGCCGGAGCCCCAGTGCAGATGACACAGATCCTGGTTACCCACGTGCTGGGCTTTACTGGAGGACTTGGGGTCACAGACTTGGCCGGAGCTGATTTAGGGTTGCTTACAAGCATTGGTGGAAAAGAGGCTGTATTTTTTCCAGCCATGACCCAGCGCATGCTTGCTGGTCCCTTTCCCTGAGTGTTTTGTGATCCACGACAGGGGCTGCAGGAGGCCTGGAATGGGCCTCGGGACCCAAACATTGCTTCAGCCCCAGAGCTGGTGCTCTGTGCGGACCTCTGCCAATCGTTTGACCTGAGTTTGTCTTCTGAGTTTACATCAATCGAGGAGGAATATATCCCTTTTAATGGCAACATTCTCAGCGCTGAATGAAGACTAATGGGAAGATAAATGAGTGAATGAACTTGAAATTGTGATTTCTTTGGATAGAGCAACTGTTATTCACTCAACAAACATTTATTGTCCATCTCTAATTACTCTGCTGCTGTGGGGGGAGCATGTGATAAAGGGGTGTGAATTCATCCTCCATGTCTATTATCCTTCCTCTATCCATCTAGGCATCCATCCACCCATCTATTCATTTATCCATCCATCCATCCATTTATCCATTTATCAATTTATCCATCCATCCATACATACAAACAACAACAATGTGCTGTGCCCTCTACTACACATCTTCAGAGACAAGAAATGGCCACTTGGGAACAGGTACTCACTGAAATCTTGGTGAAGATGTAAAGGATGAGAGAAAGGACAGACATGTACACCTGGATCCTCTGGCCCCCAAATCGCTTCTTCAGGTACTGAGGCATTGTGACCACACCGGCTGCAATGTACACGGGGACAAAGATCCAGCCAAGGGCCAGAAGCAGCCAGGTTGCCTGGGAGAATGGGGAGAAAAATGGATCCATGTTCTAAATGCGGATGGAGGAGGTGTGGTCCATGCAGAGGAGAGCCCTGGGCGGGGAAGTAAGGGACCAGGGGCCTGATTTCAGTCCTGTGTGACCTCTGATGAGGCCCATCAGGTCTTGGTTTCCTTATCTGTAAAATGGGTTCTCCATTTACCATGCAGCCTCCCCAAGCACCTTTGAGGTTTCTCTTAGCACTAAGGTCAGGGACAGGGTAGGGTAGAGAAGGTTAAGACCCCCTCTATCCCTGAGAATCTTCCAGGCCAGCTTCCTTACATTCCACTCAAAGCCACCCACAGCAAGGCCTCCAGCAGCCCCCGTCCCAGCCAGGCCGATGAACAAGCCACTGCCCACATTGCTGGACATCAGAGATGCTCCGATCTGCAAGGCACAAGAGAGGTCAAGGGTCAGAGGTCAGTTTTTATCTGAATCAATTTGGAGTCAGGACTATGACTCCATCCCAGGATTTTTGGGATGGAGGCAGAGAGAGCAGAACCTGAACTCATAAATGTGAGATCAGAGGGAGGAGAGAAAATGGGGGAGCAATGAGGAGGCTGAACAGAACAGACATGTATTAGGCACTTACTGTATGTCAGGCATTGTACTGGGCATTTTGTATGCATTAAAACACTTAATCTCCACAAGCATTTGGAGGGATGGGTACTAATCTTTCCACTTTACAGAGGAAGGAGTTAATGTTAGGAGAAATGAAGTCACTGCCTCCAGAACACCGAGGGACTGAGAGGCCAAGTGGGAAAGAAGAAAAGACATGGAAAGCAAGGTCCATTAAGGAGCATGAAGCTCTGCTCTGGGGCCATGGGTCTAAGGGCCTCCGGAGAGAAGAAGGCTAACGGGAGGAGAGTCCCCCATGAGAGGGATGGGGGAGGCCCTCTGCCACCCCTTTCCTGCAGACTCCAGGGGAGGGCCAGGCTCCTCCTCCTCAGGGGAGGAGCCACGGGGGCCAGCCCCTGAGTTAATTTTTCTCCTGGAGGCAGCTAACTACTCCGAGGCAATGCTGTTAGACCGATAATGATGACAGTCATAGCTGTCTGTACACCAGCTGCATTGCCAAGTACCAAGTTCTGTTCTAAATACAACAACTCACTGACTCCTCATGACAACCCCAGGAGGAGGGTTCTGTTATCATCCCCATTGTTCTTGGGGAGACTGAGGCACAGGGAAACAACTTGCTCAAGTTCCAGAACTAATCAGTGACAGAATGAGGATTTTGACCCTGGCCATCTGCTCCAGTAACCACTGCTTGATGGGTGTCAGGCAGTTAGTAAGCATTTGTCAGTGTTATCTTTCAGACAGGATCATTACTGGTAAGAGAAGGGGCTGCGGGCTGGAGGGGAAGAGCCAGTCTTGGAGCCTGTGTCGCCTTAATAAAATCGCGGCGCTGGGCAGCAGGAAGTGAGAAGGGAAAGCACTGAGACATTCAGAGAGGAAGCAGCCATGGAAAGGCACAAGGATATTGACCCATCTGACCTAGCTGAGGACTTTGAGCCACCCTGCTGCCCACACGTACCCACCCCCCCTGCCTGGGGGTCCTGGGATGCTGTGGCTGGGCTGGACTGCCGGCCAGAGCACAGAGCACTGGGCCTTCCACTTTGGAGGAAGAGGCTCCCCAGGCTGCTCTCGGGGCAGCGAGGTGTCTCACCTCCACCCTGCCCAGGGCTCCTAACTCATCACTCAAAGAGACACCCACAAGGTCAGCAGGGGACCCGCATGGCCCCTCCGAGACAAGGATGCTGCTGCCCCCTCTGCCCTTAACACACAGCCACACTGCTCTCAGGACACAGGGAGGGGAACCAGGCACCTCTCGGGACTGGCTGAGTAGGGAAGCGGGCTAGTTGTTGGCCAATCATCACAGACACCAGAAACACACACTCCAGCGGGGCAGAGGGACCAACAGTCCCCATCCACGGCTGGTTCCGCCCCAGACTCAGACTGAAGCTGCTCTCCGTGCAGTTGGCTCAGCTCCAGCCCTGTTCCCCAAGGAGGGAGCCCCACATCCTCTTTCCCACGGCACGCACATTCCCAGACCTGGCTCCACTTCCATCTTTGGGGCACCCTGTCCTGCTCCAAAGCCTTGGCTTTCCCCACACCCCAGAGCTCTGTTCTCCGCAGGACTGAACATCCAGGCCAGCCCCTGCTCACCCTCCTGAGTGGACCAGAGGAGACGTGACAGTCCTCTTCTGTCCTTCTCACAGACTCGCTTCCAGGGCTGCAATTTAGGGTTGGGGGTGGGGGCACAAGCTGAGCAGAACGGCCCCAAGGGGTTCTCTTTATTCTGGTGAGGGGGTGCTGGCAGCACCAGGGACCCTGCCCCTGTCCCTGTGGGCTGCCAGGCACACAGCCCCCACACCCCTGGGGATTCTGTCATACTCCTGCCTGCACCTCTCCTTGTCCCAGACACTGAACCTTCCAGAAAGCCCTGTGGGCCTCCTGGGTTCCTCTGTTCTTTGGTGAGTCTGAGGCCACTCTTTGGGTTGGGAAGCTGGTGAGAATCAAGACAGGGGTTTGAGTGTGTGGGTGTGTGTGAGTCCACGCACACACGTGCCATGCATCAGGCATGCCCGGGCATCTGCCCAGCTTCAGTGGTCCCCAGGGGCTGACTTCTCCACTGTTAGTTTTGAGGCAGGGCTCAACTCCCTCCATCTTATTTCAGGAAGAGGAAACCAGCCTGGAGGACCAAGAGAAGCAAGTGGGGGGGGCCTGATGGGAGGGCCTGGTCTTCACAAAGGCCTCAGGATGGTGGAATTTTACTTCTAGGATTTCCTTCCCTGAACTGCAGTATTTATGTGTCACTTTCCCAAGAAAATCTTTCCTAAGCCCACTTCCACTGTCCGGAGGATAGAGGCCTCCTCCACGCTATCACAGGCCCCATGCTCCCCTCCGGCTGAGCAGCCATCAGGTTTTTTGAGTCTGTCTTCCTGGCTCAGCTCTGAGCCCCACTGGAATGGGAACACTCTGGGTGGGCTCTGTAGGTCCAGCGTCCTGCCCGGGACCCACACTTAGGAGGCACCCAGTGGATGCGGGTCCCAGTGGTGCGTTTGCAACCTCTCTCAGGATGCCAGGTGTCTCTGGACCAGAGGGAAGGAGTCCAGAGCCAGGAAACCCCTCGGAGGCTGTAGCCTTGGTCCAGGTGGGAGAAGATGCGGTGGGACTGGGAGGTGGGGGGAGGGGAAGGAGGAAGCTGAACTCACTGGCCACCAGCTCATGGACCTCCCCGCCAGGAAGTAGCCGCCAATGGTCCCTCGGCTCGCACGAATGGACGACTGGAAAGGAAACAGCAAGAGTGAGGAAATCCCGAGCTTCCCCAGGCTCAGCACTCTGCCCCGGATTCCCTGCCCTGTGGTTGCTGGCACTGTGGGGACATGGGGTGGGAACCGAGGCTGGAGGTTTCACCATCTTTAAGCTATGGGGTTTTTGTGGGGTCAGCTGCTCTCTCTGGGCCCCCTTGCTCATCACATCACCCGCCAGGACTGGTGCAAAGAGCAAAGGAGCTAATGGGGGCGGTGCTGAGTTGGAGGTGGGGCGGGGTGTGTGAAGTGCCCCACTGAATGCACAGCACTGTGCCTGTGACCAGATTACTGGCATGTCCTCTTGGGCACTATCCTGCCCTCCACCCCATCCAAATATTGCTTCAGGAAGTGAGTTGGGATCTCATCCTCAGGCTACCATGATGGGGAGACCACCCTGCTCCCTCCACCCAGCCAGACTCCCATCCTGGGGGCTGGGAGGACGCAAAAAACTTGGTCCCCAGACAGAGGCAGGGCTCTGCCAGGGGCAGGAATGGGGGATTTCTCCTGCCCCTGCCTCAAGTCAGATCACATCACTGAGGCCCACCCAGGACCCTGGAGCAAACCCTGTCCTGCACCAGGAGGGGGTCAGTGGCTGCCTTTTTGAAGAATTACTCTGAGGACTGAAAGGGAGTGAGGAATGAAAGAACTTTCTCTCAGAATGCAGAAAGTGAGACAAGGTAGAGGGTAGGGGGGATAAAGTTAAAGCCATTATTAAGATGCGAGACTTGGACTATAAAGAATTCATACTTTCGAATTGTGGTGCTGGAGAAGACTCTTGAGAGTCCCTTGGACTACAAGGAGATCAAACCAGTCCATCCTAAAGGAAATCAACCCTGAATATTCATTGGAAGGACTGATGTGAAACTCCAATACTTTGGCCACCTGATGGGAAGAGCCGACTCATTAGAAAAGACCCTGGTGCTGGGAAGGATTGAAGGCAGGAAGAAAAGGGGATGGCAGAGGATGAGATGATTAGATAGCATCACTGACTCAACGGACGTGAGTTTGAGCAAACTCTGGGAGATAGTTAAGGACAGGGAAGCCTGGCGTACTGAAGTCCATGGGGTCACAAAGAGTCAGACATGACTTAGTGACTAAATAAATTAAGATGCTGAAGATAGTAAATGTCTGGTTGGGTCTACAGACATCAGAAATGCCTGAGGACTGGAAGAAAGAAGGGAAATTGAAAGAAGCATCTGTTCCCTTGAGAGAAAGGCATATATTACTCAGTAGGGCAGGACTGCTGTGCAGGGCCTTGTCAAGCCTTTTCTTGGACTTTCGGTGTCACCCATGGTCCTCGGGAAGGATAGATGAACAGGAAGAATTTACACTACAGATGAGGAAATTGGGGTCCCCAAATGGGAAGCAATTTGTCCAAAGTCATGAAGGAGAGGAGCTGGTGATTCTCACAACCATGGTCTCCTGAGAGCCAGTGAGCCTGTTTGCCCCATTCTTCCTCACACACCTTGGGAAGTAGGGACTGCTTGTCCCACTTTACAGATGAGGAGACTGAGGCCCAGAGAGGGTTCTTGGCCTTGCCACAGCCTCGTAAGTGACCAGATGGGACTCAGATCCCTCTCGGTCTCACAGTGGAGTCTAAAGGTGCTGGCATTTCCCTCAATTGCTGCGGAGACAATAGGGGTCATTTATTGCTGCAGGCTGTGTGTTGGGCACTGTACCAGATCTGTGTCATGTTCCTAAACCAAGTAGTCCTTTTTATTCTCATTGTCTGAGTGAGAAAACTAAGGCTCTGTAGTATATTCCCAGGGCCACGCTGCCCTAACCGTTGGAGTTGGCATCTGAACTCAGGGCTCCCAGTCCTCCAAGCCTGGCCCCCATTCGTGGCACCGAGGCTCTGGTGAACACTGGAGACCAGAACCCACTGGGAACCGCCTGACTCCCTTCCCATGAGCACACTTGCCCCAACTCTTTTAGAAAGCTCAGCTCCACACCAAGATGCTGTCCAGTGGAGGGCGTGGCAGGGTCAGGAGTCAAGCACTCTCAGAGTTGGGGATCCTGGCATGAGGAAGACGGCAGGAATGGGACTCAGGGGGCCAAGTGTGCGTGGGGTCAAAGGCATCAGATGCACAGAGACAGCGAGTCCAGAGACTGGGGTTCAGGCCTGGCCTGCTTCGGGTTCACTGTGTGAGCTCAGACAAGTCAGCCCTCTCTGGGCCTCAGTTGCCCATCTCTCAATGGAGGGGTTGAGAGGGTGATCCTCCATTAAAGCCCTTCTGCAGTGGTGCCTGTGCTTCCCAGACATGCCTGCTTTCTGCCCACCCCTGCCCCCAGGTCCACGACCGGACGCAGATGAGAGCCGGTCTCTGCCTCCCCTGCCAACCTCCAACCTCCAGGCTACTCACCCAGACCCCTACTCCGATGACGAAGACAAAGTAGATGACTAGGACAGCGATATCATAGGCGTTCAGGCTGACTCCGGGACCCGGCGCTGAGCGTGGAATAGTCGCAGTGCTGACCCCACTTCCTGAAGCTCCAGGCCCCATTGCTGCCAGCTTCATGCTCATCTGCTAGTCAGTCACAACCAGACTGGACTTTGAGGTGCTCCTGGCTTCATTCCTTTCCTGTAATGATTAAACAGGCCCGAGCACCATTGGCCGCTGAGCCATCCCTGCCTGAGCCCCACTGGCACATAAAGTCCTGATACTCCCGCCCCTTTCTCCTAACTGCCAGCCAGGCCTCTCCCATTCCCTGCAACACACACACACACACACACACACGCACACACCCACACACACACACGTGCATGCACACACACACACACACTTCCACCCCTGAGAGGAGCGGGAGTAGGAGGAAAAACAGGAGGAAAAGAGCAGGGTCCTGGCCACCTGAACTGGTCAGGGGGTTGGGGGGAGACTTCAGAATCAAAATGCTCAAGGTCATGCTTGTGTGGACAGGGAACAGAGGCCCAGGAAGGGAAAGGGACCCCAGAAATAAAGGTGAAGCTGAGCCTGGAGTTGGGGTGTCTTAATGGTCAGATCCATACACATTCCTTATGCCCAGAGGAAGAGACGCAGGGAGAAGGGGGGTCCGCTGTGACCCTTGCAAAGGGTCTACCGTGTCATGTGCTCCTACCTCCAACACACCCAGGTGTCATTTTCCTTTTTTCAGGATATAGGAAACAGGCCTGGGCAGAGACATGGTTTCCTCCAAGCTACAGAGCAAGGCTAGGATTCACACCTGCTGCGTCTGCACTCCTGCCCTGTGCTGTGACAAAGGAGTGCTCCTGGACAGGACAGAGGGCCACGCCCCCAGGCCCAGGGAAAGATGCAGGTGCCCTGAGACATGGAGTCAGGGGACAGGGGCTCAGGCCAGGCCTGGCCTGCGCAGCCTGCTTTTAAGTTCCAGCTGCACGTCTCCAAGAGCAGGCTGACCGTGGGCAGGCTGCTCAGTGGCTCTGAGCCTGGTGTCCTCCTCAGGGAGCCCTCACATTGCTACTGAGTTTGAGATGCGCTCCCGAGAGCCTCTGCAAACCCTGAGTCATTGCCCGCTCTTGGGCGGGCCGGGGGGGCCACACCAAGAAATGGACAGGAACCCCCAAGGGGCCCAGGCACCAGGCACACGGGTGTGCCCATACTGCCCTTTGAAAGTTGCTAAATTTGGGACATTTCAGTATTGGGGGCATCTGCTCTGCATTTGGTTGCACACTCAGGAGTCCGGGGTCTAGGCCAGAGGAGCAGGGGGCCCTGTTCACTGCCATCCACACCCAACCCAGCACCCTGTGAGGATTCCAGGCCAGATGTAGAGGGCCAGGCCCTCTTCTCTCCCCTTTTGGAGAAAGGGAAGTGAAACATAGCTCCTGGGACACTTCTCCTCCTAGCTCCTTGGACCCCTGGCTCAGAACATCAGGCATAGGCCATGCTGAGCTCAGGGACAGGCCACCGCATTGGGAGAGAGGCTGGAGTAGACTCAGCTTTGGGCGCGGCTCTGGAGGCCAGCGCCCATTAGTGTCTGATGCCAGAAAGGGAGAGAGGTGACTCCAAGTCTTTACAGAAGAAGGGTCCTCCCTGCTCATGTTTAGAGATGCAGCCGAGTTCTCTGGGCCCCATGTTGTCTGGGGGTGAGCTGTGTAGAGGCTACGAGGCTGGCCACACGGTTGTGTTAATCAGGGAGGGAGGGAGATGTCTGAGCTCAGGCTCCTCAACCATGGTAAGGAATCCAGACTGATTACTCCAGAGAAGAGGAGTATAGTGGGGAGATGACCTGAGTCACTTCCTCCTACGCCCACCACCCAAGGGGCCCACCCTGGCCCTCGGGGTTCTGTTGCTCATGCACTAGCCCCCCAGCCACCTCTCACAGATACCTGAGGCTCAGCTGCAACCCACTGGACATTTTTGTTGTTCAGTCACCAGATTGTGACCGACTCTTGCAACCCCATGGACTACAGCATGCCAGGCTTCCCTGTCCTTCAGTATCTCCCGAAGTTCCTAACCCCAAATGAATTGGTTTGGGCTGACTTCAGCCACTCCTGTGAACTATCTGTTAGGTCATCAGGCAACTTGGAGATTCAGAGCCTAGAGAGTGTGGAGGGTGGAGGGCTGGGGGATGAAAAAGGCTGTGAAACCACCAGAATGGATATCATAAAGCCTCTGCTCAAACCTCAAGCCTTTGCCGTATCACTGAGCCCTGAGGCCCCAACTCGGGCCTGGCAATTGTGCTTTGGCATTTATGTTCCCACTCACAATCTGTTGGAAACAACAATTTAGCAGGAGAGAAGCTGCCTGAGGCAGGCAGGGCTGCACAGGAATAGCTGGGAGAATTGCTACTTATGTCCAGACAGTGCACTAGTCATCATTAAAACCAGGCAAAGCACAAAGTGCAGGCCCAGCTGGGGCAAACAGACCTAGAAAGTAGGGCAAATCAACCCTCAACCAAGGCACTCTTGGGTGGCAGCTGAGGATTCAAACGCCTGTTGATGACCTTCACTATCCTTCAATTTGCTCAGATTCATGTCCATTGAGTTGTCGATGCTATCTAACCATCTCATCCTCTGCCACTCCTTTCTCCTTTTGTTTTCATTTTTCTCAGCAGCAGGGTCTTTTCTAATGTCTCTTCACATCAGGTGGCCAAAAGATTGGAGCTTCAGCTTCAGCATCAGTCCTTCCAATGAATATTCAGGGCTGATTTCCTTTAGGATTGACTGATTTGATCTCCTTGCAGTCCAAGGGACTCTCAAGAGTCTTCTCCAGTACTGCAATTCAAAAGCATCAATTCTTAAGCACTAAGCCTTCTTAAGGGTCCACCTCTCATCCATACATGACTACCGGAGAAGCCATGGTTTTGACTATACAGACCTTTATTGGCAAAGTGATGTCTCTGTTTTTTAATATGCTGTCTAGGTTTGTCACAGTTTTTCTTCCAAGGAGCAAGCATCTTTTAATTTCATGGCTGCAGTCACCATCCACAGTGATTTTGGAGCCCAAGAAAATAAAATCTGTCACTGCTTCTGTGTTTCTCCCTCCTACTTGCCATGAAATTATGGTATTGGGTGCCACAATCTTAGTTTTTTGAATGTTGAGTTTTAAGCCAGCTTTTTCACTCTTCTCTCTCATCCTCATCAAAAGAGTCTTTAGTTCCCCTTCACTTTCTGCCATTAGAGTGGTGTCATCTGGATATCAGAGGTTGTTGCAATTTCTCCTGGCAGTCTTGACTCTAGTTTGTGTTTCATCCAACCTGGCATTTCACTTGATATACTCTGCATGTAAGTTAAATAAGTAGGATGACTATATACAGTCTTGATGTACTCCTTTCCCAATTTGGAACCTGTCAGTTGCTCCACATCTGGTTCTAGCTGTTGCTTCCTGGCCTGCAAACAGGTTTCTCAGGAGGCAGGTAAGGTGGTCTGGTATTCCCATGAGGAGACTTTACAAATAGCTGAGAAAAGAAGTGCAAGGCAAACGAGAAAGGGAAAGATACACAAAACTTAATGCTAAATTCCTGAGAACAGCAAGGAGAGATGAGAAGGCCTTCTTCAAAGAACAATGCAAAGAAATAGAGGAAAACAGTAGGATAGGAAAGACTGTAGAGATCTTATTGAGAAAACTGGAGATATCAAGGGAATATTTCATGCCAGAATGGGCACGATAAAAGGCAGAAACAGTAAGGACCTAATAGAAGCAGAAGAGATTAAGAAGAGGTGGCAAAAATACACAGAAGAACTATACAAAAAAGGTTTTAATGACCTGGGTAACCACGATGATACAGTCACTCTAAGTGATACAGTCACTTAGAGCCAGACATCTGGAGTGCAAAATCAAGTGGGGCTTAGGAAGCATTACTACCAACAAAGCTAGTGGAGGTGATGGAATTCCAGCTGAGCTAATTAAAATCCTAGAAGATGATGCTGTTAAAGTGTTGCACTCAATATGTCAGCAGATTTATAAAACTCAGCAGTGGCCACAAGACTGGAAAAGGTCAGTTTTCATTCCAATCTCAAAGAATGGCAATACTAAAGAATGTTCAGACTTTTATACAATTACACTCATGTCACATTCCAGTAAAGTCATGCTCAAAATCCTCCAAGATAGGCTTCAACAGTACATGAACCAAGGTGTACATGCTGGGTTTAGCAAAGGCAGAGGAACCAGAGATGAAACTGCCAAGGTCTGTTGGATCATAGAAAAAGCAAGGAAATTCCAGAAAAACATCTACTTCTGCTTCATCCACTACACTAAAGCCTTGTGGATCACAAAAAGGCTCTGTAAGGAGTAAATAAAAGCATTTTGTGAATATTTCTCTGGATGTATCTTTGTTATATTTTCCCAACAAAAAGGGGGAAAGGTGTTGGGGGTTGCTTCCCCATTGCCCCAATATTTTGAATAGAGGGGCTTTGGCAGGGAAACTTGGAGAGCTTGGTGCATGTCCCTGCAGCTGGGGTCACCGCAGTCTGCCTCAACCTGAAGCATGTAGAAGGCAGGAGCTGTGGCTGCCCGACTGCTTCCACATGGGGTGGACAGGAATTATCAGTGTGGGACTGACCTGTACCCTGGGGTGGAGCAAAGAGTGCATGGATATTTTCCTCCTGTGTATATGTGTGTACTAGGTATGGATCACATGGATGAAAAAGACAGCATGGGGACCCTCCGAGACCCTGTCCAGTGGACCACCTGGAAGGGCCTGGGGCTTCAGCTGGAAGAGTTGGGCAGTGAAGCTCCAGATTCCTGGAAGCCGTGGAAGAATGGATTAGGGATGTGGTGTAGAGGCAGGGTGCCCTGGGAGACTCTTCCAACTGAGCGAACCCCAAGTGGACCACGGGAGCACCCACAAGGAAGAGTCAGACTAAAACCTGTTAGGTCATGAGCTGAGCCACAGCCTTTAAGTCAAAACCTTCCTGCCCCGATTTCTCCTCTTTGGCACTGCAGGTCCTGGGGAGCAGCAGGATGAGGGGAGTGAGAAAAAAGCAAGTCAACGATACTCTGTCTTCCCAAGGCAGGCCAGCCTGCAGCCAGCCCAACTGAGGGCAGGAACTGCAGGGAGAAGCCTTAACTTCAAGTGAAAAAGGAGTGTGGAATAGGACATGGTGCTGCGGGTTATAATTTCTGAATAATATCTGTGCTGTCAGAGTTAAAGTGACAGTGGGGTGTCGTCATGGTTTAAATGTAAACAGGATACTGACAGAACAGCCTGAGTCTTAGTTTTGGGGTGAAGGAAGAAATACACCCTGCTGAACAAGCTGCTCACATCAGTTGCTTGAGACAGTTGCTTTTCGAATCTCACTCCCTGCATCCTCTTTATCCCATGTGTTGTTGTCGTTTAGTCGCTAAGTCATGTCCGACTCTTTTGCAACCCCACGGACTGTAGCCCACTAGGTTTATCTGTCTGTGGGATTTTCCAGGCAAGAATACTGGAACAGGCTGCCAGTTCCTTCTCCAGGGGATCTTCCCGGCCCAGGGATCAGAGCTGCGTCTCCTGCATTGGCAAGTGGATTCTTTACCACTGAGTCACCAGAGAAGCCCCAAGAGTAGTTCACAGTAAATGGAAGATCACTCCCCTTATTGCTGGCACCTGCAGCCTGGGTCTCCCTTAGGCTTCAGGATGTGCCCTCATGGAAGGTTCTGGAGCCCAGAGTTCTGCTTGGACTCCTGGGCCAGCTACTCCCACTAGCCTCATGAGCTTGTTCCCAAAATGCCAGTCCAGTGGGACAGCTCACCTCTCCTATCTCCCTATGCCCATGTGCTTGGGTTTGCCCGGCTCCTTCCCAACCTTCTGCTCCTCTGCTCACCTCCAACATCCACAGGGCCCATGGTGAGCAAGCACATCTCTATCCTCATGCTCATCACTGCTAACCCGCCATCCTCTGCCATAGTGACCAGTTTGTCCCACGGCACCTTCATCCTTGGTTACCTGCTCATTTGGAAGCTCTTCCTTCTCCCGAGCCCCTGGAGCTGGGGTCAGAGCTCAGCATGTGCTTCCTCAATTCTGCACTGAACACATGCCACTCCCAACAGGGCCGTGCCGACCAGGTCTTGGTCTGTTCTGTGTCCTCCATCATCATCATTTCTTGGAAGTCCTCTCTGACTCCCAGTCTGGGGAATGCCCACAGTCCCAGCCTCCACCCCTGTTTATCTCCCTGAAGGTACGTGTCAATTTAGGGTGTGTCTCTCTTAGATGCGGAACCTGTGTATCTCATTCACATTTGTGTCCCCATTGATGGGCAGAATCAATGCACCGAGAGTGGAAACTGTCTAACCCATGGTGTTGGAACGAGGAGGTAGGAGCAGGGGGCAGGGGCAGGGGGAGGGCCTCCAGGCAGAGGGGCCAGTAGGCACAGAAGAGTGAACAACGGTGATGCTTTCAGGGGAGGGCTTGCAGTGCGCCTGGCGCAGGGTCTACGTGGGGGCTGGGGGATGCCAGAGGAGACGTGGTGTTGAGACTGGCAGTTTAGAGAACCCCTCTGGGGCCAGCATGGGGGTGGATGGGGCTGAGGAAGCTGGCACAGAGGTTCAGGCACAGATGGGCACCTAGTTGAAAGGTTGGAGGGCACAAGGTCTGGGCTGTTCTTACTGAGCCGGAAACATGCAGACCTTTGTGGCTTCCTCTCCCCTGGGGTTCCTACCCCACCTGTGATGCCAAGGTCCAGAATCCTCCATGCCAGGGTCCCCAGCCCTTGGCAGACCTTCCACTCAGCTCCCCGCACCTGCAAATACTTATCCCTAACACGGAGCTATGGATGAGAAGCAGCCCTGGGTTTGTTCGAATCCTAAAGGGACTGACTAACCAACGACACCTTTGACTGAGGGAGTGAAGCTCTAAAGCTGAGATCCTGACCTTGAGAATGAAATGCTGACGCAGAGGGGGCTCTCAGAGCCCGGAGCCCAGTCCACACTGTGGAGGCTGAGTTTTCCATGTGGAAGGAAACCCCTTTCATGCTGCTGCCTGGACATTCCTGTCTCCTTGGGGTGCTCCCAGGCCCAGGAAGAAACCAGGGCACATGGTGTTATTCTGGCTGGCACCACCTGGCTACTTGCAAGTTCTTCCTGAAAAACCACTCTCAGCAGCCAACATTCCTGCTGAGAACTTCCTCTTCCAGAACAACAGGAGGTAAGGACTAATATCTACCAGCAGCAGATTTGTGTAGCTTACAACCCGCATACAATCACCGTTTTGTATTAACTGAATGAGCTGGTTTTCTCATCACTATTTTACAGGTGAGAGGCTGAGGTTCACTGGTGACGTACTGTAACTGTGGCTTGTTTGGGTTCTGAATTCAGGCCTGACTGGCACATCACCCTTTTGTCCTAGTTCTGTGTCTACAGGGAGAGAGATGAGGTTTATCCCTTCTCAGGGTGGGTAGGAAACTGTTTCATTTTTTCTCTTCCTTTAGGGGCTCTGAGAGGGGACAGGAGCCCCCCTGGGTCTGCGTTAGGGACAGTCAGAGACCTGTTAGCCCCCTTCCTGCCACCCCAGCTCCCAGCCACCCTTCTTTCCCTGGCCACATCTGCCCCCTTCCTGCCAGTGTCCTAGCCCTCAGCCCACGTGGTCTGGTGATGCTATTGTTTTTTCACATGCTCCTCTAAATTCAAACTCAATTGCAATTCCACTTTACTGATCCCAGTCACTCACTGAGCACACTCTGGGCCAGGCCCTCTGTCAGGGCTGTCCCATCGCACAACTCCAGGGGGCACCATTCCCAAGAATGCAATGTCAATGGTACCTGGGGCAATGGCTGTGCTCTGCATTGGGCAGAGAGAGGAGAGCAGGCCTAATCCTGGAAGAGGGGCTGTGATGGAGCAGAAAATTACGCCATCTGTGCAGGCTGGGGGAGGCACTAAACTCTTCATGGGGCCTCCAACCCCAGCCTCCAATGGGCCAAATCATCTGGACTGTGCCCAGGTCCAGATCATACCTACTCCCAGGTCCCAGGTAGGATGGGGGCTCATGTGGACAGACCGGAGACTTAATTGCAAGAAGAAAGGATTGCCATCTATATAGGGGGGTAAGAGTAAGAAAGATGACGACAGAGACCCAGGGATGGAGAAAGGAGAGGAAAGAAAAAGAAGGAAGTAAACACACTCATCACTAAATGATCCCTGTCAGACCCCTACCTGCACAGCGCAGCCTGGAACCTCCAAAGATCAGTGTCTGGGCCTCAGCTCTGGGCAGAAGCTCCCAAGTCTGATGTGACTCTGACCTGGCTTCTGACAACTCAAGTCCAGGACGTGGACCAGCCTGGCTCCTCCCCCTGGTGATGAAATCTCACTCCAGCCCACTGAGGGTTCTGAGGGACAGTGCCTGTCCTTACTTCCCGATGTTGAACTTGAGAAAGAGACCTTGTCCTGGACTCGGGGCTCTCCCCACCCCCAGGGTCAGATCTGAAGTCTACCGCTCAGAGTTAGCTGCTGTGGCTGCCATTGTCCCCACATGCCTGCTAAACAGGTTTCTTAAGAGGAGGGGTGGGGCCAACACGTGGTAACCGGGGCTTTTCTGGAGCGTGGAAGAAGGTCTTGGCTCGGGGCCACAGCCCATGCCCAGGTGTGATTGGCACATGCTTGTGCTGTTCCCTGAGCTCCCGGGGGAGTCCAGCATCCCTGAAGTAGCGGAGCCAAGACTTGGAGTCAGAGTATGAGTCCCAGTTCTGCTGCTCACTAGCTTACCCGTGACGGGAGAATCATTTAACCAACCAAGGCCAAGATTTTGCATCTGCAAAGTGAGGCAATAATAGGTACCTCTTAAAGAGTTAGGATTATTAAGTGAGATAATGTGTATGCAATGAGATGTTGAAATGGGACAATTTCTGTCTCAGTTTTGGCTGAGGTCCAATGGATGAGGACAATATAATAGGTGCCAAGTATCCACCCTGGAATTCTAAAAGTGAGTCAGGACACCCAGGGAGTCATGCCATGGAGACCATGGCAACAGCTAAGCTCAGGGCACCTGCTGCCCCAGCCCCAGCCACTCCCCTAGCACTGAACACTCACCCCGAGGTCTCACTTGCCCTGGCATTCTTGGCCCATGACTGAGCTCAGATGACAGGCCCTTTCCTGCAGGAGGTGTGGCTCAAATAATGGCATTTTTGGCTGGAGGACACTCCATGGGCCAGCTGAAATTTTATTCGAACTGAGCTAGAATCCCATGACAATTGCTTTGCAAAAAGTTGTTGGAGTGACCTGGGGACCCTTCCCGCTTCCCCTTCGGCAAGGGGGTGGAGGCGGCGAAAATGAGAGAGGAGTTTCGGAGGGTCTGTGCAGAACTGTATGTGCGTCCAAGATGGTCTAGGCTGGGGGCATCAAGAAAGGAGGAGAGACACCAGCAGGATAGACCAGGGTCTGGAGCACGAAAGCTGGACAGCTCCCACTGTCAGGAGACCGCAGAGAGGGTTCTGGCTCGGGCACACGGGGCTAGGGTGGGTGTTTAAGGCCTTGGCTGCATGGCCCTTGCCCTTCCTGCTCCTCCAGGGGGTCCACTGACTAACAGATCATTCCCTTCCTCCCCGCCTCTCCTCGGGCTGCTCTTTGCTGCCTTTCTAGTGCCCAGGTTGGGGGACCATGCGCACCCCATCAGAACACTAACCACTCTGGATTTTTCCTGGCTATGTCCCCAGCTAGAGTGACAACAGCTCTGATGGGCCACTGTGAGCTAAGACCCTGAGCAGCCTAGGGGCTCCCGAGGACTCAGTGAAAGGACCAGTGAAAGCAAATTAGAGTCCTTGCTCAGAGAATTCCAGTCGCTGTCCAAGGTCAGGACGCAGGCCATTGGTGAAGCAAGGCTTGAGCACAGCATCCCGATGTCTAAGCTGGACTCCTCCTGCACTGGGCTCTGAGAGACTCTCCAGCCCATTCCCACTGCTCCAGTAACCAGCTAGGCCCCACGCTTGCCAGACTGGACCAGACTTCTCACCTGGATTTTATTCTGCAGTTAGAAGCCTGATCGCCTGTGAGGAGCTGTCAGCGTTATGTGCCAACAACTGGAAAGAAGGAGTCTCACCGAGGGAGAGATTTGCCCCTTGTAAGGCATCACAAACTCAATGGATGTGAATCTCAGCAAACGTCAGGAGATAGTTAAATGACGGGGAAGCCTGTCATGCTATAGTCCAAGGGGTTGCAAAGAGTCGGATACAACTTAGCAACTGAACAACAACAAGAGGTGTGTGATGCTGGCTCTGTTAGACTCCATAGTGTGAAGCTTAGACTCTGACACTCTGGTTGGTCTGCAGCATACACCCCTCCTCTCTTTTCCCTGCAGAACTTATCTCTGGAAGTTTACCTGCTTCAGTAGGGCTCCTGGCTCCCCTGTGCTGAGGCTGGCAAATGTAATGGGGGGAAAATTGCCTTTGTATCATGTAGCAAATGGAGGTGTACCATATCTCAGTGGCCTCACCAAGCCTGTTAGGTTTCAGGAAAGCCATCTGTCCTAGGATGGGTTTCTAAGCTGTCACTGACCCCAATCAGGCACTGATCAATAAGTGATCAATCAAGCAATCATCCATTAATTTTAAATTATCAGCATTCACCAAGTTTCTGCTGTATATCCAATCCTGTGCTTGACCTGTGATTGACAGAAATAAAGCAGATCTTAGATGCCTTACTTTAAGGAAATTGAGCTGAAGAGCTCAGAGGTGGGGACAGAGAAAAGAATGAGGGATTTGAAATAAGACAGGGGTAGGTATGAATGACAGCACTTTAGCACTGTGACTGGTGACTGTGGACAAGTGAATTCACTTGTTTTAGGCTCAGTGTTCAGGATCCCTGGCTTGCTTGTGAATACTAAAGAGAGAATAGAAAATACTTTCCCCACTATTGCATCCATGGGAAATGCTCTGTTGGTGGTGTCAAATGCAGGATGAATGCACACAACTATAACTATTTAAACTGAGATAGGGATTCAGAGAAGGAAGATAGTCATGTGTGAATTATAAGGTCTAGGCTTTTAAAGCGGATAATTCCGACAAATCTGAGTCTGGGGCTAGGCCCCTGAAATATACTTTTCAGAATGTGAAGTACAACAGACGACCACAGGGGGGAGACACAGGACAAATTTTAGCATCTTCCAGTCCACCATCCTGGGCAGAGAAATCAATGCTGTTGTTCAGTCGCTCAGCCTTATCTCACTCTTTGCCACCCCATGGACTGCAGCACATAAAGCCTCCCTGTCCTTCACCATCCCCTAGAGCCTGCTCAAACTCATGTCCTTTGAGTCAGTGATGCCATCCAACCATCTCACCCTCTGCTATCCCCTTCTCCTCCTGCCTTCAATCTTTCCCAGCATCAAGGTCTTTTCCAATGAGTCAGCTGTTTGCATCAGGTGGCCAAAATATTGGAACTTAGCTTCAGCATCAGTCCTTCCAATGAATATTCAGGATTGATCTCCTTCAGGATGGACTGGTTGGATCTCCTTGCAGTCCAAGGGACTCTCAAGAGTCTTCTCCAACACCACAGTTCAAAAGCATCAATCCTTTGTTACTCACCCTTCTTCATGGTCCAACTCTCACATCCATACATGACTACTGGAAAAAACATAGCTTTGACTAGATGGCACTTTGTTGGAAAAGTAATGTCTCTGCTTTTTAATATGCTGTCTAGGTTGGTCATAGCTGGTCATAGTTGGTCATAGTCTTCTAAGGAGCAAGTGTCTTTTAATTTCATGGCTGCACTCACCATCTGCAGTGATTTTTGAGCCCAAGAAAATAATGTCTGTCACTGTTTTAATTGTTTTCCCATTTTCCATGAAGTGATGGGACCAGATGCCATGATCTTAGTTTTTTGAATGTTGAGTTTTAAGACAGCTTTTTCATTCTCTTCTTTCACTTTCATCAAGAGGCTCTTTAGTTCTAATAAGTGAGGAACCAATAGGTGAGAATTCTTTCTTCACTCCCTCTCACACTCATGTTTAATCAAAGTTAAACTCCCACAGACAATATCTGTACACAGATGGGGGATTCATTTTTCAATTGCAACAAGATGTCAAAAGTTATCTGAGACATTTCTGGCATATAGGAGCCAGTGTGTCAGAGAAGTTTCTGAATCTTTCTCTGATTTTGTTCACATTTTCTGATCAACTCTCTCAATATCTCTCTAAAATATGTAAATATCTAGTGTTTTCTGTATTTCTCTGAATCTTTTGGGACACCGACTATCGTCCTGAAATATTCTGAAACTCCTTGAAATGCTGACTTTCTGTAAGTCTCTAAAATTATAAATCTCTACGTTGTTGTTATTGTTCAGTTGCTAAGTCATGTCTAACTCTTTGGGACCCCAAGAATTGCAGCATGTTAGTCTTCCCTGTCCTTCACTGTCTCCTGGAGTTTGCTCAAATTCATGTCTGTTAAGTCCTGAGAAATCTGCATGCAGGTCGGGAGGAAGCAACAGTTAGGACTGGATATGGAACAACAAACTGGTAAAAAATTGGGAAAGGAGTACCTCAAGGCTGTATATTTTCACCCTGCTTATTTAACTTATACATGCAGAGTACATCATGTGAAATGCTGGGCTGGATGAAGCACAAACTGGAATCAAGATTGCTGGGAGAAATATCAATAACCTCAGATACACAGATGACACCACCCTTATGGAAGAAAGCAAAGAAGAACTAAAGCCTCTTGATAAAAGTGAAAGAGGAGAATGAAAAAGTTGGCTTAAAACTCAACATTCAGAAAACTAAGACCATGGCATCTGGTTCCATCACTTTATGGCAAATAGATGGGGAGACATGGAAACAGTGAGAGACTTTATTTTGGGGGGCTCCAAAATCACTATGGGTGGTGACTGCAGCCATGAAATTAAGACACTTGCTCCTTGGAAGAAAATCTATGACTAATCTAGACAGCATATTAAAAAGCAGAGACATTACTTTGCCAACAAAGGTCCGTCTAGTCAAAGCTATGGTTTTTCCAATAGTCATTGTATGGATGTGAGAGTTGGACTATAAAGAAAACCGAGTGCTGAAGAATTGATGCTTTTGAACTGTGGTGTTGAAGACTCTTGAGAGTCCCTTGGACTGCAAGGAGATCAAACCAGTCAATCCTAAAGGAAATCAGCCCTGAATATTCATTGGAAGGACTGATGCTGAAGTTGAAACTCCAATACTTCGGCCACCTGATGGGAAGAACTGACTCATTGGAAAAGACCCTGATGCTGGGAAAGATTGACAGCAGGAGAAGAATACGACAGAAGATGAGATTGAGGTTGGATGGCATCACCAACTCTATGGACATGAGTTTGAGCAAGCTCTGGGAGTTGGTGACGACCAGGGAAGCCTGGCATGCTTCAGTCCATGGGATTGCAAAGAGTCAGACATGACTGAACAACTGAACTGAACTGAAGTAGGTGATGCCATCCAATCATCTCATCCTCTATAGTCTCCTTCTCCTCCTGCCCTCAGTCTTTCCCAGCATCAGGGTCTTTTCCAATGAGTCAGCTCTTCTCATTAGCGGGGTCTTTTTCTGATCATCTCTAGCCTTTGTGACAGCCATCTGTCTACCACAGCTTATTATCATTTCATAAATGGATATGGGACAAAAAAACAGGTGCTGTCTGGAACAAACTTCAGGAATTTTCACTTTCTAGTTCTATTCTACAACTGTCTTGGTTCAGAAGAAGGCAGATATCAGATCCCTTCCCACAAGGAAGATTCAGTTAGAACTGGAACCAGAGAAAAGAGCCAGGCATTTGGAGTCAGTCAAACTTGGATTTGAGTTTCTGTTCCTCATCTTACTATTTGTGTGACCTTGGCAAACTGCTTCTCCCCCTCCAAGTCTCTTTTCTAACCTAGTGAAACTGGTCCTCCAGATCTCAAGATTGTTGTAAGAATTAGCAGCCATAAGAGGCAGTCAAGTATAAAGTCCCTGGTGAACGCCCATGACCATCCTAAGTGAGGTGTGAGTCTGGACGACAGAGAGATTCACGTATGTATTCTATTAGCCCTTGTCATGGAAAGGAAGCATTCAGAGTCCACTGCATTTAAGACATCGCTTGTGTGAGCCCACAATATTGCCTCCTCTACAGATTCTGTGGGCTGTGGACCTGAAAGAATTAGTCTTTCCCAGCTTTACTGATGTATAATTTCTACTCTGTCATGGCATATGGTTCTCTTAATGTGCTTTGAATTTGGTTTGCTAGTATTTTGTTGAGAATTTTTGCATTCATGTTCATCAGGGATATCAGCCTATAATTTTCGGTCATTGTGGTGACCTTGCCTGACTCTGGTATTAAGGTAATTCGAGCCTTTCCGAATGAGTTTGTAAGTGTTCCCTTCTCTTTGGTTTTTGGGAAGAGTTTAGAAGGATTTGGTATTAATTCTTCTTTAAATATTTGGTAGAATTTACCAGTGAGGTCATTTCAGTCTAGGTTTTATTTGTTGGGAGATTTTGGTTTATTGATTCAATCCCCTTACACATTATTGATGTGCTTTAGTTTTTTGGTTTCTTCCTGATTCAGGCTTTTTAGGTTGTATATTTCTGGAAGTTCCGGGAGCCGGCACACGAGACCCCACCCATGACAAGGTCATGAAGGAGAAAACCTGACAGGCAAGCCGGATCAGGTTTTCAGGGATTCCGAAAAGCTGCCCCCGGCGCTCACCTTAAAGATGATATCTGTCTTTCTGATGCCTGCCTCAATAGACTACTCCCTAATTTCTGTGACACAGGCAGAAGGTCTTCCCAGATCTCTTCCCAAATAAGAATCAATTTAGAACTTTAATCTATAAGTTTCCCAGGTGGTGGTATTTTATGAGATTATCCAGGGTGAAAGGAGTGTTTTAATTTAAACTCCTTTGCTGGTATTTTAGTTTGTTTGGCAAATGTGTTTATGCCCTTGGTACTAATATGCATGATTGCTTATAATACCCTAATCATAAAACAGCATAAAGAACCTGATCACATAAAGGCCCTAATAGACACAGAGCCCTTCGGGGAGTGAGGAAGCCCTATTAGAAAACACAAGAAAAATTATTCTAAAGGTGGTTATTGGATTGACGTTTTGCTTGCTGTGGTTTTGCTTTTAATGTGCTACGGTTGTTTTATAGAAACCATTGTTAATATAGCTAAAGATCTAGAGAAACAAGAACTTAGCACTAGTGTGGTAACAATGAGATGGTTATTAATTGTCAGCCAGGAGTGCTAGGCAGAAGCTGCCTCACCAAAGTCGCAGAGTCAGTGTGGGGTAAACTTAGATAAACGTAACTGACAACTTCTGCAGAAGGATTAATTTTTGTGTTAACAAGGTTATAGTTCTACTCCGTACTGTTGCCCTAGGAGACTGCTACCTTTCAGTTAAGGTCACCAGAGAAACAGAAAATAGGTTTACATTCACCTGACCTGCATAAAATGTTAATAGGCCCCAAGACCAGAAGACAATGTAGAAGACCCTCATAAACAAAGAAGTATGCAGAAAACACCCTGGTTTCATGAAGAACAAGCTGATGTAATGTTAAATTATCTTCCCTTAAAAATGTACTAACGTAGGGTATAAAAGCCACGGTAAAAAATAAAACATTGCCAGACTCTGCCAGACCCTGCAAACAGCCCCCCGTCTGGTCACTCTCTCTCTCTCTCTCTCTCTGTTCATCCTGAGACTTGGCCCTATCAAGGCTGGTCTCACGTGTCTTCTCTCTCTCTCGCCGACGCCGTTCAACCTGAGGGTACTCCCTGGATCCTGCCGGGGCTGGACCCCGGCATGGAAGTTCATTCATTTCTTCTAGGTTATCCAATTTTTTAACATATAATTGTTCATAGAAGCCTTGTGATCTTTCATATTTCTGTGGATTCAGCTGTAATGTCTCCCCTTTCATTTATGATTTTATTTGAGTCTTCTCTCTTTTTTTAACTTTTCTAGGTAAAACTTTGTTAATTCTGTTATTCTTTCAAAAACCTAAGTTTTGTTGATATTTTCTGCTGTATTTCTTGTCTCATTTCATTTATTTCTGCTCTAAAGTTCATTATTTCCTTCCTTATAATAACTTTGGGTTTATTTTGTTCTTCTTTTTCTAGTTACTTGAGGTATAACATTAGATTTTTTATCTGAGATTTTTTTTTTTTTTCTTAACAGAGGTGTTACCGGGCTTCCCTGGTGGCTCAGTGGTAAAAAATTCGCCTGCAATGCAGGAGACATGGTTTTGATCCCTGAATCGGAAAGATCCCAGCAGAAGGAAATGGCAATCCACTCCAAATTCTTGTCCGGGAAGTCCCATGGAGAGAAGATCCTGGTGGGCTACAGTCCATGCGGTTGCAAAGATTCGGGATGTGATTTGGGGACTAAACAGCGATAAGGCGTTTATCACTACGAGTTACTTACTTTGAATACGCAATATCAAGGGTTGAACACAAGGTGGGGCAATAGAGCAGATTTCAGTATCTTTCCACTGCTGTTTACCTTTAAATAAAGAGTAGAGAGACTTCAGCTGGAGAAGGCAATGGCAATCCACTCCAGTACTCTTGCCTGGCAAATCCCATGGACAGAGGAGTCTGGTAGGCTGCAGTCCATGGGGTCGCGAAGAGTCGGACACGACTGAGCGACTTCACTTTCATGCACTGGAGAAGGAAATGGCAACCCACTCCAGTGTTCTTGCCTGGAGAATCCCAGGGAAGGAGGAGCCTGATGGGCTGCCGTCTATGGGGTCTCACAGAGTCGGACACGACTTCAGCGACTTAGCAGCAGCAGCAGAGACGTTGGTGGGCTCCAGATCACAACTTGCAAGGAGTCGGACACGGACTTAGCCACTGAACAACAACAAAGAGACTTTGGTGGCACTTCAGACGCTATTTTATGTGTGATCCCATCTGCCTGCAGTGTCTAGCATCAACGAGGATTATGTGGGCAGCTGGAAATACGAGCTATTGTTGGATAATATGTCTCTGTATTTAACATTCAGACTTGTGTGGTCCAATAGAACTTTCTGCTATGATGAAAATATTCCAAACATGTGCTGTTCAAAATGGTAGCTACTAACCACATATGGCTATTAAACCCTTGAAATGTGACAAATACAAACGAGGAACAAAGTTTTTAATTAAATATAATGATAATTAACTTGAATATAAATAGCTACCTGTGGATAGCAAGTTCTGGATTGGACAGCACAGAGTTCTAGATGACTTCAGTTTATCTAGTAATGAATGAACACTCTTCAACCCAGGCTCTTTACATGATTGAACGAAGTTAAATTAGTGAGGTTGTCTCCAAAGGAACTCATAGTGGAGGAAGCGTAGGAAGTGGGGGAGGAAGCAAAGATGAAGTCATAAACACTACTATATAGGCAAACCTAATTACTATAGTTGTAGTTGCTAACTCGTGCTCCACTCTTTTGCGACCCCCATGGGCTGTAGCCCGCTAGGATCCTCTGTCCGTGCAATTTCCCAGGCAAGAATATTAGAGTGGGTTGCCATTTCCTTCTCCAGGAGATCTTCCAGACCCAGGGATCGAACCCACATCTCCTGCATTAGTAGGCCGATTCTTTACCACTGAGCCACCAGGAAAGCCCCTTTTGAGTGCCTACTCATCAGCAAAACACCTGTAGTGTGGTTTAATCCTTAGGGCATCCATATAAGATTTTTCAGATGAAGAAACCAATGCACAGAGTGACCAAATGGCTTATTTGTGACAATTCAGATGCCAACTTAGGTGGGTGTCTTACTCTAAAACCTTTGTATAATACCTATGAGGAGCTTAAAAGAAGACTTCATCACATAGAGTGCGGATACTATTCAAGCTTTCTAAAGAAAGTTGGATTTCAGCTGGTAGGAAGAATAAGTAGGGTTTTAGCTGAAAAGGAGAGAAGACAGAGTCTAGGCAGAAGGGTAGCGTAAGTCAGTGAGGCAAGAAATCCTGGGGGCATATTCTGCACATTAGCATTGCACTTAACCAAAATCCTGGGAGGGAGCAACTTGCCTCTTCTTTGTAACAGGTTTGGCTGAGTCAGGAGGGGATTGTTCCCTGACTGGAGGAGTCTGTGCTTATGGGGAAATTGAGAGGGTGTGGTCTACTGGAACAACATCATCTCAAACCACTGGTCTGTGAAATCGACTAGAGAGCACCCACTGGGTCTGGAAGGATGTAGTGCCCAGGGAGGAGGACCAGCAGGGGCAGGAGAGACGGTGTCTCCCTTTAAGGTGGATAAATGCATGGGGTGCAAACACCATGTACATTTAAACATCAGTGGAAAATCCCAGCTTCTTAAAGATGAATTGTGGATACCAGCACTGAGACATGGCGAATGATGGGAGCTATGAAATTCAAGACCTATTAGACTCACTCCTTTGCCTGTATTTTCAGGATTCACCCATCAACAGATGTAAGAGAAACTGTTGATGAAATAATCAGCTTCTTTGGCATCAGTTATGTGGTGGGATCAGCAGACAGAGTTTTTCATATTGTTGTTGTTCAGTCACTAAGTGGTGTTCAACCCTTTGCGACCCCATAAACTGCAGCACTCTAGACTCCCCTGTCCTTTACTATCCCCTGGAGTTTGCTTAAACTCATGTCTATTGAGTTGGTGATGCTATCTAACCATCTCATCCTCTGCTACCCCCTTCTTCTTTCGCCTTCAATCTTACCAAGCATCAGGGTCTTTTCCATTAAGTCAGCTCTTCGCCTCAGGTGGGCAGAATATTGAAGCTTCAGCTTTAGGATTGGTCCTTCCAATGAGTGTTCAGGGTTGATTTCCTTTAGGGTTAGCTGGTTTGGCCTCCTTGCAGTCCAAGGGACTCTCATTAGTCTTCTCTGACACCACAATTCGAAAGCATTTTCATACTGGGATTTCAAAAAGATATTTCCCCAAATCTCTTGGAGACACAATGGTATGTCTGATGAACTTGTGATGGTTTATGCCACTCTGACAACCTTGAGGCATGTCTCTATGACTTAACCATGCAGCTCTTTTCTTGGCCATGTTCCTAACAAATGTCTTTCATGATCTAAATTAAGGCATTGGCTAAATGGTTATCCTATTTGGTAAAGAGAATTAAACTGCTATTCAGAGAATCCAAAGCCAAGAAGTTATCATCTTCTATAATTGATTTGACTCTATCAAGATCATATTTAATTACAAGAGCTGTGAAGTCTAGCATTTAGCCCCAGGAAAAGCAATTTGAAAAGGAAAGGAATGTTTGATTTGGTAATGTCAGTCTCAGCCTAACTTTTTTAGCACTTGCTTTGAGGATCTCATGGTGAACAAATCACTGCCCTCACTGATTGCACATTCCCCACATCAGAGCCAGATAGGGTCATGTTTACACTTGCTACTTAAATGGGGACTTCAGAGTCTATAGTGTTTTATGGCCCCATTCTGGGAAAGATTGAGGGCAGGAGGAGAAGGGGGCGACAGAGGATGAGATGGTTTGATGGCGTCATTGTTTCAATAGACGTGAGTTGGAGCAAACTCTGAGGAATAGTGAAGGACAGGGGAGCCTGGCATGCTGCAGTCCCTGGGGCTACAAAGAGTCGGACATGACTCAGTTACTGAACAAGGAAAACAACAATGGTGTGAAGAGTGGAGGCCTGGGTATAGATAAACCCAGTGCTAGCCTGGCTTTTCTGTGGAAGTACAGAGTATTTCTTTAAAAACTCGTTTAAGATTTTTAAGTTAAAAAAATTAAATGTGATGGGAGTGTGGGGGTAGGTGGAGGTGATTGTCCTGTGACATTTTTCCCTTAAATGCAGATCTCTGCTTAGAGAAAAGAACAGGAGACTGTGAAAACCAGGGTTTATCTGTCAGGCTCAGTCCTGAGGGGTGTCCCCCCAAAGCAGCACTGGAGGGGCAAAAACCCATGCAGACAGTGGAAAACACCCTGAGCTGCTTGAATGTGGGGTCATGTCCTCCACTTAGGTCTGTCTGACCGCAGGGTGTAGCCTGAGCAGGCCCAAGGAAGCGCTTTTTTAAGTGACTTCAGCGCTTGCAGCTCCACTGACCTGGCTTCACCTCCCTTTTCCAATTGTTCTCCGCGCTGAAACCAAAGAGACCTTGACAGATGTATCTCTGAGCACATTACCCAATCCTGCACTCTGCTTAGAACCTACCAGGAATGTCAGCACTGTTTACTGCTGCCCGCGGGGTCTACCCTACAGCTTCATTTGCCCCCAAACTCCTTCCCTGTCACTCTCCACACTCCACTCACTGTGGTCTTTTGTTTCCTGGCAACACCCTGAGCGCCCTCCCACTGCAGGGCCTTTGCACATGCTGCCAGCTTTGTCCATGGAGCATCCCTGTACCCAAGCATTGCTTTGTTCTCCCAGAGATTTGTATTGTTGTTATTCAGTGACTAAGTTGTGTCCAACTCTTTGCAACCCCATGGACTGAGGCACGCCAGGCTTCCCTGTCCTTCACTATCTCCCAGAGTTTGCTCAAACTCACGTCCATTGAGTTAATGATGCCATCCAACTATCTCATCCTCTGTTGCCCATTTCTCCTCCTGCCCTCAGTCTCTCCCAGGATCAGGATCTGTAGATATGTTTACTTCCCATAAGCTCTGGAGATAAGGGATTGGCCTAATTCTTCTCATCATATTATTCCCAGCATAATGCCAGACACATAGTCAATAACTACAATAATTGTTTAAAGCATAACTGAACTTTCTAGAGTGACAGACTTTCATGCTATCAGATTTTGCTTCTAGGAAATCACATCAATTCCATGTGACATGTGACATACTGACACTAATGTGTCATATCTATCTTCCGTTGCTCTTCTCTTTTAATTTCTCAGGGTGGGGTGGGGTGAAACTTTGAGTTATGGCTGGGAAGGCTTAGGCATTGGCAAAGGGCCAATGAGTAGGTGGAGGAGGTGGAAAGGCTTTTGGAGTATGAGGCAAAGTAGGAGGAAGGAATTTTTCCAGGCTGTCCTGAGGAGCCATCTACTTTCTCAATGACTATGTTATCTCGCTTGGAAACAAGCTGAGATCATTCTGTCATTTTTGAGATTGCACCCAAGTACAGATGACAGGCTGGATGAAGCATGAACTGGAATCAAGATTGTAGGGAGAAATATCAATAACCTCAGATATGCAGATGACACCACCTTTGTGGCAGAAAGTGAAGAGTAACTAAAAAGCTTCTTGATGAAGGTGCAAGAGGAGAGTGAAAAAGCTGGCTTAACACTCAACATTCAAAAATTGAAGATCATGGCATCCAGTCCCATTACTTCATAGCAAATAGATGGGGAAGCAATGGAAACACTGACAAACTTTATTTTCTTGGGCTGCAAAATCACTGTGGACAGTGACCGAGGCCACGAAATTAAAAGATACTTGCTCCTTGGAAGAAAAGCAGTGAAAAGTCTCGACAGCACACTAAAAAACAGAGACATAACTTTGTCTGCAAAGGTCCATATATTCAAAGCTATGACTTTTCCAGTAGTTGTGAATGGATGTGAGAGCTAGACAATAAAAAAGTCTGAGTGCTTAAGAACTGATACCTTTGAACTGTGGTGCTGGAGAAGTCTCGAGTATTCCTTGGACAGCAAGGAAATCAAACCCATCAACCCTAAAGGAAATCAACCCCGAATATTCATTGGAAGGACTGATGCTGAAGCTGAAGCTGAAGCTCCAATACTTTGATCACTTGATGCAAAAAGCCGACTCATTGGAAAAGACCCTGATGATGGGAAAGAATGAAGGCAGGAGGAGAAGGGGACGACAGAGGATGAGATAGTTGGATGGCATCACCTACTCAATGGACATGAGTTTGAACAAACCCTGGAAGATTGTAAAGGACAGGGAAGCCTGGGACACCACAGCTCACGGAGTTGCAAAGAGTCGGACACGACTGAGTGACTGAAGAACAACAACTGTCTTGGACTCTTGTTGACTATGAGGGCTACTCCCTTTCTTCTAAGGATTCTTGCCCATAATAGGAGATATAATGATCACCTGAATTAAATTCACCCATTCCCATCCATTTTAGTTCTCTGATTCCTAAGATGGTGATGCTCACCCTCACCATGTCCTGCTTCACCACTCCAATTCACCTTCATTCATGGACCTAACATTCCAGTTTTCTATACAATAATGTTCTGGACAGCACTGGACTTTACCCTCACCAGCACGCGCATCCACAACTGAGTGATGTTTCTGCTTTGGCCCAGTGGCTTCATTCTTTCTGGAGCTATTAGTAATTGCCCTCTGCTCTTCCCCGGGAGCATGCTGGTCACCTTCTGATCTGGGGGACTCATCTTTAGATCATCATTTTGCCTTTTTGGTTTTCAGTGTTCATAGCATTGTTATAGCAATACTGAAGTGGTTTGCCATTCCTACGTACAGTGGACCTCGCTTTGTCAGAACTCTCCACTGTGACCCATCCATCTTGGGTGACCCTGCACAGCATGGCTCATAGCTTCATTGAGTTATGCAAGCCCCTTAGCCAAAACAAGGTTGTGATCCATGAAGGGATCCAAGTCTATGCCCCAACCACGGATGCCAAAGAAACTGAAGTTGACCAGTTCTATGAAGACCTACAAGGCCTTCTAGAATTAACACCAAAAAAAGATGTCCTTTTCATCAGAGGGGATTGGAATGCAAAGGTAGGAATTCAAGAATACCTGGAGTAATAGGAAAATTTGGCCTTGGGGTACAAAATGAAGCAGGGCAAAGGCTAACATAATTTTGCCAAGAGAATGCACTGGTCATAACAAGCACCTTTTTCCAACAACACAAGAGACAACTTTATACATGGACATCACCAAATGCTCAATACCAAAATCAAATTGATTATATTCTTTGCAGCTGAAGATGGGGAAGCTCTATACAGGCAGCAAAAACAAGACCTGGAGCTGACTGTGACTCAGATCATCAGCTCCTTACTGCAAAATTCAGGATTAAATTGAAGTAAGTATGGAAAACCACTAGGCCGTTGAGGTATGACCTAAATCAAATCCCTTATGATTACACAGTGGAGGTGAAGAGTAGATTCAAAGATTAGATCTGGAAGACAGAGTGCCTGAAGAACTATGGACAGAGGTTCCTGGCACTGTACAGGAGGAAGTGACCAAGACCACCCTAAAGAAAAAGAAGTGCAAGGAGGCACAGTGGTTGTCTGAGGGGGTTTTACAAATAGCTGAGAAAAGAAGAGAAGTGAAAAGCAAGGGATAAAGGGAAAGATATACTCAATTAAATGCAGAGTTCCAAAGAATAGCAAGGAGAGATAAGAAAGCCTTCCTCAGTGATCAATGCAAAGGAATAGAGGAAAACAATAGAATGAGAAAGACATGAGAGCTCTTCAAGAAAATTAGAGATACCAAGGGAACATTTCATGCAAAGATGGGCACAATAAAGGACAGAAATGATATGGACCTCACTGAAGCAGAAGATATTAAGAAGAAGTGGCAAGAATTCACAGAAGAACTGTACAAAAAAGGTCTTAATAACCCACAGTGGGGTGATCACTCACCTAGAGGCAGAGATCTGGAGTGTGAAGTCAAGTGGGCCTTAGGAAGCATTACTATGATATGAACAAAGCTGGTGGAGGTGATGGAATTTAAAGTCCTGAGCTGTTTAAAATCCTAAAAGATGATGGTGTCAAAGTGCTGCCCTCAATATGCCAGCAAATCTGGAAAACTCAGCAGTGGCCAGAGGACTGGAAAAGGTCAGTTTTCATTCCAATCCCAAAGAAGGGCAATGCCAAAGAATGCTCAAACTATCATACAAGTGTGCTCATTTCACACATAAGGAAATAGAAGAAAACAGAGGAAAGACTAGAGAGCTCTTCAAGAAGATTGGAGATATCAGAGGAAAGTTTCATGCAAAGATGATCACAATGTCTATAAATTAAGAGGTTTTTCCAGTAGCCATGTACGGATGTGAGAGTTGGGCCATAAAGAAGGCTGAGCACTGAAGAATTGATGCTTTCAAACTGTGGTGCTGGAGAAGAGTGAGAACAGTGGTTGAAAGGGCTATGTTTTTCTCCCAGTGTTGAGGTTTGCTTCCTTGTGAGAGGGGTTCTTTATTTTTTTTGGTTGCCCTGGGTCTTTGTTGCTATGTACAGGCTTCTCTAGTTGTGCTGTGGGCTTAGTTGCCTGCTTCGTTGGAAGGCAGATTCTTCACCAGTGGACCACCAGGGAAGTCCTCATGAAAGGGTTTTTTCCTAAGGGTATTAGAGTAATATCCTTGGTCTCACTCTACCTCCTCACTCCTCTCCGTGCTTTCATGGCATGCACTTGGGATCAGGAACTGACTTGTCTTCCTGAAACTTCTTCCCCTCATCTATCTCAGGAATAGGCAACCCACAGGAAACATGTGTTCTCAATGGAGGTAAGTTTAGCGGTTGTCTGACTCCATGTCATGTGTCTAAAGGCTAAAGTCATGAATCACCCACCCACTCATATATGCTAACTTCATCTTATACCAATGATTTATAAGGGCTTTCCTGATAGTTTAGATAGTAAAGAATCTGCCTGCAATGCAGGAGACCTGGGTTTGATCCCTGGGTTGGGAAGATCCCCTGAAGAAGGGAATGGCAACCCAGTCTAATATTCTTGCCTGGGGAATTCCATGGACTGAGGAGCCTGGCAGGCTACAGTCCATGGGGATGCAAAGAGTCGGACATGACTGAGTGACTAAAATGTTGCAATGACATTTTAATTCACAATCTGCCTTGATCTTTTTATTATTTCTCTATTAGTTTAGTTTTATTTTGGAAAATAGTGTTTGGAAAAATGGTCATACTAAAATCATACTAAAAATCAGTCATACTAAAGGTGTGGTCTCAATATCCATGGATAGTATCAGCACTACCTGGAACTTCTTGGAATCTACCTGCCTATATCTACTGAATCAGAAACTCCACCTACTCTCTGGGTGGAACCCAGTGGTTTGTGTTTTAACAAGTTCTCTAGGTGATTCCCATGCATGCTGAAGCTTTGTAAGCACTCATTAAAATATGCCAAAATGTTATGTAATTGTGTGTGTTATGTAAATGTGTTAGTCACTCGGTTGTATTCAACTCTGAGACCCCATGGACTGTAGCCCACTAGGCTCCTCTGTCCATGGAATTCTCCGGGCAAGAATACTGGAGTGGGTTGCCATTTCCTTCCCCAGGGGATCTTCCTGATTCAGGGATTGAACCCAGGTCTCCTGTATTGCAGGCAGATTCTTTACCACCTGAACCACCAGGGAAACACTTTCTAAAATGTTACTCATAGCATATTAGGACTGGCTGCTTGCTGCTGGAAAATCAATACCCGAGGAGCAGTTGTTGGTAGAAAGGAAAGTTGCTTTTAGTCAGAATGCCAGCAACCTGAGGAGATGATGGACTAAATGTCCCCCAAAAAACCACCTCTGAAGATTCTGCTTTGTCGTGAAAGTTTTTTTAAGGGGAAAAGGAAAGTAATCTTGCTGTAGTTGTTGTTCAGTCCCACAGCCATGTCCAACTCTTCGCAACCCCATGAACTACAGCATGCCAGGCTTCCCTGTCCTTCACCATCTCCTGGAGTTTGCTCAAACTCATGTCTGCTGAGTCTGTAAGAAGCCAATTCTGACTCCATGTTGGAAGCTGTTTCTTTGATTTGCTTTTTGTTGTTTTGTTATTACAATCATACATAATAACTCACCTCAGAAGACCCTGTCCCTCTGCCTGATTGTAAAGTACCTTGGTTCGGAAAGATAACCTGATCCTGCTCACCTGTGAATAGAAGAGATTAACACACCCCCTTCCAAAGGCTGGCCCTTCCCTAAGATGTTTTGCAAGACTGAGGACCCTTTTGACTTTAGTTCATCATTGCCCTGCTCTCTCTATTCTGCCTTTTTACTTTAGTTGCTCATTGCCTCTCTCTCCGACCCGATAAAAGAACCTGGCATCCGGACTCCACCAAACTGCGTCTGCCATCTTCTAGGCCAGCTGACTTTCCAAATAGTCATATTCTTTGTCTCAGCACCTCGTCCCTCAGATTTATTGGCCTCTCGTGTGGCTGGCAGAGTGAGCTTGAATTGAGTAAGGGGGTCAACATAGACTCCATCCCCCCACTGTGTGCAGACTTGTCAACTTCTTGTGATTTTTCTTTAGATTCTGTCTTGTTCACACAGTTTGTTGGCAAAATTACTGAAGGGCATGCTAGAGAAAAGATCTAGTCATCTGTTAATTGTTTATTCTTCATTTCTACTTTGATCTATGGAAAGAACCAATAGATTAGTCAAGGCATTGTGTGATCAGGAGAGCCAGAGGTGCCTGGTTAAAGGTTAGTGACAAGACAAAGGGGCCTCTGTAGAGCGCTCTTCCCTGCAAAGAACTACATCCTGCCAAAACCTGCTTACATTACTAGTAATTTTCTTTGAGAGATAGGGCTGCAGATGTGCGTGTGTTTCAGTATAAGATGATTTTAAAATAAATTACCTCATTTTTCAGATATTTTTGTGGGTTTCTTGGCTTATGTCCCATCAATAAATCTCATAGGGTGGAGCAGCAATTTTTTATGTCATTTGATGGATTATCAGCATTCAAGTTATCAAAAGTAGGCAAGATTACATATATTTGTAGTTTATGAGGGTAGATAAAATTTCCACTTTAGAATCTTAATTTTTAAATAATTACATATTCCCAGGGAATGGCAAAGATAGAATCAAAAGCAATTGATTTCTGGATATTAACCATGTATCCTACAACCTTGCTATCACTGCTTATCAGTTCCAGGAGTTTTTTGTTTTGTTTCATTTTTGCAATTCCTTGGGATTTTCTTTATAGTGAATCTTTTCGTATATGTACAGCTTACCGCGTTTTACTATTGCTTTTGGCCAATATTCAAAAATAAAATTTTCTAAGATTTCCCCTACTCAGTATTTTCCTCTTTATCCTTTGTCTTTCCCACTCATACCTCAGGAATGAGCTCTGTTAAATGTCAAGGAAATTCTAACATGTAGAGACAGGTAAACATCCCCAGGGAAGGAAAAAATTAGGGGGAGTTAGAAAAATTCCTATCCTGGGTCAACTGATTATCAATTAATTTATCTTTCCCAACACTTAACAATGAGAATAATCAATAGAATCATTCTCTTGTTTGTAATCAAGGTATAATTTAACACTACAGTGCAACAAATAAATCATGTGTGCAGTTCAAAGAATTTTGAAAAATGCATATGCTTGTTCATTGTACACCATTGCACATTTTCTTTATCCATACACCACAGTTTATCCATTTGCTTTTTGACGGGCACTTGGAAAAGGAACTGGCAACCCACTCCAGTATTCTTGCCTGGAAAATCCCATGGACGGAGGAACCTGGTAGACTACAGTCCATGGGGTCACAAAGAGTCAGACATGACTGAGCGACTTCACTTCACCTTGGACCATTTCTGATTTTTGACAGGACTACAAGGGCTGTGCTTACCCAGCTTCAAGACTGAAGAAAGAGCCCAGAGTCAGCAACAGAGATATCAATGGTTTAATGAATGGGGGAGCTTACATGTATGAAGGAAGGTCCTAGAGCCACACTCCACCATGTACTGTGGATGGCAAGGCAAGACATGGTGACAGACTTCACTCCTGGTGGCAGGGGGAAGTGAAGATGTTGGTTGCTCAGTTGTGCCTGACTCTTTGGGACCCCATGGACTAAGCCCACAGGCTCCTTTGTCTATGGAACTTTCCAGGCAAGAATACTGAAGTGGGTAACAATTCCCTTCTCCAGGGGATCTTCCTGACCCAGGGACTGAAACTGGATCTCCTGCATGGCAAGCAGATTTTTACCAGCTGAGGCACAAGGGAAGCCTGATGGCAGGGGGAGGTTATCAATTACAGTGGCATTGATATCTATTGGGCTCTTTGTTTACCAGGGAAAACAGCAGAGGGGCATGTCCCTAACCATCCTTTTGAGAAGCATAGTGGAGTGTTCTGATCTAAAGTTGGAACAATCATTACCTGGGACCTGGGGCAAGTAAGAAGTTCAGTCATGTAACTAAGGTGTAGCTGCAGAAACACTGGTAAAGCAGAGGAGAGGTACAGAGAGCAAGAGAACAGCCATCTTGAGTGGCCTGACCCTACAACTACTATGAACATCCTTATACAAAGAGGTTTGTAGGTGTGTTTTCATTTCTCTTGGATTAATGCCTGGGAGTAGAAATTTTGGGGTTACTGGGTAGATATCTACTTTATAAGAAACTGCCAGTCTTGGACACAGCAACAGGATATAGAAGTTCCAGTTATCACATCCTTGGCAACGCGTTGTGTTGTCAGTGTTTTTATTTTAGCTATTTCAGTGACTCTGAGATGAAATCTCAATGTACTTTACTTTGCAATACTTTGGTCACCTGATGCAAAGAGTTGACTCATTGGAAAAGACCCTGATGCTGGGAAAGATTGAGGGCAGGAGGAGAAAGGGACGATAGAGGATTAGATGGTTGGATGGCATCATCGACTCAATGGACCTGGGTTTGGGTGGACTCTGGGAGCTGGTGATGGACAGGGAGGCCTGGTGTGCTGCAGTTCATGGGGTTGCAAAGAGTCGGACACGACTGAGCGATTCTACTGAATTGAACTGAATACCTAGTAATATTGCACACATTTTAGCATGCTTATTGGCCTTTTATATATCTTCTTTTCTGAAGTGTTTGTTTAAATCTTTTTCAATTGCGTTGTTTCAAAATTTTTTATTGAGTTGTAAATGTTATTTATATATTCTGGATGCAAATCCTTTGTCAGATGTATATATTGCAAATATTTTCTTCTGATTGAAGTCTTTTCCATTTAGTTTCTTAATGGTATTGTTGATAAGAAGTTTTTAACTTTGATGAAATCCAGTTCATCAATTTTGTTTTTTTAGGATTCGGTTTAGATGCAGGTTATTGCAAACTTCAGGTAATCATGGCTTAAACAGGATGACAATGTCTTTTTTTTTTTTCTCTCACTAAGGCAGGAAGTCCATTCCACAATCACCAGTTATCTCTTCAATTATATTGTTTTTCCATGTAGTTCATGAAAGTACCTGAACCACAGTAAAGAGAACACATCTTCTTTCTGTGAATATTTCTTTGGAGTAGGACCATAATTAACCCTTATATTTAATTGTCTCATCTGTCTACAGGACTACAAAGGATGCTGAATAATGTGGTTTTTATTTCATTGGGCTATGTACTCACCTAAAAAAATAAATTTCTAATGAGATAGAAGGACAAGATAAAAAATATTGTAGGAAAATTGGTAGTCTCTGCCATAATCTGTTGATTGTTTCCTGTGAATTTTCTCATTTCATCTATTTTCAAATATGTTACTATGCAATCATCGTTTCAATCTTATTACCTTTATTTTTTCTTGACTTTGCAATTACATTGTGATTTCCATTCTTAATGTTTATTCAAATTTATTTCCCCCACCCCATGATTAGTATTGTCAAAGATTCATCAGTTGTATCTTTCTGAAGAAGTAGCTTCTAGTTTAGTTTCTCTTCTCCAGCAGAGTTTTAGAAATGGAGGGATATTGCTTGTTTTTTGGAAACTTTTATCAGCATTTATACCTGTAAAAATATAATAAAAGGTATCAAACTCAGGTCCCCAAATGACTAATGGAGAGAGAAACTGCTAATTTAACAAATAAAGCAAGGTTATTTTTAGGATTTTAGCCTTGGGCTCAGCGATTTTAAGGAATTCTATCATTTGAGTCAGGGAGAGGTAATTATATTAATTTCCATTTTGATATATATATATTAATTAGTCTATCATATATATAATACATATATATATGAATATCTGTGTATAAATATATATACTAGAGGAACTGAGTCAGGAGATTGTTGTGGGGACTGGCAAGTTCAAAATCTGTGAGGCAAGCCAGCAGGCTGGAGATCTGAGAAAGAGTTGACATTGCTGTCTTGAGTCCAAAATCTGCAGGATAGTTCTGCAAACTGGAAACAGAAGCAGGGTTTCTACATTACAGCATGAGCCAGATGTTTTCTTCTTTGGGAATCTTAGTTTTAGTTCTTAAGGTCTTCGACTGATTGAATAAGACCTACCCACACTGTGGAGGGTAGTCTACTTTTCTTTAAGCTTACTGATTTAAATGTTAATCATATCTTAAAAATACTTTTACAGCAACATCTAAATTGGTTAGGTCGTCTGCTGCCTTTGCCAAAGAATCGGCAGGCCGATTCTTTACCACTGAACCACCTAGGAAGCTCTCAAGGGATTACAGAGTTACTTAAATCCTTTTAGACGATATGTGAACAAAATCTTGAAGACTGCTAGGATTAAGTCCCAAACTCTCTCTCCAAGGGAGCCACCATGGTACCAAAAATATTCAATGACCCTTGTTAAAGATGGTAATACATTCTTTTTGCAGGACCATCAGGTAGGATGGAATGGAATTTTACAGTGGAGGAAAAAGATTGGGCTCAGCTCCAAATTCAGCAGGGACAAGTGGTATTTTATTACCAAGCAGCAGGGTGGAAGTCAGTGAACAAAAGCACTAAGAGGAAACATCAGGAGTAAGGGGAAATCTGACAAGGGATTTTTGCTGAATGAAGACAGGTCAAGGTGATCAGACATGATACAGGTAATAGTGGAGGATGAGGAACCTGGTCAGACATTGAGGCTATTGGATAGTGAGGGGGGTGTGGGGATTCTGGTTAAACTGATTTAACAAGGTTCCTGGTAAAATGAAATTTTATAAGGAAGTACACAGATGGGCCTAGGAAATCCTCATGACCCTGGCTAATGTTAGATCAAACAAAGAATCTTTGTCAGTTTTGAGAGGCAACATTTCTGTCAATAGCTTAGGAGAAAGAGCACTTGTACTTTAATCATTAACTCTTTTTTTTTAAGAGCTTTATTGAAGTATAATTGATATACAAAGAACTGAACATATTTAATGAGTACAATTTGATGAGTTCAAACAAACCCAAACCCCTGTGATTCCATCACCACAATCAAGGTAACAGACGTATCCAATACTTCCTAAAGTTTCCCTGTGTCCCTTTGTTTTATGTTTGATTTTTGTGTGTGTGTGTGTGGTCAGACAACTTAATATGAGGTCTGTACTTTCAACAAAATTTGAAGAGCACAATACTACATTTTGAACTAGGCACTATGCTGAAGATTTGGAAACAATCCAAGTATCCATCAATAGACAAAAGATGTAAGTGGTATATACATGGGTTTCCCAGGTGACACATTGGTAAGGAATACATCTGTCAATACAGGAGCCCACCAAGCTCCTCTGCCCATGTGATTTCCCAGGCAAGAATACCGAAGTGGGGTTGCCACTTCCTTCTCTATGGGGACTTGCCAGCCCAGGGATTGAACACACGTCTCCTGAATTGGCAGGCAGATTATTTTACTGCTGATCTACCATTTTATAGAAGTGCCAAAAGTGGACATCCTTACCTTGTTCCTGATGTTAGAGGACAGGTTTTCCATCTTTTACCACTGAATATGATGTTCACTGTGGGTTTTCATATATTTTATGTTGTGACAGTTTTCTTCTATTTCTAGTTGTTTTTAGTATCATGTGAGGATTTTGAATTTTGTTGTATATTTCTTCTGCAGCAATTGAGATGATCGTGTGGTTTTTCTCCTTTTATTTGGTTAATATGGTATATTATTTTGATCAATTTTTTGTATTGAACCGTCCTTTTAATTTAAGAGTAAATCCTACTTGATCATGTTGTATAATCCTTTTAATATGCTACTGGCTTCTATTCACTAGATTTGAGGATTTTCGAATCAGTTTCCACAGGAGATTTTGGTCTGCAGTGGTCTTGTAGTGCCTTTGGTGTTGGTATTAAGGCAATATTAATCATCCTTTGCCCAGTTTTGTGGAGTTTTACTTTATACATGCACTATTTAATAATCAGAAAATGTTCAAGGTGCTTTGAAGATTTCAGTAGCTCTTTTCCTTCATGAATCCCTTCTTCCTAGAATTCAGCCTTACTTTTTCCTTCCACCTTACCTTCCTGAAATCTATTATATCATCTCAACTCAGCTAGGCCTTTTGTTTCTTTTCTCTGTTCCTCTGACAGTAATAAAAAACTTGCCTCCCAGAAGCCTAGGTGATTTAGAACTTGCCTCATTGATTTTATTGTGCCTGTTTCCACGATTTAAAAAAAAAAATCCATTTCTTAAAATTTATTTTATGTATTTTATTTCTTTTTCTTGTTTAATCATTGTTTATTAATGTTAGGTCCTATCTTTGTTACTTCATCATAGCCGGAATCAGAAGTTCCACCCAATGTTTGGGTTTCTTAGGCCAAGTAAATAGCAGGTGAGGAAAGTTGCCACTATCTTGACAGGGGTAATTTATGCTTATCATCAGGAAGAGGTATACAAGGAGGGAGGGAAGACTATGTTTGTTTACAGCATCAGTTAATCTCAGCTGGTCTGGATTGACTGAATGCTTATCTCCAGAGCTATTGACCCTTGGTAAATAATGTAGAATCCATCAACTGAAGATAAATGGTGTTCTGAAACCATGGGTCTGTAAGTTGTTACAAAGCAAGAAGTATCAGTCTGTCTTCATTGCTTAGGAATGATAATCTTACTTAAGATTAGCACCAGATTTTGGTGGGGGGAGGGAGTAGGTAATGTCAGGGTTCAAAGCCTAAGTCTAGTCACATAGCTGGAATAGATTTATGTGCACAGTTCAATATGAGACCCCCACCATAGGTAGATTTGGGGCTTTCTAGCCCTGGAATGCTTCACAGTGGTGATCTGAGATCTGGAGACAATGCATATTCTGTGTGAGGCTACCCTACAGGTAGACCAAGAAGCCCACTTCTAGGAATTCCAAACTCTTTTCAGTGCATGTTCTTCTTCTGTTGTTACTGGATTATGTCCTTTGTAATAAAGCCATTTTTAATAAACTAAGTCTTCTGAGTCATTTCAACAAACACTTAAGGTTCTTAGTATATAATTTACATAGTTTGGCATCCAGATAATCCATTAGAGCTTCATTTGTTACTCCATTTCTCAATTTAAAAAATTTTATTGAAATATCATTTATATACAATAAAATGCACCTTTTAAAAATATAGTGTGAGGCACTTTTCAAAATCTCTATCTTGTAGTCATGACCACATTCAAGGTATAGAACCTTTCCATGACCTCCAAAAGTTCCTTCTTGCTGCTTGACACCCAACTTGTCAAATATTAATAGCAAATGGTAAGATATAGCATTCATCACTTGAGAAGGTTGTGGTAATAAATGTCTTATATATCTCAGGGATCAGAAGCTCAGTCATCACATTAGTTGAGCTACATAGGCTCACAGAGATGCTGTGAGAGGAATAGCTGAAAGGTTGAGGAATCTAGAATAAGTTACAGAAGAGGGAGATGGTGTTAGTTGTGGCCTTAAGATCAGCTATAAGCTCACTAGGAAAAGAAAGACAGCATGCAGACTTCTAGATTAATTTACTATTGAGTGCACATGGATCATGCAGTGCATGGGGTGGTATATAGCAGATGCTCTGGTGGGCCCTCCAGATCTCCTTCAAGACTGAGTCACCCATTCCCAAGTTGCCAGTGATTACAATTTCTCAGCTAAGTGCCTTCATGGGAATTGTCCTCAACCAAAGCAAACAAAAGCTCCCTTGTCACAGGTCATGCATCCTTTTCAGGTTCAAGGAAAGTTTGTACCAATGACTGTCCTTGTAGTTGTATGAGGGTCTACAACTCCCAACCTCACCTCATGGTGGAGCAACCCTAATGGACCATCCCAGCTTCCTGTGGTACCAACCTTCATTGTTGCTCCATCACAGTTCAACAACTGTTCTTGCTAAATCCTACTTCACTCACTTGACTGTTGGTGTTGATCCCAAGTATATAATCCAATTAAACTTTCTATATCCAATTCCACATTTTAGAGACAGTTTCCCAGGATCCTCTTCTAAGAAAAGAATTTTATTATATGTTTCCCACAAAGGGAAATCCCCCAATGTCTAACAGAAAGATAATTACACTTGCTAGTAATCAGATAAAGATGACCCAAATAAATTGAGCAATACCCATAATCATTGATCAGAAGTCTCAATATGTCAATTACCTTTAATCAAAATCCAACATTTTTTTTTAATGGAAAATTACTAGGTAATCCTAAAGTTTATGTGGATGAAAGAATAGAAAATTTTGAATCCTTGTGAAACTTTCCTCTGGTCCAAAAACAGATTAGCCCAGTCTGCATACACAGTGGGAAGAAATATTTACTGAACTTCCAAGTGTCAGAGATATAGAGGAAAAAGTCTAGATGGCCCTCATTTCCAAACCCTCCTTTTGGTAGCTCAGCAGAAATGGCTCAAAAGGTCTGAGTTAGCTCAAGAAAGCAGGCCAAGACTAGTCAGGACTTCCCAGGTGGCACTAATGGTAAAGAACCCACCTGCCAATGCATGAAATATTCACAGACTTGTTACATATTTGGGTTTGACCCTTGGGTCGGGAAGATTCCCTGGAGGAGGGAACCCACTTCAGTATTCTTGCCTGGAGAATGCCATGGACAGAGAAGCATAGCAGACTACAGTCCACAGTGTCGCACAGAGTCAGACACGACAGAAGCAACTGAGCACGCATACAAGACTAAAGTCACATGAATGCTTCCTACTTCTCATGTCTTAGAAGTAGAGCATTACAGCAGAGAATTACAGAAGGAACACTATCCACGCTGCCTTCAGTTCAGCAGTGCCTGGCCTCAGAACAGCTTTCTATGAAAAAGGGAGAAATAGAGGTTTGTCCATGGTCCTGTACTAATCAGCTTATAAGTTCTGTCCTCCATAAGCCTCATTGTATAGCTGTACTTTGTGGCACTAGTGACCTAGGTTCATGTCCTTTTTAGAACACTATCATTAAAGTCCCTTATGGACCAGATAACTTCTAGCACAGACTGTCTAAGCTTTCTCTAGGCTCCTCTTAATTTAAAAATTCCATTGTTTCATTATTAAAAACAGCTTTGAAAATTATTTTTCCAGTGTTTGTCTTGTGCCCTTCTCTAAATTGAATGTAATATGATTTTCAGCAGGAAAACAGAACAGTTGTAGGGAAGAATAGATAGTATTCGGTAACGCTGGATGAGTAAGAGGGAATTTTAAATTGTGCTTACATAGGTAACTTGCATGGCATATGTTTGTTAATAAGAGAAAGAATTCCCCTTAAGATTTCCCCACAATTCTCATGATGTGAAGAAAAAATCCAGGGGAATATACATAAAGACTGATGAGCTCAGATGTCATTTCAGGCTAAGGCATGTTGTCAGTACATGTCTCTTGAAAAGATAACACGAGTTCTCCCAGGTGATGCAAGGTACAGCTGCAAATGGTTTTGAGATCTTATATTACAGACAATAGGCACCTTGCTATTGTCTCTATGAAAGGCTATTGATTTCAATTTAGAATAAAAACAAGTTCAGCTGGCAGGCAATAGGTGAATGCTCTGGTACACAGGACCCACTTTATAGTATCTCATGCGGCAGCATGGCTGATTCACCCTTGGACATTGAGACAACTTAATGAAGGACCTGGAAAGAAATTTCTTCTGGATTCTGGAGCTCAAGTAAGTGACCAGATTGTGAAAGATAGATATGGATAAGGCTATATTCCACCTCCTTAAACATGGTGTTAGGGGTTCTTTTAGCTCTAATTTTCTGTAGTATTTTGCCAATCTTTTCATCACAGACAAGTGGTACTTGTGGATTTGAAAAAGTAACAGATCGTGAGGTGTTTCAAAAGAGAAGATCTAGGGACTTCCCTGGTGGTCCAGGGGTTAAGAGTCTGCCTTCTACTGCAGGGGATACTGTTCCATCCCTGGTCAGGGAACTAAGATTCCACATCCCATGGGGCAAATAAAACCCATTAGCGACAGTGAAGATCCAACACAGCTGAAAAAAAAAAAAAAGGAAGATCTGCTTTCATACTTCATTTTTCAACTGCTGACAATTAAAGACCGATCCTATCTGTCCTGGGTCCCAGAAATGGAACCCCTTCCCTAGCCTCTTCTTTTAAAGACATCAAAAAAGCTTACAGTGATGCCAGTGCTTTAGATGCTATGGTAGGTATCCCCAGTGACGAAGAATCCTTTCCTTAAGTATAGGTGGTATTGTTATTAAATGTAAGTACCCCATAAAAGAGTATTACTAGTTTTAATTGTATTTGTAAAAGTAGATTAAAAAATTTAATGAGGTATAATTGAAATATAATAAATTGAATACTTTTAAAATGAATGTGTATAATTTTCTGTCTGGTTTCTTTAACTCAGCACTATCCTTTCAAAATTCACACACATGTAAAAATGATTCATTCCTTTTTATTACTGAGTTAATTACATCATATAGACATATCAAAACTTGCTTATCCATTTATCTGTAAGTAAAATTTTGAGCTATTTTCAGCTATTGAGTTTCACAAATAAAAATACCATGAATATTTGTTATAAGTCTGAACATGTGCCTTTATTTCTTTTGTAGCTTGTTTTGAAAAATGATTAATTATCTTTCATAAATTCAAAATTTAATGATTCTAAATAGGAATGAGAGGTAGTGGAGGGAAATATCAAAATAACTATGAGTCATTTAGAGATTACATTCCTTTGGAAATTGTAATCTGCTTTTCTGGGTGCTATGCCAACCCATTGCCTAATTTTATCCATTGATGTGAACTGTTTAAAGACTAGCATTGCTGATAATCATTTGTCATATCTATCAGATATGTACAATAATAAAATTTAAAGCACAATTACTTAAAATATTTTCACATGGGCTTTATAAAGTACAAATAGGACTTTTTTTTTTTTTCAATAGTAGCTAAATTGTGTTTAGTTTCAATAGCAGACAGATTTTGTTTCCCATGACCAGAGGAACTTCTTCCTTCAGCTCTTGACTCATTTTTTTAGCACACAGTTATGATGTGAATACAGTCTTACATTTCCCTTAAAGATATATAAATATTTGAACCCTTTTTTTCTTGTTATTATCTCATGTTTGTTTGGTTTTTTTTACTTACTGACTTCGTAATCCAACTCACGTGTTTCTTACTATGAGTTATAGGAGAGTTGCCAGATAAAATACAAGATACCTAGTTAATATTTCAGCACTCTTTCTTTTTTATAAATAATATACAAAATTGTTGACAAGCTATCTTAGTTCTATCATAATTTGATCTCATCTTAATTGTTCAAGGACATAAATCCAGAAAAGACTCCCCTTATTTTATCATGCATATTTAAGCATTCATGCTTTTGTGCTTGCCATTTTTTATTCCCTCCCCTGATTTATTCACTTAGGATTTTTTTTTTTCTGCTCCATTTGTTACACGCACCATAGGAAATGCTCATCTAGTCAGTTAGATCATAAAGTGAAAGAGAGAAAAAGCAGAGTATGAATTCATGGGAAAGAGGGATTAACAAGGCCTCTCCTGATAAGAACCAAGTGGGGAGAGATGGTAAAATTCAGACATTTGCCTGAATACTGAGATGGGTTATACTATGAAAGGAGTCCCAAGTTGTACCTATCGATGATCTTGATTTAATTTTGAGTATCCTGACATTTCCTGCCTCATATCTCATAGTCTATGACTTTTTACTTGTCTCTTTTTCCAGGCATGATGAAGCATAAATCCTCTTCTTTTTCTGGGTCCTGTGTGAGCTTTCTTCTTCTACAAGTGATGATATCAACTTCAGGTAAGAGCATCCACTCTCTTTTTACTGAGTCACAGCTGTGGAAAGAACCTAGAGCGGGTTTACAGTGTCCATTCTAGCATGTAAGGAGCTTGGAAGTCATTACTGTGGCCTACTATCAAGTAAAAAACTGAAAAAACTGAAAGTCAACAACTCTTCCTAGATTCAACAGAGAATTGAGATAATAGGACAAATAGCTCCTTCCCAAATTAGAGAGATACATAAGTGGATACTGAAGTGAAAGTCACTCGTCATGTCCAACTCGTTGCCACCCCATGGACTGTACAGTCTATGGAATTCTCCAGGCCAGAATACTGGAGTGGGTAGCTGTTCCCTTCTCCAGGGGATCTTCCCAACCCAGGGATCAAACCCAGGTCTCCCACATTGCAGGCATATTCTTTACCAGCTGAGCCACAAGGGAAGCCCAAGAATACTGGAGTGGGTAGCCTATCCCTTCTCCAGGGAATCTTCCTGACCCAGGAATCAAAACAGGAACTCCTGCATTGCAGGTAGATTTTTTACCAACTGAGCTATCAGGGAAGCCCTAAGTAGACAGAGAGACTCACAACTTCCCAGGCCATAAGTCTTTGTGGAAACCAGTACAAGGGTAGGAAAACCTAAACTGTAATAACTGAATTGCTATAGGCTCAGTGTGGGCAAGTCTGAAAGTTAAAAACTCCAAGAGGGCCCAATCATGAGAAAGCTCACTTTTGTGAATTTTACCTCCGTGGTTTTTACTAGGCTCTCACAGGGAATTTGGGGGGAAATGCCATTGTATTTCTAGCAGGGGGAGGGGAAGAGCAACTACTTTGAAATATGCTCTTCTTAGTAAGGCTTGCCCTCAAGAGACAATATTTTACCAGAACCTAACCTATTGGTATTTTCTCAGAGTCTAACTTCCCTGGGGGCAGGAAAACATCCAACTCCTGGCCGCTGTATCCTTTGTGTCCCATTAAGGAGGGATATGGTTTCCCTGGTGGCTCATGAGTGAAAAATCTGCCTGCAATGCAGGAGACACAGGAGAAATGAGTTTGATCCATCCTCCCTGGAGGGGGCCATGGCAACCCATTTCAGTCTTCTTGCTGGGGGAATACTATGGACAGAGGAGCCTAGCCGGCTGCAGTCCAAGGGGCTGTACAGAGTCAGACAAGACTGAAGGGACTGAGCACACACACGCAGCAAGGAGGGATACCACTGAGAAGCGCTTATGAAGCTCAGAGTCAGGGACATAGGCTCACTAAAAGACTGAAATCTAATCACAGAACAAGGATATCTCCCCTACTGCTAACTTACCACTAACTCACTAAATGCCTTTAATCAAAGTTTTTGCTCCCAGTGCATCATGTGTGGCTTCCAACAAAATATTACAAAGCATACTAGAAGGCAAAACATCAGGTGGAAGGGTTAGAGCAAAGTATCAAAATAAGAAATTGATATGGCAGGATTGTTGGAATTGTCAGATTAGATTAAAATAACTGTGGCTAATATGCTAAAGGTTCTAATGGGAAAGTAGATGACATGCAGGAACAGATAAGCAATGCAAGCAAAGAGATGTAAATTCTAAGAAAGAATCAGAAAGAAGTCATAGGGATTAAAAACACTAACAGAAATGAAGAATTCCTTTCATGGGCTCATTAGTAGCCTGGACATGGCTGAGGAAAGAATCTTTGAGCTTGAGGATTATCAGCAGAAACTTTCAAAATTGAAAACCAGGCAAAGAGTAAAAAAAAAAATGGAAGAGAAAAATCTAAAAACTGTGGGACAACTAAAAATATAAAATGGAATCCTGGTACGAAAAGAAAAAGAGAAACAAATAGAAGAAATATTTGAAACAATAATGACTGAGAGTTACACACTTTAAATACACAATTTTTTGTTATTCAGTTCAGTCACTCAGTCATGTTCAACTCTTTGTGACTCCATGGACTGCAGCTTGCCAGGGCTCCCTGTCCATCACCAACTCCTGGAGATTGCTCAAACTCATGTTCATTGAGTTGGTGATGCCATCCAACCATCTCATCCTCTGTTGTCCCCTTCTCCTCCTGCCTCCAATCTTTCCCAGCATCAGGGTTTTTCTAATGAATTGACTCGTCACATTAGGTGGCCAATGTATTGGAACTTCAGCTTTGGCATCAGTCCTTCTAATGAATATTTAGGACTGATTCTTCAATAAAGCTGGGGAGAAAGCCTATTTTGCATGATATTAGTATAGCAAGACTTGTTCTGTTTTGGTTACTATTTGCATTTAATAACTTTTTCAATCCTTTTACTTTCAACTTATTCAAGTCTTTGGATCTAAAGTGAGCCTTTTGCAGACAATATATAGTTGTATCATGTGTTTTTATACCTTCTGCCAATTCTGTCTGCTGATTGGAGAGTTTAGTCCATTTACATTTAAAGTAATGAATTTCTTCTGGTATTTTTATTCTTGTATATTTTATAGCTTTTTGCCACTCATTTCCTTCATTACCTACTTCTTCTGTGTCTAGTTGATTTTTTTGTAGTGAAATGTTTAGAAAGGGATATAGTCATAGCTGGACATATAGAATGGCCAGGTCAGATGATAAGAACTAGTATATCCTACAATGTGTAGCAACAAAGAAGTTGTTGGCCTCACATGTATCCTGGTTTTCCATCTTCCACAGAAAACTGGACAGTCACCATTCCCACGAGACACTTGGTGGCTGCAGTAGGAGGACACGCTGAGCTCAGCTGCCAGTTGTCCCCGCCGCGAAGCGCAGAGCATATGGAGGTGCGCTGGTTCAGAGGGGACGATTCCAAACTCGTTCACCTATACAGAGATGGCCATGGAGTGAGTGAAGAAGCTGCCCCAGAATATGTGAATCGCACAGAGTTTGTGAAAGAGGCCATTAGAGAGGGCAAAGTGACTCTCAGACTTCGTAATATCAGTGTTTCTGATGATGGATCATATCAGTGTTCATTTAAAGGTAGTGGCATTAATGATGTGGCCAGCATGAATCTGAGCATAGCAGGTAAGTTTCATGGTGGAATGTTGCATACCAATGCCCTTGTGACCCTGTAAGCTGAAATATATGAAAATATATCAATGTTTCTTTTTATTTTTTCACATTTTCAAACATGTTTCAAATACTATAATAAGAAAAATCTGTTTATCTAATGCAAGAATATACTATGCAGTGGACAGACAATGAAGAGTGATCAGAATTTGCCCAGTTTGTAATTTGGACGTGAATTTGAGTATTGCCTCTTCTTCTGTTGAAGATCACAAGGTTAATGAGACTCTTTTCAGATTTCCAATCCAATCTCAAAGCAACAACTGTCTTGATCTTTCTGTCCCATTTTCCCCAGCATTAGGCTTGGAAACACAAATCCATGTTCAGGCGCCTGGCACTGAGGGGCTCGTGGTGGACTGTAACTCAGGAGGGTGGTTCCCAAAGCCCCAGATGGAATGCAGAGACGGCAGAGGAGAAAGAGTTCCGCATTCATCAGAGTCCTATTCACAGGACGGAGCCAGATTGTTTCACGTGAAGACGACTCTTGTCCTTAGAAACCAGTCATGGGACAACATGACTTGCTACATCCGCAATCCTCTAACAGGTGAAGAGAAACGAACAAATATCATCCTGGCTGGTGAGTGCTTGTCAGAGGTTCGTTGTCAGTATATCAACATAAAGAAAAATTAATAGGATAATTTGAGTCATGAAAAAATGTTTTCATCTCCTGAGATGGGGAAGTTTGTGAAATGAGCCTATCTTAGAGATAAGACTTATAAGGAAATATCAACTGGGAGTTAGATAGTGAGTTTAAAGTTCTATGGAGGAGACCAGGCTTGAGACATATGTGAATGTCTTTAAGAAGAATATTTAAAACAATGGAATTGGACAAGATACAAAGTGAATAAGGATAGAAAAAATAAAAAACCAGGTTCCTAGAACTGAACTTTGGAGCATTCACCTTTTAGATGTCCTTTATTTTATTTTATTTTTTCCATTTATTTTTATTAGTTGGAGGCTAATTACTTTACAATATTGTAGTGGTTTTTGTCATACATCGACATGAATCAGCCATGGATTTACATGTATTCCCCATCCCGATCCCCCCTCCCACCTCCCTCTCCACCCGATTCCTCTGGGTATAGCCAGGACATGGAAGCAACTTGGATGTCCTTTAGATGACTAAGAGAAATCTGCAAATTATCTGAGTAGGAATAGGGAGAGAGGTAGGAGGAAAACACATAAACACAGCAGGCAAAAATGAATATTTAGAGGCATTTGTTTTGATCTCTTTTATCAATGGTAAAGAAGAATTTTCTTCAGAACCTGTTTTAAATCTTTCAAATGTTTCTTATTGTTTCACTAAAGATAGTTGTTTCCTATTCAAATTAGTAAGCATTATATAGATATATCTGGGCTTCCCAGGTGGCACAGTGGTAAAGAATCCACCTGCCAATGCAGGAGATAGCGGATGTGCATTTGATCCCTGGGTCAGGAAGATTCCCTGGAGTAGGAATTGGCAACTCACTCAAGTATTCTTACCTGGGAAATCCCATGGACAGAGGAGCCTGGTAGGCTACAGTTCCTGGGTAGCAGAGTCGGACATGACTGAGCATGCATGCACACTTGCATACATATTCAATCATTAATTTCAGACAGGATTGAAATTGGAATAGGCTATAACATAAACATAATAGCTGAGAAAAAAACTGTATCATAAGCAATTAAATTAATATTTAAAATTGAATCATGTAATAGTTAATAATTTTGAAAAAAGTGGCTTTTATAGGCTGTGTGAACAATATTGTTAAAACTTTTCATATCCCATGTAATAAATACAGCTCTGACTTTTATCTAATTCACAAATATTCATATAGATTAAAAATTTAACATAAAATAAATATGAAATCTATAAAAACACTGCAAGTTAAGCTTTATTTTCCCTGAAAAACTGGCCCCCAAAATGTTGTTGCTAATATTAAAAAATATCAAATATGTGCTAAATATGCAACAAAAAGGCACATATTTATGGATAATGAATTTCCTTAATTGGAAACTAGAACAAGGACTAATAATAAGAAGGTCAATCCCAATGAAAATCTGGAAAAAGTAACATGTGCTTAACATTAGCCACAAAATTTCATCACAAGGTAAATACAGAACTTCTATGAAATATAGCACATATTCTGCCTGAAAGACCTCAAAAAGAGATAAATATCTGTGGAGGAATAGTCAGTTTTTAACAGGAATATTCACCTCCTTGAAGACAAAAATAATCCAAAATTAATATAATTATTTAAGACATTACAGAAAGAAATTCCTTGGAAGTCTTTAAAAATATGGATAAGGTAAGTTTGAAGTTAGTATGGAAAAATGAATATCTGTAAATGGCAAAAATAATTTTAAAAATGAGGAAGAATTTCCTTTATCAGATTAAAAACTGACTGACTATAATAAAGTAATTGTGAATAAATGTTAAACAGTTTGTGGCATTTCTAAACATAGAGTATTATGTGCTGTCACAGGAGTAGGCCATTTTATCAATGCTAAAACTAAGAAGGGCAGAAAGAGATTCAAATCATAAAAAACAGTATAACAAATTACGAAGTATAAAGTTTAGTGCTTTAAAAAAATGAAAAAGTTCCTATAAGATGTTAGAATAATTGTCAATATTTCTGGGAGAAAAAGACTCATACATATAATTATATACAGAAATAAATTACATATAGGTTAGAAGTCAAAAGTTAAAAGTGAAACAATAAATATTTTTTTAAAGAATTTTTTGTTGTGGACCATTTTGAATGTCTTTATTGAATTTTTTACAATATTGCTTCTGTTTTATGTCTTGGGTTTTTGGCCACGAGGCATGTGGGGTCTTAGCTCCCCAACCAGGGATCAAACTTACAACCTATGCCTTGGAAAGCCAAGTTTCAACCACTGGGCCACCAGGGAAGCCCCAACAATAAACATTTTTAAGGGATATACCATATACCTAGTATTAAAGAGACCTTATCAAGAAATGCAGAGCATAAAAGTAAAGAAATGTCTATTTGTCTCCATTATCTTTACACCCTAAGAACTCACTAGAGACAGTTTTGAGGCTATCTTATAGCCAGTGAGCTTCTCAGCCACAAGCAGGGTGTACAGGATTCTGCTTGACTGTTTCCTTTATAATTAGGAAACATTTGCACTGGAATTGTTAATAAAAAATGAGAGTGAGAGTGAGGGATGGAGAGAGAGAGACTTCCTTCTATCAACTATAGCCTCAAATTAAATTCTATCCCCCAAACAAACTCAATTCCAGGCTCTGTATTTGCCACTAAAACAGCTCCACTGAACTTTAGCCCCCACCCACATACAAAAAAGTAAAGAAAACAGGACCTAAAAGAGAATCTTGCTTTATTAGCAGTAAAATTCCTAATCCACTGGTGCTCTGTGTTGTGGGTTTATTGATCTTCAAATGGCTCTGCCCTTTCTTTCAGGCGATCTGTTTTACCCAGACCACATTTGGATGATATTCTCTGTATCGCTTCTGTTCGTGATATTGTTTTTGACTATTGTCCTCTCTTGTCAATGTTTCACAAAAGGAGGTTACTGCTGCAACGAGTGTGGAGTCATTAACGGAATCTCTCTTAATGTGATGTGTAAGTCACATGGGGTGTTCAGGCAAAACTGTACAACATTTGTCAATTATGCCAATCATAGGAAGATTTAGAGCTTGTTTCTCACTTTAGAAATGTTGAACTTCACATCTCCTAATTAGGAACTTCCCAGGACAATGCTGTTTTAGGAAGGAGGTCAGTATAGATGTTTCCTGAGTTGTTCGGACCCACAGTTAGTTCTATGCCCTCAAGGTAAGGGCTTTCTCTCTTAAGTAAATATTCAATCAACATGAAGTGAATCCAGTGTCTGCCTCACTCAAAATCACTTTGTGATGGATGAATCCTGTGAGTCTTGCTCTAGAATACACTTAATTTGATGATAGTCTTTTTGCTTATGTAAGTTCTTATTAACTTTCAAGATATCACCTCCTTTTTAGAGCTTAAATAATGTCAACATGAAAAAGAGATAGGTCTCTAAATCAAAAAGTCCTTTATAACCAGACTCTTCCATCCGGTTTTGTGGTTAAACTGAATGAATGTATCATCCTTCTGAGTGAACATATCACTGAACGATAGTGACCCATTAGGTAAAAAGACATAGAACAATTTTAAAAACATTTCTTTTCCCAACTTATGTCCAGGCAAAATAGATTCTATATAGATGAGTAAGCTGCTAGATGGGGGATGTGAATCTAGCTATTGACTCTAGATAATTTTAAAGGAGATGAGTCAAAGGAGAAGATATAATCTATCGGACCCATTTCCCTACCTAATCCATAAAACCCTGTACCACATTTATTGGGTGCCTACATTATGCTAGGGATTGTATCAATAACATTCATTTTTCCAAAGTCACCTAAATTAATCCTAAAGGCCGTGCTTTTATTGTCACCATTTTATAGATGAAAATGTCACAAATCACAGCTTGTAAATGATAGAGACAAGACTGGAAGGCAGATGTCTGTGGTTCCAACCCTCATGCTCTGGTCATCATGCTTATTTGCAGTAACTGGTTTCAGGTTTCTGCTTGCACACCTTAATGATTGAGGAGGTTGTTATCTCAGGAAACATGCCTATTCCATAGTCACCATGGGAACTTTCTTCATTTTGGAAATAAAATCTATTGTTCCATGATTTCTACCAATTATATCACAATGAGTGGCTCTTCTCTGCCTTCCCCAGAGAAGACTTTTAAAGACTTGAGGTCATAATTTTACTTCAGTTGAGCTTCTTTGAGGAGTATCTCATTACTTCTGGTTATTTTCTTCTGGAAATTGATAGAGATCAAAGAATAAATGCATAATTATTTTAGTAGTATACGGTAACACTTTAATTATCTCTGCTAAACTTGTAGAAATAAGCCCCTTGACAGGGAAATTAAAGCTGAGGGGTTTAAAGTGTGTTTGCTTTTTTCAGTCACTTCGGTGTCACCATTGCTCCATCTGTCTAATCTCACAACCCTCAGAACGCCCAGAAATCTAATGAAGATCCCAGGACATCAGTCCGGTTCCCCCAGATTAATTCAGTGCTAGACTAGGTGGTGAGAATTAGGGGAAAAAACTCCTCTTAGTTCTGCTGGGTCCATAAGTCCAGTTTTACTAGGGTCAGCCACCAGCCACAAAGCAAACTCACATCCTAGCCCTACATAGGTTGAGTGGGCATGAAGCAATGACTATGCTTTTTCTGATAATGGTCCTTAGGTCAATGGTAACCCACATTCCTGCATTCCTCTTTCATTAATATAAACTCTCTCTGTTCTAGTGTTCCCATGTGACTGCCATGGTTGGTTGCGCCCAAGCGTCATTCAATTACTGACTTGTTTAGTCTTTTTTGGACTGCTCATTATATATCTGAAGTTCCGGAGACGAGGTAAATGGGCTTAATCACAGTGACTACTACTAAGAGCTTAACAGATCTCCTTTCCCTGGATATCTGTTTTCTTGGTGTTTAGCAAGAGCTGTATGACTTTTTCCTCATAACCAGGAAGATCAACAGTTTAGGTGACATCTCAGAGGACCAAATTCTGACACTGATTATTGTGGGTGTCAAAGACTGAAGCTGCTTTGGCCACCACCAGCGTTTTCAACTACACTTAAGGAAATAACTCCTTCTGCTATTAGGAATAAGAAGCATTCTGGTTTCAGAAAATATGACTGCATCCAGTCACTAATTTACTATGCCATTGTTGGTGTACCTTCATGACTCTAGGTCAAAGTTTCTTATCTATTTGAGGCTTAGAGTCTAGTTTGAAAATATAATGTTAGTATTAATCCAATTGCAGTGCTCACATATACCTCTTAAATCTGCATGCAGTTTCAGGAAGCTTATGAAATACTGAATTCTTTCCTTAGGCTTCTCTGGTAGCTCAGTTGGCAAAGAATCCACCTGCAATGCTGGAGACCTTGGTTCGATTTCTGGGTTGGGAAGATCCCCTGGATAAGGGAGAGGCTACCCACTCTAGTATTCCGGCCTGGAGAGTTCCATGGACTGTATAGTCCATGGGGTCGCAAAGAATCAGACACAACTGAGCGAATTTACTTTCTTTCCTTTGACTATTATGAAATATGGTTATCATTTAGAGGTGAAATTGATAAACTAATAAAATGATTTTATTATATATTATATTAGTTAATATATATATTTTTTTAGCACTTGGCAATTCATAATTTAGAGATTTCTAAGGAATATGTATATATGAGATAATTGCCATCTAATAAAGGCAAAGAAACCCTTTATTTTACTTGAGGCATTCTTGTCAAACCACAGAAGAGAATTTTAGAGAATTAGGGTGGTCACTAGTAGAACTTTCTCGGTTCCCTCTCCTCCCTTCCTCAAGGCTTCCTTCCTAGGCAGCCTTAAACCACAACATGCACAGTCCTATATTTCTAATCTGTCCACTGAAAATTGCAAACCTTGCCTCAGAAGTTATCAAATCAATGGATGGAAAGACCCTACTTTCTATTATGAAGAGGAAAATTAATGTTTGTTTAAACAAACCAAGCACTTGAATATGATGTTTGAGAAAAATAGTCCACCTAAGACAAAATTCCTCTAGACTTCTTAATTTGAACTAAGTCAAAACACTTACTCCTAAGGATTCTGTAGAGATAGACATGAGGAGCCAACAGACCAGGGTATAGACCAACTGAGTCTTTAAAAGAGCTGCCCAAGGAAATATAAATTATTTCTGATTGTAAAGGTTTTTTTCCCTCCTCAGGTATAATGATCACCTATCTGTGGTCAGCAATTTCTTTTAAATAAATACTTAGGAATTAAACTAGATCATATGTTGCTGTTGTTTAGTTTCTCAGTCATGTCTGACTCTTTTGTGACCCCATGGACTCGAGCCCACCAGACTCTTCTCTCAGTGGTATTTTCTAGGCAAAAATACTGGGGTGGGTTGCCATCTCTTCCCCACTCAGGGATCGAACACATGTCTGCTGCTTTGGCAGGCAGATTCTTTACTACTGAGCAACCAGGGAAGCACTGAATCCTGTGTTAAGTGAATTTTTTTAACTTTATAAGAAACCACTAAACTGTGTGTGCTATTTTACACATCACCTACAATGGATAAGAGAACATTTATTCCTCATGTTTTCCACTTTGGGTTTCCCTCAATCTTTCTAATTTTAGCTTAGTGTATTCAGTGGTATCTCATCTCAGTTTTAATTTGCTCTTCCTGAGCATTTCATATAAGTGGAATCGAATGATATTCACTCATCTTTGATTGACTCCTTTCACTTAGCATAATGTTTTAAAGGTCTATTCATATTTTAATATGTATTAATTCTTCATTCCTTTCTATTGCTGAATAATATTCCATCATATAAATATAGAACATTTTGTTCATTCACTGATCAGTTAATAATGCTTCTTGGTTTGTTTCCAATTTTGATTATTATTAATAATTCCATTATGAGTATTTGAGTATAATATTTTGAGTGGATATATGTCTTCATTTCTCTCAGATATACACCTAGGAATGCAATTGCTGGATCACATTAATTCTCTGTTTCACATTTTTAAATAACTGCCAAAATATTTTTCAAATTGGCTTTACTATTTGAAATTCTCACCACCACTGTGTGAGGGTTCCACTTCTACATATTCTCACCAACACTTATTATTGTATATCTTTCACTATTAGCCATAGAGTATGTACATTCATTTGTTGAGCTCAAGCATTGCTCTATATGATTTTTTATTTTCAATTCTCTACTCAAAATGGATTGGAGATCTAAATGTAAGATCAGAAACTATAAAACTCCTAGAGGAGAACATAGGCAAAACACTCTCCGACATAAACCACAGCAGGATCCTCTATGACCCACCTCCCAGAATATTGGAAATAAAAGCAAAAATAAACAAATGGGACCTAATTAAAATTAAAAGCTTCTGCACAACAAAGGAAACTATAAGCAAAGTGAAAAGACAACCTTCAGAATGGGAGAAAATAATAGCAAATGAAGCAACAGACAAAGAATTAATCTCAAAAATATACAAGCAACTCCTGCAGCTCAATTCCAGAAAAATAAAAGACCCAATCAAAAAGTGGGCCAAAGAACTAAAGAGACATTTCTCCAAAGAAGACATACAGATGGCTAAAAAACACATGAAAAGATGTTCAACATCACTCATTATCAGAGAAATGCAAATCAAAACCACAATGAGGTACCATTACATGCCAGTCAGAAGGGCTGCTATCCAAAAGTCTACAAGCAATAAATGCTGGAGAGGGTGTGGAGAAAAGGGAACCCTCTTACACTGTTGGTGGGAATGCAAACTAGTACAGCCACTATGGAGAACAGTGTGGAGATTTCTTAAAAAACTGGAAATAGAACTGCCATATGACCCAGCAATCCCACTTCTGTGCATACACACCGAGGAAACCAGATCTGAAAGAGACATGTTCACCCCAATGTTCATTGCAGCACTGTTTATAATAGCCAGGACATGGAAGCAACCTAGATGCCCATCAGCAGACGAATGGATAAGAAAGCTGTGGTACGTATACACAACGGAATATTACTCAGCCATTAAAAAGAATACATTTGAATCAGTTCTAATGAGGTGGATGAAACTGGAGCCTATTATACAGAATGAAGTAAGCCAGAAAGAAAAACATCAATACAGTATACTAACACATATATATGGAATTTAGAAAGATGGTAAAGATAACCCTGTATGCAAGACAGCAAGAGAAACACAGATACATTGAACAGTCTTTTGGACCCTGCGGGAGAGGGCGAGGGTGGGATGACATGGGAGAATGATATTGAAACATGTAAATTATCATATGTGAAACAAATCGCCAGTCCAGGTTTGATGCATAATACAGGATGCTTGGAGCTGGTGCACTGGGATGATCCAGAGGAATGGGATGGGGAGGGAGTTGGGAGGGGGGTTCAGGATGGGGAGCACATGTACACCCATGGTGGATTCAAGTTAATGTATGGCAAAACCAATATAATGTTGTAAAGTAAAATAAATAAATTAAAAGAAACAAACAAACAAAAAAGACAGGGGGGAAGTGGACTTTGAGAGTCAAAGGTGAAATAGATTGACATAGCCATGAACTCACCCCTTTTGCCTAAGTCCACCCAGATTTTCTCTTGTGTAGAAGAGTTTGTAACTCTAACATAGGGAATTCATGAGATCACAAAAACTGCCATATCATCATTGGGTAATGTCAGTTCAGTCATAGCCCTCTCTGAAACCAGACTCCAGAACTGTGAGAAGTAAATTTCTATTGTTTAAAAGCTAAAAAAAAAAAAAAAAAAAATCTCTAATAAGCAAAGATGTTGAAGAGATTTTCTTGTATTTATCAACTATTTGCATATTTTCTTTGGATAAATATCTAAATCATTTGCCAATTTTTAAATTGTGTTACTTGTCTTTTAACTGTTGAGTTGTATTTCTTTATATATTCTGGATACACAGGCTTTACCAGATACATGACTTGCTTCTGCTTTCCACATTCTGTAGGTTATCCTTTTGTTTCCAAAAAGTGTTCTTTTCCCTTTTTTCTTTCTTTTTTTTGTGTGTGGTCATACTACACAGCTTGTGGTATCTTAGTTCCCTGAAAAGGGATTGAACCTGGGTCCACAGCGGAGAAAGCGCCAAGTCCTAACCACTAGACCACCAGGGAATTCCCCCTGATGATGCTATGTGAGGCACAAAAGTTTTTCCAACTTACCACAGATTTAGTATCTTAAAACAACATACATTTATTATCTTACAGTTCTAGAGGTCAAAAGTCTGCATTGGATTTCACTGGGCTAAATCCAATATGTCACAAAACCTGCAATTCCTTCAGAAGGTCTAGGGAGAATTCATTTTCTTGCCTTTTACAGTTTCTAGAGTTGCATTCCTTGCATTTCTTGGTTAATGGATTATTTCCTACATTTTCAAAGACAGTAGAAATACATTTAAAAACTCTCTCAGCTGTATCTTCATATTGTCTTCTCCTCTGTGTATACAGTAAACTTCTGCCTACCTCTAAGAGTACTTGTGATTGAATTGGGCCCACCCAGGTAATCCAGGATAATATTGCCACCTTGAGATTCATAACTTAATGACATTTCTAAATGCTTTTTTATCACATAAGTTACCATACATAAGTTCCATGGGTTATCCTTGTTCAGTCGCTAAGTCGTGTCCAACTCTTTGTGACCCCATGGACTGCAGCATGCCAGACTTCCCTGCCCTTCACTAACTTCCAGAGTTTGCTCAAACACATATCCATTGAGTTGGTGATGCCATCCAACCATCTCATCCTCTGTCGTCCCCTTCTCCACTTGCCCTCAATATTTCTCACCATCAGGGTCTTTTCTAATGAGTTGGCTCTTCCCATCAGGTGGCCAAAGGATTGGAGCTTCAACTTCAGTGGATATTCAAGACTGATTTCCTTTAGGATTGACTGGTTTGATCACCTTGTCCACGGGACTCTCAAGAGTCTGCTCCAATACCACAGTTCAAAAGCATCAATTCTTTGGCGCTCAGCCTTCTTTACGGTTCAACTCTCACATCCATACATGACTACTGGAAAAACCATAAGCTTTGACTTATGACTTATGGACCTTTGTCTGCAAAGTGATGTCTCTGCTTTTTAATATGCTGTCTAGGTTTGTCATAGCTTTTCTTCCAAGGAGCAAACATCTTTTAATTTCATGGCTGCAGACACCATCTGAGTGATTTTGGAATGCAAGAAAATAAAATCTGTCACTGTTTCCACTTTTTCCCCATCTATTTGTCATGAAGTGATGGGACTGGATGCCATGATCTTAGTTTTTTGAATGCTGAGTTTTAAGCAGGCTTCTTCACTCTCCTCTTTCACCTTCATCAAGTGGTTCTTTAGCTCCTCTTTCCTTTCTTCCATTAGAGTGATATCATCTGCATATCTGAGGTTGTTGTTATTTCCCCTGTAACCTTTATTCCAGCTTGTAATTAGATATTGAATATCTTTGGGATTCATTTTTCAGTGTAGAGAATCTCATGGACAGAGGAGCCTGGCAGGCTACAGTCCATGGGGTCACAAGAGTCAGACATGATTTAGCAACTAAACCACCTCCACACGTGTGCTACCCTTCATGAGGGAAGAATGTCTCCAAAAACAAAGCTGTAAGCCTAGAAGCTAAAGTCATGAATCATACATGTTTATCCTCAAGACTTGAAACCTAATGGAGTTTTCCCAGCTGACCTTTGAAGTTACTTGGGAGCAGTGACTACTTTTTCCTTTTCATTTTCTTCACAATTCAATGAGAATGGATAAATATTCTCCTATACCTGTTGCACCATTATATTTTAGGAGTAAATAATTGGTTTTCTAGTTCCATGGTCCCAAGGATAAAAGGCTTCCTTTGTGGCTCAGCTAGTAAAGAATCTGCCTGCAATGTGGGAGACCTGGGTTCAACCCCTGGGTTGGGAGATTCCCTGGAGAAAGGAAAGGCTACCCACTCCAGTATTCTGGCCTGAAGAATTCCATGGACTGTATAGTCCATGGGATCTCAAAGAGTCGGACACACCTGAGTGACTTGCACTTACACTTTTCAAAGATGAAGAGGAATGTTGCCACAGTGTGGGTTATACTTACAAAGCCTCACTCCTGAATTTATTTAGATTGTTGGTCAATTTTTGTTCCTTAAAGTTGTGGGACTGAGGTCCCATTTCCTTATCAGCTGTCAGCCCGAGGATTGCAGCCTGCCTGGATTTCTTCACATTCTTTCCATGTGGCTCTTCCAGCAAGGGTGGGTCAAGTCCATTTCATCATTTGACTCTCTCTAACCTTGCATTCTGCCACATCTCTCTGACTTCAGTCTTAAAAAGTCTCTGATTTAAGGACTCATATAACTATATTGGATCTGCATGAATAAACTTGAATAATCTCCCTATGATAAGGTTCATAACCTTAATTACCTCTGCAAAGTTTCTATTTCCATGGAATGTAACATATTCACAAGTTTCAGGTATTGGGACACAGATGCTTTTAGGGGCCTATTCTGTCTACAACAGTCTAGCTCCCAAAGATTCACGTTCCTCCCAAACATAAAAGCCATTCTGTTCATCCAAAGGTTTCATCTTATAAACTCAACACAAAGTTGATAAGAAAGAAGATTATAAAAAAAAGTGTTAATGAATCTATTTTATATAGTTATTGTAAGGATTAACTGAATTAATCCATTTAAGTGGTAGAACAATGACTTCTAAAGAATAAATTTTCAGCATTAGTAATATTAAATGCTATTTCTTGAATATTCTCTCCCCCTAATTCACAACTCAACTAATTTTTTTTTTCAGTCTCTATTTCAGATCCTTTGTTTCCCTTGTACAATGACTGGATGCGGGATATGGCAATGCTTATAGCTTGTCCAATGGCATTTTTCAGTCTATTAATCATTGTTTTAAGCATGAAGCTAAGAGGTAAGTGGGTGGGGAGAGTCTTGACTCTGAGGCTATCATTTTTCCAGAACTTATTTATTTTCTATTCCCTGAAAAGGCCCACTTCCCACCTGGTTATCAGCCCAAGGTTCATCCTGTTTCCAGAGAAAAGACAAAGGCCGAAATCTATGTTTTGTGAAGTTATACATTAACATACTATGGTTACTTAATAACTAAGGATAAGTTATAGCCCTTCAAGTGTGCAACCAAAGAGTGACTCAAGCTTCTTTTGCCCTTTCTTTTGGCTAGTAACACACAGAATCATAGCTGTGCTTCTCAGACTTATTACCCTTCTCCTGTCATATGTGGCAATTTTTTTGTTGACATCTCTATCTCCAGCACCCCCCCCAAAAAAACACAATACATATCTCTCCAAGCACATCTTGTGACATTGCTTTCCACATAGATCAATTTAACCTGCTCTTATACATTATTCCATTCATTGAAAGTTACTAAGACTTGATACTACTTGAATATTAACTCTGTTCATTCACCCTGTTTTCTTGAACAAATCTCACCATTTCTCCGTCTTTGTTCACCCAAAGAATCCCAAGCAATAGGTATTAAGCTAGAGATGTATCTGATTTTGTTGCTAAAATTTTGTTTCTATTATAAATGAAGGCCAAGAAACCTCAGATAATGATCTTCCCTTCAAAATTTCCTGTAATCAGATTGCAACTCAAAAGCCATGAGTAATCATCATTGCTTTCTTAGTATAATTTTTTTCGTAACATTAAATGAACATTGACATTCAATGTGTATCACTAGATGTCAGAAGAAACAGTAATGTATATAGAATGCTGAGGACAAAATGAGCTTTGAGCCTACAATTTTGTCCATTTCAAATAATTTCTCATAAGTAAAAATAAAAATTAGTCAAGGACTTACAGAATATACCATTACTGTAGACTCTATGAAAATTATCTAAGAAAAAAATTTCCCCAAATGGAAATGACAATGTTTAAAATATTAGGTGATAATAAATAAGAAATATGAAAAACAATTTAATCAATAAAATATTAACAATAAATAGTTATATTATGGTTGCAAAATAATGACTACTTAAAGTAATTTGAAAATATATTAATAACCTAGTTGCTGAACATCAGTGGTTGCTAAAATCACAGAAAGAGAAACCACCAGAGATTATATTATTCTGCATGTTAAGCACAAAATACTACTTATGATGTGTGTTCTTGGCAAAAAAAAAAGGAAGCAAAAGAAACCTGAATCAGATTAAACCTCCCTTTTAACCTCCAATTTACAGGACATAAAGAACAAGATGAATACACTATACAAAGTGACAGAGATGCAATCCACCAACTGTAGAAATGAAAAACACTACAGAACAAATGAGAAAAATTCTTCAATAATTATGTTGCAAATGTATACAACTTCAGTGTAATCCCTACCAATGTCTCAATGAAAGTTTCTACAAAGATAAAAAATCAGTCAATGCTTCCACCTTTTGCTTTTGTATTTGCCATGAAGTGATGGAGCCAGATGCCATGAACTTAGTTTTTGTTTTTTTTTTTTAATATTTGGTTTTAAGTCAGCATTTTCACTCTCCTCCTTCACCCTCATCAAGAGGTTCTTTACTTCCTCTTCACTTTCTGCCATTAGAGTGATATCATCCACATATCTGAGGTTGTTGATATTTCTCCTGGCAATCTTGATTCCATCTTGTAACTCATCCAACCCGGCATTTCTCACAATGTGCTCTGCATATAAGTCAAATAAACATGGTGACAATAAATAGCCTTGTCAAACTCCTTTCTCAATCCTGAACCAGTCAGTTGTTCCATACACGGTTCTAACTCTTACTTCTTGATTGGCGTACATATACGAGAAGATGCTGAACATCATAAATTATGAGGGAATTGTAAGTGAAAACAACCATGAGATAACACTATACACTGTTAAGAGGGGATAATATCCAAAACTGGCTTTTCAAAACTGGCTCAGTGGTAAACAATCAGCGTGCCAACACAGGAGATTCAGGAGGCGTGGATTCGATCACTGGGTCGGGAAGATCCCCTGGAGAAGGAAATGGTAACCCATTCCAGTATTCTTGCCTGAAAAATTCCATGGACAGAGGAGTCCAGTGGGCGATAGTCCATGGGATCATAAAGAGTTGGACGTGACTGAGTGACTGAGCATGGGATATCCAAAACACTAACAACACCAAATGTGTTGACCATGGGGAACAAAAGGAATTCTCATTCACTGCTGGAGGGAAATGCAAAAAGGTATATCCACTTTGGACAGTTAAGTGGTTTCTTACAAAAATAGAATACTCTTACCAAATGATATAGTCAAAGCTATGGTTTTTCCAGTAGTTATGTACGGATGTGAGAACTGGACCATAAAAAAGGCTGAGCAGTGAAGAATTGATGCTTTTGAACTGTGGTGTTGGAGAGGACTCTTGAGAATCCCTTGGACTGCAAGGAGATCCAACCAGTCAATCCTAAGGGAAATCAATCCTGAATATCCATTGGAGGGACTGATACTGATGCTGAAGCTCCAATACTTTGGCCACCTGATAGGAAGAGCCAACTAATTGGAAAAAGACCTTGATGCTGGGAAAGTTGAAGGCAGGAGGAGAAGAGGATGACAGAGAACGAGATGGTTAAATGACATCACTGACTCAATGGACATGAGCTCTACCCTCTAACTCCTAACAAATAATCAGTTCTCCATCATGATAACTTTGTCTTTTTGAGAAAATCACAGAATGAAATCATGAAGTATGTAATCTTTTAAGACTAACTTCCTCCACTCAATATAAAGTTTCTGAGATTGATCAATATTGTGTATAACAATGGTATGTTTCTTTAACCCCATAAACAGTATGAAAAGGCAAAAAGATATGACACTGAAAGATGAACTTTCCAAGTCAGTAGGTGCCCAATATGCTCCCGGAGAAGAGTGGAGAAATAGTTCCAGAAAGAATGAAGAGACTGAGCCAAAGCAAAAACAACATCCAGTTGTGCATGTGACTAGTGATGGAAGTAAAGTCCAGTGCTGTAAAGAACAATATTACATAGGAACATGGAATGTTAGGTCCACGAATCAAGGTAACTTGGGAGTAGTCAAACAGGAGATGGCAAGAGTGAACATCAACATTTTAGGAATCAATGAATTAAAATGGGCCAGAATGGGTGAATTTAATTCAGATGACCCTTGTATCTACTACTGTGGGCAAGAATCCCTTAGAAGAAATAAAGTCATAGTTAATAAAAGAGTCTGAAATGCAGTATTTGGGTGCAATCTCAAAAATGATAGAATGATCTTTCTGCATTTCCAAAGCAAACCATTCAATATTACAGTAATCCAAGTCTGTGCCCCAATCACTAATGCTGAAGAAACTGAAGCTGAATGGTTCTATGAAGACCTACAAGACCTTCCAGAACTAATACAAAAAAAAAAAAAAAAAAAAAAAGGATGTCCTTTCATCATAGTGGACTGGGATGCAAAAGTAGGAAATCAAGAGATGCCTGGAGTAACAGGTATGGCCAAACTGGCCTTGGAGTACAAAATGAAGCAGGGCAAAGGATAACAAAGTTTTGCCAAGAGAGCACACAGGTCATAGCAAACAGCTTCTTCCAACCACACAAGAGACAACTCTACATATGGCCATCACCAGATTGTCAATATAATATATTCAGATTGATTATATTCCTAGCAGCCAAAAAAGGAGAAGCTCTACACAGTCAGCAAAAAAGACCAGGAGCTGACTGTGATCATGAACTCCATATTGCCAAATTCAGACTTAAATTGAAGAAAGTAGGGAAAACCACTAGACCATTCAGGTATGACCTAAATCAAATCCCTTGAAGTGACAAATAGATTCAAGAGATTAGATCTGATAGAGTGCCTGAAAACTATGGACAGAGGTTTGTAACATTGTACATGAGGCAGTGATCTAAACCATACCCAAGAAGAAGAAACGCAAAAAGGCAAAATGGCTGTCTGAGGCAGCCTTACAAATAGCTGAGAAAAGAAGAGAAGCTAAAGGCAAAGGAGAAAAGGAAAGATATATCCATATGAATGCAAAGTTCCAAAGAATAGCAAGGAGAGATAAGAAAGCTTTCCCCAGTTTTCAATGCAAAGAAACAGAGGAAAACAATAGAAAGAGAATGACTAGAGATCTCTTCAAGAAAGTTAGAGATACCAAGGGAACATTTCATGCAACATTGGGCACAATAAAGGACAGAAATGCTATGGACCTGACAGAAGCAGAAGATATTAAGAAGAGGTGGCAAGAATACACAGAAGAACTATACAAAGAAGATCTTCATGATCCTGATAACCACAATGGTGTGATCACTCACCTAGAGCCAGACATCCTGGAATGTGAAGTCAAGTGGGCCTTAGGAAAATCACTATGAACAAAGCTAGTGAAGGTGATGGAATTCGAGTTGAGTTATTTCAAATCCTAAAAGATGATGTTAAAATGCTGCACTCAATATGCTTGCAAATTTGGAAAACTCAGCAATGGCCACAGGACTGGAAAAGGTCAGTTGTCACTCTAAACCCAAAGAAAGGCAATGCCAAAGAATGTTCATACTACCACACAGTTGCACTCATCTCACACACTAGCTAAGTAGAGCTCAAGATTTTCCAAGCTAGGCTTCAATAGTACCTGAACCAAGAACTTCCAGATGTTCAAGCTGATTTTAGAAAAGGCAGAGGAACCAGAGACCAAATTGCCAACATCTGTCAGATCATAGAAAACGCAAGAGAGTTCCAGAAAAAAATCTACTTCTGCTTCATTGACTACGCTAAAGCTTTTAACTGTATGAATTGCAACAAACTGGAAAATTCTCCAAAAGATGGGAATACCAGACCACCTTCCTTGCCTCCTGAGAAATCTGTATTCATGTCAGGAAACAACAGTTAAAACCGTACATGGAGCAATGGACTGGTTTCAAATTGGGAAAGGAGTACGTCAAGGCTGTATATTATCACACTGCTTATTTAACGTATATGCAGAGTTCAGTTCAGTTCCATTCAGTTCAATCGCTCAGTCGTGTATGACTCTGCGACCCCACGAATCGCAGCATGCCAGGCCTCTCTGTCCATCACCAACTCCTGGAGTTTACTCAAACTCTTGCCCATCGAGTCAGTGATGCCATCCAGCCATCTCATCCTCTGTCGTCTCCTTCTCCTCCTGCCCACAATCCCTCCTGGCATCATGTTAAATGCCAGGCTGGATGAAGAACAGGCTGGAATCAAGATTGTGGGGAGAAATATCAATAATCTCAGATATGCAGATGACACCACCCTTGTGTGGCAGAAAGCGAAGAGGAACTAAAGAGTCTTTAGATGAAGGTGAAAGAGGAGAGTGAAAAAGGCTGCTTAAAACTCAACATTCAAAAAACAAAGATTATGGCATCAGGTCTCATCACTTTATGGCAAACAGATGGGGAAACAATGGAAACTGTGACAGACTTAATTTTCTTGGACTCCAAAAACACTGCAGATGGTGACTGCAGCCGTGAAATTAAAAGACACTTGCTCCTTGGAAGAAAAGCTATGACCAACCTAGATAGCATATTAAAAAGCAGAGACATTACTTTACTGACAATGGTCCATCTAGTCAGAGTTATGGTTTTTCAAGTAGTCATGTATGGATATAAGAGTTGGACCATAAAGAAAGCTCAGTGCCAAAGAATTAATGCTTTTGAACTGTGGTGTTGGAGAAAACTTTTGAGAGTCCCTTGGACTGCAAGGAGATCAATCAGTCAATCCTAAAGGAAATCAGTCCTGAATATTCATTGGAAGGACAGATGCTGAAGCTGAAACTCCACCCGATGAGAAGAATTGACTCATTGGAAAAGATCCTGATTCTGGGAAAGATTGGAAGCAGAAGGAGAAGTGGACGACAGAGGATGAGATGTTGTATGGCATCACCGACTTGATGGACATGAGTCTGAGAAAGTTCCAGGCGTTGGTGATGGACAGGGAAGCCTGGCGTGCTGCAGTCCATTGGGTCACAAAGAGTTGGACGTGACTGAGAGTTTGAACTGACTGATGAACTGTGAAATGATTACCACAATCAAGCTAATTAACATATCCATTACTTCATATATTTACAATTGTGTTGACAACACTTAAGATCAACTCTCTTGGAAAATGTCAAATATACAATACAGTATCATTAAGTTCCCTCCTGGCTCAGCGGTAAAGAATCTGCCAGCAATGCAGGAGACAATGGGTTCTATCCCTGGGGCAAGAATATCCCCTGGAGAAGGAAATGGCAACCCACTCTTCCATGGACAGAGGAGCCTGGCAGGCTGCAGTCCATAGGGTTGAAAAGAGTCAGAGATGACTTAGTGACTAAACAGCAACAACAATCATTAACTATACTCAGCATTCTGTGCACTAGGGCTGCAGGATTTTTTATCCTGCATTTCCAAACCTTTGTACCCTTTAACTGACATCGTTCCACTTTCCCCACACTGCTGGTCCCTAGCAAGAACCATTCTACTCTCTACTTTTATGAGTGACTTTTTTTGTGATGTAAGATAATACAGTTTTTATCTTTTTGTATCTGATTTATTTCACTTAGCATAATGTCCCCCAGGTTATCCATGTTGTAAATTTTAGAACGTTGCTGGTAGTATTGGTTGTGTAAATTGTTAGAATTTGAAAAGCTATTTGTAATAACTATTCAAAGTGAACATATGTATACCATATGAGCCAGTAATTAATTTATTTCTAGGTCCTTGAACAGCAAAGAGATCAGTCAATCCTAAAGGCAATCAACCCTGAATATTCATTGGAAGGACTGATGTTGAAGCTGAAGCTCCAACACTTTGGCCACCTGATGCGAAGGGCCGACTCATTGGAAAAGACCCTGATGCTGGGCAAGACTGAGTGCAAGAGGAGAAGGGGATAACAGAGGATGAGATGGTTGATGTCATCACTGACTCACTGGACATGAGTTTGAGCAAACTAGGGAGATGTTGAATGACAGGGAAGCCTGACATGCTGCAATCCATGGGGTCACAAAGAGTCGGACACGACTTAGTGATTGAATAACAACAGGTATTAGTGACCTTTTCTACGGAAAGACATACAAGAATAAGAATATATAGATAAATCAGATATATTATATATTGGGATATATGATAATGTGTGCATGCGTGTTCAGTTGTGTCTGACTCTTTGCAACCCCATGGATTGTAGCCTGCCAGCCTCTTCTGTCCATGGAATTTTTCAGGCAAGAATACTGGATTGGATTGCCATACTCCAGGGGGTATTCCCAAGCCAGGTATAGAATCCATGTTTCCTGCACTGGCAGGCAGATTGTTTACCACAGTGCCACCCAGGCAGCCCGTGATAGTGTTTACATATATTTACATATCTATGTTATGTATGATATGTATATATGTATGTAGGTGTATATGTATATATTCAATTTCATGGACAGAAAATTTTGATGGGCTACAGTCCACAGGGGTGGAAGAATCAGACACCACTGAGCAACTAAGCATAGCCAAATATATATATTAGATTATATCATCTTAACTTTTCTTTGTCATTCTTGATCTTGATGTACTCGTACTTGGGGGTGGGGGACTGGTTTGTTAGAGGTGTTTTCTCAATGTTATTGTCCTACCCCAAGTGTTAGTCGCTCAGTTGTGTCCGATCCTTTGTGATCCCATGGTCTGTCTGTGGGATTCTCCAGGCAAGAATTCTGGAGTGGGTTGCCATTTCCTTCTCCAGGGAAATCTTCCTGACCCAGGCATTGAACCCAGGTCTCCTGATTTGCAGGCGGATTCTTTACCATCTGAGCTACCACGGAAGCCAACAGCAGGCTTCCCTTGTGAGCCTGTGTATCAGAAGTCTGTGCTCCCATCGTTCCCTCAATAGGAATCTACTAATGTTTGTCACTCAGTGCTTGCTCTCCTTGGCTTTGGGGGTGAGCTCTCTGTTATCCTAGTTTAGCTCTAACTTAGGCAGGTCTCATGTGCCTGGGTCTTGGATAGGAGGCTTTCTTAGCCATCCTGGTTTCCTCCATTGGGCGTTGTCACAGTAAAGTTTCTTGCCCTTCCTTCAAGGCTAGAGAATTTTTTCTGTTTTATTTTGATATAACAACAGGTCTGCACCTATGCCGTGCAGGTGATAGAGTTTTGCTGTCCTTCTGCCAGCATCTTTTTTTCTTTTTTTAACATTTTTTTTTCAATGTGGATCATCATTAAATTCTTTATTGAACTTGTTACAATATTGCTTCTGCTTTATGTTTGATTTTTTGGCTGTGAGGCTTGAGATCTTAGCTCCTCAACCAGGGATCATACCCCCCTCACTGGAAGGGAAAATCTTAACTGCCAGACTGCCAGGGAAGTCCCTCTGATTGCACTTACTGCTGTTGTTCCAGTGAAGGTGATCTGGGTGTAGCCTCCTTTCCCAGAGTAGGCGGCTGCCCTCTCCTGGTTTGCATCATAGGGTGGCTTTCTCTAGTCTCTGAACCTGCCTCCAGTCATTCTCATGAACACCCACTGGGGTCCACAGTGGCGATCCTGCAGGCAGGTGCAAACTTCTTTCATGTCTGCCTCTCCTAGGGATCTGTACTCTCATAAAAGCCCTCACTTGGCCTTTCTCTATTCACTACCATTTTAGTCAAGTTTTCACACCAGTTTCTACAGTCGTTCCTCTTTTTTCCATGCTCTGCTCAGCTAAGCCAATGCTTGTGTCTCTTCCATTCCTGGAAATTTCAGGTTCACTCTGAATTCCATTGAGGTTTTCCCTGCATATCTAGCAGAAATCAAGAAAATTTTATGATTTTGCTGATTATCCAGCCTTTCTTTGTTTTAGGATTCCAGCTTTGTGAATCCCAAGTAGAAGTCAGAAATCCTTCATGTTGTATTTGTCTGTGAGAAAATTTTAAATTTTAAGGAGATTTTACTCCTTGTTTTCTTCTTTTATGATGATTACCTGTGCAACCAATGGAAGAAAAAATTTAAGATCATATAAACCGTCCTCCTTGGTTTAGAGCAGAGTTTTCCCATTAACCACCTTGAAACTCTGACTCTGTAAACAGAGTCAAAACAAGTATGCTTATTATGTTATGCAATAGATGGAAATAAGAGTGAAATCTGTTCCCAGTTACAAGATGAAGCTTGTTTTTCCATAACACAGTAATCCCACCCTCAGCAAAGAGAATAAAAATAGTCACTCAACATCAGAGCTAATAGGACTTGGGATTCACTTCCAATACCTTTGACTGAGAAAACTCCATTATCCTACCTCTCAGAAAGGTCTTTTTGTCACAGCCCCCCAAAATTTTAAAGGCAAGTCAGAAATCTCCTTTAGCTATAGAGGCATAGTTTTCAACCTGGGTAGCATACTGTAATCATCTGGGGAACTTAAAAATGCCAATGACATCTAAAAAACCAAACATGTAGAAACAGAGAGAAGAATGATGGTTACTGGGGGCTGGGGGTTGGGGGAATTGGGGAGATGTTTAACAATACAAACTTGCCATCAGTAGATAAGTAAGTTCTGAAGATCAAATGCATTTCATAGTGATTATAGACAACATTACCATGTCATAAACTTCAAAGCTTCTAAGAGGTTATGTGAATTGTTCTCACCACAAAAAAAGAAATGATAAAATTATTTAACATGTTAAAGGTGTTAGCTAATGCTATGGCGATAATCACATTTCATTATATCAAATCAGTACATCATATACCTTAAACTTAAATGTTAATTATATCTTGGTTTTTAGAAAAGTAGTTTACTATCATGAGGAATGCAGAGTTAAAGAAATAAAAATGATTAAAACTGAATAGTCTGTAAACTAGTTTTTCTTGGATATGAGAAAAGTGTATATCCATAATTAAAGTACTATTGACCCATGAAAAGGAATATCTGCTACAAGATGGATGAACTTTGAAAGTGTTTTGCTGAGTGAAAAAACAGCCAGTCACAAAAGGCCCCATATCATACAATTCCACTTATATGAATTGCCCAGAATAAGAAAACCATAGAGACAGAGAATAGATCAGTGATTGCCAAGGGATTAAGGGAGGGGAAATTGGGAGGCACAGAGGTCCTTTTTGTTGTGATAAAAATATTCTGGAATTAGATGGTGATAATGGTTGTACAACATTGTGAATATACTGAAAATCATTGAATTATATACTTCTTTATGGGGTAAATTTTATGTTATGTAAGTTAATTTTCAATTAGAATAAACAAAATCATAGTTAATCAATTAATTAAGCCAGTGGGATTCCCCACTCCAAAGTAATTCTAAAATAGTCCCCAGATGATTCAAATATGTAGGCTGGCTGCATGGGTGGAATCTGATACAGAGGGCTATTGATAGTGTGGGGTGGATGCTTGGGTGAGGAAGGGAAAGAGTTGTAGGGCAGAATTTCACAAGAAAAATAATCTTGTTAATGCTAACAAATGTTTTTATTGGGGTTAATTTCACTCCAGGAATTACATCACCTGAACAACAGAACACTTTGGAATTCTGTCTCCAGATATTTCACTGCATATTTGTTTTAGTCACAGATGATGGAGTTTCACATTGTTTGTGCTTCACGATCTCTCTTCAGATTCTCTGCACATGTCTTAGCACCCACTCTGCTCAGCTCTGTGTTGGAAGCTAGCTCGGATACAATCACAGGCCCTGAGCCCAACCAGGGCTTCACCAGAAGGATCTGGAGAAGAGAAGAACACCAGATTCAGGCACATGAGTGAGTGGTCAGATTTAATGGCTTGCCTTGGCTAGAACCCCATCCTATAGCTCACCAGGAGAGGAGGGCCAAGGATGGTCCTGGAGGAGTGTGTATTGCTTTCCTTGGGGTTTTTCTCAGGTCTCTCTTTCCTATTCAAGTATCTAGTCCTATGAGGCTCTCAGACTGATTTCTGAGAGGTTCCAACATAGGTTATAATCATGTATGTAGATATTTCTGCTTTGCATCCAGAGGATAACCACAGAGAAAGGGACCAGGAAAAAGAAGGCTAATGGTCTTCTGCTTATCCCATGTGTAACAGATGAAGTGGCAGAGTTCCACCATGGACCCTATACTCTTCTTGGAGTATATCAAGCTATATAGGCCAGGGATCTGTTTTTCAAGCATCTTTTAATATTTTAGAATTATTTGCATCTCCACCTACATTACTTCATTAACTTTCTAATTTTTCTAAATAGGTGATACCACTCTAATGGCAGGAAGCAAAGAAGAACTAAAGAACCTCTTGATGAAGGTGAAAAAGGAGTGAAAATGCCGACTTTAAATATAAAGAAACTAAAATCCAGCCCCATTACTTCATGGCAAATAGAATGGGGAAATGTGGAAGCAGTGACAGATTTCCTCTTCTTGGGCTCTAAAAATACTGCAGATGGTGACTGTGGTCATGAAATCAGACGATTGCTTCTTAGCAGGAAAGCGATGACAAATCTAAACAGAGTGTTGACAAGCAGAGACATCACCGTGCTGACAAAAGTCCATGTAGTCGAGGCTATGGTCTTCCCAGTGGTTATGTGTGGTTGTAAGAGCCAGACCATAAAGAAGACAGAACGCCAACGAATTGATTCCTTTAAACTGTGGGGCTGGAGAAGACTCCTGAGAGTCCTTTGGACAGCAAAGAGATCAAACTAGTCAATCCTTAAGGAAATCAGTCTTGAATATTCATTGCAAGGACTGATGCTGAAGCAAGCTGCAGTAATTTGGCCACCTGATGCGAACAGCCATCTCACTGGAAAAGTCCTGAAAGGTTGCTGAACGATAAGACACCGGGATTCTTGGCCTCCGGGGGAGACGAATTCAATCCGGGGCCAGAGACGAGGCTGGATCGCTCAGAGCTTTTGTGTAATAAAGTTGTATTAAAGTATAAAGGAGATAGAGAAAGCTTCTGACATAGGCATCAGAAGGGGGCAGAAAGAGTAGCCCCTTGCTAGTCTTCAGCTGGATGTTATATAGTCACTAGCAGTCTGTTAATGAAAAGAAAGGAATGTCTTAAAACTCAGAATGGCACCAGGCCCCTGTCCATAAATTGCATTTTGTGATAATCCTGGCACCAGGTGATTCATCCCAGGCCATAAAATGATTGACTTGAATTTTGTAGAAGGGCAGATTACCATACACATAATTTCAATTACATAGATTAGGGGAGCAATATCTGAGTACAACATACTGGTTTGTCAGGTAGGTTCGGAGCCATTTGGTGGAACTTGAAGACAGAGTCTGGGGTACATTAACATAGCTTAAGCCAAACATTTCCATAAAAAAAAAGTATTGGTTAACTCAAGATTTGAGAATACTTAGCTTCAGGTGAAACCAGGTGTCATGGAGACACAGCATTTTAAGAGAAACATGCTTTTAAATTTGTATAGAGAAGGAAAAAAAATGCCAGTTTGCTCCCTCCTGCCGCTTAAGAGAGATAAAAATGTCTGGCACTTGCAGCCTATTTCTTCTGTTTGGAGACCCCTGGCCTTCCTGTCTGTTACCCTCTCAGTCCCTAATGCTGGAAAGATTGAGGGCAGAAGGAGAAGAGGGCGTCAGAGGATGAGACGGCTGGTTTGCATCATCGATGCAATGGACAGGAACCCGAGCAAATTCCGGGAATGGTAAGAGGTAGGGAGTTCTGGCGTGCTGCAGTCCAGGGGGTCACAAAGAGTCAGACACACTGGGTGACTGAACAACACAAAAGTTGCTCTAAAAGAACTGACAGCAAAATCCTTAAAAAAAGAGGTCAGTTGCCTTATTTGGAGTGCATCAAGGAGGAAGGGTTCTGAGGGTCAGACAGGAATGCAGAGTGTGGATGGGGACAGCTAAAGGGAACAGCAGGGCAGCCTTGGGGCCTGCAGGAAAGGAGAAGGCCTTGGGAGCCTTCCTGAGGACTTCACAGTGAAAAGGCCAGTAGCTCCTATCACTGCAGCTCTCAAAGAAGAGAACAAAGACAAATCATGAGCTCTAGACCCAAAACAACCAAGTGCTGCTTGAACATAACCTTAAGACTCCAAAAGTGGAGTAAAAGTCTCTCAGTCATGTCCAACTCTTTGTGACCCCATGGACTATACAGTCCATGGAATTCTCCAGGCCAGAACACTGGAATGGGTAGCCTATCCTTTCTCCAGTGGATCTTCCTGACCCAGGAATCGAACTGGAGTCTCCTGCATTGCAGGTGGATTCCTTACCAACTGAGCTAAAAGGGACATTAAAATCCATCTATCCCAAATCAAACTCACTCATCCCAATCATCATATTTTGCCCTTTTGTGTTAAAAATGTTCTTTCCCTCAGCTACACCTCAAATAAAACTCTCTCCATTCATGTGGTCAGTGGAATGCTGAAATCTGGGAGACATCCTGAAAGTCTTCAATTTCCCCAGTTTTGATCAATTCACCCTATCAGTTCTACATGCTAAATAGATCTCAAATGTTCCCAATTATGCATTGTCTCCTCAGATACTACTTTAAGTTCTCATTGCCCTCTTCCTGATCTCTTGTACATATCATTTATATTTTTAATACCCATAAGTTTATTTGTTTGTGCATAAATAAAGTCACATAGATTTACTCATATGTACATATATCATCACTCACACATACACATGTACAGAAATGCATCATTAGGATATGCATGCATATGTAAGTGTATTTGTATGTCTATAAGCATATATTCCCAAATATGTGTAATAAATAATAAATATATCCATATATTTGTGCACAAATGTATGTGTTAAGTAATTTTTTGGTCGTGTCTGACTTTTTGTGACCCCATGGACTGTAACCCACCAGGCTCCTCTGTCCATAGGATTCTCTAGGCAAGAATACTGGAGTGGGTAGCCATTTCTTTCTCCAGGGGATCTCTCCAACCCAGGGATTGAACCTATGTCTCCCACGTTTCAGGCAGAGTCTTCACCATCTGAGTCACCAAGGAAACACACATGTATATATTTATGTATATAGCTATGTATTATAATACCTAACTATTTGTGTTTCCTATATTATATGAGATTTAAGTATATATATATATGTGTCTACATACACTTAAGTATGTATTATAGATATTTCTTAAAATGACAAACTTTATAATTTTACTTTTGTTTCTCTCTACAGTTCATTTCCCATCAATTTCACATCATATCTCCCATTATGGCCACAGCAAACTACTTCAAGTGTTCTGAATTTGCCATTTCTGCTGCTCCCTCAGCCTGGAAAACCTGCTCTGCTCCTTTTCTTCACATGGCTAACTGTCCATTTTGTCTCAAGAATCTTCTCTGAACCTTTGTCACCTCGGTGAAGCTTCCTCGATGCCTAATCTGAATTTAGTGTCTCTTACTTGTGCTTCCACAGCTCCCTTCCTTTCCCCTCTGGGTGCAGGTATGGCATTCAGAATAAATGTCTTTATCATGGCCATTTTACTCAGCACAAATTACTGGGAATGTCTCAATCAGATCATGTGTTGCTTTCAGAGCGAGGCGGGTCATGTTAGTACTTGCAATGCTAGCAGTGATGCCAGGAGCAGTCGCTGAACGTGAACAAAGACTTCTACCCACAGAGGGAGGTAGCCAGGCTCCTCGGAATTTCCCTTGGAAAGGAACGTCAGGATCAGGCTGACAGCATCAGGAGCTGGGAGTGGGATGGGCACAGTGAGAAGGGACTTTGGTGGGTAGTTTGCCAGGTGCCCATCAGACTCCACACTGAGGGAGCCCAGGTGACCCGGCAGGAGCTCTTTCCCTAAGGACAACGAGGGCTGACTCAGGATCTCCAGGCTCAAGTAAGTGGAAGATTCAGGGACAAGGTCCTCTCTTCACAGATGGTTATCACTACTTCCATCCCTTCTTCTTCCTTGTGTCTTTCAGGAAGTCTTTGATCCCTGCATTTCTAGAGTCTTGACAGACCTATGTTTGAAGACTATGAGATTAGGGGGCTCCAAAGGATGGGGTGACCAGAGAAGTCTCAGTCACCTCTAGGGAAAATCTTTTTTCAGTTTTTAAAAATCACCATAAATATTCCACAGTGAGGTATTTTTGTTTGTCTCTGTTTTTCCTTAATTGTGTGTGTGTGTGTGTGTGTGTGTGTGTGTGTGTGCCACAGCAAATGCCAGGCTCAACTGCTAGAGTCTGTTTTGATTAGGAGCAAATAAAATATTATTCTTATGCATGCCATTTCTTAGTCATACAGTAGTAGTGTGAGCAGTCCCCATTGCACAGTACTCTTTGCAACTAACATTCCTCTTCTCTAATATTACTAGTTAGGATGAAGAAAAATAAATATAAACAGAAACACCTCACTGTGGAATATTTATGGTGACTTTAAAAAATTATATCTGTAGAATTATTGGCTTTCAAAATGTAACACGAATAACCTTCATAAAAATATTTTCACTCTGTCACCCTAAACAGGTAAGGAACATATATCAGAAACACTTGATTTAGCTTAAAAAAAATTTAGGAGAACAGGGGTCAATTTTACCGCTTCTATAATATGGGAAATTTTCCTATGATCCCCCTGGCTTAAAAATCTCTTTTTCTGTGATCTGATTCACTTTCCTGGCAGGTTAAACATGATTTATGTTAGATTTATAGTCTTTTGTTGGCCTATTTGCTTTTTGTTTAAACATTTAAAAATCTTTTTATGTTAGTAAACTATTACATAACATAAAATTTACCATTTTAGTCATTTTTAAGTGCACATTCAGTGTGCATTTAAAGAATTGATTGTCTTGGCAAGGATCTACAGTCTGGCGTATGGAGCAACAAGCTCTCCTGGTTGACCATTCAAATGTATTAAAGCCTGAGACAGTACTTTAGTGCACCTGGCTGAGGTGATTTTACCTGCTAGACATTTAATCTGTTGCTTTAATATTCTATTTTTTCTTTTTACTAACCCTACTGCTTGTGGGGTTTAAGGAAGGTGGAATCTCCGTTCAATGTTATGGACTTTTGCCTAGTCTTGCATAACATGACATTTGAAACATGATCCCTGATCACTGTTCAATGAGGGTATCCTGCATGGTACTGTTTTCATATTGCCCTAATGGTGACAGCCTGGCTTCCACAGGGACAGAGGAAAGCTTGGGTTAGGCCAAATACACTGCTACATATAGCAGGGCAAACTTAGAACCCTCATCTGGAGGGCAGGAGCCAATATAGTCAATTTACCAATCTCTTACCAGTTGGAAAGTCTGCTGGAATACCCCAGACTCCTTTGGCAGTTGCCTTGGATATTATTTAGAATATACAGGATATAAAATTACTACATTAACAATGTCTCTGTATTTCATTTTTGGCAATGTGCCATCCTACCTGACCACTCTTTTTGTGCACCCAATCTGCTCTATCTACTGAAAGATCAGTTGCCAGGACACATACCCAAGCTAGGGCATCAGCTTCTTGTTGCCAGGGGGTGTCAGCATATTATAATCAGGGACATGGAAGATACTGAGGACTACCTCAGGCTCTTGAAAGTAAATCCAAATATCTTTCTACCAATCCTGACCCCATGAGGGCTTATTCATGACCATCCGCTCCTCGGCTTCTCATTGTCCAAGCTAAGGAGTTCATCCCTTCAGAGCAATCCAACTGTCAGTGCAAAGGGTGAACAGCCCAGGGTCAACCTGAGTGATCACCAACCAAATTGCTCTGAATTCAGCCTACTGGCTTCTGTGGCTCATTTCTATTTCCAGACATCTGTATATCAGGCACATAGCATGGCATTTTCACATTACTATAACCATTCACTGTTCATTTTATTATAATCCCCTAGCATTTAACAAACCTTTTTTTTCCCCCTGAGGGCAAAAAAGATGACTATCACATTTGTGTGCTGAGTCAAAAGCCAAGTCATTATAGAACTGGCAAAAAGCTTTCGTGATTGGCTGAGAAATACCGTTTCATTCTTCCATTGCTTTTACCGGCCGTATAGGTCCACAAATAAGTTTCTAACTGTGAGTCTTCCAGGAACAGAAAATTCAGAGGGACTGTGCCAACTAAAGGGAAGAAAGTCATATTCCCTTCTAAAATGGCCACTTGGTTCATCACTCCAGACAGGCTAAATCTGTCTTTAGGCTTTCCTTTGTAACTAAATGTCATGGACTGTGTCTATGTTTAGAGCACTGGGACCTTGAGGCTAGGACCTACTCCATAAACAGACAGCCACTTTCCCGGCTTCCTTGGTGGCTCAGACAGTAAAGAATCCATTTGCATTTCAGGAGACCTGAGTTCGATCCCTGGGTCAGGAAGATCCCCTGGAGAAGGGAATGGCTACCCACTCCAGTATTCTTTCCTGGAAAATCCCATGGACGGAGGAGCCTGGTGGGCTGTCGTCCTTAAGGTCACAAAGAGTCAGACATGACTGAGGGACTAACACATTTTCCCTGGGGAAGCAGTTCACCAAACGGAGTTTACAAACCAGAAGACCAATGACATCTAACCTGAGAGGAAGCAATCTTTTAACGGGAAAGAAACCAGTGGCTGGACTTGGTGATTACAATGGCCATTCTTAAGAGCAAGGTTGCTAGATTTAGTAAATAAAAATTACAGGATGCCAAATGTTGTACTGAAAGTATGTATACTAAAAAACTGTCACTGTTTTATTTGATATTAAAATATAACTGGGAGTCTTACATTTATCTGGCAACACTATTTGGCAGTCCATTACTGCAGAAAAAAAGATGTAGAGATATGTGATTTCTGCAACTTCTTGCTCCTCTTAACACTGTCTCTAAACTGGCCTCATTTCTTATCACAGGCTTAATGGAAATGACAGGACAATCTTTCTCTAGATCCTTTGTTTCCATGCTCCTCCTGCAGATGATAACACCAAGTTCAGGTATGAAGTTTTCTCCTACTTTTCTGAGCCACACCAGTATCAAGTATGTCAGGGAAAACAAGAACCAAACAAAAGGGACCATTGTTTCTAGATTTAATATGTAGTTATGATGATGTGTATGGTAAGATCCAGTTTATGGTTAGAAAAACTAAATATTTCTAATCAGCAAGTCTTCTTTATCATGTCCCCAGATTTTCCTTACGTTCCATGGAGAAGAGACAAATAAATACCTAATACTTGCCCTTGAGAACTAAAATTCATATTTAGGAGACATTTAAGTACTATTTATACCTTGAGGAAGTGGTCTAAGTCACAGATCCATACTAGAATCCATGTGAATTATTAGCAAAATAAGGATGGGATAGGTTGGTGGAAACTTGACAGGTGATGAAAATTCACATTTGTAAAGGGATATATACAAAGCAGAAATAATAGTATACTTCAGTTCAGTTCAGTTCAGTCGCTCAGTCATGTCTGACTCTTTGTGACCCATGAATCGCAGCATGCCAGGCCTCCCTGTCCGTCACCAACTCCCAGAGTACACCCAAACCCATGTCCATCAAGTCAGTGATGCCATCCAGCCATCTCATCCTCTGTTGCCCCCTTCTCCTCCTGCCCCCAATCCTTCCCAGCATATAGGGTCTTTTCCAATGAGTCAACTCCGTGTCAGGTGGCCAAAGTATTGGAGTTTCAGCCGAAGCATCAGTCCTTCCAGTGAACACCCAGGATTGATCTCCTTTAGGATGGACTGGTTGGATCTCCTTGCAGTCCAAGGGACCCTCAAGAGTCTTCTCCAACACCACAGCTCAAAAGCATCAATTCTTTGGCACTCAGCTCTCTTTATAGTCCAACTCTCACATCCATACATGACTACTGGAAAAACCATAGCCTTGACTAGACAGACCTTTGTTGGCAAGGTAATGTCTCTGCTTTTAAATATGCTATCCTGGTTGGTCATAACTTTCCTTCCAAGGAGTAAGTGTCTTTTAATTTCATGGCTGCAGTCACCATCTGCAGTGATTTTGGAGCCCCCCAAAAATAAAGTCTGACACTGTTTCCACTGTTTCCCCATCTCTTTCCCAAGAAGTGATGGGACCAGATGCCATGATCTTAGTTTTTTAAATGTTGAGCTTTAAGTCAACTTTTTCAGTCTCCTCCTTCCTTTCATCAAGAAGGCTCTTTAGTTCCTCTTCACTTTCTGCCATAAGGGTGGTATCATCTGCATATCTGAGGTTATTGATATTTCTCCCAGCAATCTTGATTCCAGCTTGTGCTTCTTCCAGCCCAGCGTTTCTCATGATGTACTCTGCATATAAGTTATATAAGCAGGGTGACAATATACAGCCTTGATGTACTCCTTTTCCTATTTGGAACCAGTCTGTTGTTCCATGTCCAGTTCTAACTGTTACTTCCTGACCTGCATACAGGTCTTTCAAGAGACAGGTCAGATGGTCTGGTATTCCCATCTCTTTAAGGATTCTTCACAGTTTATTGTGATCCACACAGTCAAAGGCTTTGGTATAGTCAATAAAGCAGAAATAGATGTTTTTCTGGGATTTTCTTGTTTTTTCTATGATCCAGCGGATGTTGGCAATTTGATCTCTGGTTCCTCTGCCTTTTCTAAAACCAGCTAGAACATCTGGAAGTTCACAGTTCACATATTACTGAAGCCTGGCTTGGAGAATTTTGAGCATTATTTTACTAGCTTGTGAGATGAGTACAACTGTGCAGTAGTTTGAGCATTCTTTGGCATTGCCTTTCTTTGGGATTGGAATGAAAACTGACCTTTTCCAGTCCTGTGGCCACTGCTGAGTTTTCCAAATTTGCTGACATGTTGAGTGCAGCACTTTCACAGCATCATCTTAATATATTTAGAGATAGATAATAGAAAGCCTATCTAGTCTTTGGCAAAATGCCAAAGAATTGATGCCTTTGAACTGTGATGCTGAGACTTCTGAAAGTCCCTTGGACATCAAGGAGATCAAACCAGCCAATCATAATGGAAATCAGCCCTGAATATTCACTGGAAAGACTGATGCTGAAGCTGAAGCTCCAGAATTTTGGTTATCCAATGTGAACTCACTGGAAAAGTCCCTGATGCTGGAAAAGATTGAGGGCAGAAGGAGAAGAGGGTGTCAGAGGATGAGATGACTGGACAGCATCACCAATGCAATGAGCATGAACTTGGGCAAACTCCGGGAGATGGTGAGGGACAGGGAGGCCTGGCCCACTGTAGTCAGTGGAATCACATAGAGTTGGACACAACTGACTAAACAACAACAACAATAGAAAACCTGAGACATCAAATGGAGTATAAGATCTAAACATTTCTAGCAAAAGCTGCTTATTAACTGACAGAAATCTAAGTGATCCACATTTAGGTGGGATCCAGCCTTTGCTGATAAAATAGTGCTGCTACCAATGTCTTTAAACATATATTTTTTAGCATACCTGTGAGTACAAAGGTAGCAAATATTCCAGTGAATAGACCTGCTGGTCAAAGGTTATGTGTTTTTTTAATTATGGTATTGAATATGCCATTCTGAAATCATTACTAATCTACATTTCCACCAACAGGTAATATCACTATTACAGATATTACAGGTACCAGAGTTTTTTTATCTTTTCCAAACTTACAGATAAAAAATAAATTCTCATAGAGATTGTATTTTACCTTTTTGTTAATGAGTGAGACTTAATATCTTTCAAACAAAAATTGTATTTCATTTTCTCTGAACCACCTGCATAGGTCTTTACTCCACATCTTCTTTGTACTGTTGGTTTTCCCTCACTGCTGTTTAAGAATGCTTAAATATTGGGATTTTTTAACCTGTTATACCTACCCCACTTATTTCTTACCAGTTTATAATTTTCTATTGACTTATTAATTATATTTTGAATATGCAGGGAGGTTTTTGCTTTGGATTTTTATTTTATTTTGTAAATTATGATGTTTCCAAAGTCCCCCTTTATCTTGTCCTACTTGTTATCCTCATTGACTTTTTCCATTTTACTACTTTCTTTTCTAAAGCAGTTTTATCTTTACAGACAAATTGTGTAGAAACCACACAGAGGGACTTTCCTGGTGGCCCAGTGGCTAGGACTCCATGCTCCCAAGGAAGGAGACCCAGGTTTGATCCCTGCTCAGGGAACTAGAACCCATATGCTGCAACTAAGAGTGTGCATGCTGCAACTAAGAGCATGCATGCTGCAACTAAGACCTGGCACAGCCAAATAAATCGATAAATATGTGTTAAAAAGAAATTTCATAGCGTTTCCATAAAACCCCATTCTCCCTTCCTCTCCCTGCCCCTCCAAAGTTTCCCATACTACGAACATCTTCTATAGTGAAGTATCAATACATTTACTACAATTGATGAAAATGAACCAATTGGTTCATCAATTGTAGTAAATGTACTATTAAATCAAGTTCACATTAAGGCTTGCACTTGGTATTATAAAATTCTCTGGGTTTTAACAAATTATTATATAAATGAAGGAAAGTGGCCTCTGCATACTGGTCCTCCATTGCTTACTTCTTTAAGCCTGAGACCCTCTCACTCGAAAGCTTGCCAGTGTCAAACTCAAATTGTGACACATTTGTTTTAAATATATAAAACATGAGCATACTTTTAACTATGTAATGCCTCTCTGCTTTGTATGTCTCTTGGAATTGCAGCCAGCATCTGCTAGCCATAGGTAAGATAAGCCCTGTAGCTAGAGAGACCCCAAGCCACTGCTGTCCTACAGAGCCTTTGACTTCTCACTGTGCTGTGGAGTGACATTTCTAGACGCACAAAACTTCTCCCTAACTCGTCTTTCAGCTGTGAGTTCCCTTGCCCTTCTCCCCTTTTTGCACGCTGCTCCCTCTGCCTCTAAATGGTCGCATACTGTGGGGACTGTCCCCATGTGTCTGTCAAACTGCTTCTCAAATACAGGTGCTACTGCCACCTTGTGGTTGTATCTTTCTCATTGCTCAGCTCTTAAATCCTCAAATGTGCTGTATTAATACATGCATAATGCCACGTGTCTACCATTACAGTATCTCACAGAACCATTTTACCCCATATTAAAAATATCCTACGTTCACTGTGTTCATCAATCCCTCCTGCTGAAGTTCTAGTAGCCACTGCTGTTTTCACTGTTCCCATAGTTTTGCTTTTTTCCAGAATGTCGTGTAGCTGGGATCATACAATACATACATAGCATTTCATAATGACCTCCTTACTTAGCAATATGCATTTAAGTTTCCTCCATGTATATTCATGATTTGATGGCTCAGTTCTTTTACCACTGAATAATATTACATTGTCTGGATGTACCAGAGTTTGTTTATTCATTCACTTATTGAAGGTTATATTGTTTGCTTCTAATTTGAGGGCAACAACTGAGTGACTGAACTGAATTAAACTGATAAATAAAAATGCTAGGAACATTGATGTGAAAGTTTTTGTGTGGATGTAGTTTTCAACCAATTTGGGTTGCATACCTAGAAGGGTGATAGCCAAAACATATAGTGATTACATATTGAGCTTTGTATGGAATTGCCAAACTCTTCTGTTAAGTGGCTATACCATTTTGCATTCCTACCAACAATGAGTGAGAGTTTCTTTTGCTCCACATCTTTGTCAGCATTTGATGTTGTCAGTGTTTGAATTTCAGCCATTTTAATAGGTTTTTGGTAGTATTTGATTACTTTAATTTACAGTGACTAATGATACATGATATTAAGCTTCTTTCATATGTTTGTTTCAGTTCAGTTCAGTTCAGTTGCTCAGTCATGTCCGATTCTTTGCAACTCCGTGGACTGTAGCATGCCAGGCCTCCCTGTCCATCACCAACTTCTGGAGTTTACTCAAGCTCATGTCCATTGAGTCAATGATGCCATCCAACCATCTCACCCTCTGTCATTCCCTTCTCCTCCCGCCTTCAATCCTTCTCAGCATCAGGGTCTTTTCAAATGAGTCAGTTCTTCACATCAGGTGGCCAAAGTTTTGGAGTTTCAGGTTCAGCATCTGTCCTTCCACGAATATTCAGGACTGATCTCCTTTAGGATGGACTGGTTGGATCTCCTTGCCGTCCAAGGGACTCTCAGAGTCTTCTCCAACACCACAGTTCAAAAGCATGAATTCTTTGGTGCTCAGCTCTCTTTATAGTCCAACTCTCACATCCATACATGACTACTGGAAAAACCATAGCTTTGACTAGACAGACCTTTGTTAACAAAGTAATGTCTCTGCTTTTTAATATGCTCTCTAGATTGGTCATAACTTTCCTTCCAAGGAGTAAGTGTCTTTTAATTTCATGGCTGCAGTCACCATCTGCAGTGATTTTGGAGTCCAAAGAAATAAAGCCTGTCACTGTTTCAACTGTTTCCCCATCTATTTGGCATGAAGTGATGGGACCAGATGCCATGATCTTAGTTTTCTAAATGTTGAGCTTTAAGTCAACTTTTTCAGTCTCCTCCTTCCTTTCATCAAGAGGCTCTTTAGTTTTTCTTCACTTTCTGCCATAAGGTTGGTGTCATCTGCATATCTGAAGTTATTGATATTTCTCCTAGCAATCTTGATTCCAGGTTGTGCTTCATCCAGCCCAGTGTTTCTCATGATGTACTCTGCATATAAGTTAAACAAGCAGTGTGACAATATAAGCCTTGATGTACTCCTTCCCTTATTTGGAAACAGTCTGTTGTTCCATGTCTGGTTCTAACTGTTGCTTCCTGACCTGTATACAGATTTCTCAAGAGGCATGTCAGGTAGTCTGGTATTCCCATCTCTTTCAGAATTTTCCACAGTTTATTGTGATCCGCATAGTCAAAGGCTTTGGCATAGTCAATAAAGCAGAAATAGATGTTTTTCTGGAACTCTCTTGCTTTTTCAATGATCCAACGGATGTTAGCACTTTGATCTCTGGTTTTTCTGCCTTTTCTAAAACCAGCTTGAACATCTGGAAGTTCACAGTTCATGTACTGTTGAAGCCTGTCTTGGAGTATTTTGAGCATTACTTTGGTAACATGTGAGATGAGTGCAATTGTGTGGTAGTTTGAACATTCTTTGGCATTGCCTTTCTTTGGGATTGGAATGAAAACTGACCTTTTCCAGTCCTGTGACCACTGCTGAGTTTTCCAAATTTGCTGGCATATTGAGTGCAGCATCATCTTTAGGATTTGAAATGACTCCTTGGAAGGGAAGTTATGACCAACTTAGACAGCATATTAAAAAGCAGAGACATTACTTTGTCAACAAAGGTCTGTCTAGTCAAGGCTATGGTTTTTCCAGTGGTCATGTGTGGATGTGAGAGTTGGACTAAAAAGAAAGCTGAGCACAGAAGAATTGAAGCTTTTGAACTGTGGTGTTGGAGAAGACTCTTGAGAGTCCCTCGGACTGCAAGGAGATTCAACCAGTCCATCCTAAAGGAGATCAGTCCTGAATATTCGTTGGAAGGACTGATGTTGAAGCTGAAACTCCAGTACTTTCGGCTCCCTGATGAGAAGAGCTGACTCATTTGAAAAGACCCTGATGCTGGGAAAGATTGAGGGCAGGAGGAGAAGGGAATGACAGAGGATGAGATGGTTGGATGGTATAACCAACTCAATAAACGTGAGTTTGGGTAAACTCTGGGAGTTGGTGATGGACAGGGAGGCCTGGTGTTCTGCAGTTCATGGGGTCACAAAGAGTCAGACACAACTGAACAACTGAACTGAACTGTAGTGTATTGAAATTCCATCACCTCCACTAGCTTTGTTCGTAGTGATGCTTCCTAAAGTCCACTTGACTTCTCATTTCAGATGTCTGGCTCTAGGTGAGTGATCATACCACTGTGATTATCTTGGTCATGAAGATCTTTTTTGTATAGTTCTTCTGTGTATTCTTGCCACCTCTTCTTAATATATTCTGCTTCTGTTAGGTCCATACCATTTCTGTCCTTTATTGAACCCATCTTTGCATGAAATGTTCTGTTGGTATCTCTGATTTTCTTGAAGAGATCTCTAGTCTTTCCCATTCTATTGCTTTCCTCTATTTCTTTGTACTGATAACTGAGGAAGGCTGTCTTATCTCTCCTTGCTATTCTTTGGAACTCTGCATTCAAATGGGTATATGTTTCCTTTCCTCCTTTGCTTTTTGCTTCTCTTCTTTTCACAACTGTTTGTAAGGCCTCTTCAGACAGCCATTTTGCTTTTTTGCATTTCTTTTTCTTGGGGATGGTCTGGATCCCTGTCTCCTTACAATGTCATGTACCTCCATCCATAGTTCATCAGGCACTCTGTCTTTCAGATCTAGTGCCTTGAATATGTTTCTCACTTCCACTGTATAATCGTAAGGGATTTGATTTCAGTCATACCTGAATGGTCTAGTGGTTTCCCCTACTTTCTTCAATTTAAGTCTGTATTTGGCAATGAGGAGTTCATAATCTGAGCCACAATCAGCTCCTGGTCTTGTTTTTGCTGACTGTATAGAGCTTCTCCTTTGGCTGCAAAGGATATAATCAATCTGATTTCGGTGTTGACCATCTGGTAATGACCATGTGTAGAGTCTTCTCTTGTGTTGTTGGAAAAGGGTGTTTGCTATGATCAGTGTGTTCTCTTGGCAAAACTCTGTTAGCCTTTGCCTTGCTTCATTCTGTACTCCAAGGCCAAATTTGCCTGTTACTCCAGGTGTTTCTTGACTTCCTGCTTTTGTATTCCAGTCCTCTATAATGAAAAGGACCTCTTTTTTAGGTGTTAGTTCTAGAAGATCTTGTAGATTTTCATAGAACCATTCAACTTCAGCTTCTTCAGCATTACTGGTTGAGGCATAGACACGGATTACTGTGATATTGAATAGTTTTCCTTGGAAATGAACAGAAATCATTCTGTTGTTTTTGAGATTGCTTCCAAGTACTGCATTTCAGGCTCTTTTCTTGACTATGATGTCTACTCCATTTCTTCTAAGGGATTCTTGCACATAGTAGTATATATAATGGTCATCTGAGTTAAATTCATCCATTCCAGTCCATTTTAGTTCACTGATTCCTAAAATGTTGATGTTCATTCTTGCCATCTCCTGTTTGACCACGTCTAATTTGCCTTGATTCATGGACCTAACATTCCAGGTTCTTATACAATATTGCTCTTTACAGCGTAGGACTTTACTTCCATCACCAGTCACATCCACAACTGGATGTTGTTTTTGCTTTGGCTCCTTCTCTCCATTCTTTCTGGAGTTATTTCTCCACTGATCTCCAGTAGTATATTGGGCACCTACTGACCTAAAGATAGGGAGTTTACCTTTCAGTGTCCTATCTTTTTGTCTTTTCATACTGCTCATGGGGTTCTCAAGGCAAGAATATTGAAGTGGTTTGCCATTCCCTTCTCCAGTGGACCACATTTTGTCAGAACTCTCCACCATGACCCATCCATCTTGGGTGGCCCTACACGGCATGGATCATAGTTTCATTGAGCTAGACAAGGCTGTGGTCCATGTGATCAGATTGGTTAGTTTTCTGTGACTGTGGTTTTCAGTCTGTTTGCCCTCTGACAGAGAAAGATAAGAGGCTTATGAAAGCTTCCTGAATGGATAGAACTAACATATGTTCTAGCAATCCCACTTCTGGATATATATCCAGAGAAAACCATAATTCAAAAAGATACATTCACCAGTTTTCATTGTAGCACTATTTACAATAGTCACGACATGGAAGCAAACTAAAGAGCCATTGACAAATGAACGGATAAAGAAGATATGGTATGTATATGCAAGGGAATATTACTCAGCCATAAAAGTTGAAATAATGCCATTTGTAGCAACATAAATGGACCTGGAGATTGTTGCACTGAGTGAAGTTAAGTCAGACAGAAAGAAAACTATCAGATGATGTTGCTTATATGTGGACTCTAAAAAAATAGTAAAACTTATTTTTAAATCTAAAACATATTTACAGAACAGTCCCAGATGAGGAAACAAGCTTATGGCTATCAGGGAGGAAAGGATGTGGGGGGTGAACTGGAAGATTGGGATGGACATATGCACAACACTGTATCTGAAACAGGGGCTTCTGTGCTGGCTCAGGTGGTGAAGAATCCACCGCAATTCAGGAGCAGGTTCAGTTTCTGTGCCAGAAAGATCCCCTGCAGAAGGAAATGGCAACCCATTCCAGTATTCTTGCTTCAGAAATCCCGTGGACAGAGGCTACAGTCCATGGAGTCACAATAGTCTGACATGACTAGTGACTAAACCACCACCACATGTGTGAAATGGATAAATAGTTAAGGACCTGCTGTATAGCAAAGGGAACTCTTCTCAACACTGTATCATTATTAAGGACAGAGTATTAATACTCTCTCCTTTATTAAGTACCTAGCCTGGTGGACTTTTAGCTGGTCTCTGCTTCTCTATTTTCTTGAAATTTATGTCTTGATCCTATTCAAAGGGAAAATTTGGGAGTATCTAGAAAGATACTAGAGAAGACTACACATGGACATCACCAGATGGTCAACACAGAAATCAGATTGATTATATTCTTTGCAGCCAAAGATGGAGAAGCAAAAACAAGACCAGGAGCTGACTGTGGCTCAGATCATGAACTCCTTATTGCCAAATTCAGACTCAAATTGAAGAAAGTAGGGAAAACCACTAGACCATTCAGGTATGACCTAAATCAAATCCCTTATGACTATACAGTGGAAGTGAGAAATAGATTTAAGGGACTAGATCCAATAGACAGAGTGCCTGATGAACTATGGACAGAGGTTTGTGACAATGTACAGGAGACAGGAATCAAGACCATTCCCATGGAAAAGAAATGCAAAAAAGCAAAACAGCTGTCTGAGGAGGCCTTACAAATAGCTGTGAAAAGAAGAGAAGTGAAAAGCAAAGGAGAAAAGGAAAGATATTCCCATTTGAATGCAGAGTTTCAAAGAATAGCAAGGAAAGACAAGAAAGCCTTCCTCAGCGATCAATGCAAAGAAATAGAGGGAAACAACAGAATGGGAAAGACTAGAAATCTCTTCAAGAAAATTAGAGCTACCAAGGGAATATTCCATGCAAAGATGGGCTCTAATAAAGGACAGAAATGGTATGGACCTAACAGAAGCAGAAGATATAAGAAGAGGTGGCAAGAATATACAGAAGAATTATACGAAAAAGATCTTCATGACCCAGATAATCATGATGGTGTGATCACTGACCTAGAGCCAGACATCCTGGAATGTGAAGTCAAGTGGGCCGTAGAAAGCATCACCATGAACAAAGTGAGTGGAGGTGATGGAATTCCAGTTGAGCTATTTCAAATCCTAAAAGATGATGCTGTAAAAGTGCTGCATGCAATATGCCAGCAAATTTGGAAAACTCAGCAGTGGCCACAGGACTGGAAAAGGTCAGTTTTCATTCCAATCCCAAAGAAAGGCAATGCCAAAGAATGCTCAAACTACTGCACAATTGCACTCATCTCACATGCTAGTAAAGTAATGCTCAAAACTCTCCAAGCCAGGCTTCAGCAATACGTGAACTGTGAACTTCCAGATGTTCAAGCTGGTTTTAGAAAAGGCAGAGGAACCAGAGATCAAATTGCCAACATCCACTGGATCATCGAAAAGCAAGAAAGTTCCGGAAAAACATCTATTTATGCTTTATTGACTATGCCAAATCCTGTGACTGTGTGGACAACAATAAACTGTGGAAAATCCTTAAAGAGATGGGAATACCAGACCATCTGACATGCCTCTTGAGAGATCTGTATGCAGGTCAGGAAGTGACAGTTAGAACTGGACATGGAACAACAGACTGGTTCCAAATAGGAAAAGGAGTACGTCAAGGCTGTATATTGTCACCCTGCTTATTTAACTTCTATGCAGAGTACATCATGAGAAACGCTGGGCTGGAAGAAGCACAAGCTGGAATCAAGATTGCCAGGAGAAATATCAACAACCTCAGATATGCAGATGACACCACCCTTATGGCAGAAAGTGAAGAGGAACTAAAAAGCCTCTTGATGAAAGTGAAAGAGGAGAGTGAAAAAGTTGACTTAATGCTCAACATTCAGAAAACTAAGATCATGGCATCCGGTCCCATCACTTCATGGGAAATAGATGGGGAAACAGTGGAAACAGTGTCAGACTTTATATTTTTGGGCTCCAAAATCACTGCAGATTGTGACTGCAGCCATGAAATTAAAAGACACTTACTCCTTGGAAGGAAAGTTATGACTAACCTAGATAGCTTATTAAAAAGCAGAGATATTACTTTGCCAACAAAGGTCCATCTAGTCAAGGCTATGGTTTTTCCAGTGGTCATGTATGGATGTGAGAGTTGGACTGTGAAGAAAGCTGAGCACCGATGAACTGTGGTGTTGGAGAAGACTTTTGAGAGTCCCTTGGACTTCAAGGAGATCCAACCAGTCCATCCTAAAGGAGACCAGTCCTGGGCATTCACTGGAAGGACTGATGCTTCGGCTGAAACTCCAATACTTTGGCCATCTCATGTGAAGAGCTGACACATTGGAAAAGACCCTGATGCCTCGAGGGATTGGGGGCAGGAGGAGAAGGGGATGACAGAGGATGAGATGGCCGGATGGCATCACTGACTCAATGCACATGAGTTTGTGTGATCTCTGGGAGTTGGTGATGGACAGGGAGGCCTGGTGTGCTGCGACTCATGGGGTCGCAAAGAGTTGGACACGACTGAGTGACTGAACTGAACTGAGAAAGATACTAAAAAAAAGTAGGGTGGTCCTATAGGTGGTATTTAGAGAGAATGTTAAAAGCCCATTGATACCTAGAAAGCTAGGAACTCAGCAGGTACATATATGAATCAAGTACATGGTGTGTCCTGGCTCATATCTCACCTTTTGGTTACTATCTCCCTTCCCAGAGAAGTTCACAGTGAATGGCATAGAGGAGCCAATCTTGGCTCCACTGGGTGGGAAAATGGAGCTCAGTTGCCAGCTGTCCCCACCACAGAGTGCAGAACACATGGAGATACGCTGGTTCCGGAACCACTACAAAAAACCTGTTCACCTGTACAAGGATGGTAAAAACTTGTATGGAGAAACCATCTCTAATTATGTGGAGCGGACAGAGCTCCTCACAGACGCCATTGGAGAGGGTAAGGTGACCCTCAGAATCTTTAGGGTGAATGCTGATGATGATGGGACGTACCACTGTTTCTTCAAAGATGGTGATTTCTATGAGGAGGCCATCACAGAGGTAAAGGTCACAGGTAAGGATGGATCCCTCTGACACTTCTATGCATTCATGATTCTCAGTCCATCTGAGGCTGAGTATTAAGAATATTCTCAATGTTTCTAACCATTTCATAGTCAGGGTTTAGTTAGCAAGTTCAGATTCATATATTTAGTCTTTAAATGGGGAAACGTGGAGGATTAAGAATGCAAACTTTGTCTGTGCACACATTACCTTTATCAGCAAGAACTGCCTATTTTCCCATGTCTATATACACTGTTAGATCTGTAAAGTATCAACAGAATCCTTTTAAGGATTTATTGCTATTTTTTCCAATTATTTTTGGCAACACTTTGGTAAAACCTGACTCTAGAAGTGACCTAACTCTTTATAATTGTCTTTTTAATGATCATTCTTCTTCCCATTTCTCCTTGACTCAATTTACTGACTACTTAGTTTTAAATCAAACTAATGAAAAGGAAAGGAGAAAAGGAAAGATATACCTATCTGAATGCAGAGTTCCAAAGAATAGCAAGGAGAGATAAGAAAGTCTTCCTCAGTGATCAGTACAAAGAAATAGAGGAAAACAACAGAATGGGAAAGACTAGAAATCTCTTCAAGAAAATTAGAGCTACCAAGGGAACATTCCATGCAAAGATGGGCTCTAATAAAGGACAGAAATGGTATGGACCTAACAGAAGCAGAAGATATAAGAAGAGGTGGCAAGAATACACAGAAGAATTATACAAAAAAGATCTTCATGACCCAGATAATCATGATGGTGTGATCACTGACCTAGAGCCAGACATCCTGGAATGTGAAGTCAAGTGGGCCGTAGAAAGCATCACTACGAACAAAGTGAGTGGAGGTGATGGAATTCCAGTTGAGCTATTTCAAATCCTAAAAGATGATGCTGTGAAAGTGCTGCATGCAATATGCCAGCAAATTTGGAAAACTCAGCAGTGGCCACAGGACTGGAAAAGGTCAGTTTTCATTTCCAATCCCAAAGAAAGGCAGTGCCAAAGAATGCTCAAACTACTGCACAATTGCACTTATCTCACACACTAGTAAAGTAATGCTCAAAATTCTCCAAGCCAGGCTTTAGCAAGAACTTCCAGATGTTCAAGATGGTTTTAGAAAAGGCAGAAAAACCAGAGATCAAGTTGTCAATATCCTCTGGATCATCAAAAAGCAGGAGAGTTCCAGAAAAACATCTGTTTCTGCTTTATTGACTATGCCAAAGCCTTCGACTGTGTGGATCACAATAAGCTGTGGAAAATTCTGAAAGAGATGGGAATACCAGACCATCTGACCTGCCTCTTGAGAAATATATATGGAGGTCAGGAAGTAACAGTTACAACTGTACATGGAATGACAGACTGGTTCCAAATAGGAAAAGGAGTACGTCAAGGCTGTATATTGTCACCCTGCTTATTTAACTTATATGCAGAGTATATCATGAGAAACGCTGGGCTGGAAGAAGCACAAGCTGGAATCAAGATTGCCAGAAGAAATATCAATAACCTCAGATATGCAGATGACACCACCCTTATGGCAGAAAGTGAAGAGGAACTAAAAAGCCTCTTGATGAAAGTGAAAGAGGAGAGTGAAAAAGTTGACTTAAAGCTCAACATTCAGAAAACTAAGATCATGGCATCCGGTCCCATCACTTCATGGGAAATAGATGGGGAAACAGTGGAAACACTGTCGGACTTTATTTTTGGGAGCTCCAAAATCACTGCAGATGGTGACTGCAGCCATGAAATAAAAGACGCTTACTCCTTGGAAGGAAAGTTATGACCAACCTAGATAGCATATTAAAAAGCAGAGATATTACTTTGCCAACAAAGGTCTGTCTAGTCAAGGCTATGGTTTTTCCAGTAGTCATGTATGGATGTGAAATTTGGACCATAAAGAAAGCTGAGCACAGAAGAATTGATGCTTTTGAACTGTGGTGTTGGAGAAGACTCTTGAGAGTCCCTTGGACTAAGGAGATCCAACCAGTCCATCCTAAAGGAGATCAGTCCTGGGTGTTCATTGGACAGACTGATGTTGAAGCTGAAACTCCAATACTTCGGCCACCTCATGCGAAAAGTTGACTCATTGGAAAAAGACCCTCATGCTGGGAAAGGTTGAAGTCAGGAGGAGAAGGGGATGACAGAGGATGAGATGGTTGGATGGCATCACCGACTCAATGGAGATGAGTTTGAGTATACTCCGGGAGTTGGTGATAAACAGGGAGGCCTGGTGTGCTGTGATCCATGGGATCGCGAAGAATCGGACACGACTGAGCGACTGAACTGAACTGAACTAGTTCTAAATCTAGTTCAAAAAGCCTTATCCACAATCTTCCATGTCCTCCAAAATTGCCTCAGCCTTCAAGTTTTCTGACTAGCACAGAAATGGTGGGGAAATGGAAGACTCGAAGTTAATTGAAGGGGTTCCCCAATGTGAGGGCATAAGGGTAGTGTCCAAGGCCCATTCACACATAACATTTTCATTGGCTATTGTGACACTCATCTGTATTGCCTAGAACTAACCTATCCAATGTGATAGCCACTAGCCATATGTGGCTACTTCAATTTTTATTTAATAAAATTAAAAGTAAAAATTAAACAAAATTGAAAATTAATTCTTTAATGTCATTGATTTCATTTTAGGTGCTAAAGTATCCTGTAGCAAAACACTACTGATTGGACCACAGATATATGGAATATTTCCATCACTGCAGAAATTTTAACAGACATTAAATTAAAATAACTTTAATATAAAGTAAAATGGAGTAATTTTTTAAATCTCTGCTCATTCTTTGTTCACAGTTTAGGCAAGTCTTACATCCCCAGCAACATACTGAAATTTTTCAAAAATTTGTTTATTTTCTCTAAACTGATACATAGAAATTTATTTTGATAATATTGGGTTAGCCAAAAAGTCTGTTCTGGTTGGCCAAATCAACTTTTCGGCCAACCCAATAGTAGTATGTGACCTATTTTATGCAAAGAGCACATAAATTAAAGTTTCAATTATAGCTGCAAAGTAGACTTTATGCTATTTACTATTTAATAATAAACTACTGTAGTGCATATGAGACTAATGATGAAAATATAAGAAAAATTTTACACTATAAATTCTATGAGGACTGAGATCTTGATTGTTTTTGTTCATCCATGACCTAACTCAGTCTCCTAGGTTTAGAAAATTATCAATAAATATTTTTGACTGACTAAATGAATAGATCAAACAAATATACTGTCCTGATTTTTTTAGGACTGGGGTGTTAGTTTGTATAGTACAACCCTTCAGTCTGGCTTAGCTTGTTTCCCTTTTGATTAGCTCGTAGAAACAATCAGAACCTTACAGTGCTTAGCAGTCAGTATATCTACAGGCATAAGATTTAAAGTGGAAAGAGGCTTTTCCTACTCTCTCGTATTTCCCCAACCCATCACCTGAATCTTGTTTTCCCTTTTCTTTCCAACAGCTACAAGCCTAGAAACACAGATTCTGGTGCATCCTCCTAATACCAAAGGTCTTTTAGTGGAGTGCAATTCAGGAGGTTGGTTCCCACAGCCTCAAATGGAATGGAGAGACAGCAGAGAAAATATCATCCCACCTTCCTCAAAATCCCATTCACAGGATACAGACAAATTGTTCAACATGAAGATGACCCTTCTAATACAGAGCACCCATGGGAATATCACCTGCTACCTTCGAAACCCTGTAACTGGTCAAGAGGAGAAGACAAGCATTGTCCTATCAAGTGAGATCTGTGTGTTTGTTCTTCAGGTGATGGCCATTGTCATCAAATTTATAAACTAACAAGAAAAATAAATATACTCTCTTCACTTGGTTTTTTAGGATACTATATTCTCTGGGCTTTGTTCACCTACTTGCTTATTTTCTTCCTTATTCTCTTCTGCTACTTCATCTTTTTAACTCTGACTTCTTGATAATACAAGTTTCCCAAGGCATAGTCTTTGAGCCTTTTTTTTTTTTTAAATTTTTATCTACTGTGGGCTTCCCTGACAGCTTAGTTGGTAAAGAACCCACCTGCAATACAGGAGACACCAGTTCAATTCCTGGGTCAGGAAGATCTGCTGGAGAAAGGATAGGCTACCCACTCCAATATTCTTGGGCTTCCCTTGTGGCTCAGCTGGTAAATAATCCACCTGCAATGCAGGAGATCTGGGTCCAATCCCTGGGTTGGGAAGATCTCCTGGAGAAGGGAAAGGCTACCCACTCCAGTATTCTGGCCTGGAGAATTCCATGGACTGTATAGAAGATGGGTTCGCAAAGAGTCGGACATGACTGAGCGGCTTTCACTTTTCTCTAGTGTGACTTAATTCCATCTCATGGTTTAACACGAAATCATAACAACTCCTCAAATGATATATTTTATCCAGACCTCTCTCCCAAACCCTAGTCTCATCTTTAAATTCAACATTTCAGTACTGACATCTAGTAAATATTGCGAATGAAACAGATCTATAATTAAACTCTTAATTACCTGTTAACTTGTGTGATTTACTGCCTTTCCAGTCACACTCCATATTTTTAGTTTCTTAGAAAAAAATCCTTGAAGTCATCCTTAACTCCCATTTTTCTCTTATATTCTATATCACATGTGTCAAGAGATAATACTAGTTTTACTTATAAAATATACCCAGAGTCTCACCACTTCTTACCACCTGTCCAAATAAAAAACACTATTGTCCATGGTCTGAATACTGGCAATAGCATCTATAAAGTTCTCCTTACTTCTTCTCCTGTCCACAATAGTATATTCTCATCATATGGATATCAGGACCCATTTAAAACATGAAATATATGTCACCCTTTGTTTAAAACCTGCAATGATTCCCCATTTTATTCTAAGTAAAATGACCCCAAATTCCCTGCACCACCTATCCTCCTGTTCCCTGCCTGACCTGTCTCTTACTGTTCTCTTGTGTCTCTTCTAGTTGAATCGCACAGACCTCCCTGCTGTTCCCCAACTGAGACAGAACTGTTCCTGCTTTGGGGTCTTTGCTCCCATTGTTCCCTCTTGCCAGAATGCTATAATTCCAATAAATTACCTGTCTCCTTCAAGTCTGTATTCGTCTCACCTTTGAATTCAATTTTGAATTAAATTTATTTGAATTTATTAAATTTATTTGAATTAAGTTTGAATTAAAGACCATTTTGACAAACCAATTTGAACAAAAACACAACTTGTACCACTCCCTCTATCTGGGATTTCCTATCACCTTATCGTCTTTTCATTTTTCTTTTTTATATAGTAGTACCACCTTTTAACCTACTATATAGATTATTTATTATGTTTTTTTTAATCACTTATCTATCTCCTTTTCTAAAACAGAGGTAGAGATCTTGGTTGTACTTGATATACCCCAGCCACTTCAAACATTTCATGGCACGTAGTTGATAAGCAAAATATAATAGATACGTGAAAGATTGAAATAAAACAAAATGCGTGCCTTGGAAACTGCTAAGTAACTGTACATGTATTAGTATTTGTATATGTCTGTGAAATTAATATTGGAGCCAAATACTGAGAGGGATAATCTCAATTAAAGAGAATTGAGACTGAATAATTGAATAATCCCAATTCAAGATTATTATAATAGGAATAAGGCCCTAACAGGTTTAGCAATTTACTACTTTTAGAATACTTTTGTGTTTATTTCTCTGGGGAGAAAAATATCACATTCCCAGTGAAATGACAGGTATCTATGTACAGTATGTGCAAATCAGCAAACAAAAGCAGATGCTTGTTCATGTGAATAGGAGAGAAGGAAAGTTTACATAATCTCTAAATGTATTCAAGAAGAATAATGCCAGACCCAGGAACACATTGGAGAACTCAGGACTACACATAAACTGGTTGCTTAAACAAAAAGACTAAAGGACTGAGTTGGCCTGAGGCTTAATGGGAAGAAACCAGCCCTACCTCAAGGGGAACATGAGATGAATGGATGGGAAGAATTGGAATGAGCAGTCTTCACTCACCTTTGCTCCAGTCTCAAACTAAATCATGTTTGGCTTAGTCCCACTTCAGACTCTTGGTCGCTTTTCACTCACCCAGTTATAACTGCCTCCCCAAACTTGCTTAGGTCTAATATCTCAGCATTGTGAGGTCTTGAATGCTTTGGATGAATCTATTTCAGATAAACTGTTTCTATGGAGTACGGTTTGGAAGTTGATTCTGGGCTTAATTCTGGCTCTACTGCTGACCTCCACCATGGTCTCCAGTGTTGCTCTACATCGTAGATTGCAAAGTAAGTGGGTTTGAAGGGTGGAAGATGTAAGGGGGAAGGGGGAGCTAAAGCTGCATGACCCTTGATTTCCAAGCCTGTGTCCTCAGAAAGTTCTGAATTCTTAGGTCCTTACTAGATGTATGCTCTTCACCATTCCTCGACCTTTTAACAATGCTGTGTGTCTGAAAGTCTTGGGTTTCTTGTACCTCAATCAAATTCAAATTATTTTGTTTCCTATGGTGATAGCTTTCCCAACAAACTGGGAGAGCTTTTAAACATTTAGCATTTAACACAGTTTACACGTTATCTCTCACTTGACTGCTTAAATGGTACAATGACTCTGTCAAGGCAGGAAATAAAGTCCTGATTGCACAGGGCAGAAACAGCTGCATAGAGGTCACTTAAATAGTACACAGCATCAGGAAAATAGAGCATGCAGGGAGACTTACTCCAGGTAGCTTACCTTTCCCAAGGGGAAAGTTTTCATCCATCTCAACCAAGCTGCTCTGGGGGAAATGGACTTGGAGGATTTAGGGGGAAATTTTAACACACACAAAAAATAGCTGTTCATGACTTAAAGGTGTACTCAGTTTTAAAACCTTCAAATTCAACATGTCCATTATCCTATGTAAAATAGATGACCAGTGCAAGTTTGATGCCTGAAGCAAGGCATCCAAAGCCAGTGCTCTGGGACAGCCCAGAGGGATGGGGTGGGGAGGGAGGTGGGAGGGGTTTCAGGATGGGGGGGGGACACATGTATGCCTGTGGCCCATTCGTGTTGATGTATGGCAACAACCATCACAATATTGTAATTATCCTCCAATTAAAATAAATAATAAATTAAACCTTCAAATTCACAGATCCTTTCTGGTATAGCTCTATCTTTCAAGACTACATTCTTCTGAGGTCTCTTTCTAGCTGAAAACTTGGACTTCCACAAAGCCTCTCTCTTTAGTAGCTCAGTGTTCTGCATGTTCTCTAGGAGCACAGATAAGAGCAGCCAGAAACAGCTCACAATCTCCACTACGTTCGAGAACCTGTACTGAATACTGTCTACCTGTTACCCGACACACAGGTGAGCAGAACTCCTCCCAGGTCCCTTGGTGTATGGTTCTGTGTCCTATAGAGGTACTTCTCTTTATGGCTGGATGCCACATTTTTGATGTTGATAAGGAGACAAAAATGAGAGCCATTTATGCCACCATGATGCTCATGAATCTTTGTATCCCAGATTTTAACATTAAGTTAGACTGTGCATGTGTGTCTGCTAAGTTGCTTTAGTCATGTCCGACTCTTTGTGACCCTATGGACTGTAGCTCACCAGTCTTATCTGTCCATGGGATTCTCCAGGCAAGAATACTGGAGTGGGTTGCCTTGCCCTCCTCCAGGGGATCTTCCCAATCCAGGGATCGAACCCACATCTCCTACATTGGCAGGCAGATTCTTTACCCAGTGAGCCATCTGGGAAGCCCTAGACTATGCATAATACTCCACAATGGAGGAATGGGCACCACTTGTGATGTTAAGCCCCCATGTAATAGAATATTTTCATGGGAAGACTAGATAGCCAAATGACACCACAATGATGTGTGCTAAATAAGATTTTAAGCAATATGTTGTCTAATAACCCTTTCATGAGATTCTTACTTTCAGAGCTCTTATGATCTCTTAGGCAGTTTAGAGGTCTCCAGACCTATCCTACTCTGGCCTATTTTGAATCTAGATATAATAAGGACTAGTGCATAGCTCTGTCTCACTCTCCCTAATGCGGCACACTGATTGATGGGCTAGAGGAAGAAAAAGAAAAATGAGTTACTTTCCTCTGGGTCTGTTTAGCCTCAGCCCCAAACCACTCCCATCCTAGAAACAGCTCTGCTTTTGTCCCAGTGACCAACAGCTTTAGACCTAAGCCTTTAGATACTTGGGATCTGCTAGTCCTAAGCCTTAGCCCTATATTTCCTGCCCCACCCCCCTTAGTCCTATTCTAAATAAATACAAAGGGATGGCATTAAACTATAAATCTCATTTTTCTGGTGCATTTCCCCCAATCTGAAGTGTCTCCACACCAATAACTGATGGTGATCTTCCTCTTTTTTTTTTTTTTTTTTCCAGGTTGCTCCTGCAATGCAGTACCTCCTTGGTTAGTGGGCATACTAATAGTCTCGACTTCATTCATTATGATTGTCTCCCTCATTTTCTATTTGCATTACAAAAAAAGAGGTATGTGGGACCAAAAAGATGAGAACTTTGTGAAAATATCTCCAAGTGCTCAGTATCTGGTAAAACATTTAGCCAAAGAAGAGTAACAAAGCTGTTTATCTGAAAGCTTGGGTTTCTTCTTGTACCTCAAATATTTGCTTGAATTCCATGAACAATAAATTTTTGGACCTCATGTCACTGGATTTTTATTCCAGCCTCCAGAATTTTGTTGGTTTAATGATACGAACTGCTGATGCCTCTTCTCCCAAGCAAAAGAAAATATTTCCTTCAATAAAACAGCTATATTTTGCCAAAAATCCAGCCAATTCTTCCTGTACTTTTAGCTTAGAGGAGATAATAATTCAGTATATCTTAAATGTTGGGGGTTATAGATTACTTTAAGAGACTGATACAAAGAAAAAAGTCTCCTTCTCAAAATGATTTATATGTCTACAGATATTTTGCTTAAGTTTATGATCTGTTCTCGGGTTTCCCTGGTGGCTCAGATGGTAAAGAATCTGCCTGCAATGCAAGAAACCTGGGTTTGATCCTGGGTCAGGAACATCCCCTGGAGAAGGGAATGGCTACCCACTCCAGTACTCCTCCCTGGTGAATTCCATGGACGGAGGAGCCTGGCAGGCTATAGTCCATGGGGTCGCCAAGAGCCAGACACGACTGAGCAACTAACACTACTAATACTCATGGTCTGTATGGACAACGGAAACTGATCCTTCTCGTTGACTCTCTTTGAAGGTGAAGTTGAAAGGGCAATTGTAAAAGTTTGGGGATAGCTGAACCCAGCATATTTTAAAATGGGTCCTTAGCTCTATCTTTGAGGTCCCCATGCACAAAGTGGGGCTGAGCTATTCAGAGGTTTTTATTTATTAATTTTCTCCTATGCAATAAAGACAAAATAGTCTTAGATAAGACTAGACTGAAACTGCTTTTATATTTCACTTTAAGAAAAGCCATACCTGAATCTTGCTTTGCATGTTAGCCAACTAAATACTCTCTCCATTTGTGCTTGAGGAAAGGAGCAAGATACTATGATAATAGCTAGTACATATTAAATATTTATTATGTGCTGTATGGATTTTATAATGTTAATACATTTACTCTTCAGTGAACTAGATTTTAAATGTGATAAAATCTGGAACACAAAGAAGTTGAATAACTATTCACACAGCTAAGTAATGGCAATGCCCAGACCCCAACCAGGCACTTAGACCTCTGTTTCAATAACTCTAGTGTACTGTTCCTCTATGGAAAGACTAAAAATAAAATTTAAAAGAAAGAGATATTTAGTCAGCAGTCTTGTGAAAAAGAATTGATCATTACAGGGAAATATTGCCTGGGTACTTAGCGATTTATGAGGCTTCCGTTGGATAGAACAGAAAACCCCAAGAATAGGTTGCAAGTCACTGTCACTGTCGAAGCAGACCTGGAATCCTTAAGAGTGAATCTGGGAATTAAAATTTTGTTTTTGCTTACTCTAACTTGAAGACCTAAAACTAAGTCATTGATCACAGAGGCCTCCACCCACAGTGCTCACAACTCCTGGTAATTAGGCAAGTAACACCTCTCCACTAATCTCTTTTCTAATTGCTACTGAACTTTCTTCTCCTTACTTAAAATGGACTTTTCCCCATGAATATTGCGTCCTCTATAACCATCTCATTTAGCAGCCTCATTCCTAATTTAGACAACTTTCTGTTTGTGGTGACTTTCTGGATTGATTTTCCTTCTTGATGTTTATCAATTCAGAAAGCATTTGTCAATTCGTTTAACAAATACAAATTTCCAGGAAATTCCACAAACATTGTATATTTTAATTCTTAACATCTTTATGCAGTGTTTATTATTATCTTCACTTTGGAGCTGCAGATACAGCAGAATGTAAAATTTGATCAACTTACATCAGTTGATCCAGCAAAAAATAAAATTATTACTGGGATTCAAATCATGTGTCCCTTATTCTGAATATTTTACAATAAATCAGATTGCCTTTCTAAATGCAAGTAAATGTTTCTTCACGAGAAATAGCCAGCATTTGAGTCTCCAACAGATATATTCTGCTCTTCTTGCTTTCTGTGGAGGTCATGCACAGAGAAACCTGCAAGAGATGTGTACTATTTATTTCCAAGAATCAGTGCCAGACTAGAGTCAGGCTATCTTGGCTATGCTACTAACTGTGTGAACTTGAGGAACTTATTTAAAGTCTCTGAACTATAGTTTCTTCATCCTTAAAATATTGATGATAATGCCTATTTCATAAGGTTATTTTAGGTTAAATTAGTCAATACATTGAAGTCATTTAGTCTAGATTCACACATAGTGCAAACCACACTAATGTTTGATACTATTATTACTATCATTATTATTAGCATTGTCTTATGGATTCTGCCACAATTCCCTGTCTTGTGTCTCAGCTGGTGGGAAGATTGGGCTACACATGTTTGCCATCATCCTTCTTCCCTTTTCTCCTAAGCTCATGGCATGTCTTTCTTCACTTGCACCCCACCATGACCTTAACTTTCCTTCTAAGCATGGACATCCCTAGCCATGTAGGAAGGAAAGAAAATTAAAAAGTCAGCATAGATTTAAACACACACACACACACACACACACACACACACACACACGATCTTCTGATACTTTTAGCATCCTAGAACTATTTTATTTCCAAACTTTTCTTTCAATTTTATTTTAAATTTTGTTCTACCCCTTAGGAGAAGAACTTTGAAGTTCTCCTTAATGTTAAGCTGAGAAAAATAGAAGTGTGTGACCCAGAGAAAGACTTGTAGACTCTTCACTCTCTGATCATTTTGCACATACTCCCAGAGCAACTTGTCTATTTTTAAAGAATTCAAGCTATCACCCTTACTAAAGGGGCCTCTGATCTAGTCAAGTGCCAAGAATTTATATCAAATTATGGGTAAAGTAGATATTAATTAGGGAAATGCTTTACCCTCCACTTGTACAGTCTATGACCATATGGAATATATTGTGAGGGCAACAATTTTGGTGACTTTTGAGTTTTCTTTTCTCCAAGAAGAACATTGTTGATTATTTCAACCATTATTTCAAGGATGTGGATTTAAGACTCCTGACTCCTGTTTCCCCATCCTTACTGTGTTGGTTGTCCTTCTCTACAAGATAGTATGAATCAGTGAACAATCATGTCAGTGAAGCAAACTAGAGTTAATATAGAAAAGTAATTTTTAATAGGCATAGCTGACCAGTAATGAAACAGATACCCTAACTGTTGGTAATTGTGCTCCCATCACAAGACATATTAATCAGTATTATGAGGTGGGGATATTCCCCACTTTTATAATCACCCAGAAAACATACTTTACAGAAGATGTCTGCTACAGATAAGAGGATAACTTTTGAGAATTATAATATCTTTTTCATCTCAGAGATTCTGCTCATTCCAGATTATTCTATTTTACCATATTTCTCAAGAGGTCTAGAGTTCCTGAGGGCCTGCAGCACCTCATGAAGTAGACAAAAGTATAATGTGTGTATCCATCTTTCAGACTCTGGCCAACCAGAGCAAGTGTCATGATGCTTGGGTGGAAGAAACAATATCTGCCTCTTTGCAGCCTTCTTCCACACTTAGCTCAAATGTGCTCATCTCCAGGATCATCTATACAACCCAGCCTACTTCTCCTTCCCCCTCATACAAGCCCAGAAGTATGGAGCCATAGGAATGTGAAAAGCAAACCCATTGTGAGTCTGTAATCCAGTCCTCCGTTCCCTGCTGTGGTTCTTTTAATGCTTGCATCTCTCTACAGTCCCCGTTTCAGATCCACATTTCGAGTTGGATGTCATGTGGCTGGAGGATATGACTGTGATCCTGTGTGTTTTGACGGTCTTCATCACCATGATCATTTCCTCTGCTTACTTTAGACTCAGAGGTAAATGGAATGGGAAGGGTGGTAACTCAGAAGGCATCATTCTTCTAACTGATCTCCAGATACAGTCTCTGATTGTAGCTTCTTGAGTCTCCTGGGTTTCTACAAAAGTGACCTTTCCAGTCCTTGTGCATTAGTAGCTGGGGGAAAAACAAAGACCTGTTCATTGTCGTTTGATCTGTTTCTGTATGAAGCTCTCAGTGAATTTGATGTAAGAATAAAACCTTAGAGATTTTCTTGCCAGAATTTATACTTTTCTAACATGATGTGTTTGGTACATGTAATGAAATTACATGTGCAATGAAGCTGCCCAAGCAAGATAATAATAGTCTCAGGATAACTCTAAATTCAACTAAATAGAATTTTGGAATAAAGAAAAAAGAGGTGGGGGGAGTGTCCTGTTTAATAAAGTGGTTGGGGAGGGGGGGCTGAAAGAGGTAATTTTAAGACAAGGTTATACTCAGCCTAGAAAAGGATGGTTGCTTAATGAAAAGAACATAGTTTTTAAATCCGATAAGCTTGGGTTTTATCCTGGCTTAACCATGCTGAGTGATCTTGGGTAAATGGCTTCTCTCTTCTGATCTAATTTTATTTCCTCCACAAAATGGGGAAGATAAGTCATGCCTTAAGAGATTATTCAGCTGAGGAATTTTGATGTAAAGATCTAACATTGTGTACTCAAGTAAATATCACATGCACACACATGTGCATATACCTGCTCCTACACACACAGCAGAGAGGCAGCCAGAGGGGAGGAAGACCAGAAGTGGTCAGATTCTACCCCAGTGAAATCTGTCTTTTCCCCTCTGCTTCTATACCTCTTGAAACATCTACCTCTACTATCTCTCACTGTCTCTGCCTGTTCGCTCAAAATCTTACTGTGATATCAGCTGATATATCGCTGAAAAGAAATGAACACAATATAGTCTCTTCACAAAAAAGAGAAGAAAGAAAGAAAAGGAGGAAAGAAGGAAGAGAGGAAAGAAAGAGGGAAGGAATGTCAGAGGGAAAGGAGGAAGACTTATGCCCTGTATAAGGGCTCTCTGATTGTAGCCATCTTGAGGCTCCCTGGGGTTTCCACACGTGCAAAGTTAGCGCTTCAGATTCCAGTGACAGTCTCAGTTCTGATTTCACACTTGTGATAATTCTAGTAGAACTGGAAGGTCCAGGTGTTTCATCCTGTGATGAAACCAATCAATGCTATGCATTTTCTTCTATTTTGATCTCAAAGACAGAATTAAAATTTTAATATTATAGTTGATAATTGAACATTATAGAAACTCGTAGGCATCTACAAAGGCTGAACCAGGAACATTTCTGAAGCTATGTTCACAGTAGAGTGTATATTTTTGAAATTCCCTAACATCCAACATTGAAAGTCCTGGCATTATGTGCAAAATATAATCTGCTTATGAAATCAATGGAAGGAAATATAAAACTAGTCATGTGAGAAGAAAAATTTTAATACTTGATTCTTGTTTTCCACCAGTAACCTACAATCCTAAAATGTTCCATTAAAAAATGTATGCAGGGTTATGAAAATATATACTCTTAATTACTAGCAGGCTCTTTCCCTTAAATACAGTGCAAATCTATGATGAGTTATTGTGGACAATACATACAAGCTTTTTACTTAAGCTTAAAAAGGCCTAGAACCACAACAAATGGGTAGTTTGCTCTCCCATCTTTGCATTCATTGACTCGGGTCTCTCTGGACTACCTGTCGAGAGCTGCTAGAGTAGCTGATTAGGATGACAAGAGAAACTAAAGGTAACAGTCATCATTTTATCCCCTTACTGTGGGTGTGTAAGAGGCCAAAAAGGAAAATAGCGCTGGCTCCTCATAGTTCCAGCACTGGACAAGGGTCAGGTGACCTGCAGCACAGGTTGGGGAAATAGTGCCTCACTATAAAGACCACTAGGGCTTCCCTTGTAGCTCTGGAGGTAAAGAAACCGCCTGCAATGCAGGAGACCCCCGTTTAACTCCTGGGTCAGGAAGATGCCCTGGAGAAGGGATAGGCTACCCACTCCAGTATTCTTGGGCTTCTCTGCTGGCTCAGTCAGTAAAGAATGCACCTGCAATGCAGGAGACCTGGGCTTGAAATAGTGTCTCACTGTAAAGAACACTGCACAGAAGACTCCTGCCATTTTATAGACTCAGGGGGAGAATGGATGGGAAGGAGAAACAGAACTAGAATGGAACAATCCTGAGTCAAAGTGGAGAAGAATAATTTAATCAAGATGCCCTCCCCCAACAAAAGGTCTCAGCAGAGGGTACTAAAAATAAAAAAGGCATTTAGGCTGAGGACCCTAGTAAGGAAGCCTCCAAAAAGAGGTACCTGGGCTAGGAATGCAGGTATGCATATGAACATGGCTGCTGGGAGTGAAGGACCTAGTCCTGGATTGCACCTCCCTCCAGAAACTGAAAGGTGCTGACTGTGCACCAAGTCTGGTGTGAGGAGCCAGCGAGGCAAATCTTTTGTCATTTCCTATGGTCTGACATAAGGAATCACATATAGTAACCTGGACTGGAGTCAGACCCTTCATTACCTCTCCAATGTTGAGAAACATTCCACCTTTTAAAATTAAACAATTGCAAGGACAAATGAGTGCTTCCCACAGTACAGATTTATGCTTCTCAGGCCTAGTATCTACCACTGAGGAAAACAACTCAATCACTATCCTTGCATCCTATGAGACACAGATTAGTGATGGCTGAAAGCAGAAAGGAGCCTGTAGCCAATATTCATCCACTCAAAAGCCAGGCTTACCTGCTGACCGAGTGGGATTAAAAGAAGAGTTAGAATCAAGGAGAGGTTTTATTGTCTTTCACACTGGAGACCAGAGTTATTAAAAAATGAATCCTGTTTTCAGCCACGTGGTATCATAAGGCCATTTCTCAGCACTGCTCCTCTTTGTCCGATGGAGACCATTGAAGGAGTTGCTTTAGCCATTCAAAGATTTTGTCAGTTACTTTTTTGCTTTCCCAGGTGTTTATGAATAAATCAAGAAAATATTCTAATTGATTTGAAAGAGAGATTGTGCAATGTATTTGACTGAAAAGACTCAATTCATTCTACTTATTACCATTTACAGTCTATTAATTCTAATATATCTCACGTTGCTAATATTATAGAATCTATAGCAGCAACCTCACAACAGGCCAAAATTGGAAAAGATCAAACTTGACCATAAATTGAAATGCTCTACATTAGCTACTGCTGCTGCTGCTAAGTCACTTCAGTCGTGTCCGACTCTGTGCGACCCCATCCCTGGGATTCTCCAGGAAAGAACACTGGAGTGGGTTGCCATTTCCTTCTCCAATGCATAAAAGTGAAAGTGAAGTCGCTCATTAGATTTTTAAGTTTAAAAAAATTGGGAATTCGAGAGGTTAGGACTCCACACTTCCACTGCAGGGTGACTGAAGTTCGATCCCTGCTCTGAGGAACTAAGATCCTGCATCCGTGGGGTGTGGCCAAAAAAAGAGAAAAGAAAATCAACCATTTCTCATAATCAGGTCAATTTTGTTTTACAAAGAAAAAATAATTGCCTCAAATACTTTTCCAGCAATTTTTCTTAATGTTTTCTCCAGTTCTACCAAGTTTGTATTAGGGTTTAGGATGAATCTCATTGCTTTTTCAGTAACAACTTTCTATGCACCCTTTCACTGAATGAGTTTATCTCTTCTCTTATTTGAAAAGTTAAATTTTCCAATTCTGTCTCTTATGTTTCACAACTTTTCAAGTTCCAGAAGGTTAAAGGGATACATAAGAATATTTAGAAAAATTTAAAAAAGCAAGTCCACAGATTCACTGCAGTTTCTGATGTGCCTTGTGACATTAAGCATCAGATAACATTGTGCAATGATAGCCTTTTCCAAGCAAATGCACATAATGTAGAGTGATTTACTGCTCTTTGAGTTATGAGAGTGAAGGAGAAAAGAGAAAAAAGACAGAAAGAGATAGTTTATGTGTGTGAATATATATTGATTATAGTTTCACCAGCGTATCCATTTACTTCAGTTGCAAAGCAATACTGTGCAAATTAAATCAGACTCCTTTCTAGAATACCTTTATTCCTTACACACATCCTCCCAGCAGAGATTTTCCTCTCATTGATTTAAGCCAGAGAAGTCAAGTTAATGACTTCTAAATAAAAGTTGTTTCTCATGGCTTTTCCAAAGATGACTTTGGCATCTTGGATGTGTTTTTATTTCAACTAGTTGCCTTTAGTAAAATGTGAATTTATAATAGCTTGAGTACATTTTATTTCCTCAACAGGTTTCCTACAAAATTAAGGGATTAAGCAAGCACCGAATGTTTCATCTGGGACAATGGATAGACTACGGAGGATCAATAGTCTACGATCTCCAAGAAAAGTAGCTAAGCCCTCACAATTTAATTTTTCCCTTGCAATTTTATATGCAGCCAAATAATTGCCAGGTGTAGAGCAAATAAAATATGTTTGTTCACTCAAATTTGCATTTCATTTGTAGCTCTTGTACAAACTATGTTAAAGTTAAAATGGATAGAAAAGTAATCAGAAGACAGAAGATAACAAATTAGGGTAATGACTGAAATAAAGTCAATAATCTACATGGGAAAATGAAAGTAACTCTGAAAGTAGAAATAAATCTATACCTATCAGAATTAAATGTCGTATCTATCAGCAATTAAACATATCTGGGACATCAATCAGGGAAATGCATCAGAAGGCTCTTAGCATGAGAGTCCATAATAAAAATTAAATAAACAGGTAACACATCTTCTGTACATTGAGCTAAAAGAATGATTTTGTATATTAAATTAAATATAAGAAGGATAAAGTTTTCAAGTGAAGCCAGAGTACTTACTCTGATAAGGGACACAAGGAAAATATTAGGATATAAATTTATTTCAGGATTGGCTTTCATAATGACTGAAGTAACAAAGGCCATGGGTAGAAACAAGCTCAAGTTATAACCTAGAAGAAATTTGGAAAAAATTTCCATTCATTGGGTAACCCACATGGTAGGTATCAGGAAGATGTGTGTGTGTGCTAAGTCACTTCAGTCATGTCCAACACTTTGTGACCCTATGGACTGTAGCCCACCAGAGTCCTCTGTCCATGGGATTCTCAAGGCAAAATACTGGAGTAGGAACCTGTGTCTAACTTCTCCTGCATTGGTAGGTGGGTTCTTTACTCTACCTGGGAAGCTCATCAGGGTAATAACTTTCTGAAAAACTACAAACCTTCTAGTAGAGACACTGACCTACAGAAATACAGGCACTGACTGTGGTTTTCATGCCAGGATATAATGCTTCCCTGGTGGCTCAGCGGTAAAGAATCTACCTGCCAAAGCAGGAGACTCAGATTTGATCCCTGGGTCAGGAAGATCCCCTGGAGAAGGAAATGGCAACCCACTTCAGTATTCTTACCTGGGAAATCCCATGGATAGAGCCTGGCAGGCTATGGTCCATGTGGTTACAAAGAGTTGGACATGACTGAGTGACTAAACAACAAAAAAAATAGATATATAACCTTGTTTAATTTGATTTAAGAACCAAGAGATTTGGTTGCTGTAAATTTCTCCTTTAAAAAAGTAGAATAATTCTCCCACACCTCTATGGAATCATATTTAACCTACATTTTTAAAGGATAGTGTCATCTAGAACAAAATCCTGGTTGAAGCTTATTTCCTTCCAACATGTCAAGTAGATTATTCCATTATTTTCTGCTTTTTGTATTACCTGTTGAAAAGTCAATTATTTGCCTTATTGTTGCTTTTTTGAAGACAATATGTCTTTTATTCTCAGATTGCTTTAAACAGATTTGCGTCAATTTGGTTTTCATAGCCTGACTACAATGTGTTTGATATGGTTTAATTTATATTGATACTGCTTGAGATTAATGTACCTCCATTAATACATGGGTTTAAAAATAACGTTCCAAAATATGATAATGTTTCAGTCATTGTTTCTTCAACTATGTCTCCTGCTTTTGGGTGTCTAGTTGTATGTCTGTTAGATCCTTCACTGTCTCTAATCTCCCTATGTTTTTTTCTTTATTTTATATTCTTTTTCCTCTCCGTTCTTCAGTTTGGATATTTACAATTAAAGTCTCCCAAATCACTAATCCCATGTTATTTCAGCTGAATAAGCTGCTAAACTCTTTTTAATGAGTTTTTATTTCAGAAGTTATATTTCTCCCTCTGGGAATCCCAAGTATTTTCCTACTATAGACTCCACTTCTATGGTAATGCTATCTATTAAATATCTTTTCCTCAACATGCCAGGACAAACCAATTAAAGTTATTTTAAACTTATCAGCTAATTTCACCATCTCAGTCAGCTTTGGTCTATTAGGTCTCTTTTTACTGTCCATTTCTCCTCTTAGTTTATGTTCAGATGATTCTGTCCTTTCTCATACGTAAAAACAAATATTGATTTAAGGACATTGTGACGGTATCATTATATGTGTGTCAACTTGACTACACTTTTCAGAAAGTCCTTTTTGTGTGTGTTTCCAGTTAGGGTAGGCCATAAGAAAAATTCTTGGGGGATGGAGAGTGAAAAGGAAGCAGCAGCCATTTTGCAGCTTGTATTATATATGTTACTGCTGATCTGCTGATTCCTCTCATTGGCATGATGCAGAAGCTAGATCTGAAACTGCTCTACTTTCCCATGAATCCTCCTTTGACTTCTCTGAGTCCTAAGTCAAATGTGTATGTCAACTCTGATGAAGGGCTCTAGTTTCTGCAATATATTTTCTTCAACAAGTTGCTGCTGTTCAGTTGCTAAGTCATGTCTGACTCTGTGACCCCATGGACTGCAGCACACCAGACTCCCTTGTCCTTCACTATCTCTTGGAGTTTGCTCAAATTCATGTCCATTGAGTCAATGATGCTATCTAACCATCTCAACCTCTGCCTCCCCCTTCTCCTTTGGCCTTCAATCCTTCCTAGCATCAGGGTCATTTCAAAGCAGTCAGCTCAGTATCACCTGGCCAAAGTATTCTGTCTATGGGATTCTCCAGGCAAGAATACTGGAGTAGGTTGCCCTTTCCTCCTCCAAGGGATCTTCCTGATTTAGAGATCAACCGGCATCTCCTGCATCTCCTGCATTGACAGATTCTTTAACACTGAGCCATCTGGGGAGCCCTCTTCAACAAGATCAGAAATAATAATACATATTTCTGCTTCACTGACTATGCTAAAGCCTTTTACTATGTGTAAAATTTCATTTACAATGAACTGCAGAAAATTCTTAAGAGATGGAAATATCAGACAACCTTACCTGTCTCCTGAGAAACATGTATCCAGGTCAAGAAGCAAAAGTTAGAACCAGACATGGAACAATGGACTGGTTTAAAATTGGGAAGGGAGTGCATTAAGGCTGTATTTTGTCACCCTGCTTATCTAACCTCTATGCAGAGTACATCATGTGAAATGCCAGGTTGGATGAATCACAAGCTGGAATCAAGATGTCAGGAGAAATATCAATAACCTCAGATATGCAGATGAAGAAAGTGAAGAAGAACTAAAGAGTCTCTTGATGAAGATGAAAGAGGAGAGTGAAAACCTGCCTTAAAATACAACATCTGAGGAGAAAAAGATGGCAGAGGAGTAGGTGGATGTGGTGTACATCTCTCTCCATGGATACATCAGGAATACACCTTCAGACACAGAAGTGCATGAAGAACACCAGCTGAGAGCAGGCAGGAGTACCTGACCAGCAGAAAAGAATACATAGAACTACGCAAAACTTGGTTGAACAAAGGAACTAGGGGGAAAAACACGAGTGTTAGTAGGACTGGACCTGCCCTTGGTGGGTGGAGGAACCGAAGCAAGGGTCTGATCCCTACATCAGGGCAGTTGTCTGCGTCAGAGGAGAAGTATTTAAGGCTGAGAGTGAAACAGCTGATCAGTGGCAGCCTAAATGGAATAAGAATCAGACAGTCCTTGCCACAGCCATACATACCCTGGACAGTTACGCAGGTCCCCTAGAAGGCACAGCAGCTAGGAGCTATTTAGTGATTGTGGAGCAATCCCAGGGTGAGGGCTGCTGTTGACTGCAAAGAGACGGATCTAGGGGATGTGAGGGAGGAGATTGTGGTGGGAAATGCTTGTGGAGGAAAGCCAGGAAGCCATGGAAGCAAGACAATACTGCTGAGTCATGTGTAGGGGGTGGAGCCATCACCATAGCCCCTCTCTCCCCACATGCTAGCACCGGCAGCTGAACAATAGATAGGCCGGCCCATCAAACGCCTGAGGCGCTGAACTACAGGGTAAGACCCCAGCCGGGATGCCCCTTCCAAGTGCCTGACGCGCTGCCCTACAGAGAAGGGCCCCAGCCGGGGTGCCCCTTCCAAGTGCCTGACGCACTGACCTACAGAGAAGGGCCCCAGCCAGGGGGCGGGTGCACTATGTGCCTGATGCACCAAACAACAGAGAAGGACCCCAGGCAAGGGGGCCCTCTAAGTGCCTGAATGGGTAGAGCTGTAGAGAAAGACTGGCCAAAGAGGTCTTCTGATTACCAGCTACAAGAGGCTCAAAAAAACACTCTGATAGGGCCATAACGCCTGGGGCAGAGGCAGTCAGTGTCCCTGCACACTTGGCGCCTCCAGGGTCCCTGCAAGCCAAGCAGCTGCACCACCTTCATGCTGAACACTCACTGGGGCAGAGCTGCCACAGGCAAAAAAAAAAAGTCTTCAGTTGTGTCTGGCTCTTTGTGGCCCTGTGGACTGTGGGTCCCCAGGCTTCTCTGTTGGGGCGGGGGGGTGGTTCACCAGGCAAGATACCAGAATATATTGGCCAATACTAGTTACCATATCCTTCTCAGTTCAGTTCAGTTTAGTTCAGTCCCTCAGTCATGTCCGACTCTTTGCAACCACATGAACCACAGCACGCCAGGCCTCCCTGTCCATCACCAACTACTGGAGTTTACCCAAACTCATGTCCACCGAGTCGGTGGTGCCATCCAACCATCTCATCCTCTGTCGTCCCCTTTTCCTCCTGCCCCCAATCTTTCCCAGCATCAGGGTCTTTTAATGAGTCAACTCATCTCATCAGGTGGCCAAAGTACTGAAGTTTCAGCTTCAATATCAGCCCTTCAAATGAACACCCAGGAATGATCTCCTTTAGGATGGGCTTGTTGGATCTCCTTGCAGTCCAAGGGACTCTCAAGAGTCTTCTCCAACACCACAGTTCAAAAGTATCCATTCTTTGTCCCTCAGCTTTCTTTATAGTCCAACTCTCACATCCATACATGACCACTGGAAAAACCATAGCCTTGACTAGCCGGACCATTGTTGGCAAAGTAGTGTCTTTGCTTTTTAATATGCTATCTAGGTTGGTCATAACTTTCCTTCCAAGGAGAAAGTGTCTTTTAATTTCATGGCTGAAATCACCATCTGCAGTTATTTTGGAGCCCCCCCCCCCAAATAAAGTCTGACACTGCTTCCACTGTTTCCCCATCTATTTCCCATGAAGTGATGGGACCAGATGCCATGATCTTAGTTTTCTGAATGTTGAGCTTTAAGCCAACTTTTTCACTTTCTCTTTCATCAAGAGGGTTTTTAGTTCCTCTTCACTTTCAGCCATAACACCTACCCTACCCCAAACTCCAGCAATAGGATTTTGTCAACAATCTGCATCCCTTACTTTTCTAAGAATTATCCATGATATAGTGTGATTGATATGATTTTTCAGTAATTTTGTCCATAGAACAGTCTCTATCATCAGAATAAAGGTTTGAAATAATACATTATTAATCATTTTTTCTATTTTGTCTTCTTCATGTAATTTACTCCATTTTTAAACACGAGTAGGGCTATCATCTGCAGATTTTTCATATAGATGGTATCAATTCCTATCATTTCCCTGTTCCAAAATTTCTAATATACTTGCCCTCCTCAGAGTTCCCAATGTGATTTTCCAACTTCTCATTAGTGAGAAGTACTTCTAAAAGGCATAGTCTAAAGGAAAAGTGAACAGTATTGATGAAACAGGAGGATGTGTTGGGCAGGAAAAGAGTCTGAGAAGAGTAAAGAAGTTAATAACCATGCCCAGATGTATTTTTTGAAAAATCATAAAAATGGAGATACTGATACTCAACACAGAAATACAGGAGGTGGGAAAACAGAATTAAGAGCACTGAAGGGAAAGGTATATCAATTCTGAGTACTGATTTTGATATGTCTATGGTGAAGACAGCTAGCTGGCAAATGTATCAGGATCTGGTCTCAGGTCATGACTAGTGAGATAATGAAATTATCAACTTAACAGAAATATATGAAAGCATAAAATTAGATGATATTGCACAAGAAAATGAAACTATAGGGTAGCAAAGGTAAAAGAGCTTTCTGTAATACAAACATTTTAGAGAACCATCAAAACAGGATTATGGGGAGAAATATCTGACAGATTACAGGGTTATTGAAGCCATTACTGCTTTTATCAGAAACTTTGCTAAACTAAATCTCATGTTGCTTCTTTGGTACAAATTGCTAACTGCTAGAGAGTGAAAGTTATGACCAACCTAGATAGCATATTAAAAAGCAGAGACATTACTTTACCAACAAAGGTCTGTCTGGTCAAGGCTATGGTTTTTCCAGTGGTCATGTATGGATGTGAGAGTTGGACTGTGAAGAAAGCTGAGCGCCAAAAAAATGATGCTTTTGAAATGTGGTGTTGGAGAAGACTCTTGAGAGTCACTTGGACTGCAAGGAGATCCAACCAGTCCATCCTAAAGGATATCAGTCCTGGGTGTTCATTGGATGGACTGATGCTGAAGCTGAAACTCCAATACTTTGGCCACCTGATGCGAAGAGTTGACTCATTGGAAAAGACCCTGATGCCATGAGGGATTGGGGGCAGGAGGAGAAGGGGACGACAGAGGATGAGATGGCTGTGATGGCATCACTGACTCAATGGGCATGGGTTTGAGTAAACTCCAGGAGTTTGTGATGGACAGTGAGGCCTGGTGTGCTGCGATTCATGGGGTCACAAAGAGTCGGATATGACTGAGTGACTGAACCGAACTGAGAGAGTGAAAAAATCCACTCCTTGTGACTAGTCGTGCTGGCCATAATACTTGAAAATTCAGTTCACTGAATTTTATACTAGTGCTTTATCTAACCTGAGGGTATTATTAAAATGTAATGGGGCATTGTGGTAGAATGTCATATTTCAAGGATGACAAATAAAATTCTAACACTTCAATACAAATTAGTTTATCAAAACACAGTAATGACCAATGAGGAAATGAAGCCCAAGACAATGTGACTTTAATGAGCTCATTTACTTTCTTGTCACACATCTTAATTGTGAAAAACAACATTGCATTTCAATCAAGTGAAGTTCTTTTCTCCAAGAAGCAACAGTGATGTTTGTAAAAGTTGGAAATGTTTCTAGATCTGACCAAGGAAGAGGCAGTAAAAAACATTTTCCTAGGTCATTTTAAGTATTTTCCTTAACTTATATATAGTGTTTGTGACTCTAAAATTTAGGTATAACAACTTAAAATAGTGTAATAATATGTATATTTTAAAATTAATATATGAATTGCAATATGGACCATGATGGTTTCAGGCTTAGAGAAAAAGAAGTGAATAATCTGTATACCTGTACAACCCTAGGAAAAAATGTCCTTTTCAATTTACTCTTCAGACCTAACTATACTGAACAAAGCATTCCTATTATAAAATTTCAGTCCTGAAGGAAAGTGAAGGATTTCCAGATATAACATATTCTCAGAAAGATGCTGAACTCAAACTCTATGACTCATTTAATTCTATCATCAGAGAACTATATTAACATGTTCCTAATTCTCATCCACCATGCATATCTCACAGAGGAACTTTTCAAATCACCGGGAACCTAAGAGAGGAGCAAGACTGCTTAAAAAAAGCCATTCTTACAACAGTCCTATTTCTTAGCATCACTAATTGTCTTCTCCTCTTGCTTTATTTCTCCTGATTTCTGAGCCCAAAACATTAATAATCTTAAAAGTCCAATTCAAACTCCACCTCCAGAAATCTTTCTTTGAGGTGTTAGGTCCCCATCAAACTTTTCCTTCTGTAATCTAGCATTTTGGATTACAGTATAACAGTTCACTCTCTTAAAGTCGCATGTAGACATTTATGCCTTGCCCTGGATTGTTTTTTGTGCTGTGAAAGACAAGCATATCATGTCTAAATGTGTTCCTTTTCCCAATACATTTCACTAAGTGTCATTTGTCATTATCACATAAATACAAATTAAGACCCAGTGAGATAGTACCACATGCCAACAAAAATGGCTAAAGTTTAAAATGCTGTGTAGTAATCCTGGAGATCAAAACAGTCAATCCTAAAGGAAATCAACCCTGAATATTCATTGGAATGACTGATGCTGAAGCTGAAGCTCCAATACTTCGGCCACCTGATGTGAAGTCGACTCATTGGAAAAGAGTTTGATGCCGGGAAAGATTGAAGGCAGGAGAAGAAGGGGACAACAGAGGATGAGAAGGTTGGATGGCATCACCAACTCAATGGACATGGGTTTGAGCAAGCTTCAAGAGTTGGTGAAGGACAGGGAAGCCTGGCATGCTGCAGTCCATTGGGTCACAAAGAGTCGGACACGACTGAGCAACTGAACAACAATAGTAATCCTCTTCATCTATATGAATTATGTTTTCTTTATAATTACAAGTAATATCAGTATGCATGTGTGTGCATGCTAAGTCACTACTGTCATGTCTGGATCTTTATGACCCTATGTATTGTAGCCTGCCAGGAATTTTCCAGGCAAGAAAGCTAGAGTGGGTTGCCATGCTCTCCTCCAGGGGATCTTCCTGACCCAGGGATCAAACTCACATCTCTCAAGACTCCTGCATCAGCAGGGGATCCTTTACCACTTGTGCTACCTGGAAAGCCCTAATATCAGTATACAGCTATTATTTTCCAGGTTTTTTTTTAATCCCTTTACACTGAAACTGCTTTCATCATTATGTTTTAAGTATATATACTAGTCATTATTCTCCAGAGAAACAGAACCAGTAGGATATATGTAGAGATATATAACTTATATAATATGTTATAGGAATATGTTATAAGAATGTGTTATAATATGTTATAGGAATTGGATCACATGGCTGCAGATACCAGTTGAAGTACCACAATCTTCCAACTGCAAGCTGGAGAACCAGGAAAGCTGGTGGTATAATTCAGTCCAAATTCAAGACCTGAGAACCAGGGGAACTGATAACTCCCAATCTAAGGCCTCAGAATCGAGGGTCATTGGTGTTAAGTTCTGGAGTCTGAAGGCCTAAGAACCAGGATCTCTGATGTCCGAGGTCAGGAGAATGTGGACATCTCAGCTTAAGAAGAGACAGAATTTGCCCTTCCTCCACCTCTTTGATTTATTCAGACCATCAACACATTGGATGATGTCTTTCCATCTTGGAGAGCTCTAACTGCTTTATTCAGTCTACTGATTAAGATCTTTTTTTTTTTTTTTTACTTTAACCACGTATCTATTTTTTATTTTTTTTTAATTAAAATTTTATTTATTATTATTTTTTTTCCCATTTATTTTTATTAGTTGGAGGCTAATTACTTTACAACATTGCAGTGGTTTTTGTCATACATTGAAATGAATTAGCCATGGATTTACATGTATTCCCCATCCCGGTCCCCCCTCCCACCTCCCTCTCCACCCCATCCCTCTGGGTCTTCCCAGTGTACCAGGCCTGAGCACTTGTCTCATGCATCCAACCTGGGCTGGTGATCTGTTTCACCCTAGATATACATGTTTCGAAGCTGTTCTCTTGAAACATCCTGCCCTCGCCTTCTCCAACAGAGTCCACAAGTCTGTTCTATACATCTGAGTCTCTTTTTCTTTTTTTGCATATAAGGTTATCGTTACCATCTTTCTAAATTCCATATATATGTGTTAGTATACTGTAATGGTCTTTATCTTTCTGGCTTACTTCGCTCTGTATAATGGGCTCCAGTTTCACCCATCTCATTAGAACTGATTCAAATGAATTCTTTTTAATGGCTGAGTAATATTCCATGGTGTATATGTACCACAGCTTCCTCATCCATTCATCTGCTGATGGGCATCTAGGTTGCTTCCATGATCTGGCTATTATAAACAGTGCTGATTAAGATCTTAAACTCTTCAGGCAACACACTTACAGACACACCCAGAAGTGTTTTGTCACTTATCTGGGGGTCCCTTAGCTCAGTCAAGTTGACACATAAAATTAACCATCAAAGCATATGTCCTGAAAACCAACCATCTTCTATTTTGTAACTTCATCCAATTTAAGTCTCAGTTTGCAAGTCAAAATTTTAGTCCTTTTATATTTCTGACTATGGTATGTTTGGATTATTTAAGGGAAACATTTAGATTTTATGATATATTTAGTTGTTTCTCAGCATACCACTTTTCCTATATATGAGATAGTCTCCTAGCTTGAGATCTTAATTATGGTACAATTGTACTTGGCTTAGGTAATTTCTCACATAAATTTGCAAGGAAGGCACATAGGTGATATATTTTAGGAGTCTTAGAATATATATGGAAATTTTAATTTGCTCTCATACATTGGAAATTATTTGGGTTTACACAAAAGTATAAGCTCTTGGTCCAAAATGCTTTTTCCTCAAAATTTTATACTGCTGGTTCTATGGCCTTCAAGTGTCCTATGTTTTGTAAGAGAAGTTGAATGTCCATCATTGTAGAAAACTTGTTACAGAAGCAGTGAGTAATATTGAAGGTGTATAAGTTCAAGTCAAATTAGTTAGATATGGGGAGAGTGTACACCAGAGGCCATGTTGGTACTCCATGACATCCACAGAACAGTGGAGATCAAGGTAAAGGTCTACATTTTCTAGATAAAACAAAATTGGAGAAAGAAGAACCCCTTTGATTGTAACATTCTGTACAGTTAAGTTCTAGTGCATAAACCAATATTAGCAATCATTTTTATGTAAATTATAAGGGTCATTCAAGAAGACTTGAAAAATAGAGAGATACATAGAGACAAACAAAGATAATGCTTTAAGTATATCATGCAAGCCACAAAACTTGAGAACTGCCTACAATAAACTTGGAGTGTACAATTTTGAAAAGAGAATAGAGTCTCTCCCAAGACAGACATAATTCTAATTCCATATTGGAATATTTGGAATATATTTTTCAGGGAAAACATTAAGTGGTATTATTTGGAAGTAGAACATTAACTCAAATATCATAGCTATGACCCATTTCTTTGGCAACTGCAGTCTAGGTAAAGGAAGCCTGATACTTCTGAAACTGCTTCACTTAGAAACAAGTCAGGACAAGACACACTCTGACACCTCTCAGAAAAGGAAATTCCTGATTCACAAGCTTAGGGAATTGATGGGTATTTTGGACATCAGCAAATTAGGACCAATTTGGACTCTTATCTGATCCTCTTTTGCCAGAAGGGAAAACCCTTGAACAGTAGCAAGAAAGGGACAAAAGGAGTTTATGTTAGAGTGAGCACAGCCCTTTTCTGTCTCTTAGCTGTCACTTTGTTCTTTCTATTGTTGGCATGCTATTCTTCTGGAGACATTGTTTAATATACAGATGGTGTCCTACCTCCCTCTCCGTGTGGACTTTGATTTTCATCTCTAGCGGGAAGCAGAGCCTTAATGTAAGTCTCCACTGGGACAAACACTCTTTTTTTTTTTTTTTTTTTGTCATATCTAAAAGTTTTATTTTGTTCTTCTTTTAATATAACTGGTCAATGAGAGAGTCACTTTTTTAATACCATCAAATTTATAATCCCCTGCTTTATTTCTTTTTAAAATTAATTTATTTTTTATTGAAAGATAATTCCTTTATAGAATTTTGCTGTTTTCTGTGAAACCTCAACATGAATCAGCCATAGGTATACATATATCCCCTCCCTTTTGAAACTCCCTCCATACTGAAGAATTTATTTACAGGGCAACAGTGGAGAAACAGACATAGAGAATACACTTATGGACATGGGGAGAGGGGAGGAGAGGGTGAGATGTATGGAAAGAGTAACATGGAAACTTACATTTGCTGTATGGCCCAGGGAACTCAAACAAACACACTTTTGTCCTGTCTTTCTTTCCCTTGTCCTGATTTTTTTCCTGACTGCTGTGCCCTGTTGGACTGGCCTTCCTACACAATTGTAGTGGGAAAGTCAACAGGGCAGATCATTGTTGGGTTTATGGGTCTAAAACATTTGGTGCCACTTTAGTTCATGATATGAAGCTCAAATCAAATTTAAATGGCAGTAGGCTCAGTCTCCACTGACTGAAGTTTAACTCTTTTGCAGAAGTTCTCAGTACCTTGGAGTGGTAACTTTCCTAGCCATGTCTCTGTTTCTTACTTGCCTTGGGAATACTGTCTGTGTAATCAGTGGATAGTAAGTAACAAGCAGAGAGGATTTAGATTCTGTAAGCTTGCCTAAATATCTCTACTTCTTTTCTATTTCCTGTATCTATTATTGGAAGGACTTATTATAAGAGAGACTAATGTTTAGGTATCTATGGCCCACAAGAAGATAAAAGCCTCTAGAATTAAAATATCAAACTTTCAGCAAAATGAGAAAGAGTTTCAGTAAGTAGGATTTTTCTTTCATTTATTCTTACTAGTTGGAGGCCAATCACTCCACAATATTGTAGTGGGTTTCGTCACACATTGACATGAATCAGCCATGGATTTACATGTATTCCCCATCCCGATCCCCCCTCCCACCTCCCTTTCTACCCGATCCCTCTGGGTCTTCCCAGTGCACCAGGCCCGAGCACTTGTCTCATGCATCCAACCTGGGCTGGTGATCTGTTTCACTATAGAAAATATACATGTTTCGATGCTGTTCTCTCGAAACATCCCACCCTCGCCTTCTCCCAGAGTCCACAAGTCTGTTCTATACATCTGTGTCTCTTTTTCTGTTTTGCATATAGGGTTATCATTACCATCTTCTAAATCTCATATATATGTGTTAGTATACTGTAATGGTCTTTATCTTTCTGGCTTACTTCACTCTGTATAATGGGCTCCAGTTTCATCCATCTCATTAGAACTGATTCAAATGAATTCTTTTTAATGGCTGAGTAATATTCCATGGTGTATATGTACCACACAGTAAGTAGGATTTTTTGCACATTTTATTCATGAACTTGAAAGTGCAGAATAGGAAGATTAATGTGATCTCCACTCTTATTCACTATGTAGCCCCCAAATTCTTAAAGACACTACACTTGTTTACTAGTCCCAGAGAAGTATAATGACTGAGTAATGAATTAGGGTTTGGAACTGTGGCATTCAGAAGGGCATGAAATGAATCTGCTTTTGTTGCTCTGGCTCTTATGCTATTGCATCTGCTCTTTCTTTTTGCTGATGTGTGACTCTTAGATGGAGATTGCTCATGTTTTGGATTATATGCTACTCCTCCCTGTATGTGTGCTTTCATCACCATGTCATAAGCTTCAGGTGAAGGAAGAGTTCCATGGAGATATCAAAGAGGACCTTCCCTGTGGGTCTTCCCTGTGAAAAGAGAATCTTCAATAATTAATTGGTCAACAGCTAGGTGTGATTGGGCTGAGGTCTTTCTCTAGTGACACTAACTCTTTATTTAATATAAATGGTAAAACCCCTATTCTCACACTTCTGTGTTCTTTTATCAGGGAAGGGGAATTTTAGAATTTAATGGAATGAGCACTTAACAAGGCATGAGGTTAAACCCTAAAATGCCCTTGTTCTGCTTGCTAATGTAGAAGAAAACATGAATAATCCAAGCTACCTTTTTTCCCCCCTTGTGCTTATTTAACCATGTAAGAGAAGTTTCAAGAGTGCAGGTTTAACACTCAAGTGATTCAGCTGGGGGTACCTCCCACTGCTGCCTCACTTACCTTCCAGTGTCTGCAGTATACAAAAAATGAGTATGGAGAAAAATGCCATCAGTACCGTCAGGATCACACATATATCACATATCCAAGTACTATACAATGGGTATAGGTCATCTGAATCAGTGACTGGAAAAGAGGGAGGATTTTTTAGAAAATGTATTTTTGAAACAAAATGAAATAGAATTGGAAAAGATGCACAAATAAGGGAAACATGTGTAGAGCCCACTTGATAAGAAGATGGAGCATTGATAAACGGAAATCTGCCTTCTAGCCCTCATTTACTTGTATTTTCTGAGCCCAGGTTGTGACAGCACCTCCAGGCTTTATGACAAGATAAGACTTGCTAGTTTGGATGAACTAGGGTGCACGTGCAGTTTGGACTGAGTCTTGAATGCAAACTGTGAAGTTCCATCTCTACTCACTCATCCACAGATAACTGAACACAGACTCTACTTTGTTTTTATACTCTTGGTTAGGAGATATAGAAGCAAAACATTCCAGAAATGTCATAGATATAATACAGTGGGCCTCTGTGAAGGTGGCTAAAACAAAATTATTTGTAACTGCAGCTCAGTGGTGGAAGGCAAAATTTGAATATGCACTGGATATGATCACAATATTGAAGGAGCTCAATCTATTTAAATAACAAATGGACAAACAGTGATAAAAGGGAGTCATCATCATCCAGTTCAAATCTTTAAAGTCTGTCATAGTGATAAAACCCTGGAAGAACAAACTGAAAAGTTAGAGATAGTAGTCTTCATTTCATTAATGCCAAATGTTGTCACTAAAATGTACACTCCAGGAGGTCAGGGTCTTCTCATTTTTTGTTTATTACTGAATCCCCTGTTCTTAGAAATAAGTCTGGCCATTATTAAATATTTGTTGAATGAATTAGAACTACAAAAACAATATTAAGCATAAATCCAAAACAGATTCCAAATAATTTTAGATATTTCAATTATAAGACAGAATCTTATAAAACATTATGCATATTATATTCCCAAAATTAAAATAAACAAGAAATATTAGATAAGTAAGAAATATATGCAGTACAGAAAATGAGACTTGGTACCTGTGGAAAGTAGTAAATAGATGAAATTGAAACATAACATCTAAAATAGAGAATTTGAAGGTGGGTTCCAAAACAGTGTAGTTATATTTCAGGAGGTAACTGATAAACTAAATAAAAGATGGGAAGACACGAACATGAAGAGAAAACAGAAAATAAAAAAGAGAAGGAAAGAGACATATACCATGGAGTAGAAAGTTCTGATTGATAGTTATCTACAGCTGTAAAAAAAAGAGTTAAAGAATGGAAAAAGGGAAGAATTTGAAATAATGGTAGTTGACAATTTTTGAGACCTCATTAAAAAAACACTAATCAGAAAATCAGGGAACCCTAAAAATACCTATTACGAAAAATTTTCTAAATCCCACGGTAAGGTATGTACACGTGTGCACACATGTGCGCGTGCGCACACACACACACAGGCCAAAAAAATTTCTTTAATCAGTCAGAGGATAAAACAGTTCACATTCAAGAGTCACAGTCAAACTGACAGCAGATTTCTGAATAGAATAGAAGCCAAAATAGTGACATAATATATTCAATGCACTGGAAGAAAATAACTTCCAACCTAAAATGCTGTAACTATTGAAATAAAGTTGAGGTAAATGTTGCCAGTCAGAATGTTAGTATTTGTAAAGTCTGAGATGCAAGAAAGAATAAATGTATTTAAAAAACTGTAATTATATAGATAAACTTAAATAAACAATGGTATATAAAGCAATGGTTGTAATAACCTCTTCTGAGGCTTAACTATACACAGCATTAAAATTCCCAACAACCACAATATGTAACTCAACAAGGCTAAATGCTATTGAATTAGTCTAAAGTTGTTTTATCTTCTAATGGTGTTTAAAGTATTAATTCACTTTGGACTTGGTAAGTTAAGCGTATGTGTTACAATTTCTAAGGGAATCACTTAGATAATAGAAATGCTGTATAAATTATATGCCAACTATAAGTGAAAACAGATGGAATTGTTTGAAATTATAAAAATAAAAATGGAATTACTAAAAATATACAACAAAAGTGAATGCAAGAATGGAAACATACATAAAAGAGGATGGTCACAAAATATTAATAAGCACAAAATATTATTAGGGATTTGAAACATCAATAAGCAAAAGGGATAAATGATCCATTTAAATGACAATTATCAACATCAATTTAAACATTAAAATGTAATTATATGATTTTTTGCAAGAAGAATATAAAAACATAAGCACACAGACAAATTTAAATAAAGATTTTTATAAGATTGAGGGTTAAAAAAAATATACAATGCCAACAAAAGATTACCAGTGTAGCTATACTACATTTAACAAAATAGATACTAAGGCAAGAAAGCATTATTACCTACACTGTAATGATTAATATTCTCTTTCATCAGTAACATCTATCAATTTTAAATGAATGTATAACTAGTATGGCTTCAAATTAAAGAAGTCTAAAGAAAAATTGACAAATTACATTATTTATATTCAATGCAATTTTGATATTTTGGACTTAAATTTTTATCATTTTTTAAAATTTACTTTCTATATTTCTCCTATTTCTTATTTCTGTTTCCTGTTTACTGAATTTTTGAAGTACTTTGAGCTTTTTATTGTTGTATTTTAATTTATCTTTTGTGTTTTGAAATTCTATCATTTTACACAGTTTTGTTTATTTTTTCTGTTTCAATGATTGCACTAGGCATTAAAATATACATATTCAACTTTCTACAACTTACTTGGAATCACAATTTTACCACTACAATTAGGTCCATTTAATTATCACTACTTTATGTTGTAATTGTCTTATACATTACGTCTATATCTAGATACATTAAAATCCAGTGCAACAATATTGATTTTTGTTTTCCACTATCAAATGTTCTGGAAGGTTTTTTTGTATGTTTGTTTGTTTTTACTTACCTCCATTACTATGATCTGAATTTTCCTGTCCCTCTCAAAATTTATATGTCAAAATCCTAACACCGAATGTGATGGCATTAGTAAGTGTAGCTTTGGGGAAGTCATGAGGTTGGAACCTTCATGAATAGGATTAGGGTTATTATAAAGGAGACCACACTAAGTTCCCGGGGCCCTTGTGCCATGTTAGGACATAGTGAAAAGGCGCCAGCTGTGGAACACGAAGAAGACCCTCACTAGAATATGATCATCCTGGCACTTTAACCTTTGACATTTCAGCTTCCAAAACTGTAAGAAATTAATTTCTATTGTTTATAAGCTGCCAGATCTGTGGCGTTTTATTATAGTAGCCTCAATGGACTAAGACCAAGCCAGTGATTTCCAGTGATGGTATCTTTGTCCAGAGTCAATTCATAGGACAACATAGAGAGAAATAGCCAATGGTTTTTCAAGAACTCAAGAGAAGGACATAATAGATTTATCCAACTATTTACCATTTCTCTTGTGCTCTGCTTAGTCACTCAGTCGTGGCCGACTCTTTGTGACCCCATGGACCATAGCCCACCAGGCTCTACTGTCCATGGAGATTCTCCAGGCAAGAATACTGGAGTGGGTTGCCATGCCCTCCTCCATGGGATTTCCCCAACCCAGGGTCTCCTGCATTGCAGGTGGATTCTTTACCAGCTGAGCTATACAGGAAGCCCACCATTTCTCTTACTCTTCCTTAATCCCTAATGTTCATATTTCCTTCTGGTATTATTTCCCTTCTGTTTGAAAAAAATTTTTAAGCAATGCTTCTCAATAGCTAACCTGAAACTAATGGTGTGTAGGTACATGATAGATAGATGATAGATAAATATGTAGATGTTAGAAAGTTAGATAAATAGATAGATACATAGATAGTTATTACAGCATGTAAATCATAGTCTGACATCAGTTTTGTACAGTCTTACATAGTTTTACTACTTTCTAATTAACTTCATAGGATTGGCCTTTGTGTTCATCTTTGTAAGGATTTGAGACTTGGGTTTATAAATTGAGGTGCAAATGGTTTATACATACCTGGACATGCAAATAGTTTATATATAACTGGAGATGCAAATGATTTATAACTGGAGATGAAAATGTGCTTTGTTTGTGGGCAATTAAGAAATATGTAGTAGATTGGGAAAAGCCCTAGCAAATAATAAAGGAATTCTTTTGTTTACTTTGACAGTCATTGTTCTACATAAATATTTCCCAGTGATTGCAACTGATGAAAAGTATTGCTAAATTCTCAGATATTAGCATCATAAGGCATATGGCATAGTATAATTGTACTTCTAAATGACACCTAAATATATAGTAAAGAGAGTTAAGAGAAAACTTTCAATAGTTTTGAAACTGAGTAGATAATAAAAACAAGCAAAAATTTACATTTTAATTTTTTCATTAATTTTTCAAAGAAGATCTCTAACTCAAAACTGCTTATGAATCATGATTTGGAGTCAATCTATAGGTAGCATCAATAATTGGGTTTTACAATGGAAAAAGATATATAAACGTGTAACTAAATCACTTTACTGTACAGCAAAAAGTAACTTAACATTGTAGATCACCTATAGTTCAATAAAATAATTTTTTTAAAAAAATTGGGTTTTGTCCAAGTGCCCCTCCACAGATGATTGGTTTAAGAAGATGTGAGATACACACACACATACACAGGAAAGTTACTCAACCATAAAAAAGAACTAAATATTGCCACTTGCGGCAAGATGGACAGACCTACAGAATATCATATAAAGTGAAATCAGACAAAGACAAATACTATGTGATATATGTGGAACCTAAAAAAATACATATGAATATATATATATATAAAACAGAAACAAAGACAAAGAGAACAAACATGGTTACCAAAAGGTAAAAAGGAGGCAGGAGAGAGATAATTTAGGAGTGTGGGACTAACATATACAAACTACTACACATAAAATAAATAAGCAACATGGATTTAGCCTACAGCACAGGGAGTTATTAATATATTCAATATCTTATAATAACCTACAATGAAAAATAATTTTGAAATGTATATATATAAGCTAATTACTTAGCTATATACCTGAAGCTAACACAACACTGTAAATCAATAACACGTCAAAGAAATAACAATTGGGTTTTTTAAGTATGTGCCTGGATTTGATAAATTTGGATGAAATGGCTATAAGGCCTGAAGGAATGTATATTTTCCCTTGGAACACAAGCAAACATGACCATAAGTGGTGGCAGAAATACAGCTATCAGTACAGCCTAAAACTCTGGGCCTCAGACATTTCAGGGAGCAGAATCTAAAGCCTCTGGCATGTCACCTAAGCCCCAACTCCTTATCCTGTTGCTTTTACAAAGATCACCCAGCTTTATTTAAATACTACTAATAACAAGGGCACCAGGCAAGAGAGACCTGTTTCATAGTGCCGTTTACCTCCATTCTTGAATATCAAGTAGATAGGGGAGATGCCAGCATGTATCAGGAAAGGGATACAGTCTGAAAAGAGAACGAACCATCTGTTCTGTGAAACTGAAAAAAAAAAAGTCAAAGAGAAAGAGAGTTAGGAAGATAGGCCTTTGGGGATACATTGGAATAACAACAAACATTCTGGTTACAGGAAACTTTGGAAAGGTCTCATTGCTATATCTACTCATGTGTGTTTAGCCTATGTCAGAACTCAGGCACAAAAATTAGGAGTTGGGTTGAAGTTGGGCTTACAGACATTTACATTGAAGATAGAGAAGGGTTAGGAAGAATTACCTCCCTCTGCACAATGCAGCACATGATCAGCCTTGAAATAAGATCTAGAAAGGGTAGGGGCCTGGTTACTATAACCTTGTAAATGCTTAAGGGTCTAAAGTTTATAGAATCAACAAAGTGGTACTTTGCGGAAATTCTGAATTAGCTAACAGGACAAAAGTACCTTGGAAGCCAAGAATTTAACAGATGTAAGAGCCTTAAGGTAAAAATGAAAGCCCCTCCCCTACAGCATCTCTGTCATTTAGCTACTTAATCTTTGCTTGAATAGTCATGTACTAAGAAGCTTACAACAATGTAAGATCATTTCAAGACTAGACAACTCTTCTTATTAAACCATGAGTTCCTACAGCAAGCAAGATGAAAAAGATTCATTTATTGATTCTTAACATTTCTACAGGAAAATGACAAGGTTGTTGGGTAATCCTGAAATACACTATGCAAGGAACAAATAACTGAATGCTTGGCTTAGAATAGAAAAGGTCCAGAAAGTGTTTGCTTTTATTTTTGCCTTAGTTCTTTGTTTTGTTTTTTAAATCACAAATACCAGAAATTACCAAAAAGAAAGTTCCAAAAGGAAGAGTTTTCTCATGTCACCCTAGAAGTAAACTCTACAAGGGCAAAGACTTTTTGGCTTTTTCCTTGTACTTTATTGTCAATGTCTAGAACAGTACCTAGTATCTAGGAGAGGTTTAATATAAATATGTTGAATAAATAAGTCAATTTTGTAATAAGCCAGTGACCTCCCCCTCATTGTAAAATAAGCAAAGCATAACCTTGATAAGACACAACATCAACATGAAGACAAGCATGGTGGCTGGAGCAAAGTGCTTGACGTTTGAAACATCTGGGTTCCAATCTTGCCTCTATATTTATAGGTCATTTGAACTTGAACAAGTCGCTTAAAAACTCTGCTCCTTAATTTCTTCATCTAAAGAATAATTATAATAAATAGAGCCTACCTTATAGGAATGTTTGGGTAAGTTAGTAAGTGGTTTACTACTTATTGTTGGTTGCATCGGTTGACATATGATAAATACTCATTCAAGGTTATAGAGGGATTTATGAATTAAGTAGAAGCCTGGACAAGTTGAATCCTATGTTCTTTTTTAGCCTTGTATTTCCTGAGTCATAGGTAAGTCTCATTTTCATGACAGCTCTCAGAAGGAACCTGTCTTGTGAACTGTGTTTGTGTCATTTTTTCACCATATATCAGATAATCTCCCAAAGTCTCTTGATCCATCTCTTCCTTCTTTCAGAAAAGCCTAGAAGGTATGACAGCTTCTTTCTCTCAGAAAGTCTAAAGTATTTGAGGTCATAAGCAGTCACTTCTATTATTCATCTTGCATGGTCTGAAGTTCCTAAGGTCAAAGTCATTCTCCAACATATCTGATAACTTCAACTGCCCTCTGTTTTCAGTTCACTTAAATTAAGCCTCCATTTCCTACTTCTAATGGGGGGAAAAGAGTGTATGTTCAGGTTAATTTATAGGAAGAGAAAAAGTGGAGTTGAGAGCAAACTGAGAAGGGACAAAAATCTGGGTATTGGTCCATATGTTTTTCTTTTATTCTTGTTATCAGGTAAAATATTCTGAACCATTCTAGTGATAAGTTTAAAGATCCATGGCTGCCTATGGGAAAGGACAGATTATTATCATTAAGATTTCAGAAAATGGCCCAAGTGATGGGAAACAGTATCTCTGAAAGGACCAGGAGATTTTGGTAGTGCTAGACACTATAGCAGCAGCAGTGCTGGAGAATCACATAAGGAGAGAAGATGGCAGCCTAACCCAATATAACTCAAGACATTGAGACCGTCTTTGACAGAGGAGTGGGATACATTGAGGTGTGGGTTTATAATTTTGTATGAGCCTTCCCTGGGCATTTGATATCAGGTAAATAAGGGGTGACTTCAGAGCTTTTTACCTTTCCTGGGTAAAATACAGTTTATGCTGAAACACAAAAGAGCAAGTAAAATGATCAGATATATCAGGAGGTATAAGTTCTCACATAACATCCCCGCACACTTTGATTTGAACAGGATATCTGAAAGAGAGAGAAAGATGTGATAAGCAGGGCAGTGGTATCACAAGCCTCCATGGGCATAGACTACTGCTGCTAAGGAAGCAGGACCCCCTCTCAAGGCCCCCATTACACTATGTACTATGTACCAGGCTCAGATGAAGGCTACTGTCCTATGAAGCTGGAGTGGGGCATAGACTAAAATTAGGCAATTTAGGTGCCAAGGATGGGGCAGGCTTGGATTGGACGGGGGAATAACTTCCTACTTTTTTCCTTTTAATTCTAGGGGACAAATCATGAAATGAAAAAAATTATAGGACAGGGACCTGGGCATGACAATACATGTAACATTTGGGGTTGCCAGTGGCCATGGAACTAGATCAGGACATGCCTCAGTGAAATTTTATAAAGTTTCAAAAACTGCAAAATCTCTGAAATTCTAGAAATAAAACTGAGTCGCCTAACATTCAGTGTTTAAATTCTCTCTAGTTTAGGACTGACATGATAAAACTTCCCCTAGGAAAGAAAACCTAATATCCTTCTCAAAGTATTTTGTAAAGCTATGAATTGCTCAGTGGAAATAAATCAAGGAAGTCCTCGAACTCCCCAAAATGCATAAAAGTGTAATGCCAGCATTTGCCCCATCATTACTATCAACTACCAGTGACCTGAAGTTGTGGTTTAATTGCTGTTGTGTCTGACTCTTTTGCGACCCCATGGACAGAAACCCCAATTCTAGCTATTACAGTGGCATATGGTCACCAAGTGAAATATTATACAGTATCAGTCTCTTCGGCAGTTAGCTGTGGCAATTAATATTAAGTCAATGGGAGAGAACTGGAGTGATAGATGCAACTTCCAAATGTGAAAGGAAATTGCTTTTTTCCTGCTTCTTCCCTTTCTACATCCCCAAGACTTGGGATAAAGTTGTAATGATGAAAATCAGACCTAATCATGCAAGGAGGACTAGAACCTTTGAGGCTGCAAAGCAGCAAGGTAGAAAGAACCCAGGTATCTGAGTATCTCAAGGAGTATAGAGAGCCTCGTAAACTATTTGACTATTTCTGTTGTGTTTGAACTACTGCTGGGGATGGTAATCTTTCTGTATAAGAGTTGAACTGTTGTTCTAACTAAATGGGCCTTTTCTCTCCTTCTGTCATTTCCATCCACCTTGACTTCTTTGGGGCCTGTACCTAGTCACTGGCTGAAGCACAAAGGACACAACTCATTGTGTTTACCTCTGACTTCCCTGATCACACTTACCCTTTGTCAGAAAAAAAAATAGCCTTGCTTAGATCATAGGTACTCACCATGTGAACTGGGCCCCAATCTTAGATTTGTCACTTACTGGTTGCTGGATATTTACTAACTGTTCTGTATATCTATTCATAAGGTGATAATAAAGACCACTTGTGGCATCCGTAATTGTTAAGTCAATCTGTTTTGCATTTTGCTTTATGTCTTGTAAAGCCATTTCATTTGTAATATTTCATTTCAAATTCAAAATGCCATCTATCTATGCTATCATCTCCAAACGAGAAAAATGAGTGGTCTTAAAGGTTAAGTGGATCTAGAAATCTAGAAAGAGTAAATATAGCACTCAAATAATAAAGTTCACAAGGCTAGAAAATAGTGGATCTAGCATTTGAATGACATATAATTTTTGAAGCCTTAACATGTTAAACAGAGTAAGGGCTCTTTATCTAATTAATGTAATTATTTCCATTTAAAAAAATATCCCCTTTAACATCTTATGTTTTCCCTGCTCCCGGGAACTTAATAAAGTTTAAATATTACATGTCTAGAGCAGTTTGTAGTTTATAAAGCAATTTCACATTTATTTATTTCAGTCAGTTTTATCTTTCGCCTGTCACATAGATGAAAACAGTTTCTCCTTGATAGAGCCAAGCCGCAAGCACTCACCTGGTAGGATAACACCTGCCCTTTTCTCTTGACCAGTGACTGGATTACAAATGCAGCAAGTGACAGGACTGTGGGTGCTGTTTTTGAGAAGAACACTCATCTTCAGGTGCAATAATCCAGCTCCATCCACTGAGGAGGACTTTGATGAGTATGGAATTACGTTTCCCCTGCTGTCTCTCCACTCCATCTGGGGTGATGGGAACCACCCTCCCGAATTACACTCCAGCATGAGCCCTTTTGTGTCAGGAACATGAACATTAATCTGTACATCCAAGCCTAGAGCTGAAGGAGAAGACAGAAATACTATTATATTTATTGTTGTGGACTCAAAAGCTGAAACATAGTTTCCTCTGATTCTCTGTGGTCTGTTATATACACCGTAAGTTTAATATGGATGGGCAAATTAGGGCAAGGGTAATACTCTAATCCGGGAGTATATCAATATCAATAACCTCAGATATGCAGATGACACCACCCTTATGGCAGAAAGTGAAAAAGAACTAAAGAGCCTCTTGATGAAAGTGAAAGAGGAGAGTGAAAAAGTTGGCTTAAAGTTCAACATTCAGAAAACTTAGATCATGGCATCCAGTCCCATCACTTCATGGCAAATAGATGGGGAAACAGTGGAAACAGTGGATGACTTTATTTTTCTGGGCTCCAAAATCACTGCAGATGGTGATTTCAGCCATGAAATGAAAAAACGCTTACTCCTTGGATGGAAAGTTATGACCAACCTAGACAGCATGTTAAAAAGCAGAGACATTATTTTGTCAACAAATGTCCATCTAGTCAAGCCTATGGTTTTTCCAGTAGTCATGTATGGATGTAAGAGTTGGACTATAAAGAAAGCTGAGTGCCGAAGAATTGATGCTTTTGAACTGTGGTGTTGGAGAAGACTCTTGAGAGACCCTTGGACTGCAAGCAAATCCAACAAGTCCATCCTAAAGGAGATCAGTCCTGAGTGTTCATTGGAAGGACTGATGTTGAAGCTAAAACTCCAATACTTTGGCCACCTGATGTGAAGAGCTGACTCATTTGAAAAGACCCTGATGCTGGGAAAGATTGAGGGCAGGAGGAGAAGGGGATGACAGAGGATGAGACAGTTGGATGGCATCACTGACTCAATGGACATGGGTTTGTGTAGATTCCAGGAGTTGGTGATGGACAGGGAGGCCTGGCGTGCTGTGGTTCATGGGGTTGCAAAGAGTCGGACATGACTGAGCAACTGAACTGGACTGAACTGAATATTTCAATCCAAATCCAGGATAGCAGGGCACTAAAAGTATGAACCATAGAAGAAAAGATTATCATTATGTCTATAATCCATAAATTAGACTTTACAGTGGTTAATAATTTCTGTCCATCAAAACACAACAGGTAGAAGGTGAAAAAGCAAGTTATAGACTAGGAGAAGATGTTCATGATACATTTGAGAAAGAATCTGAGTCCAAAATAAATTTTTTAAATACTATAAATCAATAAAACAGCAAACCTGGTTGTTAAGATTAGGAAAGATTTGAAGCATTTGATTTTATACATATATATATATACATATATATGTGTGTATATATATCTTCAGATGGTCAACAAATACATGCAAAGATGCTCAACATCACCAGCTATCAGAGAAAGGCAAAGTAAGATCTCAATGAGATACCACTTTACCCCCAACAGAATGTCTACATGTTTACAATGCACAGGACTGGGACCAGCATTACCAAGGGACAGGGGATGGCAGAGGTCTTCTACACAGTTGGCTCCAGAGAACTAAATGGGTCAATCTCTGTGGAAAATTATTAGTATCTACTAACATTAAGCATATACTTATGACCCAGCAATTTCACTCCTAGTTAACAATGTAAGAGAAATGAGTATTAATGTCCACCTAAAAGGATTTTCAAGAATATTCATGGCAGTGTTATTCATTAATAGCCCCAAACTGAAAATAACCCAAATGTTCGGTCATAACATAGACTACTACAAAGAAATACAGAAGAAGAAACTTCTGCTAGTTACAACATAAATGAATGATGGTGAGCAGGTAATGGTAATCATAAATATTAAGCATATGTTTTCACTTATATCAAGTTCTAGAAGAGGCAAACTCATCTATGGTGATAGAAGTTAAAGGACTATTTCCCTCAGTAGGAAGAGAATGGCATTAACTACGAAGGAGCAAGATGGAACCATCTGGGTAATATCTTCATCTGAGGGGCAAGTTCATGGGTATCCCAATATATAAAAATTCACTGAGCTGTACTTTAAGATTTGTGCACTCTACTGTGTGTAAAGCATACCTCAATACAAAAAGAAAAATATTTTTTAAAAATCCAAAGCTAAAACCAAATTCCACTAGGTATCCCCATCTCTATAGAGGCTATTTTGAAATTTGCATCACTCTGAGCATAGAAATGGAATCAATTTATTTGGAGGAGTAGATAAGTATACAAATAATAAATACAACTTAAAAATATTAATGGTGTGCTCAGAGTAGTAATGATGATGCAGTATTTTGAACCAATTTTTCTGCTGAAGACAACCCAAAGGTGGATGAAATAACAAAAACTCATCCCCTAAGATTTTCTCGAATGTCTAACAAGACAGAGAAATTACAAGATTTGAACAGGTAAAGGGCTTCCCTGATAGCTCAGCTGGTGAAGAATCCTCCTGCATTGCAGCAGATTCCGATTTGATTCCTGGGTAGGAAAGATCCCCTGGAGAAGGGATGGGCTATCCATTCCAATATTATTGGGCTTTCCTGGTTGCTCAGATGGTAAAGAATCCACCAGCAATGCAGGAGACCAGGGTTCAGTATCTGGGTTGGGAAGATCCCCTGGAGGAGGGCATAGCAATCCACTCCAGTATTCTTGCCTGGAGAATCCCCATGGACAGAGAGCCTGGCAGACTACAGTCCATGGAGAGGTAATGGATTGGAATTCAGGGAGGGTATAGCCATTTCTGCCTCTGGTCATAGCTTGTCAGGAAAGTAACTCATGACCTTGGGTTTTTGTTTTTGTGTTGTTGTTGTTTTTTTTTTTTTTTAAGAGAACTTCTGGGAGTAAAAGAGAAAGGATTGGAAACTAGAGGCCCAGGAGGGTGAAGATCCTGGTATATTAACCCCACTCCATACCCATATAGATATCATATAGTTATTGGCCTTTCCCCTGGAGACCTTTTCTGATTACCTAGAGGCAATTTGAAAATAATGAGCAGCTTGGAGTTCCCTAAAAGTAGAAGAGGCCCTTCATTAAAGGAGTTTGGCACCTATCAACACAGAAATTTAGAGTTCATACTGATGCAGGAGAATAAACTGTACCCCATGCTGAAAGAAATATCAGTTCTCTCCAAATTTCTCTGTCAATTTAATGAAGTCTAATTAACAGCCCTTTTCATCATACAGGACTGGAATGCAAAAGTAGGAAGTCAAGAGATACCTGGAGTAACAGGCAAATTTGACCTTGGAGTACAGCATGAAGCAGGGCAAAGGCTAACAGAGTTTTGGTCAGAGAATCCACTGGTCATAGCAAACACCTTCTTCCAACAGCAAAGAGAAGACTCTACACGTGGACTTCACCACATGGCCAATACTGAAATCAGATTGATTATATTCTTTGCAACCAAAGAGGGAGAAGCTCTATACAGTCAGCAAAAACAAGACTGGGAGCTGACTGTGGCTCAGATCATGAACTCCTTATTGCCAAATTCAGACTTAAATTGAAGAAAGTAAGGAAAACCACTAGACCATCCAGGTATGACTTAAATCAAATCCCTTATGATTATACCGTGGAAGTGACAAACAGATTCAAGGGATTAAATCTGATAGAGAGAGTGACTGAAAACTATGGATGGAGGATTGTAATATTGTACAGGAAGCAGTGATCAAAATCATACCCAAGAAGAAGAAATGCAAAAAGGCAAAATGATTTTCTGAAGACACCTTACAAATAGCTGAGAAAAGAAGACAAGTTAAAGGCAAAGGAGAAAAAGAAAGATATATCCATGTAAATACAAAGTTCCAAAGGATAGCAAGGAGAGATAAGAAAGCCTTCCTAAATGATCAGCGCAAAGAAATAGAGGAAAACAACAGAAAGGGAAAGACTAGAGATCTCTTCAAGAAAATTAGAGATTACCAAGGGAACATTTCATGCAAAGATGGGCACAATAAAGGACAGAAGATATGGACCTAACAGAAGGAGAAGATATTAAGAAGAGGTGGCAGGAATACACAGAACTATACAAAAAAGATCTTAATGACCCAGATAACCACAAAGATATGATCACCCACCTAGAGCCAGACATCCTGGAATGTAAAGTCAAGTGGGCCTTAGCATCATTATGAACAAAGTGAGTGGAGGTGATGGAATTCCAGTTGAGCTCTTTCAAATTCTAAAAGTTGAGGCTGTGAAAGTGCTGCACTCAATATGCCAGCAAATTTGGAAAACTCAGCAGTGGCCACAGGACTGGAAAAGGTCAGTTTTCATTCCAATCCTAAAGAAGGGCAATGCCAAGAATGCTCAAACTACTGCATGATTGCACTCATTTCACATGCTGGCAAAGTAATGCTCAAGATTCTCCAAGCCAGGCTTCAATAGTATGTGAACTGTGAGCTCCAGACATCCAAACTGGATTTAGAAAAGGCAGAGGAACCAGAGATCAAATTGCCAACATCCATTAGGTCATAGAAAAACCAAGATAATTCCAGAAAAACATCTACTTCTGCTTTATTGATTAATACTACTTCTGCTTTATTAAGTCAAGGCCAAAGCCTTTGACTGTGTAAATCATGACAAACTGTGGAAAATTCTTAGAGATGGGAATACCAGACCATCTTACCTGCCTCCTGAAAAATATGGATGCAGGTCAAGAAGCAACAATTAGAACCAGACATGGAACAACAGACTGTACAACAAAGAAGTACATTGAGGCTATATATTGTCACCCTGCTTAGTTAACTTATATACAGAGTACATCATGCGAAATGCTGGGCTGGATGAAGCACAAGGTGGAATCAAGATTGCTGGGTGAAATATCAATAACCTCAGATATGCAGATGACACTACCCTTATGGCAGAAAGCAAAGAGGAACTGAAGAGCCTCTTGATGGAAGTGAAAGAGAAGAGTCAAAAAGCTGTCTTAAAACTCAACATTCAGAAAACTAAGATCATGGCATCTGGTCCCAGCACTTCATGGGAAATAGATGGGGAAATAATGGAAATAGTGACAGACTTTATTTTCTTGGGCTCCAAAATCACTGCAGATGGTGACTGCAGCCATGAAATTAAAAGACACTTGCTCCTTGGAAGAAAAGCTATGACCAACCTAGACAGTATATTAGAAAGCAGAGACATTACTTTGCTGACAAAGGTCTGTGTCTAGTCAAATCATGGTTTTTCCAGTAATCATGTACAGATGTGAGAGTTGGACCATAAAGAAAGCTGAGTGCTGAAGAATTGATGCTTTTGAACTGTGGTGTTGGAGAAGAGTCTTGAGAGTCCTTTGGACTGCAAGGGGATCAAACCAGTCAATCCTAAAGGAAATCAGTCCTCAATATTCGTTGGAAGGACTCATGCTGAAGCTGAAACTCCAATATTTGGCCACCTAGTGGGAAGAACTGACTCCTTGGAAAAGATCCTGATGCTGGGAAAGATTGAAGGTGAGAGGAAAAGGGGATGACCAAGGATGATATGGTTGGATGGCATCACCAACTCAATGGACATGAGTCTGAGTAAGCTCTGGGAGTTGGTGATGGACAGGGAAGCCCGGCGTTTTACACTCCATGGGGTTGTAAAGAGTTGGGCATGACTAAGTGACTGAACTGAACTAAATTAAAAGCCCCCAAAATATAAGTGTGTGTCCACATGTTTGTGTGAGTATATGTGTGATTTGACAACCCGATGCTAAAATTTTATACACAGACACACACTCGGACATGCATGAAATTACATATGTAGTAATTTATTTAAATAATTAAATAGAGTATTACTTGCTTATCAAAAGGTTGAAAACAACCTATATGTCCTTTAATAGGATATGGGTAAAATAATTCTGAATCAGCCACGCAATGGAAAACTTTGCAACCATGAAAGGACTAGGAAAAAAGATCAAAAACTGATATGACTTCAGTTTACACTATTAAGTTAAAAAAACAAGTTGCAAAACAAAGTATATACTGTATTAGCATTTAGAAAGAAGATATGGATATATAAATATTTATATAAGGATAAATACTTGCATGTCTATATGTTTGCAAGGACATATACATATGTATGTATACGCACATTATGCACATATATAAATAAGTAAACTATCTCTGGAAGTGGTTCAGGGTAGTGTTACCAAGGAAACGTGGAGATGACTTTTTTTGTCCTTACCTGCTACCCTCAGATGCATGATGGCCTCTTCAGAGGTCACCATCTTTAAGAAACAGTGGTACTGTCCCCATCAAGAACACTGACATTATGGATCCTGAGGGTGACTTTGCCTTCTCCTAGGGTGTCCTCAGGAGTACCGTGTGATTCATATAGTTGTAAGTGCTTTTTCCAGAAACTGCTTCCCCATCCTTGTACAGGCAAACCAGCTGGGAACAGTGCTCATGAAACCAGCCCACCCCATGCGCTCTGCACTCTGGTGGGGACAGCTGGCAGCTGAACTCAGCATGCCCACCCACCAGAGCCACCTGGTGGCTCCTGGAGCTGCTCACAGTGAACTGCTCTGCGCAGAAAGTCAGAGATCAAGGATTTATTCTGAAGCCCACAGGAGAAAGCTTTACCTGGGTCCCTCTGCTCTGGACACATTGGCCTAACTCCTAGTTCTTGATGCCAAGTCCTTTCCGATTGTAGAACTTTGCTCTCAAAGATACCTTCACACTGACAGCAGTGCTCTTCTTTCACACCCTCCCACCCCTGCTTCCTTCTTAATTCTCAGGTCCCAGCTTCGATGTCAACTTCGTAGGGAAAACTTTTATCACCACCCACTTAACATTTCCCCTAGTCATGTCTTCCTAGCACTTATTATTACTGATATTTTAAATTCCTATCTTATTTCCTCTTATAACCAACTAATATGTAAGCTGTACAACAACAGAGTCTCTATCTTTTAAAAAATGCTCTGTATTATCCCCAGTGCATAAAACATTGCCTGAACATGGGAGGTACCTCATAAATATTTAATAAAGGAATGTGAATAGCTCACACCATTGAGAGGCAGGATATGGACCACTATAGCTGAATAACAGCCTTTACTTATCAAATACACCAGCTGCTTTTTTCAGTATCAGTTTTTGGTGCATTAAAGATGGCCACAAATTTTCTGATGCTCCATCCCTGAACAGAAAGTGCCTATGTCCCCTCCTTTTAAAACTGTCCTCTGATACTGTTTGCTCAATAGAACATGGCAGAAGACTACCTGTAATCATTCCTGGATTTGTCTTAGGAATGAGCAGGTCTCATTCCTCTTTTTTTTTTTTTTTTCTCATTCTTTCTGGAAGCCATCAGTAGCCATATACGAAGTCTGATGAGCCTGAGACCATCATAACGGAAAGGCCATGTGTTAACACGCCAGTTGACAGTGCCAGGGGATCCCAGCCTTCCAGCCTACTCTGCCAAAATGCTAGACATTTGAATGAAGCCACCTTGAGCCCGTTGGACCACTCTGCCCACAAGCTGAATATATGAAGAGATCTCAGTCTATCACATGGAACACTGAACATTTCCTTCAGTGTATTTTATCTTCATCATTTTCCCTTATAGATGTAACATACCATGAAAAAGAAATGGATAACCCTACCTGAGGGGAGTACTACCATTTGTAAGAGGAGAATGGCTACAGAGTATCCAGATACATAGGAAAATGCAAGCTCCATCACACCTGGAAAATGAAATAGCAATTGTGGGTAACACAGGAAAACAATAAACAGAGACAATTCTGAAATCCTGCCTTTTGAGAGAATTCTCTTTGACGTGCCACTGAATAACTTAGCCAAACCACAGGTGTCAGACCCACTGAGATTAGGTCTTTTCCTCTTGCTTTCCTTTGCTTTTACTGTGACTCATGCCTTCATTAGATGACTACTATGGAGGGCAGCTGTGGTAGACAAAAGCATAAACAGTGTACAGAACTGAGCTACGCACATCCCAGATTCACTTGGCCTCAACTGCATCTTGGCTTAAGCCACTCCCTCAATTCAGAGCCCTGGCTGCTGCCTCTGATGTTGCCTCACTTCCTAATGGAAACACTCATGTGCCTTCTGCTGTGGGCAACAGGCCAGTTTTGGCAAAACAGTCATAATTCCTCTATTACAGACAGGGTCTGCCTGGATCTGCGACCTTCTGGCTCCACCCACTACTTCCACATTCAAAGGAAATGCCACATCAGAGGTAGGACCTGGACTCCCCAGTAGCTGCCCAGAGGACCTGCAGAAAAAAGCTCAGCTATAAAAGTCTGCTAACTGCCTGGCAGAAAGTCTTGGATCAATCAGATACAAGAAATAAGAAGATTTTTTTTTCTTCTTCCAATATTATACTCAAACATGTGGAAACCTGATCCGTGATAACACTAGGACTGCAAACTGAAGAAAGAATTGCTGTTCTGTGAATGGTGCTGAGACAATGCACAGGAAAGCAGAGCCTTGGAATCTCCCTTCATACCACACACAGATCAAAGACACGAATGTGAAAACCAAAGCTATGCAAATATTAGACCACTTTGTAATAGACTCTTTATATAATTGGGATATGAACAAATTCCTCAACCCGAATAAAATGATGGCAAATGTTAGATTCAACTTCATTAAAGTGTGTTTATATCAAAAGATATAAAGAAAGCAAAATGACAAGTCCTGATAAAGAAAACATTTACAACTACTAGAGCTCAAAAGGCTCAATATCGAAAATATATTAATTAATCCTTGCCATTCGAATTGCTGGTTGTCTTTTAAAAAAGACAAATCTTTCCCTACTTAGAGAGACTATCCAATGTTCATTAAGTAACTTGGACAACACAAAGATTACACTTTTCAGATTCCTTACAGTCAGGTGAGCTATAGGACTGATTTCTGGTCAATGCGATATAAATAGAACTATAAAGAACTTACTTTAATCCCTAAATTCAGAAGAGAAACCTTCCCTCCCTCTTTACAGCCAGACTGAAGCCCATCCTATGGCTATACCTAAGATAGAACCTGGACCTTGAAGTGAGAGTCACAGGCTGAAGATGGAGCAGAAAGTAAAATAGAAGCTTGGTCCTTAACTTTATGAAGCTGTCTCTTGGAAACTAACTTTGGTCTTCTTTTACCTCATTTAATGATGAAACATGTCTTTTTACTTAAATGGATTGCAGTTACATGGTTGTTCAGTTTACTGTTATTCTTTATAATGCAAATATATTATAAATAATATTTATATGAATTAAATATTTATCTTTAAAGTTTTCTTAAAATGAAAGACCAAAGGCAAGCATTTCAAGACTGGTAAGCCAGCTTTCCAAAATTGCTTGAAGACCTACGTCCCTTCCAGATACTTTGAATGTATCTCACCCACTCTTTTTTTTTTTTTTTCACATAAAACATTTTAGATTTATATTTTTAAATAGCCAAATAAAACAGAACATCAAGTCGCAGAACACATGTATTTATATTAATTCAAATGTCCAAAGTACAATATAGTGGCATCTCTTTAACAGTTCATATAATTTGAGTTCATATAATTTATACACACACAAGCATATAGACAAATACTAGTCTCCTAGAACAAAGGCTGAAGAAGTTACTCAGACATTTTGGCATTGACACCTACATATTTATGGCAACAAATAATGATGGCTTTAAACTTTCAATAAGATCTTTTGTACAAGGATAAGAGATGTACAGAATGGAAAGAAGACAGTCAAACAAATGCACTTTACTGTACTATTTATCTAATACCATATGCAATGTGGCACTGCTCAGCAAATTTGATCAGAACTGTCTATTTACTCTGGTCTGCAATGATAACATGAACCGAAGTATCCCCAAATCTAACTTTACTTTGTGCTTTATAAACAACTGCTGCTTGGTTTTTCCTTCTGCATCTTTTAAAAATGAACACTTTTCTTTAACATAACTCAACTTTGGTCCCAATAAGTTAGTAAAATCTCTAATACCTAAAATTTAGCTTTTCTTTCAAGAATCCTGAGTGAAAGGACAATGTCAGTCACGTCGCCTCCAGGCCAGCTTTGAAATTATCAGTGGTCTCACCCACTCTTAAACACACACATATAGGCTAAGAATCACTGAAATTATATCTTACATGTGTGTGAGGTTTATATTTATGATTTATAAGAAGTCGTGAAGCATATTTATATACGCAAATATGTATATATAAAGTGAATCACCTCATTACAATTTTGTTTTAATTCTCAGAGACTTAGTTACTTAAGGCACAATTTCGGCTTCTACTCTATCTAGAAATGGAACAATTAGTTTAGTCTGTTTTAGAGATACCTTGAACAGAGTCAATTTTTTTTATTACTATCATCAATCCAAAGGAATGAGTAGCACACACTTGTTGGTACTCAGTATACATAGAGTTATTTCTAAGCTCATTTCTAGTGGAAGTTGAAATAAGTCTACTCTTTAAAATACTAGAGACCTACTGGACTTATAATTTTCTTAACCTCTAAAGCAAATTACTCTCAAGGAAAGAAGTGAAAAAGGAGCAAAAACAAAAACAAAGAAAAATTAACATCAAAACAAAACCCAGACAGGGTAAAAAGGACCTAAGGTCAAAAACACTGGATAGCTTTATATGCAGCTTATATAGTGAAGCAAAGGAGTAATGAAAGAAATAAGCCAAATAGAAGCATCTCAAATTTTCTCATTTACCTTTCCCCAAAATAAAAGACAGATCTAAGAAAGACTCCAGGCTCTTCAGAAAGGACCTCACCCAAATGCCTGGATCAGCTGGGCTCTTGCTGTCCCCAAAACCAAGCAGATGTGCTGTAGTCCTGGCAACCCGCAGGACTTTCTATAAGAACCCCAACAGATGCCTGTGTGCTGCAGCTTATTTTCCCGGCATAAAATACATATTCCCCTCACAAAGGAAATGCGAAGGTGGCAGCCTCACCCAGTGTGTAGGACTGCTCGTCCAAACTCATTTCACCATTAGGATGCAACAACAATTCTCAAACAAGCACAGGTTTCAACTTGACTCGCCTCCCTTTGAAAGTAAAGCATGAAACAATGTTTATTATGTAGCATGTCATTTGGATCAATTTAAACTATCTATGAAGGAGAAATAACACTATAATGTCTAAGGAATATTATATAAGGGAATATTGTGACTGTAGTCTTTGAAAATGGAAATAGGAAGGATCTTCCTTATCTTGATAAAGGCTATCTTTAAAAATCTCCAAAAACATTATTTTTAATGAGAAAAAAATCTTTGCAATCTTTCTCTTTTAACTCTGGCACAGTCTTAGTAATTTTTTTTTTTAATCTGTCTCCTCTGGCAAGGGAAAGAAAAACATAAATGGCACTTAAAATCTTTTAAACAGTGAGAAAATCCATCAACAAAATAAAAAGGCACCCTACTGAATGAGAGAAGATATTTGCAAATGATATGTCTGATAAGGGGTTAATATCCAAAGTATAGAAAGAACTCATACAACTCAGTATAAAAAATTAAAACAACTTGATTTTAAAAATGGGCAGAGGACCTGAATAGACATTTTCCCAAAGACATACAGATGGCCAATAGGCAAGTGAAAATGCTCAACATTACTGATCATCAGGAAAATGTACAATAAAACCACAATGAGATGTCACCTCATACCTGTCAGAATGACTCTTGTCAAAAAGACAACAAATAAGTGTTGGGGAAGACGTGGAGAAAAGGGAACACTTGTACACTGTTGTTGGGAATGTAAATTGGTACAGCCAATATGGAAAACAGTATGGAGGTTCCTCAAAATATTAAAAATATAAATAGTATATAATTCAAAAAATAAATTAAATAAATAAATCTAAATAATTAAATGTTTTTATCTAACATGATCAGAAAATGAAGCTGTCAGAGTAGTGCAAATATGAGAAAGGAAGGAGAAAAATGAACAAATGTGGATGAAATAATTTACATGGAAAGAAATAAGAAAATAGAGAAATACAAATTTTTAAGAAATACAAATTTCTAGTACTTTTCTCTAACTTAAGTTAAATAATGTGTGAGATTCTTTAGGAATTTTAAGAATATTTTTCTAAACCTAAAAAACTGTATAGCAATATCATGTTCATGGAGGAGGAAAATATTAACATTTTAAAGATTAAAGTTGCCATTGTATTAGTCTACAAACCATAAAATTCTAATACAATGGTAGCAGAATAGTAGGAGCAATAGGGTAGCTTAACCTCAAAATTATGTGGAAGAATTAACATTCACTAATAACAAAGATAACCATAAAACAGTAAAGAGAAACGTTTCTAAATTCACTGTACTAGACATTAACATATATAATAAAGCCACAGTAAAAGGACACAGAGTGGTATTGGTGCAAAAAGACAAATCCAAATGGAACAGACTAGAGATATGAGAAAAGTAAATGTGGTATTTGATGTAAGTGGTGTATGTAGGTCTTTCTCCATTTGTCCCCTCAGATCCATTCTCTTCTTTCCTTTATTCTCTAGCCTGCAGAGCTGCTCTCTACCAAGTCACCTGGGGTCCCTTCCTTTCTGGCCTATGAGAGTCATGGGAGACCGAAGGATGAGAAGAGAAAGAGGCCAAAGCATCTCTTTCCTTTCTCCCTTCCTGTTTCGTTGCCACACGTCAGGGGGCTCATCCCCCTACAAATACAGCTCCTGCCCTTAGCCCATCACCCATGGCTCCAGATCATCCAGGCTCTGACAACGCTCTTTCATCATTTGTCGTTAATGTATGAGGAGTGACAAGTTCCAACAGTAGCCAGACCTTGAGGATCTTGTTGACTCACTTAATTCCAATCACTCTTAAATAAATATGTTCTTCATTTGATGATATTCAGAATGTCATTTGAATCTGTCTTGTAGTTCCTTGCCAAAATCCTGAATAAAAACAGGTGGAATCACATATCAGTTGAAAAAAGAGGGGTTCCAGAGGAAAATTTGTTCACTCTATGGGAAAAAAAGCACACAAGTAAAAACTCAGGATAATGCCTTTGAGATATTGGGGTGCAAAATATTTCTTAATAGAACCCCAAAGTACAAACTGTATGAGAAAAATTAATTTGACAACCTTAAATATATATGCTAAATTAAGGACATTATAGACAAAGTTAGCAGATGTCTGACATGACAGTATGATATTTTCAAAGCCTAATGATATCAAGGGATCAATACCTAGATAGGAATGCCTGCAAATCACAGGGGAACAAGACAAAATCTGACAAATAATTTATTATACTGTGTAAATAAGAAATCCACAAAGGGTAGGACTATCTAAACTTGTATCAAGAAGTTAATAATCTTGCTAGTAATCAGATAAAGGCATATAAATACAAAAGGAGATACAATTTATTACCCATTAGATAAGCAGAAGTAAAAAGTTGGATAACACTGAGTACTGATAAGGATTAGGACACTGGGCATGTGAAAATAAACCCATCTATTCTGGAATGTTTTTAAGTGTTAGTTGCTTAGTCATGTCCAGCTTTTTGCGACCCCATGGACTGTAGCTTCCCAGCTCCTCTGCCCACGGAATTCTCCAGGCAAGAATACTGGAATGGGTAGCCATTCCCTTCTCCAAGGGAATACCCTTCCTGACCCAGGGATCAAACCCAGGTCTCCTGCGTTACAGGTGAATTCTTTACAGTCTGAACCACCAAGAAAGCCACTGGAATCTCTTAACAGCATTAAATTAAGGATTTAAGTATTCATGACATACTAAGGACATATTATGGGCTTCCCTGATAGCTCAACTGGTAAAGAATCCACCTGCAATGCAGGAGATCCCAGTTTGATTCCTGGGTCAGGAAGATCCTCTGAAGAAGTGATAGGCTACCCACTCCAGTATTCTTGGGCTTCCCTGGTGGCCCAGCTGATAAAGAATCCACCTGCAAAGAAGGAGACCTGGGTTCAATCCCTGGGTTGGGAAGATCCCCTGGAGAAGGGAAAGGCTACCCACTCCAGTATTCTGGCCTAGAGAATACTAATTTTTAAAAAGCCCCTAATGCTGGGAAAGATTGAATGTGGGAGGAGAAGGGGATGACAGAGGATGTGATGGCTGGATGGCATCACTGACTCAATGGCTATGAGTTTGGGTAAACTCCAGGAGTTGGTGATGGATGGGGAGGCCTGGCATGCTGCAGTCCATGGGATCACAAAGAGTCAGACATGACTGAACTGAACTGAAGGACATATTTGGATATACACCTCTGAGAAATTCTTTTGAAATTGTCAAGGTGACATGCAAGAGAATGTTTCTGACATAAGAAGGCTAGAAGCAGTCTCTGTAACAATCATTTCAACAATGGGGAAGAAAAAGCTATCTGACAACTCTGAAAGCAGGAGAAATACAAAGGAAAACACTCGAAGGCAAGTAATGACTAAATTGCTTAAAAGTAAAAGTAGCCAGAGAAATGAGACATGTTATATACAGTGGCCAAAAGATAAGAATCACTACTGACTTCTTAATAGAAGTGAAACAAGACATAAGAATACGGAAATGAGTAACAGGTTGCAAGAGAAAAAAAGTCAGCCTTAAACTCTGTATCAGGTTAAAATGTAAGTCAGAAATCATCAGAAAAATTAAAGCAGAAAGAATTCTTTGCCTGCATTTCTAGGCTACCAGAAGTATAAAGTGAAGTTTTCAGGATGAAGGAATATTATTCCATATGTAAATTCCAATCTATCAGAGGAGAAAAGTTCTAGAAATAGTAAATGGGTGGGTAAATTTAAAGACATTTTCTTCTCTCTTAATTTTCTTTATTAAAATACTATTGGCTGATTACTGAAAAATAAAAATATAATACAGTTTATAACATGTGGAAGTAAAAAAGAATAACAATAGCACAAAAATGGGGTGAGAAGAGAACAGAAGTATACTCTTGGGTGTTTCTTATGTTATACATTAACTGACATGATGCTATTTTATTTGTTTTCTTTACTTTCTTTTTTTAAAATTTATTTTAATTGGAGGCTAATTACTTTACAATATTGTGGTGGTTTTTTACCATACATTCACATGAATCAGCCATGAGTGTACATGTGTCCCCCATCCTGAACCTCCCTCCCACCTCCCTCCCCATCCCATCCCTCAGGGTCATCCCAGTGCACCAGCCCTGAGCACCTGGTCTCATGCATCGAACCTGGACTGGCAATCTATTTCACATATGACAGTATACATGTCTCAATGCTATTCTCTCAAATCATCCCATCGCCTTCTCCCAGAGTCCAAAAGTCTGTTCTTTACATCTGTGTCTGTTTTGCTATCTCGCATATAGGGTCATTGTTACCGTCTTTCTAAATTCCATATGTATGCATGAAAATACTGTGTTGATGTTTTTCTTTCTGACTTACTTCACTCTGTATGATAGGCTCCAGTTTCATCCACCTCATTAGAACTGATTCAAATGCATTCTTTTTAATAGCTGAGTAATATTCCATTGTGTATATGTACCACAGCTTTCTTATCCATTTGTCTTCTGATGGACATCTAGGTTGCTTCCATGTCCTGGCTATTATAAACAGTGCTACAATGAACATTGGGGTACATGTGTCTCTTTCAATTCTGGTTTCCTTGGTGTGTATGCCCAGCAGTGGGATTGCTGGGTCATATGGCAGTTCTATTTCCAGTTTTTTAAAGGAATCTCCACACTGTTCTCCATAGTGGCAGTACTAGTTTACATTCCCACCAACAGTGTAAGAGGGTTCTTTTTTCTCCACACTCTCTCCAGAATTTATTGTTTGTAGACTTTTGGATAGCAACCATTCTGACTGGCATGAGATGGTACCTCACTGTGGTTTTGATCTGCATTTTTCTGATAATGAGTGATGTTGAACATCTTTTCATGTCTTTGTTAGCCATCTGTATGTCTTCTTTGGAGAAATGTCTATTTAGTTCTTTGGCCCATTTTTTGATTGGGTTGCTTATTTTTCTGGAATTGAGCTGCAGGAGTTGCTTGAATATTTTCGAGATTAATTCTTTGTCAGTTGCTTCATTTGCTATTATTTTCTCCCATTCTGAAGGCTGTCTTTTCACCTTGCTTATAATTTCCTTTGTTGTGCAAAAGCTTTTAAGTTTCATTAGGTCCCATTTGTTTATTTTTTCTTTTATTTCCATTACTCTGCTAGGTGGGTCACAGAGGATCCTGCTATGATTTACATGAGAGGGTGTTTTGCCTATGTTTTCCTCTTGGAGTTTTGTGTTTTGTTTTTTTTTTTTTCTAATATGTAGTCTATCCAGATGGTAAGCTACAGAAAGCACTTTGTAAAGTACACAGATATATTTCCTATGCACTGAGAAGAATAATTTTGGCAGCAATTTTAATATGTGAACTATCCAAATATCATTTCTATTCATATATGTATAATTTATATTTGGGTGCCTTCCAACATATATTTAATAACTGAAAATTCATGCAACTGGAGGCAAAAGGAAAACCACCACAACAAAATGTAGTTTCTGTGCTTATGTTTAGCTCTTTAATCCATTTTGAGTTTATTTTTGTGTATGGTGTTAGAAAGTGTCCTAATTTCAGTCTTTTACAAGTGGTTGACCAGTTTTCCCAGCACCACTTGTTAAAGAGATTGTCTTTTCTCCAGTGTATATTTTGGCCTCCTTTGTTAAAGATAAGGTGTCCATAGATGCATGGATTTATCTCTGGGCTTTCTATTTTGTTTCATTTATCTATGTTGCTGTCTTTGTGCCAGTATACCACACTGTCTTGATGACTGTTGCTTTGTAGTAGAGCCTGAAGTCAGGCAGGTTGATTCCTCCAGTTCCATTCTTCTTTCTCAAAATTGCTTTAGCTATTCGAAGTTTTTTATATTTCCATACAAATTGTGAAATTATTCGTTCTAGTTCTCTAAAAAATACAGTTGGTAGCTTGATATGGATTGCACTGAATCTATAGATTGCTTTGGGTAGTATACTCATTTTCACTATATTGATTTTTCCAATCCATGTACATGGTATATTTGTCCATCTATTTGTGTCAACTTTGATTTCTTTCATCAGCGTTTTATGTTTTCTATATATAGGTCTTTTGTTTCTTTAGGTAGATTTATTCCTAAGTATTTTATTCTTTTTGTTGCAATGGTGAATGGGATTGTTTCCTTAATTTCTATTTCTGTTTTCTCATTGGTAGGGTATAGGAATGCAAGGGATTTCTGTGTGTTAACTTTATATCCTGTAAATTTACTATAGTCATTGATTAGCTCTAGTAATTTTCTGGTGGAGTCTTTAGGGTTTTCTATGTAGAGGATCATGATATGATATTATTTCAAAGTGGACTTTGACAAGTTAAAGATGTATATTTTAAAGCAAAGGCAACCATTAAAAAGTCCATAATTAATAAGAAAGTAATAGAATGCTAAATGATACTCATCCAGCATAAAACAAGGTGTAAAAGGAAAACACAAGAGACCTCATACTGGATAAAAATGAGATATCATATCATTATATTATTATAATTTTAAGTTAAATATAAATACACATTTTAAAAGTAAATGCTTGAAAAAATATATACTTTGTGAACAGCAAGCATATTAATATCTTACTATATTAATATCAGACAACATAGACTTCAGAACAAACAATATTAACAGAGATAAAGAGGAACAGTTCAAAGTGATGAAAATGCAATTCATCAAGAAAACATAGCAATCATAAATGTGTATACTTCTAGCTAAAGAAATCCAAAAGACATGAAGCAAAAGCTGACCAAACTAAAAAGAGAAATAATCAAATGCACAACCATAGTTGCACATTTTAACCCTTCTCTTTCAGTATTTGATAGAAAAAGTAAACAGAAAATAAAGACTTTTAAATCACATAAAAACTTAACACTATATTTACAAAAGATTATACACAAGTCAGTAGAAAACACTAATTTTTCTGCATGGAAATTTAATTTGTACATGGAAATAGTCTACCAAAGACTGGGGACAGAGCATAAGAAGTAAGAGAGCTCTTCCCTAAGGTACACAACACATTCTTCAACTGCAAAATAGTAGCTTCTGATGATTGAAGAAAACATGAGAGAAATTCTTTCAAGAAACTCCTTCCAAAGTTTATACAGAGACCAAGCTTAATATCAAAAGCCAAGCAGGTTTTTGAGGAGTAAATTGACATAGTGCATATAAAATGATATGGGAAAGTTCAGGATTTTGAATAGACAAACAATTTTTAAAAGAACAAAGTTGGAGGCATCATTTAAATTCATGTATTATATTATTTAAATTCAAGATACATTATAAAACCATTATAGGTATATAATGGTCAGAGTTATTGATACATATGTTAGTAACTGATTTTTGAAAAGGGTTCAAAGAACAAAAAATTTGGATACATTTTTAGATTGCATTCTATTTCACTGATCCATTTGTGTGTCTTTACAGCAGTCAAACACTGCTTTAATTAGTGTAATTTTATATTGAGCTTTGAAATCTGATTGCCCAACTCAGTTCTTCTTTTTTGAGAATCATCATGTAAATATCTACAGATTTGGAGAAAAGGCACCCCACCTTCTACAAATAACTATTCTCCTTTAGAAAACCAGCTTCTGGGCTGTTTCTGAACTCTAATAGACACTAGTAACTTGATAAGGAGACAGTGGATGACCATAAAAACCTACACTGGCTCATGAACAGCAGCTGGTCAGAATCGTGGAATAAACCAAGTTGTAAGATTAGTGATGACTGAAAAGTTGCATGTGTGAATTCACCTCTTACAATGAGCACAAAGTATGAGCACATTTGCGAGTTATTTGCATGTCATCCAAAGTTGCCTATTGTAGGGGAAGCCGTCAATTAGCCAGGTGAGCAAGGTGCCCATCCTGTGAACATCCAGCAGTCTCTTTTATGAGCAACCCTGGTACTTGTTCAATGGGCTCAAGTATTTGCAGTGGGATGTGGGGTAATGCATGAGCTCAACAAGACAGATTTTCCCTCCCCATGGCTTCTGCCTACCGGATTGATTTCCCAACTGTCAATACCCAGGATTAAACATTAAGCCCCATATTTTCAACTAATGTCCTGCATGACAAATCATTCTCCACTAATTGATTGTATAGGACCTCTGCCACCTTAAAGAAAAGGAAAATTTGTTTTCACTGGATGGCATAATTTTCCCTACATGTGTCTGCCTTCCTTAGCTACAGTGGTTCTGCCAGCATCACCAAGAACAGATGCAACAATGCCTTATTGTCACTGTGGTGTTCCTTACAAAGTATTAATATAGTTTCTAATTGAGAAACTTATTTTACCACAAAAGAAGTGGAGTAATGAGCTCCTACATATAGGATCTGTGGAACTTACCATATACTCCTTCACACAGAAGCAGCTGATCTTATAGATCACTGGAATGGCCTATTGAAGACTCTTATTATGGCACTAGCTGGAAATAACTATGCACAAAGCTGCAACACTACTTCATAAATTGTCATTCCTTTTCTGAATCAATGACTTGCAAGTGGTGCTTTATTATTCCATTACCAAAACATATAGGTTTAAGACTAGAAAGACAAAGATAGAAGAGACTTCTTTTACTATCACACCCAATAATCCACATTCCTACTCTTGCTTTCTAGTCCCACAATTCTGAACTATGTTAGGTTAAAGACCTTCTCAAGGAAGGAATAACATCATAAAAGTAAGCAGTGTTTGCCTGGTGATTTGTAAGTGGAGATTGCCACCAAACTGATTTGGGCTTTCTATGCCACTGAAAGTGAAAGTCCCTTTGTCATGTCCAACTCTTTGTGACCCCCATGGACTATACAGTCCATGGAATTCTCCAGGCCAGAATACTGGAATGGGTAGCCTTTCCCTTCTCCAGGGGATCTTCCCAACCCAGGGATTGAACCCAGGTCTCCCGCACCGCAGGTGGATTCTTCATCAGCTGAGCCACCAATCAACAGGCAAATAAAAAGATATTGAAATCAGGGTATAAGGGACTTCCTTGATGGTCCAGTGGCTAAGACTCCACATTTCCAAAGCAGGGGTCCCAAGTTCAATTCCTGATCAGGGAACTAGATCTCATGTGCTGCAACTAAGAGTTTACATGCCACAACTAAAGATACTGCATACTGCAAGGAAAATCAAAGATCCCTCATGCCACAACTAAGACATGACACAGACAAATATATAAATAAATAAGAGTGTTAGAGGGAAACAGATACCATTAAGGCAGAGAAAAATTCAGGGGATTCTCTTGAATACGTCTAATTACTTCAAGATCAGTTCAGTTCAGTTCAGTTCAGTCGCTCAATTGTGTCCGACTCTTTGCAACCCCATGAATCGCAGCATGCCAGGCTTCCTTGTCCATCACCAACTCCCGGAGTTTACTCAAACTCATGCCCATCAAGTTGGTGATGCCATCCAGCCATCTCATCCTTTGTCATCCCCTTCTCCTCCTGCCCCCAATCCCTCCTAGAATCAGGGTCTTTTCCAATGAGTCAACTCTTTGCATGAGGTGGCCAAAGTATTGGAGTTTCAGCCAAAGCATCAGTCCTTCCAATGAACACCCAAGATTGATATCCCTTAAGATGAACTGGCTGGGTCTCCTTGCAGTCCAAGGGACTCTCAAGAGTCTTCTCCAACACCACAGTTCAAAAGCATCAATTTTTCAGCACTCAGCTTTCTTCACAGTCCAACTCTCACATCCATACATGACTACTGGAAAAACCATAGCCTTGACTAAATGGACCTTTGTTGACAAAGTAATGTCTCTACTTTTTAATATGCTATCTAGGTTGGTCATAACTTTCCTTCCAAGGAGTAAGCATCTTTTAATTTCATGGCTGCAATCACCATCTGCAGTGATTTTGGAGCCCTAAAAAATAAAGTCAGCCACTGTTTCCCCATCTATTTGCCATGAAGTGACAGGACCAAATGCCATGATCTTAGTTTTCTGAATGTTGAGCTTTAAGTCAACTTTTTCACTCTCCTCCTTCACTTTCATCAAGAGGCTCTTTAGTTCCTCTTCACTTTCTGCCATAAGGGTGGTGTCATCTGCATATCTGAGGTTATTGATATTTCTCCCGGCAATCTTGATTCCAGCTTGTGCTTCCTCCAGCTCAGCATTTCTCATGCTGTACTCTGCATATCAGTTAAATAAGCAGGGTGACAATATACAGCCTTGACGTACTCCTTTTCCTATTTGGAACCAGTCTGTTGTTCCATGTCCAGTTCTAACTATTGCTTCCTGACCTGCATATAGGTTTCTTAAGAGGCAGATCAGGTGGTTGGTGTTCCCATCTCTTTCAGAATTTTCCACAGTTTATTGTGACCCACACATACATGCTAATTAAAGACCACAGTAATAAATGCAAGACTGCTAAAGACTTGGATGCTTTAGGAATAAGATTAGGGTCTTCCCACATTGGAAGGACTGATGTTGAAGCTGAAACTTCAATACTTTAGCCACCTGATGTGAGGAACTGACTCATTTGAAAAGACCCTGGTGCTAGAAAAGATTGAAGGTGGAAGGAGAAGGGGACGACAGAGAATGAGATGGTTGGACGGCATAACTGACTCAGTGGACATGAGTCTGAGTAAACTCCGGTAGTTGGTGAGGGACAGGGAGGCCTGGCATGTTGCAGTCCATGGGATCACAAAGAGTTGGACACAACTGAGCAACTGAACTGAACTAAAGAACCCCAATACTCCAAAGTGAGCGAAAAGGGGAATATGGATTAGATAGAGGAAAAGTTATAAATATTATTTATAGCTTCATAATTAGTTTCTGACATGAGCAGTGTAGCAGCAGTACCTTCTTTCTCTCTTGTTGGGGAAGTATTATAAGCATACTCCATGTAACTTCTTCCTCAAGGACTAGGTAAAATTGTACTTGAAATACTGGAAATCAGAGTTGATCAGAAGTCTTGCTATTCTAAGAACTATGTCAGATATGAAATCATATATATTTTAAATATGTATTATATATACATATATAAGCATATATATATATATATATATATATGCTTGCTGGAGAATCCCAAGGACAGAGGAGCCTGGCAGGCTACAGTCCATAGGGTCACACAGAGTCAGACACAACTGAAGCAAATTAGCACTCATGCACATATATACATTTATACATATGTATTTTCTCCATTAGTAGAATATGAACATGTCCTGTCTGCAGTGACCTGTGTCCATTACTCTGTGGTGCACTGACACCTGGTTTTTGTGTTTTGTGACTTCTGTGTTTTTGAAGATGTTTGTGTTTGTGCTCAGTCGCTTCAGTCCAGCCCTCCAGGCTCCTCTGTTCATGGGATTCTTCAGGCAGAATACTGCAGTGGGTTGCCATGCCCTCCTGCAGGGGATCGTCCTGACTCAGGGATCAAACCCATGTCTCCTGCATCTCCTGCATTGCAGGTGGATTCTTTACCACTGAGCTACCAGGGAAGCACATTTCTGAAGATGGCAGACACTTAAATCTAAGAAATACCAGGTTAAATGGCCCCGATCATAAGGAAAAGTCAGACTGAATCATTGTCTTAAAGAGGAACAAGTAATCCTTTTTCTTACCCTGAACCTGGATACACCTCTCCTGCACTTCCTATTGCTGTTAGTGTCCATAACCAAACTGACAAAAAGAAGGCCAACATGATTTCTGCATCTGCTATTCCCAGCATCTCTTTGTCTCTGAACTTATTGTTTTTCTTTGTGAATTTTCCCAAAATGAACCAGTAGCAAACTTCCCTTCATGGAGTAGAGCAGGAGACAATAGAGTAAGGAAAAATAGTCCAGAGCTCCAGGTATGTTTCTAATAAGCAGCCGTGTTTAAAAACAACTGGATTATGAGGATCTTTTACTTTTATTTAGTTTGCCTCACTCTTTCTATTTCATATTCAGTACTCCATTTCGTTTAGTTTATGTTATCCAGTTTCTTCATCTCTTCTTTTCTTTTAAATATTCTTACTCAAGCCTTTATCAAGCATAGTAGAAAAGTTCTAGTATACATATATACAAAAAATACATATAATATATATTTTAGAAAACTTCTGAATTTTTGCCTAACTAAAAAATTTATAACATTTTGACTCTACTTGTTTGACCTAGTATGAATAGAATGCTAGATTTCTAATTTTAAAAAAATAGATATGTGACAAGCAACAAAGGTTTACTGTATAGCATGGGGAGTTATAGTCAGTATCTTGTAATAAGCTATAATGGAAAATAATTTAAAAAATAATGCATGTGTATATGCATAACAGAATCACAAAAAAATTCTACTTTTTGAAATTTAGTAATGTTTATTTTTTTACCAGTTTTTCTAAATGTCCTATGGACATCTAATAATAATGTATGAGATACAAAATTTTAAATATATTTGTGTAGGATAAAAGATAAAGACATTAATATAAATAGAAATCTATTATATCTAAAATATTAATAACAAAATTCAAGATGCTCCTATTATTTTTCTGCACTTGATAAAATGTTCTCAGAGAAATTTTAATATACCTCACTATGATTATATTTTTTTGTTTTTTTTCCCTTATATTTCTTCTTATTTTGGCTTTATGTATCTTTGTTTCTTTGTTGTTAGCTGTATCATCATTTATGATGTCTATCTTCTTTGTGAATTGTACCTTTTATTATTAAAAATATTCATCTTTGTTTCATTTTTTAAAAATTTACAGAATGGAACCTAGATTGGAAGAGGATTAGACTATCTACCTGCCTGTGACTTAATCCGTCCAAAATTTTGACAAATCCTTCCTCTCTCTATGTTCCCAGAAACACCAGCTTGGTAACTGCGGCTGCTGTGCAGTGAGAACAGAGTGAGGCAGGCCTGCACTAGCAACCAGCTCACTCTTGGTGAGTGATTCACATGGGCATCCTCTAGTGAAGCCAAGGCAAGTCGACAGTAGCACAGGTCTATGCAAGCGTCAGCCAAACTCCTAAATGAAGGAAATCCCCTCTCCGGTATCACGTTACAGAACTTGATTTGGCCTTTTTTGTTTGTCTGGTATAACGCTACTGCTTCTGGAACTGGAAATTTGTATCATCAATCATCACTGTCTTCTGAAATCCTAAAGAAAGTAAAATAACCCTCACATTTTGGGTAAAGAGAAGGAATTAATCAGAGAAGGGATTTGACTCTGACCTGTTGTCAATTATGGTCAAGAGGTTAGGAAACATTAGGTATATCGAAAGTTAGAGTCCAGAGCCAGGATGTGACTTCTCATCACTTCTAATCACTGTGCTTACCCAGCAGGGGCTCCAGTGGTTCATGCTTAAAGAATCTCAGGGCATAACATGGTCACAACCAAACAGACATTTTTCCCCTTTTGGAGCTTTCCCTTTTGTGTCTTGCTTGTGTCTGTCAGGGACTTTCCAGTCTCTCAACGGTGAGCTTTTAGAGATTTCTAACTCATAAAGCCCATTGGACTCTAGACAGCAGCTCCAATAGCCCCTTCCAGGTTATTATGACAAAGCACAGAGGCAGTTCAGGACTAGGTCTTAATGAGATAAAAGAACAATTATAATAAGAAAATATGTGAGAAAACCTGTGGGTATAAAGGTAAGGTCAGAAATTATTATTTTATACTGTAAGATTTCAAATAGATGGAGTAGTTTCTGGTGATGACAACTGAGGTCTAAGAAGGTCTAATTCCAGCTCCTTATCACCAACAAAATTGCTGGCTTAATGTAAGAACCAAGTGAGCTTGTTAGTGCTCCCTGCCCAACAATCCTCCCCCACCCGTATCATCACAGGATCAACCACCTGAAAGGAGATCAGTGTTTGAAGAACAAATGCACTGTCTAGAATTTTACTCTAGTCTGAGTTTAAGAAAGAGATTTAATCCCTGTGGTAATTGATTTTTGAGAAATTATCTCCATGCAAATTGAGAAAAATGTGAGCTAATGCTGCCATCAACCAATCATAACACCTTGTCCCCTTCTGATGGGCAAAAGAAAGTCATGGGGCAAGAGGCCAGCAGTGTTTGGGGAAATTTCCTTCTTGTGGAAATCACAGGAATGGTTTTCTTCAATAGACATTTTTTTGTGCTGAATTATATAAAAGGAGTTTGCGATAAGTGGATGGGGAGCTTTAAAGAACGTATTCCCCTCTTAAACAAAACAGAAGATATTTCTGGGGAGTGAGTGGACAAAGAGAAATTCAAGTCAAAGATTTTGCAGTAAAGATCAAAGAACTTTGCGAGTAGGAGTGTTCTAAGTCTTCTTAGGGCTATTGAAACCCAATAAAGCTGTATAAGGACCTGTACTGAACAGAAGCATAATAATTGCTAATAACACCTATCAAGTGCCTACTATGAGTCTCACAATGTTCAGTGTTTTAGACACACCTAACAACTATTCTTCAATAGCAATGTGACTGTCTCAAAGCCTAGGCTGGAGCCAGACATTGTTATCTTGAATGAATGAGTAGAAGTAGTGTGAAGGCTGGTCAATGTCAAAAGTAAGAAACTCCAAAGTAGTACGACCTTGGTTGAATAATATCAATAAAAAAGCAAAATGGGTTTTTACCTGAAAGGGAAAAAAGAGTGTGACTTCGGAGAAAGCTTGCAGAATGCTGACTCTGCCTCTTGGCTCTGTGGTCCACTGTGGGAGAATTAAAGTGTTAGCAATTAGTGACACCCACCTGGTGGAAAGTGGTTTCCTGACAGGGCTGAGTCAAATTTTCTTCCAGGGAGTGGATTAGTCAAGGTTTCCCAGAGAAACAACACCAATCGTATGTGTATTCATATATAGAGAGATTTATTTTACTTCTGTGATCATGTAGGCTGGCAAGTCTGAGATCTAGGGCAGGCCAGGAGTATGGACTCTCAGGGACCTTAGCCTTTTAAGGCTTTCAGCTGGCTGGATGAGGCCCAACCATATCACTGAGGGGAATCTGCTTTACTCAAAGTTCACTGATTTAATTGTCAATTGGACCAAAAAATATCTTTACAGCAACATCTAGATTGGTGTTTCACCAAACACAGAACAGGAACCTACCCAAGTAGCCATATAAAGTTAGCCATCAAGGGAAGGCTCACTGACCCTTGCCTTGACCCAAGCCCAACTTTGTTCCAGTGAGCCCTTCATGTAGCATCACAATGAAGCGTATTCTAAGCCCTGAGGGTATTGTTGACAATCGATTTAGATGTGGAGGTTCATCTAGCAAACAAAAGAGAGCAGAACCCAGCAAAAACAATCTCCCTGCCCAATCTGTTCTTTGGGGCTATTTCAGCTGATTCTCTGAGCTGCTGGATCCTGAACCCTGCCAGCCTGCTGAAATATACTAACTATCTGCTCAACATCTGTATCTGAACTAGATCCTACCCTTTTCTCTTACTGACTTCCAGGATCCCTACTGGGGGAACTTCAAATTCTAATGCCCTTGTGGTCCATGTTGTAAAACCCACACACACCTGGAGAAGGTGAGCAGCGTAGCAGGTTAAGTCACACTGGCCTGCTGGCCTAGGTTATAATCTTGGCATCTATTTGCTGTGTGCTGCGTGACCTGCAGCAAGGCTTTGTTAAACAGTAATACTAATTCTATTCTCAAAGTGTTATTGTATTAAATGGAACTAAGTCTTCTGTTAATGTAACCAAACTACCACACTGTTGACAAATTTCACTGCTGAGTTAGTTAAGTATGAATGTGAAGGAATATGAGTATGACTTTAACATCCCACCTGCATTTATCTGAGACAGAGAAACTTAGGGACTATAGTCCTGCTCACCATTCAGCCAGAAAAGCTTGATTATCATAGCTTTTATACCAAATACAATAACTCTGAATAAACATGGAAGCATGGACCATTTATTTATTAAATTAATTTTTATTGGAGTATAGTTGCTTTACTATGTTGTGTGAATTTCTACTGTATAGTTTGTGAATCAGCTAAACATACACATATATCTCCTCTTTTTTGGATTTCCTTCCCATTTAGGTCACCACAGAGCATTGAGTAGAGTTTCCTATGCTATACAGTAGGTTCTCATTAGTTATTTATTTTATACATAGTATCAATAGTATATATTCATCATCGCAATCTCCCAATTCATCCCACATGCCATTCCTCCTTGGTATCCATACATTTTCTCCCTATGTCTGTGTCTCTATTTACTTTGTAAAGATTTCTTAAAATGGTAAGTTCTTCCTTTTGCAATTACATCTTATATGATAATAATTATGCATCTAAACAGTCGAATCTAGGGCATTTAAGAGAAATAGATTTTTTATTCTTGTTACTTCTTTTTGCGTGCACCATTACACTACCGAGTTCTGGTTCCCCTGAGAGCTAGAAAAGGAAACACTTCTGAATATTCAAGAAAAAGGAAGGGAAGCATGAGAGACACATTACTTCTAACCCACTGCTCCAACACATTTCCTTCCATAGTAGACTCCGATGAGGAGGAAGACAATTGATAAAGTTTAAGGGCAGGAATTACAGTTTCCGCAAGCTCTCTGCAGACATAGCATATGTGGAATGGTGTGTTATCGTAAGTAAGCCTTGCTACAGCTGAAATATCATGTAAGATAGGATGGTAGGTGGGGAGTTTAAAGGAGCATAGAAGAAATTCCCTTGCCAGATAGAAAGTTGGACTGATAGGAGGACATAAACAGAGCCTAGAAGAGAATCCAGGTTGTTCCTGGATGAGACTATAGTGACTGAATGGTAAAAACAAAGGAATGATTGGTAATAGCATCTATTTTCCCTGGCACTACCATTCCCTTGTTTTTATATGCTGCTTGATTATTTCATTTCATATCCCTGCCCTAGATCTGCCTGGAATCCCATCTTCTCTGGACTGGACTACTAACTGGTTATGATAGAAAATAGACTGCCTCAACTGATCATAGACGAGGTTTGATTTGCTAATATGTATTTAGAATATGTGGATCTATGTTGATCTGTATAAAATTGTCATTTTTCTAGGTTAAAATTATTAAATATCAGCAATTTCATGTTGTTCAAATTGTATAACTTAGGTCATTATTAGCCTGTCACTCTTCTGTTTTATATTGATTTTATCAAGTTTGATATAAATATTATATTGGAGGGTTCACAGGTCTTAATTTTTTGATGTATTTATATAATGTTTGCATTTGTTGTTATTGTTCAGTCTCTAAGTTGTGTCTAACTCTTTGTAACCCCATGGACTGCAGCACACCAGGCTTCCCTCCCAGTCCTTCACTATCTCTTGGAGTTTGCTCAAACTCACGTCCATTGAGTTGTTGATGCCATCCAACCATCTCATCCTCTGTCACCCCCTTCTCTTTCTGCCCACAGTCTTACCCAGCATCAGGGTCTTTTCCAATGGGTCAGCTTTTTGCATCAGGTGGTCAAAGGATTAGAGCTTCAGTTTCAGCATCAGTCATCAGTCCTTCCAATGAATATACATGATTGATTTCCTTTAGGATTGACTGGTTTGATTTCCTTGTTGTCCAAGGGACTCTCAAGAGTCTTCACCAGCACCACTTCCTCTTTAAATATTTTGTAGAATGTAAAAAGTTCGATCCCAGGGTCAGGTAGCTCCTTGGAGAAAGAAATGGCAACCCACTCCAGTATTCTTGCCTAGAGAATCCTTAGGACAGAGAACCCAGGCAGGCTATAGTCCATGGGTTTGAGCACACACACACATTAAAATTGCTCACTTTTAAAATTTACTTTATGGGTTGCTTTTGAAATTTACTTTATGGGTTTGTGGAAAGGTTTATGATTTCTGGCATTCATCATTCATATTTTTTGCAACATTTTGTGTTGATTTGGCCAAATTTTTCTGTGTAGAAATTTGTCAATTTCATCTAAACTTTTAATTTTATTAATATGGTCCCTGGTCCCTGGAATGTTGTGCACGGTGATATCCAAGCAGCCCATGGAATTCAAGGTGGTGCTGCTGAGCCTGGCCTCCCCACAGTGGCGGCACTGCACTCTCTGCCCTTGCCCACTGCAGGCCTCCCGTCTCTGAATGCCAAGCCACCACCACTACCGCCGCTGCTTCAGACACAGACCCCATCCCAACTAGCTATGTATCTAGTTCCTCAACCAGGGATTGAACCTGTTACCCCTGCAGTGGAAGTGCAGTTTCTTAACCACTGAACCTAGAGTTTGTCATACAGAATGAAGTAAGTTAGAAAGAGAAAAATGAATATTGTTATTAACGCATATATATGGAATCTAGAAAAATGGTACTGATGAACCTATTTGCAGGGCAGGAGTAGAGACGCAGACCTAGAGAATGAACTTATGGATACAGCAGGGGACAGAGAGGGTGGGATGAATTGAGAGAGTAACACTGACATATATACACTACATATATACGCTACTATGTGTAAAACAGCTAGCTAGTGGGAAGCTGCTATATAGCACAGGGAGCTTAATCTGGTGCTCTGTGATGACCTTAGAGGAATGGGACAGGGGTGGGGTGGAAGGGAGGCTGAAGAGGGAGGGGGTATATGTATACATATGGCTGATTCAGGTTGTTGTACAGCAATTATACTCCAACTAAAAAATAAATAAAGAATATAGTTGTTATCGAAGATGGAGACATATAGAAGTTGTTCACAAAGAAGCTTATACTTTGGAAAGTCAGCCTCACTCCTCAGCGCTCACAGTACTCACAGTTCTCCAGCTTTCTCATGGATGAAGAAGGATGAGCTCACCTTTACCCTCTGGCAAATTGGAATAATATGAGTGTCTCTTAAAAGATGATGAAGATGAAACTCAAGAGGAGTATGAGCAAATCCTCAATACCAAACTAGCAGAACAATATGAATCTTTTGTGAAATTCACACAAGATCAGATTATGTAGCATATGAAACAAAGCCAATAAGCTACATGTCCTGAAGCTTTCTTGCATACCTGAGTACCAGGTTTGACCTCATGAGATGGTTGCTGTACACTTTTTACAACTGCTTTGATATCACATTTCAGCTCCAACTTTGCATCCTGAGAACACTTAAACATTTCTGCAGGTCCATTTTATACAACTGGAAAGACTTTAAAACTTTCTGGTTGCCACAAGAGTATTTTTCTTTTCTGCTCATCCAATATAAAGCTGTGCCCTACTGTGAGAGATTTTGCAAACAAAAATAACTGGAGCAGCAGTTTAGCAAAAATATGCCCTCAGAGGCACTCAACAAATGGAGTTTCCCCAAGCACAATTCTGTAAGTGTATGAAACTGTGTGTATATATGTGTATGTATTTTAAGTTGCATGTGTGCTCAATCATGTGCAACTTTTTGTGATTCCCTAGACTGTAGCCCACCAAGCTCCTCTGTCCATGAAATTTGCCCAGCAAGAATATTGGAGTGGGTTGCCATTTCCTACTCCAGGGGAATTTTCTTAACCCAGGGATCGAACCCACCTCTCTTGAATATCCCCCGTGGGCACACAGTTTCTTTACCACTGTGCCACCAGGGAAGCCCAGGTATTTTAAATTATTATTTGTATTGTGCAAATATTTTTGATTTGGGGGATTCTGGTTGTGAGTTTTATGCATGACAATTATGGTTAAAAAATATTTGCTTGGTCTACAGAAGATCATTAATGTTTTGTGATGATATAAGTTGTAATAGTGAATGGTTTTGTGAGTAGGTATTATTAAATACTGGGGCTATTTCCAGGCACAGAGTGTGAATCATAAGTTAGGACGAACATTAGATGTGATTATGATGACATAGCAAAAATCTGTGGTCCTAGCTATACAAATGCATGGTGAGGAATTAAACAAACCCGAGACAGGACATTTGACACTTACTCTTCCTAGTCGTGTTAGAACATGATTTTCTGACTCCAAGCCTTGAAACACCCACGTGGAATCTGTGCTCACCTCATGCACACAGGAGCTCCCTGGACACTGAACCTCTCAGAAGAAAATCTCCTCCGTGGCAGGAGCATCAGGGTTTGCTTAGGAGCACAACAAAGGTGGGCACAGGACTGGGCCAGGCCCTGGACCCACTGCTCCTCGGAAGGTTGGCTCTCTGTAACCCCATGGACTATAACCTGCCAGGCTCCTCTATCCATGGGATTTTCCAGGCAAGAATACTGGAATAGGCTGCTATTTCCTTCTCCAGGGGATCTCCCTGACCCAGGGATTGAACCTTTGTCTCCTCACAGTTGTATCCTCAGTTGCCTCTACCAATTCTTGTAACATGAGAGGTGCTCGGATATTCATTGAATAAAGGCATGACCATGAGACGCTGAGCAGGTGAGCAGAAGGAGAGATGCTTTGACTCAAGCACAAAATTCAACCAGCCCAAGCTAAGCTTTGTTCCCACAACTTCTCATTCAAACTCAAATCTACTTGCTTCTTTCCATGCCTAGAGAATTAAATATGACGGGGTGTCTTTAACCAGCTCTTGTCTCACCTCCTGTTCCTGTATTCCTAAATTGTTGTTTGTTACATCTTTTGGTATATTTCAGAGTCTCTGCTTTCCATGATCTTTCTAAACACAATGTTCATGATTGTGATGTTGACTCAGCCTTACTTTCATCCTGCCTACTGACCTATGTTTCAGAAGTTGAATGAGTAACAGTAAAGGGGAGTAAACATGGAATTGAAGAAGACAGGTTTTCTCTGCTTGTCACTTGAGACAAAACAGTTATTTTACTCCAGGGAAGGGCTGTGCTGGGATCTTATCCCCTCTCAGCCTCATAGTCCAAGGCTTGACCTTCTGCAAGGATCCAGAGAGGTGGTGGAGTCACCAGAAAGACTGTCTCAAAAGCATCTGTGTCATCTGATCAAATATGTATCATACAGGATGCCAGGCTGTTCGGTGTCAAATGACAAGGGAGCCTGGTGTACTTCAGTCCACAGTTTCACAGAGTGGGACACAACTTAGCAACTGAACAACAAAACAGGCTGAGAGGAGGTATACATGGATGAAGTAAGAATAAACAAGATTAAAAAAAACATGCTTTTTTCCCCCCTCTGGCATTTTATTAACCATCAGTGGACATCCTGACCTAGAGAAACATTGTTGGATGCAGATTTGGACAGACATTGGCTGGAGCCGCTGGTTGAGTTCCTTTGAAAGCCAAGCTGCAAAGGCTAAAAAAATACATGAGTGCCATCTAGAGGTAAAATTCATAGGGCAGGCTTTTAAGTGCTCTTAGAAAAGGAGTAAGAGATTTGCTCCCAGAGACCTCTTAATCTTGGCAGTCTGATGGATGTCATTAAGTAAGTTTTTTCACATCTTGGGTCAAAATCTGCTTCCATTTTCCCTGACCACTGCAGACCACAGCAACCTCCTTTTCTCTGACTTTTTCTAAGATATTTTCTTTATCATCAGTTCAGTTCCAAGTCAGAGCACGTTCAATCTTCAACAAATATTTTTTAACATATTCTTTGAGCCAGACTGTGCTCAACAAAGAGACTGCCTGCTAACTCATGACCAGTCAGCCCCTGGGCTGGAGGGGGCATCGTGCAATATCCAGTCCCCTTGGTTGGAGCACATTGTACAACATCTCTGAAAAGTGTCCCCTGCCCTTGTCAGGACAGGATCCTCTGAAAACCATGTCCCACCATCTCCAGAGCAGGTGAACCTTTGCAGGCAGGTCATTATGCAGTGCAGATCATGGGTTTGAAACCCAGCAGGATGTAATACGGAATCCTAGCTCTGCTACTTACCCAAAGTGCAAACTACCTAACCTTGAGCAAATTATTAAGATTTGATTTTCTACTTTGTTAAATGGAATGATAAAGTTACCTTGTGGTCTTACGGTAAGGATTAGAGACAGTATGTATTATTTATATAGGACCTAGTACAATTCCTGAAACAAAGAAAGTGGTAAGAACTTATTAACTTTTTCTATCACTCTAATAATAATAAAAATTCAAGCTATGAGATTAACTCACCTACCTTGCAAAATTGTTGAAAGGATTTAATTATGTACACATGTATGATAGACTGCCAAGTGACACAGAACTTAAGATTTTTTTCATCAAGAGAAATTGCCAGTGGTTTCTGTCTGACAAACACTGTTTTTATCACCTTGAAGTAGATCTTTGGTTTTCCTTTGGACACTTTAGACACACCTCTTATTTATCACAAACAAAAGACCACAAGTACACACTGAGATGTGGGATGAGATGTGATAGAACACTTCCAGGTTCACAAACACTGTTCTTTGCAAGACCTCCCAAGATCTGACCACTTAAAAGAAGAAGATAAACTTGCCTGGAGTTGAGGAATTTCCAGCAAGATTACAATCTCCTTGACAGACTGACTTCACTTGGAAGCATCACTCAACCCTCTGTGCTATGCGACATTCTTGAAAGTTCTTGATATTCTTGGACCTCAAGGGAGGTAGATATTCTAGGTGGGTAGGCTTGAACAATTAATTAAGAAGTAAAATGTCTTGTAAACCTTATTGATGCCTCAGACTGTGAAGGGGGTCATTTAAACATTGCATCTGGATGATGGCAATGCTCAGTAAGTGGTGGTTCTATAAAACTGATAGGATTGTTTCAGGTAGTTTCTTGCTAATCCAAACTAGAGCTCATTTCACTTAGGGGCAGGCTCATCCGGGTCTCCTTAGCATCCTCTCTATGATACCCACTCCGTGGTTCGGCCAGAGCTCTCTCAGGATGGAGGGAGAGACTGCAGGGCAGAGGGGCAGGCCAGGCTGCAGACGCAGTTCAGAATTCTAAAATGTTCTTCACACGCTCCTCCCCTTCAGCGCATGAGGTTCTCTAGCAGGGAGGCATATCTCAAAACAACACTTACCCTTTGGATATTTCTAATATGAACTAGCTGGAAGTGGTGAATCTGAATAGTAGCTGCCCAAGTTGCAGACCATTTTTCCTTTCTCTTTTCCTTTTCCCCACCACTGTTCTGTTTCTGGCACAGTTCACTGGATACAGGGAGAACAAATGGGGGAGGGAATGAAGTAATAGTTGTTATGGATGTGACAAAGTCCAGAGGCCTCCAATGTCTCTTGAGTGTGTTGTACTTTCTCTCCCGGTGGACTTCCTGTGTTTGCTACATGAATAATGCACTTTTAAGCACTTGAAACAGCACAATGGTAACCTTAACAAAATGGCAATTTGAAGGTAAACTGCCATCACTAATTTTCATCTCAACAGTGCAGCCTTCTTTTAATGCACACTTAATTACATTAAAGGCTTGGGGGATAAATCATATTCTCATGGCCCGTTGATGGGATTACCCCACGGACACAAACATCCAGAACTATCTCGAGGTTTATTGGTGACAAATATCAGCCCATTGTCCTAATGGTGAAATAACATCATCTACTACTACAGGATACAAATTAAATTTAGTGAAATACCTTAACAGCAATCTCAGAATTATAGGCAATGGGAGTTTGAGGGGTTTCGGAAAAATAACCCACGCCTTTCTCAGCCATGGCAACATACTGTAATCACCTGGGGAAATTTAAAAAAACAGCAATGCACAGGCCCCACCTCAGACCTATTAAGTCAGAATCTCTAGGGAGAGAGCCATGTTATCAGGATATTTTCAAACTTCCCAGGTGATTAATAAGTACAGCCTAGAATGAACAGCACCAACATAAATCAACTCGGTGATTTTGCAGGCGGAGGCTCCGAGGCTCTATGGTGGAGGGTAACTGGTTGTGTAGGGCTCCCAGGGGTGGCTGGAGAGCAGAGTCTGGAGCCTCGAGCTCTGCCCAGCTGGCACTCTTCCCGCATTGGTTCTCTCTTTACCCTGCATCTGCCTTATCAGTAAACAGAGGATGTGACAGCCATCAAGCCACTACAGCTGCCCTGAGGGGGAACCTTGAGGGAACTCCAGTGTGTGTGTGTGTGTGTGTGTGTGTGTGTGTTCAGTCGTGGCTGACTCTTGGCAACCCTTAGTCCGCAGGCCCCTCTGTCCATGGGATTTTTCAGGCAAGAATACTGGAGTGGGTTGCCATTTCCTCATCCAGGGTATCTTCTTCCTCCAAGGGATCTTCCTGACCCAGGGATCAAACCCAGGTCTTCTGTGTCTCCCGCAGGTGAATTCTTTAACCTGCTGAACCATCAGGGAAGCCCTGGTGGAGACAAAAGGACAGCATGCAGCTAAGTCCTCAGCTTCAGCAGCCCTGCCCCAACCCACCACTGGTGAACTCAGAGGGAACTCAGGATGGAAAAGGACAGGATGCTGGCCCTAGATAGTGAAGGTGCGTATCAAAGGAATGATTTCAATAAGCCCAGAGTCTTGCACCTTCCCATACACAGAAAAGCACTAAACTCCTTAACTTGAGATATCTGGTTTTCTTTAATTAACAGTAATCATTTGATGTTCAGACTACCTGGCCTTTGTTGCAAAAACTCCCATATATCCTGGCTCCTTCCTTAGCCTGCCAGACTTGAAGTCCTCAGAATGTCTGCTGAATGAAACATAGTTTTCAACATTTAGGTTGTGCTTTTTTTTCTCCCCCTGACCTCCTCAATGGCCTCCAAGTCTTATTTCATTTAATGACTCTTCAGATTTGCATAGCACACCTACTGTGTGCCAGAGAACTCCACTGCTGGAATATGCTGTTAGCCAAATCTGTCCCAGGTGGCTCAGTGGTAAAGAACCTGCCTGCCAGTGCAGGAGACACAGGTTTTATCCCTAGGTCGAGAAGATCCACAGGAGAAGGAAATGGCAACCCATTCCAGCATTCAGCATTCTTGCCTGGGAAATCCCATGGTCAGAGGAACCTGGCTGGCTACCATCCACAGGGTTGCAAGAGTCGGATACAACTGAGTGACTGAGCATGCACATACACATCTACTCAGAAACTGTTTATCTTGTACCCTTAGTGCCCAGCCCAGAAAGAACACATCTGAATGAATGAATGGAGTTTACCTCTGGACCACAGGCAGCCATACTACTGACCCCAAGTTAACTCCAGGGCAGCTAAACAACAATTACAACAAACCTTTTTTACCACAGTGATTTTTTCAGTGTTCCTGACAGGCATTGCTCCTCCAAGCCATCTTCTGACTAATCCAACCACAAGAGGGAGCCAAGTGCCCCATTCTTTTTTTGTAGAGACCCAAAGGTTGGAGTAATCAAGGGGAGGGCAAGCAGATTACAAACTCAGTTGCTAAAGAATCTGCCTGCAGTGCAGGAGACCCTGGTTCGATTCCCGGGTCGGGAAGATCCCCTGGAGAAGGGAACTGCTACCCACTACAGTATTCTGGCCTAGAGAATTCCTTGGACTGTATAGTCCATGAGATCACAAAGAGTTGGACACGACTGAGCGACTTTCACTTCACTTTACTTCAAGCAGATTACAGGAGGCCGGTTTGGGGGGAGGGGTCAAGAAATGACCTCTGGTGAAATTTCAGGTGAGAGGTGCTGTGCTACCCACCCTGAGGAAGGCAGTACGCCACCCAGAACTGAGCAGGCTTTCCAGCCAGGCCTACCTGGAGCCTTCCTGGCTGAGAGTCCACCTCAGACCATCATCTGTGAAACACAGAAGCTTGTACAAGCAGTCGATGTGGCCAAGGTGTGAGTGTGCCTGAAGTCTGGTAGGTGCCCATAAACACTGGATTCTACCTTCTGCTGCCCCTCCCCCTGCCATTTCTCCCACCACCCTCATTTTTATCCTGATTTTTTTTTTCTTTAATCTTTTGGCTGAGCAGCATAGCATGGAGGACCTTAGTTCCCTGACCAGGGCTCGAACCTGCGCTTCCTGAATTAGCAGTGCAGAGTCTTAACCATCAGCTCACAAGGAAGTCCCTCTCCCCTCTTTCTTTTCCTCATCTGATGTAGACACTGTTTCTTCCCCCTCTCTCCAAATTCATTTGTTCAGATCCTAACCTCCAATGTGATGAGCGTTTGGGAGGAGACAAGGTCAGGAGGAAGGAGCTGCTTCTTATAAAAGAGACCCCAGAGAGCTCTCTTTCCACCATGTGAGGACAGAGCAAGAAGACAGTTCCTCTATGAACCAGGAAGCAAGCCCTCACCAGACACCAACCAGCTGACACCTTGATCTTGAACTTCCAGCCTCCAGAACTGAGAAATTTCTGACATCTATATTGCTGCCCTGTCTGTGGTATTTTGTTGCAGCAGCCCAAATGGACTAGGAAAGCATCATATTCTGTTGCCTTTCCCAAAAGGCCAACTCATGCAGGGAAATCCTGGGGCACAGAGTATCCACATCTCCAGGGAATTTGTCGGTTAGCTTCCCCTGTAGGCTTGTACTCTAAACTTTAAACTGTAAACTTTACATTCTCCAGTTATGAGATGAACAGTGTCTCAGCTGGACCTGTTGATCACCAATCTTTCCACCAGATAATTCCTCCTCTGTCAGGGGATCTGCAGCGTCATGGCTGTCCCTTCCCGCCCTCCCTGCCTGCCCAGCCCCGCTGATGAGCAGTCCTTCGCCTCCAGGCTCCACTGAACATTGCCAGGTTTGGAACTCAGTGCCTCCCCAGGCAGCCCACAGTTAGGACAGCTGTCCTTCTACTCAGCTAAAGCTTGGCTCTCTACCACTGCTTCTGCCTCGGCCCTCAGAGGTTTGGAGTCAGAGACACAGCCCCCAGAGTCTTCTCTCCTTGAGATTTTAACCAACCAATCACTCTCATCCTGGTAGAATCTCCTCCCATGTGTTGTCTCCACATCTGAAGGTGACTGTTTCATTGTGCTTCAGTCAGCCTGTTACCTCCCGTTCACCTGGTGGTCGCATCCAGTTCTCAGATGGTTCTCACATGACTAGTGCAAAAGACTGAGCTCCCTAAGACTAGATATTTATAGCTGGGAGCTTGGACATAAAGTCAGACCAAATCCACCAGCCACCCCTTCCCCTGTGCCTCTCCCTCTCCGACTCCCCCGTGATCTCTCCCAACCCACAGGTGGGTGTCTGTCTGTTAACCAATACCCACAGAGCTCAGCTCTCTTGATCTCAAAAACCTCTTTCTTTAAAGACTCTTAAAAAAAAAAAAGTATTTATTTGGCTGTGTTGGGTCTTAGCTGCAGCATGCAGGATCTTTTGTATTGGCGTGCAGGCTCAGTGGTTGCATGGACTTAGTTGCTCCATGGCATGTGGGATCTTAGTTCCCCGAGCAGGGATTGAACCTGTGTCCTCTGCATTGGCAGGTGGATTCTTAACCACTGGACCACCAGGGAAGTCCTCAAAAACCTCTTACGAAGAGAGTCCATCTCCAAGAATTTTCTCCAGTAGATACTAACAAGTTTCCAAATGAAATATCACCTGCCCACTCTCACCAGGCATGATCTCAGTTAATGCTGACCAACAGATGGAGTGACTAGTTCCTCCCAGGACTGTAGGAGGACACAGTTCTCATGTTGTGCATAAGAACTCCCTTCCCCACCTTCCCAATATACACACACACATGCACACCCAATATACATGCACACACACACACACAAGCATTGCCATGCCATACAGCTGCGGAGAGCTGAAAACTCTCTGAAGCACAGGGACTGTCCCAGTTTCATTCCTGTATCCTCAGGAAAATGCCTGGTGCCCAATACGTTCTCCATAAATGTTTGCTGGACTGAAGAGGGTCACAGGGGAAACAGTTCAAGCAGCTTCTTAGAGCATCAGTGAGAAACATGTCTTGTCTGGATTTCCTGCTGGTCAAATCCTGCATATAAAGTTCTAAATGGAAGGTTTTAAATGTAAAAACATTTCTGTGAGACCCATCTCCCATCCTTTCCTATGAAACTTAGACTTCATCTTTGGTTTCAGTGATGTAGCCCCTTATCTCTTGACTGCAGCCTTTTGGGGAGAGTGTAAGCAATTCTGATGGAGATTTCAAGCTTTCTTGACCTACTTCTGGGTCCCCAAGAAACCTGGGATCCTGGGGTAGCCCATCATCAGATAGTATCTGCCTCATATAGAGTCCTTCAGTCCCAAAACTTCCTGAACAATATTGTAACCAGTTTAGCCTGACTCCAGAGCCTGTGCTTGAAACCGCTATGCCACACAGCATCCAGCACTGTCAGTAGCGAGAGGGCCCCTGTGATGGAAGTGGCATCCGCTAGGGTCGTGTGCTGTTGAGGGTGAATCACAGCAGGAGCCCAGCCTGGCTTCAAGAGGAGGCAATCACCATTGTCAGAAAAACCTCCGAGGCTGGATGACTGCTTGAGTGGGAATTCATTCATTCATTCCTAAAAAAAGAGGCATCATGGAACATGGCCAAAGCAAGGTTCTAGAGTCAGACATAGCTGGGTTTAAACCTTAGCTCTGCCACTTAAAGCCTATATACCTTGGGAAAGTCACTTGAACCCTCTCACTCAACTAAATTTAAAGATAATTACATTCCTATTTCAAAAGCTGTTGCGAAGATTAAGTGAGATAATGTGTACAATATAGTCATCTAATCCTCATAAGTCTGACAAGAGAGATACTGTTATCTCATTTTACAGATGAGGAGACCAAGGCACTTAGGAGGGGAGGAAGTGGTCCAAGTGTGCACAGCCTGTTGCTGGCAAAAAGGGACCCAGCACTTAATTCTTTCTAGCTGGCCAGCCTGTGTGACTTGCTGGGATATGTGGGGTGCCCACCCTTGCAAGCCAGGCATCACCACAGCCCAGGAAAACATCCTCTGTGCCCTCAAAAATCTGTGACTGCTCTCTTCTGAGGGCTCCTTTGCAACAAAAATGGACTGGTCCCTACTCTGGTTCCCTGCCAGGTTTGGGGAGGCCAAATCCCCACATCCTGCAGCAACATGCACATCACTAAAGCTTGCCTCACTCCCTGTCTGCAGCGGGCAGAGCCTGAAGCTTTCTCCTGCTTCCCAAAACTACCTCTGCAGCTCTCTGCTGCTCTGGAATTAAGGAGGAGACTAGTGCTCAGTGCACGTGTGACCCATCTCCCGGCGTCTGGCAGCCCCTCACCCCAGTGGGAGCTCACCAGGCCCCTCTCAAGAGGTCCCGTCCCACCCATCTTCTCTCTCTGACTCTCTCATCTCAGGACACCGGTCTCCTTGATTTCACAGTTCTCTTGTCCCCAAGTATGGAGGACAAGCACTTCTCTGAGATTAGCCATGTCAGCATCATGAAAAAAGTAGATTTTTATGATTCTGACAGATAACAAGAACATAAAAATCACCATAGATAGTTGTTTAAAATGATCCCCCTGCAAGAGATTTTTATTTGGAAGAGGTTGATGCCAAAGAAGCTGCAGTTTTAATCGCGGAGACTTCTAATACCAGCCCTGGGGAGCATGCTGCTTTAATCCCCTGACTCGGGGTCTTGAAGCAGGACATCAGCCATTAAAACTCAGCCAGGACCTCCGACCGAGGTGAAACTGACAAAGCCCAGGCTTCCACGTCAGAGAAGTCGGCTTCACATCCCAGCTGCACCACTTTCCAGCCATGCAGTTTGGGTCCAATGACTTAACATCCGTGAGCCTGAATTAAGCTGTCCCTAGGTCACCCTCCATTGTGTCTATTTTTAGAATTATCATGAGGGTTAAATGAGGTATTATATGTTAACTGAATGGCTGTGAAATGAGATTCAGTTAGTCTCTGATTCTCTTCCACCATGATGATATCTCTCCACATCTCTGGATTAGCATTTGCAGTAACAGACTGAGAATGTCTGGGTGTGTCTGTCTCTCCCCAGTGGGCTGTGAACTTCATAAGGTGGGTTGTAATTAGACCTTCTTTCTATTTCCAAGGCCTAACGCAAAGTCCAGCACACAGTAGGGTCTCTGTGAGTTGCAGGGTTTATTAAAATAGGGAGAGATTTTCCACATGTTCTTCCACCCCTGAATCCTCAGTTCATACAAGAATAACAAAATTTATCAGTGTTTATTGAACACCTTCTTAGCACTGGGCAACAGGCTAGTGGCTTAGCATACCTCGCTTCTAATCTTATCAAATCTCCAAGGGTATCTGTTACTAAACTTGATCTCTCCACAATCTTTTTTTTTTTTTAACTTTGGAGGTGACTGTCTTCAAAAAGATAAGGTATCTTGCTTCAAGTCACACAGCTAGAAGATGTGTTAGGACTAGAACTCAAATTCATCTAACCTCAAAGCTTATACCCTTCTCACTGAAGCAAGAGCCTCACCCCCATCATCAAAAACCAAACCCTTTGCCTGCAGCTCCTTTCCCACCCTCAGAACTTGTGGAGGTCACTATGAAAGGCACAGCAGAAGTCCAGTAAATCCTGGGGCCCACAGCAGGCCTTCATGCCCATCTGATGCATACTCATCTAAAATTCTCAGCAGACTGAAACCATAAAGATCATAGCCTTATTTAGTGTTTCTCCAAATCGAGCTCTGAGGCAGCTCCATAACTCTTGGCCAGGAATATTATTTCAAATAACTCATGCAGACAGCTGAGTAACCAAAAGGAGAGATAGATGGGTCCTGGAATGCCCCATTGCTGTAGATCATAACCCCCCACTCCCGCGCCCTCCCCCAAGCTGCCCGGACAGAAAGGGTCAATGATTAATTATGCTAAGATAAACAGAGTTAATTTTCTTCCTGGATAAAACTAATTACAACTGTGTTTGTTTTGGTAGGACACGGAATTACTGTCCCCGGTGACAAATCTTCCTAATTGAAAAGAGTGTTTATTTTAAAGGGGTGGGGGTTGGGGTCACTAAACAATAGTTAGCTAGTGTTTTCCCCATTTTTCATTTGAAGAGGGACAGTGATTAGGTGTTGACCTCAAAGGAACAAGCAAAATCTCTTGCTCTGGGACCCCCTCCCTCAGGCCTGCTCGAGAGCTCGGCAACAGCATGGGGAGAAGAATTTGGCTGTTTGAGGGGAGGTTTCCTGGAAGTCATGGCCTGTAGTTGATTCGCTCTTGGCGAGTATTGTATGAAATCGGGGTAGCATCCTCTTTGGCAACCCAGTGAGGGCTGAGGAAGGAGTATCTTGAACCCCACTGCCCACCAACATTATAAACTGTGGGAGAACAATGACCCAACTCAGATTCTTGTCGCATCACGCTGGTCAGATTCAGTGCTAAGGCGCCACAGAGAAAGAAAAGAGAGAAACAGATTCTCTGCTCTCAAGGAGACCATGACCCAGTAAGGGGCCTGGGAATACTTGTAAGGCCCTCCAGAGCAGAGAGGTGAGGGCTGGAGGAGAGGTGGGCATAGCGAGGGGGACGAGCCTTCATGCGAAGGGACCGGCGTGAGCAGAGATATGCGTGTGTCTGGTGTGTTCAGAGAGCTCTAAGCAATTGGATGTGGCTGAGATAATGGGGACAAGATCGCAGATGAAGCTGAAAGAGATTTGGAGGTTGGTAGTTGATATGTGGATTATGACAAGCAGTATTATGTTGCTAGGGCTGCAGTAACAAAGTACCACCACCTGGGTGGGTAAGACAACAGAAATCTGTTGTCTCACAGTCCTGGAGACTGAAAGTCCAGAATCAAGATGTTGGCAGGGCCACACTCCCTCCACAGTGCCTAGGAGAATTTCTCTTCTTGACTTTTCCAGTTTCTGGTAGCAGCCCCAGGACCTCACAACGCCAACCTCCACCTTCATCTCCACATGGCCTTCCACCATCTGTGTCTGTGTCCAAATTCCTCCTTATTGGGAAAACACCAGTCATATTGGATTTAGGGCTCATCCTCCTTCTATATGACTTCATCTTAACACATCTGACTTAATCACATTTTAACCAGGTTTAATTGTTTCGCTGGTGGCTCAGATGGTAAAGAATCTTCCTGCAATGCAGGAGAGGCAGATTCAGTTCCTGGTTAGAAATGGCTGGAGGAGGAAATGGCTACCCACTCCAGTATTCTTGCCTGGGAAATCCCATGGACAGAGAAGCATGCATGTATTTTAACTACTCCATTCCCCAAGAAGGTTGCATTCTGCAGTACCAGGGCTTAGGATCACCACAGCTTTTGGTGGCGACACAACTCAGCTTATAGGGAGACACCGAAGGGCTGTCAACGATGGAGTAGTTTTGTTTTCTTCTTCGTTTTTGAGAAGAGTTCTCTGGATCCAGTGTGGAGGACTGATGAGTGAGCATGAGCAGTTAGGTAAGCGTTGTCATAATAGCCCAGGTGAGAAAAAGAAGGGTTGGAGAGAAAAGAATCTGTGAGAAGGGCTGTTATAGCTCCAAGATTCTGTGATTCGAAGAACATCATGATTACCAGGATGCCAGAGGAGCAGAGGAGAGGAAGGCGTCAGAAATGACTTCCAGGTTTTCCAGAGCTCAAGGGGGAAAAGCCGGTTGGGAGGGAAGCAAATTGTTTGGGACAAGTGCAGTTGAGCTATCAGGTCAGAAGTGTTCTGGAGGCAGGTGGATACAAGGGTCAGGAACTCACAGAGCCTCTTCTCTCTGCAGATACAGATTCCGAAGCACGAAGAAGTGGATGATCGTTGACTCAGGGAAACACATGAAATCGCATAAAACCACACAGAGTGAGAAAAGATTCAAAGACAGAAACCTGAGGGACCTGGCGACAAGGGGTTAAAAGAGAAGGGGAGTCAGAGAGTAGGTTTAGGGAGCACCATCACAGAGGTGGGGGGAGCACCGTGCAGCAGCCTCCCAACCCCAAGCCAGATTACCTACCCTCCCACCATCACCGCCATTGAACACAGCAGTGCTGACATATAGCCCCTACACCTTCTGCTTGACGCTTAGTGTCCTTGAAGGTGTGTGTGTGTGTGTGTGTCTGTGTCTGTGTTGTGTGTGCTCATGTGTGCGTGTTCGACTTTCTCCCCTCAAACTCTGCCAAATCACTGAGGACAGAGAGCATGGATCATGTCCTTCTCTGCTTCTCTTGGATCCCTCACAGCTTCCCTGAAAAGAATTTAATACAAAACAAGCGTTTAGTGCTAAATATGTGATTGTGTGCATGTGTGTGTTTAGTCATGTCCAGCTCTTTGCCACCCCATGGACTGTAGCCTACCAAATTCCTCTGTCTGTGGAATTTTCCAAGCAAGAATGCTGGAGTCCTTCTCCAGAATATGTGATTAACTGTAAATAAATAAACCACCATCAAACACTTCCTTAGTATGTATTATAGATGAGATTCTCCAACACTGACCTAATACACGACACTTACACAAGTGCTCCGTAATTCTAACGGAAGGAAAGTGGGACGAGGGGTGAGGGGAGACAGCCAGCTAGCAGGCAGGAATCTGTGAAGTAATAATAGTAAGAGGTTCCATGGAAGGGCTGCAGGGCCATGTGCCTGTGATATGGAGGGAAGGACAGGGGTGCAGAGTGAGTTCACCGAGATTCGAACTCCCCTCCCACAGTCATTCAGCTTTCTGGGCTCAGTTTCTAGAAACTTAGGGGTTTAGGATATGGATTTTTTCCAAGGTCCTAGGCCTCTAGAAAACCAGTATTGAAAGTCAGAGAGGGTTTAGAGGCAAGATAAGCCCTAACTTTTTTCTACAATTGCACACAGCAGTGCCTACATTTTCTCATGCAGTCATTATCCCTGTCTCACAGAGGAGGAAGCTGACACCCAGAGAAGTCTTGATTTGCCCAAGGACTGTGAGGAGATGGGGCAGGAGCAGAGTGGGGTACAGGGTGGGAGGCAGGGAAAGTTGCCCAGGTGCTGGAGGAGGGGCAGGGATGCATTGCAATTAAGAACATGGTCTGTGGGACCAGGCCACCAAGGGGTGAATCCCAGTTCAGGCAAAAACATGTTCTGTAGAGTTTTGAATTACTGGGGTGTTGGGGTTGTTCCAATAGCAGCTAAAGACACTGGTTCAGGCAGGAGAGTCTTCCTGTATCTTTCAAAAGTACTCTTGGGTCCCTGGGCTAGCGGGGACGTGTGACAGCATCGTCACACATCGTCATCTGACCGCAGGCAAGCCCTCCTGGCCTCAGTCTCCTGATCCTTACTTCGTGCTGCATCAGAGAGCCATCAGGTCCCTGTCAACTCGGTCAGGCTGTAAACCCCCCCACCCGCTGAGGCCCGGGAGCCCAGTGTGGTGATCTGCGCTGCCCTTCGGGCTTGTGTGCAGCTGCCATTCTCTGGAACACTCTAAAGCAGTGGCTCCCAGATGCAGGTCTCTGCAACCACTGAACCGTCATTCCCTGCAGAGCCTTTTAAAAAAATGCATATGCCTGGGCCCCACACCAAACCCACAGCACCAGCATCCTGGGCTGGGCCTAGGCGTCTGTGTTGTTACAGATCTAGCAGGGGATTCTGGTGCCTCCTGCAAAACTGGTTGTGTAGCAGCCCCACCCGCTTTGCAGATGCAGCACCTGCCGCCTAGTGCACATGGAAGGTACTGTGGGGACCCACGTGGCTACTCAGCCCCTTGCAGAGGGAATAGAACAAGACTCCAGAGCTTCTCATCTTGGTAACCAGAGATGGGTTTAACTATTCACTCTGATACCCTCCAGCAGTGTAACCAGATGTATACTCAGGGAAGATAGGCAGAAATCCACTGTCAGATGTGGGTTCTTTCCAGGAAGAGCAAAAATTCTCCCCCTTCTTGCTCTTGTGAGTGGGGAGAGTGGTTCTGCTAAGTAAAGATATGTTTCTTGGGGTGATGATGAACATGAGAGAGGAGACAAGAAAATACAAAGAAAAAAGTTAATGCCTATGTTTGGGTTCATTCAGACATGTTCCTTCAGCAGGGGAAAGGAAGTTACCTAGTAATAGAGGACAGATAACAATAATGGTTAACCCTTGGATAGAGCAGGCCATGGGCCAGATATTGGTCAAGGGCTTTGTCTATACTGACACCTTGTTCTTCACAACAGTGCTATGGGATAGGTGCTATTACTGCTATGGTTCCCTCCAAATTCATATGTTGAAACCCTAACCCCCAAAAGTGATGACATGAGTATATGGGACCTTGGGGAAGTGACTCAGTCTTGAGGACAGAACCCTGGTAAATGGGGTTAGTGCTCTTACGAAAGAATCCGGAGAGGTCCCCAGTACCTTCTGCCGGGTGAGGCTACCGAAAGGAGTCTAGATCTGGAAGAGGGTCCTCATTCCACCATGATGACACCCTGACCTGAGACTTCCGGCCTGCAGACGTGAGAAATAAATTCCTGTTGTTCATAAGGTTCCACTGTGTGGTATGTTCTTACAGTAGCCCAATAGGACTAAGACAATTACTACCCTCATGTGACATGTCAGGAAGACAAAGCACAAAGAGATTAAGTGACTTGTTCAAGGCCACCCACCTATTTGATGTCTCTCACTCAGATGGGAGCCCTGGTCCAATGTTTCGTCTTGAAATGAATGTTTTCCCATAATATCCCCTTCCCTCATCTGCCTCCATCCCATTAGTTGAACTGACCGGTTGGTCTCACTAGGAAATGGTTGATAGAACATAGCCTGGGGAAGTGGAACAAACTCTGAAACACAGGCAAAATGTTTAGGAAAGTATTGTGAGTAAGAGCAATGCAGTTGAGTAGAATGGGTTTTCCTTAGACTGGAGTGATGCACATAAAATCGTTCCCATCAATATTTCAGATCTGAAATTTCTACACACTATGTTTAGGCAAACCAGCGGTGTCTCAGTTTACCTCACCTGCAAAATGGGGGAAATAAAATGGTAACTATCTTGTAGGTTATGAAGAACAAATATGGTAAGTACATCACTCAGTATAGTGTCTGTCTCAATATTTAGGAGCTATTGTTAACAGATCAGATGTAGCCAGTTTACTGAGAAGCCTCAATTCACTGGAGGTATAAATAAGGCAAGTACATCACTCAGTATAGTGCCTGTCTCAATATTTGGGAGCTATTGCTAACAGATCAGATATAGCCAGTTTACTGAGAAGCCTCAATTCACTGGAGGTATAAATAAAGATCAATTTATTTTCTCCATTCCCTGCAGTTAACTAGCTGTCTCCAGTCTCTCAGTCTCACTGCCCAAGGACCCTCCAAGCAGACTCCAACCATCACTTTACTATTAATGTCAGTTACTCAAAGTCCAGTTCAGTTTACAGCATCAATATTACATCCAAGTCTTTTCCCCTCTTCAGAGTTTGCCAGACTTGTAACTCAAGTTCCAAGAGTGGGACGGGGCCTTGATCTCGTCTTCTTGTCTCCTTGCCTTTTACTCCTTCTCCTTTCTTTTCAGTCTAGTGCGTCTCATGTGAAGGGAAGAAGAGAGAATAAAAGGAACAGAGAAGGTCACTTTAAATAAGTGGCTTCTTATCTCTGGTGGAAAGAGGTCCCAGCTCTCACTCTGGCTTGACCTGTTTCTCTCTGCTGTTGGTGGCTTCTGGCAATGTGTCAGTCTCCTATTAAATAGTATGGGGTGTGGAGTTGTGTTTTTAGAGGGAGAAGTTCATTTTTATGCCATATCTTCCATCACTGAGAACCCCAAGTTGGGGGTAACCTTGTATCCCTTTGTCCTAGAAACAATCTTTGCCTCCAATTTTTCTCCATCTGGATGCCATCTTACTGGGTCCATGGCCACCAGAGCTGTCACCTTCTCCTCTGATTTCTATTCTCTCATTGTAGTGGAGCCAGTTAAATGATTGGAATTGGATTTACCCTCTTGCCTTAAACAAACAAAACATAAAATATTTTTAAAAGCACACAATTTTCAAGACACTTAACAAAGGATAGTGATCCTTGAGAGATACGAAACAAAGGAGGTAACCCAAAGATTGTCCCAGCTTGATGCCTTCAGAGTTTCCAGGCTGTGGTGCAGAGAACAAAACTCTGAGTGAAAGAGATGATGCTGAGAGTTGGATCACCAAGTGGGAATTCACAGGACAGAGTAACAGAGGAAGAGCCAGCAGAGGGAGCACCCCAAAGATCTGCAAAGGACCACCTCTCTGATATTCAGGAGTGTACTGATCAATACATTCAGATGAAGAAACATAGTGGCCAGGGGAAAAAATAATCTGAAAAGATTAGAAAAGAAAGTCCAACATTCACCCAGGGTTGGGAATACTGCATCTTCCCCAGGCTGGACTGAAAGGAATCATAACTCCTGAGCATTGGGTTTGAGTACTCAAGAATGTTTTGCTCAGTAGTGGGGAATAATTCACCCTAGATTGCTGCAGGTATGCCAAATATATCATAAAAGTAAGACCCAAGAAAAGCAAATTATTCCCAAGTAGTATCCCAGAACAAACTCAAGAAGATTTATAAGGACAAAAATGATCCACCATCCAACAAGGTAAAAGTCACTGTTTCTGGCATCTAACTGAGGATTGCCAGGCATGCAATAAAGCAGGGAAACACAGTCCCTAATAAGGAGAATAATCAATCTATCAAAATATTCCAAGAACTGAGACAGATGTTAAAATTAGCAGTCAAAGATTTCAAAATAATTGTTTTAACTGTATTCTATCTATTCAAAAAGTTGAGACATGAAAGATATAAAAAAGACTCAAATAGAATTTCTAGATGTGAAAAATACATTTTTGATGAAAAATACTGTGGAATTTAGGATATATTAAACATGGCAGAAGAAAAGATTAGTTAACTTGAAGGCATAGCAGTTTTAAAAAAGAACAAATTAGCACAAAGTAAGAAGAAATAAAATAATAAAGTTCAGTGTGGAAATCAGTAAAATAAAAAACACTAAAACAATTTTAAAAATCAATGAAACAAAAAGCTGTTTCTTTAAGTTCAATAAGGCTGATTAATCTCTTAGCTAGCTTGATAAGGAAAAAAAAGAAAAACACAGATTATAAAATCAGGAATGAGAGAGGTAATATCACCACAGATTCCACAGATATTTTTTTAAATAAGAGAATATTTTCAATAACTTTATACCTATAAATTTAACAATTCAGCTGGAATGGACCAATTCCCTAAAAGATGAAAACTACCAAAGCTTAGTCAAGAAAGAATAGATAACCTTAATAGCTCTGTATCTATTAAAGAAATAAAACTTGTAGTTTAAAAACTCTCCCACAAGGAAAACTCTAGGCCACATGGAATCACTAGTGAATTCTACCAAACCCTAGGGAAGAAGCAATACCAATTCTACATAAGCTCTTCCAGAAAATTGAAAAGAAAGGTATGCCTCCCAACTCATTATTTGATGCCAGCATTGCTGTGACAATGAAACCAGAAAATGCAATCACCAGAAAAGAAAACTGTAAACAAATATTTTTCAAAAACACAGCTGAAAAAGCCTAAACAAAATTTTAGCAAATCAAACCCAACAACATATAAAAAAAGTAATATATTATGGTCAAGTGGAATTTTTCCATGGAATGTAGGGCGAATTTAACATTCAGAAATCATTGCAAATACTGGGGATCTGTTGAACAGCAATGTGAATATAATTAACACTTTAATATGGTTAAGACAGTAAATGTTATGTCATGTGTTTTTTATTATAATTAAACATTTTTAAAATTAATGAAATTTATCATATTAACAAGCAAAACAGGAAAAATACAAAATCATCTTAATAGATGCTGAAAAAGCATTTAACAAAACCCAACATGCTTATAAAATCCAATCGTTCTGGATACAGACTCCACAAACTAGGTACAAAAGGGACCTTCCTCAATTCAAAACAAATTATCTACACACACAAATAAGATTCTTAACATTCTACTTAATGGTAAAAAGTTTAAAGTATCAGAAACAGTCTGTTCTATACATCTGTGTCTCTTTTTCTGTTTTGCATATAGGGTTATCGTTACCATCTTTCTAAATTCCATATATATGTGTTAGTATACTGTAATGGTCCAAAAAAAGGATCATTACTTTTTTCAACATTGTATAATATAATAATTAAATAAAAAGAATAAAAGGAATCCAAATTGAATGGAATAAGTAAAATTATCCTCATTCCTAGGCAAAATGAGTGTCTATAGAAAATCTAGTGGAATGTGTTGAAAATCAACTATAACCAATAAGTATGTTTAACAAAATTGCAGGATGCAAGATCAATATAAAGAAATCATCTGTATTTCTTTGTGCTACCAATAAACTATCAGAAATAAAGATTTTAAAACATTTACAAAGTATTTAAAGTACTAAATAATTTAGGATAAATATGACAAAAGTTATGAAAAAACATACACTTAAAACTCCAAAACATTACTGAAAGTAAAGATGATAGGTGATATTTAGGAATAAATGAAGATATATCTTGTTCATGAGTCAGAAGACTAACCACAGTTAAAAATGTCAATTATTTCCAAATTGATCTACAGACTCATGAAATCCCAAATAAAATCCCAAAACCTTTTTGCAGAAATTGACAAGTTGATTCTAAAGTATGCATGGAAATGCAGAGGACCTAGAAGAACTAAAACAGCTTTGAAAAGAATAGTGCTACTGGGATAATTATACTTGATTTCAAGACTTACTAAAAAGTTACAGTAATCGAAAGTGTGGCATTGGAATCCAAACAGACATACAGGTCAATGGACTAGAACTAGGAGTCCAGAAACAGGTCTACACATATATAAATAACTGATTTTTGACACAGATGTAAAGGTAATTTAGTGGAGAAGGAACAGTCTTTTAAATAAATATTGTTGGGACAATTGGATAAGCATAAGCAAAAAAAGAAAAAAAAATAGTGAATGTTCAGTCCATAACTCACACTATATACAAAAATTTAACTCAAAATGCATCATAGACTTAAATGAGGGTCATAAAGCTATAATATTTTTAGGAGAAAGTCTTTGTAACCTTAGGATAAGCAAAGGTTTTTAGATTCAACATCAAAGAACAACCCATAAAAGAAACTTTTGATAAGCTGTTGTTGTTCAGTCACTAAGTTGTGTCCGACTCTTTATACCCCATGGACTGTAAAACACCAGGCTTCCCTGTCCTTCACTATCTCCCAGAGTTTGTTCAAACTCATGTCCACTGAATCCATTTTTTAAGTTAGACCTTTTCAAAATTTAAAACTTCTATACCTCAAAAAGCATGAAAAGACCAGATACAGGCTAAGTGAAAATATATGCAGAGTATATATTTGATAAAAGATTTGTATCCAAAATCTATCAAGAGCTCTCACAACTCAGTAAAAAGAAAATAACACACACACACACACACACACACACACACAAACACGGACAAAATATTTGAAAAGACATTTTCCCAAAGATATGAAAACGATCACATGAAAAGGTGATCATTAGGAACTTTAAAACCGCAATATGATACCACTACATATGTATGAAAATGGCTATAATTTATAACTGATCATGCTGGGTGTTGGCAGGGACACAGAAGGACTGGAATTCTTATACACTGCTGATGGGAATGAAAAATGGTAGGACCACTACAGATAACATTTCGGCAGTTTCTTAGAACGTACAGCTATCATATGATCTAACCATTCCACTGAAGACATAAGAAAGCATGTCTATACAAAGACTGGTACATGAATGGACATAGCAGCTTTATTTGCAACAGCCCCAAACTGGAAACTACTCAAAGTTCCATAGACTGGGGAATGGATAAGTAAATTGTTGCGTATGTATACAATGGAATGCTGCTCAGCAAGAAAAGAGAATGAGCCAGTGATACACACAGCAACACGGGTGAATCTCCAAATATTTATACTGAGTGAAAGAAGCCAGATAAAAAGAGTACATACTGTATGATTCCACTTGTACAAAACCCTGCAAATGCAAGTGAATTCTGTGCTAAAAGAGAGCAGTCTGATGGTTATTTGGCAGAGACTTGGTATGGAGTGGCATGAGGGGAGTAAGTTATGGAGGGCTAAGCTTTTACAAAGGAATTCTGGGGATGTGACCCTACTCACTGTCTTCTTCGTGGTGATGGTTTCATGAATACATACATGTCAACACTTACGAAATTGCACACTTTAAATATGTGCAGTAGGTCAATTGTACCTCAAAACTCCTTAAAAATAAGCAAGTAAAAAAACCAAAAAAACCTTAATCACTTTTAAAAAGAAGCAAGTATCAATCTCTAGTTTATGCATACCATCAAATTCCAGTGGACAGAGGTCAAGCTCTTCCTAGAACACTCTCTCTTGTTCTGCTGTGCGCTTGTGACAGGTCTGGGAGGTGCCTGCAGATTCAGCACCTCAGCAAGCGTCTCACCAAGGAGTGAACTCCCAGTTCCCTCTTCCTACAGACACTCCCAATCTCTAAGGGTCTTTCTCTTGGAAACTCCTCCATCACTTAGATTAAACTAGAAGAGAGAGGAGGAGGGAATATCCTCTCCATGAAAGCTGCACTTCCCATGATGATTATGACAAATTTCCCTTTCTCTCCTGACCTATCTTCCTGTGCAGGCCTGGGGGTTGAGTGCTGCAAAGCTGCAGTGGAGATTGGATTTGGCTGGGACGTTTACCTGGGAAGGGTGTATCTGATCCCAATTGTTAGCAGCTGCAGGGCAATCTCTTGCACAGATGAAAACAGGTCCAGAGGAGAAGCTGGATGGAGGGAGCCTTACTGTTTGTCCCAGGCTGCAGGAGGAGGAGGGGGCTTCTAAATGACGAGTGGGTAGGGGCAGCCGTGGGCCCAGAAAACTTCAGGCTGCATATTGAGCTAAGTCAACAAGTCTTTAATGACGGCTCTCTTGGGGGGATTAAGACTCAGGTCAGCCAGATCTTGAAGCCAGCAGTTTCGTGTCTTCCCCCACATTCTTCCTCCCTCGGTCCTTCCTCCTTTCAGCGCTTGGCATCGCTGAGCAAGTAGAAGAGACAACTCTTTTATGTCTAATGTTTTTCCACTATGTGTTCTTTTTGGCACACGGTTGTTTAGCCTTGACTTAAAACAATTTAAATATCAAATCATGTACAGGTATACCTTGGGGGTGTTGAGGTTTTGGTTCCAGACCCACAGCAATAAAGAGAGTCACACAAACTTTTTGGTTTCCTAGCACATATAAAAATTTTATCTACATTATATTGTGGTCCATTAAGTCAGCAATAGACTTATGCTTGAAAAAAAAGTATATATTTTTTAATTAAAAGTACTTTATTGTTTAAAAATATTAACCATTATCTGAGCCTTCAACTAGTCATAGTAGTAACATCAGAAATCACTGATCACAGATCTCTGTAACAAATAGGACAATAATGAAAAAGCTTGAAATATTGCAAGAATTATCAATATGTGATGCAAAGACATGAAATGAGAAAATGTTATGGGAAAATGGTACTGATAAACTTGCTCGATGCAAGGTTGCCACAAACCTTCAAATTGTAATAAAGGTAACATCTGTGAAGCTCAATAAAGTACAACGGTACAAGGTATGCCTATACGTGTCATGTCAATCCAGCTGTATGCTGAGACCTGTTCTGGATGAGAGAGGATGAGAGAAAAATCCTGATAGGGATTCCATAGAAAACTCTAGGCAGTTTTCTCTCTGAGCTGTGTCTAGAATCTGTCTTTTACTCTCCACGCCCACAGGCTGACCTCTCACTTCTCTGAACAGAAATCCTCTACCTCTTCTTTGAGGTTCTCGAAGAGACCATGCAAGGATGCCTGAGGCACTGGTTCCCAGGCAGGCTGGGGTTAATGTAAGACTTAACACACAGATTTGCCAGGAAGCATGTCTCTGGGCTCCCAACTTTGCCCAAATGGACCACATCAATCACTACTGAGACTTCCTTCTGAGGAAGTGAGGATAAGGGCCTGGTTATTTATGACAACCTCCTGAGGACTTCCTCTGCCAACTGGGTTCCCCAGGAGGGGAGATGGCCATTAAACTCCCCACCTCTGCTATGCCCTTCTTTATAAACAAGATCCTGTTCTTTAAGAGGAGACCAATGCCAAGAAAAGGAGGCCAAGACAGGCACAAAAAAAGGGGCAGACAAGCTTACATTGAATCTGAGAGTTATTAGGGAAGTCACCTTGCCAACTGCCCAGCAAGAGCCCTAAGGTCCAGCTCAGGAGTGCCCGAGGCTGCACGGATAGAGAGGCAGGCCTGAAACTAGGGTCAAGTGTCTCCCCTACTCAGCCAAGGGTCTTTTTTTTTTTTTTTGACTGCACTGGGTCTTCATTGCTGTGCATGGGTTTTTCTCTAGTTGTAGCAAGTAGGGGCTACCCTTCGTTGCAGTGCACGAGTTTCTTACTTCAGTGGCTTCTCTTGTTGCAGAGCAGGGGCTCTATAGAGTGTGTGGACTTCAGCAGTTGTGGCTCATGGGCTTAGCTGCTATGCAGCCTGTGGAATCTTCCCAGACCTGTGATTGAACCCATGTCCTCTGCATCGGCAAGTGGATTCTTTACCACTGGACCATGAGGGAAGTCCCAACTAAGGGTCATTTTTTGCAGTCATTTTCATTTTCAAAACAAATTTCATTTTCAAATATTTTCAATTGTTTCAAAACAAATTTCTGAGTAACAGAGTTCTCAGAATCCTGCTTTTAGAAAACTTGGATACTGAAATTTCTTCTTGCAAAGTTCTTCCTTCTCCTAGAGCTGAGTTTTGTAATGAGGATGGAATTTCATTTTCTGGAATGGGGTATCTCAGAATTTTCTTCTGAGTAGACAAAGGAAGGATCACTTCTCAAAGTGTAGGCAAAGATAGAGCAGGAGAAACCCTCACAGAAACCCAAAAGAGGTACATTTTATTACCTCCATTTTATAGATTAGCAGAGCACCAAAGAGTTAAAGCGGTTTGCCTTAGCAAACTGAAATCGTGGTTGATCTATCTGAATGACTTAAGAATTAAAAGAGCCGGACTTATATGGTGGCCCAGTGGTTAAGAATCCTCCTGCCAATATAGGAGACATGGGTTTGATTCCTGGTCCATGAAGATTCCACATGCTGTGGGGCAACTAAGTCCATGGACTACAACTACTGAGCCCACACTCTAGAGCACACTTGCTGCAACTACTGACGCCCATGCACCCTAGAACCAGTGCTCTGCAACGAAGGAAGCCCACACACCACAGCTAAAGAATAGCCACGCTTGCCGCGACTAGAGATAGTCTGCACACAGCAACAAAGACCCAGTGCAGTAAAAAAAACTTTTAATAAATAAAAATTTAAGCAGTAAAAGAGCATATATTAATAGAGACCAAAACAGTACCTTTATTGACCAGAGCTGGAGACAGACGTGTCCCAAGACAGATCCTAGAGGGATGCTCAGCAGGTCTGCTCCCCTTCATCCTGGTCATCAGCCTTCTCCACATTCCAGTCTTGCTCTCTGTTGGGTCTCATGTGACCTAGTTCTAGCCAGTGGACTGTGGGCAGAACAGCTGTGCACCACTTGCAGGCAAGACTCATAATCTCCCATGTGTAATTCTCTGTTCCCCCACTCTTCTTTATCTGCTGGTAGAATGTCCCAACAGGATTTTTTTCTTTAACCTCAGCACTATTGGCATTTGTAGCCAGACAATTCTTTGCCATGGAACCTTCCCATGCATTATAGGATATTCAGAAGCACTTCTGATCTCTACCTATGAGATACCAATAGCATCCCCACTTGCCAATGTGGCAACCAAAATGTCTCCAGACACTTCCAAAGGTCCTCTGAAGGGCAGAATCAGCCCTGTTGAGAATTGCTGCTCTACAAGATGCCAAAGACACACAGTGGAAGAAACTTGGATCCTAAACAACTGCATGGAGCAAAGCACCCGTCTCACATTTGTCAGTAACATGAGGAAGAAATTTTTACTGCATAAAGCCATTTCAATTTATATTTATTAGTTGGAGGTTAATTACTTTACAATATTGTAGTGGGTTTTGTCATACACTGATATGAATCAGCCATGGAGTTACATGTATTCCCCATCCCGATCCCCCCTCCCACCTCCCTCTCCACCCGATTCCTCTGGGTCTTCCCAGTGCACCAGGCCTGAGCACTTGTCTCATGCATCCTACCTGGGCTGGTGATCTGTTTCACTATAGATAATATACATAAAGCCACTTCCATTTAGGAGTGTTGATTCAAAAGTATCTTCCTCTGACTAATATATTACTGCTAAAGGATCCCCATAAATAGACAGACTTATCCACCAAGATGGAGTACTCAGACCAGGGACCACCCCTGCCTACATGGTTTGGGCCCAAGAGGAACAGCAGTAAGTCACTTCCTGTGGGTAGACAGTGCACAAGATACAGAAAATGACAGAGCTGAGTTCTACATGCTTAGAAGTTCTTCCCAAATTCACCAGTAAGTCACTTCTCATCCATAAAAGCAGAAAAATCTGAAATGTGCTTGGAAGTCAAGCTTTCTTCTTGAAAACTCCCTACTCATGAAAGCAAGACGCTCTGCACAGGGAAACTCCAGAGCCCACTTGTCTTTTTCTAACCCTAGAAGATCTGCTCAGTACAAAAGATAGCCTGTACTCTGCTCAGTACAAAGTATGGCCTGAGTTCTAATTTTCCATCTAAATGCTTTATCTTACTCTGTTATTGAAGTCAAGGCTCAGGCTTCGGCCAAAGTCAGGGTTGGGCTCACATTGTGACCACGGTCCAGGTGTAGCCCAGCAAGCACAAGACTTGTTCTGTGACAAAAACATGGACCAGAAAAGAGTAAAACCCACAGCCTTGATCTGAATTAGCTGGTGAATTTTGTCAAGAGCTCCCATCACACAATTCATTTCCTTTCTCCATTGTCCTTTATATTTCCATTTACTAAATAGCCCAGTGATATACTGCCTGCTTCCCATAAAGCTGTCAAAGGAATGCTGTGAGTGACCTTAGTCCAGGAGAGGCAGATCAGTGGAAGGGAAATAACTGGCTAGAAGTCAAAAAACACAGATTTGTGTCCAGATCTGATCTGTCACTAACTGATTGTTCCAAACTGGACCTCTTCTCAAGACCTCTGTTTCCTCAACATGAAGTAAGAACACTGGGTTGAGCATCTCATAATTTTACTGTTAACTGCACTGGGAAGCATTAGACTGAGATCCTGTTTATACCTCTATTGTTCCTAGTGACCATGTGCCTTTTCCTCCCCCATCTCCTGCATACCCAGCTCAAGCCTTGGATGCTGTTGCACTCAACAAAAGTTGCAATAGTCTCTCACAGGTCTTCTTTCTTCCAGACCCTCCCCAAACCCCAATCAATTTTACGGTGAAAGAGACTGAATTAGATACAGTCCTAGGCCCCTTTGAGCTATGCTATCCTTGAATTCTAGGGTCCTATTGATCTACTATAGTAAGTCCCCCATGTATGAATGAGTTCCATTCTGAAAGTCTGTTTGTAAGTCCAATAACATTAACCTAGGTACCCAACTAACACAATCGGCTATATAGTGCTATACTGTAATAGGTTTATAATACTTTTCACACAAATAATACATTAAAAACAAACCCCCAAAATAAAGAAAACATTTTTAATCTTACAGTGCAGTGCCTTGAAAAGTACAGTAGAACTCTACAACAGCTGGCTTACAGGGCCTGGCATCAAGTGAACAGGCAAGAAGAGTTACTCAGTGGAGGATGGAGAGAAGGTGGGAGATGGTAGAGATGAAAGATTGTCAGCAATTGGAGGTAGAGGACAAGCTGCAGTTTCACTCATGCCTGACACAGATGGCAGAGGTTCTGGTTCCTTGCTGCACTGAATTCTACTTACCCTCTTGAAAAAAATGATCCAATGATGTCTGAGTGCCTGCATGCTAAGTTGCTTCAGTCATGTCCAACTCTGCGACCATATGGACTGTAGCCTGCCAGGCTCCTCTGTCCATGGGATTTCTCAGGCAAGAATACTGGAGTGGGTTGCCATGCCCTCCTCCAGGGGATCTTCCTGACCCAGGGATCAAACCCATGTCTATTATGCCTCCTGCATTGGCAGGCGGGTTCTTTACCACTAGTGCCACCTGGGAAGCCCAATGTTTAGGTGGTAGCTCTTTTTCTCTTGTCATAGATGACATGGTAGCACTGGACTATATTCTGAATGGCTGCTGTGACCTTCAAGTACCATTCTACATTTGAGTCCTTTGCCTCAAAAATGAATTGTGCTTCCTCAGATAAAGAAAATCCCCTAGCATCTCCAGAATCTCTACGATTCTTCAGTTACTTCTTCCTCTTGCCTCTCTTTGTCCTTTCTCTGGGCCTCCAGTTGCATCAGGTCTTCATTAGTCATCTTCTTGTGGTGCACAGCATAGAGTTCAGTGAAGCCATCCTCTCGCAGGTCTAGCTTGAAATAAAGATACTGTCCTAGTGTACTCTGGATAGCCCTGTACAGTAAATTATACAAAACCGCTCGTGGAGGGTGCACACACATGACAACATATGCAAGACATGTGAAATAACTTGTGACTGGACACACAAACACACCTTCACATCTTTGAAAGTTCACAACTTGAAGTTTAGTATGTAGGGCACTTGTGATTTATATCTTTAGTATTCCAGATCATAGTCTAAATATCTGGGAGCCTAGAATTCCAAAGGGCTAGGAGTCTTAAATTCTAAAGTATTAAGAGTCTGGAGTTCTAAGTATAACTTGAATTTCTCCAGGAAATAACTTACAAAAGTGGAAGATGCTAGTATTGCAGACCCATTACGTGGCATCACCATCTCAATGGGCATGAGTTTGAAATGAGCTCCGGGAGTTGGTGATGGACAAGGAAACCTGGCATGCTGCAGTCCATGGGGTCGCAAAGAGTTGGACATAACTGAGGGACTGAACGGAACTGAATAACTCAAATATTCATGGCTTCTGCCCCTATAGGCATATTTCTCATAGGTAGCTCATGTGGCCTCCTCATGACTCATTTGGTCAGCTAGAAGGCAGCATCTTCTGAGCCTTTCACTGGGTCATTTAGCAAATGGAAATACAAAGGACAATGAAGGAAGGAAATGGATTGCCCTTTTCCACCTTCCTGCCAAGTCGACATACACCAATTAGTGATACATGTTCAGCCTCGTCTAAACCACAGAGGTAGGTGGAGGCCTGGATGTAATATACTTATCATTAATATTGAAGTCCTCCATATTCCAAGTTTCTCAGAATTTACAGTCTGAAGATTCTTGGATGTTAATAGTGTAGGCACAAAAAAAAAATTTTTTTAATTCTAAAATGCTATGATTCTAGGAGAGTGGAAGATGCTAGGGTATCTCCCACTTCCTTTGGGAGGCTCTGGGATGAAGGAGGCAAGGAGGCCTGAGCCAGTTCAGAGTAAGGTTTTGGGAGGCAGTAATGGGCCTCAGGGGTGAATACGATTGTCTGGATAGAGTGTTATAGACAAAGGGCAGAAGGAAGGACAATCAAATGTCCATGGCAGTCACACCCTAGTGGGCTTCCCAGAACCCTAGCAAGCCATGACAACCAATTTAACAGCTTCCAACCAAATGTGTTATTTATTTTACGAAAGTGAAAGTGAAAGTCGCTCAGTCAAGTCTGACTCTTTGTGACCCCATGGACTGTAGTCCATGGAATTCTCCAGGCCAGGATACTGGAGTGGGTAGCCTTTCCCTTCTCCAAGGGATCTTCCCAAATCAGGGATTCCCAGATCTCCCGCAGTGCAGGTGGATTCTTTACTAGCTGAGCCACAAGAAAGCACTATTTATTTTATAGTGAAGTAACTGTAAATAACAAAATAAAACCAAGAATTTGCATCCATGAGCAGACCCCAGAGTTATTCAAGCTGCTTGCAGCTGTACATTGAGGGGTTTTCGTCCCATAGATGAGGGTAGACCCCCAGCATCCTACAGATCTGGTCTCCCAGGGTTTGGAGTTTTGGAGGTTTGACCCTTGGCTGCTGAAGCTGAAGCTCCAATACTTTGGCTACCTGATGAGAGGAGCCAACTCATTAAAGAAGACCCCTTTTCAGGGCTGGACCTGAGAAAGATCGATGGCAGGAGGAGAAGTGGGAAACACAGGATGAGATGGTTGTATGACATCACTGACTCAATGGACATGAGTTTGAGCAAACTCAGGAGATAGTGAAGGACAGGGGAGCCTGGCATGATGCAGTCTGTGGGGTGGCAAGGAGTCCAACACAACTGAGCAACTGAACAGCAACTTGGCTGCACACTCCTCTGACTCTGGAAAGGGAAAGTGAAAGTAGCTCAGTCGTGTCCAACTCTTTGAGATCCCATGGACTATACAGCTGAGCCACAAGGAATTTTAAACTTTTAAACTCCATATTTCAGGTTTTTAAATTTCAAGTTTCTCACAATTTACAGTCTGAATATTCTTGGATGTTAATAGTGTGGACCTAACATAAGCAGAAGATATTAAGAAGAGGTGGCAAGAATACACAGAACTGTACAAAAAAGATCTTCATGACCGAGATAATCATGATGGTGTGATCACTCACCTAGAGTCAGACATCCTGGAATGTGAATCAGGTGGACCTTAGGAAACATCACTATGAATAAAGCAGGAGGAGATGATGGAATTCCAGTTGAGCTATTTCAAATCCTAAAAGATGATGTTGTGAAAGTGCTGCACACAATATGTCAGCAAATTTGGAAAACTCAGCAGTGGCCACAGGACTGGAAAAGGTTAGTTTTCATTCCAATCCCGAAAGAAAGTAATGCCAAAGAATGCTCAAACTACCACACAATTGCACTCATCTCACACACTAGTAAAGTAATGCTCAAAATTCTCCAAGCCAGGCTTCAGCAATACGTGAACCATGAACTTCCAGATGTTCAAGCTGGTTTTAGAAAAGGCAGAGGAATCAGAGATCAAATTGCCAACATCCGCTGGATCATTGAAAAAGCAAGAGAGTTCCAGAAAAACATCTATTTCTGCTTTATTGACTATGCCAAAGCCTTTGACTGTGTGGATCACAATAAACTGTGGAAAATTTGAAAGCAATGGGAATACCAGACCATCTGACCTGCCTCTTGAGAATCCTATATGCAGGTCAGGAAGCAACAGTTAGAACTGGACATGGAACAACAGACTGGTTCCAAATAGGAAAAGGAGTACGTCAAGGCTGTATATTGTCACCCTGCTTATTTAACTTATATGCAGAGTACATCATGAGAAATTCTGGGCTGGAAGAAGCACAAGCTGGAATCAAGATTGCCAGGAGAAATATCAATAACCTCAGATATGCAGATGACACCACCCTTATGGCAGAAAGTGAAAGGGAACTAAAAAGCCTCTTGATGAAAGTGAAAGAGGAGAGTGAAAAAGTTGGCTTAAAGCTCAACATTCAGAAAACTAAGATCGTGGCATCTGGTCCCATCACTTCATGGAAAATAGATGGGGAAACAGTGGAAACAGTGGCAGACTTTATTTTTGGGGGCTCCAAAATCACTGCAGATGGTGATTGCAGCCATGAAATTAAAAGACACTTACTCCTTGGATGGAAAGTTATGACCAACCTAGACAGCATATTAAAAAGCAGAGACATTACTTTGTCAACAAAGGTCCGTCTAGTCAAGGCTATGGTTTTTCCAGTGGTCATGTATGGATGTGAGGGTTGGACTGTGAAGAAAGCTGAGGGCCGAAGAATTGATGCTTTTGAACTGTGGTGCTGGAGAAGACTTGAGAGTCCCTTGGACTGCAAGGAAATCCAACCAGTCCATCCTAAAGGAGATCAGTCCTGGGTGTTCATTGGAAAGACTGATGTTGAAGGTGAAATGCCAATACTTTGGCCACCTGATGCGAATTGCTGACTCATTTGAAAAGACTCTGACGCTGAGAAAGATTGAAGGTAGGAGGAGAAGGGGACGACAGAGGATGAGATGGTTGGATGGCATCACCGACTCAATGGACATGAGTTTGGGGTTGCAAACAGTCAGACATGACTGAGCAACTGAACTGAACTGAATAGTGTAGGCAGAAACGTTTCTTTTTAGATTCTGAAATACTGTGATTCTAGGAGAGTGGAAGATCTCCCAAATCTTCCCAAAGATTTGGGATCTTCCCAATCCAGAGATCGAACCCATGTTTCTCGCATTGCAGGTGGATTCTTTACCAGCTGAGCCACAAGGGAAGCCCAAGAATAGTGGAGTGGGTAGTCTATCCCTTCTCCAGGGGATCTTCCCGACCCCAGAATCGAACTGGGGTCTCCTGCATTGCAGGTGGATTCTCTATGAAGTGAGCTATCAGGGAAGGGGAGGAAAGGCTTGGAAGGCTTCAGAGAGGCAGAAGTGGTTTAGACTTCAGGAAACTGAAGCCTGACCTGAATCTCAGGTTTCCTAAGAAGGCCAGACATTCCTGGCCCAACACATCTCAGAGCCAGGAGCACCCCCTGCAGCCAGAAGCAGTGAAGTCCCAGCTTGGAGGATGTTAACGGCAGAAAAAGAATTTTCTCTGCTCAGCAAGGCTGGGCTTGCAACAAAGATAACCTCAGTATACTGTCTGGTGCGATGGAGAAGTTTTGGCAAATGCCTTTATCAATCGATCAGTTGGATTTACCAAGTACCTACTATGTACCAGCCACCACAGGAACAGGAGGGTCTTTTATTCTTTTTCTTTTTTTTTTAACAATGGCTCATTTGAAGAACACTTTTTTTTTTTGCCATGCCCTGCATCATGTGGGATCTTAATTCCCCCCAGGATCAAAACTGCACCCCCTGCAGAGGAAGTGTGGCATCTTAACCACGGGACTGCCAGGGAAGTCCCAGGTCTTTCACTCCTGAAGGCCTCACGCAGGCTAGTGCCCCAAGACAAAGCCCAGACCATAGACTGGTCTTCACATCTTTTACACACCAACCCCATGTTCCTCTCCAATCTCATGTCCGGCCCTCTCCATTGTAAACCCCGCTGGTTCCCCCATAGTGCACATCGCACCAGCACACTTGTCTGCACTCCCCATTCCTCCAGCTGGAGTATCCTCACCCCCTTCTGATGCTCACTTCCTCAAACTCAGGACTAGCTCAAATGTCTCCTCCTCCTCTGTGAATCCAGCTCTAATGCCCCACATGCTCAGGACACCCTTCTTTGAGCTCCCATCATGTTCATTTAAGTGTCGTTCTCCCCAGTAGACTTCAGTGTTTCTCTTATCTGTAACCCCAGTTCCTAGCACAGGGCCTGGAACAATATATTATTTAGGATATGTGTAGTCATGGGGGAGTGGAAAGTGTTCAAAACATGTCTGGATAAAGTAGAAGAATCTGTGCAGATTTGGTAAAAGCAGAGTGACATCTAACTGGACAGCAAGAGCGAGGTGAGTAAGACAAGAAGAGAGATGGTATGGGCCTTTCAATCCCAGAGAGATGCCCGGGCTTTAATGACTGGTTCCACCCTTTACTAACCGGACGAACATAAACAGATTATATTATTAACTGCATTGTCTTCTCTGTAAAATGGGGGTAGTTGTGAGGATTAAATGAGTTAATACAGATATACTACTTAGAACAGTATCTGGCACTTCATAAGAATTCAGAAAATATTAACTTTGGTAGTAGTAATAGTAACAGGAGAAAGAGTAGTGCTGAGAGTTGTAGCCTCATTGTCTAGGGTATCAGGAAGACAGGTCCTACTGTGTGTGTGTTCAGTCGCTCAGTTGTGTCTGACTCTTTGCAACCCTGTGGATCGTAGCCCACTAGACTTCTCTGTCCATGGGATCCTCCAGACAAGAATATTGGAGTAAGTTGCCATTTCCTCCTCCAGGGGAACTTCCCAAGCCAGGGATCGAACCTGAGTCCCCTGCATTGCCAGCTGGATTTATCACTGAGTCACCTGGGAAACTCTGGCCAGGGTGGAATAGGGTAGACTTCTAGTGGAAAATGGAGCGTCCTCACCCCTTCCAAGGTGCCCTGAGTGGACAAACCTCAAGTGCACTCCTGAGTCACAGAGTAGGGGTAGAGCTCGCACTCGCTGACAAGTGCTCAAGCTGTCATGTGACATGGGCTGTTTGGGATTTAATTCCTTATCAGTTCCAGTCCTGAGCCCCTGAGCTTCTCTCCCTCTTTCTCTTTTTCTCTCTGTCTCCCTCGATTAGTCCTTCAGTCACATTCAACTCTTTGAGACTCCATGGACTGCAGTCCACCAGGCTCCTCTGTGCATGGAATTCTCCAGGCAAGAATACTCTTGTGGAGCCATTCCCTTCTACAGGGGATTTTCCCAATCCAGGGGTCGAACCCAGATGTCCTGCCTAGAAGGCAGATTCTTTACCATCTGAGTCACCAGGGAAGACTTTCTTTCCATTAACTCTCCTTTTCCTTACATTTTTCTTTCACTTGGTTCTCTACCTGTCTCTTCTATCTGAGAAAGATGACCAACAGCATAGTGAACTTCAAAGAACCCCGGATGTGAAATCAGAAGGCCTGTGTTCCAGTCCCAACCTTGCCTGTAGTTTCTGATGGCTTCTGGGCAAGTCCCTTCTCTTCCCTGAACCTAAAGTCTGCTTCTCAACCATGGAAACACCGAGCTGTGTGTCTCCCTTAAATCCTTTCATTCTGAACGTCTGAGCATGTCTGCTCGGCACACATAGGAATCACACAAGAGAACTTGGTTTCATTCATCATTCAGCCAGTGTTTATTGAGCACAGATAATACGTCAGGCTTTATATCAGGTCCTGGGGATCATGGGGTGACCAAACCAAAGCCCGTGCACTTAAGGAGTTCACATTTGAGAGAGTTTAGAGGAAGATCAGATGATAAACTCATTACTTTGCAATAAATCATGAACCACTTAAGAGGGGAGAAAATTGATATGTGCTAAATGCCTCCTGTAGGCCAGGCCATGTGCCAGACACCTCAGTCTAGGTTACTGCAATTGATCCTCCCAATAACTTTATGAAGGAAGTATGAATGTGTTAGTCACTCAGTTGTGTCCAACTCTTTGCAACCGTATGAACTGTAGTCTGCCAGGATCCTCTGTCCATGGGCTTCTCCAGGCAAGAATACTGAAGTGGGTCACTGCCCCCTTCTCCAGAGGATCTTCCTGACCCAGGGTTGGAACCCAGGTCTCCTGCATTGAGGCAAGTTCTTTACCATCTGAGCCACTGGAGAAGAAGTTATGGTCCTTCCTATTTTAAAGGAAAGGGACCTGAGGCCAAGACCATCAGTCCTTTGCTCAATGTCACCCCACTAGATTTGGTGGAGATGTGTCTGGTACACACCCGGCCCTCTCCACAGGAGAGGCTCCTGAAAACTCTGAGGCCAGAGCACACCCATCAGGAGAGAGGACCCCAGGCCCCCTTCCTACAGAGGCACCCAGGGCAACCCCTGCAGGCTGGCTGAGGTTTCCTGGGGCATCATCCTTCAGACGGCTATAGCTTCCTCCCTCCATCCCACCATCTTGGCGGGCAGAGCTGTGAGATTTGTAGCTGAAGTCTACCCTCCTGGCCCATAACCCCATAAAACAGCAAGCAGCCTCTAAGATAGGGGGGGAGAAGGGGGGCAAGGCTGAAAAATAAACACTGATGAAGATTAAAAATGACTGGTGGGTCTCGGGGATTTATGTCTCATAAAGTGAGATGGTCGAGGAGGCCAGACAGGGAGCAGACAGCCCTGACGCCTCTGCCTGGTGGATAATTTATCCCAGAAAGTGGAAGCCTCTATTTTTGACTCACACAGGCCAGGGTGGTTCTTGCCATCCCCCCCGCCCCCTGCCCCGCCAACACACACACACACACACACAAACACACACACACGCACACAAAACCCACTGATGAGGAGAGCCAGGCTGAGTCAGAAGTTTTGTTTTCCCAGACCAAACCCACACGTTTGATACTTTTTCAACCCTTTTCACTTCTCTGATCTCGTCAGAGTATTGTCTTACACTCTCGGTGAGGCTGACAGGATGGGGATGGGGACCCTCACCCACGCTAGTCAGATGAGAAAACCCAAGCTGGCAGAGGCTGATTCATCCAGGATCTCCCAGGGAGTCAGGACTCTGAGCCAAGCCATCGTTGGTTGATGTGACAACCCCCATTAGGTACACAGTTTCCATCCTTCTCTTTCTCTTTCTTCTAATCCTCACCCATTTGCAAATGAACTGTGTTCAGCCAGTGAAATGGCTAACCCTCTATGAGTAACAGTATTTATTAAGAACTAGATCCCCTGGAGAAGGAAATGGCAACCCACTCCAGTATTCTTGCTTGAAGAATCCCATGACAGAGGAGCCTGGTGGGCTACAGTCCACAGGGTCGCAAAGACTCAGACACGACTGAGCGACTACACTTACTTTCTATGGTAAACACAGAGATGAGTAAGATTAAAACAGATGCTAATAACAAATTAACACTTTTTAAATATGTGGTGTTGGTGATGATGTTAATGGAAGTCCTCTCCGCTATAATAGAGGAACTGAAAGAGCAGGAAAAAACTTTAGAGAGGAGTTGGGAAGAGGGAATCAATGCTGGGGTCAAGGGCAGGAGAGCCTTCCAAAGCAATTCCCTGGATGTCAGGAAGGATTTTTGTCCTGGATGATTTCCCATCAAATGAGTTCACGGGTTGGAATATGTTTTAAGATGAATAAGTAGCTGACAGTCACAGAGGATTCTGATGCTGATGTTGGAGCTCCCAATCACTCTGTCCACAAGATGCACAGTCAAACATTATGTCTGTCACCCCTAACTGCTGCAGAGGTAAAGCCTCAGTCTTCATAGCAGAGTAGAAAAAACTAAGGTTTTATGTTTTGTTTGTTTGTTTGTCTGTACCACACAGCTTGCGGGATCTTAGTTCCCAGACCAGAGATTGAACACAGGCCACCATAGTGAAAGCCCAGAATCCTAACCGCTGTACCACCAGGGAACACTTAAGGAAAGAATTTGGATTTTATTTATTTTTTAATTATTTATTGATTTATTTATTGGCTATGCTGCCTTCATTGCTCTTCACAGGCTGTCTCTAGTTGCAAGCAAGTGGGGGCTACTCTCTAGCTGAAACATGCAGGCTTCTCATTGCAGTGTCATCCCTGGTGGAGCACAGCCTCTAGGCACTCGGGCTTCAGTAGTTGTGGCATGCAGGTTTAATCGCCCCATGGCATATGAAATCTTTACAGACCAAAGATCAAACATGTGGTGGCAGGTGGATTCTGAACCATGGACCACCAAGGAAGTCCTAGAACTCAGGTTTTAGAATCCCAGTTTTCAATTCCAACTAGTTGTGTACATGAGAGTTAGTTTCTTGGCCTCTCTGAACCTGTTTTATCATCCATTAACTGGAGATGGCAACACTATCTCAGTCTTGCCTTGGAAAAAAGTGGAAAGAGGATCTTCAAACTTAACTACATTAGTTCAGACTTCACGGGAGGCCCCCAGATAATGGATAACACATCCTCAAGTGAAGTGGAAGACCACCAAGCAAGGGCTGCAAAAGGTGGTGTTGAAAACTGTCTTTGTGGTCCTTTGTTGACCACCCAGCTCTGGCACATAAAAGAGGAGGGAGGGGCCAAGAGCAGGCAGGCATTAGCTAGGGGAATTCTGGAATGAGCTGTGAGTACATCGTGCATCTTCCTGTACTCCCTCCTAGAGCTCAAGCCTGACAAGAGTGGATTTTAATGGGATACTTGGAGAGCTTGGTATTTTCCTTTCTTTGGGGGACACAGTGGACTGGAATCTGACCCCCACACCTGAATCTAAAGGGCAGAGGCTGACTGGCCAGGTCTTCTAACAACAGAGAAAAGAGAGCTGACTGTACAGAGGGCAACCTGCATTCTCAGAATTTACCAGGCAGAAAACACCAAAGTGTTTTCTCTGAACCAGATCTGTACTAAATGAGAGGGAGATGGCATAAATCAGCTGGACCCTGTCAGAGGACCACATAGAGGGAGGCAAGACCTCATCAGAAAGAGGTTGGTGGTACTGGCAGCTACCTAGAGCTTGTGAAGGAGTGGGAAGTAGCCAGCTGGAATAGAAATGCATTTACCCATAGCAAAGAGGAACTTGTATGGGGAGGGGGTGGATTTTCTCCAAAGAACCCACAAACCTTGAGAGAACAAGCCAGGTTAAATGTCTGCCAAGCCCAAAGAACATTGACCCTGGGTCTTCAAGTCTGTACTAACTAGTCAGGTAAGTACTCTGTTGTCCCCATTTCCTTCTCTTTCCCTCTATCCCCAACAATGGAGAGATCAAAAATCCATGATGGTTAGCAAGATGAAGAAGGAGAAGCAATGCTCTAGGCAGAAAAAGAAAGAAGAAACTGAGTCTTGTTCTCACTGCAGGAGACTTACCAGCAGTAGTTCCAGGTCCAAGTGGAACAGTGAAGTTTGAGGTTTATTACTGCTCATATCACTAAATAGTAGTAATAGTAGTTCATTATTGAGCATAAATAATATTTTCTGACTTAAAATAAACAGGAATTTTGTATTGTCAAAGAAAAAAACAGAACGGTCATGTTTTCATCCAATGGGGTGGAAGAGATCTTACCTGCAGAATAACTAGTAAAAGTTGTTTCTTGATTATTCCATGAGTGAGATGCCATGAGTCTCACTTGTTCAATGTGACAGTTACATGACATGGCATTTGTCATCCTTCACATGTAGCTTGACTTGAGTACACCTGAGTTTGCTTCTGCAATTTCTCCTGGCCTGGGTGATCAGCAGTGGACAAGGTCTATCATCTAAGGTATCACTGAGTGGCTACTGTGTATCTGACCTATATTCCATTCCAGGGTAGAGACAGGAGGAAAAGATCCAGTCTGAGCTCCTGGTGAACACACAGTTCACAGGACTGGGGAGCCCTTACAGTGTCAGATAGGGAGACAAAGACCCGTAGGGGAGCTAGAGCTTCTTAAATCTGTTGTAGAACCAGATATGGAACCTGGCCCTCTTGTGTCCGTCTTCTACACATGTCCATGGCTCCATACACCTTCCTCTTAGAATATCTAAGACAGAGTGGAATCAAGTGCCTGGTTGGCTAATCTGATCTATCACTTATTGTGTTCCTACTATGTGTCGGGCTCCTTACATATGCTAGTTCTGCCAAAATAGAAATATCACTAGCATTTGCACAGATGAGAAAAACTGAGACCCATAAGTTTAAATGACTTGCCTAGAGTTATATGGCCATTCAAAGGTAGAGCTGAGATTTAAACAGGTCCATCTGGCTTCAAAGCTAGAAGTCCTGTCACCCAACCATGCTGCCTCTCCCAAGGACTGCAGAAGTCAGGAAAGAGAAATTTCAGCCAGGCTGCTGTCAAGTCTGCATCATCAGACTTGACATATATGTCAAGCCCCATATGGAGCCACCAGCTATCTCACAGTGCCATCTTTGAGAGAAGGAACCAGTCCAGACTCACCCACACACTCACTAGCCATCCCAAAGCCAAGACAACTGCAGTAGACTAGCACTTTCCCAATTCCTTTCAAGGAATAAAAAGTGATGCAAATTTTTTCAATTCATAAAACAGTGTGAGTAACTTTTTTAATTAGTTGGCAAATTATATGGCCGGGTGCCTTAGTCTGTTCTCTGAAGCAGGCATTAGCTTTATTAACTTGTTTGTTCCTTATGCAGGTTAACTTGGTTCTTTGTGAAGGTTTGATGCATAGGTGTGTGGTAAGTTCTGATTACATTTGGCAAGAATCTTGGCTGGGGTAGACAAGGAAAGTTTCTTGTAGATTTTACTTCTGATGGTGAACTTGGCCTCTATCACTCCCTCCTGAAACCCAACTATTTGCAGGCGGAAACAAGGGATTTTAAAAAAAGATAAGGAAAGAAATAAATTAGAGAGGGAAACAACTGGAGGATAAATAATCCTCTTAAAACAGTCACTGGGAGAAGCAATGGAGAGAGTCCTGGCTAGGGGGCGGCGTGGTTTCTAGTTGGGCTCCCTTACTCAGTGACTTCTGGGCCTTAGGCAGACAGCCATCCTGTTTAGGTCTCTGTCTCTCTCTGTCTGTAACATGGGGGGATAATCCATATTCCGAGGTCCTACATCCCGCCTGCCAAGAGGATGGAGTGGGACATGATCTGATAAAGTGACTGGACTTTTACAAAGCACTGTCCACACAGAAAGCTATGGAATATCCTTGATGCCTGGGCCAAGGTCCTTGGGTGTCACCAGAGCCAAACTTGGTGCCAGCAAGGGAGCCTTTAGGGTGATGTGTGAGAAAAGGATATCCCTTAGTGAGCTCCTGGAAGGGACCTGCAGGGGATCTACAGTGTGGGGACATGCTGGTAGTGAGTAGGCTGGGCCTGTCTTAGGCACGTCAGCACGAGTCCGGGCCCCTGGAGTGTGCACATGATGCCTTGTACGTGTGGGTGTTGTGTGTGTGAATATCTGTGTTTCAGTAGCGAGGAAGGGAAATTCATGATTTCATTCACTTCGCTGGTATTGTCTGAGGATTTATCAGTCCTCTGCTCTAAGGGCTGGGGATTCAGTGATGTGCAAGACAGACTAGTTCCTGTGAGTGTGTGCATGTGCATAGGTGAGTGCACAAGAGGATTTATGTATACTGGTGAGGGTACGTCTACGTGAAAACATACATCCGCGTCCGTGCACATGAGGGAATGTGTGCTTGTGGGAGTCTGCATGTGAGCATTTGGGAATCTGAGTGTTTGTGTGTTTATACAAAAGAGAGGAACAATTCCACGAAAAACAATTTCCCACCATCCTAGAGGGTATAAAATCTTGATAAAATGCCTTAAAGTCTTGAAGGGCCCTGAGATAGCATCTTGCCCAGTCCTGACTTCCAAGATAGAGATAGAGGCCCAGAGAAAAACAGCTGTGCATAGAAGTCAGCCAGGAGCAAAACAGAAAGTCCAGAATTTATACCTGCTGACTCTGAGCCCAAGAGGCATTTTCTACTGAAGATGCAAAAATGCAAATTAACTGAGACTCAGAGGTTTTAGGGAAAAGGCCAGAGTACACAGCTGGTTCAACCTGTACCTGAACGCAAGCCACTGAATTCCAGTGCCCAGAGTCTTTCAACAATCCTGCACTTCCTTTCAAAATCAGGAGAAATGCAACATAGCTGAGGATGAAGTGAATTTAAGAATGCCCGTCCCCAAAGAGTGTACCACAGGCCAGTTGGAAACACTTTTGTCAATGCCTGGTGACAGGCTCATGCTGGGGACTAAAGGGCCCCCCTTGTCCCATGGACAGAGGAGCCTAAAGAGCTAGAGTCCATGTGATCGCTAAGAGTTGGACACAACCGAATGACTAGCACACACACTCCTCATCTTCAGGAGCCACATGGAGGGAGTCAGATTGGGCCTCCAGAGTCCCATTCCCTGCCTCCTCCCGAGACAGAGCGACTGTGATCTCCAGGGGCTCCAAGGACAGTCCCGTGTGGCTGAGGGCTGCAAGTCAGGAAACATGGGACACGTGGCCCCAGTAATCTCATTGTGATGCTCAGACAAGATTTTTTTCTGTATGGGTCCTTCCAACCACTGGGGATTCTGTGCCCTCACACCCATCAGAGATGCAGCATATTTTCCCTTCAGTGACGAAGACGTGGACCTTTGCATCAGTGCCAGCCTGGCTCCCCCTGCCCTGAACTAGTGCAGGTACCCAGAGCCTCCACACTGCACACTCAGACCTGCCCCATCACTAAACCCAGAGGGGATAGTGACCCCTCCCATCAGAGGCTGAAATCTAGACTTTGTCTGGTTTTCCTAAATCTGCTGTCAGGTTTATCTGCCCAGGACTCTCTGGTCCTGCCGCTCTTTCTAGATATTTCCTGCCCTCACCTCCATCCCTATTTCCTCAAATTTCTGACAGTTCCCACTATAACAAAGGCAGAACACCCAGCATCTGCCTTCAAGGACAACCAAACCCTTCCTGAACAACCAAACCCTTTCTGGACATTCCCACTGCTGGCCCTAGTCAGAGGCCCTAGAACAGAAGGGACCTGGACACTCCACCCCCTGCTGAACTTTGAACTCCAAGACTGGTCATTCTGCTGACCTGAGGCCATGCCAGCCCTAACATTTTCCTTGCCTTAGCCACCAAGCCTTCCACATGCCTTTGGTCAAGCTTACCCAATTCACCACACAGAGCTGATTTCATCTGACTTTTTGGCCCCAGAGCCTCTAACCTCACTCCACCCTAAACCCTGAAACCAACTCCTGGCCCCACTTGAAAGCCTTTCAGACTGAGTGAAAGTTATCTTCTGCCCCAAGTGTGTTGTCATCAAGACCCCATGGGTACTTCCTTCCTGACCAGAAATGCCATCAGAGAGTCCAGTAAGCGCTTGGCTCACCGCCCTCATCAAGGTCTCCCTAGCGTTTGCTCCCAAAAACAAAGTTGTCAGAAAACACACCCAAGAAAATTGTCAGGAAGCCACCAGTCGTCCAAATTATTTACTGTCCCCTGGCACATAGCCAGCTAGATGCTGGCCATGCAGACGCTGGGAAAATATTTATGTGGATCCTGATGGATGCTTGGCCAGGAAAGACTGCCTGCTGTCATCTTTTCTTCCTGCTGATAAGGCAAAGCAACACATGTCAGACAGCCCTTAGAAGGGCCTGGCGGCGGGGACCTGGCATCTGATCAGAGTGAGGTTAATGGCTGCAACCCTCTGTTCCAGTTCCATCTCTGCCACCACCAGCTCTACTCTTACCAGGGCTGTAGTTCCTCCATCTGCAACATCATGGAGCAGACTGGATGACCTCGGTGTCTCAGATCCTATGAGATTGTGACTCAGACAGAATCTGATCTCATTTCCAGATCTGCCATTTTGATGGCATTGGCTCATCACAGAGCTATTTTTCTTGGCACCCTGGAAACGTTCCTGAAATTCCAGCATCCTAGAATTTCTCTTTCCACTGATCCAGTTTCAGTAACCAGATGGGAGAACTCCATCTGGAGGGGGAAGATCTGAGCCTAAAATAAGAGTAAACTGGAAGAGGGGAAATTGAGGTCAAGCAGTGTTTGTCATGCACCCAGTGTTGGCGAAGTTCAATGCTGAGCTCACCGGGACAGCAAAGGGTCCCCACACTGAGCTCCAGTTCTGTCCTCCAAGAGCTCCCAGTAGGCAGTGTGGAATGGACCCGAGGCTCATCTCATTCCCAAATTGATCCTTATGCATGCTTCTTCCTGCCCATGAGCCCAGGGCCTCCACTCACTGCCCTCAGCTCTGCAGTTCTGTCCTTGTCCAAGATCATCTTAGGTGCCTCACTGGGAGGAGTTTCAGCCTCCCCAGCTCCTACTTCTTGTAGATGACCTGACTCACAGGTCCTTCTCCATTTCAGAGTTTACACCTGCTCCCTCTGAAGACGCCTGCAAAGTAACAAAGTCACAGATACAGATACAGACGCAGAACAGAGGTTCAGGTGCCCCCAGAGTTCCTCCATTGTCTCCTGATGGCTTCTCCGAGATGTTCCATGATATCTCAGCACCTTCTGCCTACCTCAGTTTCCCTGAACGGGGAGCTCCCTCAGCCTTCCTCTCTCCTCAGACCCAAACTTCTCTGGGAAGTCTCCACGTGCCAGTCTGAAGGGGCAACGCTGTAGCTGTGCTGGCCACTGAGAAACTGGAACGTAGGAGGAAGGGTGACCTTGATGAGGGCGACTGAACTGAACTGAACTGAACGGAAATGTAAAAAAAGACTAGCCTCCACCTGGAAGACAAGGCCCTACAGCCACTTGACCAAGTCTGAAAACCTCTGAGAGTAGAATCTCTTGTTACAGACAAGGAAACAGAGAGCCAGAGAGAGGCAGGGCTGGGACCCAGGTAATAAGCCTGCTAGTCCCAAGCCTCAGGGCAGGAAGTTCTACGCTTCGGTGAAGACATCTCTTATAGTCCTCACAAGAAGCCTAAGAGGTAGGCCTTGTCAACATCCTCACTGTTCAAACAAGGAAACAAACTGAGAAAGTCAAAATAACAGGCAAGGAGACATACTTTGAAGTGGCCTAGTATAGATTCATACTCAAGTCTGTTTGATTCTAGAGCTGTCTTGTCTAAACCCAGGTACACAGCTGTGAGAAAAAGCATGCAGAGGAACCAATGACCAGGACTGTTGTTGCTGTAACTAGTTAAAATAAGAAAGCTGGCCCTCCCAGGGAAGATGCATTTTAATATGCCTCACTCATTCAAAAAGAAAAGCAGCTAAAACCCAAACATGATGGTACTGTAGCAGTGAGAGCTCCAATGTGCTACAGAAACCAGGCGGAAGCCAGAGCCAAGTTCATCAGAAGTTTGTAACGGGGAATTAGGAAGGCATCTCAGGAAAGGAAACTGCTAAACATGGCCTTGAAAGATGAGTGGAAATTCACCAAGAGAAAAGGGGTGAGGAGCTTAGATGTGCCAGACTATATGGGTATCAAGGGTCAGTTTTCTGCATCTGGGTGGAAAGTGATGGGTGGGGAGAAGCAACATATGCAGCTGAGGAGGAATCAGCTGACTGTAAGCTGAAGGGCCTTGGACACAAGGCAAGACGGTCCTGACTTTATACTTAAGGTGCCAGTATACATAAGCTTTCAAGCGGAGAATCAACCCTTAGTCAGTTAAAAAGACTGGGGAAAAAGAGTGAACACATCCCAGGGATAGGGGATCATATGTTAACAATGATAACGACAGCTCACATGTGAGTATCACTCTAATAAATCTCAAAATAAAATTTTCACTTGAACTCATTTATTCTTCACATCAGTCCTATGAGGTAGGTATCCTTCTCCCACTTTTATAGAAGGGAGAAAAAGGTTCAGGGTCACGCAGATCCATCCCCTTAGTCCAGGCTGTTCATCAAGGAGTTCCCCTCTGCGTAGTCTGGGGCAAGTGTGCAGACTGAGCCTGGATTTCTGCCTGTGGACTAGCTGTTCTCTGCACCTCATCTAACTTCGAGGTTGTAAAATTCTGAGACTTGGTGGCAGGCTGGCTGCCTTGTGGGGCTTCTGGTCTGAACCGTGGGTGGTCAGGAATGTTTCAGGACTTCCTGGGCCCCGTGTTCCAGGCTGGAGTGCCTGGATTAATGATCCATCTGCAGGCAGAGTCAGCCGAGGCCCTGACGCCCGGCGCAGGGCATCGATTAGACTTTACACTCTGAGCTTGCTTTCATCTGAGGCTCTCCGGGTGGGCTGGGGCCTAATAATTAACATTCCCTGAGCCCCACAACATGAGTGAGCTGAAGAAGGAGAGAAAGAATCTTTTAGCAGGTCCCCTTCTGTGGTAGGAGTTGCCCCCTCCAGATCCAAGAAAACCTGGGCATGGCTGCCAGGCAGACGACCACATCACCCCAGTTGACACCTCAGTCCAGCCTGGAGTTGCACAGTGAGTGGTTTTGGTCTCATCTTTGAGATTCACAACATTTTTATGGGGAAGTAACACTAGGATTATTATCCTCACTGTACTCATTGGGAAACTGAGGCCCAGAGAAGGGCAAGGAATTGCCCAAGGGCAGAGGAAACAGGATTAGAGCTCAGGCCTCTGGCTTCCCTGCCTGGCAGCCTTCCAGTGTGGGAAGCTGTCTCCTGCAGGGATGTCTGGATCCCCTGGCACCTCAAGGTGAGAGAAGATAGGAGTGTGCTTTGATTTTCTCTTTCGCAAGAGAAATCATTACAGTGTCATGTTACTCATTCATGCGTTGGTTCACCAAATACCTACTGAATCCCTAGTCTGGTCCAGCCTCTGTGCCAGGTGCTAAGGACAGTGGAAAATAGCCTTTGACACTGAGGAGCTAATAGCTGGGGAAAGGAAGGGAGTGGAGAGTGTGGTAGGGGAGGGGCAGATACACAAATATAAGTTCATGAGGCGCCACAGTGCTTTACTAGTAAGTCTAGTTGATAGTACAGAGTGCTTGGAGTACAAGCTCCCATAAAAGGTAATAATAAGCTCTCCCAGAGGAGTGAACACAGGTAGTGATGGGGATGTGATCAGAACAGGCTTCAGAGGAAAGATAACCTGAAAGTGGAACCTTAAAGGAGGGCTTGGTGTTCATTAGGCAAAATGGGAGATAGAGAGAGGATATACAGGTAGGATCATCCCAAGGGGAAGAAAAGAGTTGATCCAGGCAATGAGAGGGAGGCATGAAGTTGTTCAGTTAACTGAGAGCAATGTTGTTGGTTGAAGAGGAGGGTTTGAGTAAGAGATGTTGGGAAATGAAGTTGAACAAATAAGCAAGGATCAGATCAAAAGCGCCTCCTAAGCCAAGGTAAGGGAACTGAAATTTATCCTGAAGGATTCAAGGAAGGAGGCAACATGGTCAGAACTGCATTTCAGGAGACTCCCTCCTGCTGTAGGGTTAAAGATATAATGAAGGAGTGAGATTGAAGTAGACACCTCTGGAAGGCAAAAGTGATGGTTTGTGGCCACAAAGGACACCCAAACCCTTGTCTGGACTGGAGAGTCTTCTGTCCTGAGAATTTTCTCATACAAAAAGTGCTCCCCATGGTTGTCAACTTATGCCAAAGTCCATGGATCTGGCCCCATTCCACACTCCCTGGTCTGCGAGGAAACGACAGCATCCTTTTCTCTCTTTCTATAGGATTCCTCGTACCTAGCCTTCCCACTTCTGCAAGGACACATGTTGCCACAGGGAACTCCCCGCTGCCAATCCCTGCCACCAACATGGGGCAGCAAAGCACACACCTTCATAACCCTCTGCTTCAAACCACTGTTGTCAGTTGCTCAGTCATGTCTGACCCTTTGCGACCCCGTGGACTGTAGCCCACCAGGCTCCTCTTCCCCAGGCAAGAGTACTGGGGTGGATTGCCATGTCTTTCTCCAGGGGATCTTCCCGACCCAGGGACTGAACCCACATCTCCTATTTGACAGGCAGACTCTTTACCACTGAGTCACCTGGGAAGCCCTGCTTCAAACTGTAGATGACTCCATGTTATCCGGTTGTACCCATTAATCCCACATCAGCTATGGGTTAACTGAGCTTACTATGTTCCAGGCACTGCTAGGCTCTGCGAATGTGGCCTCTGTTCTCACCGCCATGGGCCCCTATGGTTAAAATCTAAACTCCTTAACCAGCATTTCAGGACCTTCTTAGACTGAACCCAGCCCACCTCCACGGACTCATGTACTCTCGCCCTCCAACACTCTGCACTCATCACATTGAGTCATTTGATATCCCCTAAATATCCTCTATTATGCTTTCTAAATAGAAATATCTTTTCCATTAGAATGTTAATACACCCACACTCTAATTCTAATACCAATAGTGGAAAGTCGAAAGTAAAAAATGTGTCCTTTATCCTCTCCTACCCGCTAACCTCCAAATCCCATTCGCTAGAGATAAAAACTGTTAACACTGGGTAAATATCTTTCCAGATTCTTTTTAAAACTTTTGTGTCCTAGGACATCACCTTTTGGAAACTCTTTCCTGTTCTTTAAGACTCATTGCAACGTCTATTCCTCTTCTGCTGAGAAGTTCCCTATGACCCCAAGGGTGGAATTAGGCACCCATGTGTTGTTTTTGCTTGCAACAAACATAGCATTTATTGCCCATTATTGAAATCATCATATGGTATGCCTCCAACAGGTTGAGTGTGGGACTGTAGTCAGTGATTACAAAGACAGGGCTGTGACAGCCTTTGTCTCCACTATATTCGTGGTGCTTTGCACATGGTAGGTACTCAGTGAGTGTCTATCATAGAGTACATGGTGGGTGAATGGATGGGTGGAAGAGCGGGTGGACAGATGGACTGATGGCAGGTGGAAACTCCTATGGGCATGCTCCACAAGATACATAGGAGGGGATATGATTGGCATCAAGGAGTGGAAAGGACCCCAGCTGGGGGTTAAGGACCTGGATTCCCGTGCTGGCCCTGCCTTCTCTCTGTTATGTAGCTTTATAGAAGTTCCTCACCTTAAGCTTCAGTTTTCCCACCTGAAACTAAATGGGGAGGGGCGGGTATTTCCCCGGAAACCTCCCAATGGATGCTCCAGAACGCTCAGCTGGCCCTGGCCCAGCACCGCTATTTCACACCTCTGTAATTACCCACCTGCATGCCTTTTATTACAGAGATTGAGGTGGGGGCGGGGCTCATTAAATAAAGGGAAAAAGGAAATTGCTGGCTTGCCGAAATGACATTGTTGGCATTAACTAGATTAACTTCTGAAATGAAAAGCCCACAAAAGCAAAACCAAAACAGAGAAGGAGCCATGGCTTCTGCTGGGGGCTTCATGGTTCCCTGCTTCGGCCTGCCTGACCCCCAACCCAGGACTCCCCATCATCCTCCCTGGAGAGGCTGGAGAGGCGGCAGGGGCCCCTTCCCTGTCTTCACACGGAACTTTACCTCACGGATCTCAGGAAAATAGTACTGGGCACTGAGCCCCAGACCGGGACTGGGGAACTCTTCCAGAAGGTTCTAGTCCATAGGGGAGATAGGCAGGCATGTCAGTGCCATGCAGAGTGGTGAGAAATGAGTTCAGAAAATGAAGAACTGATGGACCCAGAGTCCAGGGATCAGAGAAGCAACACCCCAGCTGAATGACAAGCAGGTCCCCAGCCAGAGCTTCTTGGAAAGGCAAGCCAGGAAGGGGTTAAGAAGAAGGCATAGAGACGTGAGGAGAAGCCAAGGGCAGTCCTGTATGGCTGGAGCAGAGAGGGAAGGGATGACACTGTTACATTTAATGGTCCCATCAGGTAAGTTTCTCAGGATGACACGATGACTCAATGACTCAGGGAACAAGCCTACAGCAGCCTGGGCTGGGGGCTGAAACACAGCATCTCTGCACCAAGTAAAGGATGCCAGATTCAAGAGCACCTGTTAGGCAGTAGTGGGAAGGAGCTGCTGCTGAGCTGAGAGCTGGTGTCAGCTGATGCTCAGACACAAAACCGAGGCAAGGGACAGTAATGGACTCAGACCAAGGCGCTGTCTCATCTCACCATGCTTACAACCATCAGAAGAGGTGGGCAGATACTGAGGGAGATGGATCCAGCTCTGCTCTCTGGTTCCAGTTCCAACAAGGGCAGGGCTGGATGGAGTCTTGATGCCTAGCTAACTGTCCACTCTCACAGAGAGAACCAGTCCTTGTAAGCATCCCAGAACACACGAGGAAACCCTCCTCCCCAAATAAACCTGGATTCTCCTACTGCATAGGGTCAGCCAAGGTGAGCCAGAGAAGGGAGGAAACAGGAGAATAAACACGATGCAGTTCGTGCTTCCTCTTGATAAGACACTTTACACCGACTTTCTCTTTCCTCCTGAAAAGAGTCTGGATGGAAGTATTCTTTTCTCCACTTGAGAGGCCACAAAGCTGAGGCTGTGCAAGGTTTACCCACTTCTCATAGCCAGTGACAATCAGAGCTAGACTCAGCCCTGAGGTCTTTGCAGTTACAAATCTGGGAGTTCTCTTCCCACACATCTTTGCTTCCAGACCCTGCCCTTGGCTATAAAAAAGCTTCCAGTCTGCTAGTGCTGTGGATCCAGTGATGTCACACTAGCTTGCTAACCTTGGACTAAAACTCAGAAATCCTATAATTCCTCTGAGCGTCTAAACACCAGGACCGTCAAATCAAATCAACTGTCCAATGAGGGCTTTGTTTTTCTCTTTTTTGGACACGTCACACAGCATGTGGGATCTTAGTTCCCCAAGCAGGGATCAAACTCATGCCCACTGCTGTAGAAAAACACTGAACCACCAGAACTTTAATCATGACTTCTATTCCTAGCTCCCCTGACCAGGGGCATTTGTGATGTCCTCATTCTGAGAAATGACATCTAATGATAAAAGTCTCAGCACAGGACAGAAGAGATTCTTTTAGATAGAAGGAGGCTGCTACAGCACCCCTCAGCTTCATCCAGCCGCACCCAAACCCACACCTGGGCCTGCAGGCCGCCGGCACCCTCACGGGTCAGCCCTGGTCAGGATCACCAGATGCCAGGCTAGGTCACTGGGTATTAATCATTGCCAAAGGGGAAGTTAAACTGAAAACCGGTTCATTAACGATTAAACTTCCTCTCTGCAGCCCTCAGGGAAGGGGAGCTCCGGTGGAGGGCAGGGTCTTGTGTCAGGAGATCTCCTCTTGTGGAAGTCTTCCAAGAGAGTCTGTAGTGAGTAGCAGGGGTCCTGGGTTCGAGTCCTGACTCTGCTCTCGACCTGCCAGGGGAACTTGGACGGGACACTCCTCCTGTTCCTGAACTTCCAAGTCCTCCTCTGACACATGGAGAAAATTCCATTGGGTTCCTTGTGACACATTAGCATACATTGTCCTAAGAATAGTGTATTTGCTCTTCTCCATCTATAATAGTTCTGTACCCTCAGGGTTCCCAATGCAAGTACACTTAACTGTTCACATCTTCATGGCCAAGGAAGCTCAGTTCAGTTCAGCTGCTCAGTCGTGTCTGACTCTTTGCAACCCCATGGGCTGCAGCACGCCAGGCCTCCCTGTTCATCACCAACTCCTGGAGTTTACTCAGACTGATGCCCATTGAGTCGGTGATGCCATCCAACCATCTCATCCTCTGTCGCCCCCTTCTCCTCCTGCCCCCAATCCCTCCCAGCATCAGGGTCTTTTCCAATGACTCAACTCTTCGCATGAGGTGCGAAGTATTGGAGTTTGTATTGGAGTTTCAGCTTCAGCATTAGTCCTTCCAATGAACACCCAGGACTGATCTCCTTCAGGATGGACTGGTTGGATCTCCTTGCAGTCCAAGGGACTCTCAAGAGTCTTCTCCAACACCACAGTTCAAAAGCATCAATTTTTCGGCGCTCAGCTTTCTTCACAGTCCAACTCTCACATCCATACATGACCACTGGAAAAACCATAGCCTTGACCAGACGGACCTTTGTTGGCAAAGTAATGTCTCTGCTTTTTAATGCTATCTAGGTTGGTCATAACTTTCCTTCCAAGGAGTAAGCGTCTTTTCATTTCATGGCTGCAGTCACCATCTGCAGTGATTTTGGAGCCCCAGAAAAATAAAGTCTGACACTGTTTCCACTGTCTTCCCACCTATTTGCCATGAAGTGATGGGACCAGATGCCATGATCTTAGTTTTCTGAATGTTAAGCTTTAAGCCAGCTTTTTCACTCTCCTCTTTCACTTTCATCAAGAGGCTTTTTAGTTCCTCTTCACTTTCTGCCATAAGGCTGGTGTCATCTGCATATCTGAGGTTATTGATATTTCTCCCAGCAATCTTGATTCCAGCTTGTGCTTCTTCCAGCCCAGCGTTTCTCATGATGTACTCTGCATATAAGTTAAACAAGCAGGGTGACAATATACAGCCTTGACGTACTCCTTTTCCTATTTGGAACCAGTCTGTTGTTCCATGTCCAGTTTTAACTGTTGCTTCCTGGCCTGCATACAGGTTTCTCAAGAGGTAGGTCAGGTGGTCTGGTATTCCCATCTCTTTCAGAATTTTCCACAGTTTATTTATTTATTTATTATCCCATCCCTTTGGGACCTGCTGAACCAAAGTTTTGCAGAGGACCGTCACAAATGTTGATCCAATACCAAAGCAATGACACGATACATGATCAAGCAGCCTCCTAAACCCTTTGTATTCTACACAAGGCACCAGGGTGTTGCCAGGGCTCCAGTGGTGGTCCCAAATGGAAGTGACAGCATATGCACCCTGGTTTGCAACCAGAAATGTCCATTCAAGTGAGACATCTGACAACTACAGTGGTGAACAATGACAGATTTTAAAACGTTAGGATAATAAGATGAGAGAAGCAGCTGAGATTGGCAACTAATTTCTTTCTTCTTTTTTCAGTTGCTCTTAACCAGGCTTTCCAAGAAGTGAGTCTAATCACTCTTCTGTCTGTAGATGGCAGCACTGGCCCCTTTCACACCCCAAGGGGGACCATGATTTTCACTTGAGAACATGTGCTCCCAAGAACGGGATAGAATAAGGATAAAATAAGAGGAACTACCTTCACAGCAATTAGCCTCGCCCACTTAAGATGTGAGCATATCTGACAGAGTCACAAAATTCCAGAAGCCTCGCTCAGGATTCTAGCAAGACACCCCAGGTCACCAATAACTTGTCTAAATAACCACTGCAAGGGGTCCATGAAACTCAAGGGCTTTCCCCGGAAGTGCGTCAGGAGCATTCTCTGGAGAACCCAGCTAGAGCACCCTTGAGCAGGAAAGTAGCAGACAGACAGCAAGCTGCCCTCAGTCCCTTCCGAGTCAGCCTGGAGCGTCTCGCCCCCAGGCATCATCCCAATCTCCTGTTTGCCGAGTGCTCTCTATGTGCCTGGCAGGTTGCTGAGTGTGTTGCTGGCACTATGCCATCTACCCCTCAGGATGGGCACTCCTTCCATCCACTTTACAAAGAGGAGACAGTGGATCCAAAAGGGTAACCATCACTTGCACAAATGCGGAAACCGAGTGAGTGGAAGACTTCTATTCAATATCATGTGTTAAGGTCGCCAACCAAGCAGGGCACACCCTGGAGTGAAAGTTTGCCAAAGCAGCCTGGCACTACAGGAGACCGGAGCCATTGAAATGAGGAGGGAGGGAGAGAAACAGGGCTATGGTCTCAGGACACACCTGACACCTCCTTTGAATGTTGTCGCCCTCAACTAAGAAAGTCCTGGGAAGGGAGTCAGGAACACCCCTCAGATCCAGTTCTGCCCTGAATGAGCTGTGTGGCCTCAGTCAAGTCCCTTCACCTTTCTGAGCAACCAAAACCTTCCCCAAGCAGGTGGTAAGTATCTAATGAGATAATGGCAAGAAAAAAAAAAGCTTTTAAAAGTATAAAAGCTCTCCTGGAGGTATTATTATTAATTATTATTATCATCATCATCATCATCTTTCTCAGTTATTAATGACCTGTTACCTGCAAGAGATCTGTCATCCAGGAATCTCTCTCTAAGCCCTTCCTGAATCTGTTTATATTTCTAGTCGGCAGCACCTTCCTTGCTTTTGATCCTCAGCCCCCAACCCGGGGAGCCACAGGCAAAGTCCTCTGCCTAGAGGCCAGGGTTTGAACGGCTTTTCTCAGTGTCTTGGGGGTTCTGTCACCACCAACTGAATTTAGAGCAATACAGCCTCACTTCCTCCCCCAAACCCCATTTGTAAGCCCAGATCTGTGTTAGGATCTTAGGAAGACAGAGAGGAAGAAAGAGGCCTTGCCTTCTCAAATCATCCCCCATAAGACCACATGTCCCCCATAGGGTGGTAACATAGGACTCCCTCTTAAGCGCCTATGCTTGAGCTGAGAACAAGGTCCAGACTCCACAGGTCTAGAGCCCATCCAAGAAACAGGGCCCCACCTGCTCTCAAAGCCCTTTTTCCTCTTCATACCAGAGGCAAAGGACTTGGGAACCTTTCTCAAGACTACACAGGCCAGAAATATAAATCAAGCTCAGTTAACTTTGATACCTACCTGGGATGAGCTGCACAGATTTCAGATCACGTCAAACATGGTGTGGTCCTAGCCTCAAGAAGTTCATGGCCTGGTAGGTGAGATCAAGGCACAAAATAATGATCTTGCAAGTCAAGGTTAGCTGAAGTTTTGTCTAGAGGATTCAAGAAAAATAGTTTAGGGGAAGGCCTACCTAGCTGTGCCTGTGACAATCAGGAAAGTTTTGATGAAGAAGGGACACTTGAATTCGATGCTAAAGAATAAACAGGAGTTTGGCAAGTAGAGAAGGTGGTGAGTCAAAGGGGAGAAGGTCTGGAACAGGGAGAACATGAACACTGTGTTCAGTGGTCAGAGTATAGAGTGATCCACCTGGGTGAGAGCCACTGGATGTACAGTGCTGCCTGTCACTGAAATTGACAAATATCCTCCCTGATCTTCAGAAAAGAAGCACTACTAACAATTGATGTCTGGCCCCCTAAGAGAACTCCCTGACTTCCCTTAGGCAAGGTCTTTGCATGTCTTGGGTTTTGCAGATTGCAGAAGCTGGGCATCAATGTATTCTCAACTCCAGGCCAGTGTTGTGTCTTTACTAGTAGACTGTGGGTCTCAGAACATCCCTAGCAAAAAGGGCCTCTCAAATGTACCCCTTTCTACCCCTTAACTGCTGGTGAGGAACAGGAGAAGAAGCCCCTTCCTCACAAGTCAGGGACAGGGGTGGGAATGGAACCCAGCCCTCCTGTCCCTCCTCTCCCCTCTGCTCCCATGATGAGGTAAAGCTCACCCAACCCGACTGGAGGAAAACTCCAGACACGTTCAAGGTGATTGTAACAGTAGCATCTGTAGGCAAATTATATTCCATGAGCTAATTAGGCAGGGATTGGGGCCCTTGGCCATAATTAATATCTTGTCCCTAACAACTTAATCCTGGGTGAGATCATAGCAAGGATCTCCTCTGAATGCCGAAATTCTTTCCTCCAACAAATCACCTATATAAATACATATATTTTAATAGCAGCAATTATAAAGTTCTCTGCCAACTTATGGGGCTGTTTAACATTCCTGGACTGAGGCCACAGTTTTTTCCCCATCTCCTCCCCACAACCAAAGCCTAATGAATAGTGACTCTTTTGTGGCTCTGCGTTCCATTTAACCAATATCTCCAATGGGTCTTCGCAGGGAGTTAATAAGCAGTCTGGGAGGACTGCCTGAGGAGGTCCACGAACCTGATCGTTAACTGCAAGGCCTAATCAGCATGTGCTTCCCACCCAGAGTCCCCTACAGCTACACAGCCCCGGTTCCCCAGTAATGGATGGAAAATCGGCGATTTCCTGACAGTTAGCAACCAATTTTCCACCAATTAGAAGAGAGACGGTGGTCCCTGGAGGAGGCTGGATGGGTCCACCGCACAGAGCTGGGACCGGAAGACAGATGATCCTAGGAGTATCAGGGAACCAAAGCCCGGGGGGCAGGGAACCCCTCCCTCTGCATCTCTTTCTGGGGCAGCTTTGGTTTGTATCAGGGGAAGGCAACTTCAGGGACAGGGGCTGCCTGCCTGGGCACTTTCCTCTGAGCTTGTCTCACTCAGTGACCCTGCTATGATAAACCACCCCCCTCTCTTCTCCTGGGTCACCAGACATGGGTTTCTGCTGGGTGTATTTCCTCAGAGCCCAGGACAACTGAGAAATTCCTCCAAGGCAGTTGATGTGGAGGCTTAAGAAAGCATAAGCTCTGAAGTTGAACAGTTATGCCTTGAAATCTTGAATTTGTTTCTTTTCTATTGTGTGTGACCTTGGTCCAAATACCTAAATTCTCTGGGCCTCAGTTTCCTCATCTGTAAAATGGGGCTAGCCATAGCACCTACCAGATAGGATGGTTATGAGGATTAAATGAAATAACGTGGGTAAAGTCCTTTACATCACAGTAAACAGTGTTCAATATAGAGGGGCTATTACTATTCTTCCTATTACTATGTTGATAATGTACAGTGCTATTACTAATTGATATCCACAAGTGTGTGTCAAGCATTGTGCTAAGCACCATGAGATCACTACCCCAGACATCTTTAGACATTTCTCCAGTTTGTTGGCTCTGCCCCCATCATATTCCATCTGCTCTTGCACCCCTCCAGCTCATCCCCCACAAAAGTGCCAGTTATTTTTCTAAAATACAAGCTTGACTCTGTCCTCATTGCTAGCCAGATTAAGATCCCACAGTGGCTTTCGCAGCACAAGCGCCTCTCCTGGGGCTCACAAGCCCTGAGCCGTCTTTTCCCTGCTTACTCCTCAGTTTTAGCTATCCCTCCTCCCTGCCCTGTTTCTTATCATTCTTTAATGCCCACAGTCTTGGAACATCAGACCCACCTTTGCAATGAATGTGAGGATGCAACGACATCACAAAGAAAGTGCACCGAATAGGTGTGTAGGAAGCTGGATTCTCCTCTGCTCCAGGCTGCAGCATGGTGCCCAAAGGAGCTGAGTGATGGTATTGCCAACAGGCTTTCAAGTTGTGAGAGAGAGACAAGGCCACCCTCAGCATCACTTTGGCATTTATTGGACTTGATTGTGCTCTAAATTCTCAGGTAATTGGCCATTCTCACTTGGTAATTGTAACTGAATCAGACTCAGCCTTTGCCTCAAAGAGCTCAGTCTGTGGGGAACAAAATACCAAAAGGGAACTTAACAAGTACTTACTCTATGCCAGGCACTCTGCTCAGAAACTATACATGGATTATCTCATGGGATTATCTGATTTGATCTTCGTAAGAGCTTCAGGAGCAGGGTTAACATATAACTTACCACACAAACTAAAACACTTCTGGGAGTGAAGGGGGCCCTATTAATAACTACATGGGACAATAGACATAAACTTGGGGGCATCCCAGACACATCTGGATAGATGGATGCCCTGTCTCCAAGGTATATATCCTTTTTTAAAAAAAAAAAAAAATCATTTTAGTCACTCTGCACAGCTTGCAGGATCTCAGTTCCCTGACCAGGGATTGAACCCAGGCCACCGCAATGAAAGTCCAGAATCTAACCACTAGGCCACCAGGGAATTCCCAATATATCTTTATTTTAGAGGCTTTAGGAGAATAGGGACTTTGCCCACATTTACATCCTTCTCAGAGACAGGGGCTCAAACCAGGCCCTCTGATTGCAATCGCTGGGCACAAATAAGATGCAAAGTGAAACCGAATGTTTCCTAAGAGAAGAAGGGAGAGAGGTGGCTCCAGGCTTGAAGGTGAAGTGGGAAGGTTGGGCAGCAAAGGGGAAGGGCTGGGGAGCACACATGAACTGAGGGCCAGAGGGCATTTGGGTTTTCGGAAAGCAGATGGGAAAGTTAAGAAAGTTGTGCAAGAGGGAATGGTACAGGGAGTGGAGGGGTGAGCAAACAGGCAAGGAAGGAGGGAGGCAAGAAGGGCAGGAGCTAGAGTCTAGGTTAGAGACATAGCCTCGGACCCAAGCGAGGGCTGATCAGAGAAGTCGGGAATGCTAGCTGCGTGGCCCCCACCCTGCCTCCATCACACACTCAATACCCACTGCTCTTTCTTGGGACACAGTCACCCCACAGCCCTCAGTGAGCTTCTGATGCTCTCCTTTTCCAAATGCAGCTTCAGTCCCCCTGCCTCTCCCATAGCAGCTAGAGAGCCCTTGGCCTCAGGTCCCCACCAGGGGAGTGAAGGGCCACAGAGCTCCCTGCCCCTATGAGTTCTCCAGATTTGGGCAGGGCGGAACAAGTTCGCTTCGCAGAGCTGAGACTCCAACAGCTTCCTGTTTTCTCAGACTTTGCTTGTTTCTCAGACCCCCAGTGCCCATCCCTGCTTCCCACCACTGCCTGGCTTGCCCATTTGAGCCTGTTCTAGGTACTAGTATTGCCTCCAGTTCCTCATCCATGGGATCCAGCACCATGACATTGCTTCCCCAGAGGAGGTTCCTAAGGGTCCAGAGCTGCTGGCTTGACAACTCAGGCAGTCCCTGGATTCCAGGCTCTGGAACTGGGAGGGAGGCTGTCTCGTGTCTGTCCTGAGAGAGGCTCCACGTGCAGCTTCTGACTGACCTGCAGGCTCAGGCAGATGATGCTTGTGCTGGTGGGAAAGGAGCCCCTCACCCATGAGGGCCAGGCGTGAGGAGCGCCCAGTGGGGCCTCCACCTCCCGCGCTTCCTCCTGCTGCACAGCGAGCTCAGCCGTGCACTTAGCTCTGCCTGCCTCAGCCTGCAGAGGTCAGAACCTGCACCAGCTCTGCCCAGGCCCACTCACCCAGCTCCCAGCTCAGAGCAGAGTGGTGACCACACGTGGCTGGTGGTGACCCTGCTCCAATCCCACCCCTCTGGACCACCTCCACACCTTTGCCAGAAGGATTGTTCTAGCAGATTGAATTGCTCATTCAGTGGCTTCCCATCACCAAGAAGAGAAGCATTCGAGCATCTTCACATATAGCTGTGGGGGGCAGGTCCAAGTACTGCCCAGCTCTCCAATTTTACCTCCATCTAGTCTCCTCACTATCACCCATGCACCTTCATTTAACCACTTCTTCATTCATCCAGTATGTGTTAAAGGCCTTCTTCATGCTAAGCCCTATGCAGGGTGCTGAGACTCAATCCTGATGATTCTAACACCCAATTCCAACATGGCAGGGGCAGGGCAGGTGGCATCCCACAGCACCAAGCAATTCTCCAACACCATCAGCTGGGTGTCCTACAATCAAACTCCATTCTAACAACACCTACCTGGAGGCAGCGGCAGATTCCACAGGGCAAGGGCTCAGTCCCATAAGACTGCCCCCCACTTCAGAGGCCAGTCGCAAGTCCAGGTTTCACTGTGCTTCCAACCATTTGCCTGCAAATCAGAGGTTTCCATGACTCCCTCCTTGGGTTCAGTTACTTTGCTAGATGTCTCACATAACTCTGGGATCCTGTTTACTCACTGGATTACCCATTTATTACAAAGGATATTAAAGAATAGGAACCAACAGCCAGATGAAGAGATCCATAGTGTAAGGTCTGGAACAAAGGAGCTTCTCTGCCTCCGTGGAGTTTGGTACCCAGCACAGTGAAACATGGAAGTGTACTGGTTCACCAACCTGGGAGCTCTAGGAACCCAGCTCTTTGGGATATTTATGGAGGCTTCAGTAGGCAGGATTGATTCAGTCATTGGCCACCAGAGATGAATTCAACCTCCAGCCCTCTCCTCTCCCCAGAAATCAGGAGGTTCGACTGAAAATTCCAATCATGCAATCCTGTAATTGCACGATTGGTTCCCCTGGCAACCAGCCCCTATCCTGAGGTGCTTTCCAAAATCCATCATATTAACATAAACATTAACATAAAAACTTATCATGGAACAAGGCATCTTGAATAACAGGACACCCATTTCACCTTGATGGCTCTGAAATGTTTGGTTTCAGGACAAGAAACCATATATTATGATAAAAGATGCTCCCATTGCTCTTATCCTCCAGGAAATCCCAAGGGTTTGGGGAGCTGTAAGCCAAAAGCAGTGGATGAAGACCTAAATTATATGGGAATTATACTTTGGTCATCTGAATGTCCAAATATCTATTCCTTGTAAATCACAATAGCATGTTGCCCATTCTCCAACATCCCCATGCTGCCTAGGCTGCCCCTCCCAACCTCTCCTACCTGCATTCTCTTGATTATTCTCTAGGACCTAGAGCAGGATGTTTCCTGATTAGACTGGAGCTCAACAAGGAAGGGGCTTCCTTGGTGCTCAGACGGAAAAGAATCCTCCTGTAACTCAGGAAACATGGGTTCGATCCCTGGGTTGGGAAGACCCACTGGAGAAGCAACCCACTCCAGTACTCTTGCCTGGAGAGTTCAATGGACAGAGGAACTTGGTGGGCTACAGTCCATTGGGTTGTAAACAGTGTGACACAACTGAGAGTGACTAACACTTTGACTTTTTGATATTTTCAATAAGGAGTTGAATTTGAACCAATCCTATGCCTCTCACAACAAAATACATGTGTCATCCTTCTCAGTTCCTTTATCCCAGGGTTTACATTTTCATTATTTCATCACCCTCTCCACCACCCCTTTGCTTGCTACTAGAACTTAGAACACTTGTGTATGTGTTAGAAAAAGGTGCTCTTTCTTCTGGTTAGATGCAACTCCTTGCTAAAGTGTGTGTCTTGTGAGCAGAGCCCTGGCTGCATCTAGGCCCCAGCTGATGCTGGTTCTGGCATCTTCATGCAGGACATACCCAAACAGTCAGGTGCATCATTCCCCACCCCAGCAAGATGCCCATCCAGTTATATTTGGGGGACCACTATCAATTCAAAGTCACATCGACATCAGAGGCCTAATGATCCCCCACTTGCAAACTACCTCTTCTAAAAAGAAATCGTTTTGGGGAAATTTTGAAGCAATCATGGGAATTGTAGATGTTCTGCACACTGGTTGGAAGGTGTTTCAGACAGGCGCCTGTCCAACCAACAGCACATGCCACTACTTGAGTGGATGCTGCTCCTGGGAAGGGCTGGAGCAGTGTCCCATTGGAAGGACTTTCAGTCATGTCACTTCCTTTTTTTCCCCTCTTTAGTCTTAGTGTTCTTGGCTTCTGAGATCCAACATCAAAGATCCCTTCCCAGCTTCTATACATTTGCTCCCACAAAGGCACACACGTGCACACACACACACACACACATGCTCACTCCTGCAATCATTCACTGAAATGGGCTCTGAGAGTCGTGCTCCAGAGAAGCTCACTTGCCAGAAAGAACATGATCTTAGACCAAATCAAAAAATGATGGAGGGCCATTTGGAAACGTGTAGAAATATCAAATCACCATTTTGTACAAGAAACTAACATAATGTTGTAGGTCAATTATACCTCAAAAACATACTAACTCATAGAAAAAGAGATCAGATTTGTGGCTACCAGAAGTGGGAATTGGAGGGGAGAGGGAAATCAGATGAAGGCAGTCAGAAGATACAAACTTTCAGTTATAAGCACTAGGGATATAATGTACAATGTGATAAAGAAAATTTAGCACTGCTCTATGTTATATATAAAAGTTGTTAGAGTAAATCTAAGAGTTCTCAACACAAGGAAAAAATATTTTTGTCTATTTCTTTGATGCCCTATCTCCATGAGATAATGGATAGTAAGCCTATGTTGGTAATCATCTCATGATATATGTAAGTCAAGTCATTATGCTGGATACCTGAAGCTAATACAGTGCTATATGTCAGTTGTATCTCATGGAGTACCATCTATAAATAATATTGAATCATTGTGCTGTACATCTGAAACTAATATAATATTGTAAATCAACCATACTTCCATTTTTTTAAAAAAGACATGAAAAAATAGAATGTTGAAAGCAGATTTTTAAAATAACTTGAAAGAGTACGTATCATTAAAAAACTTTAGACACATGATACACAGTAAGCTGTCTTAATAGATGGACAGAGGAATGGATGGGTGGACAGATGCCTGATAGAGCAAATCTAGCAAAATGTTAATTAAGATTTGTGCCTCTAGGAGGTAATGTATAGGTAATCACTATATAGTTCTTTCATCTTTTAAGTTTGGAATTTTTAATGCAGTGTTGGAGGAAATATATAAATGTACTAAATGAAATAATGTTTAATATTTAAAACTTGGAAAAACTATGTCTCAATAAAACTAGGAAAAAATATATATATCCCTCAAAAAAAAGATAGTGAAGGATGACAGAGGGCCCTCTGAGCCCTGTCATAGTCAAGTTCACCTGGTGTTCACTCTGGCACATTAGGTGGCAAGACTTAGTCAGACCAAGGCAGCTCATCACTGACATGACAGAGAACTTTGTTCTAAGAGAAAGCAGCCCAGAGAAGATCAGGCATTGGGTAAACCTGATGTCTCTGTCTCTCCCAACCTCTCAGGACTCTCTTGGGAAGAGGAAGCAGAGACACTCTGGTGGCCCAGAGAGAAATAGGACCAATGAGGGCTGACAATTTGGGCAGATTTTTACTCAGTATTAACTTCCTGGGAGGCAACTTTTGGAGGTAGAAAACTCATGGTCGTGAGGATATGGGAGCAGCCACTGGGTGGCCAGTGTCGGGCTGACCTTGAATACCTTAAGATGTGAATATCGTTTTGTTTCATAGTCTAGGATTTTGTGAATCTAAGACTCCACATTGCTCATTATTATCAGATTCCATTACTAATGATCTTAAGAGTTTTAAAACTCAGTGCCTCAAAAATGCTAAAGTTTTACTAATTCCCTAATTCCAGAACTTGAGAAATTTAGAATTATAAAGCTATCTATGAGATGCAGTCATTTGTGTGGATCTCTTTGAAAGATGTGTTCAGTACATGCTTTTCACCAGGTACTCTTTGGGGGCACTTTACATATATTATCTCATTTAATCCTCACAATGTACCAGTAAGTTAGGAACATTTATTATCCCTGTTTTTCAGATGAGGAAACTGAAGCACAGAGCTTAAGTGACTCACCCAGGACTACAGAAGTAGTATATAGTGGTCCTCTAATGAAACCCTAGGGTCCATATTCAGGGCCACTGCCTTTAGGCTGCCTTCCTGTATTATAAAAGGAATACACCCAGAAGGATGGAGGGGCTTTGGCCCAGCCCAGGGCTGAGTTATGGGTCCTCTGCTCAGCTGGACTCCACTGGCCCCTCTGAGTCCCAGCCCTTGGGGCTTCCCTTCCTTTCCCACCCTTCCAGGGAGTGTCCCTTCCACAATCTCAGGTCCTGAATTCCCCAGGCAAAGCCAGCCACATTCTTTGGGCTGGGGTCCAAGTTTATTTAAGAAGAGGAAAATGTTATTATGGAAATTATAACAGCTTTACGAAACAGAGCGTCGCTGTATCAATCCAGGACCACAAGAATGCTCATCAACTTAATAGCTTCCTGTTGGAGCCTTTCAAGCTACGACTGAAACTGGCAGGCATCGGGGCATGGGAGTGGGGCCAAGCAACTGGGTGACATCGTATTCCACCCCCTGCCCTCGGGATGAGTGGCAGAGTCCCAGCAGGAGACCACAGGGGACCCCTCCCTGCCTGCTCCTGCCTGCATCCCTGAAGGAGACTGCAGCTTGGGCTTCCCATTCTCAAAGGTGGAGCCACAGTGGTGATGGTGGTGGTGGTGATGTGTGTGTCTCCAGGTAGCAAGCAGGGAGGAGAAACCTGGGGCTCCTCCTTCCACCCACCCAATTCCACACCCACGGCCTGACTCAAGTACAAACACAGTTGTGATCCTTAGACCTTCTTCCAGAGCCAATGTGGAGGGTCTGTGGCTAGGTCCCTGATAAGGACAGGCTTTAAGAAAGGGACTGCTTTCTTTAACTCCTAAGCCCAAGGAGAGAGAAAGCCAGGACTTAACTCTTTTTATCTTTTTTAAAAAAAAGGAAGAAGAAGAAAAGAAAACCATTAAAGTGAAATTCCTGGGGCTGAGAGCAGCCAGGAGTCTGGCACGTGTCTCCTCCTGGGTAATTATCTGGCATTTAGCACCTCTCTTCCCAGCACTTGTAATTAGCAGGGAAATTAAGATGCTGTCATCCTACCTCCCAGCTTCTCTCTTCTCTCTGCCCAGGGGCCCAGGGAGAGGCCCAGAGGGGGAGGGTATCAGTACACCAAGAGCTGAGACTAAAACTCAGGGAGGACTGAGAGGGGACATTTGACAGGAGAGCAGTGATGGGTCCTCAAGGGAGCACTTCCTGCCGCCTCCAGCCACAGCCATCCCTTTTGTCTGAATTCCTGGAGTGTGTGCAAGGGGACTGCACTTTCTCCCATGGGATACTGTTATGGCTGTAATGAAACGAGTAGATTCCAGTGGGGTCTCATTGCCTTCACCAAGATTTTCACAGAGGCTCTTTGGTGCCCACCTTGGTGCTGGACCCTAAGATCAGGAATGAATCAAATCCACCCGGAGTTGTAGATGGTCCCCAGGGAAAAGATATGGCATTTGGTTGGGGAGGGGATACAACCATAATACAAGGCTGAAAGTGACAAGAGCTGAGGGAGGCGGGATCAGTTATAGACTTTGGAGGGACTTACTGAAGATGTGAATTACCGAAATTCTAAATAATTTCAGACAGCAACAGCAGAAGATTAAACCAAGCATATGGGCTCCTCTAAGGGACTCCGTGAGCTGCATACTCATGAGGCCAGCCCTGGATTGAGGGCAGTATAAGTATTGCCAATTAAGAAAGATTTCTTTTTTTTTTTTCAAACTTTAAACTTTTTATTTTGTATTGGGGTATCGGATTAACAATGTTGTGATAGTTTCAGCTGAACAGTGAAGGGGCTCAGCTATATGTATATGTATATCCGTTCTCCCCCAGACCACCTTCCCGTCCAGGCTGGCACATAGCACCGAGTAGAGTTCCATATGGTGTACAGCAGGTCCTTGTCAGTTATCTGTTTTGAATATAGCAGTGTGTATATGACTTGCCCAAACCCCCTAACAATCCCTTTCCCTCTGGTAACCAGAAGTTCATTTTCTAAGTCTGTGAGTCTCTTCTGTTTTGTAAGTTCATTTGTATCATTTATTTTTAGATTCTACATATAAGGAATACATATGGTATATTACTCAGCCATTAAAAAGAATGGAAAATGTCATTTTTGGCAACATGGATAGACCTAGAGAGTGTCATACCGAGTGAAGTAAGTCAGACAGAGAAGGGGAAATATCATATGACATCCCTTATACAAGGAAGAATTCTTAAAGGGTGCAGTATTTGAACTGGTCTGGTTCAAGAAGTCAGCTTTGCTTAACAGAAAAATTACCTTTACTCTATGTGGCCAGTCGTCTCATTCTTCAAGACCTCAGTCGATGCCCCCTCCTCCAGGAAGTCTTCCCTACTAACTCCATGCTGGAATAGGATTCTCTAGGCTCTCGCAGCTCTACTCCACTCTCTCCAAACCTGTGCTTCCCTAGACACCTCACCTATTTCACTCCAGTACAGATGACCAGTTTATACATCTGCCTCTTCAACTAGCTCATGTGCTCTCTAAAGGCAGGTCTATGCCTTATTCCTCTCTGCATTCTTGGTGGCCCATGGAGGGCCTGGATAAGACAGGTGTTCAAAGGTGAATGAAGAATGAATGAATGAACACCCTCAAAGAGAGCAACTTGAAAGAAAACTTGATTGTGCTTAGGGAACACAAGGATGAATATTTATCCATGGGCCAAAAAGTTAAATTGGGATTTGATCAGAAAGGCCCTAAATGACAAGCCAAGGGAAGGGTTTGAGCTTTTACAGACGGATCTGGCTGCTCTAGAGAAGATGGCTGGGAGTGGAAGACGGGGGTGGGAGGGAAGGAACTGTAAGCCAGGCAGAAAGAGCAGTCAGAAAGCTGTAACCATGATCCAAGCCAAAGGTCAGAGTGGCCTGGACCAGATAACAGCCATGGGAATGGAGAGAGGGGAAGAGCTGGATGGGAGCTTTGAAGCCCCAGCCACCCTGGTGGCAGCAACACTGGGTCACCAGCCAGCTATTCCAATTATTCATAGAAATCAATCCCATTCCGTGGAGACTCAGATAAAACTCGTGCACAGTAATGGATGGAGAGCTTAGAGTGAGGAGATAAGAGGAGGCCCCGGGTGTGGGGTGATCAGGTGGGGCTTTGCAGGAGGGGGAGGAATGGTAAGAGGTTATCAAAACAGCCCTCAAATAGCAAAGGCTCAGAGCCGGTCTGCCCAGCTGCGACTGCAGAGGGACACACAGGCTCACCCCAGGCCTGGGAGACCCAGACCTAGTGGTCCTTGGGCATTAGTCCCAGCAGCAGGGGGGACTGATTGAATCTTGCTGCCCTGAGATGATATTGGAGGTCTGATACCTTCTATAAGGAGACCGGGGGCAAGGGGCATGAATGTGGAACAGGCAGGGTACCCTCTGGGGCCCCTTTCAGTCCCAGCTTTCTGGGATCCTGAGTCCATGAATCACCACAGTGGCATTTTGTCTGTAGGATCAGGAAAAGCATGGTCTGTTCTCCAGCACAGGGCAGGCGCTGCAGGAGACCAACTAATGGAGCCTACTCACTCTAAGCTGGGCTATAAGGCCTGTGTCCCCATCAGCCTCAGTCCCTCCCGGAATGCTGGAAAGGGATCACCGAAATTCCTTCCCTCTGAGAAGGGAGAGAGAATATGGGCGTGAGAGAGGTTTGCCCCAGGGGAAAGGGAGACTGAGAAACAGCGGTCCGTCCCAGAGCAGAGAGGGTCCAGGAGGATCAGTGGGTGAGGTAGAGAGAAATGCTAATAATAAACAACCAATACTCACATAGTACCCACCACTGTGCCAGGCATTGTCCTGGGTACTTTGCCTGAATTAGCCAGGGTCAGTCTCACAATCCTCATTTTCTTGAAGAGGAAACCAAGGCTGAGTTGAAGACAAGTTCCCATAAGTTCCCACAGCTGGAGATGCAGAGCTGGACACTTGAACCCAGGCAGTCAGGCTCCCTTCTATCTCTGCTTTGTAATGATCTGTTTGCAAAGAGCTCGCTCTGTTCCCGGCACTGGTGTCACTTGGCCCCTGGGAGGAGTTATCATCCCCATTTTACAGATGAAGAAGCTAAGGCTCAAAAGAAGTCTGCTTATAAACCCGTTTCCCAGGAGTAGCAGAGCCAGGATGTGACCTCACAGCTCCCTCGAGTCTTGCACCCCCACTCTAGGCCCTGCAGGACAGGGGGTCTGTTCAGTAGACCCTAAAGAAGCAAGCGATGGGGCATCTCCAGGGGAGGGCAGAGCCCAAGGGGTCCCCTTCCCACCCTCTTCAGACAGCTTTTCCTCACAGCTGTGGAAGGAGGCAGCCGGAGGTGGGCCCAAGAGTCCCCATCTGCCAACACTCAGGCCTAGCAGGAGATAGCACTTTTTATCTCTGGGGCGAGTTCAAGAGTTTATTCCCCCCCGGGCCAGTGGGGAGCCTGGTGCCCATTCCTGGAGGGTGTCCAGTGACAGGACAGAAGGGGGCACTTGGTCTCCTTCCCTGCCAACACTCACCCCCCTCCACACCCCTCCATCACCCAAGGCCTGCAGGAAACATCTCGGAGAGAGCACTTGGGTGCAGGCGCTGGGTCTGGGGGAGCCCAAGGCTGGCTCGGAGCAGCCAGGGGCAGCTGGTGGGAGGGGCAGAGCTCTGGGGTCAGGCACTCAGGGGATATAGGTGTGGTCCTAGCTCCACCACCTTCTCACTGTGCCACATCACACTGGGTGCTTTAAACTCTGAGCTTCCGTTTCCTCCCTCGAAAACTGAACTAGCATTTCTATCTAAGAGAGTTCTCCTCAGGGTTAAAATAGCGAAGATATGTATTTCAGCCACCTGGCTCACAGCCTGACCAATAGCTGGGTCCCTAAGATCGCCCCTCCTTTCTCGTTTGCACAACACGAACTGACTCCAGTCACTGAAGCAAAGTCGGCTCCAGGATCCCAAAGACACAGTGGAAAAGCTCAACCCCCTCCTCAGGATTCCTGGGGCTCCCCTTGTCCTGCAGAGGATGGAACACACTCTCAGGGCATTCAGGGCCCCCAGGAGCCTGCTAGCTACCTGTGTCCAGGCCTCCTTTCCTGCCTCCGGCCCCCAGCTGACTCATTCTCCCTGAACAAAGCAGGCCCTATCTTCATTCCCCAGCACAGCCTTCAAGGACCGGATCATCAGCGCCTTCTTTCCGAAGCCGCCCCCGGGCCCCTGAGGGAGAATGAATCACTGGCTCCACTCAGCTCCCACAGCTCTGAACTTACTCTGCTTTGTGCTGTGGGTCCAACTCCAAAGATCTGCCCCCCAGCACACTGTGAGCTCCTGCAGGACAGCGCTGGGATCCCTGTCTCCTCGTAAAATGCCTGCCCGCCGTCAGATCTGTGCTCGGAAAATGTTATGCAATCGATTAGATAACTAATGAAAGAGAATGTCCCAGGACAGGAGCATCTCAGAGCTGGAGGAGCCTTTCGCCCCAGGGCCTCATTTTCTAGATGAAGAGGCCTGGACGTGGAGGAGGCTGAGATCTGGGGCGGGAAGGACAGGCCCTGGGCCCCACGGTGAGATAAGAGCGGGGGAGGCATAAGAGCCTGCTCTCCACACCTGATCAAGTGCAGGGTGGTCAGTTCCGATTCACAGTTACATAGACATCGACCTATAGGTGGCTCTCCACTGCCCCTTGAGGAAGTTCAAGTTTGTCATTGTGGCCTTCTAAGTCCCTTTGTGAGGTCGTCCCCATCAAGTGCTCACTTCTGCTTGTGAGCCTGACTTGCTGTTCTCAGTATGGGAACATCTGCCCCTTTGCCTGGCCAAAGCCTTTAATCCTTCAGGTATCCGCTTAGACGTCACTTCTGCAGAAAAGGCTCCCTTGTCTCCCGTGTCCCTCTTCTTTGGCCCCCTGTGATCCCATCTGTCATACAAGGCTCTGATTGTTTACGTACCTCTCATCTAGTCAGAGATTGTTCATCTTGCAACCCTCGTGCCCAGCCTGGAAGAAATATATGTGAGTGAATGGATGAATGAATGAAGTATAAGGACTGGATATTTGGGGGGCTCCCCAGGTGGCTCAGTGGTAGAGAATCTGCCTGCAATGCAGAAGACATGAGTTCAATCCCTGGGTGCGGAAGATGCCCTGGCGAAGGAAATGGCAACCAACTCAAGTGTTCTTGCCTGGGAAATCCCATAGACAGAGTCTGATGGGCCACAGTTCATGGGGTCACAAAAGAGTCGGACGCGACTTAGCGACTAAACAACAACATAAGGATTGGAACTCTGGACCACGGGCAGCCATATTACTGATGGCAAGTTAACCCCAGGGCCTTGCGGAGGCCGGGAGTGGGGAAGGCACTGATTTGGGAGGAGATAGAGAGCAGGATGTGCTGTAGGACACCCCGCAGGGGCAGAACTGAGAGTGTTGGCCATGGAGGAAGTCATGTTCCCCAGAACCCGGGGGAAAATACCCAGGATTTGCCTGAACCCTCACTTCTGTTCTGGTGGGTTATTTTGGCCCAGTGACCTTTGTTATTTCAGGCAAATCCTTCAATCACTGGGGAAGCATTTGGAAGGAAGAAAATCTTTGGGAAAAAAAAAATCAGTCTGCCCCATGTCCTGAGTGAGTCCTCAGTGAGACCTGTCCTCTGGCAGGCCAAGCAGGGCCTGTTCTAGAAGGCTGGTGGGCATCTGGCATCCAGGCATCTGGATATTGCTGGATGGAGAAGGGGAGGCCAGGGAAGCATGGCTGTTCAGATAACAGTGAAGACTCTGGGGAGAGGGAGAGCTGAGACTTGGGGTTAAGTGGGGTATCTATGGTATAAAAAAGACCTGGAAGGAATGCCAGGCAGAGAACCTCAGGCTTCCCATGAGTCCAGCCCCATCATCACACATTTACTGCACTCCTCCTGCCTAGGCCCCACCTCAGAGAGCTTATAGTCTGGTGAGGGAGAGGAAAAAGCAAGAGATACTCAGGATCGAGTGTGAGAAGGGATGTGGCATGGAGGAACCCAGAGGGGCCTCTACACCAGCCTCCTGGAGAAGTGGTAATTTAGCTGAAAATTGCACAACAAATGAGACCTGCTTTTATTTTCTTCTCTTCCTTCCATTCTATCTCCCTCTATCATCCTTTGCTTTTTTCCTTCTTCCTTCCTTTGTTTTTTCCCTTTGTTTACTCATTCTTTGTTTCATTTAATTATTAAATGAGTCATCATGAGAGAACAACTATGGCACACCCACTCCTCTTAGGCAGGGCTACATGAGGTGAAGCGATCAGTTGCGGCCTCTGCCCACAAGAAAGTTACGGTCTGCTGGGGAGACGTGTAACAGAAACGGTCACACCATATACACATGCACAAACAAAACATTCCACAAACCATTGTTGTTCAGTAGCTCAGTTGTGTCTGACTCTTTCCTGGTTTTTTCAGTAGTCATGTACGGATGTGAGAGCTGGACCATAGGGAAAGCTGAGCACTGAAGAACTGATGCTTTTGAACTGTGGTGTTGGAGAAGACTATTGAGAATCCCTTAGCAAGGCGATCAATCCAGAGAATCCTAAAGGAAATCAATCCTGAATACTCATTGGAAGGACTGATGCTGAAGCGGAAACTCCAATACTTTGGCCACCTGGTGCAAAGAGCCAACTCATTGGAAAAGACCCCACAAACCATTAAGACTATGAAAAAAAGAAGTATTTAGTGCCATGAGAAAACAGGACTGAGACCTGTGGGAAGAACAGAAGTGTTAAGGCAGAGATTGAAGCAGAGCATCCAGGGGAGGGAGCACACATAAAGGCTAGGAAGTGGAGGTGCATCACATGTTCAAGAAAACAAAAAAAGGTAGCGTAGACTGACCAGTCACTGCCTGGGACCCTGCACTTGGAGTTTAGAAGACTGCTATTTCGCTTCCTCCTTCTAAACCTCCAGCAAACCCTCACCATGTGCCTTGCACACCTGGGGTGTGCAGCAGAGGGAATTCTGGGAAATGTAGTTCTGGCATAGCTGACTTGATATGCTACAAATGCAACACAGGCATGCAAGGGCCAGGTCATACTGGGCCCTGTCAACTTTGGATGATATTTTAAGAGAAGTGGGAAGTGATACTTGGTTTTAAGCAGAGGGATGGAGAATGGCATGATCCATTTTATGTTTTAAAAAGTCCCTTGGGGGAATATCTCTGGTGGTCCAGTGGTTGGGACTTTGCCCTCCAATGCAGGGGGTGTGGGTTTGAACACTGGTTAGAGAGCTAGAAGTCTTCCCAGGTGACTCAGTGATAAAAAATCCTTCTGCCAGTGACGGAGACACAGGAGACTCGGGGTCAGTCCCTGGGTTGAGAAGATCCCTGGAGGAGGAAATGGCAACCCACTCCAGGAGCTTGCCTGGAGAATCCCATGGACAGAGAGCCTGTGGGCTACAACCCATTGGGTTGCAAAGAGCTGGACACAACTGAGCAACTGAGCATAGCCCAGCACATAGGGAGCTAGGATCTCATATAACTCTCAGCTAAAAAGTCAAAACATAAGGCAGAAGCAATGTTGTACCAAATTCAATAAAGACTTTAAAAATGATCCATATTTTTTTTTTTAATCTTTTAAAAACAGGTTCCTTTTGGCTGCTGTGTGAAGATTGGTTTAGAGAACAGCAAGACAGAAGCAGGGATTCCAGACAGAAGATTCCTGAAGGGATCCCAGCAAGAGAACATGGGGGTTTAGATTCGAGGATGGGGGCCTTGTCAGCAGAGTTGGAGAGAAGCAGGTGGAGGTAAGAGAGAGGAAAACTGATGACCAGGGATGACCCGCAGCTAGCAGCAGCATTTACAACACTGAGAGGCATTAGAAGATGTGGGGTTTGGGTGACAGGGGTCTGCTGGAAGATCAAGTTAAGGCTTTCAGGTAGACTCTGGAGGCTGAAAATCAGGATAGCATTCTGACCGTGAGATGTATTTGAGAATAAATAGCACAGAGGTGGCAGCCTTGGAGGTGGACCAGGCCCACTGAGGGACAGGGTGCTGAGAGAGGAGAGAGGAACCCTGGCACTACCATGGAATTTTAAGGTAAGATCCAATTTTCATTTTTTTTTCCATTTATTTTTATTAGTTGGAGGCTAATTACTTTACATCATTGCAGTGGTTTTTGTCATACATTGAAATGAATTAGCCATCAATTTTCATTTTAGAAAGATCTTTCTGACTGTCATGTAGACAACCATGTGCAGGGTGATGCCAGGGATAAGAGAGACCAGATCTTGGTGACCAGCTGCAACTCAGGTAACTAAAATATCAGGTTTCTCTGCTTTAGGCTATATTGACTAATTGAGGGAAAGTTATACAGGTTCTGATGATCCAAAGCTCTGATTTCCTATTATGTCATGATAGGTGGTGGGTGGTAAGACCAATTTCCAAAGCTGCACAAATAAAACCCAAATGATTAGTTCCTTTATTGTTACTGTGTTGGTGGATGTAATCACTGAATGGCTTAAAAGATACAGTGAATTTGGAAAAGTAAAGGATTCAGAATTCAGAGTTCATGGGAATGAAGTTCCTGTTGATTCCACCTCCATAGTCTCACAAATATATCCATTTATCTCCAGTACTGTTTCTACTACAGCAGCCCATCCATCCTCCTACATCTGATTCACTGAACCAGTCTCCCGACTTGTCCCCAGACTCCTCTCCCTCTTGTCCGTCTTCCACACAGCACGGCTGACGTGTCTAATTACACACGCAACCATGTCACTCCAGCCACAAGCCCTCACTGGCTCCCACTGCAGGATAATGCTCAGCCTCCTGCACCTCCGTGGCTTCAGACCCTGCCTGATCCCGGGCTCTTCCCTACCAGCCTCAGCTCCTTCCCATGTCCGGAACTCCCCTCCCCAACTCCTACTTCTTGTTCTACACTAGTCTTTCACGTGAAAGAAACAGTCCCTGCAGGGCTCAGAATGAACCCTGCCCTCTCCCTATGATAGGCTTTTGCAGGCACGGCTCCTTCTCCCCAGAACAGGCCAGTTTCATCCCTACATTCTCTTAATCTAGCAAATTCTTGCTTAGACTTCAGAAATTTTGCCTGACTCTGCCACATCTGGGTACCAGCCCCCTCTGTCCCCCAGCCTTCTGTCAGAGAATGGACTGCCTTGTATCATAATCTTGTCTCTTTCTCCCCAAGTGAGACAGGCTCTTCCTTCCTTCCTTCCTTCCTTCCTTCTTTCCTTCCCTCCTTCCTTGTCTCTTTCTTCCCTCCTTCCCTCCTTCCTTTCATTCTCTTTCTTTTTCCCAGTTTCCAAAGTCTTTTATTGGCAAGTATTTTAGGAAGGAAAGATAAATCCCACTGTTTCCAAATCCATGGAACACAGAGCCATACCCAAGGGCACATTAAGTGGTGTGAAAGAGACCACTGCTTTGCTTCCCTGTTATTCACAGATCCAGTCAAAAGCAAAAAACTTGTAGTCACCAATTCTTCAGGCTTAAACCATAGGCTGATTTCTTTTTCAGCACTTTTGACTGCATCACTGCTCTGAATAATGTTCCTTCCGACTTGAATGCAGAAGTCCCCTCATACTGTGCTTGATTTGGATTCCACTGAATTGGTCTCCCCAAGCATCAGTTGCACCGCCTTTGCCACGTTCAGTCCCTCCAGATCATGGCCACAGCTCACCCTGCGTTCAAGCACTTCTCCACCTCCAGGAAGAGTGGGTGGTCTTTCAGGTCAATGCTGTGCTGCTTTAGAGGCTCCTCAGGGGCCTGAGGGAACTTCCTGGCCACGAGGCAGAATCCCTTCTGCTCTAAACACTTGCCTGGCCAAGCTGCCTGCCCTCTAGCTGGATGGCAGTGAAGGTGTGCTCCACATTGGTGGGGTCCCAGAAACTAGCAGTGGTGGGTGGTGGGGTGCACTACAGGGCCGGAGCCAAAGGCTATTTCTTTCTTTCTTTTTTGGCTGTGCTGCATGGCGTGTGGAATCTTAGTTCCCTTAGTTCAATCCCAGGGATTGAACCCACACCCGCTGCACTGGAAGCATGCAGTCTTAACCACAGGACCACCAGGGAAGTCCCACAGCCATTTCTTATTCACTGCTATACCTCAGTGCCCAACACAGAACCTGGCATGTGGGAGCTGGTTTATTTTTTTAATGTTACTCATAATTAAAAAGGGGCTTCCCAGGTGACACTAGAAGAACCCACATGCAATGCAAACGATGTAAGAGAGAAATATGGGTTCAATCCCTGGGTGGGGAAGATCCCCTGAAGGAGGACATGGCGACTCATTCCAGTATTCTTGGGCTTTCCTGGTGGTTCAGATGATGACTCTGCCTGAAATGCAAGAGACCCAGGTTTGATCCCTGGATCAGGAAGATCCTCTGGAGAAGGGTATGGCAATGCACTCCAGTATTCTTGCCTGAAAAATTCCATGGAAGGAGAAACCTGGCTGGCTACAGTCCATGGGGTTGCAATGAGTTGGATACCACTGCGCAACTAACTGTTTCTATAATTAAAAAGACCTCCAGAGAACTTAGGAAAAGTTTTGGACCAATCTCAATGAGAGTCAGAGAGAGCCCTGTGTACCCATATCCTTCCATGGAGCCCGCATTGCAAGAAGAAGACAGACAGGAACAACCCCCATATTCTAGTCCCACCCACAGAGCAGAGTTCACCTCCATGACCTCAGCAGCACAGGGGTGCAGAGAGATGCTCCTCACCCCACCCCCTGGACAGAGGCCACTGAGTTCTATGCTGCTGCCATCCTCTCTCTGCACAGTCTGGGGAGCCCATCAGCATGGCTCGGCCCAATCCATGCAGGACACCAAGAGCCAGCTTCACTTTCTCCACAGACCAGAGGACAGTCCAGGGTCCTCCACCCCCTCTGCAGCAGCCAGACAGAGCCCCAGCTGGGCCCAGGGCCAGAGTACTAAGATGCAATCTTTCTCAATTCCCCACAAACTTGACACTCAGTTTCTGCTGCAGAAAAAACAAATCACTTTCCACTCTTGAGATACCAGGAAACTACAGTGATTCAGAGCTGTGGGGACCCTGAAAGAGCATCCAGTCTGCCTTCCCCATTCTCTGCTCCTCACTGCATTGTGCAAATGAAGGAACTGAAGCACAGAGACGGAGGGGGATTTTGAGCAGGTTCATGTTGACAGTAAGAGAGTGGGGGCCAAAAACACGGATTCTCTGCCTCCCCGCTTCATGTCCTTTTCAACCCCCAAGTTAAATAAAGAGCTGGGAATTGACATCTGCACCCTGGAGGAGCTTCTACAGCCTCACTGAGCTGGCTCACCTCCCTTGACAAGGAGCTCAACAGTCTAGAGAGCTCTCAAACTTAGAACCTTAGAAAGGGCTTCTCTACTCTGAGTCCTAACCTGCCTTGGGTCCACAGGGCCTGGGAGATTCATATGGAAGGGAAAATAGAGGAGAATAATGTGTCCTTTGGAATTTTGGGGCCTGGGGAAGGCAGACTGGAAGCCCTCCTCCCTGCAAGAAAATCTGTAGGTTAGGGCAGGAAGGGGCAGAGAGACACCCTGAATGACATTTCCCAGAAGCCTCGGGAGAGGGATCACAGATCAAGAACTTGGAGTTTGGAAGGCGGGGTATTCTACCTTTTCAGTTGGTAAAATCAGTGGTCCCTCCCCCGTGACACCCTCAAAACTTCAGTAACGTGGTGGCAAAATTCTCAGGGCAATTGTTTTTGTAGAAAAAGGAGAAGGACAAAATGTTGTGTGTGGGTCTAGTGGTTTAACACAATATGGAGGAGGTTGCCCTGTCCTGAGCAGGGGATGAGAAGTGTGACAAATTGTGGAATAGATGAGCAGTCTGTGGTTCAGAACAAGTTTCCACCAAATCTCCCAGGCACACGGAAATGCCACTTGGCTTAGGGTAACAGACAAAGTCTGTGTCAGGCTTCCTTTATTCCCTCCCTTGACAGAGATTGACTGAATGCTGGAGATGAGCATTAGCACTGGGGATACAGCTATTAACAGATCGGACATGGCATTAATATATTATCTGCCCTGGGTTCTTAGCTAATAGCTCTTAATGGGTGTCACATCTCGCCCTAAAGTTTGCAAGTCACTCAATGGCTGGAGCTTCTGCTTGCTTCCTCCCCCATGAAACACCCTTCAAGATGAGTTTCTAGTGATCAGCTTAAGAATTCATGGGAAGGTACAATTTCACATTCACTCATCAGTCATGTAATCAGCTAAACAAACAAAGCAATTGCCTGATTCTTATGTGCTCCCAACCCCTGGAATTGAATCAGGCAGACCCAGAGGGGCTCAACTCTCAAGGTCATCAAGTCTTCTGCCTCCAGACCAGGCTGAAGCCTAGGCTAGTACAGAGGAAGAACAAAAGTCTGGGAAGCAGAGAGGCAGATGGGAGCTGAATTCTGCCACAAGCCCACTGTGTGCTTAGCGGTAATGGAAATGCCCACTGGTGGTAGTGGTGTGTTTCAGTCACTAAGTTGTGTCCAACTCTTTTGGGGCCCCATGGACTCTAGCCCTCTAGGTTCCACTGTCCGCGGAATTTCCCAGGCAAGAACATTGGAGTGGCTTGCCACTTCTTTCTACAGCAGATCTTCCTGACCCAGGGATTGAACCACGTCTCCTACATTGGCGGGTAGATCTTTACCACTAAGCCATCAGGGAAGTTCACTGGTAGGCAATCTGGAAACCCTTTCACTTGTTTGATCCTCTCAACAAATGATGAGTTAGGTAATATTATCCCTGTTTTACAAAGGAGGACCCTGAGGCTTGGAGAAGTCACGTGGCTTGCCCCAGGTCACAGGGCTGGCAAAGTGGTGGCGCCAGTGTTTGAGGCCAGATCTGTCTGGCCCCAGCGGCCCCTTTCTCCCTTGCGTGCACTATACCCTTGGGGTACATACTCCAGATGCCGCTGCGCTGGCTCCCACTGACAAGAGCCCCAGAGCCGAGCCGGTTCATGAACTGATGACGCCAGCCTCCCTGCAGCCCCTGCCTGATGGATCTGCTGGCTCTTCCAGCCCCAGCACCACTGGCCAGTGATCAAGGAGAGCACAGAGGGACGGATGGGAGCTGGGGGGTGGGCAAGGGGAGCAGAGCAGAGGTAGGAGAGACTCCGCGCATCCATCACCAGGGCCAGTCCCCCCACTGGGCTCTCAGCTGCTGTCTGATCTGCCCAAGTTCCCATCCAAAAGTCAGCCCCCTGACAACCTGTCAGTCACTACTCCCCAGTCCCACCCCGGGGTGGGGGGGTGCTCCTTCCCAGGCTCCCTCAGCCTCAGGGCCTGCTAGGATCCAAGCCAACAGGCCAAGCGTAGCTGGGCTCTGACCGGGGAGAACAGCCACTCAGATGTCAGCAACAGGGGGACCCACGTCTGAGGGGTTGACCAGATCTTCTTCCTGCTTTGGGGGGCTCATTCTCAGAGCGCTTTGTCCCAGCCCTCAATTTCTTAAGCTGCTTAGCAAGGCCTTGTGAGGTTTACTGGCTTGATGAGGTGTGACTTCTTGTCAGGTGTGTCTCCAGCCCCTGGCGTCCACCCTACCTCAGCGTCTTCGCCTCCTGGGTCGGCCTGCCTGGCTGGACACGTGTGGCCAGCACACATCCTGTCCTGTCACATCCTGCTGGCCCCAGAACACCTGGGACAAAGAAGAAAGGAGGTTGAAGAAGGGACCTGGGCCAACAGCATGGGGTCATGCTGCCCGGGGGCGTCCAGAGGGAAGAGTATTCTAATCACAGACTGCGGTGGAAGCGGGCAGACAGTCATTCTGTGCTTCTGAGCCGGTGTCATCTCAACCGATGGGCACGGATGGCTGCTCTGTGCCGGACGGATGCTGAGCCCTGGCTCATAGGCAGGATCAGATATGGTCCAGTCCCTGAAGGGCCTCTAGACTGTGCGGACAATGGCTCAGACAACAAATCATTAAAAAGCCAGTGATAACTTCTCTGAGAGGGCTCCAGGTAGAAGGAAGGCCTGAGACAGAGGCAAGTTAGCTTTGTGGAAAGAGCTGGGATCCGAACAAGGGGGTAAATTCAGATGACATCCTCCCGCTGTACCTGACTTCTCCAAGTCCCAGAAATTTATCCATAAACAAGCAATGGTGTTACCCATCTCACAGCATCATTCTAAGCACTGGATGGAAAAGTATTTAGTACAATGCCTTGTGAGAGATCAGGGGAAAGCCTGGATGGTTTCATGGAGATGGTGCTGAAAGGATAAAGGAAAGCAGGGGGCATTTGACCACTCAGGAAAGTCTGAGGAGACCTTAAGATCAGTTCAGGCAGCACTTTTTCTTGAAGGTGGTCTTATTTCCACTTGCCATGTGACATTGCCCTTGTCTCTCTGTCTTGGACTCGAGGCCATAAGCTGTTGAAGGGCTGGGGCCCACCTCATTCACCACAGCATCTATAGTGCCTGCTGCAGTGGCCCTCAGTGAATATCTATCGGAATAATAATGACTCTAGAGTCTGTCAAGGGCTTCCCAGGAGGTGCTAGTGATAAAAACCTGCCTGCCGATGCAGGAGACAAAAGAGACACAGGTTCCATCCCTGGGTGGGGAAGATCCCCTGGAGGGGGGCCTGGCAACCTATTCCAGTATTCTTACCTGGAGAATCCTATGGACAGAAGAGCCTGCTGGGCTACTGTCCATGGGATCGCAAAGAGTCAGACACGACTGAAACGACTTAGCAAGTGTGCACAGAGCCTGTCATACAGAGTGAAGTCAGAAAGAGAAAAACAAATATTGGGTGTTGATGCATATATCTGGAATCTAAAAAAAATGGTACTGATGAACCTATTTGCAGGGCAGGAATAGAGACCCAGATGTAGAGAACAGACACGCGAATTCAGTTGGGGAAGGGAAGGTGGGACAAACTGGGAGATTAGGATTGACATGAATACAATACTGTGTGCAAAACAGATGGCTGGTAGGAAGCCACTGTATGGCACAGGGAGCTCGGCTTGGTGCTCTGTGATGACCTAGGTTGGTGGGATGGGGGGTGAGGGAGGGAGGGCAACGAGGGAGGGGATACATGTACACATGTATGTAAATATATGTAGCTGACTCACTTCACTGTACAGCAGAAATGAACACACCATTGTAAAGCAATTATGCCTCCAATAAAATAAATGAATTAAAATTAAAAAAAAATAATTAATGAGCCTGCAGAGTGAGAAATCAGGAGAAAAGGCATAGGGAAGAAACGGAAGGGAACTAACATGTTTGATTCCCCACTATGTGTCAGGCATTAGGCTGCTTACTCTTGTGTATCATCAGACTCTTGTGTACCAAAAGACTGCTGTGTGTTTTATTCTCTCCATTTTACAGATAAGGGAATGCAGGTTCATAGAGGCTGGGGGACTCACTAGAGACCAGGCAGCTGGAATGCAGAAGCCCAGGACTCCACGTCCTCTTCTTGAGTCTGCAGGCCCTTTTCCATCATTCTGGGCTACTTCCAAGTGGCCTAAGGATATTTGGCCAGAGCCTCAGGACCCAGAGGGCAGCCCCTCCCCACCCATCCTCTACCCCCACCCCAGCTGTGCAAACAGACTCCAGCTGGAAGGTTCCAAGCAGGCTGGGGGGAGGGTCTGGCAGGTCTGACAGGTCAGCATGAGCTGGGCTTTCCTGAGAAAGCCAAGGTGGCCTAGAATGCATCCTTCAGCAGGCCCAGGGGAGGGGCGCGCCTGACTGGGTCTGGCTGACTCCAGGTGCTGTGATCTCAGCCTGTAGGCAGACAAAAATAACTCCACCCACCTCCCTGCTCCAAGTGCAGTGGAGACAGACCCTCCCTGGTCACTTCTGCACTGACTGAACTCCGGGCAAATCCCTGAGGCTTGCAGCAAGCCCCAGGTGTAAATGACATCAGGGGTCACCCACCTCCCACCACACCAGAGCGGGAACGCTATGGGCTTGCTCTCCCTGCCCAGCACTCCCTTCTCTCCAGCCTCTCTCTGCCCCATAGTCTTACCTTTCACTTTAGCTTCATCTCCCACTTTCCTCCCTCCAGGACTCCTGCAAGAGCGGCTGTTGTTGTCCTAAGGGTCTTGTTACGAGTTCTTCAGTAACCCTAGCATGCGTACTAAGTTGCTTCAGTCGTGTCTGACTCTGCAACCCCATGGACTGTAGCTCTCCAGGCTCTGCTGTCCATGGTATTCACCAGGCAAGAACTCTGGAGTGGGTTGCCATGCCCTCCTCCTGGGATCTTGCTGACCCAGTGATCCAACCCGAGCCTCTTATGTCTCCTCCATCGGCAGGCGGGTTCTTTATCACTAGCGCCACCTCGGAAGCCCCAGGCTGTCAGTGAGACCTCCCTGTAAAGAGCACAGGCAGGACACCCACTGTCTGACACCCATGGTCAGAACCTCCAGCCTGACATTGCCCAGCACTCGTTTCCCTAGTTGAGTGATTTTCTTTCTGAAGAACCAGATAATCCACTTCTTAAAGGCAATGGGCATGAAGATTGATTGTTTCACACTAAGACGAACACACACTGCCACACACATGCCTAGCAGTGGGAGGCACACGCGCTCCCCACCCACCCTTGGCTCTCAGACAAGCCGACATGGTCTTGCATGTACCACCCAGAGAGAGTGGGGATCCACCCTGCCCAAGGGCTGATACCACCAGAAAGGAAAGCATAACCTTGTCAGGGGATCCCCGCCACCTCTGCCCTGAGGCTGCACACAGATTCTTCTCTTTGAGATCAGGCCCACGAGACAGAGAAGCAGTGTCTGGTGGGGGACTTCCCACCTTGAGAAAACACACCCCAACCCTTCTTCAGGTGGAATGCAGAGAAGTAGTCGGACCAAGGCAGACACTGGAATTCACAAAGATTTCATCAACCACTTTCCAGACATTGAATGCTCATCTCTGGGATGGGGGATGGAGTGGCAAAGAATCAAAGAGTTTGGCGTCACAAAACACTGGCCTTGTCACTTCATTACTCATGTCAGACTACAGTTCCACAAATGTTTCTCGCATACTGATTGGGTGTGGACCATGTTCACATGAGTTACCTCATTTAACTCAGTTCTCTACACCAGTGGTCCCCAACATTTTTGGCACCAGAGACCTGTTTTTTCAGAATTTTTCCACGGACAGGGTGGAGGGTGGTTCAGGCAGTAATGCAAGCGACAAGGCGCACGGAGGTGCAGCGGCTGAAGCTTCGCGCCCTGGTCCTGCCACTTACCTTTTACTGTACAGCTTGATTCCTAACCGGCCACGGACCAGTGCCTGTCCACAGCTCCAGGGTTGGGGATGCCTGCTCTATGCTGTAAGTGTAAAATCTGGGACCTAGAGAATGGGTCACTTGTTCAAGGTACACAACCACTGTCTCTACTTGCTCATACATAAAATGGGTTCATAGCCATATCCCCCTCACAGGGGTGTTGTGAGGATTAATGAGTTAATTTCTTAGAACCATGCCTAGCACAAAGCAAGTAGTTAATAAATGTTACTAATAGCTGAAGCCCTTGCCATAAATTCTGTTCAAAAAAGCAGCAGACACTGGATTCAAGTAACTGAAGCCTTATTTTTCTCCCTACCATACCAAGGTTCTTTTGCATTTTGTTGGTTTGCAGTAATTTCCAACAAACAGCTGCTGGGCATCACTTGTCTACAGGGGCAGCTCCAGGTCTGGTGTATAAAGCCCTCTGTAAAGGCACTGGCTGTCCCTTCCTCACCCATCCTCCTCTCCTCCCTTAAGCAAAGGTTCTCCTCAGTAACAAGAGAATAATAACCACTTCTCCACTGAGGTGACCCCACTCTCCTGCTTCCAGGGCTTTGTGCAGGCCCAAGACATTCCATCTCATTTCTGTCGACTGATTCCAGGACTTGTACCAGTGGCACTTCTGCTGAAAGAAAGTTTAAGATCCAGTGATAGAAGAGAAATTAGCTGGCTTTCAAGTTACAGCTATGGCACCACATTCTTGCTCTGCCACTTCGGCTGTGTGATCTTGAATGAGTTACTTAACCTCCCTGAACCCAAGTGTTCTTATCTGGAGAGATTGTATGTAATAATCTTCATCTGTATTGCACTGAACAAAAGACTGTAGAGAGAGTAGTCCTCCCTTCAAGTTTTCAATTCATACACAAACTACATGAGGAGGTACAGTTTTCCCAGTTTTTTAATTTTTTTCTATAAGCTTTTCATGAACTTTCATGCCCACAATATCTCAACCATACTGAAATCTGCTTTAAGAAGGCGTTAATTTCAACCACGATATTTGCTCATTTTGAATTCCATCTCAAAGTAGCTCATGACATGTTGCAAGGATATTCAAATCCCAGTGGAGTGACCCCTGAACCTCGCTGAGAATTCTGCTTAGTCTTGTCTTCAGCATGTAGCCACAACCCTCTCCATGTTTCAAGGCCCATCTCCAAGTTGAATTACAGCAGTGGTGTCATCGTCTGTATATTGTGAGCTCCTTGGGGACAGAGGCTGGGTCTGATTCATTGCACGGAGTCTAAGGAAGCATCCTATAAATCTCTGAACGGACCACCATTCGTTTCATCCACCCATCCTCCAGTCATCCAATCATATCCCCTCCTCAAATGTGGATTAAGGACTCTGTCTAAAGTAGGGAATTCACCCTTCAAACTGGGGGCTTTCATCCTCCAATTTCTTACTCCTCTAGCATTCTTTCCTCCTCTGGGATCCTTCCAGCCAAGCCCATCACCCTCACTGGGATCCTCTGCTTTCCTAGGGCAGCCTCTTTCATTCGTATCCAAGCCGGTCCTCACACCTCCACGCAGGTGAAAGTTGAGGCTGGCACCTCAGAAGGAACAATGTCCCATGGGCCACAGCTGGAGGTCTTTAAGAACATCTGGATGTACCATCAGTTGCTCGGTCAGCCTTTCAAGCCCCAGGGTGCCAAATCTGAGCCTAGGCAGATAAGGAAGCTAGATTTTCATGTGCACATTTGGTGTGGGGTTGCGGGGGAGGGAAGACAGGGAGGACCGGATCTCACTTAGCCCAGAAAGCCCTTCTTATCTACAAGTCCTTTGAAGTAGGGGAGCTCTCGGAGACTGGCAGCCAGAGGGGAGCCTTTGCTCCACACTTCAGTCCCCACTGTCCCTCAGCTGGAGAAGTTGGGCCCATTCTGGAGAAATTCTGAGATCTCAGCTCTCATAAATCATTGATTCACTCATTCATTCATTCATTTCTGACCCTAGCAAGTGCTGGGCTCCATACTAAAGGCTAAGGAGGCTGAAATAAATCAGACCCACACGCTTCTTTGCTAATACACAGCTCTCAAATTGCTCCCTGCCCGAGAAGGGATACAGACATGGAACTCCAGCACACTGGAGTGCTTACAATCCTAGGTCCTGGTCTGGAATGTGGCAACTATATATAATGCTTAAACACACTCTACAATGTCAGAGCAAGCAACGAGGTCCAAGTCCCAACCCATACACCTCCCAAGGTGGCAGAAATCTTTTCCCCCTCTTCCCTCTTCCTCTCCTGCCAGCAGAGAAACCCTTTAGAACATTGGGCCCTCTGGCTAATAGACTGAGCCACCTTCCTCAGAGCTGAAACCTGCCCTGTGCTTCTCCCACAGGTCCTGACTCTGACCTCCGTGGCTGCCAGAACCTGTCTGGCTGCACCTGTCCCAAGACAGCCCTGGAGAGAGCTGGAGGCTGCAGGTCAGCTTCCCACAAAGCTGTCAGACAGCCACTGGAAGGGAGACTCCAGGGCAATTATGCTGGGCTTTGGGAGAGGAGAGGCTGGCGTAGCAGGCTGCCCAGAGGGAGCGCCCCAGCTAATGAAGGAACCTTAATCTGTCTCTCAGACTAACAGGAGAGATAAGACCAGTGAAAATGAAGAAACAGGAGCAGCTTTCCAGCTTCCAGCCCCTTCCTCCCTCCAGCACCTCCTCCTAAAGCATCTGTACTCAGGTTGGATTCACACTCATCCTCCTAAGGCTGAAGTCCCTGCCTTAGGAGCTGGAGGGCAAGGGTGGAGCCTGGCTCATCTCTTTCTCACCTCAGCTCCAACCCTCCCTGCAGCTTGCCCAGGACCTGCGCATGGCAAAGTAGAAAAATGTACACTGAATAAAACATCGCACTAGTGTGTGCTCGTTGTAGCTGATGCAGAGGCCGTGTATCCAAGGAGTAGGAGTCAGCCAACCTTAGAGTCGGGAGACCCAATCTTACCCTTGGCTCTGCCATGCACTCTTTTGCTCAAGAGGGACCTTGAGCAAGTCTGTTTTTCTTCCATGGGACTTGGGGTCTCCGAGACCCATTGAGTCATAAATGCCCCATGATAGTTCAGGACGCCCCCCTCCATCTTTATTTGGCACAGCCTATGCCCATGCCAGGGACACCTGAAACACAGTATCTCCTTTCTCCCAAGGCACCTCCATGCCTCCACCAGACTATTTCTGAACCCTGGGAACCAAAGGAGGAATGTGTCCAACTGTGTGTTTGGCCAAATCAAGCCAAGTCACCTTTGCTATTTAAAACCTCTCCCTGGGTAGAGGCAGTCTGTTGAGGCTGGGAGAAGAGGCAAATCCCTACTCATTTAGAAGTCCACTTTACGGTGACTTTAAATTCCCTGGGATTAAGAGATCTCCAACACCAACTTCCCACTGCCCTTTTCTCTAATGCTCCCCTGAGGCCACTTGGCTGATCGGAATGTTTAGCTCACCCCCTCCAGGGCTAGGCAGGATAAGCGCCCTCTCTGGGGACACTTGGCTGGCTGTCGCGTTTCCCAGAACTAATCCACGCTGACAACCCCTGGCCCTGGCATTTCCAAGGGGTCGAGTTCTGTAGTTCAGAAAGCCGGGATCCTCTAGGAATCAGAAGGTAGCTGAGGAGAAAGCAGGGCAAGACTAGAGACAGTTGAAGATGGATGGTGGGGTCCCATATCACAAGCTTTTGGGTCCTGGAATGTTCAAACTGGAAGAGGCCATCAGAATAACATGTCACGCACCCCCATTTTACAAAAGAAAAAGTGAGGCTCAGAGAAGGGAGACACTTACCAAAGTCTGTGGGAAGGTGAGAACTCAGGTACTTAGGTACTTAGTACTCAGGATTCAGCTACTCACTTACCCCACACCCCCAGATTTCAAAGCTGGACACTTGGAAGGCTGAGATGCATTCGTACTCATTTAACAAACACTTCCATGAAACCAACCAGTCACTGTTCTGAACACCTAATAAAATATGATCTCATTTAATCCTCCTAAGAACCCTGAAGGTAGGTTTTACTATCCCCAATTTACAAATGAGAAGGCTGAAATGCCAATAGCATAGATGAAAATAACTTTTCCAGGATCACAGAGCAACTAAAATGTGATCACTTTAAGTCTGAACTCAGGTCTGTCCTGTACCCTTTCTTCTACTCCTAGTTGCTTGGTTAGAGGTCAGAGAAGTGAAGCCCCAGTAATACACAGTGCTGGCAGCGGGGGGTCCAGGCACCAGGGCAGATAAGCTCTGAGAGCAGCAGGTTCACACAGCTGGGGAAGTGGCCCAGCAACACAGCGCCCCGGCAGCCTCACCCCTGCCAGTGTGGCCTTGCTGCACGTCTGTGAAGTTTGCCCCCAAGGCTGCGTGACGCAGCAGCGGCCCAGCCCTCACCTGCCCTGGCGACTGTCAGCCAGGGTGTGAGCCTCCGCCGTTCAGCTGGGGCTGGTGCTCTTGGGGTGAGCACTCCTGGGCCCAGGACGGAGGCCTTGCCAGCCCCAGGGTAATGTGCGCCAGCTGCCGCCGCAGCCCCCACCAATTCTGCGAGAGCAGGCCGGGGGCAGCCTGCGGGTCATGTGTCTAGACAGTCAGACTGAGAATGGGGCTCGGCATCTTGGGAGAAGTTTCCTGAATTCCTTTCACCTTCGGGAATGGAAACTGGGCTAACAGGGAATTTGTTCTAATTATAGGGAAATAAGGAGAATTGAACAAGAGCTCCTCAAGGTTGAACTCTTCTGTCGGGTTTCTCCAATGCTCTCCCGTGTTCATCTCTCCAGTGAGAAACCCCAGAGCGCTGGCTCTGGGCCAGCATAAGGCTGGGCAGGGGTGCAGAGGGGATGAGATGGGCCCCGCCCACCGGGAGCACCCATCTGGTCGAGCGGTGAACAGTGGACCATCAACAAGAAAGCCTGAGGATGGACTGGGTGGAGGAGGGCAGGGGATCACAGGCTCCCGGAAACCCAGTCCCAAGGCCAGCAGAAGCTCCTGGACAAAGTGGACACTGAGGTCCTCCTCCCTCGCTTCTGCCTATACCGCAGGGCCTAACAGAAAGGCCACCTCTGATTCCCTCAGGACATACTGGTGGGCACTCATTCAACAGATACTGATCGAGGATAGAAGGGTGAACCAGAGAGACCAGTCACAACTCGAGGAGTTTAAGGTTGCTCCCTTCTGAAAGGAGTCTTTGCACATGTTTCACCCAGCAAAGCATCTCAGAGGGTGTGTGTTTGTGTGTGTGTGTGTGTGTGTGTGTGTGTGTGTTTTCTGGCTCTTATGTACTTCCCAAGTTTCTTTCAAGAAGTACTCAAGTAGCATGACTAACCCCTGGAATTAGACAGTCACATTGGAACCTTGTGTCCGGCCCCTGTGTAATCTTGAACAAGCTACTTAGCCTCTTAGAATCTCAGTTCTATTTGTCGAATTTGTACAATAGTTATTTGGGAAGGCTATGTGGATTAAACAAAGTAACTTGTGGTAATTACTTAAGCTAGCACTTGGCTGTTAGTGTCGGTTTGAACCAGGACAGTCTCCACTGCCAGGCTAATGGCCCACAGGCATCATTTGCTTTGCAAATGCTTGCTGCTTGATTGTTGTTTGGCAGAGAATGGAGGGGTAGATTTGGTGGCCTTTTAAAATGTAGTAAAACATACATTACACCAAATTTGCCATATTATCTATTTTAAGGTGTACAATTCAGCAGCATTAGGTGCATTCACTATGTTGTGCAACCATCACAAATATCCATCTTGAGAACTTTCTCATCATCCCAGCAGAAACTCTGTACCCATTAAAGAATGATTTCCCCTTTCTTTCCTCCCCTCAACTCCATCGTTGACTTTATTCTACTTTCTGTTTCTATGAACTTCCTAGTTTATGTACCTCATATAAATGGAATCATATGGTATTTGTCCTTCTGCAACTAACTTATTTCACTTAGCATATTGTTTTCCAGGGGTTTCCCAGGTGGCTCAGTGGTAAAGAAGCCCACCTGCCATTGCAGGACATGTAAGAGACAAAGGTTCAATCCCTGGGTCGGGAAGATCTCCTGGAGGAGGACATGGCAACCCACTCCAGTATTCTTGCCTGGAGAATCCCATGGACAGAGGAACCTGGCAGGTTACAGTCCATGGGGTTGCAAAGAGTCGAACATGACTGAAGTGACTTAGCACCCACATATACATTATTTTCCAGGTTCGTTATGTTGTAGCATATGTCATAGTTTTGTTCCCTTTTAAGGATGAATAATATTTCATTTTAGCATCACCAATTCAATGGACATGAACTTGGGCAAACTCTGGGAGATGGTGAGGAACAGGGAAACCTGGTGTGCTACAGTCCATGGGGTCATGAAGAGCTGGAACAACTTGACAACTTAACAACAATAGCAAAAAAACTTATCCCATTTTATAGACATATCACATTTTGCTCATCCATTCATCTGCTGATGGACATTTGGTTTTATTGTTGTTGTTTAGTCGCTAAGTTGTGTCTGATTCTTTTGCAATCCCATGCACTGTAGCCCACTAGGCTCCTCTGACAATGGGATTTCTCAGATAAGAATACTGAAGTAGGTTGCCACTTCCTTCTCCAGGGGATCTTCCTGACTCAAGGATCAGACCTATGTCTCCTGAATTGACAGGCAGATTCTTTTACCACTGAACCACCTAGGAAGCCCGGACATTTGGGTTGCTTCTACCTTTTAGCTGTTGCAAATAGTGCTGCTATGAGCATTGGTATACAAGTGTTCTGGTTCCTGCTTTCAATTTTTGGGGGTCTATTCTGACAAGTGGACTTGCCGGGTCATACAGTTACTTGTACTTTTAATATTTAAAGGAACTGCCATTCTGTTTTCCACAGCAGCTACACCATTTTACATTTCCACCAGCGATGCCACATGGTCTTCAGGAGGGGGTGCAAGGGGTGTGCAATGATCTCCCAGGGTGCCTTTGTGGAGACTTTCCTCAAAGCAGCGGAAGCAGTGCAGTAAAAACTGAGGCAAGCCCACAGGAGGTGTTTCAGGTGTGGAGGGAACTGGAGCTACACAGACAAGGGATGGAAGGGCCCAGAGTGTGGGCTCTGGTGAGAAGACCCTGGAGGTGTGATGGCTACTGTTGTGTGTCCACCATTCTGCCTGGGAGCAGAGTGGGCTGCCTCAGAGTCAGGGTGAAGTCCAGTCAGAGTGTTCCAGGCAGACCAGATTCATCTTAATATAAGGAAGACTTTCTGAGAGTCAGAGCTTTCCAGCATGTGAGTGAGGAGCGTTCCATCCATGGAGGCATGCAAGGAGCCCTGGAGGCCCTTTGGAACAGGAGGCTGAAGGGCATTGGAGGTCAGCTGAGAGCCTCCGGAGCCTGCACAGCAGTGTGTTCTGAACATTTGGGATTCCAGAAGTCTGTGGCTGGATTCCGTTTGAGCCCCTTTGCAGGCAAAGTCTCTGTAACTTTCTGTTCCTGCCCATCCTGATAGTCCTGCCCCGGCCTCTCTGAGGCCCCATACTGGCACAAACATTGCTCACTCCCAGCCAGTGTGAGCTTCATTTCCATTCGCTGATGAGGATATTATATGATACCCTAAGCTTCTAAGTTTCTGTGGCTCCTGTCTACCTTTTCCATTAGAAATAGTCCTGTGTGCGTGCAAAGCAAGGCTGCAGGGAAACAGTGCAAAGGTGAGCAAGGGGCACGAGCTTTCCTGTTCAGCCCACTCCCCTGCTGCCGGCCCCTTACCCAGGCACAGAGCTGACCTTACTTCTCTTCTCAGCATTAGCCTCCCTGCCCTGGCCTTGCTTTCCCGTGTGCTCTTCTCTCCTTCCAACCATTCAATTTGTGCTCCTGGCTAGACCCACTTCCTGGGACACCATCTCTGAATCTCTCTACCTACAGAAACTCCACTATCTTTTTATGCCTCATCCAGGTTTCCTTTCCTATAGAAAGCTCACAAAGATCTCCTTCTTCCGGAGGGCTCTGTCTGCCAGGATGCTGCTTAAGGCAGTCCTTCATAGATGTCTATTATTAAGCACCCACTTGGCACCTGGACTGTTTTACATGCTGGGGACACATCAATAGAGAGAAGAACAGCTCTGCTATCGCTGAGCTTCTGCTGCAGCAGGAGACATGGAAAATAAACAGGGGAATACATAAAGTCACTTACATAGGAATGATTGCTGCAAAGACAATAAACAGCTGACATAAGGGGGGTTACTCTGGAGAGAATGGTCAGGGAAGATCCCTCTAGGAAGTGATTTGAGCCAAGACCCGAATTATGAAAACAGTCAACTGTGAGAGAGAGGCTGGGGCTGGGGAGCCTGGCAGGGACAGATGAAGGCATTCCTGAATACTCTTGGTTTGTTCAGGAACAAGAAGGCAGTTGCTGTGACTGGAACATGGAGAAAAGGTGGGGAAGGGACGATGTGACAGTGGAGAGATAGGCTGGGGAGGTGATGTCAACCACAGTACGGATCGCAGTGGACAGACATCGAGGGTCTTGAGCATGAATCAGGTCTGATCTATGATGCATGAAAGATCACCCTGGCTGCTTCAGACAGAACAGCGTGTGGTGAGAAAAGATTAGAAGCAGGCAGACCAGTTAGGAGCCTACCGGAGTGGACCAGGCAAGGGATGATGGTGGCTTGGAGATGGGAGTTGGCAGTGCGGACAATAAAGAGTCAGGCTTGAGATATGTTTTGAAGGTACAACCGCCCAGGAATTGGGAGATGGAAAACCTGACAGAGAAGTTTCACCTTCTTTGTTGGGCTGTGGGGTTAGAGAGCAGGATGAGGAGTCCTCCAGACAGAGAAAGACAAAAGAACATTCCAGGCAGTATTTGTTAAAGATTCAGAAGCAAAAGAGTGGATGGTGCTTTCAGAATGATGGTTGTGAATGGTATGAACTGAGTTTTCAAAAATGACAGGTGAGAAATAGGACAAATAGACCCATAAGGGTGTTGAGCATAGGAGGGGTTTAGGCTCCATTTCCTGCAGGTAATAGGGAGCTATTGAAGGTGCTAGCACATGAGAGTTGCTCAAAATACATTTACAGAAGAACCACATGTAGGAGCCCCAGAATCGATGTATAGAAAATGCTTTCACAGGTATTTCATGGGACCCTGTAGAAACAGCGTGGTTTCTGACAACTGTAGATTCTTGTCTCTGCCTGCCAAAGCCAACTTGTGCCCAGATTGGGCTCTTTTCCAGGATGCAGTCGGCCTGTGAGTTCTCTGGGCCTAAAGGTACACTGAGACACAGCCAGGTGGCCAGAGGCAGGAAGACAAGCATCTGGCTATGCATCCCACCTAGCCTTCACTGTCCTTCTGGACCTCAGCAGCCCATGCCCAGCATTATGCACAGACAGGGCAAGCCCAATCCATGTACCTGTGGCATTTCTACCAGCCAGTACAAAGAGAAGCTTCTGGACACAATTCCTCAGGGACATTTGTTTTATCACTCCAGCTTGCCCAAGATTTGAGAGGGACATTGCTGTATTCCCTGCAGCCACAGTTCAGACTCCAAGAAACTGTTTGACACAGGCCAACACCTCGCTCTGGGCCTCAGTTTCCCTGTCCTGAAAGTGAAAAGAATGGACTTAGTGACCCAACATGCTCTCCATCCTTGGAACACTGTTTACTTTTCTCCCTTCCTGCTCCCAACCCACTGGCATGTCTGCTCTTCACGCAGGGAACAAAGCCACAGTGTTTGGATGGAGCCTGGTCCATGGCTGGTCTCAGTCCCGGGGGCCAAGAGGCCCAGTTGGATTTCACTAAAGGGAAATCAGAACCCTGTAAGGCCTGCCATGCCCATGCCTTCTGGAAAGTGTTTGCAAAGCCTGAATTCCCAGCCCACACACTGGAGCAAGCCATCCTCCCTTTGAAACCTAAGAAAGTTTCAGGAAGAGCCATTTACCTGTCACATGGTTTTCATAATTTCCCTGGCACCTTCGCTAATCATTGAAGTGGGTGTTGGCAGGCGGAGGGTGACCTCTGGGTCTGATGCAGACGTGCTGGACCGCAGCTCACTTGGAGGAGAACTGTAGTCGAGATCTTACAGGGCCCTCCTGAGGGTGTCCAGCTGCAGGGATCTGCTTGTGAATATCGGGGGGTCCTACAGAAGTCCAGGAAGCAAGCTGAATTGCAGGAGGTAAAGTGGATGATGCCTTGGAAGACCGAGTCAGTTAGCATCCGTGAGGCCAGCCCATGGGGTGGAGGGAAGGGTGGAAGGTTGTGGTGCGTCGGAAGATGCTGAGCAACTCAGGACTTGACAGGGATGCAAAGCACCGGGTAGGTCTGTGTGCTCCCGAATATTATACTTCTTCATCCCTTCTCTCAACAGAGATTACCATGTGTTCTGTACCAGGCAGTAGGGATACAGAATAGGGCATCCATCCAGTCCTTCCCTGCCCGGAAAGATGGACCGACAGCTGCGCCTTGTGGTTTCAACTGTAGACACTCAGAAGGGGAGATAAGCATGGCCCTGGGTGACGACCAGGAAGGCTTTCTGGAGGTGATGATATCTAGTTTCCAGACAAACTAGGTAAGGCCCAAAGAGAAATAATGGCTCTGGAGCACTAGTGGAAAAAGCTCGGACTTTGAACCAAATGGACCTAATTTCAAGCTGACTCTCTGAGCCTTTGTTTTCTCATCAGTAAAATGGGAACTATTATGACAGTTTAGGAGATTAAATGAGTTAGGGAGGAAATATGCCTGGTTCAAAGTGGTGTCTCCTGAAAGGGTTGGTTGGTAGAGGTCAGGGTTCATGGGTTAATACAGAGTCTGGGGAGAAAACCTCCAGTACTGCTTCCTCCTCAGCTTTGAATGGACTCCTCCCCCCTACCCCTGTGACCAAGGTTGGGGGAGGTAGGCTCCGGGCCAGCATCCAGGTCCTGGTGGCCTCTTGCCCTGAGCTCCCTGAGGGTGTCAGTATAACAGGCTTCTGCGGGCCCAGTGAATTTCCACAAGTCAGGAGGGCCTCACTCTGAGGCTCACACCTCTGGAACTTGAGCTGTTGGCCAAGTTCAGGCAGTGGGAGGGGAAGGTAAGTGCTGTGTCGGCTGGATTTGGTGGGGAAATGGGCCTCCAGGGTGGAAAAGAAAAATAAAGAAAAGGATTCCTGCTGGAGCTTGCTTGTAGAAAGAGGGAGTTCTAAAGGTTCCCCTCCTGTCTCTGCTGCCGTAGGTCTTTACTGGAGAACTAGCTTCAGAATCCGGCCCAGCAAAGATTGCTTCCTCCAGGAAGCCTTCTTGGATGGCCCAGTCCCTCTTGAGCGCTCATTCTCCTGACCTTGTGGATTTGAGTGTGGTTTTGAGTACTCACCCTCACAGGCCGAGAACTTGCCATACAACCAGGCATATTTTGACTCAGATTGAAAGCTTCCACCAGAAAAGCAAAAGATAGAGAGGAGAAAATTCACATTTATTAAGCCCCTTACTGTCTGTATCACCCTGGGCTGCAAGGTCCTCTGTGGAAAAAGTATGCACTCTGCGGAAAAAGGAGTGGGGGAAATGCTGTTTGTTAAGCATCCCTCTTGGATCTTCCAACCCACCTCCAATAATACGTTCAAGGCTCTGAGAAGTCCTGCAGAGAAGATATCTGGTGACTTGACTTAGTCCAACACCCCCTAAGGCGACACCTCAGTCACATGACAGTTGGTAACATTCCCTGAGGCCCATGGGCTCACACTTTGGGATGCGCTGTCTAGAAAGCGAAGACCACCAAAGTAGGCATAGTCGGGAGCAAGTTCTCCAAGCTGGACTCAAAGGCTGATTTAGACCTGGGGCAGGGAGGAGGGATGAAGAAGGAAGGGCACAGCTTCTGGGAGTGAGTACCATGAGAGTCTGGATGGGGAGGTCACAGCCTCAGGTGAAACCCAGAACCTAAGTACCCAAACTATTAACACCTTTGACCACAGAAGTATGTCTTTAAAGCCAGAAGCATGGAGAGACACTAGTCACACTCTCAGGCATTGCAGGCAGGGGGCAGCAGCTGGAATGAGTAAGAGTTCATCTCTGCTGTGTAAGGTTACAGGCAAAATGCAGCCCAAGGGGCTTCAGTCAGACTTCAGTCGGGTCATCAGCAGAAGATCTAACTTGTCTCCTAAAATCTCATGGTCCTGCCACAGCACTTTGCTCATGTTCCACTCCCTGAGATGCCCTCCTTTCTGTTCAGCTCCATCTTCGCAGCATCCACCGGGCAGCACATCTGTCAAGAAGACTTTGAAGACGCCGTGCTCTCTGCCTTCTCCGGGATCCGGAAGCCCTGATGCATTTCTGTTCCTAAAGGAGATGCTGGCAACATCAGAGACTTCTGATCAACATCAGGACCTGAAATCTTGGTCTTGATCTTGAAATCCTGAAGATGAGGCAAAGAAGTGGTCCTGCTGAATTCTGCCCCAGATTGATCGCCCCTGGAGTACTCTCCACTGGCTGGCCACTGCACAGCCAGAAACACGGGTGTGTCCACGTGTGGATAGCCCAGGTGGGAGACCCCTGGAAACTATCAGGTGAGGCACAGGTGAAGGAAAGAGGTTGGAGCTCATTTATAGATGGGAGTGCAACCCAAATCTTCAAGCAATACCTCACACCTGTCTAGAGCAGAGCTTCTCCAAACGTGTCCCCAAACCAGCAGCATTGGCATCACTTGGGAATAAGTTAGAAATACAAATTCTTGCACACCACCCCTCCCAGACCAACTGAGTCAGGAGCTCAGAAAGGAGCCCAGTCAAGAGTTCTGATAAGGCCTCCTGGTGATGCTGAAACACCCTAAATTTTGAGAACTGATGACCTGCAATTATTCTTGTTAAAAGAATCACTCCTTCGGAAAAGTGTTACTCTTGCTTGCTGTAAAAAGCAGCTCAGAGAGGACATTTGTTCCATCTGAGGATCCACAGCAGATAAACTGCAGACTGGAGCTCCCAGTCCAAGGCATTTTCAAGCCTCTCAGCAGCCAAGCAGAGCTGCGTGTCTAACGTAGTAAGAGTGCTGGTTGCCTCGGCCCCAGAGAAAGCCTTAATTGGCTCATTAATAGATGTGATTAGAAGGAATGGAGAAGCCTTTATCTTTGAAGTCCCTGGGCTGTGATAGAAGCTCATGCAGAGAGCTTGCTGTAGCTAATTAAAGCTGAGCTGTGTTTCCTGTCAAGAGCCCAGAGTGTTAATGGCTTCAAGCAAGGAAGATCAAGCTTCCACTTTCATTCACGGGTAATGGATAGAACCAGCAGAATGCAGAGGAGAAGAAAGGGCCTTGTAAAGGCGCAGAGCCCCTGGGCCCTCTTCTGAAGCACATGTCCAAAGAGAAAATGCTGGTTTTAGTGGATCTGGGGGACCCTGGATTCCTCACAGAGACAACCCAGCCTGTCATTGTCTTCATTCTTTTGTTTTATGATTTTTGAGCATTTCAGCCTCTGGTCTCTAATCGCACCTGCTCAGGTGTGTATGAATTGGCAGTGGTGAGGGAGGGCTAGGTGACAGTCCCAGTGGTAACAGAATCTCAGGGGCTGTGAAGGTTCTGGTCCCAAAAGTCGTATCTATGATCAGCTTCCACTGCTATAACCAGGACTATTTGATCAACCACCTTTTCTCAAGTCCTTAGTAAGTGCCAGATACAAGCTGATAATGCTTTACACGATCTCATATGATGCCCTCAGTGATCCTACAAAAGATGCAGGAGACACAGGTACATCAGGTAAGTGACTTGCCTGAAGACAGAGCTGATTCAAAATCCCTTGTTCTTAACCAGTAAGATAACCAAACCTTTTCTACCCTTGAACTTTCTTTCTTGGGGCTCAGAGTCATTTCAAGTTGGGAATGCTAATGGTGCTACCCCATCTTCCACCTGGTGAGGATAACTGGGACCCCTCATCCTTTCATCTTCTTCTCCCCACCAGCCCCTTCACTTCAGGGGAGCTGACTGAGGATAGAACTTTTCCTGAGAACACCTTGTGGTTGGGTTAGGAAGTCAGACTAGACCCCAGCTGGTGGGTATAAGCACAGAGCCAATATTTCTGAAACAAGAATCGAGACAGGTGATATTGAGAATGGCCTAGTCTTATCTGATTGATTTTATTTCTCTGAAAAGTTTGATGAAAGCAATCAAATCATAGAAAGTCTGTAAGCAGATATAGCCTTTAGTGAATCTATTATTACATAAATATGAGTACAAAAAACCAACCTCAAGTTGATATTTCCATTCAAATAAGACCCAGGTAGTTTAAATAAGAACTAAAACCAGATACCCAGCAGGTGATCAGTGAGATTCCCCAGGAGCCCATCTTTGTGCAGGGGTCCTGGTTCAATACCTGGTCAGGGAACTAGATCCCACATGCTGCAACTAAGACCCAGAGCAACCAACAATTAAATAAATTTTTTTTTTAAACGAATGATCAAGAGAACAAAGACCCTGCATCTAAACAAAACGCCTCAGAAACATTCCTTTCTTGGCAGAGAGAGGGTTAACCTGTTTGCATGCGCCTACTTCTCCCCAGTTCAGCAACCCCTGCCCCACCAGAAACCTCATCAAATTAGAAGGAGGCCTAGGTCAGAGGGTAGAGCTGGGGCAGGGCCAAGCTGAGAGCCCTGGCAGGGTGGAGGGGGCGGGACAGGACCACATGAGCACGGTCACTCGGGACCCCTCCACAGAGATGGCTTAGGGGGAGTGTCCCCAGCTCCCCCTGCTGCTCCGGAGCTCAACTTACCTTGGCGTGCTGAGTTCCTCAGAGGTCTGTAGGTCCTTGGCCCAGCTATGGAGGTTAGCATGGCGGAGAGGAAAAAACACCCAGAGAAGCCCTGGCTCCTTCCCTGATGTTGCCACCCCCTCCACATGCCCTCCCCCACCCCACAAAACAGGGCAACAATAAGGATGCCAGCTCCAGGGCGTGGTTGGGATATGGAGCACAATGACCACTGGGACAGCCGGTGGGAATGGCTATGGTAACTGTTAGGTGGCGCATTGCTCATAACGGCTTCCATAAAATCAGAAAGAGATGCTGAATGTGGAGAGGAAAACAGACCAAACCGTGCTCTCTTGCCCTCCCCACCTGGCTCTCTTCCTCCTCCTGCAATTGATGGGAGCAGCCTGGTGCAGCGAGAGTGGGTGCTCACTATCAACAGGGACCACGCGAGGCCCACTTCCCGAAACTCATTCCTCTCCAAGCCCTGGACTGGTAGACACACACGCACACATGACTTCACTAATTTTCACCACCAATCTTCAGAGATGGGATTAACTCCATGGAAAAGACGGGGAAATTGAGACCAGGGAGACACAAAGATGTAAAACCATGCACAGTCAGTTGATCCCAAATTTCAAGGCTGGGGCAGACTAGAAACCCAGGACTTAACGCCCCCACACTCTCCTGCCATCTCCCCCAAAGCCTTCTGGCTCCATCTCGGCCACTCACTTGTCCTGTTTCATTGGGCAAGTGCTTCCTGCTGTGCCTGCTAAAGTCCTACCCCTCTTCAAGGTGCTGCTTGCTCAGTCTCAGTGGCTTGGTCAGGTGCCCTGTCTCTCCATGACCACTGGGACTGTGATGTCATTTCTGCTATAGTCAGAATTGGGATGGCAGTGTGGGTTGAAACCTGCCTTCTTCTGGAAAGAGTTGTGTGAGCCTGGGCCTCTCCTCCCAAACTGAGATCTTTGGGGAAACAGCCTGTATTCCATCAGCAATATGTTCCCCTACACCACCCAACCACACAGCCTAGTTCAGAGTCTTGTGCAAAAGAGGGAGGAACAGATGTATCTAGTTAAGTATCCCTTCTCCAGGCCAGTTTCCTCACTAAATGCTGGATGAGCTGGACTAAATCAATGGTTCAAAAAGGCCAGGATATACGCCTTATACAACCCACCTGACCCCATTGCCTCTCTGACCGTATCTCCTACATTCCAGCAACACTGACCTCCTAGATCTCCCTTCGAGACAATAGTCAGCCCTGCTTCAGGGACTTGGCACTTGCGACTCCACCTGACGGGTCTTTCTTCAGATTTCCCCATGGCTTCCTCCTTCAGGTCTTTTAAAAACACAATTCAAAGTTGTGCCGCTGTCTGCATTCTCGGACTCTCTCATCTACTTTCTTTTTCTCCATCGTGTTTATCAGTGACTTACATTTTTAAGAAATGCTGGGCTGCTCAGCTGACTACCTCAAAACTCCCAGGCCAGCGAAGTCTGGAGCTCAAGGGTGGGGACCATTTGTATTGTACAAAATCTCTTCTCTAGGTATTTCGGATGCACAAGCAGGGTTGGGAACAGCTGTAAAAACAAAAACACAGAACACTGGAACAAACTAAAATCCCCCGTCCCCAGCTGGGACATGGTTTGAGTTGACCAAGACTCAGCCTCAACTCTGGTTTTCATTCTGTCCCTACCCTCCACCAAGCATCCATGCCCCCTCACAAATACACGAAGCACCACTGGTTTATGATCATAGCAGCCCTTTGGTATTTCTGTTCAGCTTTTCTCATGCTCTCTCCCTGCCTCTAACTTTCCGCTCCAGTGCTTTGAACTTGTTCTCTAAGTAACTGCTGATACCACCTGCTCTTGGGCAATCTGTTACCCCCTCCACCAACCCCACCCCTGCAAGAGTCCCTAACACCCTCCTCTGCACTCAGAGGAGCATGCACGCATCTTTGATAAAGGACTCATCACACCGTCTTGTCAATATTTCCAACATGTGTCCTTCCCTGTTGACCATGACTTTGAAGAAGGCCACAATGGAATCTCATCTGTCGACGTTCCCAGTATCCGGCAGAGTACCTGGCACACAGTGGGTGCTTCCTAAACACCGAGTGTGGGAGTAGATGCCCTAGGGACTGGACAGCTTCTTAAGCACTTGCATGCTTGGCAAAGGTCGTAGAGTGGGTACAATTTGTCTTCAAACAGTCCCATCGTTTTCCAGCTTCATCTTAGCACAGCTGACCACGGACTACTTCCAGTTCAAGCCGGCTCTTAGGACAGACCCTGATATCAATCTCACACCCACCTGTCAGTGAAAGCACCCCTTCCCTTTCCCCTGCCTTCTTAGAGTGCCTGGCTCTGTTTCCAGGGGGAATCCAAGCCTTCTGCCACAAAGGTTCTAGACACAGAAACAGCACTCAGGAGATCTTGCATTCATGGAAAGGCCTTCCTCTTAGCTCCCCCAAGTCAGATGACAGGCACTCAGCCCTCTGTACCATGGGATATAACGAGATTTATCCCCGACAGTGCTCCAAACAGAAAGATATCACACGCTCTGAAGCAACAGGACAGCTCCACAGTTTGGCGTGAACTATCAGAGATCACTGTGTATGGCCTCTTAACTCTTCAGATGGACGAAGACCCCAAATAGTTTGGGACACTTGCTAAGGTCACTGGGACTTGGTGGGACTCAACCCCTTTCTGTGGGGGGTTCTCACCCTGCCATCCTTCCCATCTCTCGCCCCTCGCCTGCCAGAGAACGGCTGGACTTCCTCTTAACGAGAGCCCTGATTTATGTCGGCTGGGCCCAATTAGCGCCAAGCTCTCTCGGGCCGCCAAGTGCCCCGCCGGCCAGCAGCTGAGGCCTGTCTGGCAGGACATACTTGGATGATGAAGCCATGCTGCGTGCTAAACTCGGCGCAGGAAAGAGCAGCTCCACTTGGACGCCCACCAAAGGCTGCCAGGCTTGGCTCCTGCCCACGAGTTGGGCAACCAGGCTGTCTGGCAGGGGATGAGGGCCATGCTTCCCAGGCAAGAGGGGCGAGGCTGGCCGGGGAGAGCACGCGCCTGGGCGGGATGCCCTTCCTGGGGCTTGGCGGGGCCCAGTCAGGGTGGGTGATGGGAGCGCCCTGAGCTGGGAACCGGGAGACCTGGACTCAGACGAAGGTCCTCCCCAAGCTCCTTCCTGGGTGACCCAGGTACACTGTGCCTCAGCTCCTCCTCTGTAAAGTGGGAAAGACTTCCATGTCTGCCTCAGGAAACACATGAGGAATACAGCAGATGTCCAAAAGGCGCCCACTATCTTTAAGCCTCAGTTACCTCATCCATAAAATGGGAGAAGCATGGTACCTCCCTCCCAGAGCTGGAGTGAGGATTGATACGTAGTGCTTGACACGGATAAAGGCTAACTTGGCCAGGACTTAACCCCTTGTAGGATTAGTATTACCATCTGGGCCGCCATTCCACCTCTCTGATGTTTAGTTTTCTAATAGGCCTTCTTTAAATGGGTTGGCATGAAAATCAAATTCAGACACTGAGGCCCAGAAAGTATCGACAGCTTCTGTAAGTTGGTACAGCTGAGAATTGGTAGATCTGGGTTTTGAATTTCAATCTGTGAGTCTGCATTTCATCTCTAGTGCCAATATCCACTCACACCCCAACCACTGGCTTTCAGATTGACTTTTGGTGGTGGGAGTGCAGCTCAGAGCTGGCATAAAGAGGCCTAAAGTCCCAACAGACACAGCCCTGGGTGCCGCCTACCTATCAGATTAGCCCTGTTATTGAGGGTAGCACTTCTAAAAAGCACCACCTTCCAGGAAAAGAGACTAAACCAGAAAGCGAGACAGGACTGGCCTGACCACTCCGTGAGTGACATACCAGCCCTGACACCATGACCATGGCCTGGACCGCCCACAAGGACGCCTGGCCTAGGCCACTCTTGTTACAGCCTTCTTCTTCAACTGTCCTAGGTCCTCCCTGCAGTACACAATAGAAGCTCAGACTGGGGAAGAGACATCTAGATTTTAATCTCACTTCTGCCACTGACTTTCATAAGACTTTGGGTAAGCACTTTTAAGTTTGGGAGACTCACAGCGGAGAAGGGGAGGGTGGGATGAATTAGGAGAGAAGCATTGACATACACACTGTTACGTGTGAAATAGACAGCTAGTGGGAAGTTGCTCTACAACATAGGGAGCTCAGCCTGGTGCCCTGTGATGACCTAGAGGGGTGGGAGGGGGTGTGTGGGAGGGAGGCTCAAGACAGGGGGGATATATGTGTAGGTATATCTGATTCACTTTGTTCTACCACAGAAACTCATGCCACATTGTAAAGCAATTAGTCTCCAGTTTAAAAAATTAACTTCTACTAACCAAGAAATAACAGATATTTGGGGGCCTGAGCACCTTTCTGAAAAACGGCAGTACCAAACTGATGACTGTGGATGCCTTTCTCACAATAGGATCCTTGTGGTCTTATAAACTCTCAGGTGGTAAAACGACTGACTCCTCTCTGCTTTGTGCTTCATTCTATTTCTCCAATATCTCTTCCTTAAATAAAAGCAAACAACCCCTACTTCATCTGTTAATGTCTCTGGGATATCCAGCTGGGGGATAAAGAATGCAAGGAAGATGGCTGTGAAGTCTGGATAAATCTTGTAGCTCTTCGTCTCCACTTGGAGGAGGACAGACCAAGGCCCTCGCCAAGCCCTGTGAACACGAGAGCCTGCAACTCCCAGAGAAGTAAACACACTTCAGGGCAAGAGGGGAGCCAACAGACATCAATAAGCTCACAGGGACTAGAGAGGTTTTTGAATCTTTAGGCAGAGTGTTCATTAATTTGGGGGAACTTATGTATTATTAGATCCCAACCTGGTCTAGATAAATTACAAGATGCCCGTTAAAATGCCTTAAGTTTCTGTCCCAAACCTGTCACCATCCCCCTATCCTCTTTCCTTCCTAGGAGCTCCAGGTCTCTTGATGTATTCTAATTCCACCCCCTACACGGCCTCCACCCCAGTGCTGAGCATGCCGAAGGCACTCAATAGAAGCTCCATCCATGATCCTCAACCCATGCTGATTGGGGCCCCAAGTGGAGTCTGTAAAGATGTGATCACCAGGAGTTAGTTCTGATTTGAGTAGGTGGCAGGTGCCCACTTTGGCTAAACTCATGTCCATTGCAGTCCGTGGATTCCAGGAAGGATGGTCAGCTCAGCTGTGATTCATTCCAGCCACACAGCCTCTGGGTGTGACCTCAGATAAGTGGTGGAATGTAAGAACATTCAGATCACGGACATCAAGACACCCTGATCCAATCAGCTTATAAACGAATGCATGTCTGTTTACTAACCAGCAGATGGTATCTTTCTGATCTCCCAACTGCTGGGTGTGGGTAGCCCAGAGGAGCTGAGACAGAAGGAAAAGATATGTGAGAATGGAACACACAATAGTTTACGAAAATGTTAGTCACTGGATATGGGAAAAAAAGGTCAAAGACAGAAAACAAATTTAACTCTTGGTATTATCATACAAAATGATTACACTAATATTTCCTCATTCCATAGGAATTTACTTTCCTAGACTCAAATTTCACATTCATCACAGCCTCATCAAGTAAGCTTTATCATGCCCACTTTTCAGATTAGGAAATTGAGTCAGTGAGGACTGAGATGACTTTCTCCAGCATCTTGTTAACAAAATGACTAAAAATCAGTGCTATATTTTTGAATCATAGAAGGCCATCAATTTGACCAGTTTCCTTCCAGAGTGAGGATGATGTAAAAAATAATTCTAAAAGATTATGAATCATAAAACTTCCTTCCAAAGTGTCTTTGTTGTTGTTCTTTAGTTGCTAAGACTTGTTTGACTCTTTTGTGAATCGAACTGTAGCTACAGCCCCATGGACTGCAGACTGCCAGGCTCCTCTGTCCATGAGATTCTCCAGGCAAGAATACTGGAGTGGTTTGCCGTTTCCTTCTCCAGGGGATCTTCCTGACCCAGGGATCAAACTCACATCTCCAGCATTGGCAGGAGGATTCTTTACCACTTGGCCTTATAAAAACAAACCTATGGCAATTTTCCTCTGAAAGACCTTTCCTCTCTCTAATTTTACTTTAAATGGCTAAATCTTTGGTTTCTAGTCTTAATCCTTCTCTCTCTTTTCTTATTTTATACACTCTTTCTAAGTGGTCTTACTTACATAATGAATTTCAGTGTATCTTCTCATCTGTCCATCTCCAGCATGAATCCTACTCTTGAGTCACACCTGCATGTTTTACTGTAGGCATTTGGTCTGAGCAATTCAACAGCACTTAAAACTAGAAAGTTTCAAGAAAACTAAGCAGTTTCCGTCCCCAAGGTAATACTAGTCTTTCTTTCATACTCAATCATGGAAGAAAGAAAGAAAGTAGGGGAAGAAAGGAAGGAGAGAGGGACAAAAAAGAAAGAAGAAAAACAGAGGGAGAGAAGGAAGAAACAAAAGATGGTGGATGGAGCTGGAAGAGTCTGCAGAGGTTGTGTAGTCCAACTCTTCATTCTGAAGATGAAAAAGCTGGCTAGATAGAATCAGATCTGGAACTGGAAACCCTGCTTCCCTGACATCTGGCTGGGATCTTTGTAAGAGCAGTGACACGGAGTCCTGAGAAATGACACTGGGAAGGCAGAGGGCCAGGGTGGAAAGCTGGGCCTTTGCTTCAGCACACTCTTCACAATGTGTGGCCATCCATTTGTCTGTTTACATGTGCAACGTCTGTCTTTGCAGAGTCAGCTCCATGAGACCAGGGACAAGGTCATGTTCACTACTATATTCCTAGCATCCAACACAGGACCTGTGCTTACTAAATATTTGCACCATTCGTTGTTGCAACAACATAGAAAGTATCCAGAAATTCATTTAACTAAGAATACAGCATACCACTGTGAAAAAGAGTATAACACTAGTATAGGATGCAGACTATCTGAATAAGCAAACACATTCCTGTTCTTGGAAGGGCGGACTTAGCATTAAAAAAAAGCATATCTCTTCTCTGAAATCAGTATAAACATTTAACACAAGGTCAGTCTAAATTCCAATTGATTTTTTTGAGAACTCAATCTGCTTATTCGAAAATATACAGGGAGGAATACAAATGGATTTAACCTAAAGGTTTTAAACACTGAAAAAAGAAAAATGAAGGGAGGAAAACTCACCTTTCCAGATACTGACGTGATACAAAACCACAGTATAAACACATTGTGGTACTGATACAAGAACACATGGGCAAATACACCATTGGTACAGAACAGATTGCTCAGAGACACAGCCATTCTCATATACATATGTTGTGCTAGATACTCTCCTTTCCCTTCCAGTCCCTTTTCCACTGTTCTCTTCTCTACTCTTGCTCTGAGAGACTGGCCTTTCTGCATTGTAGTAACCATACCCCTTTGCCCTGTAATTCCCAGAGGAGTTGTATTTTACATACTTGGAAAGTACAATCATAAACTGAAGATTTTTAAAGGCTGTTTTTAAGAGCATCAGAAATGATGAAATACTTAGGGAATGGTTTTACAAAGGACGGCAGGTTGTATACACTGAAAACCTCAAAAGATCACTGAGGGGAAGTAAAAAAAAAAAAGAAAGAGAGATTTGCCATGCTTATGGATCAGAAGACAGTGCTATTAAGGTGTAAATCTGGAAAATCATTGCAATCATCATTGCTATCTAAATCAAAGTCTCAGCAAGCTTCTGTCCAAAAATAGACAAACTGATTCTAAAATCTGTATGAAAATTCAAATGATTCAAGGTAGCCATACACATACATAAATGAAGAACAAGGTTGGAAAATTTATACTGCCCAGTTTCATGACTAAATATAAGGCTATAGCAATTTTTAAACAGTGTGGAGTTCCTATAAATACAGATATCTAAGTCAAAAGAAGAGTCCAAATATACACCATGCATAAATAACCAATGATTTTTGATAAGGGTGCCAAAATGATTCAATATAGAAAGGATGATCTTTTCAACAAGTGATGCTAGAACAATGGATATACATTTCCAAAAAGAAGGAAAAAAGAAGAAAAAGAAGATTTTGATCCTCACTTCACACTTCATACAAATTCAGCTAAAAATGGATCACTGACCTAAGTCTAAAACCTAAAACTATAAAGCTTCTGGAAGAAAACAAAGGAGAGAAAATCTTAATGACCATGGGTTAGGCCAAGATTTCTTAAATAAGATACCAAAAACACAAACTATAAAATGAAAAAATTGATAACTTGGATTTCTGCAAAATTTGCTCTTCATAAGTCACCATTAAGAAAATGAAAATACAAGCCATGTATTAGGAGAATATATTTGCAAAACTATGTTTAACAAAAGACTTGCAAACAGAATACCTAAAAAACTAACACATCTCACTAAAAAGCCAAACAAACAGCCTGATGTAAACGAGCAAAACATTTCAACAAATGACTCACTAAAGAAGGTATAAGAATGTCAAATAAACACAGGAAAAGATGCTTAACATCATTAGTCATTAGAGAGACGCAGACTGAAACCTCAATGGGATACCACTTCACACCCACTAGCATGACTATAATTAGAAAAATAGACAAGACCAAGAATCGGTGAGGAGGTAGAATGACAGGAAAAAACAAGACCGGGATCTGACTGCAGTTCAGGTCACGATCCCCTTATCACAAAATTCAAACTTATATTGAAGAAAGTAGGGAAAACCACTAGACCATTCAGGTATGACCTAAATCAAATCCCTTATTATTATACAGTGGAAGTGACAAATAGATTCAAAGGATTAGATTTGATAGACAGAGTGCCTGAGAACGATGGACGGAGGTTCATGACATTGTACAGGAGGCAGTGGTCAAAACCATCCCCAAGAAAAAGAAATGCAAAAAGGCAAAATGGTTGTCTAAGGAAGCCTTACAAATAGCTGAGAAAAGAGGAGAAGCTAAAGGCAAAGGAGAAAAGGAAAGATATATCCATCTGAATGCAGAGATCCAAAAAATACCGAGGAGAGATAAGAAAGCCTTTCTAAGTGGTCAATGCAAACAAATAGAGGAAATAATAGAATGGGAAAGACTAGAGATCACTTCAAGAAAATAAGAAATGCCAAGGGAACATTTCATGCAAAGAGGGGCACAATAAAGGACAGAAATGGTATGGACCTAACAGAAGCAGAAGATATTAAGAAGAGGTAGCAAGAATACACAGAAGAATTATACAAAAATGACCCATGATGACGTGATCACTCACTTAGAGTCAGACATCCTGGAGTGTGAAGTCAAGTGGGCCTTAGGAATCATCACTACGAACAAAGCTAGTGAAAGTGATGGAATTCCAGCTGAGCTATTTCAAATCCTAAAAGATGATGCTGTGAAAGTGCTGCAGTCAATATACCAACAAATTTGGAAAACTCAGCAGTGACCACAGGACTGGAAGTGGTCAGTTTTCATTCCAACCCAAAGAAAGACAATGCCAAAAAATGTTCAAACTACCGCACAATTGCACTCATCTCACACACTAGTGAAGTAACGCTCAGAATTCTCCAAGCTAGGCTTCAACAGTACGTGAACCGAGGACTTCATGTTCAAGTTGGATTTTGAAAAGGCAGAGGAACCAGAAATCAAATTGCCAACATCCATTGGATCAAAGAAAAAGCAAGAGAATTCCAGAAAAATATCTACTTCTGCTTCATTGACTACGCTAAAGCCTTTGACTGTGTGGATCACAACAAGCTATGGAAAATTCTTAAAGACATTGGAATACCAGGCCACCTTACCTGCCTCCTGCAAACTTGTATATAGGTCAAGAAACACCAATTAGAACCGACATGGAAAAACAGACCAGTTCCTAACTGGGAAAGGAGTACGTCAAGGCTGTATATTGTCACCCTACTTATTTAACTCATATGCAGAGTACATCATGAAAAATGCCAGGCTGGATGAAGCACAAGCTGGAATCAAGATTGCTGGGAGAAATATCAATAACCTCAGATACACAGATGACACCACCCTTATGGCAGAAAGTGAAGAGGAACTAAAGGGCCTCTTGATGAAACAGAGAGGGGAGTGAAAAAGCTGGCTTAAAGCTCAACATTCAGAAAACTAAGATCATGGCATCCAGTCCTATCACTTCATAGCAAATAGATGAGGAAACAATAGAAACAGTGACAGACTTTATTTTCTTGGGCTCCAAAATCACTGTGGACTTCCCCAGTAGCTCAGCTGGTAAAGAATCGGCCTGTAATGCAGGAGACCCTGGTTCAATTCCTGGGTCGGGAAGATTCACTGGAGAAGGGATAGGCTAGTCACTCCAGTATTCTTGGGTTTCCCTGGTGGCTCAGCTGGTAAAGAATCCACCAGAAATGCAGGACACCTGGGTTCAACTTGGGTTGGGAAGATCCCCTGGAGGAGGGAACCGCTACCCACTCCAGTTATCTGGCCTGGAAAATTCCATGGGCTGTATAGTCCATGGGGTTGCAAAAAGTTGGACATGACTAAGAGACTTTCACTTTCACAAAATCACTACAGATGGTGACTGCAGCCATTAAATTAAAAGATGCTTGCTCCTTGGAAGAAAAGCTATGACCAACCTAGACAGCATATTAAAAAGCAGAGACATTACTTTGCTGACAAAGGTCCGTCTAATCAAAGCTATGGTTTTTCCAGTAGTTATGTATGGATGTGAGAGTTGGACCATAAGGAAATCTGATAGCTGAAGAATTGATGCTTTTGAACTGTGGTGTTGGAGAAGACTCTTGAGAGTCCCTTGGACTGCAAGGAGATAAAACCAGTCAATCCTAAAGGAAATCAATCCTGAATATTCAGTGGAAGGACTGTTGCTGAAGCTCCAATACTTTGGCCATCTGATGGGAAGAACTGACTCATTGGAAAAGACCTTATGCTGGGAAAGATTGAAGGCAGGAGGAGAAGGGGATGACAGAGGATGAGATGGTTGGATGGCATCACCGACTCAATGGATATGAGTTTGAGCAAGCTCTGGAAGTTGGTGATGGACAGGGAAGCCTGGTGTGCTCCAGTCCATGGGGTCACAAAGAGTCGGACACAAATGAACTGAGGATGACTGGAACTCTCCTAACTCTGTGTGAATGCTAAGTTGCTTCAGTCATGTCAGACTCTTTGCAACCCCAATGGCATGTAGCCCACCAGGCTCCTCTGTCCATGGATTCTCCAAGCAAGAATACTGGAGTGAACTGCCATGCCCTTCTCCAGAGAATCTTCCTGACCCAGGGGTCGAACCTGCATATCTCATGTCACCTACATTGGCAGGCGGGTTCTTTACCACTAGCACCTAACTGTACATGTGGCTAAATTTTTGGCTTAGAGAAAGTGTTCCAATGCCATCAATGAGTCACAGCTAGAAGGAGCAGCTATTATGAATACGAATGAGGCACAATGTTAAATGAAAAACATAGTCATGGTCTTCACCCTCATGAAGCTTCTGTCTAACCATATTCTTTCCCTGTATAGGTGATAATCTGATATCCCTTAGAATTTACTCTCTTAGGAACCTATGTTGTTGTTTTTAATCATTGGGGTATAATTGCTTTACAATGTTGAGTTAGCTTCTGCTGTACAACAGAGTCAGTCAGCTCTATGTATACACATGTCCCCTTCCTCTTAAGCTTCCCTCCCACCCCCATCTCCCATCCCAGCCCTCTAGGTCACCACAAAGCACTGAGCTGAGTTCCCTCCACTTCACAGCAGCTTCCCACTAGCTGTCTATTTTACACGTGGCAGTGTGTATATGTCAACGCTACTCTCCCAATTCATCCCTAGGCTGAGCTAGTGCTGTATGTTATCACTGCCGCCGCTGCTAAGTCGTTTCAGTTGTGTCCGACTCGAAATAGTGATTACTCCAGCAAGTGAGGGAAAAAGATCTAGAACTATAAAGAAACCATGGACAATGAATCAGCTACACTCTGAGCATGAGCTGCTGATGTGAGAAAGGAGGAGAGAGATGGAAAGCAATCTTGTGAGGTTTTCAAAACTCAAACTCAAACAACCAGACACTCCGGACAAATTTAGAAAAACCTCCAAGGCAAAAAGTTTGATGAAGCAGAGGAGTTTCTGCCGCTTTAGATGTGAACTACATTCTGAGGACACTGATTCTATACAGAGGCAGCCGTAGTCATAGCTGTTGTTGTTGTTCAGTCACTAAATCACGTCCAACCCTCTGCAATGCCATGGACTGCACACCCCAGGCTTCCCTGTCCTTTACTATCTCCAGGAGTTTGCACAGACTCATGTCCATTGAATCGGTGATGCCATCCAACCATCTCATCCTCTGTCACCCCCCACCACTTCTCCTCCTGCCCTTAATCTTTCCCAGCATCAAGGTTTTTTCCAATGTGTCAGTTCCTCGTCTCAGGTGGCCAAAGTATTGGAGCTCCAGCTTCAGCATCAATTCTTCCAATGAATATTCAGGGTCAATTTCCTTTAGGAATGACTGGTCTGATCTCCTTGCGTTGTAGTCACAGTGAAAGAACACAATCCAGAGTCGGAGAAGAGCTTAGTCACTGTAAGATCCTGGACAAGGCATCTCCTGCCTTAGCCTCTGATCACTGGGCACATAGATGTCGGATGAATGAGTTAGTAAATCAATAAATGAAATAACTGTATAATGTTGGTACCATTTCTAGACACAGAAAACATTTTACATTGAAGTATAACAGATATTTGGACTTGCCTGGTGGCTCAGTGGTAAAGAATCTGCCTGCCAATGCAGGAGTTGAGGGTTTGCTCCCTGGGTCAGATAGATCCTTAGAGTAGGAAATGGCAACCTACTCCCATATTCTTGCCTGAAAAATCCCATGGACAGAGGAGCCTGGTGGGCTACAGTCCAAGGGGTTGCAAAGAGTCGGACAGAACTGAGGAACAGAGCATGCACATAGCTTATTTACAACACTGGGTTAGTTTCAGATATGCAGCAGTCATATATATAAATAATTCAGTTATACATATATTTATTTTTCAGATTCTTTTACCTTATAGGTTATTACAAAATATTCAGTATAATTCCCTGTGGTATATAGTAGCTCCTTATTGGTTATCTATTTTATATATAGTCAGGTGTATATGGTACTCCCAATTTACCCATCCCCCCTCCTTTTCCCTTTGGTAACCCTAAGTTTGTTTTCTATGTCTGTGGGTTTGTTTCCATTTTGTAAATAAATTCATTTGTATCTTTTTTTTAGGTTCCACATATAACTAACATTATTTGGTATTTGTTTTTCTCTTTCTGACTTACTTCACTTAATAATCTCTTCGGTCCAGCCATGTTGCTACAAATGGCATTATTTCATTCTTTTTTATGGTTGAGTAATATTCCACTGTATGTATGTACACCACATCTTTTTTCCTATTCATTTGTCAATGGACATTAAGGTTGCTTCCATTAGACACAGGAATTTTAGAAATGAAGATAAGGAGAGTAGAAAGAAACAAAACCTTTTCTAGGAGGAATGGAAAAAAGAGCAATATGAGACAGAGTAACTTCATCCCTATTAATCTATAAATAGCTGTCATGAAGAAAATGGAGAAGACTTGCTCTGTGTGATCCCAAGGGTAAAGACCAGCAACTAGTGAGTATAAAGCACAGGTAGGCAGATGCAGGCTCAACATACAGAAGTTTCTAAATGTTAAGAGACGCTTAAAAATGGAGCTGGCTACTTCACAAGGCAGTAAGCTTCTTGTCACAAGCAACATCCAAACAAGGTTAATGAAAAGGGCTTTCAAACATAAGATGTGAGAAGTAGAGATTCCAGCCCAAATTCTGAATTGGAAAAAATGGAGCTTTGAATTTGGATATGATGTGTTTCGGGGCTTCCCATGTAGTGACAGTCATAAAGAACCCAGCTGCCAATGCAGGCAACATAAGAGATTCGGGTTCAATCCCTGAGTCCAGGAGATCCCCTGAAGAAGGGAATGGCAACCCACTCCAGTATTCTTGACTGGAGAATCCCATGGACAGAGGAGCCTGGCAGGCTATGGTCCACAAGGTTGCAAGGAGTCAGACATGACTGAAGCAACTTAGCATGCAGGCATGCATGATGAGTTTGAGAGAAAAGCAGGGCACTCAAGCAGAGGGGAAACCATCTGTATCTGAAGATACAGCTTGGAAAGTTATCATAATGTGTCAATGGCTGAAGGCAGAAAGTCAACTGAGTCCCCATCACTGAATTTGCTGAAGCCCCCAAATTCATCATATCCAAATTCAAATCTCCATTTTTCTCAATTCAGAATTTCGGCTGGATTCTCTATTTCTCACAGGGGCCTCACTTTGCTGACAAAGGTCCATATAGTCAAAGCTATGGTTTTTCCAGTAGTCATGTACAGATGTGAGAGTTGGACCATAAAGAATGCTGAGAGTCAAAGAATTGATGCTTTTAAATCATGGTGCTGGAGAAGACTCGTGAGAGTCTCCTTGGACTGCAAGGAGATCAAACCAGTCAATCCTAAAGGAAATCAACCCTGAATATTCATTGGAGGGAATGATGCTGAAGCTGAAGCTCCAACACTTTGGCCACCTGATGCAAAGAGCCGATTCACTGGAAAAGACCCTGATGCTGGGAAAGACTAAGGGCATAAAGGCAAGGGGGCAGCACAGGATGAAATGGTTAAGTAGCATAACCAACTCAATGGACATTGATTTGAGCAAACTCTGGGAGACAGTGGAGAACGGGGAGCTTGGTGTGCTGAAGCCCATGCGATTGCAAAGAGTTGGACACAACTTAGCGACTGAACAACAACAACAAAGGTCAAGCAAGCATTAAATATTTGAGGAAGTGTGCAGGCCGGTGTTATCAGAGCCACTGCCAGCCTGAATTGTGCCTTATGGAATCAAACAAAGATGCAGCCCCCTGCCCCTGGATTTCACGACCCACTAACCTCCTCAGCAGAGTGCCCTTGTGCAAGGCACCACCTGCCCAAATGCTCAGGGCAGTGGCTCTGGGTGCCACTACGCTGTGGACACTCATGACCTCTTCCGTAAGGCATCTGTGTCGCAGATGACTCATGCTCTTTCGTAACTTCTTAGAAGAGCATGAAAACATTTATCAAAGGAGAGGAGATATTTTAGAAGCCTCTTGCTATCAATATAATTAATAATCATCATAAAGGTAACATTCATGCCCTTGACAGTACACAAAGCACCTTCAATCCAACAGCTTGATCCCCACAACACACCTGTGCGCTATGTGTGACTATTGTTCTTACTTCACAGATGAGGAAATTGAGGTCTCAGGGATTAGGCTAGGAGTTGTGAAGCCTCTTCCTATACAGCACCTATTTAAGAGTTATAAACTCTTAATCACCATATAAAAGTATAAGCCTAATTGTACAAGCGACATTAGTACTGCAAGGACCTACAAAAAAGGGAAAGCTGCAAGTCACTCAGTGTTCCTAGATTTACTTGACCACCAATAACCCCACTTAACCCACTCTTCACTCTGCTTGAGTCCTTGTTGACAATCTCAGTAACATCCTATGTCAGTCTGGGCCTCTCATTCTAATGAAGTCCAACCTTTGACCCATTTTGAAAGGCCTCTTGGCTTGTTGATTTTGTTGCTTAGTTGTTAAGTCATATCCAACTCTTTTGCGACCTCAGGGACTGTGGCTCCTCTGTCCATGGGATTTCCCAGGCAAGAACACTGGAGTGAGTTGTCATTCCCTTCTCTAGGGGATCCTCCCAACCCAGGGATCGAACTTGCATCTCTTACATTGCAGGCAGAACCACTTTACTGCTGAACCACCTACGAAGCCCCAGCCTCTTGGCTATCCTCCTATTAAGACACTCCTCAAAAATGGTTCTACGCTTAACAACCCTCTCCTCTCAAGTCCTGGGGACGCCACTTCTGGATACTGTCTGAAAGCAGCCTTCATCTGTTGATCCTTCCTGGTTGCGGAATATCAACTACTTTACTTCAAGTGGTCTTTTTCGCTGTAGAGGTGGGTTACATTGAGTCATCTATGGTCATTCCCAGGGTCTCCTTCATGAACAAAGCATTAGATATCCAGTCTTGGGGCCAGAACTCAGTCTGGATCAGTGTTCAGGGCTAGGGGCTGACCAGTGGCCCATGACAAGGCACTGATATTTCTGAGGAATAAGTATTTCAGAACAGCTTTCTGAACTACTTACAACACTCACGTGCTTGCTGCCCGCACTCCTGTAATAACAGATGAAACATCCTAACAAGGAAGGGATCCTCCATTGTCTCTGGATCTCAAGCCTCTTACCTGCTCTAGTGCTTCTCAAGGACTCCTCCATGGAGCACTTCTTGCTCTGGGATTACAAACTCTTTCCTGTCTGCCGGATTCTTCACACTGGCATACAAACACAATAGGATCATGATTTTAAATCTCTCCACTGATCCGTGTTCTTTCTCCATTCTATTTCTTTCCCACAATAGTCCAAGCAAGAGTTGCCTGAATGGGCCATGTCCACCTCCTCACTTCCCTCTCTTTCCTCAACCCAAACCTGCTCACTTTCCTCCAGTTTCACTACACGCACCTTGGACAGAACCACCACCAACCTTACCTCCTGCCTTTACTGGACTCCTGGAAATCTTCACTTGCCACCTCACCAACCTCCACACCAAAGTCTAAACCAGCTTTTAAAAGTGTAAATCAGATTATGTTGCTTTCTTTAAAGCCCTCCTTCGGTTTCTTGGGCTTCCCTGGTGGGAATGCCTGCAATGCAGGTGACCTGGGTTCAACCCCTAGGTCAGGAAGATCCCCTGGTGAAGAGAATGGCAACCCACTCCTGTATTCTTCCCTGGAAAATCCCATGGACAGAGGAACCTGGAGGACCACAGTCCATAGTGTTGCAACTGACACACTCAGACACGACTGATCAACACACACACACACACACACACACACACGGTTTCTCAGTAAAGCTGGAATTCCAACTCCTTACTTTGACCTTCAAACCCCTACTTCACCTGGCTCCTCCCATCTCTCGAATGTGATTCACCAGACACACTCTCTCCCAACTGGTCTGGGTTACTTCATTATTATTTTTCTTCATGAACTAGATAGTAAGGCCATTGTGGGTAGATCTCTGCCTATCTTGTTCACCAACGCTTTAGCATTGATTCGACTGTCAACACATATGTGTCGCATTAACGAATGACCAAATCCTCTTTCCCTCTTTATAGAAGTCACCATCCTTGCCATCCTCCAGATGCTGGAGCAGGTACATGAGTTTTGTTCAGCTTGTGTCAGCCTCTGGGGTCACCCGGCCATAGTTCAAATCTGGCTCTGCCATGGACTGGCTGGGGGATTTTGATCAAGTTTGGGTCTCCAATTTCCTAATCTGTATTGCTGTGCTTAGTCGCTCAGTCATGTGGGACTCTTTGCAACCCCATGGACACCTTGGTAGCCCGCCAGGCACCTCTGTCCACGAGGGATTCTCCAGGCAAGAATATTGGAGTGGTTGCCATGCCCTCCTCCAGGGGATCTTCCCAACCGAGGGGTCAAACCTAGATCTCCTGCATTGCAGGTGGATTCTTTACTGTCTGAGCCACCAGGAAAGCCCAAGAATACTGGAGTGGGTAGCCTATCCCTGCTCCAGGGGATCTTCCAGGCCCAGGAATCAAACCGGAGTCTCCTGCATTGTAGGCGGATTCTTTACAAGCTGAGTAACCAGGGAAGCCCTAGGTATCTAGGATAATCAAATTCAGAGAGACAAAGTAGAATGACAGCTGACAAAGGCTGCAGGGAGGGAAGAATGGAGTTGCCATTTAATGGATACAGAGTTTCTGTTTTGCCAAGAGGAAAAGAGTTCTGGGGACTGGTTGCACAACATTATGAATATACAGTTGATCACTGAACAATGAGGATTTGAACTGCTCTGATCCACCTATATGCAGGACTTTTTCAATAGTAAATACTGCAATACCACGTGATCTGCGGTTGGCTGGATCCTTGAATGTGGAGCCGTGGATAAAGGACCGATATTATACTCAGATTTTCAACTGCATAGAGGTCTGGCACCCCTAACCTCTACATTGTTTAAGGGTCATCTGTACTTACTGCTGTGGACCCATGTACTAAAAGATGGTAAATTTTATGTTATATGTATTTAAGCACAATAAAAAATGCAATCATGATCAAATCAGCAATAACACTCAGGAGCTAATGTCTGAGTTACACTGTTTGAATCATCAGGGTTCAGACAATCAGCATTTCTCAAACTGTTGTGATTCAGCCTTTGCCAGGAATTATTAATTGAAATATTTAGATATAATTTTTTGTTGTTGTTTAGTTGCTTAGTCATGTCCAGCTCTTTGCAACCCCCTACAGACTACAGCCCACCAGGCTCCTCTATCCATGGGATTTCCCAGGTAAGAATATTAGAGTGGGTTGCCATTTCCTTCTGGAGGGGATCTTCCCAACTCAGGGATTGACAGGTGGGTTCTTAACCACTGAACCACTTGGGAAGACCATCCTGTGCATTGTAGGATGTTTAACAGCACCGCAGTCTCTGCCTGCTAGATGCCAGTGGCACCTTCCCAATTATGATAACCAAAAATTTCTTCAGTTCAGTTCAGTTCAGTCGCTCAGTCGTGTCCGACTCTTTGTGACCCCATGAATTGCAGCACACCAGGCCTCCCTGTCCATCATCAACTCCCGGAGTTTACTCAAACTCATATCCATCAAGTCAGTGATGCCATCCAGCCATCTCATCCTCTGTCGTCCCCTTCTCCTCCCGCCCCCAATCCTTCCCAGCATCAGGGTCTTTTCCAATGAGTCAACTCTTCGAATGAAGTGGCCAAAGTATTGGAGTTTCAGCTTCAGCATCAGTCCTTCCAATGAACACCCAGGACTGATCTCCTTTAGGATGGACTGATTGGATCTCCTTGCAGTCCAAGGGACTCTCAAGTGTCCTCAAAAACATCACAGTTTAAAAGCATCAATTCTTCGGCGCTCAGCTTTCTTCACAGTCCAACTCTCACATCCATACATGACCACTGGAAAAACCATAGCTTTGACTAGACGGACCTTTGTTGGCAAAGTAATGTCTCTGCTTTTTAATATGCTATCTAGGTTGGTCATAACTTTCCTTCCAAGGAGTAAGCGTCTTTTCATTTCATGGCTGCAATCACCATCTGCAGTGATTTTGGAGCCCTAAAAAATAAAGTCTGACACTATTTCCACTGTTTCCCCATCTATTTGCCATGAAGTGATGGGACCAGGTGCCATGATCTTAGTTTTCTGAATGTTGAGTTTTAAGCCAATTTTTTCACTTTCCTCTTTCATTTTCATCAAGAGGCTTTTTAGTTCCTCTTCACTCTCTGCCATAAGAGTGGTGTCATCTGCATATCTGAGGTTATTGATATTTCTCCTGGCAATCTTGATTCCAGCTTGTGCTTCTTCCAGTCCAGCGTTTCTCATGACGTACTCTGCATATAAGTTAAATAAGCAGGGTGACAATATACAGCCTTGATGTACTCCTTTTCCTATTTGGAACCAGTCTGTTGTTCCATGTCCAGTTTTAACTGTTGCTTCCTGACCTGCATACAGGTTTCTCAAGAGGTAGGTCAGGTGGTCTGGTATCGTCATCTCTTGCAGAATTTTCCTCAGTTTATTGTGATCCACACAGTCAAAGGCTTTGGCATCATAGTCAATAAAGCAGAAATAGATGTTTTTCTGGAACTCTCTTGCTTTTTCGATGATCCAGTGGATGTTGGAAATTTGATCTCTGGTTCCTCTGCTTTTTCTAAAACATGCCAAATGTTCCTCTAGGGGCAAGAAGGGTCAATCCATTTGCAATAAGGCATATACTTTTACACCTATTGACAGATATGAAACTGGAAGTTCACAGAATTTAAATAAATTGCCCAAGGTCTTAGTGCTGCAACGTGGGCAGCAATGATTCAAATCCCCATCTTCTTGGTCCAACAGCACATGCTCTTCCTTCCAGCTCACTGCACTAGAGGCTTGAGCCCCCCTTCCCTCACCCTGGTCGGCTCACACACTCACAGATCCGTGCTAATTACACAGCTATGTAAAACGTTATATGTGGTTTGTTATTTTATATCCAGGAACATGGTCCACAGCCTTCATTACATAAAGCAGCTGTGTGTATACTTGGGGTCTAAGTGCTATTTAGCGGTCAGCTCGATGGGGTATTTTGTTTCAAGCATCACATTTCTTTTTTCCCCTTCCATACTTCTACTAATGCCTAAATAGAGGACTAGGGCCTCAGATGGCTCGGGCTAAAGTGAAAGGCAAAAGTTTCCTAAATGACAAATGTCCCACTGTCCTAATGAGATCAGGAGAGACAGCCCAGGATGTGCCACGTGTGGTGTGAATGTGTCCTCCAGTGACCATGTGTGTGTGTTCACAAGATGCACCCAGTCTGGCTCAAACACCTTTCACTACCTTCCCACTGGTGTCTTAAAGGAAGTGAGTGGTTCAGCAGAAAGAACCAGACCATCTAGACCTTCAAATTATCAGCTGTGTTACTTGAATATGTCATATGTCCCCTCTGAGACTCAGTTTCCTAGTCTTTAAAATGGGGGTAAAAATACCTGCCCCACAGTGTTGCTGAGATCCTTTAGATCAGTGGTCCCCAACTTTTCTGGCGCCAGGAACCAGTTTCATGGAAGACAATTTTTCCAGGGACCTGGATCAGAGGGATGGTTCTGAGATGATTCAAGCACACTACATTTATTGTGTACTTTACTTCTATCATTATTACATCAGCTCCACCTTGGATCATCAGATCCTAGAGGCTGGGGTCCCCTGCTTTAGATAAAGAATCTGGCACAGAACTGGTCTATGGTAATCCCCAGCTCTTACTCCTCCTTCACTTGCAGAGACCTGGTCCATATCACCCCACCCCCACTACAACCCATTCTCAACATCACCCCCTCCTTCGGCCAGAATGTCCTAGGCCCTGATCCTCCTCTGCCTCTTCACTCTCATCATTCCTCTTAACTGGGTCACAAACAAGGCTCTTTCCACCTACTTAAATCCCACTTTCCTCTATAGCCGAATACAAATCCCATGCCTCCTGGTTTAATGCCTCTGACCTTCCAGTTCTCACTGGCTTTTCCTGAACTTTTACGATTACTACATGATTCACCTGGCACTGAAATGCATTTTAACTAGTCACCTAAGTAATTTTTGTGTTGTTCAACAATGGCAAGTAGCCAGAGGTCAGCACTGTATTCCTTCATGCCTGCAGACATGAGGGCCCGCAACTATTTGTGAGTTAACAGAGTCAATGCAGACCATTTTTCTTCCATCCCTGATGGCTGCACACACAGGGCTGTGAATGCATCTCTTCAGGAACCTGACATGTTCGCTACCCTCAGTTAGCACAATTTATGGAGAATAACCCAAGACGGTTATATCTTCTGAAGGGCAAGATGAACAGCTTTCCAAAGTCATACATGGCCCTTCCCAGTGCAGTCTTATTTCTGATCATCCCCAATGGTTCTCAAGTTCTAGCTTGTGGCATTTCCAGTAAGCCGAACACTTACACCTCCCTACCTTTGCACACACTGCTCCCACTGTCTGAAATGACTTTCCATTCCTCACATCGCCTATCCAAATACTGCTCATCCTGAGAGATCAACTCAAGCATCACCTTCTCAGCAAGACCTTTGCCGGCCTGCTCTCTCCTAAGCCTGACTTTCTTCTCTCCTAAGGTTGCTGCTCTCCCTCAGCCCCATCTGTTTCCCAAAGTGCTATTTGTGGGTATCTCTGTCTCCCTCCCTGGGGGAAAAGCTCCCTGAGGACAGAACTCTGGGCTGATTCCTCTGTGTCCTGCTCCCCCACTGGGCCAGATCTAGTAGCACTTTCTTTTTTTAATGAATGCCATCTTATCTGGCAAGTTTGCGCCTCGGTTGGACTTCTGTGGTGAGTATCTTCCCGCTCCTGTGAGAGAATGAGTACCCTTTTGGAATCTTCTCAGCCTCTGCCTTTTTTTCTGGTTCTTTCTACCACTCTAGTGTATTAAGCACTACGGATCCCTGCATGGTCTCAGAATCCTCTTCCCGTCTTTCCCATCTCCCAAGGACATCATGACCTTCAACCTTCAAAGATTAACTTCCAACCCACTAAGGGTAAGGGCACTTTCCTGGTGGTCCAGTGGCTAAGACTCCATGCTCTCAGTGTCTGAGGCCCGGGTTCTACCCCTGGTTGGGGAACTAGATCCCACATACTGCACATGCTGCAACTAAGACTTGGCTCACCCCAATAAATGAAAATATTTTTTAAAAGACTGGGGAAGACAGAGTTTGGGAGTGGGTAGGAGTAGGGTACATCTGAGATAGAGCTGGAGCTGGGAGTCAGGCCACGCCAGGCCCACTGGAAAATACCAATGTGGCCCACGACCAAGGCTATGTCTGGACAAGAAAGCAGCCTTCTGGCTCAGAACAAAGCTTCTCCTTTGGTCCAGCCCAGCAGGGGAGCCCCTCACCTCCCTGCCTGAGAGATGCCCCTCGACAGGACCGGGGCTCCTGGATCTGCTCAAGAGGCAGACTTTGTTGGTTTAGTTCTGCTACAAGGCTTCTGTTTCTGCCTCGGCTGTTATAGCCTTCAGATTCCTAGTACCCACCTGATTGAACAACTCAATTAAAATGCAATCAAAGGAAAGTGACCGGGGAGAGAAGGCAGGCATCTGAGTCCACTGCCTGCCTCCCGAGCCCCATGCCCCTTCCCATCCTGCCTACAGGTCCCTGGGTAGGCAGTGGCCATGGAACTCTGGACTCAAGTGCTGAGCACAGAAGACCCTTGAAGGTCTCTGATCCCTGCGCTGTTCGTCTTGATGACAGGGTAACTGAGGTCTAGCCAGGACAGCTCAACCACCTGAAGCCACTTAGGGAGAGGTTAGCAGAAGCCTGTGGAATCTCTAGGACTTTAATATAGCTCATCCAGGGCTGCTCACCATATACCAGGTGGGAGAAAAAATTGTTTGAAAACACAGAAACCCCTATTCTTGGGGAGGGACCACCCTCTCCTGGGGCCTCAAACTAGTTTGTTCTTCTTTGGGAGTAACAAGTTTATGGAAATAAAACTCACATACTATACAATTCACCCATTTAAACTATACAATATACTGGGTTTTTTAGTATATTCACAGAGTTGTGCAACCATCACAACAATCACAACAATAAATTTTAGAATAGTTTCATTATTTTCCAAAGAAATACAGTTCCCTTTAACCACGGTCCTTCCTCCCCACCAACCTCCATCTATCTCTGCATTCCTCCTTGGCTGAAGCAACCACCAATTGACTCTCTGCCTCTATATATGTGCCTATTCTGGACATTTCATACAAGTGGAATCATATTATATATGCCTTTTTGTGACTGGCTTCTTTTATTTAGCATAATCTTTTCAAGATTGAGCCATACTGTAGCATGTATCACTACCTCATTCTTTTTTTATGGCCAAATAGTATTCCATTCTATGACCCTACCACATTTGGTATAGCCACTCATCAGTTAATGGACATTTGGGTTGGTTCTCCCTATTAGCTATTTTCTACTATCAACATTTGTGAACAAGTTTTTGTGAGATGCTTTCAGTTTTCTTGGCTATGTACCTAGGAGTGGAAAAACTTGTTTGTTCTTGCATGTCAGTAATAGTATCAGTAACCATACATACTGGTGAGGATCCTAAAGTATTATTGTACACACTGACTGAGAAAAATAGTGAGGGCAAGAAACGGGGTGAAGCAAGGGAGGCACAGAGAAGTTAATTGTTTTGACCTGGCCACACAGCCATAGAAAAGGACCATGGAGGAGGAAGTCATAAGTGGCTCTCATGATAATTAGCCAATGAAACGGTTATAATTTTAGGGAGAAAGCCCTGGAACATTTTAAAACGCATACACATAGTCATGTGCACCGTCACTTAACTATATGGGTTCCTTTTTAATTTCATCAGGTCCTTTGTTACCTACGATCTGCCTTGTGTTCTAGGTCCCTGTGAAGACCATCACACACATGCTCGGTGGAATTAAATCCTCCTCCCACTCCCCAGGCTTTTCACCTCATCCTCGCCACGGGGAGTGCTGCCTTTGCAGGGAGATTTGGAGCCTTGAGAAGTGGAGGCTCTTTAAGGACTTCTCTTTTGTCGCAGCTGCAGTTCTCAGAGCTCTGTGTGTGGGAAGCACGGAGCCACACTGTTCTCTCACACCATCCGGGCCCTTTGGCCTGATCTGCATCTGTCACCAGATGTGTGCATAGCAAAGAGCTGAGGCGGCTTTGACACCCAGCAGGTGGAACCAGATGAAACTGCCCACAGTCATTATTTCTGACCTTCAGAAATGACGATCTCAGGTGAGTCAGCCTGGAAGTCTCTGGGAGCCCCTCCTTACCTTCTCGGTTCCCCACCAAAGATCCAGGTTCTGGGCTCCAGAAACTTTTCAGCCCCTGCAGCCCAGCGGATCTTTCCTGTTCAGCTTCTAGAGTGGCCATTCTCCCCCTGCTCTCACTGCTGCCTGAAGCAGTGGGAGGCATTGGAGAGCCCGGAGTCCGGGACCTTCTCCACTCACTGCCCGTCTACCCAATGATCTGTCTACCTTCAGCTTGACCCCTCCACTCCAGGCCTCCTAAAAGCATGGATCAGCCCCAGCCACCCTCTACTTCAAGTCTTGCAATGATTCCCTATCACCTAGTACATAACAAGTTCAACACCTGGCCAAAGGACACAACTTAAGTTCTTCCCGCTGGGTTTTTGCTCCAGCCATGCCTAACTCCTAGCAGACCCCTGCAGGTACCCACGCTCTCCCACCTGCTCCTTTGCTCAGCGACCCCTGACTTATCCTTCAAGACCTCTCCCAGGAGTCTTCCCTGAGCCCCGGGGCTGAATGAGGAAACTTCTCTCTGTCCCCATTTCTCTGTGCTTATGTCTCTCCTGGCACTTACCGTCCATATTTGAATTACCTGTTTGCAAGTTTGTCCCCATCTACCCTCCTGCATAGGCTGCCGGCTCTGACAACTTCACCTCATTCTTCCTCCAGTCTCTATCCTCAGGCTGGAGTCAGCCAACTCTTCTTAACACAAGTAAGCAGTGGTGCCCATGACTCAGTTTCCCTCTTGCCTGGAAACCATCCAGAGGCTTGGGTCTTGCCTCTTGGCCTTCTCTAAGTTTCATTTGCCTCTCCAGAACTGAAGGAGGCTGGTTTTAAAGGCTCTTTCAACTTTTAAGGTCTAAGGAACTGGGATATTGATCCTCACCCTTGCAGGACCCCTCACCAGGATCCTGTGTGGTACAAAGATACAGATGGAGAAAACTGTTTAAATGTTTTACGTCTGAAGAAATTTTGAGGAAGATCATTTTGTTTTGTTTTAATGCAGCTAGTTGTCTGCAGAACACCTACTAACCACGTGCCAGCATTGGGAACAGTGGTTTGATACAAAGTTGTAGATACCAGCTTCCGGGGATTTCCTTTGAGTGCTGCCTTCCAGCCAGTCTGGGAGCGCCTACCCACTCCGGTTCCTCTCCTCTCTCGCTATTCAGGCTCCAGGACTTGTCTGGTCCATCTCCCCACATTTGCCTCTGCCCGAGCCAGTGGAGTCCAGAGCAGAGCAGATTGAAGTTGGCCCTTTGGATCTCGGCCCAGGCGCCCTCTGGCGGCCGCGCGCGGAAGCTGCGGCCCGGAGAGGAGCTGGCGAAGGGAGGAGGGAGGGAGATCGAGGAGGAGGCGCGGGCAGGGGAGGAGAGGAAAAAGTTGCGCTGGGAAGTTTGGAAAGTTGGGAAGTGGCTGCTGCGGGCTTCGCCTCCCTCCGCGCGTGTGTGTGAGGGAGCGAGCGAGGGAACAGGAGAAGAGTGAGCGAGCGCCTGCCATGCCCATCAGACCCCGCCTCACCGCGCCCGGGCGCAGAGCTCGCCCGGACTCCCTGCGGCCCGGCCCGGACCGGCGCGGCCCCTGCCCCCCGCCCCCCGCGCCGGGTCCTCCCCTCCCCCCGCCCCGGCGGCCCCAGCCCCCCGCCCGGCCCGGCTCCGCGCCGCTCTCCCGCCCTCCTCTCTCCCTCCCTCCCGGCCGCGGAGCAGCATGGCGGAGCCCGGGCAGCGGCCGCGCGGCCGCCCGCCGCCCCTCTGAGCCCCGCTCGGGGGCCACCGGGCGCCCCAGACCCGACCCCCGCCCCCGCCGCGCCCGCCGCCGCACTTGTCCCGCCGCGCGCCTCCTGGAGCGCCGCGCACCCCTGGGACCCTTGCGCGCCCCGGGTCCCCAGCATAACCCCGGGTCCTCGCGCGCCCGCCGTCCCGGTACTGCTCCGGGAACACCGCGCACCCCTGGACCGCGACGCAGCTCCGGGACCTCCGCAGGTCCCGGGACCCCGGCGCGCTCTCACAGCCCCGGGGCTCGTCCAAGCGGGCGGCGCGCCCCGGTGAGGGGGCCCCGCCCCAGAGGATCCCCCTCTTACCGCAGACGGAGCCCCGCCCCAAAGGGACCCCCGGGTCCGGCAGGGACATTCAGCCACGCCCCAAAGGGCTCCCGGCATCCCGCGTCCGGAGCCCAGCGCTGCGGAGGAACCTCTGTGCCCAGCCGGGGGCTGCCTGCCCCGCTGAGGGGGCGCCGCCCAGGACGGTCCCCCGCGCCCCGCAGGCCCGGCAGGATGCACGCCGCCCTGGCAGGGCCGCTGCTCGCCGCCCTCCTGGCCACCGCCCGCGCCCGCCCGCAGCCCCCGGACGGAGGACAGTGCCGGCCGCCCGGATCGGTGAGCGAGCGCCCGCCCGGCCACTCTCCTGGCCGCCCGGCCACTCCAGCCCCGCGGGGACGATGGTTTGGGGGTCCTGCCTTCCGCACCCACCTCGGCCCACCCGCTCCACCTCTCCGCTCCGGGCGCTGCCTCGGGCGCCCTGCCCTGGCTTCTGCCGCCCGAGCTCCTGCCCCGTGCGGGGAACCGAGTTGGGGCGCTCCCTCTCCAGCTCCTTCTCCACTCGCTGACGCTCTCGGGCTCTCCTCGGACTTTCGGTCCCGCTTGGACCTTGCCGCTCTGTGCCCTTTTGGACTCCCGTCTTACTTTGATCCCGTCTTTACCCTCTGGTTCCTCTCTTCCCACTTCTGACACTGTTTCTGCCTTTCCTTGCCTTTCTCTTCTCTGCCCCTTCCTCTCGTTCACACGCTCAGACTCCTCTCAGGCTCCCCTCTTTCTCTTGACCCCCGCCGGTGACCTCAGGCAAACTTTCTCCATCTCTAGCCCAGGCCCCAGCACCCACGCTCCCAAGTGTCCGCGGTTTCACAAAAAGGATGAAGATTCCAGAGGAGAGGGAAAGAAAGTGCCAGGACATGCTGGCCTAATATTTCTTTGGGGGTTGAGTAATTACTAGGTCTCCTAATTTTCCTTCCAAACTAAGGAATCCCTGATTTCCCTCAGTCTCTCTCCCTCAAAGTGTAAATTAGTGCCTTGAAAATAACCCTGATTGGAGACTAGGGAGCAGGAAACCGTCTGTAGGGTCCTCACTGGCTGCCCGGTTAGTTGACCTTGGGCAAGGTGCACCTCCAGCGACCTGACTTGTGCGGAAACAGGGAGCTTGGCGCCAGGCAGAGCCTTCAGTGCTCGTCTCCCACCAGGATGCTGAGGTTTACATTTGTTGGCTGTTAGTAAAGTAAGGTACTATTCCCTTTTCCCACCCCAACAGATACTTTTCTTTTGTACTAGAATCAGGCAGAAAAATTTTACGAGTTGACCGAAAGCTTGCAGGTGGTGCCTGGCAGTGGACAGTCCAGGGGGAGTTCCAGGGTGGTTGGCAGTGGACAGTTCACAGGATGTTCCTGGGTGGAAAATGACTTTGCCTGAGAGACACGAGAGACCTTTCTCATGTCCCTTGACCCCTGGATCTAAACTGGATTGGAGAAATGACCCATGTCTTCACGACCCTCCTTCATCTCCACTCACACACACACACACACACACACACACACACACACATTCCTCTTCAGAGCCTAGGTGATGGCAGACAATTGGACTTGGAGCCCAGGTACACCTTTTAAGGGGAGGAGCCTGGAAAGCATGTACATTTCTTGGGACTAATTCTGCGGAATCTTTCCCTCCCAAACCAGGGCCTTGAGACTTTACTTAGCCTGCAGGTTTTAAAGCACTTTCTCATCTGTGGTTTCAGCTGGTGGAGCAGAGTAGCTGACACCCCAGACCTGCCCTCCAAAAGGAAAACTGCATCCGCCCTGCTGAATGGGGAAGTAGCTGTTTAAATAGGCTATTTTTAATAGGTGTTCTGCTTTCAAAGTGCTCTTGGCGTGTATCTTCTAATGGTTGGATTTAAAAGTTATATGACTTCCTCCCTTCTTGCCAGAGCAGGACTCTTGGTCCCCCTCTCCCCACCCTCCACATGAAACACCGCTGGTGAAGGTTTGGCTTGGCCAAGATTAAATATTCTCAGGTGGTGTGGCAGTCCTTGGCACTCACAGTTAGAGCCAATCATAACGAGAGCTTCCTTCACTGCCTTACACTCCCTCTGAGCCTGGCACTGCTCTCAGGGCTTATTTACATAGATTGTGTCTTTTCATTCTCCCAGCAATCTTTGAGGTGGCTGCTCTCAGCTCCCATTTTACAGATGGGGAAACTGAGTCTGTGGGAAGTGAAACAGTGTGCTTAAGATCAGACAGCCAAGACAGGCCAAAGCCAGGATTTGAATGTGGGTCTCAGTTTCCAAAGCCCTTGCTCCTTCCCATGGCCCTAGGTCGGTCTCTGTCTTCTGTCCCCACCTCCACCTGCCCCCTCTGTTCTAACCTTCTGCTGGCTTCAGCCTGAACGCCTTCCTTCACCTCTCCTTCTGCAGCAGAGGGACCTGAACTCCTTCCTGTGGACTATTCGGCGCGACCCCCCGGCCTACCTGTTTGGCACCATCCACGTCCCCTACACCCGTGTCTGGGACTTCATCCCGGACAACTCCAAGGCAGCCTTCCAGGCCAGTGCCCGCGTCTACTTCGAGCTGGACCTGACCGACCCCTACACAATCTCGGCGCTGGCCAGCTGCCAGCTGCTGCCGCACGGGGAGAACCTGCAGGACGTGCTGCCCCGCGAACTCTACTGGCGTCTGAAGCGCCACCTGGACTACGTGAAGCTGATGATGCCGTCGTGGATGACACCCGCGCAGCGGGGCAAGGGGCTCTATGCCGACTACCTATTCAACGCCATCGCGGGCAACTGGGAGCGCAAGAGGCCGGTGTGGGTGATGCTCATGGTGAACTCGCTCACGGAGACCGATGTTCGCTCCCGTGGCGTGCCAGTGCTTGACCTGTACCTAGCCCAGCAGGCTGAGAAGATGAAGAAGAGCACCGGGGCCGTGGAGCGCGTGGAGGAGCAATGCCATCCGCTCAACGGGCTCAACTTCTCCCAGGTAAGCCCGGGGCGCCCGGGTCCCAGAGCCCAGCCGTTCCCATGTGCCTTCCTCCTCTTCTCAGATTGTCTTCCTCCTGCTTCCAGATCCTGTTCTTCCCTTAAAAGGAGAGGATCTTTCGAGATGTGGGGCAGCTCTTGGGCTGCCTTTGTGGTGGTCTGAGGACAAACTGGTGTGTGCTGAACTTGCGGGGTAGAGTTCGGGTGTTTGCTTCTGTCTCAATGTGCCACCTGGCCGGGATGTATACACTCCCCACCTGCTGTGCCCGCCCAAGCAGAAAGAATTTCCCTCGGAGCATCACAGTCATGAGAAGCAGAGAGGTGCCAGTTTGTGCCTGACTTTGCCTGAAGCCCTGGGGTCTCAAGAGCAGGAGGCTGTCCTGAGGCCTCTGGGAGGATGCATCTGGGCAGCCGTTTGTGTGTGTGTGTGTACACGTGTACGGAGGACGCATAGAGGGAGATGTGCTTCCTGGGCTTGGGAAGCAGGAGAGGTGCGATGGACCTGGTGTCTGCTGACCCTGGCTTGCAAGTTGAGGTAAAGAGCTGCCAAATTTCCCAGGGGCCTCTACAAAGTTCCATGTGCTCCTCGGACTGCCTCCCTAGGCTGAAAGAAAGTCAGCAAGGATAGTTTAGGGGTTAGTAATTTCAGAGAGATGTGTTCACTTCAAGGTTGACAGTTCTGATTTCTGAACCTCAGTCATGGGGGCAGGGAGGAGGGCGGAGCTTACCCAGCAAAGTGTCGTTAAAAGCCCTGTCTCTGTGGGCAGAGGTCACTCACAACTCGCTGGCCCCAAACTCAACTCTGAGGCCCTGGGAACAATGAGTTCACATCTGCGCCTTGAGACGGGCTGTCAGTCCCAGAATGGGCGCGCTGAGTCAGGGGCTGGTGGCTTCTGCAAGAAGGACCCTAGACAGGGCCCTGGGCCCATGCCGCAAGTGAGGCATGGTCCCCAAGACATGCTTTCCCAGGAAGGAGCCAGCCCAGTAAATTGGCTGGCCTAGAAGTTCTACCGCTGGAACCAGACCTGCTTGTGCTCCCGAGATGCTGCAAGCTCTTCACCAGGGAAACAGGAGCAGAAACTGATCCCCCTTCAGAGATCTCTGGCTTTTGTTTTTCCAGGGGAAATGCAATATTGTCCCCAGGGAGGTAAGAAGCCAGATTGATTTGCCGGCCAAATGAAAGACGGGTTTGTCGTTCTCCTGCTGGCTCTCCCATAATTGTGGAGTCCTTACCCAGAGGGCCCGGTGGCAGGAATATTGGGGCAGTTAGTCACGCCCCGCAGGGTTCTGACTACGCCTGACTCCTTCTCCGCGGGGAAAAATCCTGTGCATTCTCTGGCCCAGCACTGATTCCTCTGAACGTACCGGCTCGCTCCCTCTGAAGTGACTTTTCCCTTGCCAGCCTCAGGAGCTGATATTATCTGCGTTAGGCTCCCCAGTGCTCACCGCCCATCTCATTTTGGAGACAGGTTTGTGGGAGGCCTCTCTGTTCAGAGGCCTCATGACTGGCCTCGATGTCTTTTTTTAGGCTGGGAAGGTGGGTGACCCGCTGTCCCTCTCAACACCCTCTTTGTACCAACCACAGAGGAATCCAACCAGAACCGAAGGGAGCACACAGACCCTCTGGTTAAACAGCCCTTGGCTTTAGTCTGTCTCTCTTAAAACAACAAAACTATCTTTCTTCGAGGTCTGGAAACACTGCTGTGCAACCAAAGGATGGCTCTGGTAGGTTGAAAACATTTGCTGGAAAGCATGCGAGGTTATGTTTTAGGAAAAGTTCCTGAGAGCCATTCATCGGCCAGCAAGAAGCCCGCTGACAGTCTCCAAAGCCCACGTTTGAAGATCAAACAAACTCAAATCTCTGGTTTCAAAAATGCACCCACCCCATCACCAGCCTGGGCCCACTCTTAAAATTGTTCTTGGGTCCAGCTCCCTGAGAGGGCTGCAGGAAGTAAGTCCTGAACAAAAGAAAACAGGATTCCTCTCGGTTCCCTAATCTGCACACCCTTCACCACCTGCCAGAGTGCCTGACCCCGCCAATTTGTCCTGTTATCATTTTGGAGCAAGGTGATGAAATCTCTCCTCCATACTCGTGGGCAGGCATGGGCTAACTGGGAAGGGAGCGATTCCAGAGCCTGGGCAGATGGAGCTGTTAGGGATCCCCAACCCCAAAGTCAGAAATGCAACAGCCTTCTCAGTAAAATTGTATGCACGCGTGCACAGTTTGATATGAACATCTGTGATGCATTATTGTACTGAAATATCTGTTAAGTGCATCAGATTTTTATTTTTTCTTTCCTCCCAGCATTACTGTTATTGCAAAATATTTGGGGAGGGGGAAGCAATGAGAGAAGACGGTGAGGGTAAAAAAAGCTTGAAAAGAGAGTGCGTTTTGTTAAGACCTGGGATTTTAGTTTTAATTTTAGTATTTCTCAAAATTCTTATATTTTCTTCTGTCAGAAATACCACATTTTCCCTAGCTAAATGGAGAAAGAAAGCTATACCAGCTAAAGGTAGGACTTATGTAAAAGTTTCTTCTGTCTCTGTACAGCCTGGAAGATCAAGCTTCTTGGCCCTGGTCTTTAATATGAACTGAGCGTGCTGAACCCAACATCACCGTGTGTTTGCTTTGTGACCTTGAGCAAGTCACTTCCCCTCTCTGGCCCTTGTTTTTCCCATCTGTGAAATGAGACACCAGGATTAGGTCATCATTCAAGCCACTCAACCCTGACATTCCATGGGACGATTTTAATCAACTCCATGTGCCAGGCACCCTGCGGGAAGCTCTGCACGCTTTTTCATCTTGTCGGAGTCTCACATCCCTATGACTTTCTTAGGTGGGCACTCCGAAAGCCTGGATGACTTGACCAAGGCCACGTGGCTAATAAGGAACAGAGCCAGTCTGCCTGACTTGAGGGAAGGATGCAATCCCCATGCTGCCCTCCGTTGATTCCCTGGACATCCTGCGTCTAGGTGGTTCATGTCCTGCAGTTTTTCCTTCAGTACTTTCTTTGTTATCCTTCTTTCCTTTAGGGTAAAGGGCTCAACAGTTTACTTCTTGGAGAATTTGTCCTTCTAGAGAAATTATTTCTTTTGGCTCTGTGGCTGGAGCGGGGATGGTAAAGGCAGGTCCTCTAAAGATTTCTCTGATGTGTTTACAGGCAGTAGTGGGCTGAGGGATGGGAGTCTAGCTTCTAGGTTTCGGGCCCAGCTCTGGCTCCAAAGCCAATGACTTGTATATAACTCTGGCATTCTTGTTTATCTCTTGAGTGGAGCAGTAGTGACGAGCCTTTTTTTTTTTTTTAAACAACTGAGCTGGTTTTGTGAGGATGTGAACCGACACGACCTGTGGGGGGGGTTGTCAGGAGGGTAAGAGACTCCCTAGACATAGGGCCCGTGCTTGGAAAAGAGTCTGGGAGGCTTCAGGACAAGGAAAGAAGGATGCATGGGAAGCATCACCTTCCCTTGTTGGCACCTTCTCCCAGCAGCCATGCCCACTGCCTGTGCTTTGCTGAACAAAGTAAAGCTGGAGTAATAGGAGGTGGCGGTAGCCCCTGCGCTCAGGGGCCTGGGGATGCCTGAGTCTCGAGTCTAGATCTTGTGACAATCTTGAGACCTGCCCATTTCAATCAGCTCTGCTGGCTGCCGCTGGGGCTTGGTACCAGCTGCCACGAATGCAGTGGGCTGATCAGGGGACCTCCTTCTCCCTCTAGGGGGCCTCAGTGGCCCCCACTCAGTACAGTAGAGGCACCGGATGAGGAGCGCTCTAAGTTATGTGGTTCTCCGAGGCAAGACGAAAAAACGAGGACACTGCCATTCTGAACTTGGCTGTGATTTAACTCACATGCCGACGCTGTTCATCCAGTGTGTGTGGCTTGGGCGTGGCTGCCAAGGGTGTCCTAGATGTTTGTAAAATTCTACAGCCTCCTCTAAGAGGAGTTAGAAAGCCCAAAGTTATCATTTATTGAGCTGTGTCTCCATACGGGGTGCTATATTAGACCTTATAATTACATCATCTCTAATCCTCCCAGAGATGTGACAAGGCGTGTCATTGTATCTCTTTTACAGACAGTAAATTAAGGTTTAATAGGTTAAGTCATTCGGTTGTGATTATACAGCCAGGTCAGGCGGACTCAGGATTCAAGCGTGAGTGTGTCTGATGCCAGAGTATGTTTTTCAAGATTCCGAGAGCTGATGTAATTTTGTTTTTAACAGTCAGATGGCATTATCTGGTGATTTGTGTGTGTGTGTATTGTAGTGCAGGGAGATCATCATATCTTGCTAAAAAATAAAATATTAAAAAAATGTACTGAAAGAGATCATTGAAAAGTGCTGAAACTGCTTTTCTCCCTGGCTTAGAAATTGGATCTGATTCTAAAATAGGAGTTCTTGCCTGGAGAATCCCATGGACAGAGGAGCCTGGCAGGCTACAGTTCATGGGATCGCAAGAGTTGGACACGACTTAGCATGCTATCTTTCTTTCTTCTAAAGGCTTGCCCAGCTTTCCAAGGGACCAAGGTGAAGACAGGACCCCTAACACAGGCTAGACTAGGCTATTCAGCACAACTGAATAAAGGGTCTCCTTGGTTATAGTCAGAGGTCCTAGATCTATCTGAGGGAACAGCACATACTATGGGGTGCTTAATTAGGATGTAGAGAGAGACTGAATGGTCAGAAACAACGATATGACCATCCCTGCTTCCCTTCCTTCGTCCAGCACTATGGAATGGATGAATGAAGCAGGATGGCACAAGCTCCCTCCTTGAACTTTAATAGTTCTTCACCATCCTACCGGAGAAGGCAATGGCATCCCACTCCAGTACTCTTGCCTGGAAAAATCCCATGGACAGAGGAGCCTGGTAGGCTGCAGTCCATGAGGTCGCTAAGAGTCGGACACGACTGCGCGACTTCACTTTCACTTTTCCCTTTCATGCGCTGGAGAAGGAAATGGCAACCCACTCCAGTGTTCTTAACTGGAGAATCCCAGGGACGGGGGATCCTGGTGGGCTGCCGTCTATGGGGTCGCACAGAGTCGGACACGACTGAAGCGACTTAGCAGCAGCAGCACCATCCTACAAGGACACAAAATGTGGAAATAATGAAGCGGGCAGCGGAGTACAAAATAGGCTCTGGCCCTACCCTCTTTCTACCTTGGCCATGACTTTCGGCTTGTCCTGTCCCTCTCTGGGCCTAGATTGCCCGCTCTGTCCCGCCGCAGTTTCCAGGACCGGCCCAGTTCTGACTTCCGTGTGCCCTTCTGCAGTCCTTGTACTTTGGAGGGCCTGGGCCACCCTGAGATTTCCAGGCTGAATTCTCCGCAGTTGGGAGGGGCTGGCCAGCTTGTGTCTGGCGGGCCGCTGCCTATACCTAATCTACTCGTCCTGAAGCCTGCTGGTTCCAGTGGGTGACCTGCTGCTTCTTGCTTCCAGCCTGTCAAGCAGATGGAGCCCCAGCCTGTCGTGGCGCAGTCTGGTATACAGCTGCCCAGTCTTGCAGCCTGCCCTTCCCCAGGACTCCTCCCTCACTGGCTCCCTCATTCATTCAGCCAGAGCATCTTAGTGTCAGCCAGGATAGTACGGGGAGCAGACACTGGGGAGCAGCCTGGATTTTTCCCCTGGGGAGTTTACTGCCAAGCCAGGGGCGTTATCAGTGCTTTCTTCCTAACAGCCGAGGAAACCGAGGCATGGAGAGCCTGTGTGTTAGTCTCCCCTGTGTCCTGCCTGCACGTCACACGGACAGCCTGTTCTTCCTTTCTCTCGCCATCATACATTCCCATCTCACGGAACCCACCTCTCACTTCCCATCCTCCAAGAACGCTGTTCCTGAGTCCTCCCCCCTCCCCTACCCGCTGGGCCCCCATGGCAGCTACCGCATCACTGACCTTTTGCCTCTCACGTCCATAGTGCTCATCCCTATTTGTGGCTTCCTATCAGGCCTGTGTGCCCTCCCCAGATGGAAAGGGTAAGACAGTTCTCAAGACCAGCTGGGCACCCCTAAGGGCCTGCAACCATGCTGAGCCAACTTCTCCCCAGTGTCACCCGCAGAGAGAGCTTCGGGGTCAGTGTTGGCTCTGAGCACAGGCTGGCCTGGTCCACACCTGTAACTCCAGATCCTGGCCTGGGAGTAGGCTGCTTCTGCAGCCTGCCGCACCCGCTGTGGCTCCCGCCCCAGCCCTGTGGTCAGGAGCTGTTCAGCAAATGTCTGTCACATGGTGTGGAAGTCACCTGGAGGACCCCCGAGGCCTGACCCCTAGACCTGTGTACTCTCAATTTCTTTGTGTGCTCAGAGAGCTGTTTGCAAAGAGCCCCTGCCAGCACAGCAGGCTCTGTCCTTTTTTCTTTTTTCCCCTGACTTGGTTAATTTCAGACTTTAACATTTAATGTTATTAAGCTCAGAAGCAGACACGTAGGATGGCTCAGGTCCTTCCATCAAAGGAGAGTGAGGCCATAAAGCCGGAGGTGTGACCAAGATGTCATGAAATATTCTTGTCTCTGAATCAGAAGTTCACAGCATGAAGTCTTCCTGATTTAAAGAATCTCTGAGCTGGGACTTGGAGACTCAGGGAATCTAAGAATGGTGAAATCTTAGAACATTAGCCTCAGAGGCATTTTTGGACTCGAAGAATCTTCACATCGTGAAATCCTAGCCCCTTAGCTTTGAAGACTTTTCAGCTCATACACACAGACTTCTAACATCTTAGAGTTGGAAGGGACCAGTTCTCAAGAATTCCAAGAAGTCCCATCCTCAAACACAGTGATCTCCTCCCCACAACTCAGCCTCCCACCCTCCCCAGGCCAAAGAAAAGCCTGACTTTGTGACGGAGATAAAAATGGGAGCGTGCCTTTGTTAATAGTTCCCATTTGGACATCTCTCAAAGCCAGGAAGAGGTCGCCTGGTAATGCAGCTTTCTGAGGGAGGAAACTGAAGAATAGGACGAGCCTGCAGCCCAGCCAGCCAGGCGGCCGTGTTTCTTTTCCCCTCAAGTTTGCTTCTAAATATTATCCACTTTACTCCCTTTTATCTCCCATCACTGGCTCTCTGTCCGCCCACTTAATCCACAGGCAGCCGGTGGCCCAGCCTTCAGCTCTGCTCAGCGGCTGCCAAGCCGTCTGGCCTAGCAGCTCCTCCAGGATCCGCAGGCTTTTAAATCTGCGCAGAATATCCGCTGGAACACAGAACGTTGCCCCAAGCTTGGAAATGCTGTTGCATGTGCTGGGCCCCCTCCCTCTGCAGGAATTTCCTTCTTTTCTCTCCTACTCCTGAATCCTCTGAGATCTCTAAGGCTCAGCTCCATGCTGTGCCTCCTCCAGGAAGTCTTCCCAGAATGCTTCTAATTCTCATCTGCTTGGGAGGACTTGGTGCAAGGCTTTCTTTGATGACGCAGCCACATCTGTTCTTTCCCTCCGTGAAATGTGTGATGGCACTTTATGATATTCTTTCACCACTTAGATATTTTACATTCTATTATAATTATTACTGCAGCTGTCTTTTCTTTCCTAATCAACCGAGCTTCAAAACCTAGCTCAAAATATGCTCAAAGTTGATTACAAAATGAGACTGGATGTTTACCAGTTCTGAAGTTGGGGTCCTGTGGTGTATCCTGTGGTTGAGGTGCTGGCAGCTCTGGATGCTAACAGGAGGCTGCGTCTTGGCCTCTGGATTCACAGAAAGCCTCAGACTGCCCACCTGAGACATGGAAGCAGTTCAGTGCTATCGCTGGCCCATTGGTGAGGACTCTGTGACACCCACAGGTCACTGTTGAATTTCTCTATCTCTCCATCCTGGAATGCTTTGGCGTCTTCTCTTCCTCATCTGTTCCTTGCAAACAAAGGCCTCTTTTTTTTTTTTCCTCCTTTTTGCTACTCAGAGGTCATGTGAGCTTCTCCAGGGTCACTACATCCCCCACTTTATTTTCACTTAAAAGTGTTTAATTTCACCTGTACTTGCTACTTTGCCTGGGCTCCCGTGCTGCTGACCTGTTCTAGTCCTCTCTCCTTTCCTCTCTGTCATACAGTCCCTGATCGGGCCTCCATGTATTTGCTTATGCCTTTCCTCTACCTGAGAGCCCTTCCTGGTTTTTATGGTCTGGCTTTAAGGGTCCCCAAGGGCAGTCATTTGAAAAGCCTGGACCCTTCAAGCAAATGATTCCTTATAGTCAGACTTTCACCCGAGAAGATGAAAATCACCAGATTGGACTGTCCCCTCTCGGCTGATACTGCCTGATCATAACTCAGGCAATCTGAGTTTAGGTGCAATGATGTGATTGGCTTTCAGCATTGTAAGTTTTTTCTTTTTTCCTTTTTGTTTTTTGTTTTGAGGCTTACTTGCTGACATTGTATTAGAGATTGAGAAAGAGTTAGTGCTCTGGTGACGGGCACCTGTCCCATCATGAGGACCCCACCTTCCTGACCTCTTCTAAACCTAATTCCCTCGTAAAGTCTCCATCTTCAAATACTATCATAGCGGAGGTTAGGGCTTCAGCATATGGATGGAGTGGCACAAATCTTCAGTCTCTAATAGCGAGTGAGTTGTACCGGGGCCACTCTGCATGCTTGACTAGCCTTGAAAAGAACCAGAAGGTCATCAGACTTGGCCCACACAGGTCAGGGCCCTGGAGCTGTCTCTGGTGGTGGCCTCAGTCCTATCCAGTCTCTTCAGGGCACCTGCTGCTGGCCTGTGTTCCTCCCTCGATTAGGCAAGGTCACTTCTCTGGGGCAGGGGGACCTGCGGGTTTTTTCAGATCTGTCCCTAACCACCGTCCACCTCCCCTGTGCATGCTAAGTCACTTCAGTCATGTCTGATTCTTTGGGACCCCATGGACTCTAGCCCACCAGACTCCTCTGTCTGTGGGAATTCTCCAGGCAAGAATACTGGAGTGGGTTGCCATGCCCTTTATAAGGCATGTCCCTATATATATATATATTCATGACCTAATATATATATATTCCTTATTTCCCCATCAGGTCAGGAAGAGCAGGGGAAAGCACTCAATTTTACCTCTCAGTGGCTCTTACCTTGTGAACCTGTTTCTTTGCATAAAGCTTCCTCTGTAGCTTCCTCATTCCGAGGAACATCCTGGCCTGACTTAACCTTCAGAACCAATAATTAGTCAGTATTCACCCAGCAAAGCACAGACTCAGCTCAGAAGCCCCCTAGGATGCCTCCAGGCAGGGCCCAGGACAGGCCAGTGCTCTTTCAGGCAGGGCCCAGAAGAACCATTGCACTCATTAGGAATATAGGTCACCTAAGGCTAGTTACCTAACCTTCTTGGGTCTTAGTTTCCTATCTGTCAATTTCATCTGATTGCTATGAGGATTAACTTGATTATGAAGTGCCAGGTACCCATGGTTATTGCATCTTTAAATTAGCATCATCATATAATTTTTCCAGAAATGTTTTTTAGTTCCCACTGTGTGCCAGATGCTGGGATTTGTGCTGAGATACAAAAGTGAGCAAGAAGGACGAGGCTGCTCCCCAGTGATGCCTTCCAGGGTGGGGCTGGAGGGAGCAGAAGCACCTTACCCTGTGGGGGCTGGTGGAGTGGGGAGCAGTAGGCAAAGAGAGGGGGGTTGGTCGTGGCAGGTAATGTGATGTGCTCTGGGAGCCGGCTTCCTTCTCCTGCCCACCTCTGCTCCAGTCGGGGTCAGAGTGTGGTTGGCTTTGCTCAGATGAGATTCCGCTGGTGAGATTCCGCTAGCGAAGATGCACGTTTCCCAGAGGCGCTCCACACAGCCCCGCCTGCCCCTCGGTCAGCCCTGGCGACTGTACAGGAGACACGGCAAGCTGCGCCCACGTCCCCTGGCCAGCCCTGGGAAGCCAAAATGCACAGATAAAAGGCCAGCCCTTTTCCAGTTCCTCTTCTGTTTAAAAGACTTACCTGCTTCCTCCCTGTTACGGTTCTGTTAAGTTTCCTGACCAGGTTTACCTCCTGGCAACTTAGTGCGCCTTCTAGGCGGTTTGTAATTTAAGTCTCCAGCCCCATTTGAAACTGCTTTTGAGAAAAGATGTGGGCAGAGAAAGCCTTTCAGATACTTCCCTGTATCATCTTTTTGCCCTAGTTCTCACCGTTTCCTTTCCTTGAACTGCTCTGCTTTGAGTTTGAGGAGAGACAAAAGCCTAATTGGCAATGATAATTCCAACCATTTGCATCGAGGTTTGCAGTTTCCACAGTCTTTCACATGCAATAACTCCAGCTCGCAATTCCTCCCGACCCCCCAGACAAACACCTTGAAGGGGGCTGGACCAGTTTCCTGTCCCTACCCCCCATCACCCCTATTCTGACTCCTAGTGGGCCCCCAGGAGAACTAGTTGGGTGGCTATAAATTCTTCAGGATTATGGGATATTTTTGAGCTTCAGACCCTCTGCTGGGGATGAGATGCAGTCTGAAGAACTGTGTATGGGCTGTGGATGGCTGAACTGAGTCACTTTGGGACCTCAGTGGCCATAATTGGCAGGGTCACTGCATTTGAGCTTGATTGTTTAGTTGATCCAGTACTATGTAGCCCCCATGCCAAGGCCTTTTGGTGGTCTTGCAGGTGACATTTCTGTTATTCTGCTTCCATCTACCATCAGTATCTCCATCTACCATCTCCATAAAACTTCCATGTAGTTTTATGGAGGGGGTGATGAGAACGGGATGCAGGATTCTTGATGGAGAACTTGCAGTTCTACAGGACCTGGACCCATGGAGATAGAAGTGGGAGAGGCCTTGCCTGGGGGAAGGAAACTGTTAGGCAGAAGTGCCGGATGGGAAATGCAGAAGGTTTTCAAGGAAGGTCTTTCTACCCCTCCTTCCTTTGACTGTACTCTCTCCATTTCCTCTCCAGCTCCCAAGACAGCCGTTGTTATTTAGTGCCTATTATGTGCTAGACCTCAGGTTTATTACAGTAAATTTCTAAAATACTCCTGAAAGGTAAGTATCATTTTTGAGACTAAGTACTTTGTGCAGAATGATGGAGTGAGGATTTAGATCCTTTGATACTTTAAGAAAGGGACTGGACTGAGCTGGAGTTAGAATTCCAGCTCCACCAACTCAGACTGGATGACTGAGGGTCTGTTTCTATATCTGAAAAACTGGGGCTCATAATAGCATCCTCCTCCTGGTGTGTTGAGGAGTGAATGAGGTAATGCATATCCACCACAGAGCTGGCACACCCTCAGAGGTAATGGATGTTAATTGTGGTGGTTTAAGTCATGGTCAGTTTAATTATTGTTACTGGCCCATTTTCACACTGTCTGTGTCTGGAGGTGAAGCCCATCCCATAGAGAAGGTGGTTCTCGATCCTTGAGTCTCCTCTAGAGTGAGCGTCATCCAGAGCAGGGTGAGGGGTTGGCCTGATTGGGACCGTGCAACCTGATCACCCACAGCGTGGTTATTTTTTTCTGACCATCTAGCCATATTTGTTCTAGTTCAGCTTGCCTATGATTTCCCACCACTCCCTGGAGTGTGGACACGTCAAAAAGGAAAAAAAGGTTTAGGCTGAAGACTGCCACAGGCCCAGCTCTGCCACAGGTTGCATGCCTCATGCATGACCTGAGACCCTTCCCTCTCTGAGGGTCCTTTTCCTCTATTGCACAGGGGGCGGGATGCTAATAGCAGTGACTCAGAGTGATAGGGAGAATTGGGGTGAAAGCCTGGGCCGGACTTTATTAGCTCTTCAGTGGGCTGTGCTCTTTGTGCTGCTCAGTATGTGTCTCTCCTCTTCTCCCAAAGAGAAGTACCCTGTATCTCCTCAGTGAATTGAATTAGTTATTACGGAACTCACCCATCCATTCCTTCCTTCAGTTGTTTACCAAACCCTGCTGGGAACTACACTGTACCAGGCTTACTTCCAGGTCACAAGTCTGGGGCTGGTGAGGAAAGGGGGGATTGAAAAGACCCCAAAGAGAAGTGCTTCACAGCAGAGTGCCAGGAATGGGTCTGAGTCTTATATATGCACTGCCCTGCTGAATCCTCACCACACTCTCTCAGGGACATAGTATTATTCAACCCCATTTTACAGGTGAGAAAACTGAGGTGATTTTATTTACCTGAGGTCACACAGTTGGTGAGGGGAGGACCTAGAATTCAGACCGAGGAAGTCTGGCTGCAAAGTCTGGGCGCTCACACTCTCTGCATCTTTGAAAAGGGACTGAAATTTGACAGTAGGGGGGTCAGGAGTGGATGGGGGAGGCATAGCTCTTCTTCTGGGACTAGAAGTAAGAAAGATTAGGAGCAGCAGGGAGTTGATAGACTTCTGATGTTCCCTCCTAAGGAAGAATGCCACATTGGGAAGGAGAGAGGGAGGTGGTCTGTCAGCCAGGACCTAAGGTGAGGGGGGAGGCAGGGGTTGAGAGCCAAAGCTGGCCTTGGCAGGTGAAGGAATAGCAGGGCAGACTGAGGGTCCAACAGGAGTGGAGGCTGTGAGTTTATAACGGCACAGGCTGGACAACTGGGATACTTTCTGTCGCTCTCTAGGGCAGGCGCAGGAGGAGGAAGTGTGACACAGGGCCACCCCCAAGCCCCCAGCCTCAGGAGCCCATGCTGGGTAGGGTAGCAGTTCCCGTCTGCCTGTCGTGGTTGAGTGCTGACCCTGAGCCCCCAGCCCCACCTGCAACTGGGGCTTTGTAGGGCCGTGGGAGGCCTTACAGATGCTGTCAAGATGGACGAGACAGCATCCTTGCTGTCCAGGAGTTTTCTTTGCTGGTGAAGATGCTCACTGTATACAATAGACAGATTCCCCCTTTCTTATGAGTACCTGGCTGGGCTAGGAACTCGAACCTATGCTCATACTATACTTGGCAGTACTGTGCCACCTTAGGTCAGTATAGAAAGACAAACAGGTGTTCCCAGGGTTCAGGAGGAGCACCAGTATGGGGGTGGGAGCTGATGGTGATCAATATCACCATCTATATCAATATTCAGACTGAGGGACCGTCCTTACTCACGGTCTATCGTATTTACTCATGGAGAGTGCTTGCTGGTGGAATAGGAGATCAGGGGACTGGCCAGAGAGGCTCACGGGCCACATGGTGGAGTGCTCTAAAGCTGTTTTAAGAAACTTAGACTCCATCCTGGGTGCACTGGGGGGCACTGTTCCCCACTCCTGTGTTCTGTAATTCACTCTTTCATCATACTGGAGCGCCTCACTCAGGCTTGCTTGGAAATTCCCAAGCCCCTTGGCTTGAGGGAGGAGCTCCCATGTGAAGGTCTTTTCCCTCAATAATTCCAAGTTGCCGAGGCAAAGGAGAAGGACTCTCAGCTTCTGGAACAGGAACGTGGGTGTGTTGTCTCTTAGAAACAAGATTGTAAAAGTGGTCTGGCTGCTGAGTGAGACTAGTGTGTAGTTAAAGATCAGCTCTTTGTGAGGAGCCTGAGACCCTGATCCCATTTCTAAAATAGTTACCATGGCATAACATGGCCTTGCATTTTGTATGGCCCATTTGATGGCAGAATTGGGGGGAGGGATTCCAGCTGTTCAGTGTGGAAGTGGGATGAGGCAGGTGGTTCTGCGAGGTGGAGGATGGGAAGATCTGCAGTTCGTAAGGGGTCTTTCCATCGTGGGAGCACTGGATCAGGAGTCCAGCAGCACAAGCCTGGGCAGGTTCCTCCCTGGCCAAGCCCGCTCCGTGGATGTGAGCACTTGGTAGACACACATGGCATCCCGCTGCTGCAAAACCGCTGTCTCTGCTGGCTGACTTCACAGGAAAAGGGCATTTTTAAATTTTATTGTCTTTAATGTGTTTACATGTCTGTCTCCTCCCTAGACTGAAGTTCTCTGAGGGCGGGACCCTCATCTGATGACCTGAGTTTGCCTGGGGCCTGGCTCCCAACACACACCCAGGGATCCTGGGGTTAGCTGTAAAATTACCATCTGTACCCTCACATCACCGCCTGAGTATCTGAGTGGAAAACAGAAAGTCCCCAACGACCCCCACTCTGTTCCCAGATTTCCAGATGTTCAGTTCTAGGAGGTCGAATGTCTAGGGGGGCGCCCGTGTGTCACACTGTGGCGCCCAGGTGTTCAGCTTTGGCAGCTGGACCCACTGAGCCCCTTCTCACCCGTGATGCTCCCCCGCTGATGCTTCATTCCCACAGGGGCCCTCAGTGCTTCTTCTGGGATTGGAGGCGTCTTCCCAGCCCTCCCCCTGCCCCCCTTCCTCACGCTTCTGTATTTTTTCCAGGACACGGATCAGAGCTTCTGTTTGCTGGTCATTCCGTGATCCTCACACAATATAAATGAAAGCTGCTAAAACCGATAAACTCAAACCATGTGTGGGCACCGGGGAAGCACAGCGACGTCAGAGGGCCGCAGTGTGAGGTGGCGTCAGCTCTGACGGCACCCGAACTGATTTGTATATGAGAAAAGTAAATATCCCAAGTGGTAAACAGCCCTGGGTCTCTCATCATCGCTGCGTTTCAAAGGCATTTAATAGGAACACACGCTCTCTGTCTCTTGTAAACAAAGCGAGCTTCTCTCTGCCTGCTGACCTAAATTCTGCATTTTCATCTTTGGGAAAGCCAGCCAGTCATTCTTGTCAGGAGACTGCAGGCAGTCTGGGCTGTCGGGTTGGGTCACCTTCTTCCTGGCTTTGGCAGTTGGTCTGGCACTTGGGCTTTGCCAGGGGGCTACCTTTTCATCTCTCCTCGGCCTTGGAGCAAATGGGTTGGGTGGCCATCCTCAGCCTGGTCTCATTGAGGATCACAAAGTCCGGAGATGTAAACGCACTTGCCCAAGATTGCACATCAGGGCCGGCTGAGCCAGGACATCCCTTCACCCCGCACTGAGGACTCTCCAGCTCTCCATCCTTTCTCATGAATGGTACTTCTGTTCTCCCTCACGCAGAATCCCAGTGACATCCTCATCCACTCCTCCCCTGTTTCCTCTCCCTTCCTGGAGCCAGGCCTTCCTCTGGGTCCCTGCTTCTTCTCTCTCTCTTTTTTTTCCTTTAAATTCAGGCCCTTCTTATGTGCAGGAATGTGCCCCAGTGAAGGAACCAGACAGTCATGGGCTGGGGGTTCTGCTTTCTCCACCTGTCAGCTGTGTGGCTTTCAACAAGTTCCTTTCTCTGAGCCCTGCAGTTGTCAGTCTTCACGTCTGTAGAATGGGGATAAGAACACCTACCCTCTTGGAGGGCTGTGAGGATTAAACAGAACCCGCATGTGTGGAAGTGCCTAGCCTGCTCCATCCCACTTTCCTTCAACTCTTTAACTGGCCTCCTAATTGTCAGAAAGAGATTGGGCCTTAAAATTGCATACCACTGAATATACCGTATACATATACACAAGCAAGGACACATAAAACTCTGAAGTCTGAATCACATCAGGGGATTGTGTTAATGCCGCTCTCCTGGGTTTGATATTGAATTCCAGTTACATGAGATGTTACCGTTGGGGGAAGCTGAGTGAAGGGTATTATTTCTAACTGCTTATCAATCTACAATTATCTGAAAATAAAAAGTTTAATGAAAAAAATGAATTCACTGTTTCGACACACTCATTCTTCTGTGCCTGCTGCCAGTCAGGTACTGCTGCAAATACTAGGCGTGTGTCAGAAAGAAAAAAATCCTCTCTCCCACCTCCTTCAGGTCTTTGCTCAAAGGTAGTCTGTCTCCCTGTGATACCTGTTTAAGATGGCAGATCACTCCCTTGAACTTCCTGTTCTTTACTGCTGTTTTCCTCCATAGAAGGTGTCATCAGTTGGCATTCTATATATTTTACTTCCTTATTTTGTTTATTGACCTTCAGTCTCTCACTAGAATGTCAGCTCTGTGAGAGTAGAGAATTCTGTGTTATCTGTATCCTTGGCACCTAGAACAGGCCAGGCATGTAGTAGGTACTCAGCTAAAGTTTGTTGAATGACTGAGAGGTGACAGATAAGAAACAAGTCAGGATAGGCTAAGTATTAAAGACAAAGAAAGCAGAGAAGGAGCTGGTGAGATGGGGAAGGAAATGTTGTTTTGATCGTGTATTTTCCTGCAGATTTTGTAGGCCTGCCTGTTGTGTGAGGGGTAAAGTCCTGGCTTCTTAGACTGTGATCTACTCATTAATCCACTGTTCTTTTTATTCATTCAGCATATGTTTCTCTGAGCCATTACGATGTGCAGAGCTCTCTTGAGCAGACTGGGAGGAGGCAGAAAAGGATCCTGCCCCCAGGAGGCCTACAGGTGGGCAGGAAAGAGGGCGCGGGGATGCACACGGCACGTGACAAGGAAGGATGAAGCTGGTGTGAGCCCTGATGCTAGGCCGGGGGCGCTGAAGAGGGAGGGCTCACTTGGTGCTTGGGAAAGGCTCCCTGGAGGAGGTGCTGATTCCTGGCCTGAAAAGCCTGGGAGGATCTCCAGCCTCTACTCAGCAAACCAACTTCCTCTTCCATGGCTTCCCTAGGAGACCCGGCAAGTCTATTCAGACTGCTCCTTGCAGCTGCGTTTGGATGCCCTGACTCTACTGGTGCTGTGATCCCTGGCTACCCCTCTCCTTCACTCTGCTCTCGAAATCCTATTTCCTTTTCCAGACCCAGTCTGGCCCTTCCTATAGGAAGCCATCCTTGATCGCTCTAGTTCTCATGATCTGTTACCTCTGAACATCTGTGCCATTTATAGTCTCTATCGCACCATTTGACCCTTTGAAAGTGAGGGGACCAGCTTCACTGTGGGTGGGACTTGGTCCTCTGTCTGGTGCAGGAGCTGGCTACTGAGCTGATCTTGGGCTTGGGTGCACAATAGGCCCTCAGCAATGCTTGTGGCTGGATGGACTCGAGAGCACTGGAAAAATGTGATTCATCTTCAAAGACAGCAGGATTTGTTATTTCTGTTGTTGACCTAAGTGCTTCTAATCTTGAACCACTGGAAGTCCACTTAGGAGAGGGCTGAGGTCTTCCTTGACAGTGTTCTTGAGTATGTTGTTAACAAACCAGTGCTGTAAGCAGAGCAGCCCCGGTGCTTCACAGACTCAAGAATTTGTTTCCTGGCATCGGACTGGAGCCTGTGCTCAGTGTATTCTTACAAAAAGACATGAAAATATATTTATTGCTGTGCATTCATTCACATAACAAATGTGTTTTTTAAATAAATATTTAGATTTAAAACAGTTTCTGATTTCCAGAATTATTGAGAAGATCGTACAGGGCTCTGTATCCACTTTGCCCTGTTGTTGACATCTCACATTAGAATATGGTACTTTCTAACAATGAAGGCATCAATATTGACATCTTACTATTAACTGAAGTCCATTCTTCACTCAGATTTCCTCAGTTTCCCCCTAATGTCCTTCTTCTGTCCCAGGATCCCATATTACATTTACTTATCATCTCTCCTCCAATTCTTCCTGGCTGGGACAGTGTCTCAAACTTGTCTTGTTTTTGATGACCTTGACATTGAGTAATAACCAGATATTTGACCCTCAATTGGGGTTTGTTTTGCCGTTTTTCTTATGATTAGTCGGGGTTATGCTCTGAGGAGAACAAGACTAGAGATAAAGAGCCATGTTTATCACATTCTGCTGAGGGCACATACTGCCAACCTGACTTATTCCTGCTGATACTAACCTTGATCACCTGGCTCAGGCAGTCTTTGTCAGGTGTCTCCACTGAAAGCTGCTCGTTTTACCCCATCTTTCCGTACTATCCACTTTGGCAAGAAGTCACTATGAGCAGGCTGTACCTAAGGCATGGGGAGTGTTGTTCGTCATCCAGCCAGTGTGTCTGGGCACTGCTCAAACACACGCTTTGTGTTTGTCAAATACTTGCTGTGTGCTGGGCACTGTCGCAGATGCTAAAAATGTAGCTGTGAATGAGACAGAAATTCTTTTCCTGCATGGAAGTAAGGGTTTAACAATGAATGAGTAGACCATTTTAGAGCATGATCAGTTGTATAGGGAAAGGGCAATGGGCCAGAGAGGGACCTGGGTGCTAGGGGGATAAGGGAAGGGGAAGAGCAGCTGCTGGTTTCCTGGGGTTTCCAGGAGAAGGTGCTTTTCAAGCTGAGTCTGGAGGAATGAGAAGGGGCCAGCCATGAGAACCTGGGAAGCACATTCTTGGCAGAAGGAGCAGCAGATGCCAAGCACTGAGGCCTGCTTAGGGAACGGAAAGGATGTCGTGATCGGAGCCCTTTGTGTACTGGACAGTGTCTGGAGATGGAGCAGAAAGGAGGTGGCGTGAGATCTCATGAGGCCTGCAGATCACAAGAAGGCATTTAGATTTTGAAGCCATTGGTTCAGAGCAGGGGAGATTGGATTTTCTTTTTTATACATCGGTGATGGCTTTGGGTGTGGTGTGCAGAATGGGCCCTGCTGGAGTTGAGAGAGGAGGAAACTGGGACACCAGTATGCATGATGGTGGTTTGGACCTGGGGAAAGCAGGCAGAGGGTCACTTTGGCTCCATTTTGGAGGCAGAGTCGACAGTGCGTCCGATGAGTTGCTTGTGGAGAGATCAAGAAACTGAAACAGACTTGCATGCTTTGGCCCCTGGCGGTGCCATTCACTGAAGGTAGTGGAGGCCGAAAGTAGAGGGTCACGTTAAGGAGGCAAACATGCGAATACTCGGGTGCATTAGAGTGGCTCCCACAGAATCCCCCTTGTTAGCACTGCTGTTAGTGGCACCTCTGGGTTCCGCCACACACCTGGAGGGATGTTTGCTGACTCACTTTCCACCTTTCTCTCTCAGTCCACACAATTGAGGGGTGAGTGCAAAGGGCAGCTGTCCTTGGCAGGCAATCCGGATGTGAAGGGTGGACCTGGCCTGTCCGCCCACCACGCCCTTCTTGGCATGTGCCAGGCACTGAGCAGGACGCCTTCCTGCCTCTCCCCGTGCCCAGCCCGTGGGAAGTTGTTTTTTCCTATCCCAGTTGCCATTAAGGAAGCACGTGTTAGTTTGTGTTGAATCATGTCCACGGTAAAGTCAGTCAACAAGTATTAATTCAGCACCGATTACTGTGTGGTGCCGTGGTCCCTGCCTCTGTGGAAATTAAGACGTAAGCACAGTGAAGGGACTGAGTGTGGGTAGCATGTTTAACAAAGAGTGTACCGCCATCCGTGTACAGGAGGGGAAGAAAGCGCAAGTCTCCAGGGATGCCTGGAGGTATCAGGGAGGGCTTCCTGGAGGAGATGGAAACAGAGCTGTGGATGGGAAGCGCACTGAGGGGACTGGGCCATGTGGCCAGGGGCACGATTATGGCCCATCTACCGGCATACGGGCGCTTCCCAGGTGGCTCAGTGGGTAAAGAATCTGCCTGCAGTGCCGGAGACGCAGGCTCGATCCCTGGGTCGGGAAGAGGGCATGGCAACCCATTCCAGTATTCTTGCCTGGAGAATCTCATGGACAGAGGAGCCTGGCTGGCTACAGTCCATAGGGTTGCAAAGAGTTGGACATGACTGAAGGGACTGAGCACCCATGTACCAGCTTGTGGATCAGAATAGATGCTAAAAACTAAAGACTGTTGGATGGGTGAGTGATTGGAAACTAGGTTGATACCACTGCCTGCAGGGCCTCTGATGCTAGAGTGAAGGAGTCCATTGTCTTCTCAGGGCCACGGGGAACCACTGTCTAAGAAAACTGGAGGGAACTAGATCCTGAAGAAAAACTTTTGAATTTCTAGCCAGTATTTAATTTTTTATAATAATAATGATACAGCTCATAATAACAATAATTTTTATAACTACTTAATTAGCATTATTTTTGCCGGAAAGGAACTGTTAGTTATATGCTTGGCCCCGTCTGTGTGTGATTAGAGGTTATTGGCTGAGACCAAGAGGGACTTTTTATCTTGAGGTTTTGCTGTTTTCTTTCCTCATTGGTCTCTGCTGATCGTCCATCTCACTGTTGGCTCTTTAATCTGCTTGTGTTCCATGAGGCACCACAAAAGCACAATCTTTGACAAGGTAAATATGCCAAATCCTTCTTATAACATTTAATCACTTAGGGAGGTTTCATCCTGGGGTGGGGGTGGAGGGGCGGTGGGAATGGAAAGAGAAGTCCAGATTGCTTTGATTAACTGCATTTTTCTTTCTGGGTGAGTGGGAAGGCTTTGGTGCAGATCTCAGTCTTGGAGGCTATTTCCAGGAAGGAGTGAGAAAAGTAATTGAGAAGATTCTGGTGTCTTGGACAGTGGAAGGGATGGAACACTGAATTGGGCCTGGTGCTGGACGGGTGCCGTCAGAACGCAGGAAGAGGGCCCCTTTCTTCCCATCAAGAGATGTGTCTGTGGGGAGGACAGGGGGTTTTGACTGGGCAGGCCTAACTGGCTGGAGGACCTCAATAAATTCCCATTGATTGGATGAGCCTTCAACTTCACAGTAGTTAATTGTTTTAAGGATTCAGACTGATGAGCAATCGCGTCTAGCCTGGGTGTCACAGAAGAAAGTGGTGTTTGATATAGGACTTGGCCCACTTGTGACTACATTCAAAGCCTGCCAGCTTCCCAGTTTTCTTATGTATTTCAAGGTTGTTTCTTTCCACTTTGTGGATGAGGGAGCAGCACTCTGGAGGCTCAGAGCTTCATTCATACCACCAGGAGATCAGGGACAGGCCTCTTTATTCACCAGCCTGGCTCAGTGTCCAGGTGATATGCTTACACTCAGTAGGGTTTTGGGGCATGTGCATTGAATTAGTGAGTCTTCTGGGAACACACTGTGTTGGAGGGCTTCAGAAAGTAATATGCGCATGATACAAACCCAGGCCTCCTGTTTCCAAAGCTTGCTTTCTTTTACCATACTGCCCAGTTTCATTAGGCAGAGTTGGTGTGTTAGACGGCTTCCCTGGTGGCTCACATGGTAGAGAATCTGCCTGCAGGTTTGATCCCTGGGTTGGGAAGATCCCCTGAAGGAGGAAATGGCAACCCACTCCAGTATTCTTGCTTGAAAAATCCTATGGACAAAGGAGCCTAGCAGGTTTGGCAGGCTACAGTCCATGGGGTGTGTTAGACTATCGTTCAGAAATACTCACAGCATCCCCCTTTGCCACTCTCCAGTGATGCCGGGTTTGGCCACGCACCTTGCCTTGGCTTCCTGTTGGGCAGAGTGTACTGCCTGGCTCCTTGATTTTAGACTCATGGGACTTGCTTTGACCAATGAGACATTAGCAGACTTGAAGCAAGCAGAACCTTGAGGTGCTTGCTTAGTTGGGCTCATACTCTCACGTGTCTGCCACCACCATAGAAAGAGATTTCCCGTGTGGCTGCTGGCTGCTCAGCCTGGATCCCACGGTGTACACAGTAGACCTGAAACCCAGCTTGCAGTGAAGAACCAAGCCCAGATGGACACACGGCTTGGCTTTAACCCAGACCAGTCAACCACTCTCTGGCCCACAGTGAAAAGAAGGGATTGTTACTTTCAACCACAGAGCCTTGGGGTGGTTTGTAACACAGCAGTAGCTGACATTCCAGGCAGGGCATCCCAGGCAAGGGCTGGCCCTCAGCATATGTAGTGGAGGGGAAAAGGGAGTGAGAGGCAGGAGATGAGGCTGGGAGTAGAGGATCCGGCTAAATCTCAGGTCTTGAATGTCAGTGGAAGGAATTTGATCATTTTCCAATAGGCAGTGGGAGACGTGGAAAGTTGTTGAACTTAGGTGGGTGAGACCGAAACCCACTGAAGAAGGTACACTTGAAAATAAGTGCAGAATAGTTAAAATGGAGAGGGGAGGAAGTAAAGGCCAAAGGACTTGGGAAGCTGCTATTACTTGCTCTCCACTCTGTCCCAGAGCCAGCACTGTACCCTGTATACGGAAGGTACTTAATATATTTGTTGAATGAATAAATGTATAACATATTGTCCTAAGGGGGTTTGATAATGAAGACTTAAATAGAAGTCCCTTATTATTCACTGATTTACCCATTTATTTGTTCACCCTTGAAATGGATAAGTACTTGAATCCAGGGCAGAGCTGGGTGGACCTTGGGGAGGGACCCTTCCCATAGCTTTTGGTAAAGGGGTCAGGCCGACCAGGAGGTAGGGCTAGGACAGGAGAGTGAGGAGGTTAGGGGTCGCGGCAGTCGGGCGTGGGAACGGGTGGTGGTGCCCTCGAGGGAGGGGGTTTTCCCGGCTCCTAGTCATGAGGACACAGCAGGTTCAAGCATCCTCCCTGCTGGCTTCACCTGGGACCAGGACAGTTCCCCTTGTCTGCTCGCTGAAACTTCACAGGACTGTTTCTGCAGGGGTTACTAGATTTGGGAATTTCCATTATGTTGGACTTCCTCTTTTTTTTATACCAGGCTGCCCATTCTTTTCGAAGAAGGCAATGGCACCCCACTCCAGTACTCTTGCCTGGAAAATCCCATGGACGGAGGAGCCTGGTAGGCTGCAGTCCATGGGGTCGCGAAGAGTAGGACGCGACTGAGCGACTTCACTTTCACTTTTCACTTTCATGCATTGGAGAAGGAAATGGCAACCCACGCCAGTGTTCTTGCCTGGAGAACCCCAGGGACAGCGGAGCCTGGTGGGTTTCCATCTATGGGGTTGCACAGAGTCGGACATGACTGAAGCGACTTAGCTGCAGCAGCCCATTCTTTTAAGGCTTCGTGTCCACACTTCATTCACTCATCTGCTCTGGGCCAGCCCTTTGCTTGTGCTAAGTCACTTCAGTTGTGTCCAACTCTTTGGAACCCTGTGGACCCTATATCCATGGAATTCTCCAGGCAAGAATGTTGGAGTGGGTTGTCATTTCCGCCTCCAGGGGATCTTCCCAACCCAGGGATCAAACCTGCATCTCTTATATCTCCTGCATTGACAGGCAAGTTCTTTACCACTAGCACCACCTGGGAAGCCCCTTGCTTAGAGGAACACAAAGTTCAGTGGTTCTTAAATCTCTAACGTGTGACTTTGAGCACATCTGGCCTTCTCCCTGTCTGTGTCCTCATCTGTAAAATGGCCACTGAGAGGCCTGGATTCAAATCCCAAGTCTGCACCTTTCTGGCTGTGTGGTCTTAACTGAGTCGATACTAGATCAAGGCTCTGAAAGGTGTCCTCATTCCTTTCCTGCAAGATGGGAGGGTCCCTCGAGTGGCACATGGAAGAGAAGCTGAGGTGAACTCTCAGAGAACAGGGACTATTTAAAAAGTGCCTGAAGCTGGTTGAGATGAAGATCAGCCCCCGATGCAAGGCTGCACCTTGCTTGTGTGAGCAGACTCACTTGCTCTTGGTCAGGAGACATCAGCTCCTACCGGTGGATTCACTAGGGAAAGAGAAGTAAGCACACAGAACCCCCAGGCTTCAGTGAGAACTGCCTGGGCCAGGAAGGGTACCAGAACCTGTTTCCAGTGTTAAAGAGGTGCTAATGGTAGTGGCCTCCTGAAATCTTGGGTTGAGAATGACTCTGAGGCTCCGTTGGACTTACTAAGACGCTGGACTCTGATGAGTTAGGAGAAGTTGTGGGGGCACACGTGCCAAGTGCTTGTGAGGGCTGAGCTCTTTCCTCGGGCTGCAGGCTCACCCATGCGCTTATCATTCATTCGACAGATTCTTCCTGAGCCCCTGCTTGGTGTTGGGGAGTGTCCTGGGTGCTGTGGCTCCAAAACCTAGCAGTGTGAAAGACCCCTGTGCACATTACATTCAGAGGGGACAGGAAGGCAGCAAAAGACAAATATCCTAAGTAAATATACTGGTAAGCTGGAGAGTAATGTGTGCTGTGAAAATAGGACCATGTGTGCATGCGTGCTAAGGCGCTTCAGTCGTGTCTGACTCTTTGTGACCCCATGGACTGTAGTCCACCAGGCTTCTCTGTCCTTGGGATTCTCCAGGCAAGAATACTGAAGTGGGTTGTCATGCCCTCCTCCAGGAAAATAGGACCAGCTATTGCCAAAACAACAGTTAATCCAAAGTCATACATCTTGAGGTCAGGTACACAGGATCACATCATAGGGTCACGCCCAGGTGTGCACACACCCCCCACACACATTAAGACAACCAGACTCCATTGGAATTGCCTCAGTTGCTCAGCTGTACTTCCTCCAGCTGCCCAGACAACCAAGAGTTACTGTCCCTTCATGGCCATTCATGCCCAGGGTCTTGGCCTTCTGGCAGCTAGTCTAGGAATTTGGGGCCTGAGGTGGTAGATGGAGTAAGATCACAGTATTTGTCCTAGGAGCAGCTTGTAGTTTACCTTCTTTGCCTTGATTTACTGAACACATTAGAATTAACAATAAATATTCATGAGGAAATATGCATATGTGTCATGAACATGCAGTTATCACCAGGCAGGAATGTTACTTGTTTTGAGTCAAATATTAATAAGCTAAATTTCAACAGTTCTTATCTCTGTGAAAGCAGGTAGTGTAAGCATCTCTACTAGGCACTGCTTTCTTGCTTAGTTCCAGTTACCATGGGAATCAGTCAACCAGGGTGGGACCCACCACATGCCCATCACTGATTCTGCATTATAATCATCAGTACTGTCTGTCCCTGAAAGCCACATTGTATACTGTGGGATAACACACAGTGACACCTCATTTAGGCAACGTCAGTTTCGTGAGCTCTTCCACCAAAATTGAATTATCTAGATCATTAAGTTCAGGTGGATAATTATTTAGATAATGGAATCATAACCCTTGGATCTCATGATGTTAGCTGACATATCCACTTGAGATGGGAAGCTCTTTAGAAGTACGTTTGTCACACATGAGGTCAGGCGCTTCCGTGGGTCTACCTTTTGCTTGGAGACTCAGGGTCATCCCCGGTGGCCTGGACGGTACATGCCAGTGGCCGCCTTTTCTCTGGATGACCCCCAGTGGCTGCTGTCTTTCTCTATTTTTTGGGAGTTCTGCTAACCATTTCTCTCTCTCTCTCATTATAGTCAGACTGAAGGTTTTGACTTGCTTCCTGGAGCCAATATCCTTTGCAACTTTTTGGCTGCTTTAAATATTTCATGGGCTAGGAAGCCAGAGGACCAGATTTATTAAAAGCAAGTCCAAAGCTAAACTAATTTCAGATGAAGATGCTGAGTTATTCTTCGAGGAGTCAAGTGCACGAATGCGATGTGGTGCCAATTCTGTTGTTTGAACATGTGTTCTAGACACGGGAAGTTACCAGATATGGAACTTATAAATTCATGAAGTTTTACTCTGTGTGTGCGTGTATTTGTGTTCATTCACATATACTCAAGACCCATGGGGTGGGGTGGGGTGGCTAATTTAGTTTCTGAAGGGCTCTCTTTCGATACAGGGATCCAGTGTGTTCTTTATGACCCTGATTACTGGATGAAAGCTTTTAGGGGGCTGATTTCAGCTCAGTAAAGGAAGAGTTTGCTAGTAGAGAAGTTCAGTCATGGGACGCCTGCCTTGGGGGCTGATGGAACTGTTCTAATGAAGGCCAGGTAACTACACATCTAAGGACATGGTTGAGGGGATTTAAACATCCCTCAAGTGATGGACCTGATTTTTAAATTTAGAATTTTTTTTCAACTTTATTGAAGTATATTCGATGTATACTGAGTGTATATATTTGAAGGGTTGATGTAGTTGATTTTTAAAATCTGTTTTTAAGATTAGCCAAAGCTATGTTATCCAAATGTAAATATACACACCACTGCAACCTGCAGTTCACCTCAGTGACTGTTGTGAACTGAATGTATCCTCCCAAAATGTATGTGCATGCATGCTAAGTCACTTCAGTCATGTCCGACTCTGCAGCATCATGGATTGCAGCCCACCAGGCTCCTCTGTCCATGGGATTCTCCAGGCAAGGATACTGGAGTGGGTTGCATGCCCTCCTCCAGGGGGCCTTCCCAACCCAAGGATTGAACTCGCGTCTCTTATGTCTCCTGCATTGGCAGGTGGGTTCTTTACCCCTAGTCCCACCTGGGAAGCCCCACAATTGTATGTTGAATCCTAAACCCCAATGTGATGGTGTTTGAAGACGGGGTATTTGGGGGGTAATTAGGTTTAGATGAGTTCTGGCGGCAGAGCACTTATGATGGGATGAGTGTCCTTTTAAGAAGAAACGCCAGAGCCTGCTCTCTCTCCTCTCCGTGAGGACACAGCCAGAAGGTAGCCATCTGCAGCCCAGGGAGAGAGGCCCCTCTGGAACTCGGCCATTCTGGCCCCTTGATCTTGGACTTCCAGTCTCCAAAACTGTGAGGAAACACATTTCTGTTGTCTGAACTACTCAGTCTATGGTGTTTTGCTGTGGGAGCCCAAACTGACTAGGAAAGCTGCCCTGGTCCCAGGTGGGTCTGAATTACTGAGGTCTCTGCCAGGAAGTTTATCAGCCAGTCTGCGGAGCACTGCCTTCTGTCATTCACACTGACAGCTGAGTGTCCTTTTGTCCCGCCCTCCTTGGCTCCCAAGGTGAGACCTTCGTCTTAAATGACTAGAGATGGGTGATGCTTCCTTTGATGTCGAATGACAGCGGGGCAGGTCGAGAGCCCAGCTGGAAGGCTGTAGATACTGATGAGTATAGCCCAGCGCCTTCCAGAAGGCGTGCGCACGGCGCTGGGCTTCATGTGCCTGCGCTGGGAGCAGCCGCCTGGGTTCCCATGGCCTGGGAAGCGCTTGCAGTTGTCACATGGACAGACCTGCCACCTCTGTACTGTTTACAGCCAAGTCACTGTGCAGGGCTCAGACCGTAGTACCCTGTGCTGCTGTTCAAAAGGATTTAATAGGCCTCTTTGTAAACAGCGCCAGTCACTCTAGCGACACGCAGAGCTCCGCGTGGCCGTGGTGCCGAGTGCAGCTTGGCCTTTTTTTATTCATTTGAGCTCTTCCCCGCTTTGTAAACAGAGAGGAGCATCTGCCTGCAAAATTGTCTCCTTGGCAGGATGGGAAGGGTAGAGAGAATTCTTCCTTCCCTGCTCTGTTCTTCGTGGCTCGGGGGCCCATGTCTCCAAAAGCCGTTTTGGAGAACCCGGCTCCCAGTAACCTCGAGTCCTGAGTGTTTAGAGGTGGGAGGGACTCGGGCTGACTCAAGCCAACCCCAGATTACACAGTGTCAAGAAAGAAGGTGGGATCCCGTTTTCCTACGTACTGAAGTAGAATAGGGGTGTGATGTCATGTTTAGGTCTCAGGCACCTAGTCAGAAGCCCTGCTGAAACAGCTTCCCCCAGAGGTCTGTTGGGTCTGTGTTGGGGAAGGGGAAGGACCAGTGTCAGTTGAAGAGCCATCCTCAGGACATGGGAGGGAGGGTGACGTCAGATGTCAGATGCCGCCAAGGCTAGCCTCCCTCTGCCCCAGCATCCCGCACAGCCATTCATTAGACCTTCTGGTCAGGAAGGCAATCTTTTGCAAGGAGGGGGTTGCTTAACTGCAAGTCTGGATCTGTAACCTGGTCGTGGCCCTGCCAGATAGATATTCCCCATCACTTTGGAATGTGGAGGTGTAACCCCCAAGTTCCCAGGAAAGTCAGACTTGTGTCCTCACTGGAACCCCTTTTACCATCCCCCAGCCCCATCTGACAGGAGCATCATTCCCAGAGGGACTTTGGGTTGAAACCTCAACCTGGCCTTGATGCTTGAGTTGAACCCACTTGATCAAGTCCTGGAAGAAAAATCAAAGGCTATGAAGGGAGAATCATGTGAGGTACTTATAGTCCTGAATACATCTCTACACAAAGAGACGTATTCTTTGAAGACTGAGTCAGCTGGCTCAGTGCCCTGCTTGCTCTAAAGGGAAAAGCTCAAAAGAGTTAGGTAGAACCCTGAGATGAGGAGAGATGGTGTGTGCCTGCCGTCGAGGGCAACACCTTGCCCCGGCCTGGGCAGAGCTTCTCAGGGGTCCCTCCTGTGCTGTACCCAGAGGGTATGTTGTCCCCTTCCCAGGACTTCCATCACTTCATCTGCAACATGAGAGATTCTTGATAAAGTGATCAAGCCCCAAGTTCCCCAGCTATGTAAAAGGTGCTGGTTGAAATTCCAAGGCTTTTCAATGTTTAACAAACAACTGAAGGAATATGATAGTAACTGGAAGCCAACTGCAGAGATTACTTAAATGGCAAGTCTTTAACCCCCAAATACATCAGTATCCTTGGCTTAAACTGTTCTCTCTTTCCTGATGAGAAGATAGGACTTGCATTTTTGGCAACATCATTAGGGACAGGGATGTCGTTTGTTCATTAGGGAAAATATTTCAAAACACGACACTCCAGAGGGATCGGGTGGAGAGGGAGGTGGGAGGGGGGACCGGGATGGGGAATACATGTAAATCCATGGCTAATTCATTTCAATGTATGACAAAAACCACTGCAATGATGTAAAGTAATTAGCCTCCAACTAATAAAAATAAATGAAAAAAAAAAAAAAACATGACACTCAACAGGCTGTGAGTGGAAAGGAGAGGTCTTAGTAAAAAGCTTGGAAACCATGTTTCCAACGTTTCAGAATTCTTAATAAAGTTTGGTTCCTTCCCTCAACAACACTGTGGGTGATCTTTGCAGACTCTTCCAAGCCTAAATTTGTAGAACAGTCGAGATTCACGTCTGGAAAGTGCTAAGCTGGCTCACAGGAAGCTCGAAGGTACCTTTGGCTCCGCCCCTGCACTCACTCAGGTAGTAATTCCATGTGTAATGTAACCAGAATTCTCCCTTTCCATTTCTGTTAATTTCCAGATTGGCTTGTTAAATCTATACATTCCAGAGACTTGGTCCAACATTCCAGGGAACCTTTCCATGGACAATCAGAGCAGGAGTTCTTTTCAGCAGGGTTTGTTCAAGCAGAGGGAATGTGAGAAAAAACACTCGAGAACCAATTACCTTCATCTTGCAAAGGGGAACTCAGATGGCGGCCTCACTGGCCTCATGGTTACCCCGGCCACATCTCCCCCGAGTCTGCCTTGCCCCTTCACTTCACAGTCTCAGTTAGCCCAACTTTGGGCCTAGTCCCAGTTTGCTTCCATTTGTCAAACTCCTACCATAGACAAGACACTGAACTAGCAGCCCGGCCAGAGAATCAGTGCAGTAAACTCCAGGGTGTGCTTCCCTTCGTTGTTGTTGTGACACAAGCATGTAAGTGTGTTTTAAACTTCAGAGTGCAGCTGCCAGGGGAGGTGTCTGTTTTGCTGCCAGATGGGTATATAATGTACCACACATGTGAGCAGGGCACTGGGGAATTCTCCCTGAAACTAACAACTGCATAAGAACTGAAAGCAAATAAATAAATAACCCGAGTGTTCAAAGGCCGTTTATCAGCTCAGTTTATCTCCACAGCTAAATGCCAATTTTTTTTTCTCGACTTACCTTTTGCCTTCCTCTGACCTTCACAATTCTTCCGACATTAGGGATTAATTGAAGTTGCTCTCATAGCTGTTCAGGCCCTGGCTCTTTGGGCCCTTGTTTAAAGGACCAGCCTGCTCTTTTTCTCTGATGTGCTTTGGTGGGGCAATAACTTTTCTATTCCCCAAAGGGCAGCTCCAGGCAGTGGGGAGTCAGGAGGAGAGTTCTGGTCCCCAGGCTTCTGGTCTCTCTGTTTACCACCTGTCACGTGGGGGCAGAGGCAGTAGAGGCTATCCAAGCCTCATCCATGTGTTTGTTATTGGAAGGATCTTCAATAAACACATCTTGAACTCCTAGTGAATGCATGTAGCCAGGCACCTGTCTGTGAGGTGGCTCCTGCTCTCGGGAACCTGTCAATCCCTGTTTGGAGAGAATCCAGCAGGTAAACGCAAACGGATGTTTAAGTCAGTCTGTGCTCACTTCCCTGAGACCAGTGCAGCTAGTACCAGCCAGTGGCAGGCATATAATCAGTAGTTACTGAATGAACAAATGAATGGATTCTGGCATTACAGAAGTTTAATTCTAACTCAGAGGTAAAGCAGCAACCAGGCTTACCTTGTTTCATGGCCAAGCAGCAGGCTCACCTGCATGATGTCTCTCTGTGGCAGAGAAGCAGACAGCCTTCCCGTGCATGCATGGGGCCCCTTGTGGGATGCATGGTTCATTCTGGCTGGGAGCTTTTGGGCAAAGGTCAGATCGCACCAGTATGTGCAGTGGCCCCGCTGGGTGAGAAAGGAAACAGAGAGGTAAAGAGCACACACTCTGAAGCCAGAGTGCTGAGGCTCCTGTGCTAATGTCCCCTCTTCATCTGCTCATCTATAAAGTGGAGGAAGAATAGTATCTACTTCAAAGGGTTGCTATGAGGCCTCACTGAATCAATACATGTGAAGTGTTTAGAACCAGACCTGGCACAAAGTAAGTACTAATTACTTAGCTGTTTCTCATGTTATTATTTAGAGGAGAGGTGGGGTGTCAGGACCTCTAGGCAGCTCAATTTTTAGAGGGGTGAAGGGTGGGAGGGAGGGCAGGCTGCTGCAGTTGGAAGTAGATTGTTCAGAGGCTGTGGTCAGTTTGAGTGAGTTTCTGAAGTGTGGCTCTCTAGCCCTCAGGTCCCGTCTGGTGGGCAGGTTTCTACAGCAGTGGAGGCGGGAGGTCACAGGTGAAAGCGGATAGCCAGCAGCTAGTAAGCATCTATCCTCCCAACACACACACACACACACACACACACACACACACGCACACACACACGCACACACTACTGAATGGGTGAGAGTTTAGCAAATAACATCCAGGCAGCAGGCAATCTCAAGCAGGGCGGTCCAGAGCCAGCTAGGTAGGCCAGAGCTGAGGGATATATTTGAGTGCTTAGTAGGGAAACTGAGGCAGAAGCCTAGTAGATACAGGTTGCACAGAGTTCCTGGCGGGCACACCTGAAATCAGGTCTCTGGCAGCCAGACCATAAGCCTCTGCTACTGGCATTGCTAACCAGCAGACTCCTGGCCTGGCAGGGCTTGGTCTGAGGACCATGGGAGCAGAGTCAGCAGTGACCCAGATCCCCAAAAGGAAAGAGGTGAAGAGGGGCTTGATGAGGGCCTGAAATTGAGATGGGGCCCCGGAGGATAACTTGGGTGACCAGAGTTGAGGCATTCCGGGCAGAGGGGGAGAATGGAATGAAGATGCAGGTGGGGTTGTGCATAATGAGATCCAGAAATCTAAGCACACTTGTGAGGATGGAATAGAGCGGAGGCTGTGGGTTGCAGGGAGAAGCCTGGGACGAGACTCAGGAGCCAAGGCCAGGGGAGGGGAACCTTGGAACTGAGCTGATAATGAAGAGCACTGGCCATTTTGTGAGCACTGTCGCAGTGCATCTGATGCAATTAGAGTTTCTGTATGTCTATACTGTGATAACTGGAGAAGGCAATGGCACCCCTCTCCAGTACTCTTGCCTGGAAAATCGCATGGACAGAGGAGTCTGATAGGCTGCAGTCCATGGGGTGGCAAAGAGTCGGACACGACTGAACAACTTCACTTTCACTTTTCACTTTCATGCATTGGGGAAGGAAATGGCAACCCACTCCAGTGGGTTCTCTTGGCTGGAGAATCCCAGGGATGGGGGAGCCAGGTGGGCTGCCATCTATGGGGTTGCACAGAGTCTGACACAACTGAAGTGACTTAGCAGCAGCAGCAGCATACTGTGGAAAGAGTGGCAGATTTTATTTTCCTGGGGTCCAAAAATCACTGAGGACGGTGACTGCAGCCATGAAATTAAAAGATGCTTGCTCCTTGGAAGAAAAGCTATGACAAACCTTAGCTCAGTGGCTCAGTTATGTCCAATCTTTGCGACCCCATGGTCTGCAGCACACCAGGTTTCCCTGTCCATCACCAACTCTCGGAGCTTGCTCAAACTCATGTCCATCAAGTCGGTGATGCCATCCAACCATCTCATCCTCTGTCATCCCCTTCTCCTCCTGCCTTCAATCTTTCCCAGCATCGGAGTCTTTTCCAATGAGTCAGCTCTTCACATCAGGTGGCCAAAGTATTGAAGCTGCAGCTTCAGCCTCAGTGCTTCCGATGAATATTCAGTGTTGATTTCTTTTAGGATTGACTGGTTTGTTCTCCTTACAGTCCAAGGGACTCTCACGAGTCTTCTCCAGCACTACAGTTCGAAAGCATCAATGGCAAACCTAAACAGCATATTAAAAAGCAGAGACATCACCTTGCTGACAATGATCCGTATAGTCAGAGCTCTGGTTTTTCCAGATAAGAACGTTGGACCGTAAAGAAGGCTGAGTGCTGAAGAATTGATGCTTTCGTGTAGTTCATGGGGTTGCAAAGAGTCGGACATAACTTAGTGACTGATCATAAAGTGGTGGAAGGAGCAAGAGATTGACAGAGGAGCTTTCTTAACTGAGCCCTTGTGGTGAAGAGCCTGGACAGTGCATAGGCCTGGGTGGAGGCAGCAGGAACAATGAGGGAAGGAAAGATGGGAGAAATACCATGAAGCAACATGGTATCTCTAGCTTTTGGTGGCTGTGAGATACAGAAGGAGTGGGTGTGGTGGGGAGGCCAGCTGTGGTCCAAAGTGAGTTCTGTTTCCATCTCGTAGGACTCAAGGTGAGTGTCAAGGGCCCTAGTGGACAGGCCATCAGGAAGGGGCCTTAGGGAGTGGGCCCTGGGCTGGAGAGCAGGATTCAGGAGGCCTCGGCAGAGCTGGAGCTACAGATGGGGAAGAGATGGAGCACAGAGAGGAAGAGAGGAGACCAGTGACAGAAGTGGGGAGAGCAGCCATCCTCAGGGCCAAGAGGGCGGAGGGGATGCAGGACCTCAAAGCGCGGGTTCCTGGTGTCCAGAGATGTCATCAGAGGCAAGCAGGAGAGCCCAGCTCCCCCCACACCCAGTCTCAGGCTGGACCCTCTGCCGCAATCCTTGTCCCCAACACACACACACACACACACGTTCACACTAACACATGCTTGTTCGCACACTCACACATGCTTATTCATAGATACACAAGCACACCTGCTTGTACACATACACACATGCTTGTTCATAGACACACAAGCACCCAAGCACACCTGCTTGTACACAGTCACCACACTCAACCCCATGACTCATCAGGTGCCGGGTTAGGTAGTCTCTCCTCTGGAAAACTCTGGGCAGCTCCCTGCTCCAAGCACCAGTTCCTCCTCCTCTACACCCCGCAGCCCCTTCCCGACCTCTCCAGGCACCTATCAGATGACGTGGCAATGACCTGCTTAATGGAGGATCTCCCCACCGGATGTGAGCTTTGCAGGCTGCTTCCTCCATGGGGCCCCAGCCCTGGACAGCACACAGGGCCCCTGAACTGGTGTCAGCTGGTTGAGGAGAGTTCTCGTAAGAAGGGAGCTAGGGCAAATAGACGCCTGAACAGGTACCCGAGGGTTCGGCTGTGGCCTTGCAGGCTGCAGCCCATGTGGGAAGTGGAAGGAGAGCAAGTGTGATGGAAGGAATGCCTCCCCATGACTCCAGCTGCCGGAACCGCCCCCTCCTCTCCAGATTGCCCATCACCTACCGTCCAGCTGGACCCGGGCTGTGCCCCTCACCTGACTTTCCTTCTAACTCAGTTTCTGCAGTCTTTTGAAGCTGTGACCTGAGCTCCTCCTGTAACTGCTAGGTCCTCAAAAAATGCTTGTTTAAGTGGATTGTGGTCATTTGTCAAACGCGGACTGTTGAAAGAGGAGAAACTGACTGCCGCTCAGAGCTCCTTCCAATGGAACTCAGATTGCTCGAGCCTCTGAACTCATTTGAACGCCTGAAGGAGGCTGAACCATTTACTAGAAAGAGCGCTGGAGTCAGGGTTGTAGCGCTGCTCAGCCACCGACCCCAGTCGAAACTTAGTTTCCTGAGTATCTTCTGAATCAGCCAAGCATGAGACTTGGCACCTTCACAAATAGCATTTTGTTTCATCAATCCACAGAGCAACCTTGGGATACTGACTCATACACTGATTCATCAGCTTCATCTTATTTAATAATATCAGGGAACTCAGAGGGGTGAAGTAACTAAATCAAGCTGGTAGGTTAAGGTTGCCTGATTGTGCATTTCTTAAATGTCACCGACACTGATTCTCTGCTAAGCACGTTATATGTCTGGCCATCCCACAGCCCGGGAGGCCTCTGGAAATAGAAGAGGTTTGCTTTTGTCTGAGAAGAGGCGGGAGCGAGCCTTCAGGAAAGTCTGGAGTGGGAAGGGATGTCGTGTTGAGCCCTAGGATTCCAAAAGCAAAGGACCGTGTGACTTGAACACAGAGTATTAGGGCCAAACTCAGTCTTGGGTGTCTGGAAACATCTGACATGATGTCATGAAAAGCTATGAAAGTGTCTCTCCAAAACTCCAAGGGAGGAATTAGGCTTTTGCACGTACGTATGTGTTCAATTTTCAGCTATCCTGATTTCTCTGAGAGAGCCGCTGGTTCTTCCTTGGACTTGGTCCAGGCCCCTCTGTGCTTCGTCTGCACTGGGACAAGTCCTGTATGCCCAGCTTCTTTGTCCCATTTTTTTCCTGAGCTGCTTGGGCTGTCCTCAGGGGTGTTTTTCAATCACGCATGGTCAGGAGCTAAGAAAACAAGAGCAGAGCAAACCTTGCCCCCAACCCTCGGCAACAGCAGGGGATTGCCAGGTGGTCTGTGGATTGAGCAGGAACCTGGGGTAGGGAGTGAGGACCCAGCGTCCCTTTGCTGTCATTGAGGAAGGAGAGGACGCCCAGGCCACCCCTCTCAGAGTTGACAGTAGAAAAGGTCCAGAAAACAAAAAGTGGATCTGCCTTTGGGGAGGTCACAGTGTCCTCTCGGGAGAAGATAGGTTGTATGGAAGAGCAATTACATAAATATTAGAGTCCTTCTGGGCTTCCCCAGTATCTCGGCAGTAAAGAATCTGCCTGCAGTGCAGAAGATGCTGATTCAATCCCTGGGTCAGGAAGAGTCCCTGGAGAAGGGAATGGCAACCCACTCCACTATTCTTGCCTGGGAAATCCCATGGACAGAGGAGCCTAGTGGGCAACAGTCCATGGGGTCGCAAAAGAGTTGGAGACAACTTGGCAACTAAACAGCGAGTCATTCCCTCTCTCATCAGGGTGTCAGCAAACCCTAGGTGAGCAGAGACAGGTATGGGTTGTAGAAGCCCCAGATGGCTCGGTACTGGGTGTCCCGCCCTGGAGGGGCTCACCATGTAGGGGGAGAGACAGGCATGCTCAGGAGTCCTGGCATGGGTGATGGGTGTGGAGATAGGGTGTGTGCCCAGCGGTCTTGGGTGTCAGGAAGGAGTCCCAGAGGAGGAGGAGTTTGACTTAAGGACAAGAAGGGGAAAATGTCTTAAATACAAACAATGGCCAGTGGCAGGACCAAGACCTGGAGCTGCCTGACGTACTCTGGTGTGGGGAGGGCGTGGGTGTGACTGCCCTCTGCATCCCACCTGAGGGCCGACTCAGGTCTCAGTGGAGCCCAGCTCTCAGGACAGGCAGCAGAGGCTATAAGGAGGGTGAGGTGTGTGGAGGTGGGAGTAACCTGGGAGGCTTCCTGGAGGAGGAGGCATACCTGAGGCTTCAGGGGAGGAGAGGGTTGGATAAGTAGGAAGGAAAGCAAGAGGACACCTAATAGGAGCATAGAACCAGGACCAGATGGGAACATGACGTGGAGGGGCCTCAGATGGGGGGGAGGTCTCATGGTGTCTGTGACACAATGTCTGGCACTTTCAGAAGGGGCTGGAGCTCACTACTCCGGGGAGTGAGTACAGGGGAGGAATCCCAGGGTCAAGAGAAGCTCCTGCTATGCTGAGTGCTTGGGTCAGGGTGACCACCCCACGCCGCAGTCTGACCACCTGGGAAACAAGGATGCTGGCATCCTGCGATTACCTTGCCTCATGACCTTGAGCAGGACACATCACTTCTGGGATTCAGACTGGGGAGGTTTGTCGCCTGGGGAGGATGGGGCACCGTGGCTCTGTCACCTCGCTGAGCACCTGGGAGGACAGTGCACACGGTGCTGGTGAGACGATGCCAGAGCAAACCTTCCACCAGGGACCCGCAGCCTGTGATGTGCTTCCCGCCCTGTCCATCACTGGTCCACTCGGGCTTGAGGACCACACAGACCGCCAGCCCCGCCATACATCTGGAGGGACTTCCTCAGGCCGCTGCCTGGAGCCTGCCCCTGCAGACTGGTCCACATGCCTGGCAGCGGGAGCGCAGGCGGGCCGCCTGGCACCGGAGATGTTCGTCCTGGGAGGACGGCGGCCAGCCTGCTCTGGGCCCAGGGTCCTGGCTCCGGCGCTCTCAGCTCACCGAGGTTTATTTATTTATCATTTGTTTGGGGCGAAATGGGAGAGAATCAAATCCAGCGGGCTGTTTTAGCTGCAGTTGGTAGAAAGAAAGGCATGTCTGTTTCTCCCGAAAGAATCCCTCGCATTGTGGCCCTGGCCCCTTAGTTGGGTTTCAGCAGACAATGCCCTCCTTTCTCCCTGTGCCCGACAGCTCGCCCCCGCCTGCCCGCCCGCCTGTCTGCCCTTGGTCCAGTGGGCCTGCCGCTGCCCGCTTGACTTGGCTGCTGGGAAGGAAGGGAAGGAGACGCCTGGGGCCCTAGCTGATCAGCCCAGTCCAGCCTAGCAGGCCCTCAGAGGCCACCATGCCCCTGTGATCCTCCAGTCTCTCTGCCTGGAGCCCTAGTCCATTGGTGTGTGTTGAGGGCATGCTCTGCACCAGGCACTGTACCCACAGAAGGGAAGCCCTTCTCCCTGTTGGATTGAGGTCCGAGGCTCAGGTCTCAGGTGAGCCCTGGTGGCCCCACACCTCTGCCAATTCACAGATGGGAAAGTGGAGGCTCTAAGAGGGTAGCCAACCTGCCAAGTACACACATTGAGGTCTTACTGACTGAGTGCTCGGGGGGGAGGGTGCCTTTCTGCTGCTCCGGGTGGGTCCGTAGAGGCTGAGGGTGACCAAGGCAGCCTCTGCTGGTGCCTTCAGGCCCCTGCCTGCTTGTCTGCAATCTTCTCCTCTTACTCCGCTTGTAACCTGGTGAAGCCTCCCATCACACACAAGAACAAAACCAGAGTCCAGCCCTCCCCCTGTGTAATCGGCTCCTGTCTGCCTCCCCAGCTTCACCAAATGCCGCTCCCCGTCTCCCCCTCTCTGGTCTCACTCTGGGTTTGTTGTGTCTTCAGCCCCCCAGACTCATTTCTGCCTCAGGGCCTTTGCACTCGCAGCTCGTCTGCCTGCAGCTCTCTCCTCTGGTGGCTGGTGGTCCTTGACACGTAAGGGGGCCTCTGGGTTTCTGCGGTCTCCCCTCACCCACGCTCTTTAAAGCCTTAACTTACTCTACTGTGTATCATTTGTCCCTTGCTGAAGTCAAATGTTGATGTGCTTGTTGGAGCTTTGTCTCCCCCACCAGGATGTAAGCTCCATGCCTGGTGTGTTCCTGGAACTTAGTAAATATATGTATTTTTTTGAATGAATGAGTGAAATCCAAAACGTTGTGTCTTGATTTTCAGGGACTTCTCAGAATAGTTTATTGTTCCCTCTAGCATGTTTCTGGGTCCTTGGGAACACAGATCTGAAGAACTGTGGTCTAGGAAGGTATAGAGAGATTGCTGGGGAGAAGCAGCAGAGGTGGGCAGAGCATTTAGGCAGCCAGGCTTCATAGTCAAATAGACTGTGGCACTGTAGGCTCTCTGCTTCAGTCTCCTCATCTGTAAAATGGGACTTCTGATGGTCCTGCCCTCAAGAACTGTCTTGAGAAGTAAATGGGTCAATAGATAAAAAACACTTAGAACAATGCTGGTGCTGTAGCAAGCATTATGTTAGTATTATAAACTATTACTCTTGTTATTATTTATTAGCTATTTTTACTATTACTTTTAAAATACATTTAGTATTTTTTTATTTTAATTTCTTTTTTTGGCCACACGGTGTGTAGGATTTTATTTCCCCAACCAGGGGTTGAACCCGCACCCACAGCATTAACCACTGGATCACCAGAGATGTCCCTACTATTACTATTCTTAGTAGTAATACAGTTATTATTTGCTTCTGCTCTGACATTTACAACCTTTGTATCCTTATATTAGTCACCTAACCTCTATAAACCTCAATTTTCTTACTTACAAAATAAAGTTAATGATGGAATACTAGCCTCATAGATTTGTCATGAGGATATAATGGAAAAATGCACATCAAATGCTTAGTAAAGTCATGGGAGTTGGAGTCTTAATGGCCAGAAGAAGGGAGACTCAAGGGGTGAATGAGAGGGTGAGCAGGCTTGGCCAGAGGTGGGGTGGGGCCAACAAGAGGGGGTGATTCAGGGGCAGAGAATCAGGGAGGAAGGGGAGCATCATGAAATTTCAGGAAAGGAATACAGAGAGTAAGGTGCCAGAAAAGGAGGAAGGGAGAGAGGCTCTTATTCTCTCTCTTTGGAGGGCTTTTGGAACCTTATAGAGGGATAGGAATTTTACATTCCTCTTCCCAACAAACTAAGTGCTAAGAAGTTGGGGTGAGGTCTTTGAGTTGGGCTTCCTCTCTGTTTCCCTCCTGGAAATCCAAGTATGATTCCATTTGTTTTCAAATCCAGGGAGTAGAGAGAGGCGGGGAAGTCTCCACACTTGGGGTTCAAATCTGAAGGCTGTCCTCTATGCCTTTGGTCCAGGACATCAAGAAGTGAAAAGGTGATGACCTGAAAGAAGTGAATTCATGCCTGATGCTCCAGGGACTGCAAGTTGGCTGGGGTGACAGATTTGAAAGCTTAATATTGAACTCAACCCCTTTTACTTTTTATGACTCCATTTGCTTATAGGCCTTCAGCCAGTCTCTGTTCCCCCCGAAGGACAGCTTGCCATGGACAGGGAAAGCTTCTAGGATAACCTTTGCCCCAGGTGTCTGAGGGTTTCCCAGGTGGCACTGATGGTATAGAACCCATCTGCCAATGCAGGTTCAAGACACGGGTTCAATCCCTGGGTTAGGAAGATGGAGGAGGGCAAAGGAACCCACTCCGGTATTCTTGCCTGGAATATCCCGTGGACAGAGGAACCTGGTGGGCTATAGTCCATAGGTTAACAAGAGGCAGACAGGACTGAGCGACTTGGTGCCTGCGTCTTTGTCCCCACAATCTCAGAGCCCCCTCCCGACATTCATCATCTTTGACCGTAGAGCCTGTTTCATTAGGATTTCAGAGCTTTTGACCTCAAGATTGCAAAGCCCATGGCCCTCAAATTCCATAACTTTTGGCACTTTAGTTTTCAGAGCCCATATCACCAAAGTCGTGGAGCCTTTCAGGTGCCTCCTTGACTTCACATCCCAATTGTCTGATCTGCCCGGCCCCTGTCATCCTGCCCCTGGCAGAATCCTGGACCAGGAATCAGGTCTGGTCGCGGGGCTTGTGGTCCTCGGGGCTTCACCACCAACAAGATGTTCACCTGGATGAGGCTCGGTTTCCTCACCTTTAAAATCTGAGGAACAAACAGCCTCAGAGGACGCTGGCGAGGGCTTGGAAGATATCGTGTTGGAATGGAAAGTGCTTCGCAGATGTGAGCTATTCTGGTTTCAGTGCCTGTCAGCCCTGCTCAGCATCAGCATCGTGACACTGGAAAATCCAGCTACGTGCCCTGCTTGTCTTGGCTTCCATTTACTCCGTGGGCTGTGTCTACCCTTGCTGTTTATTCAGATTTTTAACTCAATCCACTCCCCAGTTCCTTCAGCCCTTTCGCCTGGTTTCACTGTTTTCCTGTTTTCCAATGCATTTTTCATGAGAGCCCAAATCAGGATCATCCCTCCCTGTTTCTCCCCCTCCATTCATGCCTCTACCCTAGTACTTGCCACAGTGGCTCTGTACACCTGCATGTTAACTGTGTTAATATGCTGGTACCTCCTGTCTCCCGTCACTCATGAGTCTTTGGTGCCAAATAGCATTGACTGACCTCCGGACAGGGTGCTGGCCTTTCTGAATCTTAATTCCTCACTGTGAACATGGGGAAAGGAACACATACTTCATAGAGTTGCTGTGATTAGCAATGAGCAGAATACTAGGCTTAAAGCATTTAAAGTAGCTGGTGCTTAGTTCGGTTAGTTCAGTTGCTCAGTCATGTCTGACTCTTTTTGACCCCATGGACTGCAGCACGCCAGGCTTCCCTGTTCATCACCAACTCCCAAGCCTACTCAAACTCATGTCCATCATGTCAGTGATGCCATCCAACCATCTCATCCTCTGCCATCCCCTTCCCCTCCCACCGTCAGTCTTTCCCAGCATCAGGGTCTTTTCCATTGAGTCAGTTCTTCACATCAGGTGGCCAAAGTATTGGAGTTTCAACTTCAGCATCAGTCCTTCCAGTGAATATTCAGGACTGATTTCCTTTAGGATGGACTGGTTGGATCTCCTTGCTGTCCAAGGGACTCTCAAGAGTCTTCTCCAACACCACAGTTCAAAAGCATCAATTATTCGGTGCTCAGCTTTCTTTATAGTCCAACTCTCATATCCATACATGACTACTGGAAAAACCGTAGCTTTGACTAGTAGATGCTCATAAATATTAGGAGAGATGGTAAATTAAGGTGAGAAGAACATAAACTTTGAATGTGGGTTCAAGCCACAGCTGTACCCCTTGAGTGCTGTGTGATTTCAGGCAGGCTACTTAACTCTCCCAAGGTTCAACATTTTCATCCTTAAAATCCTGCAAACTGGCATAATGGGATTACAGCAATTTTCTCATGCTAATATTAGTAAAATGCACAGAAAAGAGCAGGCACACAGTAAATGGTATCTTTTATTATTGCTTCCATTTACCTACTTAGGGAAGAAACCTAGTCTTTATTTTTTTTCTTCACCCCTTTGGCCGCTGTGTATAGCACAGTATGGTCCCTGAAGTGAATAAAATTAGCAAAACTGATAAATCAGATGGAAAAGATGACAAAGAGAAATGAAAGGAAAAAGATAAAGCTTTGAGAGGAGGAAGGACTCCTCTTCCTAACTCACTTCCTAACCTTATGAGACCAGCATTATGCTGATAACCAACACCAGAGAAAGACATTAAAAGAAAACTATAGAGCAATCCTCCTTGTGTCGTTAATGTGGATGGATGCAAAAATTCCTAACATCTCAATAGATTCAGAAAAAGCCATTGTCAAAATTCAACACTGTTCATGAAAAAAACTTTAAGTAAACTAGGATTAGAAAGGAACTTTCTTGATCTGATAAAGGACATCTGCAAAACTCCTACAACTAACATTAAACATAATGGTGAAAACTGAATACTTTTACCTACTGCTCCTGCTGCTGCTAAGTCACTTCAGTCGTGTCCAACTCTATGCGACCCCATGGACTGCAGCCCACCAGGCTCCTCCGTCCATGGGATTTTTCCAGACAAGAGTACTGGAGTGGGTTGCCATTGCCTTCTCCAACTTTTCCCTAATAACTGGTCAAATCATGTATCTGAAAAAGGACTTGTATCCAGAATATAAAAGAACTTTTAAAACTCAATAATAAGAAAATAAAAACAGTTAGTAATGAGCAAAATATTTGAATACTTAAGATACATGGGTGGCAAATAAGCACATGAAGAAAATGCTTAATGGCTGTAGTTATTAGGAAAATGCTCATTAAAACTACAATGAGATACTAGTACATGCTGATTAGAATGGCTAAAATGAAAACTGACAATACCACATGTTGTCAAGTTTGTGGAGCAACTATAACCCTCATACATTGCTGCTGGGAATGCAGAATGGTACTCTGAAAAACAGTTTTTCAGTTTCTTATACAGTTAAATTTCGAGGGGGTTTCCCTGGTAGCTCAGTCCGTAAAGAATCTGCCTGCAATTCAGGAGACCCAGGTTTGATCTCTGGGTTAGAAAGATCCCCTGGAGAAGGAAATGGCAACCCACTCCAGTATTCTTGCCTGGAGAATCCCATTGACAGAGGAGCCTGGCAGGCTACAGTCCATGGGGTCACAAGAGTTGGACATGATTTAGCGACTAAACCACCATACAGTTAAATGCTCGCCACACCTGAAAAATCCCACTGCCAAGTGTTTACCCAAATGAAATAAAAAATCTCTGTTCACACAGAAACTGTACACAAATGTTTATAGTTGCTTTATCTAGAGTAACCCCAAGGTGGAAACAGTCCAGATCTCCCTAAACTGAGGACCTGATACTTGCACTGTGGTATGTCCATAAATGGAATACTGCTCTGTAATGAAAGGAGAGAACTCCTGATGCAGGTGGCACAGGTGAGCTCGGATGTGTTAGACTGAGTGAGAGAAGTCAGACTCAGAAGGCTGCAGACTGTGGGGTGCATTTCTGTGACATTCTGGGAAGGGAGAAACCAGGGGAACAGAAAACAGCAGCAGCTATCAGGTTGGGGGTGGGCTGGGCTTACTACATGTGACGCACAATTCTTTGGAGTGTTGGAACTTCTTTGTATCTCAATTTAGGGGCTGATGGGACTGTATGTGTTTGTTAAAACATATACACTGTACCGTTATTTTACTGTATGCAAACTGTCTTAAAATGAAAAAAATTAAAGCCCCAAGAGCCGATTAGTAAAGCTTTAAGATCTCCAGAGTAGATGAATGGCACGCAAATATGTGCTGGCCCTGGGAAATCCTGCCTTTCCCAGGTTTTCCTCTGACCTCTCCTTCTCTCAGACTGCATCCCTGTCCAATCCAGGGTTTGCTGTGGAGTTGCATCACCTCCCTGGAACAGGATGGCAACCTCCTGGGTGTCCTCCCACCTTCCGCTGCTGCACGTGCTGCCCCAGGATCTAAGGTGGAAATACATACACAACCCCTCCTTTCAAGGGCGCCCCTTGGCCTTGCTGTGAGGTCTGAATCCATCCCATAGCCCAGAGGGCCCTCATGACTGACTCCCCCAACCCCTCACTCTCCCGGCCCTTCCTAAGCTCCAGGGACACTGAACTACTTTGTATTTGCTGTCCAAGTTGGACCTGGTTCCACCTTGGTGCCTTTGGGGGGTGGTCTGTTCTCTATTCCAGGAATTCCAGCCCCCTTTTTTCTATCTTCTCAACCTCCGAGGTTCCCCTGAGACACTTCATCCAGAGGAGCCCTCCTGAGACAGAGCTGCATGCTTCCTCCTCAGTGTACCCCAGTCAGTGCATTTATCACATCTCTGACTGTGGAGGGTCCCTGCTTGCCAGTGAGCACAGAGCCCTGAAGGCCTCCAGAGGCAGCAGTGCCTTGGGGATCTGTCTGCCTTGCAGAACCAAGTCCATACTCTTCCCAGGAGGCCAGCCAACAGAGCACAGTGTTTGTGCTCCAGCAGAACATCTGCCTCTGTCCTGGCTGCTGTTTCCTAGAGGATCTCTCCCTGGTTATTCCTTTTTCTCCTGTTAGCCTTTCCTTCTTTCTCCACTGGCTCTTAATTCATGCATTTATTCATTCATTCCTCCAGTCCACGGTATCCCCCCCCCCACCCCCGCATCCACAGCTCAGTGCCCGGGCTGCTGTCTTTATGCTGCACCTAGCTGCGTCTTCCTCATTTGCCTTTACCATGCCCCCTCCCCCAACCCTGCATAGCCATTCCATGTCCCATGACCCTCCATTCCCAATACATGCAATGCCTGTATTGCAATGTCTTGCACTGGGTCTTGCAATGTCACCTCTTATTCCTTAGGTAGCTCCTTCCATGTGGGACTTCTGCAAGTCTCAGGTTGATGGCAGCTGGCTCTGGTGACAGCTCATGATAGTGCATAGCATATGTTAGGGTGCAGAAATTACTAGTTGAGTGTCTGAGTGACTTTCACACGACTTGTCAAGATTGATTAGAAGCAGTAATGTGTGTAAAGCTATAAGCATGCGGCCCGGCAGGCAGTAGGTGCATGGTAAAAGTGCATGGTTGATTTCCAGTAAATTCCTTGTGATGGCATATCTCACAAATTGGAGCTGATGTTTCCTTCTGTTGTATTCTGTGGCATTTTTGTTTTCCCCTTGATGCATCATACATATAGTTGGAGAAGAGAGAGATGGTGCAAACTGCATTCTGTTGTCTTTCCTGAGACACAGGACACAGATGTACTGGCCTCGTTGCCTGGCAACATGTGGGCCTGGAGTCAGGAGACCTTGGTCTCCTAGCCAGCTGGGGACTCTGCCGATAGCTTGATGTCTCCTTAGCCAGCTGGGGACTCTGCCGATAGCTTGATGTGTGATCCTGTCCTTCTCTGGGCCTCAGTTTCACCATCTGGAGTAGAAACTCAGACTCTGGTTTCCACAGCCCTTATAGAGCTATGCTTTTGCAATAAGGTCCAGAGCCAATAGAGATGAACTTGGGTTTGCTTTTTGTTTTGAGATTATCTTTGCTTTTTCTACTTCCCACATCCTTTCTCTAGGAGCTCTGAGGGTTCATCAGATTGACTTATAATAACAGAGAGCAGATGTTCAACAAATCCCTTAGAAGTTGATATTAACTACATTTTACAATGTACCTGTGGAGAAACTTAGGTATGTTTCACCCACTTTTGAAATTTCCTGCCAAAAGTGGGGGAAGAAAATGAACATGTATTATTTGCTGGCTGTATGCCAGTGTCCCAGTGGAGACCTTGTGTGCCTGTCCACATTGAACCTCTAGAACCCTATTCTGGGGTGACCAGTGTTATCATCATATTTTTGACTTGGAAAGCAAGACCAAGAAAGAGGAAGAAGCTTTTCCAAAAGTTGGAACAGCCAAGTGATTGGGTGTTTGAGCCCTCTGCCCCTGGCTCCAACACTTCTGCTCTTCTTTTGAGGTTTTCAAAATAAAGCAAAAACCCAATAAAAAGTCTAAAATACTTAGAAACAACAAGTCACTGATTACTTGGGCATTGAAAGTAAGAAGCATGAACTCTCAAATAGCCTGTCTAGTTTAAATCTCCCCTGTATCCCCTACTAGCCTTCCTGTCTTGGGAAAGTTCCTCAGCCTCCTCGGTTTCCATCTCTTCATCTGTAAAATGGGTATAACAGTAGTCACTACCTCCTAGGCTGTTGTAAGTATTAAATAAGTTAATTTGCATAGAGATCTTATGGGAGTGCCTCCCTGGCACCCTGGTTAAGTATGCAGTAAGCACTGGGAATTATTATCGTTGTTATTGTTGTCGTCAGAGTTATTTCAATCCAAGCCTGGGATCTGGCGGCTTTCTGTTGGCTTCTCTGCCCTGGAGGGCGCTAGGTGGGTGGCAGGGGATGTCCTTCTGGAGACTGTCATCGTAGCTGCTAGGCTGCAGTCCAGCCCATGTGACTCATGAAGAGGAGCAACGAGGCGCCTGAGTCCTGCTTGGCCTGAGAGCTTTTCCTGGAGAATGCTTGACGGTTGCTGGAGCGGGACCCTGAAAATGTATAAACACCTCAGCTGTGGAGACACTGCCTCCCCTGCTCTGGCCCCTTCACCCCAATCCATCCCCTCCCAGCCCTGGTCCTGCTCTGGCTTAAGTGCTTAAGTGCTCCGTGCGGCTGAGCCCAGGAAGTGCCCTGCTTATTCTCCAGGAGCGGAAGGGCTTTGCTCAGCCGGAGGTGGAGAGGGTGACGTGTGAACGGCAGAGCACGAGATCTTGGCGTCCCCAGTGAACCGGGAAGTCTGAGGACAAAAGGGGCCAGAAGAAATCATTTCAGACCAGTTCTCCAGCACTATACTTTTTCCAATCCTTTGGTCACCTGATGGGAAGAGTCAACTCATTGCAAAAGACCTTGATATTGGGAAAGATTGAGGGCAGGAGGAGAAGGGGGCACAGATTCAATGGACATGAGTTTGAGCAGACTCCAGGAAATAGTGAAGGACAGGGGAGCCTGGCATGCTACAGTCCTTGGGGTCCCAGGGAGTCGGGCATGACTTAGGAACTACACAACACCAACAACAGCTCCAGCACAGGTGGGACTGGTTGCAGGACTCCCTCCCCTGATCATGTTCCTTCATTCTTTGGACAAACATTTCCTGAACTCCTGTTTTGCACTGGGCCAAACAAAGTTAATACGTAATACGACTTGGACAATTGTATACCATTGACTAACGCTAAACACATAACATTCCAGGTGCTGTTCTAAAAGCTTCCTAATTGTTATTTCATTTAATCCTCACATTAAAACCCAGTGGGTAAATTCTAGGATTATCTCTATTTTGCAGATGAGGAAACAGAGGTGAAATAACTCACTCAGGGTCACATAGATGTTGCGTGGCAGAGAAGGGACTTAAATCCAAGTAGCTGGGCTTCAGAGCGGCTGTGCCATCAGCCTCACAGGAGATGAAGGCAGATCAGTGCATCGTCCCCGTCTCAGGCCTTCTTTCAGCTTCCCAATAGCCCTGAGAGATAGCCAAGGCTCATTGGCCTAGTTTATAAATGAGGGGGACCAGAGTTGTGAAATGACATACACGGCCAGGTTCACACATCTAGTTCATAGTCAGATTAAACTGGAACTCAGATTTCCTGGCTCTTAAGGTGATTTACTTTTTTCCTGCTCTGGGTGTTTGTGTGTGATCACAGGGGCCTGTGGGTGTGCACATGCACGTTTGTGTGTGCTCAGAGGCACACATGTTTCTCTGTGCGCGTGTCTGTGCTTGCATATGGATGCATGGGTGTATGTGCATGCAGGTGTGTGTGTGTGTGTTGGGAGGGGGTGGTTGGCTGATGGTAACCCTGAGTGTGGGTGGGGTCTCACCTGAAGACCTCAGCATGCATCCTGGCTCGACCACCAGGGTCCTGGGACTGTACCAGTTTCCTTCCCCTCTCCCCAGCCTCAGTTAGGGTGAGTGATGGGCAAGGAGGGTCTCAGAGGTTCTGCCCTTCTGTGGCACTCTCCGCTGCTGACAGGCCATAGTGAACAAGGACGGGATGGGCGCAGGGAGGCTGCACCGAGGAGGTGCCCCAAGAACAAGATGTTGGGACCAAGACAGTCGGCCAGAGTAGGGAAGTGTGGGCGGGGAGTGTCATTCATACGCCCAACTGCTCTCCTGGGCTGGAGTCCAGGAATAGCTGTGGTGAGAACTACATTTTTAAAGTGGGTCTTAATGTTTTTCACTGCTGGAAAATATGCCATTATGGGCATTTTTCTCCTCCAAATTCCTGGATCGCCATGCCCCCCGAAGCTCCCCTCCCACACTGCTCACTTTATTTCTCTCTGACGAAGCCTGTCTATTTTTATTCCTGCGTGCCACCTCCGTCCCTTGACTGCACACGGACAAGCCGGCTCAGGTCTTGCTGCTGTCTGTCTGTGCGGGGGACATGTGAGCGGGGCGATGTGACTCGGCTCACGGCTGGGCAGTGGCCCCGGGCGCCAGCCTGTGGCAGATGGGGACAGGGTGCACAAGTGGCCCCAGGAGGCTTCCGGGCTGGCACTGCTGCTCTCCAGTTCTCTAGAGGAAACATGTAGTGATGGTCAGCAGTGACACACGGGTGGCATGTGGCCTGGGCTTCAGAGAGACGCCATCAACTTCAGCTCACTTCTTCCTTTCCAAGTGTACAGATCTGGACAGGCTGTACAGATCTGCCTCTCTGTGCCTCCTTTCTTATGAATGAGAAATGAGCTGATAACAGTAATGAAAATAATACTGAGAAGAGTAATGAGATACTGATGAGATAATAGTATCTGTGCACACTAACCCTAAGCATAGCCCAGCAGCCTGCTCATTGTTTTTGAGATGCCCACAGCCTGATGGTGCAGCAGGGAACCCCCTGCTACATGTGTGGAAGTGGAATCCTGCCGCACAGAATCCTGTAGGGAGCCAGGGGCTGGCAAGCACCACTCATTCCTTCTGGGAGCCAGGGGAGCTTTTCCAGGGCTGCTCTTTGAAGAGTCAGAGTTGATGGAACAGAGAAGAGACCTAAGGACCTTGTAAACAGAGGCGCAGAGAGCATGAGCCCAGTCACCTGGGGGAGTTCTTGGGGTGGTGGGGAAGCCTGATGTTGCTGGGATGAAGGGAGTGTCAGGGCTGGTGTGGGAGAACAGACTGGAAAACCAGGACCAGGTTGTGATGGGCCTTCAGTGACAGAGTTTTTCCTGGGGCATTGAAACCCTGCAAGATTTTAACCTGTGCTTGGATCTTGGATGGACCACTCTGGGTGCAGTATAGAAGGATGGAGCAGAAAGGAGAGGCTCGAGGCAGGGAGGAGGCTGGGGAATAGTCCAGAAAAGGGGTTCCAGATGCCTGAGCTAGGCAGGCCTTGATAGATAAGCTCCTCTGAAGAGAGGTTTGGATGAATGACTTGGAAAGGAGGAGATAGACTGTGTGTGACCTTGAATAAGTCACTCATCCTCTGGGGGCTTAGATTTTTCCATCTGAAGCAAAGACACTGAAATATTCTCGTGATTAATATCAGAGTTAGACTCCCAACCTGGTTTCTTACAAGGTGAGTTACCTAACCTCTCAGAGCCACTGTGACTTTTATCCACAAAAGAGGTTAACAGTAGAACCTGTCTCAATGCGCTGTTGAGCAAATTAAAAGAGAGAATCCAGACAAAACACAGCTTAGCCCCTGGCAGATAGCAAACCTACTTAACTGGCCGCTCTCATTAGTGTTGCTTATGGCTAATTTATTTATCACTATTATTATCATTAAGAATCTTCTCCTTCCATTCCATGATAATCAAGTGTTTAAATAGAACTTCCCTAAGTTAAATCACAATATCCCTCCTCATCCACTGTGCTCTAAGCTGCTCCTGGAGTGTCTGCTCCTCATTGTCATGTTGGCTTTTGTTGGACTTGAAAAAACTTTTAAAAAGTCTCTGCCTGCTCTTTCTGTCCCATCTTCCCAATTATTTCAAAATAGAGATGATTAACAGTTATTAGAGAATCTTGGAGGGGCACTAGGAATTCAAGGTGCTCACTGTTTGATCTCCTGGGTCTTAGTCCTGGTTCTCTTCCTCAATGCTGGAACCCTGGACAGTGAGGTTGGGAAGTTCTTCCTGCCTCCCAAGCTTTCTCTGAGTGGTTTCCCCCAACACCCTGTGTCTGTCTGCCTCTTTCCCTGTCTCTATCACATGTGCACACACACAGAGGCACAAAGGCGCACACTCTTTTCTCTGTGTGTGCAATTCTGACTCCATCCATGTCAGCCTCTTACCCTATTTTTTCCAAGTAGCCTTCTCAGATCTCTGCTCCCAGAAGGAGTGACTCTCACCCGGGGCGCTCTCACAGAGCTCTGGTTGTCTATTACAGGGACTGCTATGTAGCGTAGCTTCTCCGCAGCTGTGCGCATCATCTCCACCCAGAGAGGCCCAAGCGCTGTGTGCTTCATGCTTGACTTGGAGTTGAATCCGGCCCAACTCCATTGTCTTACAGATAAGGACCCAGGGTTCCACTGAAAGGAAGGTGGGAGACCCTGCCATTCCCTTTCCCCGTCCCAGAGAGCAGTGGTGCCGGAGAGAAGACAGACTGAACCGCGTGTCTTCATGCATACCACCCCCTGCCCCCCACCCACCTGCTGTTCCTGTTTACCCAGGATTCAGGACAGAAGAGACCATCGTTTTCAGATGAACAACGGGAAGGGGGAAAAGTTTGCAGAAAACCGTATTCCAAGGAGGGGTAGAGCTGTGACTGGGGTAGCCCAGAGGTTTTGTGACTGTGATTCTGACTTCTTCCTCTTGCCCCTACTTCCTCCCTCACTTGCCCTGCCCCCTCCACACCTGTAGCCAGAACCCCATCACATCTGTAACACCCCAAGGAGAGAAGGATTCTGGGAGTGGACTTTTCATCCCTTTCTGTGGGCTTCTGGCCTCTTCCAGGCCTGAGTTCCCTTTGGCCTCCCCTAATTTCCCTCCAGCCTTGCTCTGCATGCCCGCACCCGAGGTTTGGTGGCTATGGTATGTAATTTAGGCCCCATTTGCGGCTGGCAAAATATATAATGAGCAGTAGAAGCGGAGAATGATGATATTGTTGGAGACCGCTGTGGGATTGGGGTAGGAGCCGGGGTTTTTTCCTGTTTCCTCTTGGAACAAGGAAGTCACGACAGATGTGTGTGCCCCCCGCCCGCCAAGTCCTTTCCTGAGTCTGGGACATGTGCTTCCTCTCCCTGGCATCTGGGTTTGGGATGTTGCCCTCTGCCATCAACTGGAGATGGTGAGAGCTTGGCTGAAGGACAGCTGGCACCAGCAGGGCAGCAGGCAGAGATGGACCTTGAGAGAAGGTGCCTTTGCACAAGCACTGGCCCAGTCTTCATGACCCCTACTCCCTAGTCAGAGACCTCTGGGCTTCCACTTGTTACAGGAAGTTTGGTTTTTTTTTAATTCCTGTTCTTGTTAGAAAAATAAAAGTGTTGAGACCTGTGTCTAACCCTCTGAGTCACCCTGAGCAAATTCTGGGCCTCAGCTTCTTCATCTGTAAGGAAAATGATGCTGATAGTAAAGATGGTGGTGATAATGATGAAGATGATGATCCTTGTTTATTGATCAACATTCCAGTGTGGTGAGTACCATTAATACCCCCTTTCTCCAGATGAGAAAACTGAGGCTTTGGATGATTAACTTGGCAAGATCACGCAGCTCCTGCATGAGAAAAGCAGAATATCTTTGACAACAAGGATAGTGCAATGGATTTTTTAAACTTCCTTCCAAGTCTAAAAATGCAATGGCAATCTAATTTTTAAAATTTCTGATCCTTTTGCATGTTTTCTCTTCTGTATATATGTTGTCCCTCTGTAACTGGAGACACCCTTTTGTGCAAGTTCCACCCATTCTTTAAGACTCAGCTCTTCCATGAGCCTCCCCTGACTTCTCCAGGCCTGGAAGAGATCCTCATCAGCTTCTGGTCCTCACATTGTCTGTCTGTCTGTCCTTTATCCTCACACCTGCCAGCTCCTCTCTTCTCCTTTCCACTCCAGTGCACATAAGCTTGTAGCTGGGAGGGAGGCAGGATTTTACCCATCTCTCTCTCCTTCTGCCCCAGTTTGGGCTGGTGTTAGGGTGGACTATCATTTGACCCACATTCTTTGTGCATCTATAAATAATGAAGCATCCAGTTAACAATCCCAGCCCCAGGTAAGCCAGTCTTCTCTCTGTGCTGCTTGATCTACAAGAGCATTGCACCCTCTGTGCTCAGCCAAGTCTGTTGCTGAGAATGACTCTTCTCTGACCTCCTCTGAGAGAGAGGGAGAGACCTTGTAAATCTCAAGTCCCTGCTGAATGCTTTGCCATATGCTCTCCTGTTTCTGTTCCCAACAGCCCTGCAAGGCAGCAGCTCTTAGCCCCATTTTTGCATTTGAACCTCGAAGAAGGGAAATGCTTTGTCCAAGGTTGCATAACTAACAAGTGGCGCAAGTGGAATTTGAGCACGAGTCTGCCTACCTTTAACATCGGTGTCTTTCCTTCTGTGGCTTTATGTCCCAAATCAAAAATTACAAGATGTGGTGGGCCCTTTGGGATGCCTCTTCTGGACATGAGAAAGTGTTTAAAAAGTACAGTTTAGATCCCTAGATATTGGGATTTCTAGGCCATTACAGTGACATAAGTAGCTCATGGGATATGACATTTGAAATGAGGACTAACCCAGAACACTCAGGTCCTTCAGTCCCCATTGAGATGGAGCGTTTGTCCCTGCAGTCATGTCCTGCATCCTCATTAAGCATTGATTCCCTGCTTTTGGAGTCTACTTAAATGTCCTGCCAGAAATAGATGCCTACCCTAGTTTTATTACCTACTTTGTACAGCAGGACTCTAGTCACGTGAAGTTCACTCATCGATCATTTCCAGAACCCCACCTTGTGTGGGATCGGACCTGTCCCCCACCCCCAGAAACTCTGTTCCAGCAAAGGGAGATGAAACAGCTCATTGCAATGTAGTGATGACAAGTATGGAAGCACACACTGTGAGTTTAAAGTTTTGAGTTGGAATCCTCCAACTTCATGTCCAACTCCATTAATTGACAGCTGTTTGAACCTTCTGCAAGTCACTTAACCTCTCTGAGCTTTTGTTTCCTTATCTATAAAGTGCTGGTAAAGCAAATGCCTCCCACAGGAATGGGGTGAGGATTAGACGAGATAAGGTACATACTGCACTCAACACAGCCTTGGGCAAAGAGAAGAGCATCAATAAATAGCAGGTGTGATGGTGACTCTGTGTGTGCTGTGCTTAGCGGCAGGGGGAAGGGGTGTCCGAGGAGGCCTCTTACAGGAGGTGAAACCAAAGCTGCCTCCTGAAGAGTCAGTGGGGATTTGCCAGCTGGCTAAGGAGAAGGGTGTTGGCGGTGGCCCCTTCACTATGAGCTCTGTCATTTTCTTCTTTTGACTCAGACTCTGCCTTCTATTTTGAGAGGAGAGCAGTGGGCTTATCTGAGAGCCACCTCGAAGGTTCTTCAGGATGCAGGTGATACCCTGTCGGGACTCTTACTGGAATTCCAGGCTATCAGAGGCCTCCTCTTGCAGCCCCACTCCGAACCCTGTGTCTGGCCCTGATCTCCCCCCACCCCCACCCACCTTGGAAATGCGGCCGATGACGAAACAGAGACTTGGGTCCCGTTTGTGGCTCCATCAACTCTGGAAGCAGATCATGGGAATTTTCTGAATCTGGGCCCCTGGCCAGAAGGCATTTATAATCAGACATGGAGCAATCATTAGAGCAGAAACAATAAATTACAACAGCACCGAGAGAACTCCCCAGCGCTACTCCCGCGAGTAGGAGTCCAAGGAGCAGAATGCTGGCAGGCCCAGGGCCGCCTGCCCCACCGCACACAGGCTGTGTCCCCAGACGTCTGCTAGCGAGCGGGTGCTGTGGTTGTGCCTCACACGTGTACGCTGCAGGGACTGTGGCTGCAGGGGGGTGGGGGTGGGCGGGGGCAGCAGGGTGGGAGGGGTCTCCCACTAAAGCATCTTCAGAGTTAGACTCTGGAGAGGTGTGGAGTCTGCCTGGGGAAGTGAGGAGTAGGAAGAATCAGAGATTTGGGAATCAGAAGACCTGCTGAGGGATCATGGCAAGTACCTCTTTCTCTCTGAGGCTCAATTTCCTAGTCTGTAAAATGGGAATAATTGTATTCCCCATCTTAAACTGGATAACAGGGAAGATTAACATGTTAAACAGAGTCAAAAACCTGACACATACTAAGTGCTTCATGATGTCAGCCCTCCCCCAGCTCCTTCCTTTTAGCCTCTATCTGTGCAGTCCATATAGCAGACATTAGCCATCTGTTACTGTTTAAATTTAAACTCAGTTGAATTAAAACATTTCGTTTCTCCATTGTCCTAGCTCATTTCAAGTGCTCGGTAAGCCAGCATGTGCCAGGTGGTCACTGAAGGGGGTGGTGCAGGCACAGTGCATCCCCATCATTGCAGCAAGTTCTGTGGGCCAGGGCTGCCCCCGATCTACGACCTGGGAGAAGTGTGGTCCAGGAGCCACTCACTGGACCCAGTTCTGGGGTTACAAAGATGACAGAAACTCTTCCCTGGCCCTCAAGAAGCACACCTTCTACTAGCAGAGATGCTCAGTGTGAGAAATGCCAAGAGACAGGGCCAGAGGAAGGGCGTCTAAATGGGCCTTAAGGGAGAAGGTTCCCTGGAGAAGGTCTGAGCTGACAGGTCAGGGACGTAAGGTGGAGAGTGACATTCGGAGACAGGTGGAGAGCGGCAGGGGGTACAGCAGCACTTCCACACTGTGTCTTAAGGGCAGCCACAGACCCCCCAAGATCCCCGGAGCAGGGACATAGACCTGCCTGTTGATGGGAGGGATGACGAAGACTGGGGCTGCCCTTGATTGGCTGCATGACATCCCAGTGTGTCATCTGTTACTCTTATCTGTCCTGTGTCATCACCATAAGGCAGGCTTCATGAGGGCTGAGACCTTTTCTCTTTTACTCACTGCTTTATCTCCAACACTTAAAACAGTGCCTGGTACATAGGAGGGATCTGAACAATGGACAAGTGAGTGAATGAATGAAGGAATAGTTATGTGCAGAACCAGCACCTTATGTTAAGTTCTAATTCCTTATTTGAAAAAAATAGAGATGGTTTTCTTGTCTTGCCTTCTCTTTTGGAGTCCTAGAGTGTTCTAGAACAGGGCAAACTTTAGAGGGCCTCCAGCTCAGCCCTACTCAAGGCCAGACCTTTCTCTTCCCTTCACCAGTGGCCACGCTCCTTATGTTTCCTCCACCTGGACAGGTGTGCCGAGAAGACCTGTGGGGTGTGGTATGTGGGAGCCCCTGGGTCATAAGATGTAGGATCTGGTCCCAGCTGTGCTCACAAGTTGCTGTGGGACCCTAGGTCAGTTTCTTTCCCTCTCTGGACCTCAGTGCTCCTATTAGTAAAGTGAGAGACTTGGCCCCAGATGCCACTCTAAGTGTCTTGGACCTTGGAGAGGAGAGCTGCCAGGAGGGAGAAGGACCTGGGTGACTTGAAGCCTCAAGGTGTTTTTTCTCAGCATAAGGGATGCTGTGGGGAGTTGGGGGGCCAGGGGACAAAGGTACATTAACCTCCATCCGTATGCCACCAGCTTTCAAACCAAGATTCGTGTGCATCTCGCTCCTGTCACACTGTGAGCTGGGAGTCTCCTTTGTCCACCAGCTGCCTCTGAGGGCAAAGTGGTGGGTGGGGGATGGGGGGGCGGGGAGCAGGCCTGGTTAACCATCACTGAGACCGCAGTTCCCTTGCCTCCAACCTCCCAAACGGCCAGGGCCCTTGTTCTGACTCAGGACATGAAGCTGGGGCGGTGCTGGAGGCAACGAAGAATGTAGCGTTGATCCAAAGGGATCAAGGTGCAGATACCCAGAAAAATCCCACCCCTGCCCCCCAGGAAGGGACTGCGCACTTTGCTCCTGCCTGTCCTAATCTCAGGGGCTCAAACGTTGTCAGAGCCAACACTTCCCTCATAAATCACTGGCCTCCTGGTCTTTTTCTTCTTTGACGTCTTCTGTCAGACACCAAAAGGCACTCAGGAAATTGGACCCTCAACCTTGGCTGACCGTGGCTCGGGATCCACCTTCTGGGAGGGAGGAGGGGAAGGTCGTGGTGTGATCTCCAGGAACTGGGAGGGTCTGTGGCTCAAACAGCCTGCACTCCACACCTGAGTGCCCACCTGGATGGATCCTGGGGAATCGGAGATGGGGGAGGATTGGTCCCCCATTACCCCTGAGCACTGCCATAGGCGGTGAATATGTGAAAGGGTGAAGACGGAGGGAGTAGGAAGTGAGGTCTGCACAGTAATCTGCTATTTTCATACTGGAGTTCGTGCAGTGAGATGGGATTTTGGCTCAAGGAAGTGGAAGGATGAGAAGCAGCTAGACAGATGAAAAACAACAGGAAGAGTATACAAGGGAATAACATGCCAAACCCAGAGGCAAAAGAGGAGAGCCAGGGAAGGCTCCCTGGAGGAGAAGGTACCCCCTTGGAGTCTGAATGGGAGGCCTGGGGAGAGGGCATTCCAGATAGAAGGATTGAAGTGGGCAAGGGCACAGGTGTGTGAAATGCCACAGGTGTGTGAGCATGTGTGTGTGGCACAGCAGGAGCAGAAAGGGCCGGCAGTTTGGGACTGGCAAGCCAGTGGGGAAGGTAGGTTTCACAGAAGGTCTGGCATGCCGTGCTTGAATTCTACTCAAAGACCTGGAAGTTTGTTGCAAAAATTTAAGCAACAGGGAACTATAGACAGATGTGTATTTCCAATGGGTTCCTCTGATTGAAAAGGAGCTGGACAAGGAGAGGCTGGAGGTGAGGAAACAGGAAAGCTGTTGTTGGTGTTGCCCAGCTCCAGCGGCTCACAACACCCAGAGTGCCAGCACTGAAGCATCATTCATGTGGCGTAGCCCTGTCCAGCCCACCCATGAGCACCTCCGCTGAGGCGGGCCCTGTGCTGGTCCCTGGCATGCACAGGTGAGGGCTGGCCCCCAGGCATGCATCCAGGGAGACGAGGGCAGCTTTATGGAACGGAAGGCAGGTGTGGTCCCAGGTGCTATGATACTGGTGCTGCAGTGAGATTCAAGAAGACAGGAGGGAGACTAGAGTTTTCTGTCCATTCAGCAAGCACAGGGTCAGTGCCTGCTCTGTGTGCTGACTCCAGGAATAAAAAGCTGAGCAAGTTGCAGGAGTCTTGGTTCTTGAGCTTATAGTTTAGTGGGGGGTAGGCGGGGGTGGGGGCTGATAAACACCCAGGCAATTGCAGTACTCTTTGGGAAAGGGTGTGCTGAAGGGACAGCACAGAACAGGGTGTGGTAATAGCCGGAAATTCAGGGAAACAGTGAGGGGACTAGAGTGAATGAGATGTGGGGACACCTGGGACTCAGTGTAAGGAGATTCAGTCTCTCAGGATCATGCAAGTGCAGGCTGGGCCCCTGAGAGCTGGGGCCTCTGAATTTTGTGCTCTTGATGCGTCATTTGCCTCACCTTAGTCCTGGTGCAGCAGGGGAAAATTTGTGTCTAAACTAACATGCAGGCTGAAGCGTCAGGTTGAGCAGGAATTCGATGAGGGGGAGGCTTTATGGAAAGAGCATAATTGGTAAAGGGAATAGTCTATGCAAAGACCCTGAGGCAAGAGATGCCTGCTCAGGGACCTGTCAGTCATCTGGTCTACTAGCCAAAGGGTCAGAAAGTGAGGCTGAGAGGTAGCCAGGGCCTTGCACATTATAAGGGAGTCAGCATGAAGTTCCTGAGGCTGAAGGTGTTTGGGTGAGCAGAGCCCAGGCAGATGAGAGTGGAAAAAGTGATCATTCCTGAGCTCAGAGTGAGGGCCTGAGGGACCGCTCAGCCACAGAGTCATCAAACTGACCCAGCTCGGTATTGGGGGCTCTTACCGTGGGCACCTGTCTTCACATTGGCTTTTTGCTGGAGGATTTGATTGGGAACATCTAAGAATTTAAAGGATAAAGGAATCTAAATTTTAAGAGCCTTGCTTACCCTGTCTCCTGTCCTTCGTCCTCCTATCAATTCAGCAACTGTGTCTGTGAAGAGGCAGTCTTTTCACAGACTCATGGTCCTGGTGCTCATGGGGTATGGGATTTGGAGATAGTGGAGGTAGGGAAGGTAAAACTGTGAATGCCGGGTGTAAGATATTTGATATGTCATTTCATTTTAATCCTCAACGTATTCATTAAAGGTAGCCATTATCATACCCACTTTAGAGATGGGAAAACTAAAGCTCAGAGAAATTTGCTAGCTTTCTCCCACGTCATAGACCATATTATGGCAGAGGCAGGATTTGAACTCAGGTTGTCCTGATTTCAGCTACAATAAGCCTTCCTTTGTACCACACTGCAGCCGGGGCCTGTGTCTACACTTCAGTTCAGTTCAGTTGCTCAGTCGTGTCCGGCTCTTTGAGACCCCATGAACCGCAGCACGCCAGGCCTCCCTGTCCATCACCAACTCCTGGAGTCTACCCAAACTCATGTCCATTGAGTTGGTGATGCCATCCAACCACATCCTCTGTCATCCCCTTTTCCTCCTGCCCTCAATCTTTCTCAGCATCAGGGTCTTTTCAAATGAGTCAGCTCTTTGCATCAGGTGGCCAAACTATTGCAGTTTCAGCTTCAACATCAGTCCTTCCAATGAACACCCAGGACTGATCTCCTTTAGGATGGACTGGTTGGATCTCCTTGCAGTCCAGGGGACTCTCAAGAGTCTTCTCCAACACCACAGTTCAAAAGCATCAATTCATCGGCACTCAGCCTTCTTCATGGTCCAGCTCTCACATCCATACATGACTACTGGAAAAACCATAGCCTTGACTAGACGGACCTTTGTTGACAAAGTAATGTCTCTGCTCTTTAATATGCTGTCTAGGTTGGTCATAACTTTCCTTCCAAGGAGTAACTGTCTTTTAATTTCACTTAGTAACTGTATAACCTTCTGCAAGTGACTTGTTCTGAGTGAGCCTCAGTTTCCTCACCGGTAACATGAGGGGCTAGACTCGATGGACAAGAACAAGACTTCTCAAACTTCACTCTGCATAGGAATCCCTGGGGACTTCAGTAAAATCCGGATGCTCATTCAGAAGAACTGAGGTGGGGTCCAAGAGGCAGCCCTTCTGACAGGCTCCCAGGTGATACAGATGCTCCTGGTCCAGGGACCACCCGTGGAGTGCCAAGCTCTGGACCATCGCCCAGGGCCCACATATCCACGAAGACTGACTCCTGCTAGGGAGAGGAGCTGAAGCGCTTCTCAAACCAAGATCATTCCTGCAAAATCTTTTCCATTCCATTCAGCTTCTGGGCAGAGGTCAGAATAAGTAGAACATCTCCTGTTTTATAGAAGAACCAGAGGCTCAGCGAGGACTCAGGGCTTGTCCACTCCTGGCGATGCCTGGCCAGTGCTCTTCCCCACACTTCCTAACTTTTGGGGGGCTTTCTCCCTTCTGCAGCCTTTTCTTCTAGGTACCTTCCAATGTGGATGGCCCCATATTTCCCCTCATGGGGAGGGCCCTCCTGACGAAGGAGCAGCACCCTAAATGCCTGCTGGGTCTTCAGCCTACTCCTCCCCTGCTGCCTGTGGGGCCTGAGAAGGGTGTGGCTCTCTGGAGGGAGGCGCCCATGGAAAGGAGTAAGCCTCCCCTCTGGGAAGCCTGTTTTCAGGCCAGCCAAGCACTGCCATGATCACACTCCCAGCCTTGGCTTCGAGTTTGTTGACTTGGAAGGTAGAAGGCACCGGAAGAGTGGATGTTTGAGAATGGATTTGCAGGCCTCATATTTACCTGTATTGTCAGGGAGACGGGGCTGCAGAACTGAGTCACGCAGGGCAGTAAGGCTGCACCTGGCACCTCTGGTGGTCTGAGCCCACCCAGCCTTGGGGCCACTGTTCACCCTCGCCAGGCCTCCACTAAGGCCAACTCAGCCCCTGCCCCCACCATAGCCCACGCTAGTCTCCTTCCTGGCCTGCCATTCTCAACCTTTATCCTTCCAGGCCCTGCAACATCCTTCCAGGGGGCTTCCCCCTCTCCCACCTCCGCCTGCCTTCTCTGTGAACTCGGCCTCCGTCCAACAGTCCAGCATCTGCCTGCCATTGTACCTTGTGTGTATATGAACTTCATGGACTTGCTTGTGGGTGGATCTTGATTTCCTTCCACTTCCTGAACCTGGGGATTCATGTTCACACTGCCTCTGCTTCTCAGCTGAGCATACAATCAGCACTTAGGAAAGGCTGTTAGGATGGGGTCGCTGAAGCACAAGGAGCTGGAGGAGGGCGGGATCGGGGCAGAGAGGTCTGCACCCGCAGCCTGTGGTGCAACAGGCCCCGCGGAAGTCACCTTGGCCTCCCTCCTCTATAAATATGTTTGGAAGCTGTGGCCCACCCTCCACCCCCCTCACGCTCCCCTGTCCCCCGTCACAAGGCTGCAGGGTAGCAATGGCTGCACCTCTCCACTGGGAGGGACCTGCCATCCTGCTCTGGGAGCAGCTGGCAGCTTCTCAGTGCCCTGGCAGGATCCGACGCAGCGTGGGTGGTATGCAGGGGCGAGGTCACAGAAGGACAGGCTGGCCTCGGTCTGCTCAGGCCATAGTGCTGCCGAGCGCGGGCGCCCTGGCCAGCCAAGCCGGGTCCAGGCATAGGTGCTCACTCCTGGGAGCCAGAGCCCCTGGGAGCCTGTGCTCTTCTCCAGAGGTGGGCACACCTCTTCCTGGCTCCTGCAGCCAAGGAGGGGGCCGTGCCTTGGCCATGGGGCAGAATCACAGAGAAGGAGAGCTCAGGCCCTCTCGGTGCTAAGTGGCTGGGTAGCATCCAGGTCCTGGGGACCCTGGGGAAACAGCATCTGACGCCCCCCAGATAGGCACCCAGGGCCCTTCCATTCTCTGACCAGCTCCCACCATCTCCTCCTTGACCCCTAGCTGGGGTGGGTGCTCTTGGAACCCCAGATGAACTGCCGGACAAATGGTGCCTTCAGAGCAGAAATTTGCGTGCACTTTTCCGGAAAGAGGAAAAAAGTAACCAAGTACAGAACACGCCAGCTCAAAGCCTCCTCCCACTCTTCCACTTGCACAGCTGCTGCTTTCAGTGAAAGAAGGTTCTTCTGGGTCTCAGCAGAGGGCGGGTGCTCCCCTGCCTGGAGGTGGGAAGGGCGCGGGGAGCCTTCCCCCTGCCGTTGTCAGTGCTGGCCCTTTGGTGACTAAGAACCTGCAGTGGCAAAAAGGGCAAGGCTCTCCCTGCGACCAGAGCCAGGACTCGGGCTCAGTCTGGGGCCAGGGTCAAGTGTCAGGTTGTGACCCCAGATGGCCTTGATTCCAAAGAAGTCATCTAGCCCAGAAAGTAACTGAATCATTCCCTTAATGTTTCCAGCAAACCGACCTGGCCCTTTTGAAATGTCAGCCTCCCTACATCATAAAATAGGACAGAAACCTCTCTTGATTCCAGTTTTTATTGGCCCCCACCTCCAGTTCCTTCTTACTTTCCTTCAAAACATCCCTGTGCCGTCTTCTGGTTTTCTCACACATTCCATGACAACAGTATGAAAACATACTTCAAAGACATATTGGCACTCCACAGAGCCATCTTTCCTCTTTCAGAAGAATTGAAAAAGCATCAGGGAATTATTAATAAATTGAAAAAGGAATGAGAAAGAACAGGGGTTTGAAGGAGGACTTTTGTACTTTATATTGAGAATATCCCTGGTCACTATTTCACTTTATGAGATTCAAGCACTGATCTCAGAGTGAAAGGGGAAAATGCCTGCAGTGTAAGAGCAGCAGCAGCAGCTAACACTTACTGAGAGCTAATAGCATCCTAAGTTCTATCTTCTGGGAATTCTTTCATTTAGTCATCACTGAACACAGTCCAGAGACACAGTTACCCCCACTGTCCACACTGCCGATGAGGCTGGAGCCACAGGGCCTGTTTGGGTTTAGATTAGATCTCAGAGGGCTGGGGGAGAGTCAGAGCCTCTCAACTTATTACCTTTGCAGTAATATCTAAAATAACGTTTGACCAAATATCTGAGTATCCAGCCAAAAGTAACACAACAAATTAGCATCACATTGCTTCCTGTCTGAAGAATCAGTGACAATGAAAAACCCCTCTCTCAGCCGTCCTGTCGCATGATCCTCCGACAGCCTTGAGGAATAGTCAGAGTGACCAGGATTCATTGTTTCATCCTGTAAACGTGCTGCATTGAATTCTGACTTTGCACGAGGGCCCTAGGTTAGTCTAACAAGTCACCTGTAATCCTTTCCCTCCTGAGGAGGCAGTGGTGAAGGCAGACATTGAATGAATAGCTACCCAAATCTATCATTGTGTTTCCAGATGGTGAGTCCCATAAAGAAGAAAGACAGGGTATATGGGGACCGCTGGCATAGGACCCAGCCCAGGGTCAGGATTGGAGGGGCCTTCTCTGAGGAGGGGACTTCAAGGTCCAAGCTGAGACCTGAAGGATGGGTGGGGACCATGGTGGAGGAGAAGGTATCAGGCCAAGGAGCCACGTATATGAAGCCGGTGAGGTGTGAAAGGGTTTGGAGCATTTGAGACTCAGAGGGAAGCTGGAAGTGAGCACAGGTTGTGCACTGTGCAAGGGAGGGAGGTCCTTCCTGTTTGAGGCTGCAGAGTAAGCAGCCTGTTTGAGGAAGGCAGAGGATGAACCTTGAGCTCTCTAGGCCCTTCCAGGATCTCTACCTTCAGCTGAAGGGCACTAGGGAGCCCCTGAAATGTTGGAAGCAGAGGAGTCCCATGAGCAGATTGGTCCTTTTGAAAAAGTGACTGTCACTAGACTGCAGGGAACAGACTGGAGGGAGGTCAGAGTGGATCCAGGGAGACCTTGGGAAATGACTCTAGACTTCCAGCGGGGAGACCATAGGGACTTAAGCCAAAGAGGCACTGTGCAGGTGGACAGAAGAGGATAGATTTGAGGAACATTTAGGAGGTCAAATCCACGTCATGTTTGTGTAGATCTGGGAAGAGCAGGGAGCAATCAAAGATGCATGTGATGATCCCTGTTTTATGAATGGGAAACTGAGGATCAGGGACCAGCGATTTGCCCAATCTTGAGGACCAGCACCTTCAAAGTTCTGCAGCCCAGGCTGTTGTGCTCCACCTCTGTCTCACTTCTAGCTGGCTCTCCTCCATGCAGCTGAGTTCTCCCTGGTGCTAATGAAGCTTAAGCTTAGGTTCCATTTGTGATCCATCTTGTCCATTCCAAGTTCTTGACCACAGGCTTCAGCCCTAACCCTGGGATTAAGCTGTGGCCTCTGCCACAGACTAAGCAATCCCCATCTGGCCCCAGAGCAGGCCCTGACCCTGGCCACCTACTCAGTCCCGGTCTTGTCCTCTGGTGGAGCCCTACCCAAGACCCCTTGATTCTGTCATCCTCCAGACAGACAGCAAGCATCTGCTCGATGCCTAGCACTGGGCTAGTTACACTCCAGCCCCTGCCCTGTGGTCAGTTCACATTGCTGTTTATCCAGGGAGCCAGAAAAGACTGGAGATGCCAATAACCTCACCGGCTAAATGGTCGGCTGGTGGCTGAAGTGCAGACAGCAGATAAGACATGACTTTGCCCCGAATCTGAACCCAGCCCTATTAGCTGTGTGGCCATGGGCAGCTTACCTTGCCTCTCTGAACATGTTTCCTGTCAACTGGGAATCCCAGGCCATACTTTCCTAACTGAGGTGTGGATTAGAGATATTGTTTGTATAGGGTATGTTGCATGCTCAGTCATGTCTGACTCCTTGGGACCCCATGGACTATAGCCCATCAGGCTCCTCTGTCCCTGGGATTCTCCAGGCAAGAATACTGGAGTGGGTTACCATGCCATTCTCCAGGGGATCTTCCCAACCCAGGGATCAAACTGGGGTCTCCTGCATTGCAGGCATATTTTTTACCAGCTGAGCCACCAGGAAAGCCCACTATAGATATGATATCCTTTACTATAATAGATTCAGGGGATATTCGAGGTGACAGCCAGCATCTCCTGGCATTGAGTCAGTATTTCCAACACACCCCCTTGTACAAAGTAGGTGCTTTGCAGATGAAGGTCATGGAGCCAGGGAAGGTTTCGGAGATAGCTGACTTCACTGACTCCCACACTGTCAGGTTCTCAGAAGCATCTTTGCAGCATCCAGCATACATCATCCAATCAGTTTTAACATCAAGGGGATACATCCAACATGTAACACCCAGTCAGTTTTAAAATGGAGCTGACACAGCACCGTGTGGGTGAGTGGGGAGAAAGCCCCCATCACAGAGACTCCATCTGGGACACCAGGAGGAAGACCATGACTCTGTGTTTTCTCTCTTGTGATGGATGCTGTGCTCTCAGGCTGGTGTGTGCTGAGAGGAGTCCAGGGAGGGATTAGCAAGTTTCTTCTCAGCCTGCCAGCCCTCCCATGGGTTTGTCTTCCAGGACCGCCAGCCCTGGAGGCAGAGGGAGTTTGTGTTTTCATATCTTTAGAGGTCATCGTCTGCAGCCTGGAAATGCCTCTACTTCTAGAAGTCCGTCATAGGTCAGACTGACCCAGCTGTTGGTCCTGGCTGATCTGTCATGCCTGGGGAGTCCAGAGATGGGAGATACGGAGGGGTTTCACAAGCTCCGAGCACAGATGAGATGCTGAGGTCCAGTTCAATAAGCATTCAGCAAGTGTATGGCTGGCCGTGTGCGGTGCTGGGGATGCAGACCTCAGTGGCATCACTGGATTTCTGAAATAAAACCAGGAGTGTCCATGGTCAGCGCAGGTTGGACGGTGGGAGGAGAACTGTGCTTGGGGTCCGGGAGGGTGGATTGGGGTTCTGAATACAGCACTGACTCTGTGAGCCTAAGGGAAGCCCCTTTTCCTTCCTGGGCCATCTGTATAGGAGAGGTAGACCTCGTGGTGTCTCTCAAGCCCCTTCAGGCCTCCCCCTGTGTCATTTGTTCATTGATCTTTCATTCCCGAGGCCCGTTATGCACAGCTCTGTGCCGGGCGCTGTAGAATATAGGGTCCCGTCCTCCAGGGAATGATGGCCCAGGACAGGGAGCTGCTGGGAGCTCTGCGCAGGGCATGCTGTGACTGAGTTCTGTTTCTCTCTAAGCTTTTGACTACAAGAGCCTCAGCTATGCTAGACACCAGACTCAGGCCCAAACCTCTCTTCAGAGCCATCCTGAGGATGCTTTCTGGCTTCCAGAGTGGCTTCTGAAGAGGCCACAGCTCCCCCCAGCAGGTGGGTGACAGCCTCCTAAGGAAATCACCCTGCTTCCCCCGGGGCCCCCTTGAATGGGCAGATCTCTTTTGGGAGGAAAATGCTCAGACACAGAGTCATAAGGTCTAGGTCATGCATCATTTTGACAGGGAAGGCTAGGCTCTTAAACCTATGGCACCTTGACCATTGATTTTTTTCTGGGGATTAGTCTGAAGGCAGGAAATCCAGAGACCTAGGGTAGTTGTGTGACCCTGGGGATATTGCCTCCCCTCTGAATCTCACTGCCCTCACTGTGCAAGAAAGGTGGTGACCCTGCCTTCTCTGCCTTCCAGGGAGGCTGAGCTCTTAACTGTGCCTGCTACTAGTCCACATAACCTCACCCAGTCCTCAGGAAAACCCTATAAATATAGGCACCATGATTATTCCCACTAAGTCTCACACACAACTGAAGGCTTCCCTGGTGGCCTAGATGGTAAAGAACCCACCTGCAATTCCGGAGACCTGGATTTGATCCCTGAGTTGGGAAGATTTCCTGGAGAAGGAAATGGCAACCCACTCCAGTATTCTTGCCTGGGGAATCCTGTGAACAGAGGAGCCTGGTGGGCTACAGTCCATGAGGTCTCCAAGAGTCAAACATGACTGAAGCGACTAACACACACACAACTGACTCTAACTGACTCTAAACTGATAAAACTGTAGCCAAACACAAAATGATTGTTTTAGACAGTGGGGAGCCCAGAGGGAGCAATTGACTCAGGGAAAGTGGGCTTCAAGGAGACCCCCCAGCGGAGGGCCTCCAAGTGGCCCCTGAGGATGAGCAGGAAAGTGTTGGTGAGAGAGAAGGGAGGACTGTCCCTTAGCTCCTGATGAGGAGCCACTTAGATCTTGAGCTGCCCAAAGCCCTCTGTCCCAGGCAGCCTGAGTACATGGAACTTGAGCTCCTGGATCTGCTCGGCTTTGGCCCCAACTCTGTGGCCATGGTCACTGGTTCTCCCTGGGCCGTGGGGATGTAGGAGGTGGTGAGTCTGGTTGAGTGTAAAGAGCCGGATCCTCTCTCTCTCCAGCCCCATCTTGGATATTATGGCTTGTCTTCCAGCTGATTACCTGGGGTGCATACTTCCACATAGCCTCCTCTGCTACTGGAAAAGAAGAAGGAGAGAGGGGGGATTAGTAAAGTCAATAGCAGTGTCCTCATGCAGGAGGATGGCAGTCAAGGCCACTGGGCCACTGTGCTTGGCATCAGACAGATCTGGATTCAGCTTCTGCTGGACCTACTAGTTATGTGACCTCGGATGGGTTCCTCTGAGCCCGTTTCCTTCTCTGCAAAATGTAATAGCATCTAACTTGCCGCATTGATGGAGGTATTTATATGTCCATTCTGACTCACTGTAGGTACTCAAAATATAGCGGCTAATGTCTTAAGATGCACTTGCTGCATGGTTGTCGAGCCCTTCCTGTGTGTTACATTGCCTGAAAGGTGCTCAGGGTCCAGATAAAGAAAGCCTTCGCAGCCCAGCCACTGGGAGAGACACCAGGCCCTGTGCTTTCCAAGCAGGGTGATTGAGCCTGGGTCTGAATTCCCTGGAAGGCTCTAGAGAGAAGGTGACATTCTAACTGGAACTTGAAAGCTGAGTTAAGTAGGAAATTTTCTTTTTTCTGAGTCCAAACTGCACCTCAGACTAATAAATTATCTTATTCTGACTCAACTGAATGGGAATAATAACTATCGTGAGAACAAGGCAGGACAATGCATGTTAATAGACTGTGTAGTGGGAAAGAGCTACTTATCACAAACAAATAAACAAATCCAAACCTGCTCATCCTGACCCTAAAGTTCTTCCCCAAAGCACACGCATACATGCCAACACACGTGTCACAGATCATAACAGGAATTCAGGAGGATTTGCCCAGGGAAGGCCAGAAGGGAAGCGGTAACACTGGCTTTTCAGTCACTGGAGCTTGGGAAGAATATTTCATGAGCACTGAGGCAATCAATGGCGTCTCTCTTTGCTGTCCAACTCCCCACCCCCCAACAGGAGGGAAAGGATCCTGATTGTGGCAGGAAAGATAGGCCCAGAGGGGCATCTTGGGCATAAGCACTCAGCATCTCAGTTCACCATGTGTGCCCTCTGGAGTCCAGCATCCATGTCCCTACCTCCCAGAAGCCTTGCCTGACCTCCCCCAGCCCCTCCTTAGAGATCTTACGTGAAGGCTGAGACTCCAGCCCGCTTCGCCCAGGCTGCCTCGCCCTGACCAGGTACCATTTCAGGACCCCTGCTCCTTTCTAGGGCTGCACTTCAGGAGGTTCGGCCCTGGCTCACCTCCTGTGTGGCTGGTGTGCTCATCATGGGATCAGATCCAGGGCCCGTGGAACTGTTTCTTCTCAGCGTCTTGGTCCACGATCGTCCAGGGGAGTCTTGGGGTTGGCCCTTTGGGGACTGGACTCAGTCTGTGACACCAAAGCTGGGGCTTCTGACTGTGACCCTGACTCTGCTCTGCAGAAGCTGTGGGGTGATCTTGATCAAATTACTTAGCCTCTTACAGCCTGTGTCATCATCTGTAAAAGTTTTAAGGCAAACATTAAACTGTGTCAAGAGCTGTAGCCAGCACCTGAGACACAGAAGGTGCTCTCAAGATGTGACTCGTTATCACCGCTGGGCTGGAACAGAGGAGAGGATTGAAAAGAGAGAATGGAAAAGAGAAAAAAGAACAAGAAAGGGAAGTGGGTTTGACTAGGGGGAGAGAAGGGGACAGATGGGGGGGCATTAAAGGAGGGGATAAAAAGTCCCCCAACCTGCCCCCTTTCTCCTTCCAGACCTGAGTCCTGGCTCTTCTCCAGCCATGTGGAATTTGTTGCCATTCGTGCAGTTTTCTTCCACTGCCATTCCCTCAGCCACTGCTCCTCACCCTGTTTGAGATGTCATTTTGCAGACGCTGTACAACGCCCCCTCCTCCTGAAAGCCCTCCTTGACTGATCTTGTCCCTGAGCCCCTCCGCCCTGCATGCCCCTCGCAGCCCCCGGAGCTGCTGCCCTTTTCACGGCACTCATCACATGTCTAGTCTGTTTGCTCAGCTGTCCCCCCCGCCAGACAGACTGTGAGCCCCTTGAACCCAGGGGCCTGTGACTGAGGCCTCCGAACAGTGGTGGGTCCTTGCGGCAGCTCAGTGAGTGTTCCCGCATTGAATGAGCGGACAAGTAGATGACTCTGGGGGGAGGCAGGGAGGCAGGAGAGGCTGCTCTACGGGCCTGGCCCCCACACTCTTGTCTGCCTCCCACCCTGCCTCTGACTGTTCACTGCTGCTCCCCGCTAGGTCTGCAGCCCCTCTGCTAGTGAGGGCAGGAGTGAGGCCAGGGTCTGTGCTGCACCGGGCTGCCCTCCCCATGCTCATTTTCCTCAGGGCCAGCTGTGGCCTCCCCAGCAACCCCAGGGCCTCGCAGACCTGTAGAAACTCTCCGCTCCCACCCTGCCCCGCCCCCCGCCCCCAAAACAAACACAGTCGTTGCCAGAGAGCCAAAGGGGCTTGCAATGAGAAACAGGTGTCTCCCAGAGACCTGTCAGCCGTGGCTGCGCCGCGGCTCAGGGTCACCGCTGGGGAGCAGGGGAGGGCGGGGGCACTGCAGGGCTCCCCTGAGTGTTTGGCTCCCAGAGCCTGGCACGGGGCGCAGCGGCCACTTCATGCCCTTGTCCCAGGAGACTGTGACTCCCAGGACCGCCCCCTCCCAAGCCAGCAGAGCCAGGGAGCTCTGGGTCCAGATAGGCCGGCCCTGAGGAGACAGCTGGGCATGAACGCAGGCCTGGCCCTTGTTCCCGCTGCCCTGCCTCATCTGGAGCTCTGCTCCAGGGAGTGAAAGTGTGGATGTCCCAACCACCTGGCCTTCATCGTTGCTTAATCCAAGCTGTGTGAGCCTAGGGACCTAATTTTTCCTTTAGAGTCTTATTTGACTCACCTGTAAAATGGGTCAGTAAAGAGTCTCTCGGTGGGTTGTGGAAGGAGACTGGGGGAAGCCGCTTGTGTGTGCACTTGTGCAAGTGACCCAGCGCAGGGCCTGGAGTACGATGCACATAGTTTATTAAAAGTAAGCCCCATGCCTCTGGCTCTGAATCCAAACCTGAGGGACTGTCTGAACTCAGGCAGGCATTTTCAACTTTCTGAGGCCTTTAGGAAGAGTCTATAGCCTCTGCCCCCTTCCCTGACCCCCTGAGGCCGGGTCTCCTGCACAGGTCACGCCGTCTCGGCACCTCCCAACCTCTGCGGGCGATGCTCCTCAGCTTGGAAGGCTTTCCCCGTGTCTCACTCCTTTCACTCCCAAGACCAGGGAATGTTCCGAGGACTCCCGGTACACGGCCACACAGACCCTGCCTGCCCCAGGCACCCCTGTTCTGGCCCCCGCTGCCCCGTGGTTTATCTCACTGTATTGGGGGTCTGCATGTGAGATTGTTCTCCCCATGACCGAGCTCCTGGGGGGCAGGGGCCACGTCTAACCAGGTCTGTACCCTCAGCACGGTACATAGTGGGCCGCGTCTGTCTGTTCACCGCCGACCCCCCAGCATCCAGCCGAGGGCTTGGTAGGCTCCCAGCCGACTCAGCTCCCCGCTGGCCCTTGATGGAGAGGGTAACTCCATCTCCTTCCTCCCTGCAGGGCCACTTTGAGGTTCTGCTGACTCGGCCTCCTCATCAACGCCAACACTCTTTCTCTCCACAGTGGGGGCTGAGCCAGACACCCTGGAAGATTTGGCTGTGGAGGGAGAGAGGCTGGGTGGGTGCCGGAGTGGTCGTTGATATTTGTATTGGAAGCTGGTGCCTTGCATACCGGTGCTCACCCCTGATTTCAATTATCCAATCGCACACTGCTGCTAAAATTGCCGACGGGCAAGCACGCTGGCTCCGAGCCCCTTCCTTCATTAATTCCAACTGTCCATCATGCAGCGCCCAGCACCCTCGCCATCCCCTATGAGGCCTGCTTCTCTCCCACGGCTGGCCCAGCAGAGTCTGTCCGGGTCACCAGGACGGGAACCCGAGAGAAGAGCTGAGAGCAGGAAATGCCCTAAGAAACACCTCTGTGATTGTGAGCCGTCTCGGGTCAGATCCCTCCCCTTCCTGATGCTCTGGTGTTGGCCTCATGCCTGCAACCTTGGGGCTAGTTCTGGCCTTCGGAGGCCTGGGCCAGGAGTCACTTTGGCAAGGTGACCATGAAGGAAGGCTTTTGTGGTTACTGGCTGGCTTCAGGGACACAGCCTGGGGTTGGGGCTCCCAGCTTCACCTGCCAGGTGCCGAAGTTTTTCCAAAAGTGAGTGACTTCCCCCCATTTTCAGTTATCCAGGTCCTGTCATAGGTAGGGTTTGTTGGGAACATTGGAAATATACGAAGAGTCTGGAAGCCTGGAAACAGGAGTTTTAGCACTTTCCCGAGGCAGGAGGTCATGTGGGGTGGTGGAGGTGACACAGGATAGACAGGGAGGGGAGGGCTGGGTTCCAGCCTGGCCTTGCCATTTGCTGAACTTGAGCAGATTGCTGGACTATGCCTCAGTTTGCTCGTCTGTAAAATGGCAGCGAGGATGATATGATGATTAAAAGGTAACATTTGGCTGTGTAGGCACAGAGGAGGTTTTCCTTCTCTTACTGAGTACCTTTACTTGTGTACTGCTATTCTCCAGATGTTTTCAACCAGAAAGGATATGTCCACTCTGCTCGTGGAGCCAGGTGATGGGGCAGCGTGACGGGGGAGAGGAAAGGGAGAGGGAAGTGGGAACTCTGCAGTGTACCTCTTGCTTTGATAGGAGCTCATATCCAGGAGGTGCTGGCCACCCTGTGTGTTCCCACCTGTGTCTGTGCTGGGGTCTCAGGGGACAAAAAAGCAGCCACTTAGAAATTCACCTGTCGAGACTCCGCTGGCAGTCTGGTAGTTAAGACTGCACACTCCTGCTACAGAGGGCATGGGTTCGATCCCTAGCTGAGAACAAATCTCCCACATGCCGCAAGGCATGGCAAAAAAGAAAAAAAAAAAATTTAATCTGTTAAGGTCAGGTGGGAAAGGGGGACACCTGGTCTGAAGATGATGGGCACAGTAATGCCAGGTGCCAGCTGGATCTGCCAGACCAGAGGGATCCTATCGGGCATCTCTCTACCTTTAACAGTGTCACTTGGGTCCCTTCAAAGTGTCCCTCTTTCCATGGGATCACCGTTGGATACCTTACCGGCTTAGCCCAGCCAAACCCTGTTTCCAGCCCACAGGGCAGTTTAGAGAAAAGGCTGGGCACTCGTCAGTGCTCATGGGTGGTGAGGAGAGAGGGGGTCTGTGTCTAGCGGAGACAGTGGGAGTGGAGCTACTGGAATGGGAAGAGCCTGGAGTCGGACTCGGGCAGAGAGGCTTGGGGAGGACAAGGTCACTTTCCCCAGATATCTGCAGGGCTGTCCTGCAGCAGAAGGGAAAGACCAGGTCACAGAAGCCAGAGCCGGGCCTGATGGAGAAGCAGAGCAGGAGTGAGGAAGAACTTCTCAGGGTCAAGCTGCCCAGCCCTGGGAGCACTGGTCAAAACCATGCCGCAGAGGGCATGCCAGTGGGTGTCAGTCGCCTGGCCCCTGTTAGAAAGGTGGGGGGTTCTGGGATTAGCCATGCTGCCTAGTTGTCCTGAGCTCATTCCTGCTCTGGGGCCTCAGTCTGGTCATTTCCCGGCCGTGACCAGCCATCCTCTCCCTGACCCATGGTGGGGCGGTAATGGTTAGGGAGTGGGCAATGTGCCCTGGCCAGTCCCAGGACATGGCAGGCCTGGGTGGAGGGAGTTCAGGGCCCAGCACACAGAGAGGCTGCCTTGGAGCCCCCCTACCCACCCTGAAGTGACCAGGACGAAGCCCAGTGTCCCTTCTCCCCAGCCCTGAGCTGCCCCTTCAGCCCTCCTAGCATTTGGTAAATACCCTCCCAATGAGTTGGAGCTCGACTGCTCCAGGAAATGTTGTTACAAATTGTTTTTCCACCAGAGCACATACTAGATTTTCCATGCCACCTCCAGCACATTTTCGGGAAATCCCAGGTGGTGGTGATGGGGGCTGAGACCCTGCAGAGAAGCCAAGGCCCCGGCAAACCAAAAGACGGCTGGGTTTTATTTAATCATAAATGCATATATGTCTCAACCTTTGAATACTGGCAAGGAGGGGAAAAAAAAAAAGCCCGGGCAAACCAAAAAAACACACACATCGCTTTACTTTGCAGTGTAATTACTCTGAATTCAGTTAAACCAACTTGCTGTAGCTAACTAGATTAGTTTACATCTTGTGGTAGAAAAAGAAATACAAATTACTTAGATTGCAATAAACCATGTTTTTCTAACTAAATAGATTAGTTTATATCTTGTGGCAAGAAACAAGGAGAACAGCTCAGAAATGCCTCTTGCTCCCTCCTGTCCCCTCGCCCGTCCAGGCAAGTGTGTTTTCTATGTGAACTATAGTCCCTGAACTCTGTGCCTCCCTCAACCCCCTCCTCCAAGAGATGGAAAGGACTGCAGCTGGGAAAAAGAAAATCCAAACCACCTCCAGCCCAGCTGCCTTGAAGAGGCCAGAGTGCTCTGCGATTGCATGAGCTGCACAGATTCCATTCATTTTTATGGTTGATTGCTTGCTGTCTGCCTACTCTGTGCTGGGCACGGGGCTGGGCAGAGTGGGGCAGGTCAGCTCCACAGGCATGAGACCACCCCCACCCTGCGTGCTTGTTTAAGGGCTTTGCTGTCACTGTTTTGAAATTCTTAAGAGTTTATAAATAAGGGGCCCTATATGTTCACTTTGCACGGGGTGCTGCACATTGGGCAGCCGGCCCTGGAGGAGAGACAAGGGATAGAGGAGGTGAGGGCCTGCCTTCTGTGAGCATGTGACCTTATTGGGGATACATGGCACTCACAAGAACGCCTCCTCTGTTTCTAAGCCAGGGTCCAGGTTGGACCCAAGACCAGGGCTTTGCCCACGTGTGGCTGGTGTTTGTCAAATGGATGTTTGTCATAGAGAAGTGATGGTGTATTGTCCTATGTGATTCCAGAGGATTCTTTGGCCTTTTTTCCCACCTGGAAATAAAAGACATTTGCCCTCTACCCTTGTCTGTATCTTTCTATCCTAAAATGACCCGGAGATGTAAACAGTGCATGCATGCTCAGTTGTGTCAACCTCAGTTTCCACATCTGTAAAATGGGCTGTTAAGAGCACCCACCTCACACATTAAAGTGAGGATTATGACAAGTATCTGTAAGTATTTAATAATGTTAATTATTATTCAGAGCATACCTAGCAGAAGAAATGGCTAGAGCAAAGCCAGAGTGGTGATCCACCTCCTGTCCCCTCAGGAGGCTGGACTGGAAGATGGGGCTGGGGCAGCAGGAGAGGAGGCAGAGAGGTCAGGAAGACCTCCCACACATCCAGCCCCTCTCTGCCAGCTTCCGCCTGTGCCCTCAACCTTGTAGAGTGAGTCTGCTCCTCCTGTCTGGAAGCTGCAGTTTAGGGTGGAACTGGCCAGGGAATGGCCTCCTTGCAGAGTAGGCATGGAAAAGGGCAGCAAGGGGCAGAGTTCCAGAATATGGGGACTGTCGTCCCTAAGACTGTCTCAGAGGGAGGATGGCAGCAATTGGAGTGAAGGCCAGAGAAGCTCGGAGGAGAGAAGACTGCATGAAGCGGGAAACCGGGGCAGAGGCAGGAAGAGACCAGGAGTGGAAAAGAGATAGGAGGTAGGGCCCAAGAACAGGAGCTGGACAGGACACTGTGTGTGCTCCTTAGACCATCAGGGTGGAAGCAGCCTGGTGGTAGGGGTATGAGCCCCACTTACAGACGAGGAGCTGAGATCATGGGACTTTGTGACTTGCCTAAGTTCACACAGTCAGTGATGTGATTCCAAAGGTTTTTGTTTTTCTGCTCTTAAATGATATTAGCATATGTTACTACAGAATATGTAATCTTTATAAAAGGCAAAAACAAAAAATTATAAAATTCCACCATCTAGTGGGATAACTGCTGTTCAGTTCAGTCGCTCAGTCATGCCTGACTCTTTGCGACCCCATGGACTGCAGCATGCCAGGATTCTTTGTCTATCACCATCTCCCGGAGCTTGCTCAAACTCACGTCCATCGAGTCTGTGATGTCATCCAACCGTCTCATCCTCTGTCGTCCCCTTCTCCTCCTGCCTTCAGTCTGTTATTAACATTTAATGAGTACCTTCCAGACTTTTCCCTATGCCCATTTGCATCTCTATGTATGTGCATGTAGATGAATAGTTAACTATAAAAGCAGAATTATTACTATACATACTGTTCAGAAACCTCCTTTATTCAGTTCATCATATATTAAAAACATCTTTCTACTCTAGTCAAAATATATCCATGGTTTATTTTAGTGGCCACAGGACACATTTAGATTGTTCCCAAGCTTCCACAGTCACCTAGGAGAGAACACTTATCAAGGTGACTTTTTACTAAGAAAGGAAAAAAAATCAAGAAAATTTGAAGTGAAAGAAGAGACCAAAGCTCTTAACTAGTCCTTCTTCCTTTTTCCTGCACACACCCAGCTACCTTTCCCCTGACCTGGCTTACCGGCTGAGTTCTAAGCCGTCATTGTGTCTCCAGTGAATCCTGCAATTACTTAACTTTATTGCTGGAAGGACTCTCACAGCTCATTTATTTCAATTGGTTATTGCACAGAAGGCAAACAAGTTCAAATGAAACATTGTGAGTTTTCTCCTACTATCTTGCTTTCTGTGATAAGGACTCCTTCCTCTGCTTTTCTCATGGCCTCAGGGGCCTGTGATCTTCCACCTTCAGATGGATAAGGAGTGAGAACAAACATGAATGCACTGGGGAACCAACCACTCTCCACCCTGACATAGTGTCATGGCCCCAAAGTCAGAGGAACCAGGTTCAAATTCCTCCCCTCCTTATTTATAGGGCCCTGATTCATGCCTGAGCCTCAGTTTCCTCATCTGTTAAGTGGGTAGGATACAGGGACTCTGAAGGATGGTTGGTGAGCATATGGCACCAAATGGAATGGTACTCAACAGATAATTTTTGAAATTACATGTTTCTATCCTCAGATAATTTTCTGTAAGAGAGTGGGCCCACCTGTTCTTGGTTAAATGTCCCCTTTATTCAGTGGCTGAGGAGAGCTTAGAAGTCAGGACCCAGTGACTATCGGCTCCCTTGTAGAAAGCTGTGTAAGTTGTTGTTGTTTAGTTACTAAGTCCATTGTTGTTGTTTAGTTACTAAGTCATGTCTGACCCTTTGCAACCCCATGGACTGTAGGTCGCCAGGCTCCTCTGTTCATGGGATTTCCCAGCAAGAATACTGGGAAGGATTCCCCTTTCCTTCTCCAGGGGATCTTCCCAGACCAGGGATCAAACCGGAGGCTCCTGCTTTGGCAGGTGGGTTCTTTACCACGGAGCCACCTGGGACGCCCAGCGAACTAATGAACAAATTCCCCATCATGAAAGAGTTTCCAATAAGCACAAAAGCATGTTTGCCAAGGCAGCCCAGGCCCTGCAGCCTCAGCTTCTGGAGGTCATGGTATTCCTGCCTGAAGAGCCACACTTTTGTGTCTGGAACATGTGTGTTATTGGAGCCAGACTCTGCCCATCTCCTCCCCACACCAGTGCTGGCCAATGCTCGCATTGGCTACCTGTCCTGTGCATGCTTGAGATTCATAAGCCGATTCCAGGGGACAGTTCCGAACTGTCCGTGGAAGGGGCTGAAACTAGGCAGGCACGAGGTGTTGTGTTTCTAGAGCGATCGTGCCTGTTGCCAGAGGGGGACCGACAGAGCAAGGGATTGGCTCTGGCAGCTCCCCCCCACTAAGCTCCTGACTGCCCTCGAGAGCCAGGCTAAGAGACGTGTTTTCTTTGCTGCGTTATTAAGCTGTCTTTTGCTTTTAGGGTTCTGGGACCTGTCATAATACAGGCCATCCTCGCCAAGATTCTGGGCCCTTGTTCCTTTGAACTGCAAGAGCAGCTGTGGAGAAATGCCGCTTTCCCTGCAGGGTAGTTGACAGCTGGCTGACAGCCCCCAGCCAGGCTGCTACCAAGTGGGGTTGCAACAAAGCCAGTCCAGACTTGGGGAATCGGTCCTGTCCCCACAGGGAGGTTGGATGGAACCCTGTCACACCCAGGCCCCATCACGGGGCAATAGAGCTGAGAACTGGAGGAGAAGGGCAGCACAAGGCCTTGATCGGAGAGGTATTAGCAAGGACTTCCCTGGTGGTCTAGTGGCTAAGAATTAGCCTTTCAAAGCAGGGGACGCAGGTTCAATCCCTGATTGGGAAGCTAAGATCCCATATGCTGTGGAGTAACTGAGCCCACACGTCCCAACTAGAGAGTGTATGGGCCATAACGAAAGATCTCACATGAAACAACAAAGATCCCATATGCTGCAACTAAGACCTGATGCAGCCAAATAAATAGGTACGAATATTTTTTATAAAAAGAAAGATGTTAGCACACCATGACCAAGGATATGGAGCGTGGTGCTAGGGGGCCCATGCTAAGTCCAGCTCCACCACCCACCCTGTACTTGCTGTTGACCATACCAAGTTCCTTCACCTTGCTGAGCCTGAGGTTCCTCATCTGTGAGATGAGGGAGATACTAATACAGTATCCACCTCCTAGGATCATTTTCCAAGATGAACTGAGTCGCGATCTTCTTTGATCCAAAGCAGTGAGTCCAGTGCCTGGTCTGTGGCAACCGAACTCCACTCAGATGTTTCCTTCATGGGGTCTGAGTGCCACAGGCGGGCCCTCGGAGGGGGAAGGAGTGCTCAGAGCTGGGAGTCAGGACTCCAGGTTTCTGATCCTGGCTCTGCCGCCGTCCCTGGTGTGACCTCAGGCAAGTCCAAGCCACTTTCTGAGCCCTTGTTAACTTTTTCCTGGTGACAGAAAATTGAGAGATGGTGGTAGTGCTGTGATGACCCCTAGGCCCAGGAATAACTGGGAGTGCCTGGGTCTAAGAATGGCAGGTGCAGGGGTGGGGGCTGGCAGGATTCCAGGTAGGATTGGACCTCCCAGTAGGGAAGCCATCCTCAGAATGAAAGCTTTTCCTTGCACCTGCTCTTAACCCCTGAAACTGGCTCAGTGTTGAAGACATGTGAGGTATGCCTCCCAGTATGACTGTCTGATGCTTTCTCTCTCTCACACATACACACCGCAGAGAGAGCCACGGGAGACCTGAGAAACCATGTAGATGCAGGGCACTGATTCATTTCTGCCAGGGATGGGGAGGTAGTGGCACTTACTCCCCAGAAAACTGACCAAGAACGGCCCAAAGAGGGAAGCTGAGCTGGGGGGATCTTCAGACATCTTCCGGTTTATGGGGTAGTGCCCCTTTTCACCCCCAGCTGCTACTTGGCCAGGCCTGCTCCTCTGGGAAGCTGGTTCTCATTGCTCCTCCCACCATGTTCTCCCAAGACTTGGACCCTTTGAGAAATGAACGAATGGAGTTTCAACACAGCAACCGGAGACTTGCCTGGTAGTTCAATGGTTAAGACTCCAAGCTTCCACTACAGGGGGCAGGGGTTCAATTTCTGGTCTGACAGCTAAGATCCTGCATGCTGTGTGGACAAAAAAAGAAAGAAAATGTTAAACTTAGCAACCATTTACTTAGAGTCTCACACTCTCTAGGCATGAGCTGGGCACTTCAACATGCCTTGTCTCACTTAATTTGATCTTTCAAGCTCCCTTATCCCATGAATCTTCATCTGGTTCTCACAATTTCTCCCTCCATCCATGGTTATTTGAGCCGCATGCCCTCTCCTCCCCATTGACTGTGAGCTACTCGAGGACAGGCTCAGCCCCTGGTTCCCCTTGTGTCTTTGCAGCCCCAGGCTCCAGCCTCAGCATGTTGACTGGTTTCTGTTGAATTAAATTATGTTGAGTTAAATCTGATTAATCTGGAGAGAGGCTTACTGAATTTAATTTATGTGATTTGCAGAGTTAAAGAGTTAGCTCTGTTGGGAGGGAGGAGGGAGGAAATTATATATTGAAAGCAGAGTACATAATATATGGAGGGCAATGCTTACTCAAGTGGAAGATCGCCACTAACGGTGGGGTTCTGGCAGGAGGCCGGTGTGATTGGGAGATGGACTGGGAGCATTTTGTTGGAGGGAAGAGCAGGGATGCATATTGGAAAAGAATCGTCCACAAGGGTGTGAGTGGACCCACATGGCTTTGGGACTCTCCACCCTGTGCCAGGCTGACCTGAAGAAGGAAGAGGTGATGACGCATCCTAGGCACTTGGTTGGGGAACTTTGTGCAGCTGGGGTTTCCTGCTCCACTGCTGTGACCACAGTAACAAGGCTTCCTGCAGAGGGTGGGGATTTGCCCCATGAGTTTGCCCTGAATGGGAAAGAACTCAACCAAATGATGTCTTCATCTACAGATTGAAGCCTGGTGTCCTCAGACCTGGACTCTGCCAACCACTGCACCCTTATTTCCTCCTGCCCGCATGTTCTACTTCCCCCATCCCAGCCTTGAGTCACCCTATTCCCATCTCTTTCAGTGGCCTCCCTGACTCTGACCCATTACCACATCCTTTCACCCCATCCTTCTAGGTTAGACTCTGATCCCTCCTCCTCCAGGAAGCCTTCTCTCATTTCCCCACGGCCAGTACCCACCCCTGCCACCCCCCGCCCCCTTCAGTGCCCTGTTGTAGCTTCTTCTGTGTGTCTCATGCTGTTTTATGCTTAAGTTGGGTTTGGGGGGATTGAACTCATCTCCTTCCTTCCCCAGAGTGAGCTCCTTGAGGGAGCTCTGAGTCGTGGGTTCCTCGTGGCGGGCCTGGCCCAGAGTGTACGCAGTGCCTGTGGGGGAGGGAGAACAACCCCAGGAAGTGGGCGACCCTGTAGCCTGGCCTGCTGCAGCCTCTGGTGCAGCACAGGTTAATCAGGGGTCCATGTGACTAATAAATATTTACTGGGTGTTAAGTTTTTAGCCTAATGCGGGATTTAGCAGACATTCTCATTTATGGTAATGGGAGGCATGTGCTACCCTGGGGGATTAGGGGAGGGAGCTCACTCCACCTGCCATCAGAGCCCCACCCCCCACCAGACTCAACTGCCCCAACCAGGAAGCCCCAGAAACCTCCTGGAGGTGGAGCTTGGGTTTCTAATGATTTTCCTGGGCTCTCCAGTATAGCCTCTACCCCAGGCAGCTCCTAACAGCCCCTCCACTCCCTCCTCACTAAGTTCTCACTCCTTCATTGTGCCTGCTTCTGTGCCGGGCACTGGGGGCACACCTGAGCAGATGCAGCTTCTTCTTCCAAAGACATCCCTTCATTTTTCATATCTTCCCTGAGAAATGATTCCCAGATCTTGTTCTTGCCCAGCACTTCACAGCTAGTCATCAAAACCCTGGGGAATCAGCTGGGGAGGAGGAAAGGCACAGTGAGGTCTTTGCAGAAGGCAGAGCACAGGGGTGTGCAGAACCCTCCAGATAGAGGGGTGCAGAACTCTCCAGGTGTAGGGGTGCAGAATCCTCCAGGTGTAAGGGTGCAGAACTGTCTAGGTTGGGGGTATGCAGAGCCCTGCAGGTGTATGGGTACAGAACTCTCCAGGTGTAGGGGTTTAGAACCCCCCAGGTGTAGGTGTGCAGAAGTCCCCAGGTATAGGGATGTGCAGAAGCCCCCAGGTGTAGGGGTGCAGAACCCTACAGATGTAGGGGTGCAGAACCCTCCAGGTGTAGGGACGCAAAACCCTGCAGGTGTAGGGGTGCAGAACCCCCAGGTGTAGGGGTGCAGAAGTCCCCAGGTGTAGGGGTGCAGAACCCCCAGGTGTAGGGGTACAGAAGTCCCCAGGTGTAGGGGTGCAGAACCCCCAGGTGTAGGGGTGCAGAAGTCCCCAGGTGTAGGGGTGCAGAACCCCCAGGTGTAGGGGTACAGAAGCCCCAGGTGTAGGGGTGCAGAAGCCCCCAGGTGTAGGGGTGCAGAACCCCCCAGGTGTAGGGGTACAGAAGCCCCCAGGTGTAGGGGTACAGAGCCTGCAGGGGATTTGTTGCACACTGTCAGAGGGCACCCTGTCACAGACCTCACAAGGCTGGAAGCTGAAATGGACAAATGCTGCACACAGAGGAGATGCGTATGTGTGTGCTGGGACCAGAGGAGGCCCAGGGGCTGTGGGGAATGGAAGGGTCCCCTCACTCAGCCTGGGGAGGCTTCTCCAAGAAAGCAGTCTTGAGATGCAATGTGAAACCAGACAGAGAAGAGGGAATTGACATTTTCTGCAGAATGAATAATGTATACCAAGATCCAGAGGCATAGAGAAAAATCTGAGAGACCATGATGTATTTGTGGCTGTATTTGTGGCTGCTGCTGCTGCTGCTGCTAAGTCATGCTAGTCGTGTCCAACTCTGTGACCCCATAGGTGGCAGCCCACCAGGCTCCCCCATCCCTGGGATTCTCCAGGCAAGATCACTGGAGTGGGTTGCCATTTCCTTCTTCAATGCATGAAAGCGAAAGTGAAGTTGCTCAGTCATGTCAGACTCTTCGCGATTCCACGGACTGCAGCCTACCAGGCTCCTCCATCCATGGGATTTTTCAGGCAAGAGTACTGGAGTGGGGTGCCATTGCCTTCTCCGGTGTTTGTGGCTAGAGTGGTGCTATTCAGTATAGTAGCCACTAGCAGCATGTGGCCATTTAAATTCATTAAAATTAAACAAAATTACAATCAATCTTTAAGTCACACAAGCTACCTTTCAAGTGCTCAGCAGCCAGGTGTGGCTAGTAGTGCTGATGGATTAAATAATCTCCATCATTAGAGGAAACTGGATTGTCCAGCACTGGCACTAGAGTGTAGAGTAGCAGGGATCCCCAGAGAAGAGCCCGCAAGGTCACTGGGGTCAGATTGCAAGGAGCCTTGAGTGATCTGTGAAGGACCTTGGGCTCCTTCCTAGGGGAGGAGAGAGTCAGCTCTCCCCTGGACCTCCGTGCGCTGGAGCACAGAGGTTGCTCCTACATTCCTTGGCCTTGTATGAAGTTTTGCTCTGTGCCCCGTGTCCGTGGTTTACAAGAGAGGCATATGCCTAGGAGCCTGGCCTCTGGAGAAGGATCAGATGCTTCCTCAGAGATGTCAGAGCTCTGAGATTGTCAGGGTCTGTGAGCAAGCAGCAAACAGAGCACCTGTCCATCACACCACCCCGCCATAAAACTCTCAGGAGAGGCTGGTCAGGTTGCTGGCTGCAACCAGAAGATGCAGCTTGTGGGAGGCTTGGTCAAAGTTCATGACAATTCATGAGCCACAGGGAACGAGCAGCCCTGGGGAGCCGGCCAAGTGCGCCGTGTGCTGGGGGAGTGGGAGTTGGTGGAAGTGATCAGGAGGAGGACGTAGCATGGGAGAGTGTCTGTCTGTTCCTGGGCTGCCCTATGCCTCCTTGCCCTACAGATCAGTTTTTCCCTCTGTCATGCTCAGCTCCAAGGTCACCTCCTCTAAGTAGTCTTCCCTGATGGGTTAAAGAGCCCCAACTGCCTGTCTCCTGGCTTTTCACATGGCACTCGTCTCACGGACTACTGCCATGTCTGTCTCCTTAACTCAACCTTGGATGCTTTGAGGACCCAGACCTGCCTTAACTGTGGTCATTCCCTGGGTTGACTGTGCTTCTTCATGAATCGGCCCCCACTGCTCCCCCTCTGCATCAGAATTACCTGTTTGTGTCTCTGTATCTGGGCTTCCCTGGTGGTGGCTCAGCGGTAAAGAATCCACCTGCCAAGCAGGAGACCCAGGTTCTATCCCTGGGTTGGGAAGATCCCCCAGAGAAGGAAGTGGCAACCCACTCCAGTATTCTTGCCTGGGGATTTCCATGGACAGAGGAGCCAGGCAGGCTACGTGTCCATGAGGTCGCAAAGAGTCAGTCAGACACATCTTAGTGACTAAACAGCAACAATCATCTCTGGATCCACCGTTAGACTATGAGCTCCTTTCGGCTCAGGGGCCGTCTCGTTCAGCTCCCTAACTGCCTGAACGGTAGTGAAGGCAGGAGGAGGGGGTGGTTCTGTGTCAACCCTGCCTGGAGGCAGAGGGCCTGTGGGCAGATGGAAGCAGGAAGGGGCCCAGGCGGGCAGGGGGAGGTGAGGGGAGGCAGGCCAGGCGCACAGCCCTCCACCCTGCTGCTGAGCCCCTCTGCTCCGACCTGAGCGGCCTCCGTTGGGAGGGGCATCCTGTCTGCTCCCCGGGCTCCAGGTTTCCTCTGTGAGATGGACCCACTCCTCCCCCGCCGCTTGACTGATGCCCGAGAAGATCATGGTAGATCCCGTTATTTCTTGGGCCGGCCTTGAGGTAGAAATCCTTGTTCAAAGTGCCACTTGGTGACTCTCACAAATTGTTCCTGACAGCCTCGCAGAAGGCCGGGCCATCTGCCTTGCCCTTTCGCAGGGCGGAAGGGGCTGCGAGGAGAGAGATTAGGTTTCCACTTCAGTCAATACTTTGATGTTCAAAGCTGTTTAATATTCATTAAGCCAGCCCTTCAGTTGTAATTGCAGTCATTACCCTCCCTTTTATGATTGTCTGTAAATGTTATGGGACAGACGGGCACAGCTATTCTAATGATGGAGGGTTTTGATGATGGATAAAAGGTTGAATGGAAACCCTTCAAATCTGTCTCCATACTCTTTGGTGCCCGCTCCCACCCCTTTCTGCTTTTTTTAACGCTTAAAAGATGGTGTTTGGGATGAGAGGGAAGGATGGCTCCAGTAAAGTCACGGTTTGTTAATTTTACAGACACAAACATTGTCCTGTGGTCTCAGACTGAACCTGAACTCCCCCACATACCTGGGCTCAGTCCTTAGTCAGGCACTGAGCCCTGACCAGCCACAGCCTCAGCCTTGACCCTGGCCACAGTCTGCACTCTTGGAACCAGGAGAAGAAAGCTAGGTTTTCACTCCCTCCATTTAGAGAATAAACTGTTAGATCAGGTTTGGACCTTAGAGACCACGGTGCTTTTGCTCTGCAGAGGGGTGGGGGCCACCTTTGGGGAAATCAGACTTGCATTTAAATCCAGGCTCTGCCACTTTCTAGCTGTTTGATTTACTGAATGTCTCTGGTGTTCAGGTTCTTTTATCTATTAAGAATAAGGAGTTATAATACCTACTAGCCAAGCCACTGTGAAGATCCCATTAAATAACAGGTGTGCAAAGAACATGTGCTCAGCCAGAGCCAATTCATAGGGTGAGACTGGCCCCTTGAATTCCTGTGAGAGCTTGTTGGCCCTATGCTAAGAACCCCAAACTTGCTTGAAGATGTGGGCATTATGGGTGGGTCCTGTCATTGGAAGTGCAGGGTACCTTTTGCCCACCTCTCCAGCCTTAGGTTCTGACAATCCTCTCATGCACCCTATTTTGAGCCCCCCAGTGTCACAGTTTGAGGTCACCAGAAAGCAGACTCTAAGGCAGTTTTGTGTGCCCAATGTTTATGAAGGAAGCCCTTGGGATCAACCTTTGGGAAAGGAGTTGGGAAGGAAGCATAAATGCCTTTCCATGGGGAAGTTTGGATCTGAAATAACTGCCTGGGTCTTTATACACTTGCCTTGATCCATCATTGAATGTGAGTGCTTCTAGAAGGGCAGGACTTGAGTGAGGTGACTTTGCAGCTGAGGCGAGCCCTGAAAGGGCTGACAGTTCCAGGGCCAGTGCTAGCAGCTGGGAAGCAAGTCCTTCACCGAGTGAGGTCCGGAGCCGCATCACTCTCATCCTCCACGACCAGGATTCGTGGTTGTCCCCAAGTGCTTCCCTTAGAATGCTATATCTACTTAGCACATATTGGCACATGTACACACACACCCAGGACCACCATTACACAAACATGTCAGGCTTCTCAAAACCCTTTCTTTAAAATGCTTTATTACTACCTCCTCCAGAAAGCCTTCCTTGGTTTCTCTCCTTCGCCCACCTATTGGAACAAATTGCTTCTCTCACCACTCCTAAGATTCACGGGGAGAATGCCAGGAAGGTGGACTTCCTTTTACTGAATAGCAGAGCATTTTGTAGCTGGCCTCGTGTGGAGTGGAGTGGGCCTTAACAGTCAGCGTCCAAGTGACCTTGGCGGGTCCTTCCTGCCCTGCTAGTCTGTGATTCCTCCAGGTCTCATTCTGGGTGACCTGCGTCCCCAGCTGTGCATGAATCTCACAGTAGAGCAGGGCCTGGGCCTTCTCTATTTCTATGAGAGGATCCTTGTGGGCACTTGATTTGCTGAAATCCAAGTACATGCCACGCTCTAGTGAGCAAAGCAGAAGATTCAGCTCTGTGGGCACAGGAACTCTGGCCTGGAGTGGAGGTCAGATGGAAAAAGAACCATAGCTCTGTGGGGCAAGTTCAATAACAGAGAGAAGTGAGAGATGAACCCCTCAGGCCTGTCTCCGGGACTCACCCCCAGCTGGTTCAGGTGCACTTGAGTGAGTGGATGGCCAGGGCCTCTGTCTCCAGCAGCAAAGCGATAGACATACACAGTAAAGACAGTGAAGGCGTACTGAATGAATGGATGAATGGGTTGAGTGAATGAATGACAACCGATTAAAGATTGAGAGCCACTGAGTAGATTCCCAGCCTCTTATCTAAAACCCTAGAAGCTGCATTTGTTTCAAAAGTCTGTACTTTCTTGGATTTTAGAGGGCAAATGAAGGTGAACATCCATGTGTTATTTAATACCTCACTGGGGTCTGAAACAGCACCCATGATCAAACACAGTGATTGTGCAGTGAAACATGAATATCCATGAACAGTGGGTTCTATCAAGACTCTGTAAAGTGAAAGTCACTCAGTTGTGTCCGACTCTTGAAACCCCATGGGTTATACAGTACATGGAATTCTCTAGGCCAAAATACTGGAGTGGGTAGCCTTTCCCTTCTCCAGGGAATCTTCCCAACCCAGGGATGGAATCCAGGTCTCCAGCATTGCAGGCGGATTCTCTACCAGCTGAGCCACAAGGGAAGCCCAAACATATTGGAGTGGGTCGCCTATCCCTTCTCCAGCAGTTCTTCCCAACCCAGGAATTGAACTAGGGTCTCCTGCATTACAGGTGGATCCTTTACCAACTGAGCTATCAGGGAAGCCTCATGCAAATTCAGGCCAGGTTACCAAAGACCTATGGTTCTTCAGAGCTTCTTGGATTCTAAGATGCCAATAAGAGAGTAAAGACTGTACTGTGACCAACAGGTTCTTCCTAGCTTCAAAAAGTCCTCCTGAAGATGCAGAGCACCGTCCTCACCCCCGACTGCACTGCCCTGTGCCTCTCTGGCTCCCCCCAGACCCTGAGCTGGGCCCCAGTCCCTTGTGTCTTTCCTGTTTCTGTGTCTTTCCTCTTCCTCCGGGACAGATCTCTGCCATCTTGGAGTCAGTGAAATGGGAGTCTCAGACCATTTCTAATCACATATCATTAGGATTCTAATGGCACCTGCTAAGTAGGAGGGCAGTGGCTTTTATCATAGGGCAAGCCAGAGCAGCCTGGGCTCAGAGGTTGGGGGCCACTGTGCCTATCTTTGAGCCATCATCAAGGCTCGGGGCTTCGGCATGGTCCTAGCCCCTGATGGACGGATTGCCTCCTCCACATCTCTCACCAGTACCTTCCCAGGGTAGGAGACTACGTGATTCTATACAAGGATTCTTTCCTTCCTTCATCTCTTCATTCATTTATTCAACAGAAATGTCTGAGCACATACCATGTACCCACATGACTGAGTGTTGTGATTGTTCAGTGAACTGGGGCAGTGTAGATACTAAAGAAAAACCCTTTTAAGAGAAAGGTAAACTTCAGTTATATATCTGTTGTATCAGGTCAATGCAATACTTTTGTTTTGTGTAGGATGCTGTGCTTTGCAAGCGTTACTTTAATCCTTACCAACAAGCCTGTGAAGGAGGTGATGGCAGGGGAGTTCTTGGGAAACAAAGTAGTGAATGCAGCATCTTGAGAGTGGTGGGCCACCACCTCTATGCTTTTCTAAGCTGTTTCTTCCTCACATGCAAAATGACATTTATTTTTTAAAAATGACATTTATTAAATGTTGCTTCCATCTTGCCAGCCTCCCTCCTGGGCCTTCTATCTGTGGAAGAGTCTAATCGCGGGATACATTTCTGAGCTTTCCTACTTCCTGGCCCAGTGAACTCCTCCTCAGCCATCAAAGGCCATTCTGTGTCCTTCTTCAGGGACGTTAGAAGCTGTAGAGTCTTCTGTGCTGTGCTGTGCTTAGTCATTTCAGTTGTGTCGGACTTTGTGGACCTCAGCCTTCTGTATCCTCTGTCCGTGGAATTCTCCTGGCAAGAATACTGGAGAGGGTTGCCATGCCCTCCTCCAAGGGAACTTCCCAACCCAGGGATTGAACCCAAGTCTCCTGCGTCTCCTGCATTGCAGGCGGATTCTTTACCACTGAGCCACTGAGGAAGCCCATAATACTCCATGGTCTATGAGGCCCGAAATACTCAGCTGCCCTCAACTTATACCGTGTCTTTTGTTCAGTGTCTCAACCCCTGACACACAATAGACTGTAAGATCCAGGAGAGCAAGGGTTGGAGTCTGTTGTACATTGAATATCCCAATACTGGAGCTGGGCTCAATAGGGCCTCAGTAAATATTTGTTTAATTCATACATGATGCCCTTCTGATGTCCCATAAATTTCACTTCATGCCTTCTTCCTCTGCATTTTCAGGGCTTTGTGTGTATGTGTGTAGGTCTTCAATTTTCCTGCCAACCTTGCTAACTAACTCGAGGCTGGGAACTCTGGGAGCTGAATTAAATATCTCAGCTTATTTAAAAATCCTGATCCATGGGGGAGTGTAAGAACAGAAAACCAGTAATGAGTGCCTACTATGTGCAGTACTCTCACTGCACTCTCTCACTCAGCCTTCATGATGAATCTTTTCAATTAGTTGCCATGATCCCTAGTTTTCAGATGAGGAAACTGATGCCAAGGAAGATGGAATTTCTTGCCCCCAAAATGGCAGTAGCAGGACCAAAACCCGGATCAATCTGAATCTGGGGCTGCATTCCCAGGCTGAGAGGTGGAGGCACCTTCAGAGAGGTGCCTGCACAATGCAGCCTGTGGGCAGGATGCAGATAAGCCCGCCTGAGTTCTGTGGGCCCCCGGGCTGGCCTCTGTGCCCACTCTCGCTACAGCACCTTTGGTAAGCAAGTCCTGGCCTCTGAGACCGTGTCCACCCCCATCTCTCTGCCAGGGTCCCTGCTTGCATTCCTGGGGGCAGTGTAGGCAGTGTAGGCCGTAGCTTTATGGACCAGTGTGGAAAGGGCCAGACCCCAGGTCACGGTCAGAGGGAGCCCTGGCGTGCCCATCAGCCCAGAGTGGGCTGCACCGCCTGGCTGAACCCAGAGTTTCTTTGTTAGCCTTGAGTCTCCACATTCCCCAGCCCTGCCTCTCCTCAACCCGCCCTCCTGTCTGTAACCCCAGAGCCCCGAGTTCCCCATCCTCTCTTCCCTCTGGGCCCTGAGCCAAGCCTCCCCCGGCTGCCCTCTGCCAGCCTGTGAATGTCGCTTTGTGCGCAGCCCTGACGTGAGGTCCTTCCTGGGGAGGTGTTATTTTAATATATGGAGGGCAGTCATTTCATTTCATAAAGATAGCTTGTTTGGAGGGGCCAGCGGCAGCCCGGGAGAGATCGCACTTGACAGATGCAGGGACGGCCTGCGGCTTGGGGCTGGAGATCACGGTGTGCGCCTCTGCAGTCCTGTGCCGGGCGCTGCACCCCGAGAGCCATGGCTGGAAAGAGTCCTGCCGCCTGGGGCCCAGGCACCAGGTAACTGTTCTCCCTCCACTGCTGTGGCAAGACCCAGCAATGGGAAATCTGGGCAGACTCTGGAGAAAGGCAAAGCTGGGTACGAGGGGGCAGGGCTGGCAGGTAGGGAGAGCATGGGTTCTTCTCCAGCTCCATCCTTGCCCCCCTCCCCCGTCACAGGACCTGTGGGAATCTCTGTCCACTGAGTCCCCATCAGCAGAGAGGATTACCCAAGGGCTTTCAGGCACTGTCACTGCAGGAGACTTTTACTCCAGCACACACACCACCCCCCGCCGCCCCCTGAGGGGAATTCTGAAAATAAATGAGGAGCGAATTTCGTCTCCTGCCACCTTGAGCCCTGCAGCCAAGCCAGGGTGATGGACGGGGTGACAAAGTCTGGACAAGGTTGGTTCCAGGACAGGTCTGGTTTGCTGCCGAGCAAAACACCTGGTCCTTGGGGGGGAATGAGACACGGAGGCAGCCTTGCAGCTCCTCTCTGCAACAAGGATCCTTTCTCTGACTGTGGCGGGAGGGGCCAGTAGGGTCCAGGGCTGGGCAGTCCCAAGGCACCCACTGCCAGGCAGCCAGGTTGTTGAACTTGGAAGTGCGTGCGCTTTCCTCAGCTCAACAGGGCAACCCACAGCTCCCGGCAGTGCTCACGGGGAGTGACCGGATGCAGGCGGGGCTTTATGGTAACTCCAGTGAGAAGCGGGTGTTGGGCTGGGTGGACCACAGGAGGCTGTCCACTCTGCTGGGCTCATCCTCTGTGTCCAAGCGGGGGTCCCAAGCTGTGATGAGGATTATCCACTGAAACTCAAGTCTCTCTCGTCTCCTAGGAATTCCCTGGAGAATGTCAAATTGTCAGCCTTGGGATGGGACAGGAGTTACAAGAGCTGATTTTTGTCTGAGGGCTCTTTGAGTTTCTGCCAGCCTCTTTAAGTTGCACTTTTAGATAACTCCCAAGACAGGGAGGACCTGGGCTAGACCTGGCTGGTGGATGATCAGGCAAGAGATCAAGAGCCTCATTCTTGTCCTTCCCTGGGCCCAGCCCTTTGCCCTGAGATCTCCCTACCTGCTATTCTCCTTTGTGGTCATGTCTCGCCATCGCCCTGATCTCCAGAGTCTCATCTGAAGCACATCTATGCCATCTCTTTGCTGAATGAGTGATATTATGTGCTCACTTCCACATCCACGTACCTTGTTTCCATTTTCTTCTTTCTCCTCCTGGCAGTGTCCTCCTTTACAACCAGAACTCTCACATACTACAGCTGGGTGCAAAATTTGTACAACCACTTTGGAGAGCTGGCAGGATTTACCAAAGGCAAGCTAAGTATACCCTTCAGCCTAGGATGTCCACTCCTCAGAGCAAAAAAAAAAAAAAAAGCTTATTTATATCCACCAAAAGATGGTATAGCAATGTTGTTAACACCCCTCTTCTTAATAGCTGAAGCTACCCAAGTACCCATCCACAGTAGAGTGGATTCTCACAAGGGATATGATGCAGCAACAAGAGCAAGTGAACCACAGTTACATGAAATAATGTGAAGGAATCACAAGCAGAATATTGAATTGTTTGTTTTTTTAAGAAGCTCAGTACAAAAGAATACACATTCTCCAGTTCTAACCATATAAAGTTTAAAGACAGGAAAAATTAATCAACGGTTTTAGAAGTTAGGATAGTGGTTATGCTTTGGGAAACTTGCTTCTGGGGAACTAATGTTTTGCCTCTTGATCATGGTACGGGTTTGATGTCATCATCCAGCTATAATTGATGATTTCTGAATACTTCTCATGTATGTTCTATGTCAATACAGTATTTTAAAAGTGATAAATTTAAGAAAGAAACCACAAATAATAAATGCATAGCATCTGAGTTTGCCCTTACCCTGGAACTAGGCGGGGTTACTGCGGTACTGTTGATGCTGTGGTCACTGCCTGCAGTCTTCTGTCGAGGCTTTCTGTTACTGTATTCTGTAATTTTTGAAAGCTGTACCTGCCTTGAAGATAGTGGAGCCTCCCTGTCCTCACCTGTCAGTGCATTCCGACCTGATGTCTAGCCGTTGCTCCTGCATTTCTTTCCTCGAGAACTTTTTCTGTTCCTGGAGTCTACTTTGCCACATGCTGCTGCAGGCTGGGGATACCAAGAGCAGGGACCCCAGGAACACCCTCATGAAGTGATTGAGGGGGATTGGCCAGTGAGGACTCCTGCTCCCTGGTCCCAAGAGGAACATAACTTGGAGGGTCACTTTCTTCATGCGCTCCCAAGTTCCCAGTGGGACTAAAGTGCTTCATTACAGATCTTCTCTTGGCTCTTCCCTCCCCTGTCTCAGTTCTTTGCTTTTCCACCAGCTTTCCTGGCTTCATGTCACAAATTTTAGCTCCTTGAGTGCTTATCTCAGGGTCAGTTTTGGGGGAACCCAGAGTCAGGGAGACTAGACCTCCGACTACACCATTCACGGGGTCTCCTCCTAGCAGGTACCAAGAAATTTCTGTTGACCGACCAGAGAGACACACTTCCTTTTCTAATTCTCTGCATCATACCTTCCCTTTATGCAAAATCTCCTTCTGCATGCCCACGGTGCTTCTTCTGCAGGGGCAGAATTGGTTATGAGTCTTGTGCAAAACCAGCATGATACAGAACTTCGAATAATCCCAGTGCCGGGTGCCCTCCCACCCTGGAGCCTAATTCTTAAATGAAGGAAGTGCCTACACCCCCAGGCATCCGTCCCCGGCAGAGGGAGCAGCCCCGTTACCTGCCCTTATCAATTGTGTCAAATGATCCACTGCAGTCACAGCAGCTGCTAAGACGTGGGTGGCTCTTCACGACCCAGGAAGAAACACTTCCTACTTGGTTCTCAGTCTTTCCAGCAGCCTCAAGAACCCGCATTACAGATGCTAAGATTCAGACTCAGAGATGAGATGTGACCAATCAAGAACACACAGCTAGCAGACGGTTAGGGCTGGATCTGGAACTGAGGTCTCTGTCCCCAGAGTTATTTTATGCAGTAGTATACATGTGGTCTGATGCCATGGAAAGTTTACACAGGCTGTCACATTTGCAGCGGATGTACACTGGCAGTGTCACTCTTATCATTGTTGGTCAACCCTCCACGCCTCGTAGCAGGAAGTATCATTGCTCCCATTTTCCAGATGGGAATACTGAGGCCCAAAGAAGGAAAATGTCACACAGTGGCTCACACTGAGGAAGCGGTGGAGCTGGGATTCAAACTTAAGACCCCAGAGTCCTGCCTTTCTCTGGAGGCATAGCAGAGATCCCTGTTGTCCTGCTCCTCTGATGCCCCACCCACCCTGGCGCTCTTAGACATCTGTTAGGTGCTCAGAAAATATCTGTCACTGGCCGCTCCCTCTGGCCAGACATGTGGAAGCATCCGTGTCCTGTGTAAAGCCAGGAACTGGAATGAGGAGGACAATTCCTAGAAAACAAGTTTTCTTAGGTATTTGAAAATTGTATATATCAATACAAATAACGGAATTAAATCATGAAACAGAAAATAAGAAATCAGTAAATTTATCCCCTCTTCCTGGGAACCCTGGGGAGATGAGACCATCCTCTGTCCGAGGAACCATCTGGCCAGAAACCATTCCTCATGGGCTCCACCAGACCCTCCACCGCTGACCTCGTGGTGGCTTGTGCAGGGTGCTCAGGACCCCAGCACTTTTCATGTTGTTCCGAAGTGTAAATCAGGCCCCGTCTGCTGACCTCTTCTCCCCTCCCTATGCCTCTGGATGCCCTCATAAACTTTGAAGAGCTTTGCACATCAGACTGTGCTTCCCAGGGTGCTAAGCTGGAGACACGGCTCATGCCTGCTGCTTCAGTGAACTTCCAGGAGCCCCGGAGACAGCCTGCACTCAGATCGTGGCTTCAGTTTCCTCCAGATTTTGTGATTCCTCCTCCAGCTGTTATCACCTCCTGGCCATTCATCCACATTGATAGATCCGATGGTCATTTTTCAGTCCTTATCTTACTCAACCTATCAGCACACCTCCCTTCCAGAAACACTTCCTTCTCTTACTTTCCAGAACATCACCCTCTTTTGGCCCTCGTCCTTCCTCACTGGACATACCATCTCTTCTCCTCTGCTACTTCCTCCTCTTCTCCTTGACCTCTGAATTTTGCAGGGTCCCAGAGGCTGGGAAGTTTCCCTGGAGGAAGAAATGGCAACCTACTCCAGTATCCTTGCCTGGAAAGTTGCATGGACAGAGGAGCCTGGTGGGCTACAGTCCACGGGGTCACGAAGAGTCAGACATGACTGAGCATGCACACACACACAAGTCTCAATCCTCGGCCCTTTTCTCTCTTATTTGTTTCTTTTTTTTTTTTTTTTTACAAGTTTTCAAGTTGATATGTTGCATTTTCATTTTAACTCAATTCAAGAAATCTTTGTGTTTTTTTTTTTATTTTGGTTCCTGCCACTTGGCATGTGAGATCTTCGTTTCCTGACCAGGAATCAGACCCAAGCTCCTAGCAGTGGAAGCGTGGAGTCTTAGCCACTGGACCACTAGGGAAGTCCCAAACCTTCTTTTCTTTACCTGCATGTTACTGGTCTTCTTTCTGTATGGTGGAGGTTTGCCTTTTTATCTTCAGCCTGAATTCTCCTTTCTTGTGAACTCCCTGATCTCAGATATCTGGTTTAATCTCCATTTGGATGGTGAATGCGTGTCTCAGGCTTAAGAACTTTAAAACCAGTGGGTTCTCCCTGACACTACATCCCAGGCCTGATTCTCGTTCCAGCCTCTCAGCACAGCAGAGGAAGCTCCATTCTGCCCGGTGTTCAGGCTGAAAGCCTTAGGGTCATCCTTGAATGTTCCCTTTCTTTCTTATCCTACATCAGTCAGCAGAATCTGTAGTCTCCATGTTCTAAATATGTCCAGGATCCCACTGCTTCCCACCACCTCTCCTGCCTCATTGTTGTTCAGTTGATAAGTCACGTCTGACTCTTTGCAACCCCATGGACTGCAACACGCCAGGCTTCCCTGTTCTCCACTATCTCCCGGAGTCTGCTCAGATTCATGTCCATTGAGTTGGTGATGCTGCCTAGCCATCTCATCCTCTGCTATAGCAGACCCACAGCCAAATCACCGAGCCTGATTGCAGTCCCCCACCTGGTCCCTTCCTGTTGCCTTTCTCCCACCCAGGAGTCTGCAGTTCACACAGCAGCTAAAGCAGTCATTCGAAAAATTGTCTGATCAATTCACACTCTTTGTTTCAAATCCTCCACTGGCTCCCAATTTCACTCCTAGTAAAATCCGAGTCCTTCATGTGTCCTGAAAGCTTTGGCCTAACCTGGCCCAGCTACCCCAATGATCTCACCTCCTACCTCCCCCTCACTCCAGCCACACTGGTTCCTGCTCGTCCTTGAACATACGAAGCACGTTCCTACCTCAGGACCTTTGCACTTGCCATGGCCTCTGCCTGAACCCTTTCTCCCCAGGTGGTCACGTGGCTTGTACCTCACTTTACCCAAGCCTCTGCTCAAATGTCACACCCTCAGAGAAGCTCTCCCTACCTCCACAGTAGCCCCTGTTCCTTTCCATCTCTATATCCTGCTGTATTGTTCATAGCACCTTTTACCACCTGAGTATACATATGTACATATACATAAACATATCATCTGTTCCCCCACTAAAATGTAAACTCCGTGAGAGCTCGGACTTGGTTTCTGCTCATTGCTGTATGGCCAGTGCCCCAGCCTGATCCCTGGCACCTTTTTACAGCTTACACTCCCTACAACGTCGCTATGTGCATTGAACACTATTCTGAATACTTTACTTGTAAGAATAACTTACTTAGTCCTCGCAACAAACCTGTGGACTAGGTCCTCATCTGAAGTTGAAGAACTGAGGCAGAGATTGAAAAACTTGCCTGAGATCATACAGAGCCAAGATAGGGACCTGGCTTTTAACCACTGCACCCTATGCCCTTTCATGGTAGCTGCTCCAGAAGTATCTGTTGGGTGATATAAATCCAGCCACCAAGTGGCTGCTGTTACCAGACTCTAAGAATATCAAGGACAGCCCAGTAAGCATCCCAAATGCAGCAGCCCCCTGCCTGGACCAGTCCAGGGCACCGGAGATCCTGCCTAGACTGTGACCTGTTTAAAACTGCCTGCCACCATCGGGCAGGGTCTTCTTCTCCAGGGTCCACGGAGAATAATTATTGAATGAATCCGTGTGTGGTAAGGGACAGTGGAGAAGAAAACCTGTAAATTTGTTTGGGGGACTCTCGAAGCTTCCTGGAGGAGGTCCCTGTGGCCGAGCCATTGAGGAGGCATTTGGCAGACCAGAGGCCAGAATCATCAGGTCCGTGGACCTGCGGGCCCACCTGTGGGTGCTCAGTCATCTGTGGTCACCTAGGCTCCCCTAGCAGCTGGAGCCTGAAGGAATGCCCTCTCACCACCTGGTCCCCTTATACAGCAATGACTGGGGACGGGCTGCCAGGACACAGGCGTCTCCCAGGAGAGCAGACGGCCAGGGCCTGCTAACAGGAAGCAGGGCAGTGTGGTCTGAGCACAGTGACCACCTCTGCCACCAGCCTGTCTGTCACCACTGCCACTTCTACTGAAATTGCCACCTCCACCCCCCACCCACCCACGACACACCCGCCACTGCCGCTTCCTCCCAGGGTTTTCATGCCCCCAGCCCTGGTTTGTCACCCTCACCGCTGTGCCCTCCATCACAACCACCGCTGCTGGGCCCACCCCGACTTCTGATGCTGTAACCCAACTCCAGTACAATTCTCTCTACCATTCTAGCCCCAGCTCCTGGTATTATTATCACTGCCACTCATAGTTATTGTTGTTCTTAATGATCTTAACATTTAATGCATGTAGAATACCATGCAGTTCATCAACAGGGTGACATCATGCTTGCTGTGACAGTCACGGCAAGTTGGGGAGGTAGGCAAGGCATCTTGCAGTGAAGAGGGAAAGGAGAACTGAGGCAGAGATGTTGAGCAACTCAGACAACGCCATCTGGGTCATAAAGAACTCAGAGATCAAAGTGAAGGAATAACTGAAATTTACGGAGGGCTTCCTCTAGATCAGATACTATGCTGGGCGCTTTCATGAATTTTAACTCATCTGCATGATGATTTTAAGATGGTGATTTAATCTCCCTTACTTCTAACCCAGGGAAGCTGAGGCTCAGAGAGCATAGAGGTCATGCCTGAGATTGCCCAGATGGTCAGAGGTAGGGCACTGCCAGGCTCCAGAGCCTCTGCCTCAGAGCTCAGGGAAGGTGTGTTGATGTGGTGTATTGCCCTGGTCCAGAATTCCAGAGACCTTGATCTCAGTTCTCCCACTGAACTTGGTCACTGAGTCTCAGCAGTTGTGGACCTTTGACTTAGTAGCTCAGCCTCTCTGGGTCTTATTTTGACCGTCTCTGGATAACACCTGCCTTACCTTCTGTACTATTTGTTATGGGAGAACAAACACTGCACCAGGCCACCCCAAGGTCCCATTTACCCTTGGCATTCTAAGATTCAGGTACCTGCGCTGATGTGACCTTAGGCACACTCTCCTCATTCTTTATTCTTCCCCAAGAAGAATTCCTTGGGAGGTGGGAATATTGCCTGTTCCAGTGAACAGTAAGGAAAGCTGAGGCTTAGGGACGTGACATGAAATGACCAAGGAAACTCAGCTCCTGCCAGTCAAGGCTGGGGTCTAAATCAGGGCCCCTGGCTTCATATTCCAGGCAGCTCCCACCAGTACCTCTACTCTGACACCAAGGAGTATCGTGGGTTTTGGAAGGATTACCATCTCCCAACCAGTTGTCATCCTACCACAGCCTCCTGGGTTCTTGCTGTGTGCCAGGTGCTCTGTTAGGCCCACATCTTCAGCGGTGAGAGAGAGACAGTCTCTACCTGGGAGAGGACACTTTAGTGAGAAAGGCAGATATCACAGAGACTCCTCCAGAGAACCCCTCCACCCCTCCCGGGGCCCCAGGAGGCACGGCGCCTGCAGACGAAAGCTGCATCTTCAAGACTAAAGCGGGGGCATCCCTCCTGGCAGAAAGGCCCCTCACTCTATTTTCAGCCTGTCCGAGGGAATCCTGCAGGGACTCTCTCCAGAGAGAACACAGACCATCCTCTCTGAGGGTTTTAAAGGCTCCTTTGCCGCTAGAAGCTGCCTTTCAGACCCGTCAGGCTAAAGATTTTAACCCGAGATTTAAAAGGACCAGAGATCAAAAGCAGATGCTCCTGGAAGACACTTCAGCCTGCCCAGCCGTCTGGGGACACGGCTATGGAGGAGAAGACGATTCATCACGGACCATGCAAGCCCCCGTTCAATAATAAACAGATGTATTATGGGGGAAAAAGAAAGGGATGGGTGTCAACCCCTTGATTCATTTGTCTCCCTCTCAAAATCACCTCCATCCTGGGCTCCGGAGGGCAGGCGCGGGTGCTTTGAAGCGGAGACATCATGTCAGGGAAATGGAAACATTTCACATTGTAAATCCTGGGGGTTGTCAGGGAAATCCTAATGAGAGAGGAAGCTGCCGGGTGGGGTGGCGGGGAGCACCCTGGACTGGTTTGGGGGGGAGGAGTCTAAAGGCAGATCTGGGAGAGGGGAATCTGGCCCCCTCCCCCTCCAGACTGACCCTGTCTGCACTGCTCTTCAGCCCCCATCTGCAGTGATACCATTGGGCACTTGGTGACCTTGGCAAGATCCACGTGCTTAATTCAGGTTAAAGCTGTTTTATTGGCTTTATCACATAATCACTCCTGGGGCTTTCCTACCTTTCACTTAATGGTGAAGAGTCTGAAAATATTTTGATAAGTCACAGATTTAAGTGTGATTACCTCCCAAGATAGGATATCTGTAGTTCTATATTTAGGGGAAACCGAGTCATGATTCCAAAACCCCACACTCTACTCAATATAAAGCCTTTAGCCATAATAAGTACACCCTCACAGTCTGAAAGAGTTAGTATAATGTCCAGGTTCAGATCTGGGGCTCTGGCTCAGTCCTGTGTATGGAATCTCAGTTCTGTGTGACTCGGGGTAAACCACTTCACCTCTCTGAGCCTCAGTTTCCGTGTTGCAAAGCAGTAGTAGGCATTGCTGCCCACCCATGATTGTTGGGGGGATTGAGTTAATATGTATCATGTGCTTGGCTTGTTCAGCACAGAGTTCCTCTGGTTCCAGGTCTGCCCCCAAGGTAGATTCGCACTAAAGTGTAGATTATTGGCTGACTTTACGTTTGAAAATACTGAAGCTTAGAGAATGACTTGTCCAGGTTTACATAGGGAGCTAGAAGCCAGCCCTCTGAGCCCTCATTCAGTGCTCTCTTTACCCTACCCTACTTCCCCCTCTACATTCTGGAAACTTTGATCGGGTATGATGATGGAGAAGGCTGGAGGCAGGAGGCAGAGGACCAGTTAGAAGCCCATTAAGGATGAAGAGAACAAGACCAAGGCAGTGGCCTTGGGGGTGTAGAGGAGAAAAACCAACATGAATAGCTCTGCAGAGGGTAAAATCCCACTAGACTCATTTCTGATTAATTCATCATTTTTTGTCCCCAGCCCCTAGCACATGGCCTAACAGCCATGTAAGCAGATATTACATGTTTTCTTTTGTAATTACAGAAGAATAGAAGACTAAGTGAATTGATGAATGAATGAATGAATGATTAAAAGCAACAGAAGGATGACTCCCAGATGACTTCCAGGTGTCTGGCTTGGCATATTCACTGAAATAGGGAGCACAGGGAGAAGAGAAAAATTTAGAGCATGATTTATAATATAATCAAAACTTTTAAACTTCCTTTGTGTACAAGGTCCAGAGGCTATAAATTCATTCATTCCAATCAAGTGGACTTTCACTAACACCAGTAGGTTTCTGGCGTGGGGAGAGGAGAAGTAAGAAGCAAACCTGTCTGCCCCGGGGGAGCCTGCAGTCCAGTGGGATGGCAGGACTCCCAGGGGTAAATGGCATCCAGGGTGCAGAACAGTGAGTAGGCCTGTGTGACCAGCGGAGAACAAGCAGAGCTGAGAGAACAAGAGCTCCCTGGAGGGCGGGCCAGTCATGGAGGGCTCTGTGGAGGAGAGGAGACTTGAACTAATGGGTTAGATGAAGAATCGGGTTTGGCAGAAGATGGAAGCACCTAAGGGCTAAGGCTTGGATCTGAGGATGGGTCCTGGGTGTGAAGGAACCAGTTTGTCTCCATCCTGGCATCTCCAACATCCAGTAGGGGAGCTGGCATTGAACAGGCAACAATGATCTTTGGAAATTCTTTATCTCACTTCTTATATTCTTGACCAGTAGTTGCCACACAGTGACTCTTTTTGGCCATATGCCTGAAGGTTGAAGGCATTCCAGGCCCATAAATATTATTTCCAAAACCAACTGATGCATGAAACTAGACTTTGATTAAATATTACAACCAGCAGTTGGTAATGGAGCATGAGACTGTCATTTATCAGCAAGAAATGTGGACGTAATAATTCACTAAGGCCCTTTGAGTGCTCTCTGAGCTGAGCACTCGGGACAGAGGGGGTCTGCAGGGGTTATGTTTTGTTTTAGCTGTTTGTGGGACTCTTTGCTAAACTGCTCCTAAAACCATTACTCCCCAGGCTGCTGCCCTCCAAGTGTCCTAGCCACTGAGCCACTTGGAAGGCCTCCATTTATCACAAGGATTCCTTGCCTTCACCTTCAAGTTGGCAGGAGTGGTGGAGGAGGCAAGGTGCACATGGACACTGCTCCTGCATCATTAGACAGCTGCCCCTTCCCACAGTCAGAGGACCTGCGCATGGGGTGAGGGGAATTCATCATCCTTACATTTAATTTTGCTTGATAGTTACAAAGTGGCCAGTGCTGTGACAGGTGCTGGGGATAACACGGGGGAAAAAACATATACAGTCCTTGCCTTCATTCCACAGCCTGAGATATAGGAAATGCTAGTCAGTAGACAGTATGCAGTGACCGACACTGTAAGAGTGGAGACACCGAGGAGGCCTTTAGTCTGGCTTGGAAGTCAGAGAGGGCTTCCTGAAGGAGGTGGGAGTTGAGCTGAGGCCCAAAGGAGGTGTAGACATTGGTTAAGTGAAGACAGAGAAGAGTACTCTGGGTGTTGGGAACAGCCCCTGCAGAGTTATGGAGGGCAGAGAAAGCACGGCACCTTTGGATGATGGGGATAACTCTGGGCTGAATGGGGCTGAGGGTATGAAGCCAGAGGTGGCAGGAGCTGAGGCTGGACAGGTGAGCTGGAGCTACTTCCGTGAGTAGCTTAACCTTATCCTGTTAAGCGGTTTTGAGTGGCCTGGAGAGTAAGGCTGCTGTGTGGATAGCAGATAGTAGGACTGAGAGTGGACACCATCGGAGGGACTGGGGTGAGCAGGATGCCTTTCGCACTGTACCTGCGGACCCCCAGCAGATGTGTGGGCTGTGGGAGGTTAGGGTCAAGATAATTAAGTTTTGCTGCTTCAAGGAGCAGCCCTGAAACTCTGAGTGGCTTCAAACAGCAGACACTTATCTCAGCCATGTGACCATGTGATTGTCACAAAGCTGCCGGAGGCCTCAGAGCAGCCACTCTGTGGAACACGGAGAGACAACGGGAGCAGGCAGCTTTCACTTGGTTTTGAAGCTGCCGCCCACAGGTGACACACACCATTTCCACTCACATTTCATTGGCCAAAGCAATGGCTGCTTGGCCAATGCAAAGCAATGGGTAGGAAAGTGCTACCCGCTCTGGGAAGACCGGAAAACCAGACAGTTTATGGATATAGCCCTAACGACCAGCACCATGAGGCTGCTGGCTCTGCAACTTGCCCTTTATGTAACCATCACAAGGATTCATCCACTGCTTCTAGAATTTTTTTCCCTGTAGCTGGTTGCATTTCATGCTCCCATTGGTCCTGGGAGGTGCACACAGTCATCCCTTCCAAGCCACCAGGCTCAGCTCCTGGAAGTCCCCACAGAGAGAGAATGAATAGTTTGGGAACTTCAGAGTTCCTGGGACAGTTGAGAGGTGGGCATGGACCTCCCAAATGCTTTATGCATATTTTTTACTCTGACTAAAATGAGCAGTAAAAGCAATGTGCTAAATAAAGAGAAAGCCGATGGCAGTCAGTGAGACGCTGGGGAGATAGGATGGGTTTTGGTTTGCGTTCCTCTGTCAGAGCTGTTGGAACATTTGGCCTCCCTGTAGTTGGAACAAAATGACTATTGAAGTGTTTTGCTTTGGTGTAGATATTATGCTTGCCCCTGGGCATTTTATTTATTCTGGGTCTGGCTGATCAACCAGATGTCCTGCCTTTGTGACATAGTCGAGGGGTTCAGGCTCCTGGTCCTCCAGGGTCTGAGAAGAGCAGCCCCAAGACACCCCCTTCTTGGGCCGGGCTTGCTCCCAGCTCTGTCCTCTCTTGATCTTCCTTCTCTCCTCCCTACCCACTAGTCATGTCTCTATCTTGTTGCCAAAAGGTCTGTGTTTCAGTGGAGTTAAAGTTTCCAAGGTGACTGAACACGAACATGAACCTCAAGTTAGAATACTCATGTTTTGAGCCAAGAAAACTGAGGCAGTGTGAGAGCGGGAGCTCTGGGCAAAGCCTATCTTGGGATTAGCTCTGTTGCCTAACTGGGGTGTATCCTTGGATAAGACTGTTGACATCCCTGAACCCCTATGTCCCCATCTGCAACCTGGGGGATGGAGGCAGAGAGCGGATAGGGGTGCTGTGGAGAGTGAGTGACTTACTTCACCCTTTATGACAGACTCTAGAATCCAACACAACATTTTAAAGCAATTATACTTCAAAAAAAAAAGGTAAGAGTAAAGAGAAAAAAAAGTACTCTGGTGACTGTTGAAGGTATCTCAGTGCATTTTTTTATTTGCTGATTTCCTTTTTAACCTAATCACTAAGACTGTGAGTACTTTTGGCGGAGTTTTTTTATTGGGTTGTTCTTTATTATTGATTTGTAGGAGTTCATGTATTTTAGAAATAAAACTTGTGTCAGATATGTATTTTGTGATTATCAAAAAAGTAAGTGAGATAAGATGTTGAAAGCACTGGTACTGTGTCTTAGGAAGTAAGTGCTACTAGATGTTTGTATGTGTCATCAAACATATACATCATCTATGTTTGTAAGGCACAGTTGCACTTGGGAAAGGATGCTGGTTACTAAGTGATCTGCCCAAAGTTGTACTGTTGGTACTTGTAGTGGGGTAGGATCTGCCTTGTGTTCTGAGAAGGAATAGCTTCTTCCCTAGACTCCTCTCCATCCCCTGGTCACCAACTCCCTCAAGAGACTTCTTACCTGCCTCCTCCCTGATATCCATCCGTGCTTTGGCTCCCAGGTACCTCTTACTTCACTCCCACCTTCCTCATTCCTCAGAAGAAAAATTTCCCCACTACCACTCACTAATCGCTGTTTCCTTAAGGTTTAGAGACCCGTGCAACCCCTCTCCCCTACATTGCACAGTATTTCAGCGTTCACAGAGCTTATCCTAGTGAAGCCAGCACTGGGCCCTGGGGCCTTGAGACTGTGGCGGGGTCCTCTCTGCTTCTCCTGCTGTAGGTGCTCTGTGTTACCCACAAGGTGACTACCACATGTGCAGACACCCCATGTGCATGTTAAGGTCAATAACTGTTCCAAACATCCCACGAATGAGCATTTAAAAAGATTACGTGCGCATTAAAAAGATGCAAGGTCCTTTCTTAGTCTACCTTTGAGAAAAGTAGACCACTGGAAGGAGCTGGGAACAGAGATCACCAACCCCCCCCCACCCCCCAGATTTTGCAGGGATCTAGGCCAGCACTGGAGGCTGGAGCCAGGGCGGGAAGATGGGGTGAGGAGACAGACTTGGGGAGCAGATCCCAGGGAGCTGCTGCAGCAGAACCTCCAAACCCCTCTTGGCAGGCGCTCAGGCACACACGTGCGGGCCCCACAGCGATGTCCCCGAGCAGTGGCAGCCGCAGGGGGTGTGAGGCGGGACTTGCTTCTGCCTTTGGAACCCTGTGTTTGCTGATGTTTACATAGGGAGTGGAATTAATTAAATGCCTCGGGGCCTTCTCGGTTGCTGAAAATAAACCCAGCCAGGCCCCCAGCAGTGTGCCGCCTGCCTGCGTCTGTCGGGTTTCTCCCAGCTTTGCAGGCACACACGGCAGGATTAGAGCCGCTGCCACTCTCCCCACAGGCAGCGTGTCGGAGCCAGATGTGTGCAGAACAGGGAGGGGCACATCCCAGCAGCCGGAGGCACATAGAAACATGCTGATTCGCAGGATGAAGCATCGGCCCACTGAGCCTCACCCAGTTAAATACACTCGGAGCCGTAGGTGCTCATGGGTACACAGTGGAGCAAGTACAGCTTGGCAAAGATGTTCAGATAAACCTGGCACATGTGCCGCTCGGAACTCATAGCTCATGGTCCTACACCCACAGTCGTGGAGATGCGCACGTGGCTTCCAAATCAGAAAGCCTTAGTCTACTCCTAGATCTACCTTTAGCTAGAAGTGTGATCTGAAGCTTGTTTTTTAACCTGTCTGTGCTTCTGTTTCCTCTGTTATCAAATGGGATAACAAAAGTACTAATCTCGTGGTGTCGTTGTGAGGATAAAAATGAGAAAATGAACAGTCGCTCTTAGCAGAGCCCGTGGTGCTCACTAAGCCCTCCGTGAACCTTAGATAAAAGCAGTCACTCTCAACACCATCCCAGTTGTGCACTCACATGGGAACGTGGGCACGTAGACATTCAGACACACAAAGACACAAATGGACCAAGTAACGCATGAGAACACAGAAAGACCACAGAGGCGTCCCCTGGGGCTCACAGATAAGTCTGCCTGGACCCGACCTGTGCTCACACCCTCTCTCTCCTCCCCCCACCACCAGCCCAGCCCCGGCTGATGGCAGCACATGGCCACGCCATGCAGAGCTGAGGCCAACCAAAGGCCTTCTTGGCTGAGGAGCCACATGCTGCGGGTGTGGTTTCCAGCCACTAAAACACAGACTCTTCTGTGGCTCCCCATGGCCTTCTGGCCAAGAGCCAATCTCCCTTCCTGAGCCTGAAATTCACAGACTTCCATGCTCTGCCCCTGCCTCTGTCTCCTTGCATTGCAACCCAGAACGGCCCCATGGGGGCTCCCCATGAGCAGTGCCCCTCCAGTTCTGAACATCTGAGAAAGGATGGCAGACAGGGGCTGAAAAGAATCTTGATTGCTGAGAAAGTTCTTGATTACTGTGAGTTGAAGCTCACAGCTTATTGTGAAAGGCAAAGAGGCCTACTCCTGGGTCCCAGAGTGGGATGGGCCATCCCACGCAGTTCTAGACAAAAAAATCACAATAAAGCAACTATTGCAATGAATGAATGTATAGCTCTGGAGGGGACAGGCACCCCCTGTGGAGGGCTTGGAGGGGCAGAGAACCTGTGTACATGCTGTTTGCCCACACCCCTTCCCCACGCACCGCTCCTGCTCTGTCCTTTCTTGGCCTCAATTCTGACCTTACATCGCTGTCCTAGGCATATAACAACACCCCACACTTGGAGACGGAACCGAACACCGATTCTCTCACAGTGTCTGTATCAGTACAGACATACCTTGGAGATGTTCCGCGTTTAGTTCTAGAACACCCATCACAATAAAGCAATTATTGCAACAAGTGAATTTATAGTCACATGAATTTTTTTGGTTGCTCAGTACCTATAAAAGCTAAGCTTACACTACACTGTATTAAGTGTGAAATAGCATTTTTCCTGAAAAAACAACGTACATGCCTTAATTTAAAAATACTTTATTGCTCAAAAAAAAAAAATGCTAACCATCATCTGGGCCTTCAGCAAGCTGTGAACTTTTTGCTGACTTAGAGACTTATTTCCAGGTGATGGATGCTGAGAGATCAAGGTGAAGGTTGGGGTGGCTGTGGCAGTTTCTTCAGACACTTATGAAGTTTGCTGATTTGATTGATTCTTCCTTTCATGAACTATTTCTCTGTAATATGTAATACTGTTTGATGGCATTTTACCTACATTAGAATTTCTTTCAAAATTGGAAAGAAGGTTGAGAGTCCTCTCATAATCTGCTGCTGCTTTATTATGTTTATGTAATGTTCTAAATGATCCTTTGTTGACATTTCAATAATCTTCACTGCATCTTTGCCAGGAGTAGATTCCGTCTCCAGAAACCACTCTCTTTGCTCATCCCTAAGAAGCAACTCTTCATCAGTTCAAGTTTTATCATGAGATTGCAGCAACTCAGTCACATCTTCAGGCTCTACTTCTAATTCTAGTTCTCTTGCTATTTCCACCACATCTGCAGTTACTTCCTCCACTGAAGTCTTGAACCCCTCAAAGTCATCCATGAGGATTAGAATCAACTTCTTCCAAACTCCTGTTAATGTTGGCATTTTGACCTGTTCCCATGAGTCATGAATGTTCTTAATGGCATCTAGAACAGTGAATCCTTTACGGAAGATTTTGAATTTACTTTGCTCAGATCCATCCAAGGAATCACTGTCTGTGGCAGCTGTAGCCTTATGAAATATATTTCTTAAAAAACTAAGCTTGAAAGTTGCAATGACTCCTTGATCCCTGGCTGCAGAATGGATGTTGTGTTAGCAGACATGAAAACAACATTAATCTCATTGTACATCTCCATCAGAGCTCTTGAATGACCAGGTACATTGTCAGTGAGTAGTAATATTTTGAAAAGAATCTTTTTTTTTTCTGAACAGTAGGTCTCAACAGTGGGCTTAAAATATTCAGCAAACCATGTTGTAAACAGATGTGCTGTCATCCAGGCTTTGTTCTTCCATTTATAGAGCACAGACAGAGTCGATTTAATTCTGAATTCTTGAGGACCCTAGGATTTTCAGAATGGTAAATGAGCACTGACTTCAACTTAAAATTGCTGACTGCATTAGCCCCTAACAAGAGAGTCAGTTTATCTTTCGAAGCTTAGAAGCCAGACGTTGACCTCTGCTCTCTAACTATGAAAGTCCTAGATGGCATCTTCTTCCAGTATAAAGCTGTTTCATCTACATGAGACTCTGTTGTTTAGTGTACCTACTTTTATTAATTATCTCAGATTGATCTTCTGGATTACTTGTTGTAGCTTCTACATCAGCACTTGCTGCTTCCTCTTGCACTTCGGTGTTACAGAGACAACTCCATTCTTTAAACCTCACAAACCGATCTGATGACTTCAAACTTTTCTTCTACAGCTTTCTTACCTCTCTCAGCCTTTGCAGAACGGAAGAGTTAAGACTTTGCTCTGGATCAGGCTTTGGCTTAAGGGAATGTTGTGGGAGATTTGATCTTCTATCCAAACCACTAACACTTTCTCCATATCTGCAATAAGCAGTTTTGCTTTCTTGTCATTCATGTGTTCACTGGAGCAGCCCTTTTAATTTCCTTCAAGAACTTTTCCTTTGCGTTCACAATTTGGCTAATTGTTTGGTGCAAGAGACCTTGAGTTCGGCCTGTCTTGGCTATCTCCATGGCTTCCTTGCTAAATTTAATCAAAAACCAAAGCTAGAAAGCTTTGGTTTTAAAGTGAGAGACATGCAGCTATTCCTGTCACTTGAACACCTGGAGGCCGTTATTGGATTATTAATTGGCCTAACTTTCAGTATTATGGTGTCTCAGGGAATAAGGAGGCCTGAGAAGAAAGAGAGAGATGGGGGAACAGTTTCTAGTGGAGCAGTCAAAATACCCACGACATTTATTGTTTAGTTCATTGTCTTATATGGGTACAGCTGGTGGTGCCCCAAAACAATTTCAATAGTAACACCAAAGACCACTGATCACAAATCACCATAGTGTATTTATACATTATGGTACATTTATACATTCTTACAAATGTATTTGTAAGAATTATCAGAATGTGACATACAGACATCCAATGAGCAAAGGTGTTGGAGAAGTGATGCTGCTAGATTTGTTCAACACCAGCTTGCCACAAACCTTCAATTTGAAAAAGAGAGAAAAAAAAAAAAAGCAATATCTGTGAAAAACAGTAAAATGAAATGCAGTAAAATGAGGCATGCTTGTATTATTTCCCAATTGAAAAATAAAAGCTTTCTTCCCAAAGGAGTATTGTGATTGATAGATGGGTTGGTGAATCTATTCATTTCTTTATTCACACCTTGAAGGAGCCTCCTTTTCTGTAGAGGCTGAAGGGAGTGAAAGGTGTGAGACAGTTGGACAAGGAACAGAAGCCAATACCTGAAATAGAAGATAAAAAGTTCAAGAGCAGAGCTCAGCCTGGAGGGGGGTGCCTCCCTGTGGCTCTCCATCCACAGAATCAGCCTCCATCCCCAGACCTCCAAGGAGCAGGAAATACTGATGGTTCCAAGGTCAGCTGGGCTGGTGTCCCCGTCACTGGATCTCATGCTCACGCTCATGGCAATAATAACATTACATTGTGGTAAGTCAGGGTTTGAACGGCTCCCTATGGGTCATTTTATTTGAGTTTTTCCAGCAGTCCCAAGATCTCAGGGCTCCTCTTGAGCCCTGAGCCTCAGAGAGAGTGGCTGACTTGTTCAGGGCTACACAGCTGGGACGAAAGGTGGCTAGTCCGATGCAGGCTCTTCTCTTCATGACTGTTATGTCGCTGGACCCTGCTCAGTTGTGTCCTACTCCTTGTGATGCCATGGACTGTAGCCCACCAGGCTCCTCTGTCCATGGGATTTTCAAGGCAAGAATACTGGAGTGGGTTGTAATTTCCTCCTCCAGAGAATCTTCCCAATCCAGGGATCGAACCCACATCTCCTGCATTGACAGGCGGATTCTTTACCACTCAGCCACCTGAGTGGTATCCAGGCTGTTACTGTTACTGTAGGGGCAGTGAATGGATGAACTCAGTTCCTGCAGTCCTCTTGGGCTTGAGGGAACACCACTTCCTTTGGGTGTTCCATACGTCTTGTGAAAGAGCATGTCCAACTGTCTTGGATTTGATTTGCGATGTTATTCTTTCAACACGTTATTTTGTAAATATATATGTATTGAGTGCCCACATGATGCACAGCATGGTAGGAGGTTCAGTGGGAAACAAAATCATGAATAGTTGTGAATGTATGTAAAGGCCAAGATGGTGGCCAGCATTGCTGCTGGTCTGGGAGTGGGTGCATATCTTGACTGGGGGTCCAGGATCAGAACTCTCAAGGGGCTTGGGACCGTGAGGAGGTGTGGGTTCCTCCCGAGGGACAGAATCATCAGTCACACTGTGCTTCTGGTTGAAAAGAAAGCTTGGTGGCATCTAAGCTGTAAGCTTTAGGCTCTATGGGTAATGTATTCAGGTATGGGTAATGTGTGTGTGTGTGCACGCACACATGTGTAGAGAGAGAGAGAAGTAAAGAGCACTTGCCTTTTTGTAGTAGGAAAATGTCAGGCGTCCCTGGACGCAGGAAGAGTTCTTGGTGGAGTGCTAACAGGCTTTTCACAACTTGGAGCAGAGGCTGTTTCCTATCTGGGAAGTACTGATCTCCTTTTAACACCTAAGGCTCAGCCTGCCCTAGAGCCACATTCCAAACCTCTCCATCTGAGCCCTGAGCCCTCAGCACTGACCTCCCCTCGGTACAGTCACTGTGAGCAGCTGTGTGAACAGGTACTGGGCTGAGGAGCTCCTGGGTTCAGAAGCAGTGATGAGACAAGAAGAATCACTTTCCTCTCTGGACCCCAGTTCTCAGTTTTCTCATCTCTGAAGTGGAAGGACAAGGAGGATTGAACACTTTATCTCTGAGACTCCTCTCAGCTCTGGTTTTCAACTATTCCGTGTCTCCCTAGACTCTGAATAGCAAGTGTGTTACAAAGACCTCCCATTGTGGTGTTTATATCTATCCTTTTATTTTTTTTCTGCAGAAGACCCTAATGAGCTGTGTTTACGCTATAGAGGTGATGAGGTGTGAAGCATAGAACTTGTGTTCCCGTTTTGTAGTTGGGAAAACTGAGGTTCTGCACTGGATCCCACATCTCCTTGAACAGCAGCTAGGCTTGGCGCCAGGCCTCCTGACTGTCTCCACCCTCTGTACGCTGCCAGACTACGTGGGTACCCATCTGAAGCATCCAGAAGGCAAAAGCCCAGCTGAGATAATCTGTGGTTTTTGTCTCAGTCCAGCCAAGCATCAAACCTGTAAGGGTTCTCGTTCAAGTGCACTCTGATTTATAAATGGCCTAGTCCTCCATCCACCTCATTATCTGCTGAGACACTGCTTTGATTGTAAAGTCCATTTCACAGGTCCACCTCCTCTGACCTCTTCTGCCCAGTAACTTGCTGAGTTGCTCACTCATTATCCACTTTGCCTGTTGCAAATTCTCTCCCCTCCCCACACCCCCTGCCCCGTGCTAGACAAGGCTCCGTCCTGGCAAGTTTCCAGTTTCACAAGTTGTGACCTCCGTCTTGACCTCTGCTAGACAGGCAGCCTTCTTTCTCCAAGACAAGGTCACAGCCTGGCCATGGCCTGCTCTGAGACATGTGACAACATGTTCTCCCACCACCCTTTCCTCGGCATCAGCATCCTCTCATAGCCTGCGTTCTTAGGTAGAAATCCAGGCTTTTATCTTATAAAGGGAAAAAAAAGCAAAGACAAACCTTAGTTAGTGTCAGAATGGCTCCCAAACATAGCGCCAGGGTTCTGCCCTTTGCCTTCCTTCCTGCAGGTTCTGACCTAGTGGCATCGTGTGCACAGCAATGTTCGAGTTCCAGGGCCCCGGCACACAGTCGGGGTTTGGTGTGGGACAGTCTCAGGAGCCACTGGAGGCCCTGTGCTGTTCAGAATGTGTTCAGACCTTCTCATAGTTTTCCATGGGGAGAGGGAAAGCAGTCGCGTGGTCTAGACAGGAAAACCCGGCGGTGTAGACACATCTGGAAGATGATGCTGTGTTTTGAATCACAATTGACGTCCCACTTCCCTGTGTGTATGCTCCTGCAAATGGTCCCCTCTCCCCGGCTACGTGCCCGCTGCTGCCCCTGCTCCTGTGGGTCGTAAAGGCTGTGTGTTTCGAGCTCTTTAGACAGGGAGCCAGAAGTAGATGCATTCCACTCAGTGGATCAGGGAAGAGTGGCATGTGAACAGTGTGTCTGGCATCAGCATCCAGAAAGCTTCCTTCGTAAGTTTGGACGAGCCGCCCACTGCCCCCTTCCGTGTCCTGGAAGTGAAGTGAAGCATTAGTCAGTCGTGTCCAACTCTTTTTGACCCCATGGACTGTGGCCCACCAGGCTCCTCTGTCCATGGGATTCTCCAGGCAGGAATACTGGAGTAGGTAGCCATTTCCTTCTCCATGGGCTTTCCTGACCCAGGGATCAAACCCGGGTCTCCTGCATTTCAGGCAGGTTCTTTACCGTCTAAGCCGCCAGGGAAGCCCCTCCTTGTCCTGGGCCTGGACTCAGACATGAGTAGCATTGTGGTCTGGCAGGCACAAGAGACCTGAGCACCCCTCAGCCTTCCACATACTACCCTTGACCTTCCTTCCTCCAGTCTTCAGGCTGCTCAAGGATTTCTGTCCCATGAGGGAGCCAGATTCTCTCCAAGCCTCTCTTTTCCTTTGAGGTCAGGAAGATAACTTCTAAGACTCGGTTCATATGAGAGTTCTTCTATAGCGCCTTCCTGGTACTTCCAAACAGCACTAGAACTCCTCCAGTCTTCACGGGACTTTTACAGCTCTGCTGCCCTTGAGCCAGTTGTCTGACCTTCTGGAGCCTCACTTTCTTCTTGTGTAAATACCACTATGGCCTGCCTGCCTCATGGGGCTCTTGGGAAGCCAGTGGAGGCAAAAGTGCGAACGCCTGCGGATACCAGTGACATCAGGGAACAGACAGAGTGGGCAGCCTGGCATCCATGCAGCTTGTCCCAGTCCTGAGGAAGCATCCTGGGGATGGTCCCAGAGCCAGTGTGGCCCTCCGAGAGTGGTCCTGGGGTGTCAGTGGGACCTGCTCAGCATGTGGGGATCAGAGATGTGGGCTGAGAGCTTCATATTCACCCTCTGGTGCCTCTCGGAGACTCAGTACCGATGCTCCACGCTTCCTTGCTGATCATGAGAGTGTGTGCTCGTCGGACGCAGGTGCCAGGCTCTGTCTCAGTTCTTTAAAATTTCATCAGTATTTAATTTCATATAGAAAACCCATAAGGTAGGCAGCGATATTATCCCCAATTTACAAATGAAGAAATGGAGATACCAAGAGTACACAGGGAGTAGAAGCAAGTGCTTGGACCGGGAGCCGGGACCCTTGGCTGCCTGCCCTGCTCCTAATGGGGCCTTGGACCTGCCATTGATCTCTTTATCCATCCATTCCTCCTTCCACCACTTATTCTTTGCAAATCTCCCTAGGGTGGCAGGGTGGGTGGCAGCGTGGGGTCTGTGAGGTCTGTGAGGTCAAGGGACAAAGCATCCCGGTTAGGGTCATCTGAAACTATAGGAGCCTGGGTCATCGCAGGAGAGCAGACACAGGCCTAGCAGGACCGGAGTTGTTAGATAGTACACGGAGCCGATGGAGTCAGGGTCCCCTGAGAGGATGGGGCAGCACTGCTGTGACCCCTGTGTGCTGCCCTCCTCCCTGCGGTGGCCGCAGCGTACGTGCGTCACAGGTACAGCATGCCCAGAACAGCCATGCCCCCCGGGAGCCCACAGTCACTGGGTCTCCAGGAGACACGGGTTCCCCCAGGGGCGGGGATGTGGAACGACTCATCTCCCAGGCATTCCTGAGGGCACAGTAGTGCACAAGACACTGGCATCATTGCTTGCCCTCCCCCCGACCCTGCCAGCCTCCCCCCAACTCAGAGAAGCCCTGACCATCGTAGATGCCATTTTGCCTTTGTTTGTTCCAAGAGCTAGGATTACCAGTGCTGAGAGCTGACTTCCAGCCGGCAGGAGGGATTGGACAAATGAGGTAAAGAGAGAGCCTGGAATGCAGCTCCGAGGACCAGGCACCTGGAGCAGACTCTACGAGGAACCTGCTCGGGCCCATGGGGACCGCCGCCTTCTCCAGACCTCACTTCCCCATCTCTGAAGCAGCAACAGGGGTGCACACCCAGCCCCGCCTGACACATCTTCCCCCTGCCCTGCCCACCTCCCCGCCCCAGTGTGGGAGCAGCTTATATGAGGCTTGCAGGAAGAAGCCCACCTCTGGTGAAAGGGGGCCAGCAAGCTTGTTCCAGGATCCAGGTCGTTCTCTTCAGCCCCTCTGGTCGGCAGGTGCAGAGGGAGCTTCCTGGGTCCTTTGAGTTTCACCCCCACCCCACCTGCCCTGTCCCTGCCCACTTCTCTAGCTCCCACCCTGGTAACTTCGGCCCCTTACTACTGGTGTACCCTTAGAGGAGCAGCTCTGCCTCAGTCTCCTCAACTGGAAAATGGAAATAATAGTGCCTACCTCCTAGACTTGTTTGTGAGGATTAAAAGAGTTATCAAATGTGAGTCACTTAGAATCCTGGCTGGTGTATAGAAAACGGTATACAAAATATCTGAGTGTAGCTATCATTACTACTGTGGTTATGCTTATCATAGGCAGTGCGCTCTAACCCCAGAGAACATCCCCCTGCTGTTCTGATAGTTTGTGAAGTTCCATCACTCCATGTCTGCCTTTCATATGCTATTTTCTCTGCCTAAATGCCCTTCCTTGTCTGATCTGTCTAGAAAACCCCTACTCATCCTTCAAGATTCGGCTCAATCTGGTCCATCCTCTCCAATATCCTTAGTGGATGAGCTGACTACCTCCTGACTGTACTGCTTGCTGTGCCTGGATGGCACTGGGTGTCTATCGTGCGGACTGGTACTTCACCTCCCCACCTGTCTGTCTCCATAGTGATTAATTTACCTCTGTGTCTCTAACTTAAACACAAGTACTGGGGCAGGGGACGTGAGCAATGTTTATTTCTTTTCTTAAGTGTTCACTGGACGACAGGAGGGTGTATGTGCAGTAGTGATTGTAACACATGGTGATGATGAGCCGAGTGAGGGACGAGCTGGGGACTCACGAGAGGGACGGATCCTGATTGAGGTAGGGGAGGATGGAGGTAGGGAATTGGGAAGATGAGGTAAAGTTGTGGGCTGTCAGCTATTTATGAAAGTGCTTTGAAGGTGTGAGTTGTTTTACAGATACTAGTACAGACTTTTCACCCATGTGCTCATTACACCTGATCAGATTTCTATGTGGTTTCTCTTGGTCAGTTCAGGCTGCTACAAGAAACTACCATAGACTGGGAGGCTTTTAAACAAGAAAAATGCATTTCTCACAACTCTGGAAGTCCAAGAGTAAGGCACAGGCAAATTCAGCATCTAGTGAGGGCCTGCTCCCTGGTTCGGAGACAGCTGTCATCTCACTGTGTCCTCACATGAGGAAGGGGCTAAGAGGGCTCTCTGGGCACCAGTCCCATTCCTGAAGGCTCTGCCTGATGACCTAATCACCCCAAAGGCCCACCTCCAAATACCACCCCACTGGTGATCATGTTTTCAAGTATGAACTTGGGGGAGGGTCATAATCATTCAGTCTCTATGGTATCTATCTCTGGATTGGATCCTAACTTATATACTGGGACCCCGCTTCTCGTTAGTCTGATGGATCCAGCCTGAAGAGAACATCCGCCTCCCCAGCCTGCCCTGCTTCCCTAGAACAGCCGCTGGGACCGGCTCCGGTTGCCTCCGTGGCCTCGAAGTACTCTTTGGTTTGCTTGCCTTGATTTCTCAAGCCGTGTGTAACTGGGAGGGAACGTGCGCCACGTGTTTCTGATTCAGCTCCCCTGTGCTCAAAGGCAGTGTGATCTGGAGCGATGTCTGATGGCTTTTGAGCCTCAGAAATACGTTCTCCAAGCCTTCTTTTCCTGCCCCCTCCCTGCCTTGACAGAAGCAGCCCTCCTGGCCGAGAATTGGTCTCCACGGTCCCAACACTTGGCAAAACAGCCCCCAGCTGCATCTTTGAGCCTAGGAGACTGTGGACATCCAGGATGGAGGCCAGGCGACACCAGGGCAGCACCACTTTCTCTTGGAGACACGCCTGCTTGTCTTGGCTGACTGTCCTGATGGTCAAGTTCACTGTCCAGAGCTTGGTGGTTCTATAGCTTAAAATCAGAAAATATTTTGATGTGTTTCGTGTTTGACAAGTCTTGAGAGTTTTCTTTTTCTTTCTCTTGCTGAACATAGCAGTATCTATCTATGTAGTAAACTTTTATTGCTAAATTAAATTTGGGCAGTGGAGATATGAGTATATATAAAACAGCTCCTGTCCTCAAGGCAGGAGAAACAAATGCTTCAGGAGGCCATTGCATGCTATAGAATTCTTTTGGGGAGGCACAGATAGAGGTTTCTTTGGGGGAAGGAGAGAATGAGAGGAAGAGAGACCAGTCAGGAGTCTTTCCAGAGGCATGAAACCTGTCCGTGACCACTGTGAGATGCACACAGGCAAAGTCAGAGTAAGACCCCAGGGACAGGGATCGACTGGGACCAAGAATCATCTGGTTACTAATGAATGAGACTGGGCATTGGGATTTTTACGAAAGCAACCGAGGATATCTGCCAAGCTGGGAAAGATGAGGCCCCACAGTTCTAAATCCCCGTCTGTTTCCAGGCTGATAGCAGCTGAGCAGAGTAATATCCCCCAATTAGGGTCATGCTTTCTGGCTCAGTGGTGAAGAATCCACCTGTCAATGCAGGAGACTTGAGTTCGATCTCTGGGTTGGGAAGATCCCCTGAGGAGAAAATGGCAACCCAATCCAGTATTCTTGCCTGAAAAATTCCATGGACAGAGGAGCCTGGCAAGCTATAGTCCATATGGTCACAGTGAGTCAGACACAACTGAGCACACATGCAATGTTCTCTTCAAGTTTACAAAGCAGCGTCCCACTCGTGGTCTCAGTGAGTTCTTCTTCCCTCTGTCCTTCCTCTCATCATTCAAAAGTGTTTCCTTAGCACGAGCCCTGTGTCTGGTGCTGTTAGATTCTGGGAACACTGATGGGCCAGGTCAACAGGTCTCAGCTTCATCAAGTGTCTAATTCAGGATTCACATATCTTTAAAACTAAAGAATGATACTATGCCTGTAGGTACCGAATGTCAGTGGTGCTTGGGGACAGCTGAGTTTGTCCATGTTGGTATTTTCTGTGAAATAGTTTCCTTTTCCCCATTTCACGTTAGGAAAGAATTCAAGAAAAAAAAGCAAGGAGGTGGTGTTTTCCTGGTGAGCTAGTTCACCTCCGATCTACTTCGGATAAAAGCATTTCCTTTCTCTGCCCTTGAGGTATTAAAGGAAGTCAAACTCCATTTAAGGCCTCCAGAATTGGAACCTCCCAAGCATTTTGCCCCTAATAAAGCATCACTCTCAATGGTTCATCTCCAAAAGTTTTGTTATTGATTCCAGCCATGTTCTGCAACACTCTTGTTTGCTCATATTTAAAAACAGAACGTTTCATGTTGGCTTTTTTTTTTAAAGCCCGATTTCTTGTTGTTTCCCACATATTTCCAGTGAATGAAGAGATTAGAGAGTGCATCGGGTTTTTTTCATGAAGGACGAAAGTTAAACATCCTGTTCTGACTGTGGAGAAAATTTCAGGTTTCTGGAATCCATTAAAACCCAAAATGTCACAGGAAAGTTATTCTGGAGCCTGCAAAAACACAATTTTACACTTCTGATGTCCACTGGGCATGTTTGCCTGTCCTTGGAAGGAATCACCATTTTCTTTCTTCACTCCCTCCATCCTTCCCTCTTCCTTTCAGAAAGATGGAAGGAAGCCAATATATGTAATGCTAAGTACTTTGCAAACATTATCTTATTTAATCCTCCCAACAGCTCAAAAAAGCTGATGAACTTGACCCAGGTTGCCCAGCAAGGAAACACCAGATGCAGTCTTCATCTTGCTGCATCTTTAGTTACATGGTCCCTCATGTCCACCAATGACATAGTTTACAGCCTGATGCCACACCATTTTTTTTTCCATTTTATAGAAAAGGATATTGGTGCAAGCCAAAAAAGGACTGACGTTTTCTCCTTCTCTCTCAGCTAAAGACCATGTTTTCTCATTTGTAAGCGGATGTGCCACTGCAAACATTACAGCCAAGAATGATTTCAGAGCATCTGGGTCCGTGATCCAGGGCAGCTCTGTAAATGCAGTTGTTATTACACATTCTGCTTCCTTGCAGGAGACAGGCAGGTGGCTCTGAAGTCTGACAGTAGAACTGAGTGTAGGGAAACCTCTTACCAGCTGGTGAGGGGCCGATTGGCTGTGACAGGGCCTGAGAGTGAGGGTCTAGCTGGCTGCAGCCTTGCAGTCAGATCTGGGCCTTTGAAATCCACTAATAGCCCATTCCTGGACGTTGAGGCCCCCAGGGCCTTTCAGCCTGCCTTCATTTGGGCGCTTGTTAGAAAGTCAGGGGATAACAGGCTTGGACGGGAAGGGTGGGTGGAGAGGGGTCCACTGAATTGCATCACAGGCCTAGCCAAGTTCTCAAGCACAGGAGGAACACAGCCAAGGGGCCTCCTCTGGCGTATCCTTCACCCTCGTCCCAGCACATGCCTTGGGAATTTTCCAGGATTCTCCTGAACTAGGCAGGGTTGGGAGGTCTGTGCTGGTGATAGTGGGATTGTCTGGGCCACTCGCTGGTTCAGAAGCCTTACGGGACCAGCATCCCTCTCCCAGGACAAGAGTGCTCATCTCTGGGAAGTAGGCATGACGGGCCCCCTTGCCTCACAGTATCCTTGGAGGAAGGAAGGTATAGAGAAACAGCCGAGACTTCCAGAGTCAAATTATGTCTCTTGAGCCTTCTCTGATCTCCCAGAAAGTAATGCTCCTTTTTGAGACTTACATAGTAATTCATTCTCTTTGCTCTTGACAGTCTTAGCCAGCCCTGAGCTGAGCTAACTGGCCTGTCTGCCTCCTTCAGACCATGCGTTCAGATGCTGAATTTAGAACTTGGGTTTGCACAGTTCTGCCTGTTGTCTGATGTTTTCTAGGCAAGGCTGATTGCCTGCCAGATGAGAATCTTGCAAGCATGTGAGCAGGGTTCACCTTCCCACTCACAGGGCTTATATGAATGAGTTCCTTGAGCTGTGATGAGGCTTAACAATTGTCACAGCTTCCCAGGTTTCTCAAATGGTAAAGAATCTGCCTATAATACAGGAGACCTGAGCTCCATCCCTGAGTTGGGAAGATCCCGTGGAGAAGAGAATGGCAACCCACTCTGGTGCTCTTGCCTGGAGAATTCCATGGACAGAGGAGCCTGGAGGGCTACAGTCCAGGGAGTTGCAAAGAGCCAGAGAAGACTGAGTGACTAACACTTTCACTTTAGTGATCATAAGTCATGCGGTGTGCCAGACCGTTTAGGTCCAGACCTCATTTCACTTTTAGTTCTTACACAGTCCTTAGCATCTCCCATCAAATATGAAGAGACTGAAGGAGTGAAAGTAGCCATCAGTATGTGGCAAGTTGAGATTTGAGCCCCAGACCTGACAGCTTCCTAACCCACAGCGCACAGTAGCGTCCTTCCAGCTCCCAAGAGCGTCTGCCTCTGTCACTAGTCTGCATGTTTATTCTGGCCTTGGTCTACCCAGAATTATCACTGCCATGGGAAGGAAGTGACCGGGGCCCAGGATGCTGAAAGGCCATTAGAAACCAACTGGTGTAAACTTGTTCCTTGACCAGTGAGAAAACAAGTCTCAAAGAGGGGGTGAGGACCACAGCAGGAACCAGTGTCCTGACTTCTCTTCTGAATTCCCACAAACCTGTTTCCTGAACTCTGGGACACTGCCCAGGCCATAAAATTTTATTCTTTCCCATAAAGGTGAACCGTCAAATGTCTAACGAAATTCCATTTAATCATTAAACCTTGGGTGAAGTTTGTTGGGAACGTGAGTGAATAAAGAGTCCGCCAGCAGGTCTGAGTACCGGTGATGGAGTGGACTTCAATCCCTATAAACCTGAACTTTGGAGAGGGAGGCCCTGAGATTAGTTCGCAGAAAGAGAGAGAGTGGAGAAAGGAGGCCTGGCGGTGGTAGGAAGCCCACCAGAGAGGAGAGGTCAGGCTTCCTTTCCCAGACACCTCCTGGTTTCCTGATTCCTGCTGCAGGCCAAGGGGATGGCCTGTCAAAAGGGAGGGCTGGGACAGAGTGTGACGCTGAAGGAGGCTGGGATCTCACAGAGGTGTTGTTCAAAGAGAGGCGCTTCCCAGGAAAGGAGCAGATTGCTAGCCCTTGTGCCCAGGAACCCCTGTAACCTCCTCTCTCACAACAGTTGGGCCTTCCTGCAGATCTGGCCTGCCCCACCGTGATCTGAGAGCAATGAGGCCAAGGCCAGGCATCTGGCCCCAGGTGGTGTGCATGGGGCATGGGGATGAGATTCAGGAATGACTGTTGAACAGAAAAGGGGAGGACCAGAGGCCGCTGGGGTACCTGTGCCCAACCGGTGAAGAGGAAAGAGAAGGGCAGGCTTTCCTTCCAGGCAGATGGCATGGACAGGCTTTCCTTCCAGGCAGATGGCATGGACAGGCTTTCCTTCCGCGCAGATGGCATGGACAGGTTCCTCCATGCATCATGCTTGACTCCAGCCAAGGTCACTTGGCACAGGTCTGTGACAGCCTCTGCCTGAAGTTGGCAGACTTACCCCTCTGGGAGCAAGGTACCAAGTGGGAAGGGCAGCTCCCCTTGACCCTCAGTTCCACGGGCTGTGTTACCCCAGGCACGTCTCTTCCCCTCTCTGAGTCTCAAGTTCTTTATTTGTGAAATGGAGACAGTGCCACCCACCTGTGAGGGCCATCATGCCAGTCGATGGCATGACGTGGGATGCCTGGTTCAGGAAGCGGAACTCTGCCAGCTGCTGTTATTGTTTTGGCCAGATGACACCAGGTCTTAGTGTCCCCTTGGCCTCCTGGACGGCTTTGTTAGAGAGCTATTTTTGATACAAAAAAGAAGTGCCACTTCCAATCACTGGGAAGTTTCTGGTTCTTCCCCTTGGTGTGTCGCTTCTGTAGTAAACATGCAGCTCTTGTGAGGGTCAAAGAGAGCAGACGGAAGGCAGTTTTGCTACATGGTAGAGAGTGTAACTCATGGTTCGTGTCCTCAAGTCATGCCGCTTACAGGCACTTGTCCAGACTGCACTGTGCCATGTTCTCCACAGTCCTGGACACACCCAAAGGCACAGCCCATGCCCTGGGAAAGCTCACAGTTTGGGCCCATCAGAACTTGGAGTGGCCGTTGTGACAGCGATGTCCCCTGGAGGGCCTGGGAAGTCTGGGAGCTGACAGCGTCCTTGGCATTGAAGTGGATGCTGCAGGGTGAACCGCAGCCTAACCATGGGCAGTGGGGGTGGGCACACCGCGCAGGGTGCTGCCTGCTCACAGTGCTGGGAGACAGGAAAGGCATTTGGGGTAGTTGCCAACACACACAGGGAGGCTACGTGCACACACGTCTTGGGGCTGGGCTGATGAGACCTGAAGGAGAAAGGCAGAGCCTCCAGGCTGAGTGGAACTCTTGGACTTTCTCCCGCACCTCAGGGCTGGCCGGCAGAGGCTCCTGGACAAGATGGGAGCTCTTCTCGGGGAAGACAAATGGGCCTTCAGAGGGCAGCCTGATGGTGGGAGTGAGGAGGGAGGCCTTCGAGTTAATTGGGAGGGAGAGTCGGGGAATCACAGCCAGGAGCAGAGCAACATGAGCCTGCAGAGGATGGTGGTGATGGAACAGGAGAGGAGAGACCAGCCCCGTATAGCCTTTCTGAAAAAAAACAAAAACCCTCAGAACTTGCCAGAGCTGGTCAGAGATGGAGAAGGGAGAGAAGAGGGGAAGGTGATGCCTTGGTTCCTACCTTTTCGCCAATTCTTTATTTGGTAGGAAATGTGGAAACCCAGGCAGGGCTAAACTGGGAGTGTTGAGCGGGGTAAGGATGGGAGATGGAGGTGTTGGAGACCCGTGACCACACGAACAGCTGCTCGGTGCCAGCTTGGGGCTTAGCACAGGCTTCTGCACCCCCAGCACACACAGTGGCATCGTGCTTGACCCTTACAATAACCCCAGGTGGAAGATTTCATGCCCAACTTGCAGATGAGGGAACTGAGGCTGAGAGAGGTCAGCAATTTGCTCAAGGACACACAGCTGTGAGTGGGAAACCTAAGATTTCAACACAGGTCTCGCTGCTCATTGCCTTCGTGAGGTACCCCCATCAGTACCTCCAGTCCTGCCCCCTCTCAGCTGGAAGCAGGGCCTCTCCCCACCTCTATGTCTCTGTCTCTGCCACCTCACCATGTCTCCAGGAGATGCTGCCATGTGAATTTTGAATGCAACTCCTAGGAGGAAAAAAAATCCAGTTTGACACCATCTGTTCCTAACAAATAAACAGAGATCGCTTCAAACCCCTCTGGGGGAAAAATCACAGATACAGGAGGAAGGAAATTTTGAGAAAAGCATATCATTTTCCTTAGCCTAGACCAGCTTCAGCACTATTGGACTCATTCTTCATTGTAGACACTGTCCCGTGCCCTGTAGGATATAGTACAGCATCCCTGGCCTCTACCAGGAATAGAAGATGCCCAATTCTTCTACCAGGTATAAAAGATACTCTTAGTAGAGTATCCCCCCACCCCACCCCCTGCATTAATTACAACTTAAAATGCCCTCAGACAATGTTTCCTAGGGAGTCAGAGGGAGAAAATTGCCCCCAGATTGAGAATCATGGTTGTAGATAATCACAGAATTTCAACCTGGAAGGGATTATTGGGCTCACCTAGGTCAGACCAGCTGTCACATGGGAGGGTTGAAAGATACTCCCCAAAGCTAGCATTCCGTCGGTCTGTGAGACCCTTGGTTTGCTAGGAAGATGCTGGGACCAGAGGAGAGGAGGGTGCCTGCTGTCACTCATCACTTCTTCATGTCACTTGTAACAAGGCTTCAGAGGCTGGAACTGTTTGCTTCCAGGCTCAAGTCCCTGGCTAGCCTCTCAGGGGTGCCTAGCCCTGTGCCAGGTGCCAGGAGGTGCAGATTAAGAGACAGAGGGGAGGAGGAGACAGGACCGCTCCAGACAGTTCCGCTCAGCGCCGATCACAGGCTGGCTGCACACGACCAGGTGAGCTTGTGCAGCTGTCTGTGCAGGCCTGGAGGGGCTGCAGGTCATGGCGGGAAAGAATTCTTGGAGAAAGGAGACTTAAGCTGAGCCTTTGTGAAGAGGAAGGAGAGTTGAAGGAGGGGAGGCAGTGATTTGGGTCAGCTCAGATCCCCTCGCACTTAGCTCTCCAGGAGAGTGGGAGCCACAGGACTCCAAGGACCAGGGCCTGCTTTCTGCAGCATCACGTCCCCGACACCTGAACCAGGATGCTGCGGGGGCTCCCGGAAAGACCGTCTGATGAGGCGATTCATGTCTTCATCCCACTCCATCCCAGCTGGGCCATGCCTCCCTGAACTGCGTTTCCACCTGTCAGCAGGGCCCCCCCAGGGTTGTGTGAGGGCTAAATGAGATCAGGAGCCCCGAGAGTGTGGTTAACCACAAAGAGTTGCCCAGCATGAAGAATGATGGTTATCATTCTGAGTCGGATGAGATCAGCACTGAGACAGAAGCATCAGGACTGGAAGGGGCTGAGAACTTGACTCCCCAGGGAGCAGCTGGGAGGAGCCTCTTGCCATTCAGGCGGGTGAGGGTGGTGGGGAACCAGCCACCCTGGGCCAAGCAGCATGATCCCCGCTTCTCCACCTACGTGGACTGCTCTTCTACCCTGCCTGGCTCTGCCCGAGCGCCTGCTGGTGCATGCAGAAGCCTCCGTGAACCCAGGGCCAGGCCAGAAAGGGGCTGCTGCAGGAAGACTGCTGAATTCCACGTCCAGAGCTTTACAAGTCAAAACCAAGGCCAGCAATGCCCGGGGGCCCATGAATCTGTTCTCAGACACATTTGTTGAGAGGAGGTATTATAAGTGGGGTTGGGAGGCTGATTCTGGATACAGGGCCTGGGGCTGGACTCAAGCTCGCCTAGACCAGCTAGGCTGGGTGGGCCCTTGGTCACTATATTCACTTCCCAGCTGGGTGTGGCTGACTCTGGGTAGCCATCAGGACCGTAGCGCTGGCAGTGGGAGGGCATCCAGAGGTGGAGTCGGGGGCAGGCCGAATGGCAGGAGGAGGAGAAAGGAAGGAAGGATGGGAAGCAAAAGGGTCAGGCCCGCAAAGCTGGGTCTGCTGGAATGGACGGACGGACAGCCTTGTGTCTGAGAAAATGGGGAACTCCCATCAGGAGCCCCATGGCTCCTCACTGAGTTTGCCTGGCTGCAAAGACCACCTCCCAGCAAGCTCGAGGAGTCTGTGTGTTGGGGGTTGAGGGGACAGTGTATGTGTGTCTGTGGCGGGGCGGGAGGTAGTTGTGGCTGCTTTTGGTTTAGGGAGACGACAAGGCCACCGCCCTGACCAAGTCACCTTGGTCCGCCTCCCAGTCTGAAGCTCCCCACTGTGCCCTCCAGTCCCTACCCGGCCACCAGTCTGAGGCCCTTCCCCAGGGTACCTGCAGGCTCAGCCCCTCCCGGAAGGCAAAGGAGAGTCTTTGGTTTCTGGCAGGTTCCTGGAAGGTCTGTGGCTGCTCGCTGCCCACCAGTGCAGAATAAGGCAGAGTGAAGACCCCAGGGGCTGCGGGGCTGGGGGGTCACGTTAGAATCTGACCCTGCATTTCGGAGCTGGGTGAATTTTGGAAGTTGCTTCCCCCTTTTGGGCTCACCCACGTTGACTGACACATGGGAGGAGTTCTTAATTTGCACGCTGTTAGAGTGTTCGCTGAGAAATAAAGTTCTTGCCGCAGTGTTGCACGTAGGCACTGGTAGCAGCAGTTACCGTTGGCTGAGCAGCAATGCGTGACATAAATGACGCTGAAAGAAGTAAAGGACGGTCCCCACGTCCAGGGAGCCAGCCCGCAGAGGAAGGGGCAGGGCCCCAGGGAGAATTCGCTTGTGTCCTCACCTCCTTTGTGCCTTCTTGGGGGCTTTCTCTGTGCCTTGCCTGTCCTGGACTCTGGGATCAGCCTGGAGAGACAGGTGTACCCTCAGGCCTCAGGCACAGGGGTCAGGAGGGAGCTGGAGGGATAACCGGGAAGGTACTGAGGAGGGGTCTGTGGCCCTGTGCCTGAAAGCGTGAGCAGGAGGATGCCAGGCAGGTACGCCCAGTACGGCAAGGCCGAATCTACAACTGTGGTCTGGCCTCCAGCTCCAGTATCTGAGTCAGGTACCAGCCAAGTCTGAACACAAAAGCAACAGCCTTGGGGCTTCAAGAAGGGGTCAGGCCCAGGACTCAAATAGGTCCCTGATTAGGGAATGCCTCCTCAGGCCCAGGTGTGAGAGGAGACGGCACTTGAAGAAAATCCTTGCCTTCCACCAAGACTGACCACTTAGACGCAGAGGGTGCCTTTATAACATTCAAGTCCAAAGTCCAGAAAGTTGGAACTTTGCCAAAGTGGTCCAAAAGTCTATTCAGACACCATCTCTGAGCCTTGGAGGAGTTCTGAGTGACAGCCCCTACTGCACAGCAACAGCAGAGAGCCTCTGGTACTTTTTACTTTTTACTTTTCCTTCTCCTTTTCAGGCTCACCACTCCCCGCCCACCTCTGTCCCCGCCCGCAGGGTGCAGGCCTCCTCATTTATCAAGATAAAATCCATCAAAGTCTCTGGGAGGGAGGAGCATAAAAAGAGTTTGCGGGGTAATAAATCTCCTTTACCATCGGCGGAATTCATCCCAGACTGTGCTCTTTGAAAGCAGAGACTGCCGACAGGACAGTGCAGCCCGGGCATGGGGGTGGGTGTGTGGGAGCAGGGACACAGCTCGGAGTCCTGGACTTCACAGCTGGGTACTTGGCTGTGTGGGGGAGCACAGGCCATCAGTGGCAGAACTGGGTCTAGAACCAAGGATGGAATTTCAGCCCCGCTCCTGTCTGCATTCCCAAGGTCAACGGAGACTGCTCCCTAAGCCCAGAATTATATGTGAGGGCTAATGACACTCATCCACTAGTCCCCCCATCATTCATATGTGCTCGTTCATTTCTATGTCACTCTCTTCTGCATCTGTCACTAATGTTTGCTGTGCACCTACTATGTGTCAGCACAGAGCCTGCATCAGGGCGGCAGAAGGTGCACCTGGGCCCGTTGGAGCAGGGGAAAGACCTCAGGGCAGGGGCAAGGAGCACTCCACACTGTGTGAGGGGAGCATGAGCAGAAGGAGAGCGAGGTCCTATCCATTCTTCCCTCTCTCCCCAGCAGAGAATACCAAGACTGTGTTTATCGGGGAAGGAGATATTGGGCTGCCTTGGTAACCCTCACCCAGGCTGATCAGCATTTAAGGGGACTTTCTTTGTGTCCAGCCACACACTTGGAAGGTGGCTTGTCTGTTCTCCAGGGAAAGTGGCTTTCCTTCTCCTGTCTGTCTTCCTCGTGATAGTTTAGTGAAAACAGCATGGACCGGGGGCTGGGAGCTGTCCATCTAGTGAATAAATAAAGCATACTCTGTCCCTGTGATGGAGCACAACATGGTGGTTAGAATGAATGACCTACATGTGTCAACATGGGTAAATCTCACTTACATAATATTGGGTTAAAAAGGCAAATCAGAGAACAATACGTGCAGTCTTCTACCACTTATGCAAATCTAAAGAAGGAACAATATTGCATATTGTTTATGCACACATATGCATGTAATAAAAGAATGAGAATACAGACAAAAAGGATACAGCCCAAACTCAGAAGTGATTACCTCTGGAGGGGAAGAGAGGTGAATGGGATCAAGGAGGGGGCAAGGGACTTCTGATGCTATAATTTTATTTATTTTAAAACATATGTGAAGCAAAGATGATAGAAGATCAATGTGTGTTAAATCTCAATGATAAATACATAGGCATTTGCTAGGTTCTCTGTACTTTTCTGTTGGTTTTAAATATTTCATTTAAAAAAATAAGATGTTTAAACAAAACCCAGACAGTCTGACTCAAAAACCCACATGAACCGCAGTCTAAGGGCCTCTGAAGTGCCAGACTTGTGGAAGGTGCTCTGTTAAACCCGTTCACATTTAATCTGCCCCATTCCAAGAAGGGGGCTTATTATCTTCATTCACAAATGCGAAAATAGGCTCAGAGGGGGCAAGTAACTTGCCCAGTGTCACACAGCTTTAGGTGGACAATCTGAGCTTCGAACTCTGAAGCTGTGGTCTCTCCTCCACATCTCACCACCTATCGGAGCTGCATTTCTTTGATGAAATATAATCAACTGAAACAAACAAACACCAAACAAAATGAAAACCAGCTCAGAGTCTGACGTGAACCTTGCCTCTGTTACATACTGACTCTGACCTTTGAGAACTACTATCCGCTTGGAGCTTCACTTGCCCTCAGGGCAAAATGCAAATGTCACCGTGGTGGCTTCCCTAACAGGATAACTGCCCTTGTCCATGTTGTTAATATGTAGAAAAGTACTTGCCTGTGGTGCCTGCCACTCACCCTCACCATCAATTTGTAGAGGACTGTGGCTTATTCTAAACAATTGGCAAAATGATTTCTTTTCGCTGGCCAGATAAAACATTTCTGCTCTGGCTGCGTATTGATTATACAACCTCAAAGGAGGGAAATGTTAGTTCAGACACCCAAGCATCATTCCTATCATTTCCTTCCTGATCAAAACCGAACCAGAATCTCTGGAGAAATCAGAGGCAGGAAGAGAACTAAGCTGTGAACATCTCCTTTCACAGACAGAGTTCAGGAGAAGGTGAGGCACTCAAACATCATCGTGTGTCCCTTTCCCTGTTCTCTGGCTGGCGGCCAGCTCTGTAGGTGGTAGGCATTGTGCTAAGAATTTGAAATACCAAGAGCCCATCCCATTTTACAGGGGTCAGGAATTTAAGTGACCTGGGACATGGCTAGGTGGTCGAGTTGAAAGCCATGTCTTTGTGATTCTAAAGTCCTGCTCATAACCGTTACATTATGTTGTGGAGAGGAGACCAGCATGAGACCAGAGGGGGAAAGATGCAGTAATGAAAGCGTGAAGGCCACTGTAAGCCACTGAGGAGCTGGGCTGGGTCCTGCAGGCATGGGAGCTGTTGCAAGGTTTGGGCAGGGAGAGACATGATCATTCTGGTGATTCAGAAGTCCTCTCTAGGTGCACCTGGAGACTAAATTGCAGGGAGGGAGATGGGAAGCAGGGAGTCCAGGTAGGAGATGGTTACAGTTATCCAGGCAAGAAGGGCTTGGACTTGGGCAGGACCAGTGATGGTTGAGAAGAAATAAAACTTTCAAAGGTATGTAGAGCATTATAAATATTGGAAGGATAGATAAATGGATAAATGGATGGATGGATTTATGGATGGATGAATGGATGGACAGATTGTAGGGTCTGAAAGAAGAGAAGAGGAATAACTCATATTAAATAACATGGTCTGCAAGATGGCCCTGAGCCAGGCTTCCCAAGATCTTTTTAGACTCTTGCTTGCATGACTTTCCTTGTTCTGAAATACGTGAAATGTTAGAAGTCAGACACTATAGGAAATCCTACCAGAGTTTTCCCCACCCACAGCCAACAAGTCTAATGGCCACCCTCCACCCTCCTGTGGGAACCTTCTGGGCCCAGAGTATATGCAGAAAGAGATGCTGGGCAGTGGGAGGCAGGGCTGTCCAAACACAGATGCTGCTGAAAGTATGACCCAATATATACCAGCAAATATTGATCCTGCCCCTCTTCCCAAACCGGACCACTGCCAGACAATGCCAGGGCGCATTGTTGGGTCTGGGCCCTAGGCTGCCGGCCAAGGAATGTGGACTCTGCAAGCATCTGTTTGCTCATTTCCCAGAGCTTGACATCCCCGGCTTGACAGCACCCAGGGAGTGGCCCTCAGCCCGATCCCCAAGCAGTTCCCTGTTCAGGATATTTGCACAGGGGCCGCTCTGCTTAGTCTGTATTCATTAGAAAAGGTTTTTCTCTGTTTGGCATGTTTCCAGGATGTGCAGGGGGCTTTCCCACCCGGCCCCTCCATTTACCTATCCCACCTGGTTCTGGCTGCCTCTGCCAAGTCATGGAAGTAAAGCCCTAAAACATCAAAGAGAATATGACAAGTCAGGCGGGCCCTCCGAGAGGTACCATCATCCCATCATCCCCACTTTAAAGATGACCAACCAGTACACTTTGAGTCACTCGGCTTGGGGGCAAGTATTATGGCTGTTAGGAGCCTTTGAGTCAAAGACACTTTGGAAAGTGAAGTTGGATAAATTACTCAACTTTAACATCATCACCTCCCACCCCATCTCCTCATCTGCAAAGTGAAGACAGCAGTAGTAGCCCCTCCTCTGAGATTAAGTGAAATAATATTTAATAAGTGTCCAGAATATAGCTGGCGCTTTTAAGCAGAAATGGATTGCACCAGGGAGAGCTACAGGCAGTCACAGTGCACTTGGAGGGTTTGCTGCTTCCACCAGGACATCAGGTTCCCAAGGAGCCTGGCCAGTCTTGTCCGGCAGTGGTGGCCCAGGGGGGCTGCAGGGACAGCTGCGATTCCTTGTGCTACATGCCCCAAGGGGCCCCTTTCTAGCTCTCCCCAGCTCACACCATTCCAAGGGGATCATGAAGATGGATCCCACGATGGGTTGGGAGGTGGTGGGGGGAGACCCACACTCAATTCTGGTCATGGTCAGTTAGACCGCTTTGGCCTGGAATTCCTGGTCTCTGACAGCAGCAGAGGTGGCCTTCCAGCCCTAATGAGATGGGCTCCTTGGGGCAAAGAGCCCCTCGGGCCTCCTCCAGCAGCTGTGCCCTGAGCCCTACCCTCCCTCCTTGGGCCACAGTCTGGGCCCAGCTCTGCTTCCAGAGCCCATGAGGTTTCCTGGGAGCCCAGCCATGCCAGGGACCACCATTGTGGCTTGTGGGTGTTTGGATTCGGGGTTATGTTTTGGACACTTTCTGTCTTTCTGTTTAGCTTTCTCAGTTTAGCCCTTAGCACAGAGCTCTGAAACAGCTCTTGACAGCTTCCCTTGCGTTGACTCAGGCAGGCTTCTGGTTGCGCCACTGTTATTTCAAGGACCTACTATGTTCATCACGTTAATTAAGAGCATAGATTCTAGAGCCACCAGTTCCAGCACATATTAGCTGAGTTATCTTGGGATGTTCACTTGGTTTCTCTGAGCCTCAGTTTCCTCATCAATAAAATGATGATAGTAATAGTCCCCGCCTCTTAGGGTTGATGGGAGGAGTCAGGAGAGCAATATTGTGGAGTAATTTGCTCACATCTAGTATTGATACATGGCTTCCCTGGTAGCTCAGATGGTAAAGAATCTGCCTGAAATTCAGGAGACCTGGGTTCGATCCCTGAGTCGGGAAGATCCCCTGGAGGAGGGCACGGCAACCCACTCCAGTATTCTTGCCTGGAGAATTCCGTGGACAGAGGAGCCTGGCAGGCTACAGTCCATGGGGCTGCAAAGAGTCAGACACGACTGAGTGACTAACACTGGCAGTGGCAGTATTGATACTTAGTCAGCATCTGTGAGATCCACACACACATGTTCTTCTCATTTAATTCTCTCCATATCCCTATGGAGTTGGAAGTATCACTCTGGTTATGGTTGAGTATCATCACCTAAAGTCACTCACCTGGCAAGTAACAGAGAAGGGCTCCACCGGAAGTCTCTGACTCCAGAAAACTATCTGACATTTCTTCAGCTTACGTGTCACGCAAAAGAAGACTTACATTTCTTGCTGAGTGCAATGTCAAAAAGCAACTTCTCCCCTTCTCTCTCTCTACTTCCCTTCCTGTCCCTTCCCTCCAGTCTGTGACTCTAAAGTCTGAGCAGACCCTGAGTGAAGGATTTGAATACAAGTCTTGTTTTTGAGATTGGACCCAGGGCGTTGGGGAAGTGAGTTTGGCAGAGGAAGCCCAATCTGCTGGGATACCCTGAGAATCGCATCAACACCTCACAACGGCAAAGCACCTCACAATTATCCACCCACGAGGCAGGGGAGTTGGAGTATTAATACCCCGGCTCTTGTCCGTCATTGGTCCAGGGGATGGCATTCTTTCCCCAGCACTGGCTGGCTCAGGGTGGGGTAGACCTGAGTGGTCAGAGAAAGCCTCAGGCAAAAACACACAGGGGCTGGAAGTTGGAAGTTGCCCAGGAGTGGAGATATGGTGGGACGTGGGCAGGGTCAACCACGGAAGTGTCTTGGACGTGTGCCACTGCACACATGATTCTGGACTATAATCATCCACTTCCCTCTCTCCCACCAGCTCCTTAGGGCAGAGTCTCATATGTCACAGTGCATGGCTTCGGTATTGGATGAAAGTTCATTGAACGGATGAATCTAGATTCTTGGACTCCTACTCTCTCCAGGCCAGAAGAAGTCTTTGGGGTCATTTGCCAACATGCCATGTGATGTTTGGTCATTTCATACTGCCTTGCTGGCAAACTCAGCTTGGCCAGGGGCAGCCTGCTCTTCGATGAGATAGCTTAGACTGCAAGACAGTCCTTCATCACTGTTATCTGTGTCCACTGACTCTGTGTCCAGGCCTTTGCTCCGTGCCCCAGCCAAAGGGCCTGGACTAGCTCTGGAGCAAAGCTTGCAGCATCCTCTGAGGACTTACAATGGCAGAAGTTTCCCTAAGAAGCCATCCCTCCTCTGCCATGGCCCAATGACACATTTGTGTGTGTGTCCAGTCGCCTCCCTGCTGAGGGTGGGAAGTAGGTTTTCTTCTATATAAACAAGTAGCTTAGAGACCCAGGGCCAGGGAATTTGATCTGGGGTGAATGCCTGGGTTTTGCAATTCTCCTGTGAGTCTGTGGGCCAGCCTTGGCTGGGTCTGCATCTCCTTCTGGAAGGAACAGGCCTGTGAAACCCCACATTGTGCCAAATGTCCCATCAGGGGATTCCACTTTCGGCTGCAAGGGGGTGGGGACTGAGTGAGGAGGCAGTTGTGTAACTCCGGGTGTCGACTGCAACTGTAACAAAGGCAAAAGCACCAGGCAGGGTCCAGGTTAGCCTTGAGGGGCCAAGTGTGCCCTGTCCTTCCTCCCCTCTCCCAGTTCCCAGGGCAGCCCTGTCCATCTCTTCATCCAGCAAACAAACCTCACAGGCTCACACACAGTTCAACAAAGCAGCAGACACTTACGAAGCCCCCACTGTCTGCCAGATGATGGATATAGTGAAGCAAAGATGCAACTTCTGTTGTCCCAGAACAATCATGTTCTAGCTACTTGGGCCATCAAGAGGTGCCTACTTGGTCAGTAGGGAAGAGTCAGAACTAAGAGTCAGAAGACTTGGGTTCGGGTCTAGGCAAATCTCAGGTAAACCTCCCTCAGTCCGTGTGGGCTGCCGTAACAGATATCACAGACTGAGGACTTCAATAGCAGATGTCTACTTTCCCATGGAGTCTGGGATCACAGGGTGCTGGCAGGGTTGGCATCCTCTGAAGCCCCTCTCCTGGCCTTGCAGGTAGCCACCCTCTTCTTGCCTCTGCATATGGCCGTCCCTCTAACCCACGTGTGTGCCATGTTGCATGCACGTGTGCAGCCTCTCCATGTGTCCTCATCTCTTCTTACTAGGGCACTAGTCAGTCTGAACTAGGACCCACCTTGAAGATCTCATTTTAACTAGCTGCTGTTCTTGTTCAGTCGCTCAGTCATGTCCGACTCTTTGTGACCCCATGAACTGCAGCACGCTCATCTTCCCTGTACATCACCAACTCCCGGAGCTTGCTCAAACTCATGTCCATCAAGCTGGTGATGCCATCCAACCATCTCATCTTCTGTTGTTCCTTTCTCCTCCTGCCTTCACTCTTTCCCAGCATCAAGGCCTTTTCCAGCGAGTCAGTTCTTCGCATCAGGTGGCCAAAGTTTTGAAGTTTCAACTTCAGCATCAGTTCTTCCAATGAATATTCAGGGCTGATTTCCTATAGAATTGACTGGTTTGATCTCCTTGCAGTCCAAATGACTCTCAAGAGTGTTCTCCAGCACCACAGTTTGAAAGCATCAGTTCGGTGTTCAGCCTTCTTCATGGTCCAACTCTCACAACGGTACATGACTACTGGAAAAACCGTATTTTTGTCTATATGGATCTCTGTTGTCAAAGTTATATCTTTACTTTTGAATACTCCATCTCCGAATACAGTCACTTTCTGAGGTCCCTGGGGTCAGAGCGTCAACATGAAGTTGGGGACGGAGATACAGTTCAGCCCATAGCAGCCACCCAACTACTCTGCTTCTCAGACTTCCTGCCTCTAACCCAGGTCAAAGACTAGGCAGCCTGTGAATGCCACATCTATGTGTGAAGATTGCTGATTGTGGACCCAAAGGGACAAAGGCAGCTGGGGCATTTCAGAAAGCCATGGCCGTAGGGGAGACATTTGGGGATGTATGATGGATTATCTGGGAAGACAGACAAGCTCTCACTTTCCTTCTGTCCCAGGGACACAGGGTCAAGAAGAGCTGGGAGCCAGGACCGTGGGCCAGGCTGTGACTGCACATTTACCCTCATCCTCTGTCGCAACGGGAGTGTGGGTGCTGGAGAAACCACAGTGGGTGGGGGCAGGTAGCCTGGGCTCACTCTCACTGCATCCAGGGATGTTGGTGAGCCCTTCATTTCCTCATTTGTATCATGAGCGAGGAGAGGATTTAACCTCGAAGATTACTCAGTTGTGTAACCCTGGGTGCTGACCACAGCTGTAACAAAGGCGAAAACATGGGCTAGGGGCCAAGTGTGCTTCCAGGGACCAGGCTTGGCTGACTGTTCCCTGATATTATGACTAGGACTCTGTATTCTTGGATCCTCTATGAGCCTGTGACCAGAGTCTCATTCTGCCCACTTGGAACAGCCTGAGCCCTGAGACTGGTCACAGCCTGAGACTGACCCTGGTCATAGACCAGGCTTGAGGAATGCAGATGGCATTGTTCATGACTCTTCTGTTATAGGAATCATACCAAGAATTGGAAGTAATGTGTGGATCCCACTCTTAGCGCTCCATCTCCCATTAAGGGGCTGATTTATGTAACATTTCAGGTCAGGCCCTCATCAGAGAAAAGATAGCCCCCAACCTCCGCCTTCTCCATTGTATTTTGTGGTTCTCAGACTGGGGACCTGGGGCAGAGGGAGGCTGCCTTGCTTCCTGGGGGTGCGAAAGGGTCTAGGGGTGTGGTGGGACCAGTATAGCCTTGAGAGACTCATCACTCAAAAGAGTTTGTCCCAACCTCCAGGGCCCTCAGGTAGCTGGAATTTATGGTGTCAGCCCCGCCCCATGTCATTAATAAAGGAAAATTAGCCTCTCTGGGTGAGGACATATTTCACTGGAGTCTGAGGGCTGTAATGAGGCTCTAGCAAAGCCCCAATGTGCCATATGAATTTTATATGCCCTGTTTCCTACAAGTTCTGAACAGCTCAGCCGATTTATAAGGTAATGATTTTTCCATCCATAATTTCTTTCGTATGATTTTTGTAATGTGAACATTTCCCTCTTCTGGCTGGGCTGTGCGCAGCCTAGTCAAGTGGATGCAGGCAGGGCAAAGTGGGAGAACTTGCTTCTCAAGACCAGATCCTGCCGGAGCTGCTCACCAGCTCTATAGCCGGCATGAAGGAGTCGTGAGCTCCGTCATGCATCGGTGGCTGACTGCCGGCAGCCACGTTGGGCAGTGATTCCCACCACCACCCCCCTACCCCGGGGCCTTAATTTCCGCACCTTTCCAGTGAAGAGGACGCTATTAGATCAGTCTCCATAACTCTGTCAAGAACATTTGCAATCATTGCAGCCCCACATTTACTTGGTACATAATTGCCCAAGTCAGGCACTGTGCTAGGCATTGCAGGCACAAGGGTGAGTTAAATACAGGCCTCCAAGAGGAGCTCTATAAAAGGAGTTACATGTGCTCAGGACACAGAGGAGATTCATCCTTCCTTCCTGTGGGAACCACAGAGGGCTTCATGGGGGAGACACTTGCGAAGACCAGCATGAAGGGGAGGCGTTTTGCCTGGCCAGAAAGGACCCATTTCAGGGTTTGTCAGTTAGGGTCATGTCCCCTTGGCTGTGGACACAGCTCCCCTGATTGCAGGACCCCCTTCAGGATCCCCTGCAACACCCCAGAGGAGTAGCTGATTTCAGGGAAAGCCCTTTTTGGCCTCCCATCCCAAGGCCAATACCTCCCCTCCAGATGCCCCACTGGGGAGGGGTTTGGAGCAGAAACACCTGGGAGAAGCCCCTACACACCCGTAAATCTGCTCCCATCCATCCTTTGATGTGGACTCTCCTGTCTCCCGAGCGTCACTGCCCGGGAGGTAGCTATTGAACTGAGGGTCAGAGGGCACCCAACCTTCATTTTTGAGTGAGTGTGTGTGCTTTAACCCAACCTAGCCTGTGTTATGTTAAGCTGGAATCTCTTATGGGATGGGAATCACTCCCAGTCTAGGTGGGTGTTACAGCCCCCTCTGGTCACCCATTGACCGTGTAGCAGCTCAACAGTGGTCTGAAGTGAAAAACCCAGAGAGTCCCCCAGATGCTTAGTCTGTAGTCCTAACGAGCTCCTGCAAGGAACTTTTTTTCTTCTGTCTCCCGAAATGACCAGATGTACTGACCTCCCAGAGATCCAGACTCTGTATTTCATGCACCTCACTGTCTTACTCAACCACCCAGGCTCCTCAAAGGTAGGGACAGCTGCCAGTCCTTTCAACAGGTGAGGAAACCAAGCCCAGAACAGTTGTATCGCTTGTGGGGGCCATGCAGCAAATTGGAGAAACAGGATTCTGACTCCTGAATGGACACACACCATTTCTATCAGGTTGCTCCATCTCACAGTCCAGGCGTGAGCTGAGACCATTTTGCAGATGAGCCAGACTGGATGGGTGGCTGGGTGAGCGTCAGCAGTCCCAGAGGAGTGTGGGATGGAATAGATGATGGAGCAGCCCTTGGCATCCCTCTTTCCCACTTCTCAGAAGCTGGTACATTTCCCTTGGGAAAAAGAAAAAAGCCACTTCAACTTTCCTGTAATAAAGTTTTCTAATTAACTGGAGGGGGAGGCGTGCTGAATGTTATTAACCACATCTTAGCTATATACTACATTAGGTCTTTTTTTTAAACTCTTGCATTGAGAGGCGTAGGAGTCTTTGCACAGAAGCCGTTAAAGTATTGCCATAAAGCCAGCTTTGGGAGGTTCATATGCCTGGTCACACACCAGACCCCCAGTGTAAATATGTAAGAGTAGATGCACTCCCTCCAGCCCTTGACATGCCAGACACGCGGGTCAGCCCCAGAGAAAAGAAACCCACTGTGTGAGTCTGGGAGGAGGCCCAGTTCATTTAGCAAATAACTTCCAGACACCTGGGCTTCCCAGGTGCCTCAGTGCTAAAGAATCTGCCAATGCAGGAGACACAGGTTCAATCCCTGGGTTGGGAATATCCCCCAGAGAAGAAAATGGCAACCCACTCTAGTATTCTTGCCTGGGAAATCCCAAGGACAGAGGAGCCTGGTGGGGCTACAGTCCCTAGGGTCACAAAAAGACTTCATGACTTAGTGACTGGGCACGCATAATACGCATACATACTAAGTACCTACTGTGTGCTGGGCTACATTCTGGGGATTTCAAGTTGACTACAGCATGTTTATTTCCCCAAAGAAGTGCACAGTTTAATGGGGACTAAACACATTAGAAGGAAATTACTCAGATTATAAAAAAATGTATTTATAATTACAAAAAAATAACAATTTCTCAGCAGTCACACTGCCTTGGGCCATATACTCATATTCTTTATACCTAGAGGCCCTAAAGACAGATTTCAAACACCACCTGTTCAATGAATTTGCTGCATGTACTCCTGGGAAAGGATGTGTTGTTATTATTATTGCCGTTACTAGCATATTTAGAGTCAGACTTCCATGGTCCATATCCCACTTCCACCATTTACTAGCTGGGTGACCATGGGCAAGTTACTTTACCTCTCTGTCTCAGTCTCTCAGTATAAAAGAAGAGAGTAATAGTACCCATCTCACAGATTGTCTAGAAGATATCATGTCTGTAAATCTCTTAACCCAATACCAACACTTAGTAAGAGCAAAATAATTGCCCAGTATTGTTTTCATTCAGTCTCTTGGTCCTGTCTGACTCTTTGCAACCCCTCTTCATCAAGAGGTTCTTTAGTTCCTCTTTGCTTTCTGCTATTAGAGTGGTATCATCTTCGTATCTGGGGTTATTACTGTTTCTCCCAGCAGTCTTAATTCCAGCTTGTGATTCACCCAGTCCAGTATTTCGCATGATGTGCTCTACATATAAGTTAAATAAGCAGGGTGGCAATATACAGCCTTGACATACACCTTTCCCAATTTTGAACCAGTCCATTGTTCCATGTCTGGTTCTAACTGTTGCTTCTTGACCTGCATACAGGTTTCTCAGGAGGCAGGTAAGGTGGTCTGGTATTCCCATCTCTTTACAATTTTTCCATAGTTTGTTGTGACTCACACAGTCAAAGGCTTTAGCATAGTCAGTGAAGCAGAAGTAGACGTTTTCTGGAACTCTCTTGCTTTTTCTGTGATCCAGTGGATCTTGGCAATTTGATCTCTGGTTCCTCTGCCTTTTCTAAATCCAACTTGTATATCTGGAAGTTCTCAGCTCACGAACTATTGAAGCCTAACTTGAAGGATTTTGAGCATTGCCTTACTAGCATGTGAAATAATTGCAGTTGTATAGCAGTATGAACATTATTTGGCATTGCTTTTTTGGGATTGAAATGAAAGCTGACCTTTTCCAGTCCTATGGCTCCTGCTGAGCTTTCCAAATATGCAGGCATATTGAGTGTAGCACTTTAACAGCATCATCTTTTAGGATTTGAAATAGCTCAGCTGGAATTCCATCACCTCCACTAGCTTTGTTCATAGTAATGCTTCTAAAGGCCCACTTAACTTCACACTCCAGGATGTCTGGCTCTAGGTAAGTGACATACCATCGTGGTGCCCAGTGTTATCCTAATATTAAGGAAGGAGAGGTCAAATATGTCAAGGTATGGTTAGACCAGAGGCCAAGCTCCTAACTGAGGTCCTAGACTTTTATCAGTTGCTAGCATGCTAATGGACTCAGCCCCTTCCCTGACCCACAACAGAAACACCAGCCCTGGTGGCAAGGGGAACTTCACATTTGGAACAAAGGGTCAGGGCAGAGATATTGGAACACCGTGGGACAAAGCTGGTGACACGAACACATCTGGTCAGTGTCTAGAGATTGATGGATGATGACAAAGATGCTGACTGAACTCCAGTGCAGGATGGAACCCTGACCCACGTGTCCACCCATCTTGGAAGGTGTCACCTGTTGGTGACTGGTGGAAGGATCTCCTGCTCTGGGGGTAGTGAAGAGATCTGACCAGGGAAACCTCTGTCTTCATTAAAGAGCTGAAATCCTTGCCTTTCTATGGACTCATTAGTCTGTGACTCATGGAGCAGCCTGAGATTCTTGGATTCTGAATGTCTGAGTCAAGAGTTCTAAGCTTGTCCCCGGGCCTGTGTTCATGCTGCTTCCCTGTCTGCAAGCCTTTTATCCCCAAATCCCATCGGTTGCAATCTTATCCCACTTGTCCTTGTAGGAACAGCCATCCCAGAATCCATGGCTTGCTCTGGGCTTTCACATCACGTTACACTGTTGCCTCTTATGAAGCACTGACTTCATTCTGCAATCCCCTAGGAGCAGAGTCTCTGCCCATCTCTTGCATTTGCCTGGAGGGAAGGATATACATCAGCCCCTGGGTTCCAAGTGCAATACACAGGGCCAGGCCCCATGGATGTTTGTTGGCTTGACGTGAATTTGAGTTGGAGGGTTGGGCGGTGTCTGAGCAGTGAAGGAAACACATCACGATGATGATGACATGAGCAAGGTCACACAAGATGGACTTCTCCACCTCCCAACTGGGCTACCAGCAAGCCCTAGACTGGTGCCAGGTCATACGGACCTTGTCTAAGAAGGTGGCCCTCAAGAGCCACCCTCCAGCCCCGCTGCTGAGCGGGCATCGACACACATGATTCCTGTGGGCTTGGGGAGAAAGAGGCCCATTCAAGGTGGCCTATAAAACCTCTTAGCTCGCACTCAGAGGCTTCTATCACCCTTAAAAGTGTGGTCAGCTTGGTGTTATTGCACAGCGGCTGCAGGGACGTGACATGATTTACTTACGTAATTAACTGGTTGCTGCACCCGAACTCTAAGCAAACACTGTGCACTTGGCTAAAATTACCTGCTTCCCAAGCTCCTGCTTTTCCTTGTGGGGTTCAAAGACATTCCAAGAGTTAGGGCTCTGCTCAGCCTCGGCTGGGGCTCTCTTCCACGGCTGTGGGCCTGGGGCCAGGAGCCCATCTAGAGAGATACCACAGCCCTGCCATTCCATTTCCCAAAAGACCCATTCTGGGTGTGTGTCCCAGGGGGGAGGTAAATGACCTGATATATGGGTCCCTCTGTTCCTCAGGCTCCACACCTACGTCAGCCATCTTCTCCTGCGAGGGCATCTGATTGTCAGCAGCCTTGACTCTATGGAGAGCTGCTTCTTTCTGAAGCAATTTCTACAATACTTGAATTTTGGGCCGCCCCTGTCTGCCTCCTGCTTGCCTGGCGCTCCTTCGCAGTGGCCTGGCTCCTCACAGCTCTGACATCCACACATCCAGGGCTCCAGGCTCATCCTCAAACCTCCTTTCCACCTTCACTTGTTTTTGAAGTCATCTCCCAAACGTCTCTCTCTGTCCTAGACTTCCCTCCTCAACCTCAGAGCTTTGTGTTCAACTGTGCTGTGTGACACCTGCATCTGTCTGTCTGGCAGGCACCCCAAAATTAGCCACCGGACACTAAACTCTGAGTCTTCCCCTCCGTTGCACACCTCCTTCTCCCACATTCTCCTCTATCTCAGGAAATGGAGTCACACTTCCAATGGGCTTTCCTGGTGGCTCAGATGGTAAAGAATCTTCCTGCAATGCAGGAGACCTGAGTTCAATCCCTGTGTCGGGAAGATCCCCTGGAAAAGAGCATGGCTGCCAACTCCATGGCTACCCTTGCCAGTATTCTTGCCTAGAGAATTCCCTGGACAGAGAATTCTGGCGGGCTACAGCCCATGGGGGTCACAAAGAATCGGAGACAACTGAATGACTAACACTTTCACCTTTCCCAATGGGTGCCCAGGCCCAAACAGCTGGCCTTGTTCTCCACTCCCCTTCCCCTCACATCCTATGTCCATTTAGTCAGCACATCCTATTGTCTCTGTCTCCATGGTGAGTCCAGACCACCTCCCTGGCCCCGAACCCACCCCACCCCCGCCCCGCGGAGGTAGCCTCTTTCCTGGGCTCCCTGCTTCTGCCTTGTCCCCTTGAGTTTTGTTCAAGGGGTCGGTCAGCAGCCAGGCACGCACAGTGGTTCCTCAGCTTCTAAAATGCAGGTCTCACCACCCCTGACTTAAAGCCATCCAGTGCCTCCTGCTTCGCCATGAGGAAGAGCCAAGGTCCTCACGATGGCCCGAGGTCCTGCTCATGATCACCCCACGTTTGCACGCTTACCACCGAATGCCTCTCCTCACCCCACCCCGTCACTGCACTTCAGCCACACTGACCTCCTCACGGTTCCTCAGACGGGCCAGCGGTGCTCCATCCTCATGTTTGGGAGGCTTCTTCTGTCTAGAATGTTCTTCAGGTGTCCCCCATTGCTACCCTCACACCCTCTTCAGATCTCTGCTCTAGATAGGGCTGTGCTCAGCACATCCAGCTCCCCTCCACCCTTGTGTCACACCCCTCAGACAGCCTGACAGGTGGAAGGCCCTCAGGGAGAGTGAGTGAGAGGGAATGAGTGAGAGCGGGAAACCCACATGTTCCCTTCTTGGTGAAGCCTTCCCTGACCACACTAATTAAACTAGCCCCACACACACCCTTCTGGTCTCCCACCCCCTGCCTGTGTTCTCCCGGTGGTTTTCGCCACCCACCATCCAAAATATTTACTTGTTTCGTTAATTCCTGCCTTGCCACTAGAAAGTAATTTCAACATGTTAGAGGGTTCGTTTTGTTCCCTGCCATATCCCCAGGATCTAAAACAATTTTTGAATGGAGTAGACACATTCCTGTGAATGAATCACCCAGCCAACCAATTAGGAAGCATTGTGAGGACAAAAGGAGGCTCAGAGAAGTAAACCACTTGCCCGGTTTGGAACAGCCAGCACACAGCCATGGTGGGAGCTAAATTCAGCCCTGGCTACTCCCGTGCCCCATCATGGAACACGCCTTCTCTTTCCCGGTGTTTGGACTTCCACACCATGGAAGCTTTCTGCAGCATCTGGTACTGGGGGAGAAGAAGAGACAGTGGGATCAGACCCCTCCCTCTGGGAGGTCCCAGCCCCAATGGGGGACAAGGTAGAGTGAGAAAGCAAGGCAGGAGGTTGGGTGATGCTCTGGCTTGGTTGGTAAACTCTTAGAGGCAGACTTGGGGGTGTGAGTCCCCCAGTGAGGCAGAGCTTCCCGAAAGATGAGCCTTCTGGACGTTACTGTGAAGATTGGGGTAACTAGGGCCCCCGCCTTTTTTCCCAGTGTGCCCAATATTGTTATTTTCCATGTGGCATGGAAAAAAAGTTTAGAGGAGAAGGAAATGGCAACCCACTCCAGGATTCTTGCCTGGAAAATCCGATGGATGGCGGAGCCTGAGAGGCTGCATGCAGTCCATGGGGTCGCAAAGAGTCCGAGACGACTGAGCGGCTTCACTTTCACGGAAATGAAATGACTCAAAGTGAATCAAAGATGGTGGCCAGGAGAAATGGGCTGATTTTAAGCTCCTAGGTTAAGATACCACTTTTCCAAGAAGTGCTGGTGTTTGTAACTGAATGTCTTTCTTCTCTTCTCTCCCATCCCCGTGACTAAAGAACACAAAACCTGGCTTAAGTATCAGGATAGCTAAGTAAAGTGGACTGGTCCATGGCACATTCATCTAAGTGGTGGAGTCCAAAATTTATTTGTGTTTTTAAAAAAAAAAAGAAAAAAAGTTTAGAACCTAGTGTCAATACAGCTGTATTATACCAGGCACTTTCCACAAGCTTTTTGTGTAAATTTTCACAGCAACTGTTTTGTTGTCAAGATAGCAAGGCGGGGATTTCCCTGGTGGTCCAGTGGTTAAGACTTAACCGTCCAGTGCAGAGTGTGTGGGGCTGGACCCCAAGTCGGGGAGCAAAGATCCCACATGCCTCGTAGTCAAAAAACCAAAACATAAAACTGAAATAATATTGTCACATATTCAATGAAGATTTTAAAAAATACAGTCCACATCCAAAAAAAAATATTTTTAAGTTAAAAAAAGAAAAAAGATAGCAAGGCGGAAGAGACGGTGGGGTAGGCCCTGCAGGATCTGTCCGGAAAGACCAGCTCAGTTCTAGGGAACCTCTCTTCCCTCCTCCCAACCCTCCCCAAGTTGAGGTGGTCATCCGGGCCCTGTGTCACCCCACCCCTCTGTCCATACTGTGCCCATACTCTGCCCTCTGGGCTATGGGCTCCTCCAGATAGGACTGTACTTAACACATACAGCTCCCCTCCACCCTGCGTCACACCCCTCAGACAGCCTGGCAGGTGGAAGGCACTCAGGGACACTGCGTGAGGGAGGAAGGGAATGAGGGCGCAAAACCATGGACGGGTTGTGTCCCTTGTGCAAAGTTACCCACCTGGTGGGTGACAGTTCCAGGATCAGACAAGCCCGGGCACCCCTGCAGTGTCCAGGCATGTTGAGCATCTTACTTGTACCTGCAGGATCTGCATGTTAGGCTGGGGAGGTGCTGGGCTTACCTTGGGAGATGAGAGGGGTAAGGCAGACCACTGTGGGATTTCAGCAAGAATGCCCCAAATCCCCACATGTCAACCCAATATGGTTGTGCTACTGTCGTGTGATCCCAGCAGCTCAGGATGCAGAAGGTCCATGGGAGGCTTTCTGGATGTGGAGGGATGGGCTTGGAGGTGACCCACAGCCACAGAGCTTGAGGATAATCCCCTTCCTTACACTAGAGAAGTTTTTTTTTTTTCTCTGCTTCCTAATCCTGGAGAAATGTCATCAAGCCCCTAACTGATTCCTCCTCCCTGGGCCCTGATTCAGGCAGAAGCTCAAGGCTGCCAACAGGGAGTTTGGAGCTCGTAACTCAACTGTGGGCAGGGCCTGGGGGGCCTGATTCCAATTAAAGATGTCAAATGTATTTATGGATTATGTAATCAACAGGTATGCAGCAGCCTCAATAGCCGACAGGGCCACCCTGGAGATAGGCCTGTAATTAATTAATCCCAGTGGGCCTGCCAAATTCTGTTTCAAACATGAGTGCTCTGGGGGATGCTGAGGACCAAGTCTGGGGCTGGCTTTACACCCTGTCTTTTTTTGAGGAGTTCCAAGGAGCTGGGCTATAGGATTGTGATCTAAGAAAAGAATGCTAGGCTCAGGGGGGTCTGGGTTTGAATCATGGTTCTTACCATTTCCAGCCTAATGGATGTGATCTTGAACACGTTCCTGAAACTCTCAGAGTCTCTGAGTCTCTGCTTCTGAAAATGGAGAGGATGTGTTTAGGGCTAATCGAGACAATGTTCATGAAAGGGCTCAGCGTGCAGTAGATGTCCATGGGGAATGACAGGACAGCCCTGGAATAGGCCCGCCTAACCTCCTTGTTCCCAGCATGAGAGCACCCATATGTAAAAGGATAAACCTACCCCGCCATTAAGGATAACCTGCCAGGGGAAGCACACACCCATCCTGAAATATCTCTGAGCCTCACTTTGCTCATCTGTGAAATGAACTTGCCAACTCTGCATTCTGGTCTCTTCCTGCCCCTTTGAGCTCTGATGAGCTGACAAAGATTCACTCATTCAGCAAACTTGATCTGTGGCCAGGCTCGATCTGCAGCCCAGGGCCCAGCACTGAATCTGAGGAGGTAAACCCCCCCACCTGGAACTAGCAGTCTACATGGGGAAACCACACCAACCGAGATTTACAGGAAGAATGATGGTAGTGACAGCAATAGGCTTGGCCGTGGACAGAGGACCAGATAGCTCACTCCACGCCATCCACCTGTTGGCTCATCTTCCTCCCCTTTATCCCGCCAGGTGGACAGGGTCTCCGCTCCACAGCTGTGTGGAGTCTGGGAGAGGTTCAGTAGTGCCACAGATGCTAAGCACATGGCCCTTTGACTGTGCTCAGTAAGTAGTTGAGTTGCTAGCAGTCAGAATCACAGGGGTGGAGGAACACTGCCAGCCTCGTCAAGTCACCCAGCAGTTCACACAGGAGCTGGGCCTGCTCCAGAGCTTGAATGTCCTTAGTTCTTTCTTTCTGTTTGCCTCCTCTCAGAGGTGTGATTTGCATTTCCTAAAGTTCACTCTGGCTGCAGGCTGGATGGAACACGGATTGCAGGGACCCGATGAGGAGGTCAATCAGCTAGTCTGGGTAGAGAATGAGGAGGTCTGGAGGCATTGGCGTCCAGACATTTAAGACATTTAGCATCCAGACATTTAAGAGGCCAGCTCAGCCTGACTAGGAGACTGGTTAGATGAGTGAGTGTGTGTACACATGTGTATTCATGTGTGAGTGAGTGCCTGAGCATGTGCATGTCAGTGCTCTAGTGTGTGTCTGTGTGTATGTGTCTGTGTGTGTGTGTCTGTGCGTTTGGAGGGGGTAGGATTAAAGGAGAGACCTGGTAGCTCAGATGGTAAAGAATCTGCCTGCAATGCGGGAGACCCGAGTTTGATCCCTGGGTTGGGAAGACCCCCTGGAGAATGGCAGCCCACTCCAGTATTCCTGCCTGGAGAAGTCTATGAACAAAGTCCACAGTCCGTGGGGTCTCAGAGAGTTGGACACGACTGAGCAACTAACACTTTCAACTTCAAGGCTCCTTGCACGTGCAGTGGGGGACGATCTGAGTATGGGGGTCCCCCATGTCCCCTGGCGCCCCTGCAGTTGGTCACGGTGTGCCTGTCATAGCTCTTCTCTTTACACAGTGGGCTCTTCTTTGAGGACAGACTCTGGTGGAGTTGAGACTTCTTGAGTAACACCTACTACATTTTGTGACATGTCCTGTCATGAGAGCATTTCATATCAGTGTTCCCGCACTTTTGAGTGGACGTCCAGCCCCTTCCCAGAGCCTGAAGCCTGGCGTGGCTCACTCAAGGCAGAGGACAAAGCAGGACTGATAGATGGTCACCACGCCTAGCCAGTGCCCCCCTGCCATGAGGCTCTCCGAGGGCATCCAGGGCCAACAGAGATCTGGCCCGGGCTACAGGCCCTGTGCTCTTTCCACTGGAGCCCCCTGTTTGCGCTCCTCCTTGATGCCTTTTGGAAGCACTTGGGGGTCAGCCTTGACTCTCTGGTTAAGCAGCTCATTCCTCCATCTACTTCCTCCACACTTAGTCGAGGTCCCAACGTGCTGAGTCTGCTGCAGAGCCCTCTGTTAGTCCCTGTTCCTCTGGGCCTTGGTTCCCATCTGCTGGTTGTGGGGTTGTACCAGGGGATAGTCGAGTCCCTTCTGCTGCTGCTGGCTTGTGTGTTACACTACATCTCTTTAAAAGTGCTGCCAAGGGGTCTAGTCTTCTCCAGGAAATGACTTGGCCATGAATAGCTAACCCTGCGAGCAGTCACTGACTGCAGAAAGCATCTTTCAACGCCTCATGTTTCTAAGCAGGGAACAGGAGATGCAGAGGGTGAATGAAGTGCCCGAGGACGCCCAGTAAGCTGCAGGCACTGGGAGCCTCAGAGATGATCTGTGGTCTCACTGCTTGTGGGCGCAGATGCTGCTGATCCCCTTTCAGAGATGTGGGGTAATTCCCTCCAGGCCTCAGCCTTCCCTCCTCGTGCCCCATTGTCCGAGCAGGACAGTTTACATTCTTTCTTGCTAAGATGTCTCCAGATCCCTGGGCGAGTGCCTCCTAGAAAAGTGAGCCTGGTTCAGGGCCCAGCTGTGGGTGTCTCAGGAGGGAAGCCAGTGTCCCTAGCAGGGAAGGAAAGGAAAAGGCCAGTTCTGGTTGCAAACAAATTGCACCCTCTCCTTCTTTCTCATTCTGCTTCTCCTGCTGCTGCTTTCTTTGAAGCTGTTTGTTTTCCTGAAACTCAACCCCTCAAGTTGTGAATTAACCCTAAATTAAGCCACTTAGGGGGCCCTGCTGCCCTCCCTCAACTCCCAGGCAGATGTCCTACCTTGAGATGCTATGTGGGTTCTGGTTGAGAGTGTGACCTCTACCCTTAGACAGTGTGGATGCCAGTCCTGGATCCACTCCCTCCCTCTGTGATTTGAGCATGGTATTGAACCTCTCTGGGCTTCAGTTTCCTCAAGGGATGCTGAGCCTTCTAGCACTGCTGAGTATTAAGTGAGGACTCCCATGGGAAGGGCCTGGAAGGGGCTCATAACAAGCAATGTGATTCCTGCTTCCCTGATCCTTGGCCCACTGCATGAGTCTTGGGCAGTGTTGCCCTGTGGGATGTTTTTCAGCTCATCACTCTTGGAGCTCCCGGGAGGTCTTTCCACTCATGGAAGCTGAGTTACCCCAGAAGCCCGATTAGCCCCTCTCTAAGCCCTACAGAGGCCTGATGGTACAGGTGACACAGTAGGGCAGGAGGTGGCCCCAAGGTGCTCAGCTTGGACTCAATCATGAGGAGGCTCTTGGAGACCATGGAAGGGAGATGGAGTGACACAGAAAGGACAGGGAGAGGTCAGGAGGAGACTGTCAGGAAGGGTGACTGTGATGGGAGTACGTGGTCCCTTTAAGAAATTTTAAATGAGGCCTCATTACCCTTGAATCCCAAATATCTTTCAGAGCCAGGAACCCATTCTTAGCAAGATGTCCTAATGTGGGAAAAACGCGAATCCACCCCTTCTTGATGCCAAGGTTATGACATTTCCTGCTAAGGTCCCGCCGGGCCTGGCCCTGGACTCTCAGAGCCCAGCAGGGAACAGACATGGATCCCACCAATGACTTTTCTCTCCTAATTCCAACCTTGGCCTCATGAGCCCCAAGCCCCTTCCCTGTGGTGTGAACTTTCACAGTATCTTAGGCTTCTGTTTGGATGACAAAAGGGACAGTGGATTTCAGTTCAGTTGAGTGAACACTCCATCTACTGGACAGCTACTCTGTGCCAGACTTCGGGGACCCAGAGATGATCAAAGAACATCCCTGCCCTTTGGTTGCTCACAGTTCAGAGTAATCACCAACATTTATTGGATATCTACTATGTGAGGATGAGATAGTTAGATAGCAGCACCAATTCAACGGACATGAATTTGAGTGAACTCCGGGAAATAGCTGAGGACAGGGGAGCCTGGCATGCTGCAGTCCGTGGGGTCACAAAGAGTCAGATACGACTTAGTGACTGAACCAGCAACAACTACTACATGCCAGGCACTCTGCCGGATAAGGACAGTACACATGGCCACAGTTAACTCCTTATAGACTGTTGTGTCCCCACTGTAACAGGAGGAACTGAGACTCTGAGAAGTTAATACCTTGTCCAAAGTCATACAACTAAGAAGGCTGAGGAACAAGTTCACAACCAGGCTACAGGTGTGGCCCCCACCATCCAGTGGAAGGGATCTTCTCTTCGATATTCACAGCATGTCCATTGCCTTGTTGGGGGATTGGATAAATGTGTGGATTAACTACAGCCATTGAGGAAACTAAGACTCTGAAATGGGAAGTAGCTTGCCAAAGGTCATCTAGCAGTGAAATGACAGCCCTAGCGTGTGAGCCTACGTGGGACTGTACCCCACAGGCCTGTAAGCCTCAAAGAGCTGGGCAAATTCAGCTTTGGTCTTTCTCTGACCAAAGAAAGAGCCTGGAGGCAATGACAGAGACATCGGTGTTTAATAGATGAGGGACCTTACACATCAGAAGCAAGGTCCTGGAATGATACTTCACCCTGTGCAGCAAATAGCGGGCAGAACATAGCAGCAGTCTTTACTTCCAGGGAAGTGGGTTTTGGGAAAGAGAAGGAGATTACCAGTTATAGAGGGAATTGATGTCAGTTTGGCTCACTGGTTACCATGGAACCCATGGCAGAGGGGCCCATCATTCAATCACCCCTTTGATAAACTATTGTAGTGGAGATAGTTCTGATCTCATAATTAGAACAGTCACTAGCTGGGGCCTGGGGCAAGTATATAGGCATTTACTGATTAGGCTCTATCATTAAGAAGGAAGGTCAGGCATGTGAGTAGGGTGCAGCTGAAGCAGGGGCTGGTTGAACAGGGGATGTATAGAGAGCAAGAGAATGGCCATCTTGGGTGGCCTGGTATACAACCTAGGTCTAAGACTACTTACATGTTATTTTCTTAGTTTTCCCTGGGGGTTATATATTAGCATCTTAATTTAAAACAACCTAGTTCGGATTAATATCATCTTATATTGCAATAGTATAGAAAGCTTTGTTCTTACATAGCTTCTTTCCCTCCTGCCCCTGTTTTGTTTTTGTCTTATCAATTATATCCTTAGGTATAATAAAGCTCATCAACACAGATTTATAATTATTGTTTTATGCATTTGCCTTTTAAATGAGATGGTAGGGGGAAAGTTACAAAAAACTAATGCATATCATCTTTTATATTTACCTATAAAACTACCTACCATTGCTCTATTTCTTCATGTAGATTGAAGTTACTGTGTAGTGTCCTTTCATTTCAGCCTGAAAGACTCCTTTTAGTATTTCTTATAGGGCCATTCTGGCAACAAATTCTTTGTTTTTATCTTGTTACAAATATCTTAATTTTGACTTCATTTTTGAAGTATAGTTTTGCTGGATACAGAATTCTTCATTGATATTCTTTACTTTTCAGGACTTTGAATACATCATCCAACTGCCTTCTGGCCTTCGTGATTTCTGATGATAAATCAACAATTAGTTTTATTTAGATATGTAATGACATTTCTCTCTTGCTGCCTTCAAGGTTCTCTATTTTTGGCTTTAAACAATTTGATTATGATATGTCTAGTGTCAATCCTTTTTAATTTATACTACTTGAAGTTCTTTGAGCTTCTTCAATGTGTAGATTAATGTTTTCCATAAGATATAGGAAGTTGTCAGCTATTATTTCTCTGATATTCTTTCTGCCTCTATTTTCTGTCCCCTCTCCTTCTGGGACTCCCGCATTATACCTGTCTTGGTACCTTGATGGTGTCCATGGGTCTCTGTTCATTGTTAATTCTTATTTCTTTCTGTTCCTCAGGCTGAATAATCTCAATTGACATATCTTCAGGGTTGCACATTTTTTTCTACTTGCTCACATTTACTGTTGAGTCCCTCTAGTGAACTTTTCATTTTATTTATTGTGATTTTCAACTATAAAATATGTGACTATCTATTTGCTTCTTTCATAAAAATAATTTCTGTCTCTTTATTGATAGTTTCTGTTTGGTGAGACATCATTCCCTTACTTTCCTTTAGTTCCTTAGACATCTTTAATTCTTTAGATGTATTTAAAATAGATAAAGTCTTTTTTTTAGTAAGTACAACTACTGCATTTCCTCAGGGATACTTTCTGTTGATCACTTTTCCCCCCTGTTTATGGGCAAAATTGTTTCTATGAATTTCTTGTGTATTTTGTTGAAAACTAGGCATTTAAAATAATGCAAAATGACAAGTCTGGAAATCAGATTCTCCCTCTCCTCAGGCTGTTTGTTGTTATTACTGTTTCCTTTGTGGTTTTCCTGAGATGGTTATATGAAGTGTGTATTCTTTGTCATGTGTGGTCAATTGAAGTCTTTGCTCAAATTAGCTTATAGGTGGTGGTGGTGGTGGTAGTGGTTTAGTAGTGTTCAACTCTTTGCAACTCCCTGGACTATAGCTCACCAGGCTCCTCTGTCTATGGGATTTTCCAGCAATACTGGAGTGGGTTGCTGTTTCCTTCTTCAGGGGATCTTCCCGACTCAGGGGTCAAACCCTGGTTTCCTGCATTGCAGGCAGATTCTTTACCGACTGAGCCACCAGGGAAGCCCTATTTGCCTCAACTGTTATCCACTGCCTCAGACTGCATTGATGTTAAGCAATTGCTCTGATTTTTTTTTTCCCAGTAAACATCCCTGGGGAAAAGGCGGTAAGCATGAGGTGCACTCAAAGTCAGATCACATACAGACAACCTTGAGAGTTGGGACTTCTTAGTCATTACCAGCAGGTTGTAGAATGGCAGTTCTCTAGAAATGAGGCTTATAAAGGAGCTCCCTCAATACTATTTTGTACTCTCCAGTGACTGCCAAACTGCTAATTTTCACTGTATTTGCAGTTGTTTTTCAAGGTTACCACCAACGGAGTATAGGGGTTGAGAATAGGAAAAGTTGAAATACCAAAAGATTTTCTATAGTAACCTCCTTTTTCTTGAATACTTGCTTCCTGGATTCCTGCAATCCTTTGGCTAATTTCCGTACTTCTCTAAAAATTCATTCTGATCTTTTTTCCCCCAATGTTCTTGTTGCTTTCATTGAGGAGAGAATTTTGAGAGGTCCTTACTCTACTGTACAGTTTGGTGATGTCTGACTCCTTGCATGTTTGCTAGAGGAAGTATCCATGGGCATGAAGGGGAAAGTGGGGTGTCCTGAAGATCTACCAGGTGCCAGAATACATGGTTATAATGAATGTCATAGGAGTCCTCAGAAAGGTATGATCAAGGTAGACTGAATTACAAGCAAATGTTGCAAGAGGAGTTGGGATGCTAGGTTGTTACGACAAGAGGAAAGGTATCTTAACCCATCCCAGCATCTTCTGTCACCTGACAACCTCTTTTCCCAGTGCTCATTGACTAACCGGACCTTTGTCTGGGGTGTTGGGTATCTGAACTCAACCAAATGCCACTACTCCATCTGGGGAAGCTGTTTTTAGCTTTAAATGTTCAGTCTCTCTTTAAGGCTGTAACTCTTGACTTGCTCAGCCAGGTAGTACCTGAGACTTTATCTTAAAACTGACACCATCTTCTCATTTTTGATGTATCCTTTTTCCTGCTAACCTGGTATCATGATGATGTAAATCTGACTGGACCAGAGCCCTGGGGATCCCAGCCTCTGTTCTGACCTCCAGCCCCCTCTTTAAGAGTCTGAGTCCATCAGCCCAGAACAGGCGGATACCAGTGATCATAAAATGTGAGCTCCAGAGGACAGGAGGTTTTAACCGTATCCCAGGGCCTCAGACAGCACCAAGAGCATAGTAGGTGTTCAATAAATATTGGTCTAATAGAATGAATGAACCTTCTAAAATGCAGAGAGAGGACAGGTGATGATGGACTGAAAGAAGAGGCCTGGCATGAGGAGAAAGAGCCACAGAACCACATGTCTTGAACACTCTGCTTGCTTCATCCCCACAGTAACCCTGTGGGTGGGAAGGACACACAGAGGCTGAAAGGAAAAAACCAACTTGCCCAGAGTCCCCTCACCAGTTGAGTGATGGCTGAGGACATGAACCCAGGTCCGTGCAGTGCCAGGGCCAGGTCTTCCCATCCTCCAGCGCTTCGACTATCCACGTGGGGAATGTTCTTAGGCCCAACTAATCCACTCTCCCCGCTTTATAGAGAGAGAGATGCGTGGTCGCCCCAGCGCACAGCAGCTGAGCCCCTGAGCTGCCATTCTTGGCACTCAGAAGTTGCCCAGAGCACACACGCTGTGAGGCTGAAGTCTCCAGCTGGCGCCCTGGGAGCTGACAAACGTCTCCAGAACCCAGAGGTGTGCACGCACGCCCGCAAACACACAAAGCCGGTCCTGCTGCGCCCGCCGTGGCAAAGGAGCCCCAGGCCCCTCTGAGTGTATTTTAAACCCATTCTGACTCCCCAGAAAGTCTGTTTTTGTTATTCACGCTGACCTTTTAAACTCCACGTAGTCCTGCATTTTTCCCGAGGCCTCGGTAGGATCTATTAATAATTCCGCTCTCCCACCGAGGCCCTGGGCTGCAGCCGGCTCTCTTACGTGCCGTAAAAGCCAGTCTCCCCGCTGCTGGCGAGCTCGCCCTCCTCTCCAGACCATTAGATGGGAAAGCAGCAAACCCCCCCCCCAACAAACCCCAGCCCTGGAGAAAAGAGGCCGTGGACTCGGCCACCACCTATGCTCTTCAAAGGTGAGGACAGGTGGTCTGGCAGTGACCAGAGCCAGGATCAGGGCACTCGATGGCAGGGGAATGTGGCCGAGTCAGGCCCCCTGCTTCTGACTGCTTTCTCCTCTCTCTGAGCAAACATCTCTGCAAATAAATCTCCTCTTTCTTCCTTTCTCTCTCTCTGCTGGGTTACTGCTTCAGTTTCATTAAAGACTCTGGAAACATTCTTCAGGCTCGGCCGAGATATATAATACGGAGAACAGAGATTTTCTTCATAACCCACAAACTATTAAAAATATTAGTGTCCCCCAGAGAGTCTCTCTTAAAGATTCCTTCTCTTGCCTCCCTCTCCCCCTGGTGCACAGTGCCAACAATAATGCAGGCGGGCTGGTCTGATTTCCTTGAAAGAAAATAAAGACGAGATAACAGGCTTTAGAGAAACCTCTCTTTGTGCCTGAATAATATCCGTCACCCTATACGTCTAACTAGAGCTTTGTACTTGTCAAAGCCCCTTTCACCACCATTATCTTGTCTGATCCTTTAAAAAGTGCAAAGTGGGGTCATGTCCTTTTTGTTAGGAGGGGAAACTGAGGCCCTGGAGAAGCGAGGTGATTTGGCTTTGAGGCAGATCTGGGGCTTGAACCCAGTCCATTCTGATCACCAGCGTGGAGGGTTTTCTCATCCAAAAAGAGTGTATTAAGTCACTTCATTTCTCAGTAGCAAAGCAAATGCCTGGTTTGTGTGAACCCCTGCACTCCCTTGCCCAGCTGCCCACCAGGGTTGTTGTATTTGATGTCATTGCAAGAGATCTGTCTTTCATTTGTTCCTCTAAGATGCATTGAGGGCATCCTCTGGGCCAAGTCTGTCCCTGGAACTGGGAACAAGACCAGGGGTGAATAAGGGAGGCATGTGTCCTGCCCTCCGCGGGGGAATATTTAAAATTAGCTTCTTGTAAGAATTTGGAAAGTCAAGGCCAGGCCAGTCCTGATGTCCGAGCATAAGGGAACAGGCTAGCACAGGGTCTCCCTGGGTCATGTTGGGTTGTTCTCAAGAGGTCCGGTCCAAGAAGAGGTCCTGCCTGGGGCAGGGCAGTGAGACCCTGAAAAGACCAGCTGAAGTGCTCAGCACATAGGACGATTTCCAACCTGGTGAGAAGGGGCCTTAAGAAAGGGCCTAAGCTGGGCTTTCTAAGGATGGTCAGAAGTTAGGCAGAAGGCATAGAAGAGAAAAGCAGGTTCATGAGCCAGGGGCTGGAGAGGGCTTGAGGTTTTAAAAGAGCAGTGAAGCATAACGTGGGGTATGCAGTAGTGAGTGATGAGGAGGGAGAGGCCAGATCCCTGACGGTAGATGATGACTTGACCTTGTGCCAAGAAGGATGGTGGTAGTTCAGTCACTCAGTCGTGTCCGACTCTTGTGATCCCATGGACTGTGGCCCACCAGGCTCCCCGTCCATGGGATTTCCCAGGCAAGAATACTGGAGTGGGTGGTCATTTCCTTCTCCACTCCTAAGAAGGATGGGGTACAGAAAATACTGTCAGTGTGTTTTATGAGGATCTTAGGTATTATGTAGGGATTCATTTGTGCAAGGTTCATTGACTGTACCCTTGTATTTGTGTCCTGATTCGGATCTTAGAACTGATGGAGAAAGAAGTGGAGGGGACAGGGATGAGGGAAGGAGGACCCAAGAGGCGGCCCGAACGTGCAAGCAGGAGCCAAGAGGAGTGGTGGGGTGAAGAGTTGGAAGGTGGACTTGAGGGTCCAGTGGGGGATGGTGACCAGGAAGACCCCCAGGCCATCTGCTGCTGCATCTGCTCCTGCAGGTGGATTTAGACTGTGAGCCCTGTATGGCCACTAAAGACACTGGGGCATAGGGGAGCTGTACCTCAGCGTACCCCTGTGAATCAGGGCAGGAGCTGAGCTGCAGCCCCCAGTCCCTGGAGCCACAGCCTGAGTTCCTCCCATTCCCCTTCCACCCTGCCAAAGCTGAGCACCTCTGCTGGGGAGGGGGTGAGTGACGCCTAGGCCTCCCCCAGGAACTGAACACTTCTTCTTGAGGCCAAACAGAGCTGTGGGCAGCCTTGAGATCTGAGAAGCCAGCACATTCCTTGTTTCCTGCCCCCCAGGGGGGATATTTAAAATTAGCTTCTTGTAAGAATTTGGAAAGTCAAGGCCAGGCCAGTCCTGATGTCCGAGCATAAGGGAACAGGCCGGCAGGGGTCACGCACAGGTCTCTGGGTCACGTTGGGCTGGTCATTCTCTCTCCAGGCTCCAGCTTCCTTGGCAGTAATGACCCTCCCTGCCCTGCCCGTGTCACAGACTCAGGGTGGCATTGGATCAGATGAAAGCATGGTATTCCCATCACAGTCCCCGCCAGGACTGCTGTCATGGCTAGTGCCTGTCACCTGACAAGACCTCAGCAGCAGGTGCGGGACAGGAGCAGCCTGTTGTCGCTGAGGGCCCAGGGAGGAAAGGGGCTGGGTTCTGCCCCCACCTCTGCTGCCCACTGGAAACACCCCGATAGGGGGCACCTGTGCCCTGAGGAGCTGCAGCCCCCTGACCTCCAAAGGCCTTCCTTTCTCGATGTAGGCTCTTGGCGTTGGGGCTCACTTTGTCACTGGGTTATATTCAGTTCATCTAGAATAGTACAGACCACAGGCGGCTTTGGGGAGAGGCCTGAGCACAGGGGGCTCCTATGGAAGCCCTCACCCTGGCAAGGAGCCGCTCAGTTAGAGGCCCTGGTGGAGCAGGCTCATGCCTCCGGCCTCTGTGAGCCCAGCCACTAAAGGGCACCATTCGCCGACCATTCTTTCTTCTTTGTTGCTCCTGTGAACTGAGCCCGTGTGTCTCCTCAAAGGCTGCAGCTGCTGCTGGCCAAGTGGCCCGAGTGTGCCTTCCACTCACAACCACCCTCTTCTGTGCAGGTGGGTGGAAGGGACGTGACAAACTCCTCCTGTGTGCACAGCCCTCCCTCCCTCTCTGTGGAGGCCAAATCAGAGAATAAGAGACCCCCATCTGGCCTGGGGGAGGGATTTTCAACTCAGGGGCCTGTTTGGCAGATAAAGTTTAGAAGCCTTCAGAGTTCCAGGGGACCAGCCAGCAAGGGCGAAAGTGCCACCCCATTGGGATGGGAACACAGCTGGTGGGAGCTGAGCCTCGGAGGGAGCATCTGCCCTTCGGGGCACCTGCTGTGAGATGCAAGCCTGTAAGGAAGGGCTCACCCTCCGCGAGTTAACATGCAGAAACTGAGACTCCAAACCAAGGCCCTGGCCTGAGGTCCCAGCCCATCTAAGCTGCTGGGACTCCACCTCCTGAAGCCCCAGTGCCCCAGCTCTCCTGACCAAGCCCTGAAGTGGCACCTTTGGGGTGGCTGACCCAAGGCAGCAATGACCCCAGCTTGAGTAAATTGTTTAAGTTCCTCCTATTAAAAAAAGGAGGGGACAACTCTGTGGGCCAAAGTGCTGATGGCTGCCCACATGCTGGGGCCTCAGCTCCCATTCTGTGCTGTTGAGATGATTCCTCCCTTATAGGCCCCTTCTCCATCCTCCCTGTTTCTTCTCTGGGCCAGGAGAGGCCTTGACTCCCCCATCACAGGCAGGTCGGGTGCCTCAGGAATCTGCGGAGAGGGAAATGCTTCTTCCGGGCTCCGGACCCTCCAGGAGTGCCCTCAGCCATCTCCACCTCGCTGTGCTTCTTGTCCTGACAATTTAAGGCCGTGCGTGCAGAGGAGGGAGGCCAAGGGACTCGCCATGGGCCACACAGAGGAGGTGACATGGGCATTTGAAGCCAAGGCTGTCACTGCAGAGCGTGTGCGGATGCTCTAACTACGCCTGCTGATTTGAGAAATCAGACAACCCGCTTGCAGACTTCCCTGATCCATTCATATTTCCGGACTCCCTAGCTAGTGGGTTGAGGAACTCCCTGGCTGCCTCCCCCAATCACACGCCTTCCGGTTCTCAGACGTCAGCAGCTGACTTTGGGGAGCCTGCTGGGATGCACGGTGTTAAAGGGGGATAAGAAGCCTGGGTGGCACCCTGGACAGCCCCACCCCCTTCCTCCCCACCCAGCAGTCACCCATCCATCTTGCCTGGTTTTTCATGGAACTTGGACCCATGAAGCATCCCTTTACCCAGGACAGTGTCTCTCCACTCTTTGCGTTTTAACAACATGGTCCCTTCTCACTCAACATGAACATCTCAGACCCTTTTTTACTTATTCAAAATAAATATATCATTTGAAATAAATGACAGATGTAAAATACATTCTATATCATGAGTTAAATAGACTTTATATTAAATTACATATCATGAGTTCAACCATAAACCAAAAGCAGTGGTAAAATTAAGAATAGCTTTTCATCTTGGAAGACAGACATTTCTCCATCAACTGTTGTTATGTCTGTGGGCTCAGCGCTGGCCACCCTTCTGCCCTGGCCCGTATGTGATAGATGGAGCCTGCTAGAGGCCACTTGAAGCCAGTTGGGCTGCATGACTCTCTAAGTATGTGTGACCTTTCACCCAACCCCCAGCAAGAGTCCAACACTGCACCCACCCCACTGAGAATCCCAGCTGGTGGGTTATCAGGTGTTTGCTGAGTTCTACCACCTGCAGGGCACTGGGCATACTCTAAGGGGTGCACAGACACAGACCTCATCTCTGTTCTCTTGGAGCCTCAGACCTTTCCCCATGGAACAGACGAGAAAACCAAGGCTCATTGCCACACGGCAAATCAGTGGTGGAGGCAGAATATGAACTAGGTTCCTGACTCCCAGCCCAAGGGTCCACCTCAGAGAGTGGGCTTCCCTTGAAGGGGTGGCACTGCATGCCAGGAACTCAGCAGCTTCTCCCCCATTCTGTTCCCCTAGAGGGTTCCCTAAGCCCATAGGGAATCCTTTAGTAGGGGCTGAGGGGCTAGGTGCTTCCTGGGAGGAGAGGCAGCGCTCCCAGAAATGAGAGCCTTCCTATGCACCTGCTCCATACCAGGCCAGGTGTTCCCGCCCTCGTAGAGCTCAGCATCCAGTCCCAGAGAGCCAGGAATTCTTCAGTGGAAACTCGTAAGGAATAGATGCTCAATCCAGGCGGGGTCAGCCAGGTAGAGGCATGGCAGGAGAACTGTCCCAGAAAAGGGCAAAACTTAAGCAAAAGTGTGGAGGACTGAAAGAGATTGGTGTCTGGGCAACTCATGAGTAGTTAGTCCCCCTTTCAGAGCCGTAACTCGGGTGAGTGGGAGGTGCGTCTAAGGAAGGAGGTGTCGGGTATGTGCATGAGGGGCCGTGGGAGCCACAAGGGGCTTGGGAGTGAGGCGGTGTGGTTGGGCTCATGCTGTGGGAAGGTCACTCCAGGGCCTGGGCTAGGAATGGACTATGGCCTTCCTTCTCTGAGACTCACTTTCTACCTTTCTAAGACAGCTATTGTGGGAACTTGTGAGAACACAGGTTTGGAAGTACTTTGGAAATTACCAGTGGTGTCAACCTTTATTCTTGCTCATGTGTTTTTCAAACCAAGACGCCTAGTCCTGCTCTGCCCGTAGCTCACTCTGTGACCTTGGAAAAGGTGCCCTCTTCTCTGAGCCCTAGACCTGCCACCAGAAAAATTGGGCTGACTGTCCGTCTCCCTCATGGCGCCTTGTTCTGAGGTGAGTACCCAGCAGGTCCAGGGCCTGAGCTGGCCAGGCTGGCCTCCTCCCATGGGCAACCATGTGTATGCGTGTGGGGGTGGGGTGCTCTCTGGATTTGTGTGGTATGAGCTAAGCTACCGGGCCTTTTACAGACTGTTTATGATGTGCTGTTGCGGTAACTGCCCACGATTAGCCACTCTGCGGGCAGCACCGGGGCCCAGGAATGATGGAACAGAGTAGAAGGGTAGAAATTATTGAAGATTCAGGAGCCTCAAATGTCATGCTGGCCCTCTTAGTTTCAGGGACCCCTCTGCCACACAGCCCTTAGCTGTCATCCTTGTCATCCTCCAGCAAGTTTGAAGAGGGAGTAAATAGGACATGGACTTGGGACGTGAGTTTTAGACATGAGTTTAAGTGCCTCTTCCCCCACCTACTAGGTGAGCTGTATGCCTAGGTGAGTGGCTGCACTTCTTTGAGCCTCAGTTTCCTCATCTGTGAAATGGGAGGTCAACCCTGTCCACCCAAAGGATCCTGTAATGACTGAGATCATGGACTAGAGAGCACAATGCCCCCCGCCCACCACCAATGTGGATGGTCAGTAGGTTCCGTCTAGGACTGAATTTGCAGAATGTTGAGGGGGAGCTAATAACCCTCATCATTAGAGGATCCCCCACCAGCCCTGCATCTGTGGTGTTGGCGGGATTTAGACCTAACAGATCTGTGTTGCCTAAGAAGGCCGCCTGCCTGGGCAGGTGGACAGAAGGAGTGAGGGAAGAGGACCAAGAATGACCAGGCCCGGAGCCTTGTTTCTCCCAGTTACAGCAGGCCCTGTGGGCGAGCCTCTTCCTCACAGTCCTTGACCCCACACCCAGCCAGGGTCCTCTCCTAAGCCCTGTGCCGGCTGCTTTCCTGTGTGTCGCTGACCTTCATAGTGACCCAGGGAGTCAGTTTAACAGCCTCCACTTTACAGATGAGGAAATGCAGGCACAGGATGGACGAGAGAGTTGCCAGTAACCTTCCCGGGGCCAGCAGCAGGGACCAGGCCCCAGGACAGGACTTGCCTACCAAGGGGCCAGCCCAGGGAGCTGCCCGCACAACACCAGCCACGCTCCCAAGAGGGAGCAGCGTACTGTTTTGGTCAGCTCTGGGGAGCCCTCCTGCAAGTGGGGTGACTCCTAGAGCCCCTCTGATCTCACCCTTTACATGGGTTCCCAGAGGAAGAAATTCTGAACAGGAACTCAGTGGCTTTGGTTCTAGGCCTCCATCCAACCCAGTGAAAACCCAGAGGATTCGGCTAGAGGGAAGACCTTCACAGGTCTCTGCAGCTTTGATACTGCTTTACCTGGGCTGAAGGCCTCACCCATCACACTGTTCTCTCCTCCCAGACCAGCAGCGCCCCTGCTCACCTTGTACCAGCAAACACACGCCTGAGAACCAAGCATGCCCACCAGAGACCCATCCTCCCTGAAGCCCTAGGCTTTAGTGAGACTCCGTCACAAGGTGAATGCAAGCAGAGGCCCATGCTCCGGGTCAGGGAGATCAAGCAGGGCATCTGAGACCTCTCCCTGTCATCCAAAATCTCCTGCCCCAGACAGTGACCCTGACCTTACCCTACCGGGGCAGCAAACCCTCCATTCCCACTTGGAAGTGAAGTCAGAAGATGAGATTTTCTGTGCCTTTAGTCCGAGAAAGAGTCGTGTCCGATTCTTTTGCAACGCCATGGACTGTAACCCGCCAAGCTCCTCTGTCCATGGGATTTCCCGGGCAAGAATACTGGAGTAGGTTGCCATTTCCTTCTCCAAGGGGTCTTCCCAAACCAGGGATGGAACTCGCATCTCCTGCATTGCAGGTGGATTCTTGACCACTGAGCCACCTGGGAAGCCCAGTGATCACTAGCATGTCTGCTATTTAAGTTCCATGTGCCTCAGTTTCCTTATCTTAAGAGGTGGTGATAATAGCACCCATCTCATAAGGTTGTTAAGGAAATTAAAAGAATTAAATAAAAAGTGTGGTATGTACATTATCTCTAACTTTCACAGCAACCCTGCAAGAAAGCTGTCCCCATTTTACAGATGAGGAAACGCTCTGGAGAGATCTAGGCACCTGCCCAAGGTCACTGAGTGAGTAAGAGTTTGTCCTACTTCTACAGTAGGATGAATGTCCCCTCCCTGCATCCTTGACTGTGATGAGGATGTCACTGGGGGGTGTACCGGAAGGGGTCTATTAGAGCCAAAGATAGCTGAGGTGAGGTCCACATGTTTCACTTTGCCTGAGCAGTGGCCTTGTTCTGGGATCATAGATCCCCAGAGCAGAGAGATTTTATCCCAGGGCAAGCCCACAGGTGTGTGGGGGGGCAGGAAGAGCATAGCAGGTGGGTCGGACCTAGGGTCAAGCAGGATCTCCCCCAAGGAGTATGTGTATCTGACTGTGTGTGTATGTGACTGTGTGTGACTGTGTCTGTGAGAGACAGGATGAATGTGTGTCTGACTGTGTGTGTGTGTGTGTGTGTGTGAGACAGTATGAATGTGTGTATGATTGTGTTTAAGTGTGTGTGTGTCTGTGTTGTGACCATGTGTGTGAGACGGTGACAGTGAGTGTGTGTATAATTAAGTGTGACTGTGTGTGTGTGTCTGTGTCTATGTCTGGGGACCTGTGTACATCTAGGTGTGTGTCTACAGGAGAATTTGTGCAGGATCTTTTGGTGTGTTTTGGAGTATGTATGTGAGTGGGAATGTACACATGCACATGTGTGTCTGTATGTGTGTATGCTCACATGAGCACATCTCTGTGTGAAGGTCAGAGAGACCAGGTTGCCCTGCGCTAGGGTTGGGCAGTGAGGTTAATGACATTTTCTGGTAGGCTGAGAGTTAATTGGCAGCACCTCACTGTTCTAACCTCTGTGGAATGTCTTCTTCAAATGTCTGCTTTGGGATGAGATGCTGACAGCCTGGAGGGTGTACAGAGTGAGTGCCTGGGTTGGGGGGTCTGTAGGTCATGCTGGCCCAGAGGAGACGCGTCTACATGGAAGAGGCGGGTTGCATGCACACAGGGTGTTTGCTGCCTCAAACCTCTGCAGCCTTTCCCAGGTCACAGAGCACAGACTGGTTCTGGGTGCCGGCAGGCTGGACTGAGATGGTGGGCAGGGTTTGGTTCAGTGTGAAAAGCACTTTCTAGAATTTGTAGTGGCCTGGGATGGGGTGCAGCTGTTCAGGAACCCCCAGTCTTCCCCAGAGTGTGGTACCCACCCCACCCACCCCACCTCGTGCCTGCCAGGCAGGGACTCTGCAAGGATCTTTGAGCCGGGAAGACAGGCGGGGTCCTTCCAGTTCTGAGAGTCAGAGCCGCGACTGTGCTCACAGCTCCAGTCTGAGCTCCCAGAGCCGAGTCCTGTGCTGAATCAGGTTCCCACCAGTTCCCCACGACTCCTCCGACAGCCCTGGGCTTTCTTCTGTCCCCTTTCCAGAGGAGGACAGGGATGATGACTCAGAGAGGTGACCTGATTTGCTATAACTCAAACCCAGAGCTCTGCCAGCCTCTTGAGGCTCCGCAGCACAGCCTCACACAGAACAGCACTCGCTCACTTGCCGGGAGCCTCCCGACTCCCTTACTGCCTGTGATTAGCAGTTAGCAATTAGCACCATCGTGTGAAACGGTTGCCCTGGATCTTCTCACACACTGACCCCTGTCAGCTGAGGGGGAGAACCTAGACTCATCTGGGGACTTCCTGCAGGAGAAGAGGAGGGATGGGGAAGGGATGCCAGACCAAGAACCACAAGTGCCTGGAGCAAGGAAAGAACATGCCCTGTGTGACCTAGACAAGGTGTTCAACCTCCCTGAGCCTTAGTTTTGTTATTTTTTCAAACTGAAATATTCATTATTCTAGGATTGACAAGAGATCTGAGATTTTATAAAGTGTGTACATGTACAAATTTCTCAGTACCTGATAAATGGTATCCATTGACTGTTGTTATTCTCATGCCAGGAGGGAGGGCAGAATGGCTGGAAGCAAGGTGGGATCCACTGCTGCTGGCCTTGCCAAGGGCTTCTGGTCCTCCTTTCTTACACAGGCTCTTTCCTGGTGCCCTGGTGAGCTTGGAGTGGGCCAGGCCCTCACTGGTCGACCAGGGAGCAGAAGGATCCACCAGCACATCCTGAGGTCTCCTGCACTGTGTGACCTTGGACAGATGCCTGCTCCTCTCTGAGAAGTTGGGTGTGATGGTATATAAGCCCCACCTTCCCTTCTCCCCAGCACTGGCATCCTGCTGCTGAAGGGATGGAGGCTTGGGGCACTGGACTTGCAACCGAGGTCCCAGGAATGGTCACTGGTATTAAAAAGCCACCAGGATTATTCATTAATTCACATGCTAAACATTCATTGTTCTACCTTCTAGTGGGAGGAAATGTGTTAAGTGAGTGATTAGCATCGTGTATTAGCAAGTGACAAGTGGAGAAAATGGTAGTGCCTAGGAAGCGGTGGGGGGCGGGGGTGGTTGATGACCCCACAGAGGTTGGGGTCAGCATGGACCTCACAGAGAAAAGGAAGCCTGATGGAGAGGATGGAGATGGTGTTCCTTCCTGGGCATTGCCAGGGCCCTTTGCTCTCTGCTGTAAGATTTTGCCCCAGTGTCTCCCGGCTGCTTTCTGGAGAATAGCAACTACGTCCGGTTCCATCTGTGCTTCTTCAGAGCCCAGCCAGGGCTCAGCCCACATGGGTGTTCAGAATTCTGTACCTACAGGACTGATCCACACAGGTCTGGAGCAGCAGCCTTGAACCTGGGGTCTGAGGGGCTTCTTGCCCTTGTTTCCCCAAGTAGGAGATCCTTCCTGGCACCACCCACCCTCAGAGGGACTATCAGCCCAACTGGCCCCAGACCCTACTCAGACACAGCCAGGGGCGACAGAACTTGCTGTGTTCATCGCCCTGCGCCGTGTCCACGCCAGGCCTAGAATTCTGTCTGCTGCCAAATTCCAGGGCTGGAAATAATGAGGCAAATTGTCCCTCACCGCTGATTGACTTTCAAGTTGCTCTGCTAAACTGGGTGCAGTTGAAGTTTTAGCAAGTCTCCCAGGGACCTCAGGCGGCTTCGGTTTCAACCTTGTAAAGAACTGTTAAGATCCAATCAAAATAAATAAAATCAGATCCAGGAAAGCGATGTGTTTGTGACTGCAGACGAAACACTCAGGATATTCATGCCGAAGCCCAGCACCCCGCTTTTCATGGGGATGCCTTACCCCAGACTGGCATGGACCCATGATCTCACTAGCTTATGCTCTCAGAGGCTTGGGGCTGTCATGGGCTCCTGCCCCTGTGCGACAAGAGACGAAAGCGCAGGCCAGGGTGAGCACAGACACCGTGACTCCATGAATCCGTGACCCGGCTGCCGCAGGGGAGACCCCAGCCGTGAGTGACTGCAGGACATTTACTGGCCTGCCGTGTGCCTAGCCCTGCAGCAGCGTGAAGGACGTGGGGAAACACAGGCCCCGGGAACACATGGTAACTACAGAATCTAATACCAAGTCGTGAGTTGCCAGCACCATAGAACACAAGTGAACTGCTGAGGTCGTAGGGCTTCAGGGCCACAGAGGGACAAGTAGGTCATGTGAAATCTTGAGCTATGAGAATCACCAAGCAGGATAGCCCAAAGGAGCCCCTTCCAAATGCTCTCAGCCCACCCTTTGCTCCTCTGGACACACTGGTGAAGCAAATAATGGCCAGGACAAGGTTGAAGAAAGACATGCTCTCTTGAGACTTCCTTGGTGGTCCAGTGGCTAAGACTCCATGCTCCCAATGCAGGGAATCCAGGTTCGATCCCTGGTCAGGAAACTTAGATCCCACGTGCCATAACTGTGAGTTCTCGTGCTACAGTTTAAAGATCCCACATGCTGCAACTGAGACCCAGAGCAGACAAATAAATAAATACTCAAGAAGAAGAAGAAGAAACGCTCTCCCCATCTTCCCTCTGAGGGGACAGCTTCCTGCTCAGCCAACCATCCCCTCACTGGTTCCCCTTGACCTTAATAACCTCTGTTGGTGCTGCAGCTGGAATTTTTGACCAGACCCTGAAAGAAAAATTTAAATATATTTGAGAGAAAAATCCTACTTAATGCCAAGAGCCACCTCCCCAGTTCTGAGGTTCAGAGGAACCAGCAGGGAAGCCATCACCAGGCTTTTTTGTAGGTAGATATGAGCCGCGAGAGCATAGCCCAGGCTCCCCTGTTAGGGATGGAGAAGCAAGTCCACATCACAGAGTAGGTCATCAGGGTCACTCTGGGGAGCCGGTCAGAGGTGGGTGGGGAAGCCAGGCTTCCCGAGGTCCCCCCTTCCCCTCGCCTACCGCCCGGTCCTTCCTAGGGCCCCATTCTTCATTGCCTGGTTGGCGCCCTGTGTCCACTCGCCAAGCTTCACCCAGTCCGAGCTAGGGGTCAGGTGGGGCCTCCATCTGCCCCACCGGTGCCAGACCCAGTGAGCCGTCCTTCGTGGTTTGACTGCCCCCCGCGCTCGGCGTGCTGAAAGGCCCCCTTGTGTGGCGGCCGCACCTCCTGGCCGCAACGCATGGCCCCGTTCTCTTACCTCATAAACGGCTAATTTGTTACATATTTTCTAACGCTGTAAATGGGAGAACAAAGGCCTTTTCTCTCTCATATTTTTGTTCAATTATGTTTGTGGGGGAACCTGATCCCCTTCAAAGGGGGGCCGGAGAGCTGGGGGGAAGCCTCCCAGGCTTACTGACCGCCCAGGCCTGTTCCTGATGCCGGAGCCTGGGTGCAGCTGAGGGAGAGGGCAGTGAGGGGCCCTCTTCATGTCCAAGAAAGGGATTGGAACCTCATCTACAGAACAGATGCCAGCCTCAGAAGCAGCTTGGCTCCTCCAGCAGGAGGCAAAGCTCTCAGGAGGCAGACATCAGGACGGTAGAAGGAATGCCCTTTTCATGGTCCACATCTCGGCCCTGCGATAGCCTTGCCTGCAGGCAGACACAAGCCTCTGCCACTACACGGACAAGCCTGGACCTGCCACGTTTCCCTGGGAAGATGTGGCAGGCGCCTGGAGTGAACAGATTTTGAAAAGAAACCCTGCAGCTGAGAAGCTCTGGACTGCACAATTTCTGAGGCCCCTCAGAAAACCCTGAAGCTCTGGTCCACATTTGGGCTTTTGCCCAGCTCTGGCTCCATGTCTGCATTCTCTGCATGCTCCATCTTTTTTACAAAAATATACTTACTGTGTTTTTTTTTTCTAGATCAACTTTTATTATTTATTCCTAATTTTATTGGATTGTGACTAGACATGGAAACCTGTAAAATATCAACTTTTGAACAATCGATAGGATTTTCTTTCTTTTTTTTTTTTTTTAGTAGTTTTTATTGGCATATAGTTGCTTTACAATGTTGAGTTCATTTCTGCTATACAGCAAAGTGAATCAGCTATGTATTTACATATGTCCCCTCTCTCCTGGCTCTTGTTCCCATTTATGTCACCACAGAGCATTCACACTTACTGATTTTGAACACTACTCTCTCTACTCAGGAGCCAGGAAGCAGGGCAGATGTGGCCTCTGAAGGCTGTTCCTGGAGATCTTTCCAACAATGGGCATTCCAGTCTGTCCTTCCATCCTTCCCTTTAATGGGCTGGCTGCCAGTGGTAGGCCCCAAACTAGTTATGGGGATGTGAGGATGAGCATAGCAGACATGGTCCCCACCCCCGTCGTGTCTCCACAGCAATAGGCAGAGGATTGGCCCATGGCTAAAATGGCCAGACTATCTTGATTTATCCACTGCTTTCTGGTTGTATGACCTCAGGCAAAACACTTAGCAACTCCGTGCCTCCTTTGCGTCATCTGTAAAATGTGATAAAAATGGTAACTACTTCAGAGGGTTATTGGGAGCTTAAATGAAAGAGCTTTGTACAGTGTCAGGCATTGAACAAATGGTTAATCCAAGGAAGTCAAAATTATGCTTCCCTGGTGGCTCAGATGGTAAAGAATCTGCTTGTAATGCAGGAGACCTGGGTTTGATCCCTGGGTTGGGAAGATCCCTTGGAGAAGGGACTGGCAACCCATTTCAATACACTTGCCTGGAGAATCTCATGGACAGAGGAGCCTGACAGGCTACAGTCCATGGGATCGCAGAGTAGGATGTGACTGAGTGGCTAACACTTACACTTTCAAGCAAGCATTAAATGATTATATATGTCAATATATGAAGGCAGACTATTATGAGCATACTGAAGAAAGATGCTGGGTATAGCAGAGACTTGAATGGGGACCCTGAGCTGATCTGGGCATCAGGGAAGATGTTTTCAGGAGGTGATACTTAAACCACTAACAGAAATATAATTAGGAGTAAATGGGGCCAAAAAGAGCGCAGTGATGGGAATGGCACGCATGACAGAAGGACCAGCATGTGCAAAGGGGCTGAGGTGGGAACAAAAGAACACATTCAAATAAAACCTGTCAATGCAGCATGCTGAAAACACAGAGCAAGGAGGGCAGGAAGCGTGGTAAATCTGAGGAGGCAGGCAGGGCCCGCCAAGCAGAGCTGAGAGGCGTGTTGAATGAGTCCATGGTTATTCCTCGAGCAGAGCAGAGCCATGAGGATTTAAGCCCAGGAGTGCCCTGGCCTCATTTATGTATTTTTAAAGATCATGACCATACATAGCATCCCCTTTCCTGTTAGACCAGAACCAGTGGGCGTGCATCAGGTTAGGGATACTCAGGGCCAGGAACAGTCCAGACACTGAGGCTCGAGCTCAAGATCTTCCTGTGCAGTGCCCTCTGACAGCAAACGTAAGTAAAACTAAAAGGAAGAGAGTGAAGGGGAATGAAGGTGCAGACCCAAACATGGTAGGGGCCAGATCACAGAGAACCTTGGTGGGCCAGCCTAAGACTGGCCATGGAGAATGGTTGATAGGGCCCTGTGGTGTCAGCAAGGAACAGAACTAAATCACATTTATTTGCGTCTTCCTGGGTCTCCTGCACAGCACCTGGCCTAGATGGGATATTTGTTGTTTGATACATGTGTGAACGTAAGTCTGTGGTTAGGGCTCTTAATAGTGTGGATAGTACACGGGACAGTCCATGCTCCTGTCCTGAATCTCTCAGCTGTCTATCTATCTCTGTCTCCATCTTTTTCACACACACGTGCACACGCATATCCTTACAGAACCCGCAGACTCTTAGAGCCCCAGACCCTGCAAGGCAGAAAGAAACTCTGGTCCTTTGTTGCCCTCCTCAAGTGCAGAAGCACGCAAAAAGAGAAGACAAACAAAGACTGGAGTTGAAGGGATTCCTTCTTAGATGTGGTAAGCTTCCAGATAAGGCAGGAAGGCTGTGAGTGTGGCTAAATGGGGGCCAGCAAGGACCCCTGCCCCTGATCTGGCAGGGCCCTGGCAACGGGTCCAGGTTAGGCAGTGGAATATGCCAGCCTGGGCCTGAGGCCCCAAGAGAAGGTTACAGGTAAGGAACTGAGAGGCTAAGCACCCCTCCCTCTGCCCACGGTGGACTAGCCCTTTACCTAGCACTTCCCTGTTCCCATCAGCTCGCACTCGGCCTGCCCTCCCAATTCTGACCTGCACAGGAGGAGGCCTTGGACAGCCCTGAGTATTTCCTGTCTGCAGGGTAAGCAGATCTCTGCTCCTCTAGAATATGTCTGACTTCTCTGTATTCTTTTCCCAAGACCCAGGGCTCGGATTTCAGCTTCACATTCTTTTGCCTGGGTCTAAAAAACATTTTCCTTTTCTGTGGTGGGGAGAAGAAAAGGATAAGGGGGCCTAAGAGACCCAAGCTGCCCAAGTAAAGCCTCATTCCTATCTTAGTTTTCATCCTCCTGATTGCTGTGTGGCCTTGGGCACCTTCCTGCCCTCTCTGGGCAACAACGTCCTCTTTTGACAATGAGATCCCATGGAGGAACTAAGGACCCTCCCTCACCTGACATTCTCTTGGTAGAGCCAGAGTCCCTGCTCTCTTGCTGCCAAGAAGTGTCCCCTGTGACTAAACCGGCGAAAAGCGGGAGAATTTAAGACTGTGTTTTAGTTTTGTCCATGAGGCCAAATTCTGTGTAGCTGTCACCTTTGAGGTACCCTAGCAAGATTGTTAATCCCCTGGGCCGTCAAGGCTGCAGGTCCCATGCCAGTCCCATGCTGTCTGCTTTCCTTCTTGCCATTCTGAGCCTGCTCCTCTTCATCCAGCTGCTTCCCCAAGTGTGACTAAGGCTTCCTAAAATGGAAGAGAAGGTAAGGACCCTGCCCCAAATTTGGGGCAGGGGAGAGGTACCAGTGGTAAGCAAGGGGAGAGACTCCAGGCCCTAAGTTGTAGGCTTCTAGATCATCCAAGCCAGGAAGGTGTTGGAATTCTAGCCTGCCTTCACTTCCTCAGTTCATCCCCAAAGCCCCCCCAGCCCAGGTGAGGCCTTCTCACCTCTCCCAGCCCGAAGAGGTCTAAGACTGTCTTCTGCCTGTGGCCTGGGCTCCTCGGATCCTTTCTCAGTGAAGCAGCCAGAGGGCAGCTTCTAAATTAAAAGTCTGAATGGTTGTTCCCTGCTTTATAACTTCCAGGGCTTCCTGTGGTCCTTCAGATAAAGATTGAGTTCCAGATCTCATCCCGTCTCCCTGCTCTGGTCCGAGCTCACGCCCTTCACCAGCCACACATGCTATACTCAACCCAGGAGAACGTTGGCACTCCCCTGAACTTGCCAGCCTCAGCCAGCCTTTGCATGGACATTGACACTGCCTGGAATTCCTCTTCTTTCTTTCTCCTCTGTGTGGCAGATGTGTGCTCCTACCACGGAGCGCCTCCTCTATGAGTCCCGGGTGCGGTCCTCCCCTGGCTGGATGAGCCTCACCTTCTAGCTGGGCTCCCACAGCACTGTGTCCATCCCTGCGCCCAGCTTCACGAGTGACATCAGCGTTGCAAGCCTTCCTTGGGTACCTCCAGCCTTACTCTACCCCATCCTTGACCCTGAGCTCCTTGAGGATAGAAATGGTGCGACATTGTTCCATGGCCCCAGCACCAGGCCTGGTACAAATCCATAGTGATCACTGAGGGGTGAATAGGAATCAGTCCATGTACATTGTCTCCTTCCTTCCCCTTGCACCCAGAGCCACCCCACCGCTGCTAAGGGAACAGAAGCTTCTTAAAATGCCCTGAAGAACAGTAGTGTTTTCCAAGGTTTTTAGGGTGCTAGCTCCCTAGGCAGGGAGAACAAATATTATTCTCCCCACTTGGCAGATGGGTCAGCTGAGACCTGGAGAGGAGAAGGGTCTGGCCCATGTTCTTATGGCAGCACACCACCCAAAGAATGACAACTTCACACCGTCTGCATGCACCAGGACCCAGATTTGAGTCAGTGTCAGAGCCCTGCCCCTTCTGCTGCTCTGGGTGGTTGTTCTCTGAACACTTGTAGCCTGTGACTTAGCAGAGAAACGATTTCAGTCATCAGCACCGAGTGCTCACGGAGCCAGCCCCCACCTCCCACCCCAGGCCACCTGGAACTGCCCACCCCTAACCCCTCCTCCCTGGCCGTTGCCCAGGCCCAAGGCAGAACAGAGGTCCCCTCCCTGCTGGCGGGCCCCCGAGGCTCCCCCCCTCCTCCTTGCAAATTGGTAATTGCTGTGTGGTCAGACCAGAAGGAATTAGACAAGCCCTCTAGGAATTTCATACTGATTTTGCAAATGAAAATGGAGACTTGCCTTTTGAAGTCTAGGCAGCTGTGTCAGCAGGCAGGTCTGAGACAGCAGGAAAAATAAAAATGACATGCTGCCAACCAATGGATGCAGCTGCTTCACAATAATGATGATGATGGTGGTAACCATGGCCACCGCCAACTGATTGCCTGCCGCATAGAGCATTGTCCCTCTGAGGGTCTCAATCTGTTCATCTGTGGTTCCCCACCCACTTTTTCCTCCACAGGTGACCAGCCCACTGTCTGAATATCCAGCAGGGGAGGGCTGGGTTCTGAGTATCCAGCAGGGGAGGGCTGGGTGGAGCGCAGAGCCCTTGGCCTGAGACTAAAGGCTTTTCACCACTGGGTCCCCTCCTGGCCTAACTCTTGGACACATCTTAAAACATGCCATGCACTTCCCAGCCCCTCTACCTTGAATAGACTTTTCTGCAAACCCTACTTATCCTGGACAGTCCAGCTTAAAGCCCGATTCCTTCACCAACTCCCAGGGTGCATCACAAACCCTCTTTAAGACCCAAAGTTCCCTGTTTTTTCTTCTTATCACTAACTTATCCCTGTGTTTTATAATTGCCTGTTTCTCTGTCCAACTCCTCTACCACCTTGAAGTTCCTCAAAAGTTTATAACTGAAAATAGGCAGACCTAGAGGATCCTGATACACTTTTATTTTTTCCCTCCATTCGTGGTGTATATTCAACTTAGGAGATCTGAAGTAGTTACTGAGGAGCAAAAATAGTTCATGACAGACAGTCGATGCTGAGGTCAGAGAGTGCTAAGCCTCGGCACAGCTGAGGCTGGGGTCATTGGGGTCATGTAGCCTTAACAGTGGGGTTGCATGTGATGTTACTTACTTCTCTGCGCCTTGGTTTCCCCGTCTGTAAACTGGAGTCAATAATGTTGGCCTCACAGGACAGCTATAAAGAATAAATGAACTTTCTTATGCCAAGTGCCTAGAACCATAGACAGTTTAAATCTCAAGGTAGTGGAGTGTCACTGTCCTAAAATATTGGGCTCATAGAACATGGCAGGCAGAGCTGGATACTCCCACACCCTCGTGTTTCAGAGGGAAACCCTGTGACCAGAAAGTGGGCCAACGCCTAGTCTGGGTTCAGAGCCCACAGCAACAGAATCTAGGTCTTCAGCCTCCCTTGAGCTTACTTGTGCCTAAAACCGAAAACCAAGGGACCCCTCTGCCGTCCACCAGAGCCGACTCCCGTACAAACTCCCTTCCTGAAGACCCCAAGCCTCCGGCCCTGTCCCCACCGCCCACCCCAGCCTGATCCCCAGCCTAGCTATCAGCCTCCCTACCAGCAGAATGCTAATCTCCTCCTGTGGGTGGCTCCGGATTTATGAGCATTTCCTGGCATGACTTGAAGGACAGAAGAGGAATGCTGGGATCTTGAAGGGTGGTCTTTGGGTGGAGAAATGAGGCATTCAGAGAAAAGAAGGGAAGAAAGCAAGGGTGAGTCAGCCTCCGCGGCCGGCCCAGGAAAGCGCAGAGGGCCCGCCAGCCCACACTGCAGGGCAGACGGAGGATGTGGCCGCTCCACCGAGGTCTAACCGGTGGGCGTCCACGGAGCGGAGAACGCCTGCATTAGAAGACAAGTCCAAGTTCTTGGGTTGTGGCTGGGGTTGGGGACAGGGTGTGTATGGCGAGGGGAGGGAGGCGCGTGCTCAGCACTTCCTCTTTAGGAGGAAGACAGCCGCCTTCATCTTCATCCTCATCTCCTTGCTTCACGCCACCGTCTCCCCAGATTCCATGCAGCTACCTCTGCTCGGCCTCTCTGGGACTTTCCATTCCCCTCAGGGAAAACCAGAGGCCTTCAGGGCCCACAGACCCCACAGGATGTGCTCCCCATCTTTCTGCCCGTGTCCTGGGAATCCCCCTCGCCTCTCCAGCTCAACCCTCTGCTCTGCATGCTCTCTGAGCCTAGAGCTGACAAAATATCACTTGACCTGTCTTATCCTGGTTTCAATAAGAAGCACAGGCAGAGGATGAACTGGCAGGAGGGGAAGAAAGTTGGGATGTTTCTTGCCGCCACCCACTTCCTCCTTCCAACCAGCCACCATGGTCCAGACTATGGGACAGCAACTGTTGTACCCTTTTTGATGGCTGTGGCTCTGGCTGGTTTCGGGTCTCTGACCCCTCCTTTCCCTTTAAGGCTCAGGAGCAGGAAAACTTCCCATTGCTGCTGCTCCTCAGCGCTCCACCATCCCCTGTCCACACCTCTGTGGATATTCCCATCATCCAGTGCTCTTCAGTTACCCAATCAGTTGAACTTACTTCACTGGAGCTCACTTCACTGGCAGTGCACTATCTGTTTTCTGTTGGGTCTCTGCCTGAGACAGATCTCATCGACTAGGTCCCCCTTGCCCACTCCTGTTCAGCCACACTGGCCTCCTTCCTGTTCCTCACACCCATCAGTCCCATTTCTGCCTCAGGGCCTTTGCACTTGTTCTTCTCTCTGCCCAGAAAACCCTTCCATCTCTGAGATAGTCCCATGACTGCCTCCCTCATCTCCTTCAGACCTCTTCTCAAATGTCACTTCTCATTGTGCCTTTCCTGGACATCTCATGTAAAATGTCATCCCCCAACACACACACACACACACACACACACACACACACTCTTCCTATCTTCCTTGCCTTATTTTCTTGTTAGCTACATTCACTCCCTAACATAGATATTTTACTAGTTGTTTTTGTTTATTGTCAGCTTCTTGCTACTGGAATGAAAGTTCAGTCAGGACAAGGATCTCTAATTGCTATGTTTACTGTTGTTCCTCCAGGGCGTGGAACAGCATCTGATACTTAAGTGCGCAATAAATATTTATTCAATGAATGTGTGAGTGGGTCCTTTTTGCAGGTGGGTAAACCAAGGCCCAGGGAAGGAAAATGACTCACTCAGGGCTTTATGGTGGAGATTAAGATGGCGCTGGGAGTTCTGGTCCTACCTGGCAGCCCAGAGCCAGGCCCCGGCTCCAGAAAGCAGGAGGCCTGCTGCTCAGTGGCACAGTGTCAGGAGACAGGATTCTGTGCCGGAGGCCAGGGGACTCAATGTACTGAGAAGGAAGCAGGGAACTTGTCAGCGCTGCTCTGGTCCTGCCGATGGGGCAAGGAGAATAAATAAATAAATCTCAGTCAGAGTCGGGCAAGCTCTAACCTTTGAGGAAATCTCCCCCAGGCTGGAGAAACCTTCCTGCAAGGCAGAGCTGCCCTTCACCCCAACCACATCGGTGCTGACAGACACATGGCCCAGGGTCCAGGGGCTCAGCTGCCACCTCTGTGCCCTGAGGGTATGGGGTCCCAGCAGGGAGCTGTTCAGGATGGGGTCCTGGGGTGAGTGGTCCAGCTTTTCATCCATGTATCCATTCGCTCTTTCTACAAGTATTTCTCAAGCATCTACTATGTAAGCATCAGGCTCTGTGCCCTCTGCTGGAGAAACAGCCAAGACCAAGAAAAGCAATTTGCCTGCCCTTCGAGCATTCACCACCGAGCAGGAAGAATGAGCATTGAATAGCAATGACAGGCCTTCCCTGGTGGCACAAAGAATCCGCCTGCCAATGCAGGGGACACAGGTTCAATCCCTGGTCTGGAAAGATTCCACAGGCCACAGAGCACACTACACAGGCCTGTGCACACTAAGCCCGTGTGTACAACTACTGAGCCTGTGCTCTAGAGCCCAAGAGCCACAGCTACTGAAGCCTGCATGCTCTATGGCCTGCGAACCACAATTAATGAGCCCGTGCTGCAGCTACTAAAACCCGTGCCCCCTCGAGTGAGCAGGTCACAACTACTGAGCCCGCATGCTGCAGCTTCTGAAGCCCGTGTACCTAGAGCCTGCTCTCTACACAGAGACCACTGCAATGAGAAATCCATGCACTGCAACTAGTGAGTAGCCCCCACTCTGCATCTAGAGAAAGCCCGCACAGAGCAATGAGACCCAGTGCAGCCAAAAATTAAGAAATAAATAAACTAAACAACAACAAAAATGCAATGAAGCAGGGGGAGTGCAATGGTTCAGAAAGCGACAGTGCTTTGGGGACACTAAGCAGGGAACTCACCCGGCCCTGCCCAGGACAGTCCTCCTGAGACAGGAGCCTCTGCAACCAAGTGAAAGGGGAGTGGGAGCTGGTGGGTGAAAGAGGGTTCCAGGGAGAAGGGGGAGCAAGGGGGCAGGTCCTGAGGCTGAGAAGAAGAGTTCAGCATAAGAGAGGAGTCGAATAAGTTTCCATCAGGCAGGGCAAAGAGTAGAAACAGCAGGAGGCCACGTTCCAGGTGGTGTTCCTTGGCCAAGTGACCTCTTTGCTCTCCTCATATGCCAGCTCTGAGCAGACCCCATGACTGAGGTCCTAGCAAACCTGCTCCTTCCCAACTGACTGCTCAGAATTTGGGCTTCACAGGCTGGTCCCTACTTGTCTGTCTGGTTAGCTGGAAGCAGCTTGGCAAGTCAGGCCCAGGACTTGTCAGCTGGACCTGAGTTTGAATACCAGCTCCAATTCTTCAGTGTGAGACCTCATGCTAGTGCCTTCACCAGCCTCAAGGCCTCAGTTTCTTCAAGTGTCGTATGGGAATAACAACCCGTTCTCTGGAAGGATTATGGTGTAGGATAGTTTCTCAACATCCTTATCATGGCCCATGGAACCTGGCATGTCAATCAATTTCAGTCAAGTTGGCAAAATTAACCATCACAAGTCCACCCCTTGTCAAGTGGCATTCATACAGTATCTCCTTAAAATGGTACCTAATCTCCAAATAAATAATAACGAAGCCTCATTTATCCTAACATGATACAACAATTCTACATAAACCAAAGCACACTACTGCCTTCCCCCAAAGAGAATGCAAAATCTTTGAGTGGAAGTTATTTACTCTTCTTGATGTACCATAACTTGAATTGATACTTAAAGTACTTGAGTTAACAGTATTTAACCACAAAGTCAATATGTCTTCTGTTACCATGATGGGAGAGACAGAAAGAAAAAGAAGAGAAAGAAGAAAACAAAGATTTTACACACACACACACACATTCTTAACAAATTAATGAAATACTCCGGACAGTCCTTGTTTCTGTAACTGGTCATGTGGTCGAAGCTGGTATTTATAACTGCCTTCATCTGTTAGCACCACCACTACCCATTCCCTTTGCCTTCTGCAAGCTTCTCAGCTGGTCATGGTTCTTTACCTGGTGGGATGACCCAAACCTTCATTCCTGGAGGGTCTGGGCCATCAGACATCCTGCCTGCATTGGGTCATTGTCGTTTCCCATCAACATTAGTTACCCACAGGGCCTGGTAATCTGAGATGCCGTAAGGGATCTCCTGCCTAGGGGACATGCTCGTCCTCACCTCTGTTGTGGAAGAGCTGTCTGGTTCCCCCCGGTCATCAGGACCAGTCCCCCAGCCCACGCAGTAACTCCCTTCTTTGCCTGTTGATTAAGACGCACGAGGAGCCCAAAGTGACAGGGGGCAGTGGGTCTGAACTTTCAGTTAAATGGAACCATTGTTGTGTCTTTAACTCACTAAATATTAACATTTTGCCAGTTATTTTATTTTTCTCCTTTTCCTCTCCAGCAGAGAGCAGGATTTAGGTCTGTTTTGTCCCTGACTAAATCTCCCAACCTAGAACAGCGTGTGGCCCATGCTGGCTGCTCCACTGAGTGGGTTGGGGCCTTGGCTGTGATTTCCCTGTGCTTCAGGGTGGGTGAGAAGTGGCAGCCCCAGCCTGAGAGCCAGGCCTGTTTCAAATGCCTTCCTAACAAAGCGGGTCCTTACTTCTCTTCACCATGACGCTGCTGGGCCGACAAGTGAACACAGGTCGTGGTGTTCACCCTTCCAGCCCCTCTAGGACTGTTTACTAGACTAATCTCCAACAATAAACCTGTTCCCACCCTCCTGGCGCCTGCCTCCCTCCATCCGAAGCCCGTGTTTGAAGATGTGTTTAAATTCCGGGCCTACGCTCAGCAGACGCTGTGGACCAGCTCGTGGCCTGCAGGCACCACGGAGGGGGATGCCGGGACCCTCGGGGCTCTTGGTGGCCAGGCCTCCACATACAGCAATCCAAGGGAGCGAGGTGGCTCTTGCCTTCACCCCATGTTTGTTATTTCATGTCAAAGGCTTATCATAAACATTATCCTAGAGTGGGCCACCAGGGCTACAGGCGAGGAGGGTTTGTTATTCTAAAGTGGCCGGGAGCAGAAGGCATCGAGGCCTGGGAGTCTGAGCTGGGCCAGGCTTGGGGATTCAGGATGAATGACAAGGAAGCAGGAAGCAGGGCAGGGCACTGATTCATGCCCGTGTGCTCGGCCTTATAAGCCCCACTTACAAACCATGCTCCATGGTAATAGCCAGTGGGTGTTTTCTGCCTCTAAAAGGAGCTCCATGTGGGTGGAAACCAAGTCCAATTAATCCAGCCATCCCAGATACCTGCAGAAAATCAGAAAGTAAATGTTTGTTGAATGACTGAATGAGTGTAGCTTCCCTATGTCTGTTGGAAGTGCCAAGATTGTTCATGAAGAAGCATGTATTACTTTAAAGCTCTGGTTGTGGGAACCTGGTTGGAGCCAGACAAAAGTAAATTTCATAGCCCGCATCTGTCCTTTATGAGACAAGTGGCCTTAGGTCCTCTTCCCCTCTGCTTCTTTGGTTTCCCATCTGTGAATAAGGACTGTCCCTGCTGGCTCTCCCAGGGAGAGCAGAGGGAAGCCCAAAGAGCAGTGGTGAATTGAGGTGATGGGGTCCAGGGCTGGGTCCGAGGGCTGGGTCCCAGTGCATCTGCCATGCCTTCTCCAGCTTTGTTACCTTCAATGAGTTACTCACTGTCTCTTTGCTTCAATTTTTTCCCCCAGTCTATTAAATGGAGTTAATACTAGACCTATCTCAGAGTTGTTGTAAAGGTTAGATAAGTTAATATGGGCTTAGAGGGTTCCTGACACATGATAAGTGCTCAATAAATGTACTTGTCCTAGTGATAAATAGATGAGGACCGAGTTACAAATTGCAGAGGATGGGTACAAGACAGGGGATGTTGGGGAAAGGTCACACATGGGATTCGGGTCAGCATCCTACTCTCTGAAGTAGTTCTTGACTGTCCCCTTTTCAGCTGTGACCAGAGAGGCAGGCTCCCCACCCACCCCAATCTCTCAGTCTAGACAGGGAACAGGGAATTACCTGATATGGACACTTCAGTGGGATAAGTGCCAAGACCAAGGGGAGCTTGGGGGTCTGTGGTGGGGGCTGAGGGGAGTCTGGAATGACAGGCTTGGGTTTCAGCCCCAGTCTCATCACTCCTCAGCTGTGCCACCCTAGGGGTGCTTCTTGAATGGTCTGATTGCAGTGATTTGTCTCTATCATGTTAATAACAAGCACTTCCTGCTTGTTTCTGGCTATCTCAAGGCTCTGAAAGAAAATGGATCTGGCAAGGTGTGTGGGATAAATGCGGACTGTGCCAGTGGCCATCTGGAAATCCAGCCCCAGACATGGTCCAGGGCACAGCAAAGGGTCCTCAGTTGGGGGTTGGGGAACAGGGAGCCCACTGTGCCCCCAGTTCACTGTGGGGCCTTGGGCAAGCTTCATCCTGCCTGCTCTGAACCCCTGTCCTTTCTCCTCTTCTATATGAAGAGGGCATAGGAAGAGACCAGTGGTTCTCAAACGAGGCTCCAGGGCACCTGTGGGTTCCACAGAGAAGCACTATGAGCTTGTCAAGGGGTCACTGAGCCAGTGAGACTTCAGGCAGGCACTAGCCTGCTTCCTTTAAATCAATCAGGGATGTTTTCATTTCTTCTTTTTTTTTTTCATTTATTTTTATTAGTTGGAGGCTAATTGCTTTACAATATTGTAGTGGTTTTTGTCATACATTGACATGAATCAGCCATGGATTTACATGTGTTCCCCATCCCGTTCCCCCCTCCCGCCTCCCTCGCCATCCCATCCCTCTGGGTCTTCCCAGTGCACCAGCCCTGAGCACTTGTCTCACGCATCCAACCTGGGCTGGTGATCTGTTTCACCCTTGATAGTATACTTGTTTCAATGCTATTCTCTCAGAACATCCCACCCTTGCCTTATCCCACAGAGTCCCAAAGTCTGTTCTGTACATCTGTGTCTCTTTTTCTATTTTGCATATAGGGTTATCATTACCATCTTTTTAAATTCCATATATATGCGTTAGTATGCTGTATTGGTCTTTATCTTTCTGGCTTACTTCACTCTGTATAATGGGCTCCAGTTTCATCCATCTCATTAGAACTGATTCAGATGAATTTCTTTTTAATGGCTGAGTAATATTCCATTGTATATGTACCATAGCTTCCTTATCCATTCGTCTGCTGATGGGCACCTAGGTTGCTTCCATGTCCTGGCAATTATAAACAGTGCTGCGATGAACATTGGGGTGCACGTGTCTCTTTCAGATCTGGTTTCCTTGGTGTGTATGCCCAGGAGTGGGATTGCTGGGTCATATGGCAGTACTATTTCCAGTTTTTCAAGGAATCTCCACAGTGTTCTCCATAGTGGCTGTACTAGTTTGCATTCCCACCAACAGTGTAAGAGGGTTCCCTTTTCTCCACACCCTCTCCAGCATTTATTGCTTGTAGACTTTTGGATAGCAGCCATCCTGACTGGCGTATAATGGTACCTCGTTGTGGTTTTGATTTGCATTTCTCTGATAATGAGTGATGTTGAGCATCTTTTCATGTGTTTGTTAGCCATCTGTATGTCTTCTTTGGAGAAATGTCTGTTGAGTTCTTTGGCCCATATTTTGATTGGGTCATTTATTTTTCTGAAATTGAGCTGCAGGAGTTGCTTGTATATTTTTGAGATTAATCCTTTGTTGCTTCATTTGCTATTATTTTCTCCCATTCTGAGGGCTGTTTTGGAAGTTTTCATTTCTATGCACTATGCATTTTGAGTTCCGGGCAAAGTTTCTTTGGAAAACAATAACATCAGGAAAGGATTCCATGGCTACAAAAGGTTTGAGAAACCACTGGACCCTAAGGGATCTTCCAGCTCCAATCCAAGAATATTTAGGCCTAAATATTTTCTTCCAAGTTGTATTTGACAAGCATTTATTCCACACTTACTACATGCCAGGACTGTTCTCAGCACCCTACAGACTGTGATGTGCTTCATTCACTAGAACACCTCCCAGCTCCACGAGGGCTACATGTCTGCGGAAGTGACTCTGTATGTCTGAGGGTCCAGGGGGCCCATTTCCCCTCCAGCCAGGTCTTCTGGGCGCCTGAGCCGGTGATCTCAGCACAGGCCAGGTGGTGTTGGCGCTGAGAGTCAGTGGGGCAGGTGTGTGCAGCACAGGGTGTGGTCACAGGAAGTCTGTGTGCCCCAGCCCCCCAGAGGAGGAGCGCACTCCAGCCCGACATGGATGCTTTCGTCCCAGGCATGTGCCGGGCGGGAGGAAGCGCCTGTTGCTTTAGCGATGTCTGGGCCAACAGGGCCACTGCCTCCTGTGATCCATCCCCAGCCACCCAGCCGCCATCGACACCCCGCACCAGGTGGCTGCAGATCAGATTTCAGGGGGAACAGCCAGAACCTGGAGGCCCGGGGAAGGCCCGGAGGTAGGCTGGTGGGGCGTGACCTCATCTCCAGCCGGCTTATTAGGGGGAGTAGCCTGTGCTGTCACAGATCCATGCACTCCAGCTCCCCTGCCCAGCTGGAAACAAAAGTGGGATGGGCAAAGGTGATCTCACAAGCGCAAGCTTGGTCCCGTTCCCCAAGACAGTATTTTCCCCAGACTTTTTATGGCCTGAGTTTTCTGCTCAGATTAGGTGTTCTGGAACCACGTGGTGGCAGCGTGCCCCCAGTGCTGATGGAATGCCAGCGTTGTAGGGGGTAATGTGAAGGATTTATGGAGCAACCTTGAATGATGAATTGACCACAGCAGGTGTCAAAGTGCTAAAGAAAGGATGGGTGACACCCTCTCTTTACCAGGCACAGTGCTGAGTGCTGCCGATGCAAAAATACATAGGATGTAATTCCTATCTTCAAGCTGCTCATGACCTCAGTAGGGAGAGAGGTAGCGAAATAGTGGTTACAATCCGATGTTCACGCCCTGCTGGAGGAAGCAGGGTGGGTCGCTCATGTCTCAGCACAGCTGTGCCGTGAAGCCTTCGCTCAGATGTCTGGGCCCAGGTGCAGGCAGGCGGGCTCAGCTGGGCTCACTTGCTTGCCTGGGAGCTGGCTGGCCAGACCAAGACGGCCTTGATGGGACAACAATGGAAGCGGCTGGGCTCTGCCCTGCACGCCTCTCACCCTCCAGCAGGCCAGTATGGGCTGCTTTCAAGACAATGTGGGCATGTAAGAGGCAGTGGCAGCCGGACGTGTGTAATGTTTTCTCCATTCATCTACGGAGGCTTGTGATGCTGGCCTCCATCTGTCATGTAGCAAATCCAGAGTCAGAATGTGAGGGAGCTACCGAGGCCCCTGGCCAGGTGTATGTATATTGTTGTTCAGTCGCCCAGTCGTGTCTGACTCTGTGACTCCATGGACAGCAGCACGCCAGGCTTCCCTGTCCCTCACCATCCTCTGGAGTTTGCCCAAGTTCATGTTCATTGCATCAGTGATGCCGTCCAGCCATTTCATCCTCTGACACCCTCTTCTCCTTCTGCCCTCAATCTTTCCCAGCATCAGGTACTTTAACGAGTCATCTGTTCCCATCAGATGACCAAATACTGGAGCTTCAGCTTCCGCATCAGTCCTTCCAGTGAATATTTAGGTTGATTTCCCTTAAGACTGACTGGTTTGATCTCCTTGCTGTCCAAGGGACTTTCAGGAGTCTCCTCCAGCACCACATTTCAAAGACATCAATTCTTTGGCATTCTGTCTTCTTTACAGTCCAGCTCTCACAATCAAACATGCCCACTATATGTATATAGGGAGAGGTTAAGATTTGAGGTCATGACTGTGTCATTCTACCATGCAGGGAGACTATGAGAGCTTTAGGGGAAGGCCTTCACCCAGCCCCCAATGGTCAGAGACTCTTCATGGAGGAGACATCTAAGCAGAGCCTGAAAGATCAAGTCTAGATCTGCAAGTAGTAGAGAGCGGAGGTGGGAGATTTCTCATGCACAGGGAACAGCATGTACGAAGCACAGAGTCAGAAGATTGCTAAGTAGCTGAGTATTTGGAGACACTAGGGCTGGAAATGAGGTCATTGACCACAGCAGGGGCCAGGTCACTGCCTTGCATGCTCCAGTGAAGAGCTAGGCATTTATCTCCAGGGCAGGAGGCATCCATGAAAATTTTGAGCAAAAAAAGAGAAAAAGTCAATCAGATTTGTGTTTTTAAAAGATAGCTGTGGCAGAAGAATATGGTATAGATGGGAAGGGAGAGGGTCTGCAAAAAAGCATGAGTTGCAGTGAGAGATGCCTGGGCCTGAATCAATGTGTACCAAGAGGCTGGGGTGGGCCCTGTTTCCAGACGGAATGAGCTGGGCCTGAGCCCTGCCAGGTAGACTGGAGCTGGAAAAACAACAAAGACAGGAGGCCTGAGATTACCTGCTGACGCTTCGCACAGGATTTGCAATTGTTTTTCCCTCTCACTGTGTTAAATAACCCACTTTATGGTCAAGCTCCTCCCTTTTGTTGACCAAAGGAGTCTAGGTGCACAGTTGTATGGAGCTGGCTCTAGTCCCAGCCATACAGAATTGGACATGCCCCTTCCCCTCCTGAGCCTCAATTTCCCCACCTAAAATGAGACATTTTAGATCATCTCTCAGAGCCTTATGCCTTAGGTAGGCCATGTGCCTTTAGAGCCATGGTGCTCAAATGCCATGAAGCCATCAGACTGCTAAAGAATTTCCCAGGAAGCCTGTTAAAAACCCACAGCCTGGCTGTACCTCCAAGTGATCCTGATGCCATCCGGTCTGACTGGGCACAGCTGTGTCTCCAGGGCCTGGCATGGTGGCCCAGAGCAGAGAGGGGCTGGAGGAAACACGTGCTGACTCAGGTCCCAGCTCCTAAGCCCTCTGCCTGGTTTAAGGATGGCTCCTGGAGGAGGTGGCATTTGGATTGGGCCTTTATATCTAATGGGCTTTCTGATTCCTAGTTCATCTGTTTGTTTTGCTGTATTTGGGGTGCTTTTTGATTCCAAAATGAGTTTGTGCTTCTTCTAGAACAGAAGAAAAGAGGAAAAAAACTCGCCCATCGTTCCAAAACCCTGACACAACTAGGATTCCCTTTGCCACCTTCTTCGCTAAGCTGTTGATGGCCAGAGCAGGAGTGGGGACCAGTGAGGGCAAAGGGCTGGGGATGAGAGCAGGCTGAGTGTGGTGAGAGGCCAGTGAGTGAAGAGCGGAGGCCGTGGAGCATTCGAGCAGCACCAGCTCATGTCAGGCTCCCGTCATTCTGACATATCCTGTTTCAGGCCTGTGGCCCCAAAGCCCGGCGGGTGGAGGGCCCATCCTTGCGGGATCGGGGACCTCAGCCAGGGACTGTGAGTGCAGCCCTGACTCCTGTCCTCCCTCTGCTCAGGTGCTGTTCGCCCTAAACCAGACTCTGCTGCAGCACGAGAGCGTGCGGGCTGGGAGCCTGCAGGCGCCCTACACCACCGAGGACCTCATCAAACACTACAACTGCGGGGACCTCAACGCCGTCATCTTCAACCACGACACCTCCCAGGTGAGGCTCCTCTCCCCGGGCCCAGGCAGCTTCCAGGGCGCCAGTATAACCAAGGCTTCTAAGAAGGCGTTTATTAGACACCTACTGTGTGCCAGATGCAGCTGGTAAGCAGGAGCTCTTGGCATCCCTGCTACAGATGGGGAAACTGAGGCTCAGGGAGGGGAAGAGACTTGCTCAAGGCCATATCACTTTGTTGTTATCAAGTCGTCAAGAGTCCCGCTTGCGCCTGCTATGTGTGGCTCTGGGACCTAGACTCTGCAAGCTTACCCTGTAAGAATAGGGAACCCTTGTCCAGGCTCTGTGCAGCATCTGGGAAGATTAAAGCCCAGGGAAGGGAAAGCTCACAGGTGCTCAGAGCTTGGGCTTGAGTCCAGTCCAGGGCGCTCTGCCTCGATTCGAGTCCTAGAGCAAAGATTAACCCCAGGCTGGCCAGACAGTAGGAGGGAGTCAAGCAGTGGACCATGGCTCCACCAGGTCTCCTGTTACCCTTGGGATAATTCTAAGGTACTTCGTAGGCAGTCAGGACCCCCGTCTGTATCCCTCTGTGGACCTCATCACAGCCCAGGTTCCCTACCACACAGGCCTCATTCTGAGGACCTCTGCCACTTGTAGCCCTTCCACCACCCCCACACACCTTGCCCTTTCCCACTGCTCTGCCTTTGTTCAGCCTTCTCCCTCTGGGTTTCCTCCCATGTGGCTGTGGTCTAGTGTCATATCTTCAAAACCACTCTGATGCCCTGGATGGAGTTAGATATTCTCCTGGGCCCCTCTAGGTCCCCTGTGCTTTCTGCGTCTGGTGCTCAGTTATCCATTCATTCAAGAGGCAGCTGAGTTAGTCAGAACAGGCCATCTCTCTGCTCAGGACACTGCAATTGCTCCCCATTTTTCTCAGGGTAAAGCTGGAATCTCTGTGATGACCTGCATGGCCCCATGGTCTTTCACCATGGTGGACCAAGTGTCTTTCACCCCATGTCCTCTGCCTACCCCAACACATCACTCCATCCACATGGGCCTCCCCGCTGACCCATGAGCCCACTTGCACACTTCGTCTTTGCACTGGCTATTTGCTCTGCCAGGAAGGCCTTTCCCAACCTCTCACCATGGTTCACCACCTCTCTTCCTTCAAAATAGAACTCAAATATCATCGTCTCAGTGAGGAAGGCCCAACTTCCTTGGCCTAGAATTGCAGCCTACCTCCCACCTCCCCATCTGTCACCTTTCTTGTGCTCCGCTTTTCCGTCACGGCTTTTTATCATCTTCTCGCACACTTACATATCTTGATTCATCGATCAGTGATTATTTGTTATCTGTCCATTCCCACTAAAGCATAAACTCTCTGAGAGCAAGAATTGGGGTCTGTTTTATTCACTGATAATGAGCCTGGCAGAGAACAAGACTCAGTAAATATTGGGTGAATGAAAGAAATAATCTGTAAGTGCCAGTCACAGGGATATGGAAAGGGATATGGCAGGGAGCTAGAGACAGCTGCCTTCATGGGACTGGGGGTCTCTTAAGAGAAAAGGGGAGATTCAACAAGCAGTGCCACAAAGCATGACCCTTGCCACAGGGGAGAGTAGAGGATGACCCTGGAGCCTGTGGCAGGAGCAGGAATTTAGGTGGGCTTGGAGGAACGGGTGGAGCAGGGCTGGGCAGAGATGGACACATTTCTGCAAGATGAAAGGTCAGAGAAGAAACCTGCCTTGGCCACAGACAGGAGGCGGAAGAATGTGCCAGTGGAGGAAACCATACGGATGAGCTGGAGGCAAGAGAGAGAGGGAGGAGGGGTGAGAGTTCAGGCTGGAGGCATAACCAGGGACCCCACTAGCACACGGGCATCTTACCCACCCTCGTCACGCTGCCCTGCGCAGGGGGTGGCACAGAGCGAATATCAGTGAGCGATGCCACAAGGGCAAACGCAGGCGTGCGCTGTCCTCGGTGCAGAGAGTGCAGGAGGCCCTGCACAGGAGGCTGGGATTCCGGGTGCTCTGACTCTCGCTCCTGGAGGTGAGAGGGAGGAGAACCCTGGCAGCACAGGGCTCAGAGTTGCATCACCAGCCAGTCACACCATGATAGCGCCTGGCCCTGCATCCTCTGCTGGGCAGAGGCTGATGAGCCCTGGGCAGCCAGGGAGCTGTATGCTTGAGGGGAACCTGGGGCAAGGAGTGTGCAGGACAGAGCTGTGGCCACAAAGCATAACACTCAACTGAGACGGGGAAGAGTGGGGCGACCCCCGGGCATGACAAGCTCAGAGTTTCTTTGCACCTGTGTCCAGAACCACTGATACATCTCTGGCAGGTGAACTGCCTTGGAGGGGGTCTCTTCACAGTGCCTATACTTGAAGTGCGTTAGAGGACACAGATAGATTCGCCCACCCAGATTAGAAGAGCAATCCAGGCTGCACCCAGGGTGCATAAGCAGAGTCTAGCCCTCACAGGAGGGACTAGGCAGCCCTGCCCCCAGACACAGACAAGCCTGGCATCAGGGTATCCACGCTAAATCCAGGGCCCATGTGCTAACAGAGAAGGGCTCTGCAGCTGGAGGCCTTGCAGGATCCAGGGGCTGGAGGGGAGCAGTCACCACCTGCAGCTGGTGAGGGCTTCAGGGAGAAGGTGATGTGAGAGTAGAGTCTTGAGTACCAGGCTTGACAATAGAGTCTGCCAGATGCAGATGAAGGCAGGGACTGGCAAGCAGAGCCAGCTGTGTGGCCAGTGCTCAGGATGGTGGGGGGTCCTGAGGAATGACCAGAAAGCAGAGGGCAGACCATGTGAGGGTGAGAATGCTCATTGAGGGGCCAACTTCTGGGGTGTTTAAGCCAGACAGAGATGTGATCAGAAAGTTTCCTCTGGCTGCAGTGCTGAGGTTGCTGGAGGATCCTCTGGAGGCCGGGGCTGGACTGATGCAGGGCCCAGGATGATAACTCTGGCGGACAGGGACCAGGCACACCTCACGCTTGGTCTGCTTCTTGATCTGCTTCATTTCATCCGCCTAACCCCACATCCCACCTTCAGAAATGGCTGAGGCCCTGGCCTCCCACCACTCTCCGATCACTAGCATTGTCGATGTCCCAGATCAGCAGGGCAATCCACTGGGAAGCCTTCTCTGAGCCCCCTAGCTTGCGTTAGGTGTAGAATAGTCATATATATATATATATATATATATATATATATATATCATCCATATTCAGATACTTTTGAGAGTGAAAGGTCAAATATAATTGATTCAGAATAATTAGCATGCAGCAATCTACCCTAGCCATGAACCAGGACTGTCCTGGGCAAACCAAGACACGTGACCACCCTATTAGGGGCCTCGTCCATGTTCCCACATCACTCACTGTTCTCTGAAAGCACACATCCCCCAGTCTTCTGATCCCCACACTGGCCAGGAGCCTCAACCAGGGCAGCAGACCCAGTCTGATGTTTCTCTGGACCGAGGTTTCTCTGGCCTCCTAAGTGGACAGAGGGCTGGACCCATGGAAGTTCTTAGAAAATGTCTATTGGATGGATAAGGTAAAGAGAAGGGATGAGGTTGTGACATTAGCAGACCTGAGCACTTGACCTCTAAACCACCCAGTCCTAGCTGAGAGTCAGGGGAGTCTCACGGCCCTGTTCCAGTTCTGCCAGGCCCATCTACTCATCACTCCATCTTGGATCCATCATTCTAGGGCCCTGGGGACCTGGCACATCCTCTTTAAAATTTTTTCATACGTCCTGCACTTGAACTTGTCGCAAGAGATTTAAGGCTCCCAACAAACCTAATGACATCATTAATTTGCTTCCATCCAGACTGGCCTCATCCTTGGCATGAAGCCAGAGCCCATCAGCATGAAACATGCAGAGAATATCAGCCAGCTGCTGGGCAGCTCAGGGAACCGAATGGCTAACCCAGCCTTTTCACAGCTTTGACATTGGACTTTCTGCTTCTTGTTCTTTTTTAAAAAGAAAATCTCTATAAAGAATAGATGGAGATTCAGCTTCCACAGATGCACACTCATACTTAGGGAGACAAGGAGAGAGGGCTGGACACATCACAGGTCCCAGGAAGAAGGCATATGCCTGGACCCTTGGAAGAGGAGAAGGGAAGCGGAATGCTGCCTTTGTGGTCTCTGATGATCCTGAAGACCATCTTTCTGTCATCTCCATCTCTGTGCAAGGCCACCATTTTCTGTAGCTTCTGCCATCAGAGGGGAAAGATGAAGGAGCCAGCTCCATCCTCTGCATTAGTTGTACTGATGTCTAGTCAAGATTTCCTTTCTACCACGCACTGTGATAAGCTAGTTGTACTGATGTTTAGTCAAGATTTCCTTTCTACCATGACAATGTATATAGCACTCATGTGACCAATTTAGAAACTGAGTCTCAGAGAGGCCAAGTAACTTATAAGTTACAGTAGCCCCCCAACTGGTAAATGGCAAAAGAGGGATTCTAGCCTTAGCTGACCCGGCTGTCTGACCTCAGGACTCCCATTCACTATCTCCAGAGCTGTTGCCTTCAAGCCTATTCATTCATCCACGCATTCACCCATTGAAAAAATATTTATTGTTTGGTACAACATTGTCCCACATTCTCTTCCATACACAGGGAATGGAGAGGAGCCTGTGAGAGCCATGTTTCCAGAAATAACCCCTCGGAGTCAGTCTCTCTTGTGCTCCAGCCCCACTCAGAGGTCTGAAGAATTTCCTATAGCGGCATCAAGTCCAGGCGTGGCCCAATTTGTCAGGGATGCCGAAAGTCTCTCCCATGATGAGGGGAGGGAGTAAGAACTCCATTCCCTCATGTATCCATTTACCAAACAGTCCCCAAGCACCGACTCTGATGGGGCACTCGGAGAGTTGCTGCATACAGTTCACCAGGTTGTGCACTGCTCAAGTGTAGGGAAGGCAATGGCAACCCACGCCAGTGTTCTTGCCTGGAGAATCCCAGGGACGGGGGAGCCTGGTGGGCTGCCGTCTATGCGGTCACACAGAGTCGGACACGACTGAAGTGACTCAGCAGCAGCAGCAGCAAGTGTAGGGAACACCAGTCACATCATTGTCGTGTTCCTCCCGGCACAGCATACCAGGCCTTTCTGGCAGAGAAGACCCTCCCCTCTCTCTTGGGGAATGTACTCATCCTTGGCCAGCAGACAGCAGAGGCAGAGGTCTCCCAGCCTCCCGAGTCCCTCTGGGTTCAGCCTCCACAGATACCAACATTTTCCTCAGAAAGAGGGTTGAAAACTCATCAGTGACTCTAGAAGCCATGTGACTGGGCTAAAACCTGCAGGAAATTAGTCTTCCCATGCCACAGTCTCCATCTGGCTAGTCCACCAGTCATCGAGGCCTTGGGGCCTGTGCTTTGGGCCTGGGTTGGTGGAGACAGAGTGATGAAAGGGGGGCCTCCAGGTGGAAGACATTCTGTGAGCAAGGGCTTGAAGGTTACAGTGACACCAGTGGGTTGTGGGGAAAGAGGGTTCATTCTGATTCATGGCCTCAGGTTCCTCGGTCCGTGGCTTCCCCTCCTGCCTCACCCACATGCTGAAAGACACAGTACTGGAGCCCTGGATCCACCATCCAGGTTAGAGAGGCAACACGCTGGGAGTGAGGAAGGATGGTACATCTTTATACTCAAGGCTCCAGAAACCTGTGCCGGTCACCGACTTTGTGCTGAGCATTGAGGGCCTAGGAATGACAGCTGTGCTGTCCCTGAACTCAGAGAGCTCTGTACCTCGTTCAAGAACACGTCAGAGATGCTGGCCTTGGACCACGTGGCTGGGTGTGGACATGGGGCTGAGAGCCAGGAAATATGGATAGTTCCAAGCCAGATTGTTGAACAAGCCATCATTATGGGAGGAAGCCTTGGTCCTGGAGCTGAAGTTTTCAAGAAGGGATGGAGGGTTTGGGTTATACCCCGGGAAATGGTGGAGCTGGGGATGGGAAGATAGTGGTGGCAATGGAAAGTGGTCAACCAGGGCTCATACACTGGGAAATCAAAGGCTATGACTCCTCCTGGAAACTCTTTAGAGGGGGATGGGCTAAAAGGTGCCCACAACAGCACCCATCATGTCATGCAATCCCCCACAGTAGCCTCAGTCCCACCTTATAAATGAAGAAACCAGGACTCAGAAAGGTTTAGTAACTTGGCCAAAGTCCCACAGCATCAGACCAGGGCTGAAGCCCAGATCAGCCTTTCTGTTATACCAGGGAGGCAGCTCAGCTGACCTGCTACACCTGCTTGCTGAACCAGATTCGCTATTCATGCCAGTGACAGGGTCAGTGCCACAGGGAGAGCCTCCCGGGACCTCAGTGTCTGGAAGCTGAAGTTCAACAAGGCAGAGGCGCAGGAGTGATAAGTTGAGTGAGGGCGGCAGCTGGGGCTCCCAGCCTGGCTCTGCTATTCAGCTAGCTGTGTGACTCTCCACCTGCCTCTGGACCTTTTGCTCTTCTTCCTTTATTCATAAAACTGGGATAACAGCAGTCATCTCAAAGCATCTTGGAATTGATGAAAAACATCAAATATCTTAATAAAGGTAAGTAGCCCAGACAGTAAAGAGTCTGCCTGCAAAGCAGGTGACCCAGGTCCAATCCCTGGGTCAGGAAGATCTCCTGGAGAAGGGCATGGCAACCCACTCCAGTATTCTTGCCTGGAGAATTCCATGGACAGAAGAGCCTGGCGGGCTACAGCCCATGGGGTCCCAAAGAGTCGGACATGAGTTAAAGAGACTAACACTTTACTTTTCACTTCAACCTGGCCCCACACTGGGCTGTGTGTGCTTATTAGAAGCCCTCCTTGCTCCAGAAAGAACTGAAGGCAGCCTCTGTCTTGCCTTTACAGCTGCCCAACTTTATCAACACCACCCTCCCGCCGCACGAGCAGGTGACGGCCCAGGAGATTGACAGCTACTTCCGCCAGGAGCTCATCTACAAGAGGAATGAGCGCATGGGGAGGAGGGTCATGACGCTTCTGCAGGAGAACGAAGACAAGATCTGCTTCTTTGCCTTCGGAGCAGGTTTGGGCCGGAGTGGGGAAGGGATTGTCTGCAGAATCCTTCAGGGCTGAGAGACTTGCTGGGCTCTCTACTTTATAAAAGGAAAAGTTGAGGCCCAAAATAAGCAGGAAAAGCCACCTAGTGTTCAGCAGAGCTGGGATCCAAAGCAAGTCCTCCGCCTCTGGTCTAGGGTTCTGTTGTAACAGCCCCCATGGGCAAGGGCAGTGACTGCTGCCAAGAGCAGGGTGACTTCTATGACCCCTTCATGCCCCTGGAGGCCATATTGAGAGGCCAGAGCTGAAGCCAGCTCCCAGTGTCCAGCCCAGCTTTGGGCCCACCCTGCGGAGCCAAGGCCAAGATGGTGAGGGCCCCGTGGCCCACTGGGGAAGAGGGCAGCTCTGGCATCCCATAGCCCTGGCTTCAGATCCCAGCCCCCTCTGGGTGGCATGGCCTCCTCAGGCTCCAGGACTTCTCAGAGGCTCAAGTCTCTCTTCTATGAACGGGCAGTGATGGCAGTAATTATGTGATGAATCAAAAAGACCTACCTTCCCAGATGACTCTAGTGGTAAAGAGCCTGCCTGCCAATGCAGGAGACACAGGTTCAATCCCTGGGTCAGGAAGATCCCCAGGAGAAGGGAATGGCAACCCACTGCAGTATTCTTGCCTGGAAAACCCCATGAACAGAGTAGCCTGATGGGCTAGAGTCCCTAGAGTCAGAAAGAGTCAGACATGACTGCAGGAACTTGTCACACACTCACGCCTTGTAGAACAGTCACAGAGATCAGTACCACGGAGCAGTAACTCATAACAGCAGCCAGAGTTATCGGCGTCATCATGATGATGGCAGTGAATACAGACTTTATCATCACCAGATGCTCAGGTGCGGGACCTGCTCAGCATCGCTCTCCCGGTTCCTCTCTTCTCTGCCTCCTGCTGCCTCTCTCTCACTCTTTCTTTCCTTCTTTTCCATGGCTGTCTCTGCTGAGGACAGAGCTGTCCACGTTGGGGCCAGGATACCACGTCTGCCTCCTTGTCAAGCTTTCGCTCCAGAGCTATAAGACAAACGTTATTTCTTCTTATTCATGTTGCTTACAGTTTGGGCTGAATGAATTCACCTCCTGTTTTGTGCGAATTAAATGAGGTGGTTGGCTGTGCTCTCTCCCCTCCCTACCCTGGCTGAATACCCACATGCTGCCTGCTTACGTCAGGCTGAGTTGGATCAAGCCAAGCGGTCTATCTAACACAGAAGGGCTTGTATGAACATTCTGATTCATAATTGGAAATCTTCCCCATCCTCACTCATTCAACCCCAAATAGCTAAAAGACAAGAGCCAAGGCTCATGTGTCTGCACCTGTCTTCCCTCCCTGCAGCCCTCAGCACAGGAGAGACACACGGGAGGGCCTCAGAAACATAAGACTTCTGTGACGGCCTCTTTAGGGCCACACATACAACTGGACAGAGAGTTCTGGGCTCGCATTGAGGCTGTGCCATGGTCCACTGTGGCCTCTACCCTCCCCTCCCTGGCCCCAGCAGCCAATTTACTCAGCTTTTACTATCTACTCATCATGAGTAGATAGCCAGGACTCAATCATGTCATCTGCGATTCCAGGAGCTATTCAAACACAGATTTATGAGAAGGGAGGGTTTCCTGTAGGGGTGGGAGGGGCTTCCTGAAGGAAGCAGGAGAAGCAGGACTTTGACTGCAGGACTCCTGCTGGGGACCTGGCACAGTTTTGGTGACCATGCAGGAAAGGAAGTGCTCCCCAAGTTCCTTTTCTGAGCCCCTCACTCATCATCCTCGCCCTCCCCCCATGGGCATCTGGGTAGTGCTTCCTGGGCTAGAAAGACCCACAGCTGACCACAAAAGAGGAGCCACTCAGAGCTCAGCCAGCCCCCAGGTTCCCCCACTGGCCCAAGAGAAGCCCTAGAGAGCCCAGTCATTGAGGGAGGCCAGTAAGGGACCAGCATTCTGCACGCTCCACCTGCCTCACCTGTCCCCGGGCTCAGGACCAGGCACTCATGGGCCGGGGCTAGCTAACAGCAGCTCCTTTCTGTGGGTGTAGGAACAGGAGAGCCTAGAGCTAAAAATCACAATGGCCTGGGCAGCCCCTGACACTGAAACCCCAAGCCCACGAGGGCACAAGTGTCCACTCAGGCACAGCCCAGCATGCAAGCCTTCGGCCCACCTCCAGTTTCTTCCCATCTCTGAAGTCCTTCTGATTCCTGGTCAGTTCTCTGGGCAGACCGCCCAAAAGACCTCACACCTGTCTACTCTGTCCATCCTCCCTGCCAGTGCCCTGGCCCAATCAGCTCCATCAGCTCCAGCCTCCTGGTCGTCTCCCTGCTTCCCGTCTGCTTCCCACAGTGGAGTGGGTGAGCGGTGCTGGGTCCATCTCCCACCCTTGCCCTAAACTCCGAAAGGGCACACTCCACTTACTCATCCCTGTGTTTTCAGTAGCACCTGATAGGTTTCCAGCTCGATGAATATATGGAGGAATGTATGAGTGAAGGCAAGAATAGATGGATGAATGTTGATCTGGTATCCTGGGCCTGGAGAGCCTGGGCCAGGCCAGCAGTAAAGCCAGAGCAATGGGAGCCCCACCCAGGCTCTCAGAGACCCTGTGCCCTGTAGCAGCAGGCCCAGGGTGTGGGCCGATCTTGCCTCTTCTGGCTCAGCCATACCTGGAGCAGAAAGCCTATTCAGTGCTGCACATTTACCCTCATCCTAAGAATTTCAAAGCTGGACTCAGCTTCCAAGCTCGAGCTTGCCCACCTCATCACAGCCATAGGCAGGCTGAGTTCCACAGGGGCCAGGATGTGGGTGAAGCTCATGGTGAGTTGGGGACAGAGCCAGGATGGGTGCCTGGGCCCGGAGCTGTGGTCAGGGGCTCTGCTCTCACAGGCAGGCAGGCAGGGAGCCAGCTGAGTGGACTTTTGACAGCCAGTGCGTCGGCATGGGACCCATCCTACATAGCTTGTGGTGACAAAAATCCACGCCTGTCTCTCTGTGTCCTTATGTCCATGTAGCTCCCGAGTCCCGTGTCCTTTGGCAGGCTGAGGATGTACATGCAGGGACAGGCTAAGCGCTCTTTGGTGGTCTGCAAACTGCAGGTTCGCCCGTTCCACGGCACCCTCTGGGTTCCTGTTCCATTTCGGGCCTTCCAGGACCCCCGGGCACTGGGGACCTGAGTCAGCCTGACTCGCGGCCCATGCCCTGTCGAGCCCTCAAAGGAGGTGCAGGGCCCCTGAGGCTGTGGGAGGGAGGGTCTGTATACCTGGAAATATGCTTCTCTATACCCCAACAGGTGTCTGCTCGTGCAAAGTTTTCTCAATCCAGTTTCATGGATGTCCCTAGGAAATAGCTTAGGATACAGAAACATAATTATAAGACTCCCAACCATCCCCAGCCCAGCCTTGCTGGTTCTATCACTCTACAGCCTGAGGTTCTGCCATTCTACAGCAAACCAGCCTCATAGGCCAGCCTCAGGCTCGCTGGGTGAGAGAGAGAAAGAGTCTCCACCTGCCTGGTCCATCAGCACCTATCTTCCCCAGTTCAGCCCTGCTCTAGAACCCCTTCCTGGGAATCCAGAAGCACAGACTGGGATTCCCAATGCTGTAGGCCAACTGCTCTCTCCTCTGGTCTGCTCTCCAGGGGGGATTTGATGCAGAAGGTGAGAGCTTTGAAGTTAGTCTGCCTGATAAAAAGCCAGGCTTCATCACTGTTAATTCAGAGAAACTGGGAAAGTCATTTCACCTCCAAGACTTCAATCTCTCATCTGTAAAATGGGGATAATACGCCTGCCTCATTGGACTGTGCTAGATGTGCTTTAGGTAGCAGCATTAAACTCTCTACTGCGGTGGATGGACCCTTATCCAAAAGGCTCTACTGAGGACTAGCCCCACCATTCCAGGCTCTTAGATTGCATCACCCCTGCTCTTTGCAATAATCCCATGAGATGGGAGCTATTATACTTACTTTGCAGGTAGAAATAAGGCCCAGGGAGGATGAATGGCTTCCTCAAGGCCACAGGCAGGCAGACCTTCAACCTGATTCCTGGCCTCTTGGGTCTTCTTCCAGGCCATTCCCCGCCTACCCCCCCACCACCTCCCCACCCACCCCCACCCTGCCCCCCACTGCCCAGACATGGTGCCCTTGCTGTGTACTTCCAGAAAGGTTGACAATATTTTTGGAAAGTGTCCTTCTATCTGGCACATCCCATAGAAGAGTACTGCCCTTGGTGTCTGTGATGTTTCTGTATCCAGGCACTGTTTGACCTCTTCTGGAGGTTATTTAGCAGGTTCAGGGGCAGTAGGGTATGGACATGTGTTACAACTCTAAACAGGCCCAGATGGAAGCCCCGCCTCCCTGTGAGGTGGCTGTGGCCAGGGTGCAACCCCAGATGTTCTGAAAGGATCCAGGCCCCTGCATTGGAAGGGTGCATTGGCCTGGGGTTGGGGGAGAGAAGGGCTGATTCCCAAATGCCGGGCCCATGCAGTTTGGCAAGGTGAGCCTGAGGGTCCTCAAAGAGCCAAGTGTATCCCTGGATTTCCTCTGGTCTACACATAACTGAGAAAAATAAGTACAAGGTGGTAAATTTTTTATTAATGAAACATTCAGTTTATAGGCTTATCTTATATTCTGAAATCATCTTTCTACTGTGTTTGAAGATAAACATCTTTTGCTTTAAAGAAAAAATGATGGTGATATGAGACAAATGGGGCTTTCAAAGACCTTCCTCGGCAAAATGGAAAGTTGGTAACTGTATTATTTTTCCCCCTCACCCACTTTTTCTTAAGATAGAATCTGGAACAGAGTGCATAATGTAGGGGCTGGTTGGCAGACCTGGGCTGGAGACACGAGCCAAACTCAAGGGTAGACCAGTTAACCTGCAGGGCCTGTTCATTTTGAATTCTAACAGTGGTTGTCATATATCCTGTAACCCTAGCATGCAACAATCTGAATATAATACTAACTTCTGACTTTCCAAATTCCTTGGTCCCCAACAGCCTGTTGTTCTAAGATTATGTGGTTCTCATATCCCAGCCTTCCATCATCATAGCATTCTAACCCCCTCACAGAGTTTTCGTCAATCACTCTTGAATTCTTTGGAAGGAGGATAGAGCTAAGAGCCCTCCAGGGCTTGGAAATCCCTCCACGTGGGACTGTTGCCACCTGTCTGTCCCCTACCACAGGAAGCAGAAGTCCAAGCTTCTGCTTCTTCAAATCTAATCTGCTTCTTCAAATCTAAAGCAGGATTTAGAGTCTGAAGTCAGGTTGTGGGAGCACCAGAGACAGAGGTACTGTAGCTGTTACCCCAAGCACCCGCACATCCAACCTCCGGGCCAGGCCAGCCTCTCTCACACCCCAAATGAAGCAGACCCATAACCAAAAATACACCTTTGGGGCCAAGACACGGAAGTTGATTCATGATGAAGACTTGGGCTTGAGGAAGGGAGAGACAGAAACCCAACACACTGAACACCAGTAACATTTAATAATTAATAACAGCAGCCGTTGCTCCTTGGAGAGTGGGCACCATCCTGCTTGAAGAACACCCAAATCCATCAGTTCATGTGGCTTTCATGTCTTCAGTGCCTCTTGGAGGGAGACGAAATGGTATTTATTATTCCCTTTGGTGGGTGGATAAATCGAGGTACAGATAAGTAGAGCAAGAATCTTAGAACTGAGTGAAACAGTGCTCAACAATGACTAGACAGGCAGTCTCCACCAAAAAGCATTTAGTTGCTACTCTGTTCACCTGAGAATGCCCTTCCCCTCTCCTGCCTGGGCCTTCCATGACCTCCTCTTTGGGATTCTCCCAGCCCCACAGGATTTCCTAACACAGCTCTGTTCTAGCTGAGCACATTTGTCATCTACTCTTCTAGGAGGGAAGGTAAGTCAGAGAAGGCTACCTGGAGGAGGTGAGAACTGGTTGATTGAAATATCCGTGATGCAGGTTCAGCTGCCTTCCAGTTCCTCTTCCAGTTCATCCCCACAGTCCTCAGGGCAAGGCCCATACCCACCTCCTTCCCCCATTGGTTGTCCACTTGGATGCTTCAGAAACAAAACCCCTCAAAGCTCATAGCCAAGCAGAGAAGAGCACACACAGCCCATGCAGGGCCCTGGGAACCTTAGAAACAAGGGGTGCAGCAAACAGCACATGCCCAGCCACTTTTCTCTTCTTCTGGGCAAACGCTGATCACCTGCTGTACTCACGTTGGAACATGAGGCCACACAGCATCCAGAAGTGTTTCAGAATTTCCGACGGTGTTTCAAAGGGCCCTGCCGCCCCACCGTATATACATCTGGCAGCTGGCATGCTTGCTCTGGGCTGCAGTCCTTGGCCAGAGTCACCCTTCCTGTTTCAGCCCAGAGCATCCAGCCAGTTCGAACATCCCATCTGCTAGCTTGTCTCTAACTGGAGCCAACCCTGCATTCTGGACTAGGCTTAGAGCTGTGTCTGTGAGCCAGGGGGTCCAAATGTCAGCTTCGGGCTCAGCACTCCTGCTGGGCGTGAGGGGAAGGCAGGGGGAGAAGAGAGTGTGTCCCTGGGCTTCAGACTCAGACTGCCTGCATGAGGAGCCCAGTGCCTCTCCTCATAGGAAGGAGCCTGGGCAGACCAGGCGCTTGGCTTCTCTCGACCCTCAGAGTCCATCTAAGAGGAGCCTGGCATTGGGCAGCACATGTGTGTCTCAAGACATGGTGCAATGCCATCACCCAGCACACATGAGCTCTTGCCTCATCAGTATTATTTCAAAGCCCAGAGGCCCCCAGGAACAGGACTCCCTCCAGGGGAGAGCAGGGCTATCCAAGGGCCAGAAGTGCTCAGTGGCCCCTGAGGACCCAGCTGGGACCCTATAGAGAGACCCCCATTGCCAGTCTCAGCTCCAAGGTACAGTGAGGCTCCAGAAGTGTCCCTGCCCACATGTTGGCCAACAAGGCGCTCTCCTGGGGTGCTGGGTGCTCCCATTCTAGGAAAGGAGCCTCTGGATGTTGAAAAGAGCAGTCACCATGACTCAGGGAGCCCTGCGCTGGGCACTGCCCCCTGCAGTTCACAGAACCCATCACAGGGTCTGTCTCCGCAGCTCTCTCCACAGTGCCTCCTGCTGATTTCCAGTCACTCTGCACGGTCTGCCTGGATCTGGGGCGGTGTCAGACCCCAGGAGGGGAAGGCAAGAATATCTGACCTATCTCAGGGTCCCCCAGTCCAGCACATGCCTGACATGTAGGAAGACCCAGTGAAGGCTTGTAGAGGAAACCCTGTGGCTTCAGGCCCTGACGGTGCAGGTTCATCAGAAAACCCCGGGCTTGCATCCTCACCATGGGACAAGAGTGGGGCCCAAGGAGGAGGCTGGCCCCTCCCCCAGGCTGCATCCTGTCCCTTGCTCTTCAGCCCTGTAGCCCCTGGCACCCCTCCGCCACCGCCTGGCTCACTCTGTCCTGTGACTGTGCACCCGTCTCCCCTCGGCACTGTGATGGAGGGTGGGGACCGTGCGCCTCAGTTCCTGGCACAGAACGGGGTGCAGGGAGACATCGTCTCCATCCTCACAGAACTGACAAGGCCCCAGTCCAGCCCTGCCTGGCCAACAGAGCTGGAGAAAGAAAGCTCCGCGCTGCCAGTTTCCCAGGTGGACTCTCCTTGGGAGATTCGAAGCCCCAGGGTATCCCTCATTGTCCGTCCACCCCCAGGTTCATCCGTCTCGCCCTCCTGCCACACTTCCTTAGGAAAACAAACACTGCCATTGCTTGATACCCCGCAACTGATCCTGGCAGCGAGATTAGCACTTAAAAGTTCCCCTTGCATTAATTTCAGACGGAACATAAATATGGGCTTGGATTCCCTCTACCAGGAAGAGAAAACTGGAAACCCGTTGGACTCGCTGGAGAGGAAACATGTGTGCTGGCCAAGGGGAGCCCGTGTTACTCTGGAGCCTTTGTGGGAACATCTGGTTCCCCCTCCTCCCCTCTGCCGGGCCCCCCAACATTGTCTTAAAATTAGCCTGTTAATTGGAGTATTCTTTGCACTGAACACTCACATGCTTTCCTCTCTGATCTGGTGAGCCCAGCAAGGGACACATGTTTCTGATGATGCCCTGACCCCAAAACATGAGCTCGGGATCCCTTGTAGCCACCAGCACTTCAGAGTGGGTGTACTGGGCATGCAGCGAGCTAGGACATCTCTGGATGGAAGTCCAAGCTTTGCCTTTGCCAGCGGTGTGACCGTGAGCAGGCCTTGTCCCCTCGCTGAGGTTCAATTTCCTCGTCTGTAAACTGGGGGTACCGGCAAGGATGAAATGAATTAATGTTTGAAAATTACTGTGGCCCAGGAGACTCACGGAGGAGGAGGTTATGTTCAAGTCATCACACAATAGAATCATGAAGGTGGGAGATCTCTGGAGACCTTTGCAGGGAAACTGAGACTTAGAGAAGGGAAGGAAACTGCCTGAGGTCACACAGCTGGTTGACTCGAGCCAGGTTGTCTGTCCTAACCTCAGGACAGATTATTAGCTCTGTCCTACCCTGTCTTTCGTCTCAGAGGATTAATGGGGGGCTGTCAGACTGTGCCCAGCTGATGGGTAGGGACTTGTTGCTTAGTCACTATGTCCCACTCTTTGCAACCCCATGGACTGTAGCCGACCAGGCTCCTCTGTCCATGGGACTTTTCCAGGCAAGAATGCTAGAGTGAGTTGCCAGTTCCTTCTTTAGGGGATCTTCCTGACCCAGGGATCAAACCCGAGTCTCCTACATTGGCAGGCGGAACCACCAGGGAAGCCCTGGATAGGGACTAGACCCAGCCTAGGCTCTGCCCACAGCTTTGTGCCCTGGCACAGGCCTGCTTATGCCTGGAAGAAGGGGAACCTTTGTCTCTGCACTAAAACACTATGGGACTCTGCCTGCTCAGAGCCAGACCCCTTTCCTGACTGTATATGACGTCTTTTAAGTGGCGCTCTGGCTTGTGGGGTCAGGGGACACAACCACCAAACCAGCCCACCATCTGTCAAATCTCTAAGCCTCCTCCAAGCCCTTGTTCCTTCTCTTGCCTGTCCCCCTTGACCAAGCCCATATATCTGTTTGAATCCTCCCCTTCCTGGGCTCCTCCTCCAGGAAGCCTTCCCTGATGCTCCAGTGTATCAGTCTCTCCTCCATGCCCTTTGTTTTCATTGCTGGATTCTCCTTTGCCTCTCATCTCTTTCTCCCTTCTCTCCTGTCTCTCTTTGTCTCTCTTTCTCGCTGTCACGGCATCTCTGCTTTTCCTTCTCTCCCTACTGTTGTCTCGGGGTCTCTGGCTCTCGATTGTAGCCTGCATCCCATCCCGTCACCTCGTCTCTTCTTCTCTCTGTCTCCTTGTGTTCTGGAGCTCTCCCCCGTCCCGGTCTGTCTCGAGTCTCTCCTCTCTGGGCCTGTCTCCGTGTATCCTTCTCCCTTCCTCTGTCCCGGTGGCTCTGTGCGCCCCACCCCCTCTCCGCCCTCCTCTCCTGCTCCACGCAGCCTCAGTAAATGAAACGGGATGTGCCTTCCTGCAGAGAGCTGGCCAGGAGCAGCTGTCAGTGCTGGGAGGAGCTGTGGAGCGGTGGCCAGGAGACCCCGGGAGCCTGGGCAAGCTGAGCAGGCTAAGTTCCGACGCCGAGGGGCCCTTTGGAAACTTTCCACACCTTCCCTGCAGGTTCCAGGATGGGTGTGGTGCCTCTTTCAGGATTTGTGACCTTGGAGGCAAGCCCAAACCCTGTCTGCCAACCCCTGGGGACAGTGTGCCCTGGGCCCTGACTGGGGCTGTTCTGAGGGCCAAGCTCCCAGGATTGACGGAATCTGCGGGGAGCATCACCAAGGGATCGGGCCAGGGCTACAAGGGGAGGGGATCCTTGAGCTCAGGTCTCCTGGGGAGAAGATGAGATCATGGAAGGGATATGGACTAACAGATCCTGTTATTCATTCATTCAGCAAACATTCATGAAGCCACCACCATGTGCCAGATTTGATCTTAGCCTTGGGGACAACGATAGATCAGGCATGGTCCCTTGCCTTCTCAAAGCTCTTGGTCTCCCCTCCAGTGGCTTGTTGGGAACTTGTTCTGACAGAGGCAGCTCTGAGGTGTGGGGAGCTCATTCCAGCCATGGCGAAGAGAGTGAACTGGAGAGAGTGGGGAGGATGCTACATGCAGTGATTCAGACAGAAGGTGGTGGTGACCTGGGCCAGGGTCGAGCATGGTTCAGAGGGAAAATTTGGGGAACTCTGGAAACTGATGGGATGGGATGATAGAGAAGGAAGAGCAAAGATGGGTCCATCTGACAAGGGTAGCTGAGCTCAGCTGAGACACACCCAGGCGGGGAGGGTGAGGCTCTGGGGGATGTTGGGTGGGAGATGCTCAGGAGGCCACTGGACAAATGGGTCTGGGCTAGGACAGCGGGTCCTGAATAGCAGCTGTGGTCAGTGACATTTCAGTGACCAAACTTCAGTCACTGAAACCATGTGAATGGATGGATTCACATTCCCTGGACTGTGAATAGAGCGAGAAGAAAAGAAGGCCATGGACGGGGTTCACAGGGACACCCACATTTATCAGGCAAGGGAAAGAGGGACCCACTAAGGGAGGGAGCGGTGAGAGCTATGGAGAAAACAGGACAGGATAGAACTGTGCTGTGGCGTCCTGTGACACCAGGCCTCAAAGAGGGAGAGGAAGGGAGTAGCAATGGGAACCTGGGGTCGGAATGAGGGCTTCTGCTGGACAGTCCTGGGGCAGGAACCCCATAGGAGCGGGGCCTCCTGCAGGAGCTGCCCCTTGCAGAGGGCAGGCACCCCCCCACCGCCCTGGAGGGAAGGAGATGAAGGCCCGTGTAGCTTACAGGAATTTGGAAAAAAAAAATCATTGCTGATCGCTTCCTACTTCTTGAAGTATCTGAAGTCTTCTGTTTGGGGTCTTACCAGGCACAGTAAGGGTCTGGAACTCCTGAGGATGAGGGAGCAGACAGGATGCAGACCAGACACTGAAATGTTGCCAGGCAGTGCTCAGGACCCAGCCAGTGTCCCGTCAGGCTTGGGCCCCTCTGAATGCCCCCTCCGCCAGCTCCAGGAATGCTCCTTTCAGAGCGGCCACACGGCCATCTGCTTCAATGCAGCCTGCGGTACCCTGTTTTCCCTGTGGCTCTTGACGTCTCTGTGTGGACCACTGCTGGGCCCAGAGGCCCCTGTCTTTAAACGGGTCTCCATGGACACAGGGAAGGAATGGCCTTTGCTGCCAGGAATGCATTCCAAGAGCTGCGGGTAGGGAGTTCCTGAAGCCTGTGCTCTGGAGGCTGCCACACCCAGTGCCCCTCCAGCCCAATCACGCTCAGGGGCAGACAAGGGTGGGTCAACTCACCAGGACTCACCAGACCCCAGCCCAGGGCTGGCTCAGTCTGCTCAAAGGTGCATGCTGGGCTTTTCCAAAGGATGGTCACTCCTCCTGCCTCTTAGGACTTTATTATAGCCTCCCTGAGAAGGCAGCCACCGGGATCCAGGTCCATCTGACATACAGGGAAACTGAGGCAGGTGGCAGGTGGCAGCTGATTGCTTGGGATCACATATGGGAGACTCACAGCCTTGGCAGAATCTTCTGTGTTCCACCGTCTCTAACACTGGATCAGACGAGCCTCACTGACCTCCTCTTTGCACATGCCCTTACCCCTGCCTGGAACATCCCACCGCTGCCCCACTCTCATCCTCACCTAGCTAACTCTGATCCCATCCCTCAGCTAGCGATGCCTCCTCCAGGAAGTCCACCCTGCCCCCAGGTTGAATTAGATGCCTCCTGGGCGCCCTCACCACCTCCTGGGCGCCCTCACCACGTCCTGTGCTTCCCTTAGCATCGTGCATACCCCAGATCAAAAGACCTTGATTCTCAAGCCTGTGAGTGCTTTGAACAGGTCCCTACCTGTTCACCACCATCCAGCTCTGGATATGCACTCAGTCCGTGTTCTTCAGATAAACACAGTGAACAAACACAGAAAAGCAGGGAGGGAGAGCACAATTTCCTAAGGGTCTCTGGGGTCAAACAAACGCCTTCCCGTGAACGTGGGCCAGGGGAGCCTGTGGTACAGCCCAGTCCCTCCCTGTCCACAGAGACTCCGAGAGTGCCCGGGTGCCCAGGGCCCCAGAGTGAGTGTGGGGGGTTCCATCAAAGACTCTTGTTCCCAGACCTGTGGTTCAAAGTGACCCAGAGGTGGGGTGTCAGGGACTGTGGCAGGTCACCAAAAGGGAGACTGTTAGGTGGGGGACTTGCTGGGGCATCGTGAAGCCAGCCCAGAGGTGTATAGGCCTGGCTGGCAGGGGTGCTCCCGGGTTCACCGCCCCACTCCCGCATCCAGCTACTGTGCAGTCCCAACCTCCCTGCCTCTGTTCCCCAGCAGCCTGTCCACCTCCTGTCCTTGCTCCCTAGATCTCCCTGGGGCTGTCAACATGCTGACCTCCCAGCTTCCCACCTGTCACCATCCATCACAGGCAATTAGAGTGATAGTACAAGAATTTCCCCTCAGGTTCTGGGGTGAATGGTGAGCAGGAGAGGAGCGAAGTGCCCACGGGTGTGGGGCTGCAGGCAGGACTCGGGCTGGGAGGGTGCAGGGCCCACCACCACTCTGCCTACATTGAACAGTGGGGAGATTGAGGTCCAGCATGGAGGAGGGGCCAGCCTGGGAGCCAACTCCCAGCAGGGACTGCCCTCTCGAGGAGTCTCCCTAACTGGAAGCTGGGAGAGCCTCCACCGTATTCCCAGATCTCAAACCTGCATCCCGCCTGAGGGCCAAACCTGGTCTCGTCTGGGGCAGTGGATCAAATGATTCACTTCTGTGTTTCAGTGTCTGCTCTGGGGCTGGTCACAGCAAGTGTGTCCTAAAAGTCTGTTGGATAAATGGTTAGTGGGTGGAGGGTGAGACGGAGACCTGGTCCCCTCCCCTTCCAACACACATGAGTGCGTGCTAAGTCGCCTCAGTCATGTCTGACTCTTTGAGACCTTATGGACCATAGCCCTCCGGGCTCCTCTGTCCTTGGAATTCTCCAGGCGAGAATACTGGAGTGGGTTGCCATGCCTTCCTCAAGGGAATCTTTCTGACCCAGGGGTTGAACCCGTGTCTCTCCTGTCTCCTGCGTTGTCAGGTAGGTTACTTACCACTAGTGCCACCTGGGAAGTCTGTCTCCCAACACACAGAATCCTACTACTTTCTCCTTCCCCAGAATCTTACACTTAAGTGAGTCTTCAGGGACCACTTCAGGGCCTGGGTCATAGTGTGTGGTCCATAAATACTGGGTAGATAGTGAACAAATGAATCTTCAAAGTCGTAGATCCAGACAACGTGTAGTAAGCATGTGTGGGGCAGTGGCCATGTGGTCCCTGCCAGTCTAGTGAGGAAACAGACATGTACACCCAGAACCCTGCCTCCGTTTCCCTGCTAGGGAGGGAGACTTGAGTTGCTGGTGGAACTGACAAAGATAAGCCATAAACCTGTTGGACCTTGAGGCCTATTGGAGGAGGTTTTCTCAGAGCTGATCCTTGTGTGACTCCTGGAAGCTGTCCCTGCCTGGACAGCCCACGGCTGGGGTCAGCTCAATGGTCTGGAGGACAGTGATGCAACAGGAAACACGGTGAGCCTTTACTGCATGCCAGCCAGTGTTCCTGGAGTCCTTACAACAACCCTCGAGGCTGCTAGTACAATCATTACCACTTTACAGATGGGAAAACTGAGGCACAGGGAGGTACAATTGATGAGCGACAGAGCCGGGGTTTGGATCCAGGCAGGGTGGCACTGGCCCATCTTCCAGCTACATCACACTGCCTTTCAGGGAGTCTGGCCCTTAACTTTGGCCTAGGTCGTCGGCCTGAGGCTCTCTCCAATCACCAGTGACCTGGTATGTGGCTGAGCCCACTTTGTCTCTTGTGTTCCAGGTCACTTCTGGGGAACAACACAGTCATCGATGTCCTTCGGCAGGCAGGGCTGGAGGTGGAGCACACACCTGCGGGGCAGACCATCCATAGGTAAGTAACCAGGGCCTCTGGGGGCGGGGGACTGGCTGGCCCACTGCTACTGGTCCACAGGCCATGCCTGACCGCATGCTGCACGGAGAGTTTTACCCTGCCTTCCTGCTTAGGCCTGCAGGGCAGAGTCATGATGAAGCCTTGGGGGCCTCCTAGGGACCGGCCTTCACCAGGCACCCAAGAGTGGGGGCTAGGCTGGAGGTGGGGAGACCAGGAAGGAGGCTAGTGTGTAATCCTGGCAGGAGGTCAGGACAGCGGGGAAGAGTGGAGGTGGGAATGGGTGGAGCACTTTTTGAGAGATGTTCAAGATTTAGGTGACTCAGACGGTAAAGCATCTGCCTACACTGCGGGAGACCCGTGTTCAATCCCTGGGTCAGGAAGATCTCCTGGAGAAGGAAATGGCAACCCACTCCAGTATTCTTGTCTGTAAAATCCCATGGATGGAGGAGCCTGGTAGGCTACAGTCCATGGGGTCACAAAGAGTCAGACATGACTGAGCGACTTCACTTTCTTTTCTTTCTTTCTTTCAAGATTTAGAGACTGGTGATGGGTGGGGTACAGGGACTCTGTAGGAGTTCTGGGCTGCTGCCTAGAAGACCTGGTGGATGCCCTGGCCTTGAATCGAGATGGGGCCATAGTGACAACACGCAGTGGCCAGGCCTCTTCCCTGAGTCTCAGCCCCACCCAAACCTTGTCTTCACCACCTCCTCTGACTATCCCTGCTTGTTGCTGTCTTCTTGGCTGGGTCTCTCACCCCTGACTTTCCTGCCAGGGCATACTTACTCAGCCCAAAGAGCCAGATAGAGGCCATCCTTTCTTCCTGTGGGGGTTTCCTGTCTCCCTCTAAGCTGGAAGCTGACTACGGGAAGAGGTCAGCTGGGTTTACCTGTGGTCCACAGTGCCAGCACCAGGCTGGGCACAGAGAGGTGTCAGCGCATGCTGGGCGGCCCTGGAAGACAATGACAGAATCCCAAACCAGGCCAACCTGAGCAGGAGCCTTCCTCACAGCAATGGCCAGAGCGATTTAGGCCCTTTTCTGTGATGCATCCAGAGTCCAAAAGAAGCTTGAATAGTCATGTGTGCATGCCTCCTAAGTTGCTTCAGTCATGTCCGACTCTCTGCGACCCCATGGACTGTAGCCTGCCAGGCTCCTCTGTCCATGGGATTCTCCAGGCAAGAATACTGGAGTGGGTTGCCATGTCCTCCTCTAGGGGATCTTCCCAACCTAAGGATCGAACCCACATCTCTTACATGTCCTGCATTGGCAGTTAGGTTCTTTACCACTAGTGCCACCTGGGAAGCCCTGAATAATCATTGCTAATGTTTATTGACTACTCACTGTGTACTGAGTTCTAAGTGCTTTTAGCTTATCAAATCCTAATGACAAACCCATGAGGCAGGAACAATGAGTATCCCCACCTTAAAATTGAGGCACCTGAGGCCCAGAGAGGTGAAGCCACTTTCAGAAGTACACAGACCTCCTTTCAATGGGAATCTGGCTCTAGGGCCTTCCTGAGGTCTTCACCACAACCCTTACTCCCTCAAGGGCTTGGGGTGGGGCTCAAGAGTGGGAGGTACTCGGAAATGACTGTGGCCTTGCTCTTCACTCTGCAACGATGGGCCTGGAGCCTGGAACATCTGGTCTCCCAGCTCCAGGCCAATGCCCTCCTGTCTCCATGGCACTTCTGGAGGAACTTACAAACCTTGGACTCCTCCCCCTTCTATCTTCTGAGTCAGCCTGACCAGATTGCTTCCTGACTATTTGAGCCCAGCACAAATCAGTCTGTACTGGGTCAAGGGCAGGCATGTGCTTGAAGGGTAAGGGACCCAAGGTAGCCTCGGGGACAAGGCCTTCCTCAAGCTCCCCCTCCCCACAGGCCCTAAGGACCTTCGCCTCAAAGCTCACTGTGTCTGTCCCAACAGGGCAGGGGGTGCGGGAAGCTGAGCAATGCTGCCTCGGCTCCTATTCATCTCAGAGCCCAGGCAGTAGTCGGGGGATGCCCCCATGGACCCTGGCCCGCTCTCAACCTGAGTCTCTGCTGAAATCCTGCGGGTGGGGTGAGGGGGCGGGGATGCCGAGGAGGCCCCAACAATAAAAGCCATCATTGGCCACAGGTGCTTCCTGGATCCATCTTTTTGTCTGCCTGTTTTGAATTATCTCCCCAGCAGCTGCGGCATCTCCTGGACCCTGGGAATCTGGGGTTGCCGTGGGGGCTGGGGGAGGACAGGCTGAGCTGATGGCCTTCTGTCCTTCAAGGAGGGAGAAATCCCTCACCCCTTTCATGCATGCGGGGAATGGAGTCGGGGGACAGACTCCCTTGGGCACCACCTCGCCTTTACAATTCTTGGGACCATGCCCAACATTCCCCACGGTCAGATGTCCCCAGCAGGAATTCTGTGTGAAAGAATAAAAGGGAGAGGAGTGGAGGGTGTTTCCAGGCTGAAGAGTGTCTGTGCACCACTGCATGGAATATGGATTCCACTTACACGCTTCACTGCCTGTCGGAGCCTGCTGCGGCCAGCTCCATTCCCTTGTGGGAGACACTAAAGAGAGGCCCGATCTGTGCCAGGCACTGTGTTAAGACCTCATCTCTCTCATCCTCGTGACAACCCTATGAAGTGAGTAGTACTAACTCCCGCTTATAGCCAGCAGCTGCTTGGACGCTTGTGTCCCTGCCCTTAGCCACACAGCCTGGAAGGTGCAGAGCCGGGGAGTGAACCCACGTTAAGAGCTCAGGAAAGCTTGTGCTCTAACCTGCTCTAAGCTGTCCTGCCTCCCCTGAAAAGGTGCTCAGGAGACACCTGTTAGACGTGTTAGACACATGTTGACACAGCAACAATGTTAATATTTCATATTTAAGGATGTTAATTACTAGAATGTTTCAGCTGCTATTTGCCGGGCACCATTTCTGAGTGCTTTGCCTTTGTTGGCTCACAAAATCATTGTGATGCAGCTATGAGGCACTGGCTGTAATATCCCCATTTTCCAGAGCAGGAGACTGAGGTGCAGCACATTACAGTTAGGTAACTCGCCTCAAGCCCCTCAGCCAGAGCTTGTTGAATGAACAAGACCTTGACCAAGATCAGATACAGAACCAGATGCCCACTCAGGGCTCACTCCTACTAGTCTGGGCTCAAATGTCACCAACAGGGACCAAATTGTCCTCCCTGCCAGCCCCCTCCCCATGGCCCATGCTGTCCCTCCTGACTCTGCTTTATTTTTCTCCTCAGCAATTACCACCATCTGACATCACATGCACGTTTTCCTCTCTGTCTCCCACTTTGAAATATTAGTGCTAAGAAGGCAGGACCTTTGCCTATTTTGGTCACTACTGACACTCACTGCCCGGAAAGTTCCTGGTGCAGGATAGATGCTTAATAAATATTTATTGAATCAATATTGGGCTTCCCTTGTGGCTCAACTGGTAAAGAATCTGCCTGCAATGCCGGAGACCTGGGTTCGATCCCTGGGTTGGGAAGATCCCCTGGAGAAGGAAAAGGCTACCCACTCCAGGACTCTGGCCTGGAGAATTCCATGGACTGTATAGTCCATGGGATTGCAAAGAGTCGGACACAACTGAGCGACTTTCACTTTCACACATTGAGTGAATAAAAATGAGAGAAGGAATCAAAGCTCTCTCTCTTAACACCAGGCGATGGTTTTCCCGGGTGACTCTCAGCGGGGCACCCTGGCACCTTCTGCCATGACAACCCACCCACTGAATTGCGTGCCCTGTCACACATGAATGACATGCTCCAATGCGCATGCCTCACCTGCCATTGCCCCTTTCCAGCCCTGTCGCCGGGAGCCCCGCACCTCCACCCGAGGGGACCTCGGCAAGCCCCGCGCCAGTGACCCCAGCTGCTGCGGTGCCCGCGGCCCCCTCGGCACCCCCCACCGCCCCGCCAGAGGAGGAGGACCCAGCGCTGTCCCCACACCTGCTACTCCCCGACAGCCTCAGCCAGCTGGAGGAGTTTGGGCGGCAGAAGAAGTGGCACAAGAGGCAGAACAAACACCAGCGCCCGCGGCAGTTCAATGACCTCTGGGTGCGCATCGAGGACAGGTGAGCTGGGACGGCAGGTCTGCTGGGAGCTGGGCCTCTCTCTCGCCAGCCTGCCTCAGACCCCCCCAGGGTCAGACACACTCTGTTATCCACAAGTCTGGCTCTAAGGAAGCGGGGCAGGTGGGTGCTGGATTGCAACAGTCTTGGCCCTGTTCATCCTGCAGGGTTTGTGGAGCATGCTCACACCTGACTTTTCAGTTTCCCATAGTTAAAGGTGAGCAAATAGAGGCTCCCTTCAGGTGTACTGGACAAAACTCTGCTTTGCCCTTAGCTTTCCTGGAGGCACCTGGAGTGCACAGCAGACCCCATTTGTCCCATGGGCCAGAAGGGAAAGTAGGAGAAAATGGAACAGGCTGGTTACATCAGAAGGCTCTGAGCTCTCCAGACCTGGATGGTCTGAGCAGCCAACACCTCTGCAGTGGGTCAGAGAGATGGCAGGTGATGGCTGTGGGCTCCTTCTCAGGAGGGGCTGAGGGCTTTGTGATAACTTTCAGGATTGGCGGGTACTGCAGTCGTCCTACTGTACTGATTCTTCTCTGTCCTCTGCCATGTCTCCCTGCACCATGCCTGTCTGTCCTCACAGCTCCTGCTGTAACCAAGATGCTGCCTTCCAACCTCCACCAGCAGGCTCAGTACTGAGTGGTCTCCCTAGATTCCACTTTGGGGCGGAAATCTCCACATCTGGTGAACAGTGTCACCAGAGCAGCCAGGATGTCCCAGGGAGTGACCGCCGGGGAGAGTCCTGCCCACTGCGGTAGCCCAGCACTGGTGCCCAGCACCTGGCCCTTGGAGACTCAGAGTCTCCACCTGGACCCTAAAGATCATTATCTTGGGTTTTCCTCAGCATCCCTAGATAGAATTTCCATGGGTTCTTGTTAAATGATATCCCAGACCCCATCGTGGACCTGATATATGGGGACATGTTGCATCGGGACTGGGAAAGCTGCTTGTTGAACGTGCGCTAGAGTCTTCTGAGCAGCTTTGGGAAATGTGGATCCAACTCTGAATTTACCGATGGTGAACCAAGGCCTGGGGTGGGGGCTTGTCCAGGGTCACACAGGAATTCCCTTCAAGATCCTCCCTCACCCAGGTCTCTGAGTCATAGACAAAAAGCTGACATAGTCCAGTCCACAACCTTAGTGTGCGGCCTGTGCAGTGTCTTAAAGAGCCTTCCAGCCAGTGAGAGTCGAGTCCATTGCTCATTTGGGCCTCCATTGGCTTCAGAGCGCCTGCCTTGGGTTACTGAGAAACACGCTTCTTCAGGGGTCCCATGGGCCTGCCCTGCCCAAGGCGGGGTCACTGCTGTAGCTATAGTGGCCTCGACACATTTGGCTCCTATGCCCAGTGTGGTCTGCCTCTTTCAAAGCAGGAACAAGGACACAGCATTACCAAGAGCCGCTCCTCAGCCCTGGGGAGGGCTCGCAGGCCACCAGGGAGAGGCTGGCAGCCCATGAAACCCCCCAGTCAGGCCATTCACCCAGGGCCCCAATCAACCTGCCAGGTGACCAGACGTGGCCAGCAGTGGGTCTGGCCCTTGGGGTGATGGCAGGGAGGCTGGGCTGTCAACTCCAGCCACAGACCCCCAGCTCCTAACCATGTCTGAAAGGTAAATTTCAGCAAATGACTCCAAACGGTTTCCTTTTCACAAAATGTCTCTCTGGAATACAGAGCCTGGTTTCAGGAGAAGAAAACAGCTTTTTCTTTGACTAGAGGGATCCCTTCTCAGTCCCAATAGATAAGCTGTGGTTGGATAACTTTCTTCCATCTGGTTGGATTAGAGGAGAGTTCTACCAACCGGCAGCCTGTTTGTTGCAAGTTTCTCTGCTTCATGGGGAAGCCAGCTCTGAGGTCCCCAAGAACCTAGTGCAAGGGCCCCGCTTCCGTCACTCCCAGGCCTCACCCCACTCATCCTCGTAGAGTTCCCAAGTTTCCCATTCTCCAAGAGGGAGCAGAGGAGAGCTCTCTGGAGGGGACTGGAGTCCATTGTAGCCCTTCTGACAATACTGTTTTCCTTGGAGTGTTCATTCCATTCAGGGTTTTCTCAATTGGCTTCCCCCTCTGCCTGCAATGCAGGAGACCCAGGTTCGATCCCTGGGTTGGGAAGATCCCCTGGAGGAGGGCATGGCAACCCACTCCAGTCTTGCCTGGAGAATTCCACGGATAGAGAAGCCTGGCGGGCTACAGTGCATGGGGTCGCACAGTCAGACACGACCGAGCACAAAACAGTTGTCAACCCCACTGGCTCCGTCCTCTGCTCTCCATTCCCACTCCCTGACCTCATCTTCCACCCATGATCCTGAAGCGGGGTCCTCCTGGGTCTCCAGCCCCAGTCACGCCCCAGCACAGCGCCCTCCTCAGTCTGAGATTCTCAGTGCTTTCCCTCGCCGCCCCACCCCTCACCGGGTACACTTGGATGTAGAGCTTTTGCCCTCCTCCCATGGGACCCCTGGGGCCCTGTCCTGGCTGAGCTGTGTGCTGCCCCCCAGCGGACTGTGCATGGCCCACCCCCACCTTTGTCCTTGCTTCTCCCTCTGAGGGGGGAATGGGTACGAGTGGACATTTGCTGAGCTCCAGGAGCTCCAGCCACTTACATCCATCACAACCCCCAGTCCTGTCAAGAGTCCCAGAAGTCAGCTTTGCTTGACTAAAGAGGAAACTGAGACTCAGTGAGGTCAGGTAATTTGCCCAAGACCGTGTGTCAAATCAGGTTGTTGTTGTTGTTGTTAAGTCGCTCAATCATGTCCAACTCTTTGCAACCCCATGGACTGCAGCACGCCAGGCTTCCCTATCCTTCTCCATCTCCCGGAGCTTGCTCAAACCCATGTCCATTGAGTCAGTGATGCCATCCAACCATCTGGTCCTCTGTCATCCCCTTCTCCTCCTGCCTTCAATCTTTCCCAGCATCAGGGTCTTACTCTTCGCATCAAGTGGCCAAGTATTGGAGCTTCAGCCCTTCCAATGAATAGTCAGGATTCAAGTCAGGGAGGGAGTCAGAAGCTGCAGCCAGGTCTGTCAGATGCTGAGAGTCACAATCTTCCAGCACCGTGCAGACGCCCCTGCTGTCTTCGCCTGGCAAGCGTCCCCCTCCTCCTCCCCTTCCTCCACACATCTTGTTCCCGGTGCTTCCCCCTGCCCCCAGCTCCCACAGCCCCCTCCTCACCCCACCCGCACCGACCATGGGTGCCTCATGGGTGCCCCTGTCCTGGCATGCTCTCACACAGACAGCAGTTCCTCACTTGTCTGGGCTGGGAGGCCCTGGGGACCAGAGCTGGGTTGGACTTCAAGTCACCAGAGGCCTCGCGGAGCGTTTGTTGACTGCATGCATGAGTCAGAGAAGCAGCGAGAGAGCGGAGAGGGGGCCGAAGAGCCCGACAGGACGCCACCTGGAGCAGGCTGGCCTCCCCTCACCCCTCATTACCCCAGATGTAAACACCCCGAAGGAAGTTTAGAGAAGCGGCAGCCCGTGGCAGGATGATTTATGGGGACCCGAGGAAGGGGTGGGGCACACGTCCGCAGATGGTTGAGCAGCCATGGTGGAGCGTGTCAGGGAACCCCCTGCGTCTGACAGCCGGATGGCGGGGCAACAGGGCCGTGGCACGACCAGCAGGGGCCAGGTCAGAGCGGAGTCGAGTCCCACGCAGGCTCTGTGTGGGCCACTGCCCGGTCGGTCAGATCTGGGACAGTCCTCGGTCTCTCCTTTTGCACAGTCAGTGCCTTGGCTGTCCTCTGTAGGTCACACCAGCTCTGCTGTTCCCCAGTCCACTGCTGGGCTGCTCGGGGGGGGGGGGGGGCGGGTGTGCTCGGACATTGTCGGGGGGCGGAATGAGGGAGCAGGGCACTGGGACAGGCATGAGGGAGCAGGCGACTTGGATGAATGAGGGAGCATGGCGCTGGGACAGGCATGAGGGAGCAGGTGCAGGAGAGAGAGCATTTCCCAAGCCCTGGGCATGGCCAGAAGCCAAGCACAGAGGTGGGCACTGTATGTGGTGGACACAGAACCGTGTGGGTGCCACCACACAGGGGTGGGGGTGCTGGACACACATAAGCAGGGGGTCATTAGCCTCCTGGGCCTCGGTTTCCCCCAAGGTTTGAGCAGATGGCCCAAGGCCCCGCAGAGGAGGAGAGAACCTCCTCTCGCCCTGGGCCCCTGGGAGGGATCTGCACACTTCCTGCTGGCCTGCCGGCCTGCCCTGAGGTTCTCCAGCTCAGCTTTCTCACAGCACAACCAGGCTGTCTCCCAGGACTAGACAGGGTGCTCAGCGTGTCTTCATGACGCCAGGACCCCATCTGATCAGAGAATAAGATTACTCAGTGGATGGGAGCTCAGATGAATTTGGGCAGCATCCCCAGCCCCTCCTTGGCCTTGGTCTGAGGCTTAGAGAAGATGGTGCTTGTAAAGTGGTGAGCTGGCATCAGGCCGCTGGTGGCACTCAGGAACAGCTGTCCCCCCGTTGGTGGCTGACTCTCAGAGTCGGGTCTAGGGTGCCATTCACCCCGTCCCCCAGCAGGAGACGGCTCCTGGGCTGTTAGCGCAGCTCAGGCTTAAATGAGCCCCTGGGTGAACAGCACGCAGTTAAACAAGAGCCTGATGGCCACACGCAGGGTGCCCAGCCCACGTCCAGCGCTGATGGGGACTAGAGCAGGAAGGGCCTTGGGCCACGGCCAGGCAGGGGCCGCTCCCAGCTACGGTGCAGCTGAAAGAGCCCTGGAGCCACGGCCGTCTGCCTGTGCCCAGCAGGGAATCCAGCCAATGAGGGGAGGAAGGTCCAGTGAGGGGACCCTGAGGGGTGAAGCGACCCAGGGAAGCTGAGAGGAAGTGAAGGCAGTCCTGACAGAGAAGACCATGTGGCCAACGGCCTGGAGGCTGGTGTGGGCCTTAGATATCAGGACAGGGAGCTGTGGGCATGCCAGTCACTTTAGATCTCTGCCTGCATCTGCCCGGTCTGCCCAGATGGTTCCAGCCTGACCACTTCGCGAGGGCCACACCAAGCCAGCAGAGCCACCCATCAGCCAGGCCCTCATGCCTCCAGCTCCATCTCCACTGGGTCTCCTTGGAGCCCTCTGCGGAGCCCACAGGCTTGTACTGCAAGAAAGCCACAGCCCCAAGGCTCCCCAGACCCAGTCCTGGGTGGTTCTTAGGGACCCTCTAGTGCCGGGATGGGGCCCTCCTCCAGGAAGCCCCGCAGTGGGGCCTCAGGGAAGCCAGCTGCCCCATCTCAGCCACCAGCCCTGCGTTCCTGTGCATTATACCTTCAGCTTCTGCCTGTGATCCCACTTCTGGCTTCTGCTGCTCAATAACACTTTAGAGCCAAGGGTCTGTTTCTGCTCCTTCATTGTACACAGGGGAACTAAAGCCTCGAGGGCCGGACTTGCCCAAAGTCATGCAGGGAACAGGGACCTCGGGCCCTTGCCCACACCAGGGTCCCTGTCAGCTCCGAGCACACCCAGCCCTTGGAGCCAGCCGTCTGCAAAGCCTGAGAACACTCGGGGTGTTTGGTTTGGCTTCGAGGCCGCTTTGCCATGAGACGATTTTCCCCAGCATGGGCCTGGGGCAGGGCTGGGATCTGGACTGGGGCCTGGGCTTTGTGAGCAGAGGGGGCCCAAGAAGTGGGGGCATCTGGAGAGGATTTCTGTCCACCGCGACCACCACCCCCTCCCCCCCCAGCAACCTCACTCCATTTCCCTGGGACTCCTTCCAAACATATAAAACCCCTACTCAGGCTCCAAGGGGGAGCTTGCATCTTTGGTTTTCAAAGTGTGAAAGCAAATGCCTTTGGGCACGTTGTGAGACATAGTTTTCAAGATCTCTACTTGGCTGCCTTCTTCCAGGGGGGCTGGCTGCAGCCAGCCTTGGTTCCTATTCTGGGCATCCCAGGTGACAGCCCAGCCTCCCTTCTGAGGCCAGCCTTCCTGGCTGCTTGAGCTAAAAAGATAGGGCAGCAGCTGGGAGGGCCTTTTCCCTAGAAAAGAAAGGGAGGGAAGGGGCTGTGGTAGTGGCCCTGCTGGGTATGGGCAAGATCCCCTCCCAGGGCTGAGACCACAGGGGGCGTCCTCTCTGACCCTGGCAAGCCTCCACCCGCAGGTGTGTGAGGTCTCGACAGGAAGCTTCACTCCCGGGCTCTCCATCTCCCCAGTTAGGGGTGGCACCTCAGTCCACCTGAGGCTGGGGAGGCAGACAGCCCATTGCACATCTTCAGGCTCAGTTTCCCCATCTTGGAAGTGGGAATAATGAGATGACACGTGTATAGCATTGAGCACAGGGTCTGCCAGCATCCAGGAAGTGCTCCATACATGGAGGACGCTATTAGTGAGAGAGATGAAGACACAAACGTAATAATCATGCTAAAAACAGCCAATGCCAGTCCCAGTGCACCAGGCATTTTTTGTACATAATGCCTCCTGTACAAAACCCCCTCAAGCCTCATGTGCAGAAATAGGTCCCAATGGCAGTGTGGATAGTGAGAAATATGAAAGGCTTCATAGGAGCTTCAACTCTTCCAGGGGTCTTGGGGCTTGGAGGACATGTCAAACAGATCTCCAGGTGAGGGGATATTGAATCAGACCTACAAAGGTAAGTCAGAAAACGGCAGTGACATTAGATGTGACTGGGGAGGGTAGTGTTCCTGAGAGAGCCTGGGACGGTGAGGTCAGCCCACACCAAATCATGTGAGAGGTCTCAGGTGCTCTGGAGGCTGGCACGGGGTGGGAGGCAGGAGAGGCCAGACTTGGCGGGGGGCTGGGAGGGTCATAAGGAGCATTCAGAGCTGTCTGCCCCCCCTTTCTTGTGCCACCCACACAGTCTCTGCCCAGAAACACCTTCCTGCCATCCATGGTGCATAACAGGCATTTGCACCCTCCTCTCCTGATTAGTTCTCAGGGAATTTCTAAAGATAGAGGAACACATAGGTCACAGCTGTAGAGTCCAGGGTGAGAAGAACCTCATGCAAAGATGTGGTGGGTTCCTGCGGCCACAGCATGACTGGGAGTAGGGCAGAGACGGAGGGTCAGGGCAGAGAGTGACAAGCCCCTTCTCTGCTGAGTACACACAAACACTGATCAGAGGTCCCAATCCATGTACAGGCAAGGCTGTGCTTGTAACCCCTGGGCTCCTCTGCCCACCCCCCACCCCCCACCGGGGCTAAGCCAGGGTGGGTGAGAGGGTCCAGCTGGGACAGAGATGAGGCTGGGCTGCAGCAGTGATGGTTACAGGGCTCACCACAGTGATGTGGCCAGTGACTGGGGTCTCATGCCCAGCACGTGCGAACACAGCCAAGATGCCACAGGGACTCCTGGCTGACCTGGGGCGTGAGCGGCCCATCAGAGAGAGGGGTAAGCACTGGAAAGCGGGCAGTGTTCTACAGAGAGGAGGCTTCCTGTCCTGTAGACAAACAGAGAGGGGCAGGCTCCCTGCCGAGCTGTCAGCTGCTGGTGAGCACCCACTGGGTGCCCAGTTCAGATCCTGTCCCTGCTGTGGGCCCTGGAGCGAGTTATAAACGCTTATCCTCTTTTTGACTGTTTCTTCACAAGTAAAATGGGATAATAGTCTTGCCTGCTTCATAGTGCTGTCTTGAGGATTAGCAGTGTCCTACTGATGCTGGGAAAGATTGAGGGCAGGAGGAAAAGAGGGCGTCAGAGGATGAGATTGGCTGGATGGCATCACTGATGCAATGGACATGAACTTGGGCAAACTTCGGGAGATGGTGGGGGCAGGGAGGCCTGGTGTGCTGCAGTCCATGGGGTGGCAAAGAGTCGGACACGACTGGGTGACTGAACAACAACAGCTGCATGCTGGCACAACTGCAGGGCCCTCAGTTTGTAAGTGCTCTTCTCACCCCTGGAGATGCCCTCAGCCATAAGCAAGCTGGTCTCGCTGCCTTCACAGTGTCACCTCTTCCGCGAGGCCATCCTGGCTCCATGCTGGACTGGGGCCTCTCTGCGTGTCCCTGGCCTTTCCCTCCCAGCCTTGACATTCTGGGGGTGATGGGGCTTGTCAGATCCTCCACCTGCGTCTCCACCTGCCTTCCCCTGCCTGGGGCTGCACAGGGCAAGGGTAGGTCCATCAGCTGTGGGGTCCTGTCCTTTCCTTCATCCGGAGCCTCTCCCCCTGGGTCTTTCTTTGTTATGCCTCCATCCTTGTCCTGTGTCTTCCCCGGTCCCTGCCTTGCCCTCTGCCCCTCTCTTTGTTCATCATTTCCTATCTCCCCAGGATCTGAGCCCGTATCCTGGTCCTGGCCCCCCCCCCCACCCTCCCCTCCACTTCCCAATGCCACCAAGTGCTGGCCTTGGCCCGCCAATTCCTTCTGTACTTCACCTCTTTTAATTTCTCTATCTCACTCTCTTGTCTCTATCCTTCCATGTCTCTTTCCCATGGGCTCTCTTGAGCCAAAAGCCTCACCTGTGACCTCCCAAACTGGCTTCTATTTTGATCAGTTCATGAGGGATCACCTTCACCAACACTCGCTGTGATTGTGCAGAGTGAGGTCACCAGGGCTTCTGCCCCCAGAGGGGCCACCCCACTCCCTCTCTGAGCTGGCCTTGTGGAGCCTCAGTTTCCTCATCTGGTGAAAGGGGCTGCTGAGACCCTATGAACATTTGTTTTGAGGACCAGAGATACTGCTGGTAGTAAAGTGCAGAATCCCAGTAGGTGCTCAGTTAACAGTGGCCATGATAATGAAGGTGAGATGGTGCGGCTATTTGTGTATTTTGTTTTCTATTTACTTCAGACTGGGGAGGGGAGGGCAGCAGGAAGCCAGGGGCCCCTGCATACCCAGGTGTGAGGGCTGCCTGCTGCAGTGTGACCCCAGATGGGTCTCCCCCAAACACTTCACTGCTTTCTGCCCGGGACTCAGTTCTCTTGAGCGGTCACACTTGAGGCTGACTGTGTGGCTCTGGGTGGCTCACTTTCCGTGTCTGAGCCCTCTGTTTCCTTCTCCATTTTATGAGGGAAGAAAAACCAGATTCAACAAAAAGTTGGATCTGAACCCTAAGATTACAGCCCAGGACAAGGCTCCTGAGCGGCCGTTCCACATTCCATGTATCTCTCTCCCTCCAGCAGCACAGCCTCACCACCCCCACAGCCCTTGCAGACCACGCAGAGCTCCGGGACCGCCAAGCCCCCCTTCCAGCTCTCCGACCCACTCCAGCAGCAGGAAGAGCCAAGACCCGCCAGCAGCTCAGCGCCCGGCCGCTCCCCGTCCGCCCTGGGCCTGCTCCCCGCCATTGCTGCCAGCATAGTAGCCTCCTTCCTGCTGCACACCCTCAGACCCTCCTGACCTCGGCCGCATGCCTGCCCGGTGCAGAGGAAGAAGCCAGAGAAACCGACGGGAAGGTCTGCATCCGCACCCACTGCCCCTGCCACCCTCCAGGGGTGCTCAACACCTCTCGGGCAGTCCAGACGGGATCCGTTAAAACACTAGAGCTTTATTGTACCTGACTTACATCTTCTTTTTTGTAGAAGGATCTTAATTTCCCATAGTGCTATGGGGCTCTTTTGTAAAATATGTATCTATATTAAAAAAGAAAAATGTATTTATTCTACTGATAAAACTATTTTTATGTGGCCGATGTTAATAACTAGCCCCATCGCCAACCCAGGAGGTGACCCAGGTTGCCAGGACAACTGCGACCTTGCAGGGACCGTGGCTTTGAACTGGCTTGCTCCTGGATCAGTGGAGTCCTCCAGCGTGCGGGTTTGGCTTCTCCCGCCGTGGAGTCCTCAGAGGGAGAGGCAGGCAGACAGGCTTAGCTTTTGTGAAACTGGACTTGGGAGCCAGAGATGTGAACGCTGACGGTCCTTCCTTCCCCTGGATGCATCCTGGGGCTGGGAAGGTACTTTAGGAAAGAGAATGCTGCTATTTTGAAAACCCTGAGTGTCTGTGAATTGGCCCTCCAGAACTCTTGGTAAGTGTTCCGACCAAAGCACTGGGGTGGGGCAAGGGCTGTTGGTGCTGAGGGAGGTGGTCCCCCCAGCCCCAAGTGACAGATGGTTAAACTAAGATGGTTAAATTCACCAAAGAGAAGAAGGTGGTTGCCCAAGGTCACAAAGCAAGTGGGAGATCCGGGGTGTGAGTCTAGACCCCTCTGTTCTGGCTGGTATCGTTAATCCATCTCGGCGTACAGGAGAGGCTGTTGAAGTCATCACCAAATGCAGTGAGCTGAGCCAAAGGGTAGGAGTGGGTATAGAAGGGCAGTTTTAGAGACAGGGCCTCTAGAAATTCCATGGTAATGATACTTGTAATGAGAGCTGCCATTAGTTCAAAGTCTGCAGTGTGGCAGGCATTTTGCACACTCACTTTATCACAGATCCTCACGCCAGTTCATGAGATGTGCTTGTCCCCATTTCACAGATGAGGAAACTGAGCCCCTGTATGAGATAAAGGGACTTGTTCAATGTCACCCAGCCAGCACCTGGCCCTAGATCAGTGTGATTCAAAAGTAACGCTGTCTCTTGGACCATAATCTGTCAGGTTCTCTCTGCAGAGGAAAGTTCCAAGGGAGGCAGATCTCACCCAGATGGGCCAGCACACGCTTCTTACTGCAGCCAGAGAGACCGCTTGGCTACAGTCACCCCGTTGGTCCCTCCAGCCAAAGGGCTCTGGCAGCAGGCTCTGCCACGTGTCCCATGCCCCAACTTGTCTTATCCTGGAGCCAATGAGAGGCTTTCCTGCCAAATCAGAGAGGCTGGAGGATAGTTGTGATGGGCCTGAAGAGACAGAGCAGCCAAACGGGGGCAGGCAGGTCACCGAGACTCAGAGAAACTGACTGGCTCCTCTGTCCCCAAGGTGATAGCCAAGACAGAGGGCCCAGGTTGGCTGCGTCCCAGCCCTGAGCCCTCACGGGTTTGGCAGCTCGTTAGCTACAGAGTCCTGGAATGCAAGAGCAGAAAGGTCCCTCATTTGACAGAAAAGAACAGTGAGAAGTTAAGGCCCAGAGAGGCGAGGTACTTTCCCAAGGCTGCACAACCGGGCGGGTCTGCTGACCCCCAGCTAGCTCAGTGCTCCTAAGTGATGCCACACCATGGGCTTCCCTAGCAGGCCTGGTAGTGTCTGATTAGCATCAGTGCCTTTGTGCCCAGCTTGGCAGCTGCCTCCCTTCTGAGACAGTAGGATTCTGGGCAACCCACTGGATGGTCAGAAGTCCCGCGGCATCTTGGCAAGCAGCTGAATTCTCTTCAGTTCTGACCCAGATGAATATGTTTGAACTTGAGACCTGGCAGGAGCCCTGAGTTCTGCTTCATAGGGTCCAGCCAGCCCCGTGGGTACCACACTGTAAACTGAACTTGACCCCGGCCAAGGCTGGAGTCCATTTATCCTCAGCAGAAATGTGACTTCCTATTCCTGAGCCGGAAGGGGCTTAACTGACTTTTAAAGCAGGCTCAGAAGGCCTGTTGGACATCAAATAGATGGCGCGGAGTGCTATTTGGATGAGATAAGTGTAAAGGAATTAGAAACACAGAGGCCAGATTTCCCTCTGTTAAGGGCAGAGTGTGGCATGAGATGTATTGAGATGGAGCCCGAGGTTAATTAAAGATGAAGCATTTGGTAAACAGTCCAAGCACCTGACCGCATGCCCAGATCTGTGCCAGGCATGGGGCCAAAGAGGTAAATTAATGCAGTGTGTGATTATCAAACACACACAGTGCCAGGCTCTGTGCTGGGGCCAAATCTAGCCGCCTTTGTTGGCCTAGAGGAGTTCATCATCAAGAGGCAACAAGCAGCCCAATCCCAGGTTCTTAGAAGGAACTTTACAGCTCATTCTGTCCAGGCCCCTGACCACAGGCAGGTCCCCCAGATCCCTCCTCTGAGGTGGTTGGGAGATCCCAAGCTCTCCCTCCACCAAGCACTCAAGTGTTTAAAGAAAGCCACATGGGCAGCAGACGGATGGGCCGCCTGATCAGGTAGACAGGTGCTGACGGGACAGCCAGAGCCAGTGTGAGTTAGACATCTGCAGCCCACATCCACTGGTCCCTGAGGAACCACCCACTGGCCAGGATTTGGAACTTACATCCCAAAGTCTCCCCAAGCAGTAGAGAACTTGCTGACTTATACCCCCAAAGACCAGAGGCATATGGACAGAAATCTGCACAGCTGGGGCGTTTGAATTCTCTCTTCCTGGGCCAGGGAACCATCATTCCATCCACAATCACTCACGTCCTTTGGAATAATCCACCCACCACTGCTGACATTTTTTTCCGGCATGTGATATGTGCCTCTCCTCACAAAATGCCCCTGTTGCTCTAAAAGCATTGTTAAGATCGCAAGTCCCTGGCTTAGGACTATTACCTTTGACCTTGAGGCAGGCAGAGGAGATCAAGGACTGAGAGCCAGCATGTTCCTGGTGGCCCTGGGTCCTGTCCCCCAGAACAGCTGACTGAATGACCAAGGGGCTTTCTAGATCAGGTCAGCATGGCCCTGTCTGCTGATCTCCCTCCAAGGGCCCCACCAGCTCTGAGAGTCAAAGGTCTGGAGTCTATGAAGCGTGGCCAGACTGAAGCATATTTGTCCTTCCCAGCACAGACAAGCTGTTTCACACATGCTGTTTCTCAGGCCTGGAAATGCCTTTCTTTACCCCTAACTGCTCATCCTTTGAGGATCAACTCAGATAGCACGTCCTCCAGGAAGCCCTCTGCACTGACTGTGTCTCTGCTCTCCTATCGTGCTGTGAGCTCCTCGGTGGCCACGGTCTTGTGAATTCATCTCTGTATCCTCACTGGACACGAAAATGGCACCCAAGAGCTGTGTAGAGAAGGACAGAGTAAGAAAGGAGTGAAGGAAGGAAAGGAGAGCGGCAGACCTTACTTCTGCTGGTGGAAGGGTCTCCGCAAAGCCAAAGCTGTCGTAAGATGGCAGGTGTCCCTAGAAGTGGTGAGTTTCCTGTCAGGAGCGGTGTGTGAGCGGGGGCAGTAGGCCCACTGGCTGGAGATGTGGTCGGAGAGTTGAAGTCTTGGCAAGGCAGTGGGGTAGGGTCCCTCCTGGCTCTTTAATACTCAGTTTCTTTGAACATTGTTATTTTTCCAAAAATTCATCTAAGCAGCCAAAAAAATCACCCGGGCTGGCTCTCTAAACCAGTAGTTTCAGAAATCAGTCCAGCCTCACTCCCCCCACCCTCTACCCCCATTCTTCAACAGCCCAGCTGGGCCCGATGCGAATTGGCACGCTTGCCTGCTGCCCTGGGGCAGGGGGACTTCTGGGCTGTGGGGCAAGGCTAAACCGGAACCCAGGCCCCTGCTCCCAGCCCAGAACTCCTTCCCTCCCTGCACCGCCCCCCCAACACTGGGGGGAGAGAAAGGGGGGCCCTGAGAACCGACTGAGCCTCGCCTGGCCCTTTCCCAGGAGCATCAGCACACCCTAAGCTCTCCCTCACGTGTGTGTGCTCAGTCGTGTCCGACTCTCTGCAACCTTTTAGACAGTGGCCCGCAAGCTTCCTCTGTCCATGAGATTTTCCAAGCAGGAATACTGGAGTGGGTTGCCATTTCCTCCTCCAGGGGATCTTCCTGACCCAGAGATCGAACCTATGTCCCCTGCGTTTCCTGCATCACTGGCAGACTCTACCAATGGGCCACTGGGGAAGCCTTTCAGCTCGCCCTGCTCTTTCTCCAAGTGTAGGCTTTTCCTTGCCAGAGATAGCCTAGATACTCCTTCACTTTGCTGAGTGACCTTGGGCAAGTCCCTGCCCCTCTCTGAGCCTCCACCTCCTTATCTGTCAAATGGAGACTTCGTTTCCTGCTTGGGGAATGCCACGTGCAATCTTGGGGCTCCACAAAGGTGAGGCATCCCCCCTCCTCAGCCCAGGGCTTGGCTTTCCTCCCAGCACCTGAGGACTGCCATGGGATCAGGAGCATGTGGCAGGCAAGGAAGGTGACAGAGTAGCACGCCTTGAAGGGCCCCTCCATCCCAAGTCCCACTGCGGGAAAGTGGACTTTGAATAAGACTCTCAGTCTAAGAAGTTTCTGGCAGGGCTCTCAGCCATCTTGGACCCCCAGTGGCTGGGGCGGCAGGTGACTGTTGGTCAAGGGATGTTCCAGCCCAGAGCAAGGGAAGCCAGAGCCCCTGTGCCATTCCTGGGCCTCAGAGATTGCAGGACATCCTGGCCCGACTCTCACTGTGTGACACAGCTTCAGATCTTAATGTATTGGAAAGGTATTCCTGTTGTTGTGCTTTTAATCACCTCTTCCTCTCACCTCTGTGAATTATCCTGAAGAGTTCTTTAAGAATATAATAGAAAACAAAGAAAGATGCTATTAATGTTATTTTGCCAAAAATATTTTTGTAGCATAATATATTAATAAAAGATATGATGACTTCAGTGTGATGGTGTCTCTGCATGCCGATGGCTCCCCCTCCTCCTGCAGGGGACCGTGTGGGGAGTCACCTTTGCTCAGAGGGCCAGGACCTGAGGCGGTGGTGCAGAGTTCCTGGCATGGGCCCATTTTCCATGTAAAAATGCAGGCAGGTTCTGGGAGTGTGTTTGGGCAGGTGTCCAGTGGCTTGAGAGGACCCACCAAGTGGGGTCCGCGGAGCCTCTCCAGCCTTGTTCATCTGAACAATCCACCTGGAACCTGTCTTCACCCTTGGGGCTCCCTCTCTCACTTCTCACTCTTCGGCACCTACTGATTCAACTTCACTAACACTCCCACCTTTCTCCCTCCTTCAGCTCCACTCCAGTCCAGGTGTCCTCACTCTCCCCTGCCAACTAGGGCTGTGTGCTCTCTGGCCCACTCCGCCCACCAACCCCACAACCCCGGCAGCCAAAGTGAGCTCTATAAACCACAACAATGACCACAAACCTCCCTGGCTTTTTCAAATTCATCCACGTCTTTACTGTTCCCAGTACACAAGTCGAGGTCACACAAGGCGCTCTGATAACTCCAGCCTGCCCATGTCCCCAGCAGGAAATTCACATCTTGCCCATTCCTCTCCTGGTTTCTAGCACTGCAGGGTTGCCGGTCATCTCCGTGTTTCTTCAACTCACCCTACTCATCTCCGTCCTCTGCCTTTGCACACGCTTTCCCCCGGTGCTCCTTGTCTTTCTGCATCTCTACCCCTCATTCATCGCTCTTGTACATCCTGCACAACCCAGCTCCAGCGGTATCTGCTCCACAAGGCTTCCCTTAATCCTCAAGCCGTGTCAGTCCTTCTGTCCCACAGCACCCCATTTGCTGTGCAGCCAGGTTGTGCAGAAATGACCTGCATGTGGCTGTCCTTCCCCTGACTTCCTGAGGCCGGCACCGTGGTTGGTCATCTCTGTGTTGTCAAGGCACAGGACCTGACATCTAGTGAGTGCTCATGGAAGAAAGACACAGTCAGTGAAGGAGGGGAGGAAGCAGAACGGGAGGGAAGCATTCAGGTAAATGATAGAGCTTTTATATCATATATTACAGTGTTAGCTGGATAGGCTCTGCACAAGGTGACCATGCTATAAGGATCCACCAGGGAAGAGGCGTGGCCCCTGGGACTCGGTGGCAGAGGGGGCAGGTCACCACGAGGTTTGGCGTGGGCAAAGTTTCTAGTTTTGAAATCCCAGAGCCTTCAACAGAGCCAATTCATTGACCGTAGTAATGAGTCCTTACTGGCTCCTATGAAGAATAATGTGGACTGCACTTGGGCAGCCCGCCCCAGAGACAAAGGTGACAATGCAACTGCAAGCAAATGCTTATTGAGCATCTATTATGATCAGAGAGTGTTCCAAGCATTTCTGTCTTAAATTATTTTATTCTCACAACTCTTCTTCCTTATCTCTATTTTATAGATGAAATAACTGAGAGAGAGAGAGAGAGTTAAGTAACTTGTTCACAATCACACAGCTTATAAATGCTGGAGCCAGGAGTGCAACCCAAGTAGTTAAGCTCCAGGACTGTTTTCTTAACCTTTACTCAAGCTCTGCTGTGCTGGCTACAGCCTGTGAGGTGAGCAAGGAGGCAGTGCCTCCCCCATTTCACAGGGCAGTGGGTGAGGTTAGGTCCCATCTGAGGCCCAATGCCTCTTCTGTGTCCTGGAGCCAGCCCAGACCTCTCTCCCAGCCACTGACTCTGGACAGAGCTCCTGATAGGAAGCCTCCTGCTCCCCACCCACTCCCTTCCCCACTGAGATGGTCTTTAGAGTTGGCATCAATAGTGTAAAGATCGCAGCTGTAGCCTGTGACCATGTGTTCTCTGCCCCACGAGCTGTGGTTGTACTCAGGAAAGGAAGCCACACGTCTACCTGCCTAGACGGTGGGAAAGTGAGCCCTTGTCCTTCCTTGGGGGATGTGGTCTTCAGTTCAAGAAACTATGGCCCAGGAATGGGGTCTCAGACACTATGGAAAGAGTGACCAAGGGGACCAGGGACTCATCAGAGCCCCTGACACCTTGCTCTCCACATGGCAGAAGGTGGCAAGAGGGGAGACCCAGTGTTTATACCTGGTACACTGATGTGTTTGCACCTCCTTTCCTGGGAGCCTTGCCCACCTCTCCTGCCCTGAGCTCTGGGCAGGCTCCTGTTGACATGCTTTTCCTGGGAGAAACCAGATGCTCCTTCTGATAATAGATCATTAGATTCGGAAGAACCCCATCTCAGCCCCACCTCTCTGTAGAGTGACCCAGATAAGAGGCTTTCTCCATACAGCTACAAAGATCAGAGCTGGGTCCAGGGAGGAAACTACAGGGAGTTGGGGAAGCTTCCCAGAACCAGGACACAATGCTGAGGAGGTAGAGGGTCCTCTGCCTCTGGGAGGTGTGTGCAAGGGGACAGGAAGTCTCCATGGAGAAGTGATCCCCACCCCAGGATAAAGGCTGGCTAGTTGGCCATCTCTAGCTCCCTCCGACTCTGACTCTTCTTTTTGATCTCTCCCCCTCTGGGCCCTCTCCATCTTTCTATGTCCCCCGAGGCCCCTCCTTCCTGGCCCTGAGCATCGAGGGCCCTGAAGCCAACCCTGCAGAGGCACAGTGTCCCTGTGGCACATGGACCCTGTATCGGGGACGCAAGCCCTGTGCTGCAGGCCCTGCTGCGGCCAGCACTACGGCTGCGGGCAAGCTCCGCCCCTCTCTGGACCTGCCTCCTTATTTACAGGAAAGCAGGTGGAGCCGATTGTAGTCACTAAAATTCCTTTGAGAAATAGCAACCTCCATTTTCATGTGGAGATATTCCTCTGCGGGTGCCTGAGGTAGGAAGGAGGTGGAGGAAAAAGGATCTTTATGACCAGGGGAGCAATGCTGTCATGTTGCTTCTGAAATGGATGGCAAGAGGAGAAGGAAAGAGGAAGGATGAGCTGGGAAGATAGAGAAACAGAGGGAAGTAGGCACAGCACCTCCTAGGCAGAGAGAAAACCTGCAGATTGCAGTCATTTCCTGGCTGCAGCAAGAACCCCAACTCCACCTGCTCTGCCGATCCCAAGTATAGCCTCCATTGCTTGTGACAGTTTGGGATGAGGGGACCACGGGAGGGGCTTTTCCCTCCAGCTGACATGGAGTGAAGCAGAGGTGATGAGGTTAAACAACGGGGAGCTGGAAGCCAGGAGGACCACCTACCTGAGTGTGAGCCCTAGGGAATCCACTGACTCGGAGTCAGCCATGGAGCCGGTGTCCAGGGCGATCTTAATCAGGGATGTTGGAGCCAGAATGCTCTGGCCGTGTCTGGGTTATGAGTGGACACAAATCACAAGCTTAGACCTGCCCACCTTGGGCTCCTATGAGTTGAGGGTTTGGGGAGCTGTCCAGGAATCAGCCTCCCCTCTCCCGACCTCTTCGTTACACACACACACACACACACACACACACACACACGTACACACCGGACCGCTGCAGCAGAGGTAGCACCCTGGACTGGCTGATTCCTGGCAGGGCTGGGAGGTGCGAGAAGAGTTGGGGGCCTCCAGCTGCAATTCGCTGCAGCCAGGAAGCCAGGCAAACCAGGCCAGCCACTGTTAAATGGCACCATAAAAAGGAATTATTTTTCAGAAAATATTCATAAAACCCTGTTTTATGACAGTTCTGGGCTTGCAAACCAGTTCCTACGCTTTCTCTCTGTATTTTTCATTTCTTCTTCCCTGATCAGTCACAAAAAAAGAATGATAAAATTTCCAACCTGGAGACACAAGTCCCCAGGCAAGGATTGGAGAGTCACAGGCTTCCCAGATGATCCCTCCCTAGTTCTCACCTGCCTCCTGTTCCCCGAGACTCAGGAAGCGTGGAAAGAGGACGGAGCAGGATGGTAATACGGAGAGAGGAGAGGAACACAGGAGGAGACAGGTGGACAAGAGAGAAAACTGTACAGAAGATGGAGTGAGGATCCAGGAGTGAGGGATCAGCAGAGAGAGAGACAGAGACAAAGAGGGAGAAACAGACAGACCATGCTGGAGAGCGATGAAGAGGAGAAGGAAAAAGTAGTCAGAAGAGGCTTCCGTGGAGAGAAAGAAAAAACGACGATGAGAGAGGATCCAGGGGGAGGGACCAGACCACCTGGAGTCGGAACACAGCAGGGTCTCAGTGAAAGCAAGGCAGCCACAGCATGGGCTGCCTGTACAGACTGCTGCCCAGGATGAGGGGCCAAGACACACAGGCCTCTAGGGACATTCCTGGGAGCAAGCAGCCTCCTCCCCACAGGGAAACTTGAAAAACACAAGTTCCCTGCTTGATCTCCCCATTCAATAGAGCAGTCCCTTCACCCTTCATCCTCCACAAAGATTCTTCAGGCTCAGCCCCAGTCACGGGTTGGTCTTCAGGGGTCCTGGGGCCTGGCCCTGACCTTGCCCCCACTCCCAAGGAGTCCCTCTCTCAGCCCCATTTCCCTCATCTCTATAATGGGCATAATAAACATAGTTCTGGCACAGGTTGCAATGAGGTTGCAATGAGATAGTGGATGGAAATCAAGCCCCAATACATGGTTAGTTGTTATTGCTGCCCCTGCGGGCTGCAGAGACCAGCAGCTAGGTGCAGGGTCGGGAAGCGGCTGCTGCCACTGGAGGCCAGGAAGTGTTTCAGCCCTGGAAGGTGAGGTCCAGGCACAGCCAAGGGCAGTGGCCTGAGTGGTGAAGAGGCGCAGACCTGGACCACTTCACTGCACACATTTAGAAGCTGGTGCTTTATCAGGGAGGTAATTGGAACCAACGGGTCAGTTGTGTGGCCCAGAGCATGTCACTCAAGTTTTCTGTTCCCCTGGCATAATGGTATTTGATTTTGCAAGTCACCCTAGCTCCAAAATCACTGCAGATGGTGAGTGCAGCCATGAAATTAAAAGGCTCCTTGGAAGAAAAGCTATAACAAACCTAGACAGCTTATTATAAAGCAGAGACATTATTTTGCCAACAAAGGTCCGTCTAGTCAAAGCTATGGTTTTTCCAGTAGTCATGTATGGATGTGAGAGCTGGACCATAAAGAAGGCTGCGTGATGAAGAATTGATGCTTTTGAACTGTGGTGTTGGAGAAGACTCTTGAGAGTCCCTTGGACTGCAAGAAGATCAAACCAGTCAATCTTAAGGGAAGTCAACCCTAAATAATCTTTGGAAGGACTGATGCTAAAGATGAAACTCCAATACTTTGGCCACCTGATGCAAAGAACTGACTCACTGGAAAAGACCATGATGTTGGGAAAGGTTGAGGGGAGGAGAAGAGGGGGGTGATAGAGGATGAGATGGTTGGATGGCATCACTGACTCGATGGACATGAGTCTGAGCAAATTCCAAGAGATAGTGAAGGAAGGACAAGGAGGCCGGGGTGCTGTAGTCTATGGGGTCGCAAAGAGTCAGACATGACTTAGCGACTAAAAACGACTAAGCTTCTGTCCTGTGGAGGAGCCTTAGGGGTGGGTGGACCCTGGCTTAGGGCAGGAAGGGGAAGGTTGGAGGAGGGATAAGGCTGGCCCTTATTTTCACCCCAAGGAATCTGTGCCTGAGCCTGGTTCTGACCCCACACTCTCAAATGTGGGGTGGGTGAGATGTGCCCACTGTCATAGGGATCTGTGCCCTTGTGGGCCTGAGGACATCTAATTGCCTTGGACCTGGAGGATGCAGGAAAGGTTGCAGCAGGAGGCTGGGCTTGAGCAGGGCCTGGGGTCTGGTGTGAGCAGCTGCAACCTGCAAGGTCCTAAGACTTTGCCCTGTGGGCAGCAGAAGCCACGGGCAGCTTTAGAACAAAGCAGTGCAATGTCGTGTAAAAGCCTGATGGCCTGGGGCCTGTCTCTCCTCCCTCTGAGTCTCTGTTCCCATCAGCAAACTAGAAGAGCTCCCATGATGACTCAGGGTCAAGCGGATGTGCCTGTGCTTATAGAACCTAAGTGCTCTGAGTGCTTTGTGGTGGTGGTGAAAGAAGGTAGTGAAGATGACAAAGGAGGAGGGCATTTACTGAGCCCTGCCTCCCCCCAGGCCCTGCAGCTCGCAAGGACACAATGACAGGAAGTCTCATGGTCCCAGGGACTCTCCTCCGTGAAGGTGGAGCAGGGTGGGAGGGCATGGGCCACTCTATATTGGAAGAACCCTGACAATGACTGACTGTGAAGCTCTGTTTCCCCACTCTCTGAGGAGCAGTCCCCCTGGGCCAGACCCAAAGGTGCAGAACCGGAAGCCTTCCAGGGCAACCTCAGCTGGGATTTGAACCTGGATCATGCTGGTTGGTGAAGGCTTGCCTGCCGTCTCATAACTGCCACCAGGAGGCGGTGTTGCCCGGCCTGTGACCTTGGGCTCCAAACAGGTGACCTGGAAAAGCAAGGCTTCAGCTTGGGAACTGGAAAGGATCAGGCTTGCCTTTGGTTTTGGGAACAGAGAAGAAGACCACCAAGAGTAGACTCACCCAAGTCCTGTTGGCACATTCAAGGTGGAGGCTGAGTCTAGATTTCCAGTCTCCCAGGTGCCCTCCTGGTCTCAGCACACTGTGGCTCACCTGGATGTAGGGCAGTGGGCAGCATCCGGTTCACCTCAGCTTCCAACACCTTCCCCCAGTGAGCTCCAATCTGCAGGGAGGGCAGGCCCTATGTTTGGAACTTCTTCAGAAATATTCATGCACCCAATGGGTTTCCATGGTGGCTCAGACAGTAAAGAATCTGCCTGCAACATGGGAGACCTGGGTTCAAACCTTGTGTCAAGGAAGATCCCCTGAAGGAAGAAAGGTGGCAACCCACCCCAGGATTCTTGCCTGGAGAATTCCATGGACAGAGAAGCCTGCCAGGCTACAGCCCATGGGGTCCTAAAGAGTTGGACACGACTGAGCAACTAACACTCTCAGTGGAGTATTATTGAGTGACTGCATCATGCTGTGCATTGAGCTCCCAGCTAGAGAACTGGTCCTCCCTGTCTCCCAGAGTCCACCGCTTCTGGGGATGCTGGCACCAGGAATAACACTACAACAGGTGATGTTACCCTGAGGGCAGGGCCAGCCTCAGGACTCAGAGTCGACCTGGAAGCACACTGACCTCCTCCTCAAGCCTCCTTCCCCTCTCCGTCCCCACTAATCCCGCTTCCCAGTTCACCCACCGAATCTCTCCAGCCACATGTCCCCTTCCCTCCCCCCACAAATCCACGCTCCTGCCACATAGAACTCCTCAAGATTCCCTGGACAGAGCCCCAGTTTTCTGACTCCAGTTACCAGCCCCCACTGTCCCCTACAGAGATAATTTCCCATTCTCCCTATTTTTGCCTGAAATTTTCCTCTTGTTCTCCAAGACCTCATTTCGTTCTACCTCCTCATAGACATTTCCCTGGCCTACCAGCCTCACAATTTACACCTCTTCTGAAGCATGGGCTTCATATAAGCAGGCTTAGATTATGGTTTTCTTATGTCTTGTTGCTCTAAATAAAAAAAAAAAAAGGCAAAGCCCATGGTGCAGAGACCTTACTCATCCTTGTATTCCCTAAGTGAAGTCGTTAAAATAGAGGACCTGTGACTGATATCTAGTTCATTAACTTTACAGCTGAAGATTAAGTACCATCCAAGATTAGCACAGAATTTATTTTATCAAAAGCAAAACTGAAAGCAATGCAAACCTCTGGGTACAACACAGGTCTGAGTCTTCCCTCTTGTATGCATGGTTTCTAAGAGAAATTCTCCAAGTCAATAGGGATAATATCACCACCCACAGGGTGTTTTGAAACTCTGCAGGGGGATTTGGGCTCTCATATATTTGTTGGGAGGGCGCTTGTGATCATGGATCAGGGATGCTCGGTGTCCTGTAAGGAGTTCCACAAAGAGAATTATTCCCTATCCTGCACAGTGTTTGCACATCTTGCCAGACATTCGTCAAGAGAGAAAACGCCATTTGTATTATCTGAGTCTAAAACCATTTTATGTAAACACAAAGTTGTGGGGTTTCTTGCAAACTTTTCATATACATACTGCATCTTACAGGAATGCAATTGCCCTGCACACTGAAAGACAAATGTACGTTGTTTTGTTCCAAACCTTACCAAGAGCTACTCACCACTTCTGAAGGCCACCTTATGGACAGCACTGCTTGTGCATTTGAAGCATCAGAGCAACACACCTGTATCCCGCTGCATTTTAGCAGTCACATTCATGGTGATTCAACAAAAAGGGGTGTGGACAGAGAATGTCTCCCGCCATATCAGTAAACAGGATATTTCAGCCCTCAAGCCATCAGTCACTGTAGCCATCAGACAGTGCACCCTGTGGGGATTCAGGACGGAGAAAAACAGGATACCAGCCCTAGATAGCTCAGTTCAGTTCAGTCGTTCAGTTGTGTCCGACTCTTTGAGACCCCAAGGACTGCAGCATGCCAAGCTTTCCTGTCCATCACCAACTCCCAGAGCTTGCTCAAAGTCATGTTAAGGTGCCCATCAAAGGAATGTGCCCAGATTCTTGCATCCTCCCATACAGAGAGAAGTGCTAAATTCATTAACTTGTGATGTCTAGTTTTTCTTTAATTAACAGTAATCTCTTGATGTTCCAACTACCTTTTTTCTTCATTTATTTTTATTAGTTGGAGGCTAATTACTTTACAATATTGTAGTGGTTTTTGCCATACATTGACATGAATCAGCCATGGATTTACATGTGTTCCCCATCCCAATCCCCCCTCCCGCCTCCCTCCCCATCCCATCCCTCTGGGTCTTCCCAGTGCACCAGCCCTGAGCACTTGCCTCATGCATCCAATCTGGGCTGGTGATCTGTTTCACCCTAGATAATATACATGTTTCGATGCTGTTCTCTCAAAACATCCCACCCTCGCCTTCTCCCACAGAGTCCCAAAATCTGTTCTGTACATCTGTGTCTCTTTTTCTGTTTTGCATATAGGGTTATCATTACCATCTTTTTAAATTCCATATATATGCATTAGTATGCTGTATTGGTCTTTATCTTTCTGGCTTACTTCACTCTGTATAATGGGCTCCAGTTTCATCCATCTCATTAGAACTGATTCAAATGAATTCTTTTTAACGGCTGAGTAATATTCCATTGTGTATATGTACCATAGCTTCCTTATCCATTCGTCTGCTGATGGGCATCTAGGTTGCTTCCATGTCCTGGCAATTATAAACAGTGCTGTGATGAACATTGGGGTGCATGTGTCTCTTTCAGATCTGGTTTCCTTGGTGTGTATGCCCAGGAGTGGGATTGCTGGGTCATATGGCAGTTCTATTTCCAGCTTTTTAAGAAATCTCCACACTGTTTTCCATAGTGGCTGTACTAGTTTGCATTCCCACCAACAGTGTAAGAGGGTTCCCTTTTCTCCACACCCTCTCCAGCATGTATTGCTTGTAGACTTTTGGATAGCAGCCATCCTGACTGGTGTGTAATGGTACCTCACTGTGGTTTGTAAGACCAGAAACTACAAAACTCCTAGAGGAGAACATAGGCAAAACACTCTCCGACATAAATCACAGCAGGATCCTCTATGACCCACCTCCCAGAATATTGGAAATAAAAGCAAAAATAAACAAATGGGACGTAATTAAACTTAAAAGCTTTTGCACAACAAAGGAAACTATAAGCAAGGTGAAAAGACAGCCCTCAGAATGGGAGAAAATAATAGCAAACAAAGCAACAGACAAAGGATTAATCTCAAAAATATACAAGCAACTCCTGCAGCTCAATTCCAGAAAAATAAATGACCCAATCAAAAAAATGGGCCAAAGAGCTAAACAGACATTTCTCCAAAGAAGACATACAGATAGCTAACAAACACATGAAAAGATGCTCAACATCACTCATTATCAGAGAAATGCAAATCAACTATCTTTTTTAAATTGAATATCCTGGCTCTCCACTTACCTCTTCAGAACAATCCCTCAGACCTCCTGAAGGCCACCTTATGGACAGCATGGCTAGTGCATTTGAGGCATCAGAGCAACACTGTTGGATGACTGTCTCTGGGTTTAAGTCCTCAGTTTGCCAAATAAAACATATTTCTCAGTTTTTAGGTTGTACAGTTTGTTTTTTTCCCCAGTTGACAGGTGCGAGACTTTGACCACTGCATTATGTCTGCTAGTGTTCTTATGCTCAACATTAACAGACAAAATTACATACTGTTTTATTATCAACTTCTTTCCTTTTATTTCTCTTTTCCCCTACAGTTAGGGCATCGTATTAAATTTTAAAATCATATGTGCAAGTGTTTTGTATTATCCAGATATTTGATTTTAGCATAAAAATGAGCATTATAAAGTACTTGTAAGAAAAGAGGACATTGGTTGAAAACCCCTGTTCTATATGTCTTTCAAGTCTGAGAAGTGAAAAGAACTGTGATGTTGGACCAGTCCCTAGAATCTGAAGCTAACGATCTTTTATCGTAAATTACACCAGACTTTTCTGAATGATTTGCCAAGAGATTAGTGCCTTTCAAAGGACAGGGAGCTGGCATGATCTACTGCAAAGAGCAACAGGCCTGGGCTGAAGACGCTTCTGCTAGTTACTGGTTATCTTGCCTTGAAAGAGTGACTTAATCCTCAACTTATTTGCCTCATCTGGGAAATGAGGACAAAGATAACTTACTTTATAGTTTGGAATTGTGATTAACTGAAACAACAGATCAGAACTGCTTGATATGTAAAGCCCACATTAATGCAGGTTATTATGGTTGTCAGAAGGGGAAAGAAACAGGTGCCCTGAATTTTCACCATCCCTCCAACCTCCACTCAGGAACCCCAAGCTGTGTAAGTGGGAGATGATGGTTAATTCAAGCCCCAAACTGGGTTCCGGGCCTGCCACTGATTTCATAAACAACACCAGGCCAGTGGCATCCCCTTTCTGAAGTTCAGTTTTCCTACTTGAAGAAAGCAGGAATTAGAGTAGATGAGCCTCAGAGAGCCTTCTAGCTATGGCAGCTTTCTTCACCCTCCAACCTCTCAGCTCAGCTCCCAGGCTTTGAAAGCACCCCCTCTACAAAGTTGGTTTGCATCAAATGCTAAAGTTCACCAACTTGCTGCCACCTTTAGCATTTACCAGCCCAGCAGCTTGACTGGCTTTTAAAGGGATGTTGGACTTCTTCAGAGCTTGGTGAAAAGCTCCAGCTCCATGTCAGAAGCACTCCAACCACATTCCAGCAGAGCCCATCTCTAAACAAGCCCAAAGGCACACCCAGCAACCGTGGTTGGTTGTGGCATGGAGAGCCTTTGGAATGGGAGACAGGCAGAGAGGCCATGGGAGTGTGCGATGTGGACTGGACGGGTAAGAGAAGCCACTCAGAAGGATTTTTCCCCAAGAGCTGAGCATGAACTCCCAGTGGCTGGGTGGGTAAATAACAGGGTCTGAGGGCACAGAGAGACAGGGTTTGGGGGTGTGGGGGTCCAGGCAAAGGATTTGAGCCAGGAGGTGGTCTTAGGGGATGTGGGGCTCAGGAAAGTAAGGGGTCTGGAGCATGACTTGGAAGTCCCTGCTATGGATTTTGGATTTGATCACTGACTGCAACGAAAAGTCTTTTCTTTGAGAAGATGGGAAAATAAGTCGTGTCTCTCTGGGGTACTAAGGCTCCTGAGGAATGCAGAGGGTGCAGTGGGCCAGGGAATTCAGGAGGCACTCAGAGCTGAGCCAGCTCTCACAGTGGGCCTGGGCCCGTCTGCCTGTGCAGGCCAGAGAAATGAACACAGGAGGGCAGTCCGGTCAGACATAAAGTCCTGACCAGAGGGCCCTGGCGTGTCCACGCTTGGCCTCAGCACCCTCGTGGGTGGGCACGCAGGCTGCCAGCTCAGCCCCGTGTTAGAAGTCCCTCCAGGGGACGAAGCTTCCCGGGGACTCAGGCCAACCAGAAGAGGTGCTTCGCCTGCTGTGGTTTATGCTCCATGAGGCCGCTCCCTTCTCAGAGGACAGCTGCCCAGCCCGCTGCTCTGGCTCCTTCACAGCTCTTCGCTTTCAGCTTTTGAATTTCAAAGTAAACCTGAGGCTGACTGCAAACAGATGGATGGGGTCATAAAAATCCCCCAAGCAGGGAGCAAAGAGGCTCGTGGTTATAAAAGAGAGGCTCCTTTGGAAGAACTATACCGGCGCCCATGCTGGGTTCCTGCCTGTTTGCCCCTGTTCATTCTTTGCTGCAAACAGACCAACCATGCCTCCTTCTCACCCATCCAAATCCTACTTGCTTTCAAGGCTCAGACCAGCCCCAGAGTTCCCAGGCAGACTTCTGTGACTTCCTCTCCCAGACCTTATAACTCCCCACCCACCTGGCTACCAGACTACTCTGCCTTTGAGCTCCTGGGATTGACTTCCCACACCCCTTCACAGAGATCTCCTGTATACATGGCTGGCAGCTTTTTTACATTAAATAATCTTTCAAAATATATTCTAGGCATAATTTTAGAAAACACCTTCCCCCTTGTGATTAATCCAGTGTTGGACAAGAGATTGATGCTGAATCAATGCTACATAGATGCTTTTCATAAAAAAGCAACTATATATAACTTCAGTAATAGTGGACAGGAAGCGGATGATGTCAATGTCACCTCTAAGCAGCTGCCACAGGGAATGTGTTATAATGTAACACAGGAAGTGTCATAGTACTGAGCAGTGAGGGATCCATTTCCAGGGTGCACTCCAGGCAGGAAGTGTCCTCACTGAAAAAGATGACTTGTTATGTTGTTGCTGTTCAGTCACCCAGTCATGTCCGACTCTTTGCAACCCCATGGATTGTAGCACGCCAGGCTTCCCTGTTCTTCACCACCTCCCAGAGTTTGCTCAAACTCACAGTCCATTGAGTCAATGATACCATCCAACCATCTCATCCTCTGTCATCCCCTTCTCCTCCTGACCTCAATCTTTCCCAGCATCAGGGTCTTTTCCAATGAGTCAACTCTTTTCTTCAGGTGGCCAAAGTATAAGAGCTTCAGCATCAATCCTTACAATAATATTCAGGACTGACCTCCTTTAGGATGGACTGGTTTGGTCTCCTTGCAGTCCAAGGGACTCTCAAGAGTCTTCTCCAACACCACAGTTCAAAAGCATCCATTTTTCAGCATCCAGCCTTCTTTATGGTCCAACTCTCACATCCATACATGCCTACTGGAAAAGTCATAGCTTTGACTAGACCGAGCTTTGTCAGCAGAGTAATGTTTCTATTTTTTAATATGCTGTCTAGGTTTGTCATAGCTTTCCTTTTTTTTTTTTTCATTTTTAAGTTCAATGCAAATTGCATGTACTGTTTTTACTTAGGTTTGTCATAGCTTTTCTTCCAAGTGCCTTTTAATTTCACGACTGCAGTCACTGTCCACAGTGGTTTTGGAGCCCAAGAAAATCAGGTCTGTCACTGTTTCCAATTTTTCCCCATCTATTTGCCATAGAGCAAAAGAGAGCTCTTGGCAGAGGGAATGAGAAGACAAGATGAAGAACGAGGAGGTTAGGAAAGTAAAATAAATGGTAGAACACATGAAGTCTTTAGAATCAGAATCCCAGTTCTGCTATTTGCAAGCTATTTGACTTTGTGCAAGGGATTCAATCTCTCTGAGCCTGAATCTTGTTATTTGTCAATGGGAATGATATTAATATCTATCCTGCAGTTTTACTATGAGATGTAAAGGAGATAATGATGCTCAATATATGCTAAGCGTTTTTATCAAAGAGAGCCCTGCAGACCAGGCAGATGGCAGGAGGGAGCCACCTCTGCATTAGCAAGAACAACTGACATCCAGTCTGGGTTGTATGAAGTGAGAACATCTCAGAAATGCAAAGATCCTTGCTTCCCCAGTGGGGAAGCCTTATGGGGGCCTTATGGGGCTTCCCCAGTGGCTCAGTGGTAAAGAATCCTGCAATGCAGAAGACGCAGGCTCGATCCCTGGGTCAGAAAGATTCCCCTAGAGGAGGGCGTGGAACCCACTCCGGTCTTCTTGCCAGGAGAATCCCATGGACAGAGGAGCCTGAAGGGCTGCGATCCATGGGGTCGAAAAGAGTTGGGCATGACTGGAGTGACTAAGCATAGCACATATTGAGGGCTTGCTGTGTGCCACCTGACAGGCAAAGAACATTTCAATCTTTACACCGTCCTGGAGAGTAAAGGCCATTGCCCCTGCTTTACAGATAAGGAAACTGAGATTCCAAGAAGTTAGATGATTTACTCATGGTCACCTAGCCAATGTCAGACTCCAAAACGGGTACACTTAAGCACTCTTCTACACTTAAAAGTTGAGCATTTGAGACAAAGAAACTAAAGTGTAATTCACTGTTACTTGTAACTTTTCCTGGTGCCTAGGCGTCACAGCTGAGCCTCAAAGCTAAAGACTGATGTGTTCCAATTCAGCAAAAGGAAGCCAGACCACTCCTACAGGACTTGCTGAGGGAAAACAAAACTAGCCCAGCACCCATAGACCACCCCTGCCCCACCAGCCTATTTATGGGTAGCATTGAGGCCAGAGGACCCTCAGAGCAGGGATGGGAGATATGGAGGCAATGAGGATGGACTTTTAGAGCAGAAACCTCAGGGGAAATGGATGATGTTAGCCGGGGGCCGGGGGGGGGGGGGGGGGGGGGGGGGGGGGGGTGGGGGGTGGGGGTGGGGGGGGTGGGGGTGGGGGGGGGGGGGGGTGGCACTTGGCCCACATCACGGAGGAGCTCAGGAGTTCTGAAACAATCCACTCGTATGCCCCCAACCAGAGGAAGAGCCAGCACTTGGCCCCCTGCCACACAGAGGCGGTGTCTCTCCCTTCAGCTCGCCTCTGGGTCCAGCCTTGCAGGAGCCATTGGGCCTCCACTGAAGGGAAGAAGCTATGGGACTTCCTCTGTGCTGACAGGGCAGTGGGGAAAAATGAACAGTGTGAGTTTGATGGGAAATTTAGATTGACTTTCATCAGGTGGGAGTCTTTAATATGTGAAAAGAAGACTCCTCTAATAGCTGATAGTGACAGGAAAGTTATTGAATGGGTCTCCACAAAAGGTCATCCAGGGGTGGGACTTCCTTGGCTGTCCAGCAGTTAAGACTTCACCTTCCAATGCAGGGAGTGGGGGTTCAATCCCTGGTCAGGGAGCTTAGATCCCACGTGCCTCATAGCCAAAAAAAAAAAAAAAAAAAAGCAAAACATAAAACAGAAACAATACTGGAACAAATTCAATAAAATCTTTTAAAAAATGGCCCAAGTCAAAAAAAAAATTACACAAATACTCATTCAAGGATGAAGAGGGAGCATAGCGCCAGTTGCAGGGAATGGCTGGGGAAAAATAATAAATCTGTGTCCTCTTTGCACCCCACTAGGTCCAACCAGATAAATCAGAAATTTACATGAGGAAACCAGCCCAGTGGAGTCAGCCACACAAGCAGCATCAGGCAGGACAAGGTGAAAAAGAAACCAAACCAGACCATGGCAGGGGTTCTGCCTTTGGCTGCTCTGATAATTATTCTTACCAGTTCATTAGTAAGGAAACAGAAGTCCCATCTCAAAAGTCATTAATGTCGCACTTCAGAACCACTAAATCCAGTTAGCATTGTGCTAACTATGTAGTAAGCTGTGTATTATTTTCATTCCCAAAATGAAAGTTCAAGTTTAAAAAAAAAAAAAACCTGTGGTTTTGTTGTGTGGATACATCTGAACTGGGTTGACCATTAGAAGTTCAGATTCTGGAGTCCAGAGAGAACAGAGTCATCATCTAGCCGGCGTGGTAAAACATTTAGTCAAAGGGCTCTACATATGAAACCCTTGAAAATGGCTTTCTTGGTCTTAAAGTAAGTAAATGGCTTTCTTGGTCTTACTTACTAGGTTTGATTCACAAACCTAGCATCCAAGTTCATGTCTCGCATTAAAGAGACCCGTATCAAAGGCCAGTCGACACCCACTTTCAGTACCCTTGCTCTCCTGGAGTTCTTAGGCAGGGCATTGGGTGTCATTCTCTCACCCACACCGCCAACAGCCCTGAGAAATCAGCACCACCTGCCCTGCTATATAACCACAGACACCAAGGTTTGGAAAGATGAGGGACTTTTTGGAGGGCCTCAACCCAGGGATCAAACCCAGGTCTCCTGCATGGCAGGAGGATTCTTTACCAACTGAGATATCTGGGAAGCCCTCACAGCTAGGGAGTGGCTGCAAAAACCAGAATTAAGGTCTCCAAAATGCTAATCCATGCCTTTTCAACTACCCTAAGTCACAGCCGGCCCAGCCCCGGCCCCTGCCTTTTGGAACCCAGAATTCTGCCCTGCCCAGAGCTACTCTCTTGGCCTCCCAACCCAATTCCATGTGTGTTTCTTCATATCACATTCACTCCCTGACCTTACCTGACAGACTTCTTCCTGAGCCTGATGCCCCCACTCACCAGCCCCATGAGAACTAGAATGTCAGCTCCCGGGTTTCACACCTTCCCTGCATGTTCTCTGCTCCATGTCCACTGTCTGGCTCAAAGCCCACTTTCAAAAAGTGTTTATGGTTTGAATTCTGAAAGTTCTGTCTATAGTAAAACTAGGGCTACATTTTTAAAGAAATGTGTATCATTATAGAACATTCAAAGGCCTGGCTCCCAGGCCCTAGTTCAGGAACTAACCCATTGGCCAGCTCTCAGATGCATGCCCTGTATCAGTCCTTGGCCAGACCCCAAGGACCCACAGGTAAACCATACACACTCCACAGAATAACTGGACTCTGAAGTAAAGAACTTGCCTTCTGGCCCCATGTGAGGGGATCACCAGTTAACAGCAGGGTTTCTTCTGCCCTCAAGGGGTTCACAGTCTACTGAAGCATAACTAAATATGTTGGACTTGCCTGGTGGTCCAGTGGTTGAGAATCCTCCTGCCCATGCAGGTTCGATCGCTGGTCTAGAAAGATGCCACCTCCTGAAAAGTAACTAAGCTCTTATGCAACAACTACTGAACCAGCATCCCTAGAGCCCGTGCTCCACAAGAGAAGTCACCGCAGTGAGAAGCCTGTGTACCGCAGCTAGAGAGTAGCCCCCTCTCACGGCAACTAGAGCAAAGCCCGGGTGCAGTGATGAAGACCCAGAACAGCCAAAAATAATTTTAAAAATAATTTGAAATTCAAAAAAAATTTCCTTCTAAAAAGTAAATAAATATATTGAGGGTGGTGATTTACAGATTACAGATCATCTTCCCAGTAAAAACTGAGGCCCAGAAAGGGAAAGGGGGTGTGAGTTAGTGATGGTACCAGAGAGCAGGGGGAAGGGGATGAGGGGCAGCTGAGGGGAGTGGGACCCCCTTTCACTGTGCCAGACTCTGTGCTCTGTCCTTCATTTGAAGCCTCATTTTAATCTCCCCGCAACCCCAAACAGGATGCATTTATTACCCCCCATTTGATAGATGGGAAAATTAAGTCCCTGAGGACAAGCATGTGGGCTCCTTGCAGGAATGATGGGACTCACCTCATATGAGGGCTAAGGGGAGAGTCAATATAAGAAGAGAAAGCAGAAGGCCCAGGTGAGGTGGGAGAGGTGATGGGGAAGGATAGGAAAAGCAGGTTGGCCCTGCATCAGCCATTCAGCCTGGGTCTGACTGATGGAAGGCAGGACTGGGCTGCATTGGCCTCCCTTCCAGACTAGCAACGGCCCAGCACTGGCTCACATCTGTGTCCTGCACAGGCTGGAATGCAAAGCTGAAGGGGGCCTGCAAACTTTGGGAAGGATACTAATAGAAAGAAATCCTTGGAGCTTCCAGGGCATCCCAGAGGGAGCCTACCCAGTGTGTGTGTGTGTGTGTATATATACATATACAGGAATGACATCATAGAAGGCTTCCTGGAGGAGGCACTGCAGGAGCTGAATCATGAAGAATAAGCATTTCTGAAAAAACAAACTTACAGAGCCGAGCAGACGGGAAGGTAGAAACTCAGCAGCCTCATCAGGATACCCACCACCCCCGCTGCACCTCTCTCAGCCCCTGGTCCCTAGACAATCCTCTCATTCTGCTACTGCTTCCTTTACTTTTTTCCCCTTCTCCCATGGCCTTCACTCACAAGGGGAGATCTTTGCCTCCTAATTCTCTGAGGCCTTTGGTTTGGGATTCTTCAACTTTCTGCCCTGCTCCAACCCAACCCAGATATGTCAAACTAACTACTTCATATCATTGCCTCAGTCTCAGCTAATGGGGATCAGTTTTCCTTTTCAAGGCTGGTCCCTTCTCTTGAACACTCTCACCTCATCCCCTTCAGGGCCTTGACCCGTCAATCTCTCCCTCTCCTTCATCCTCAGCCTCTCCCTCTTCTTCAGCTCCTCTCTTTTGTGTAAAATCAGGCTCAAGTGCCTTCCATCTCAGCACACCACTTCTTCCAACCATCAAGGAAATAACAAATAAAACAACTTGACCTTAAGATTAAAGACATTGACAAGCTTTTTCTTATGAGGTTTCCAAAGAGCATCTGTGCTTTCAGAATCAATTCTAATCTCATTACAATTTACTCTAAGAGATAAACAATAAAATCACTACTTGCATATTTTAATAAAATCCATTCTTTGGGCTCCTTTGGAAGATACCATTAACACTGGGAGGCAGACCCACAGAGGTAAGGTACCCTCAGCAAATGAGCACATGCAGTGGCCTAAATGCAAGCCCTTCCTCCCCACCTATCCCTGCTCACATATAGCCATGTATTCATCCAGTGAATTCAACCTTCACCCAAAAACTCATGTTTTCTTGAAAATTGCTAACAATCATTTTGCAAACTAACATGATTTCACATACATCATCATTAAACATTGAGTAAAAACAAAACAAAAACAAATAAAAATGGCCAAATAATTAGCATCTATGTTTTCATACAACTCAAGGGTGAAAGTCAACTTAACCATAATCATTAAACCAGTTGTTTGCCTTTAGGCTCATTAAATGTGCTATTAGATGTGCTATACAAGAAAGGTACTTGCCAGCTTGGAAGCCTCTTGTGATCACAAATTAGATTCTGCCATTTCTGCACTGGATAATATTTTTATAATTTGTTGACTTTACCTTCCAAGTATATTCTAAGGTTGCCCATAAAAGAAGTATTAGGAAAATTTGTATAAGCTTCTTTGATTTAGATATGAATTTTAGAAATTAGAATTATATTTAAAAATTATTTTGAGTTATCCCATCCTCATCTTCACTAAACTGTAAGCTCCAGAGAACTGAGACAATATCTGATTCATCTCTGGTACCCAAGTCTGCACTTAGCAAAGGATCTGGTCTTGTATCAGTTAATTATAATTACCACAATAATACTATAAACGAACTGCCCAAAATTTAGTGGTTTAAAATAGCAGGCATTTATTCCCCTGCTAATGAGACTTCAGGTCAACTTCAGATTGACTGTTTAGTCTGGGTAGATCTGCTCAAGCCGAAGTTCATCTGGGTGAACTTCAGGCTGCAGCTTGGGTTCAGGTCTGATCTATGTGTTGTAGGCTGAAGGTACAGTGGCTTTCTACAGCTGCTCTTCTCATGACAATCACCAGAAGCCAAGCTCCTTTAAGTGTTTGGCCTATGTCAATTCACCAGCTTTCCATTGGCCAAATCAAGTCACACAGCCACACCCAGTGTCAATGAAAAGAAGTATCCTCTCCTCACTGCAAAAGTACATGGCATAAAGAAAAATTAACACCAATCCCCCTCAAGTTCTCCCCAAAAATTGAAGAGGAGGAAATCCTTCAAAACTCATTCTACTCCGATACCAAAACCAGACAAAGACACTGAAAAAAATTACAGACCAATATCTTTGAGGAATGTTGATGCAAAAAATCCTCAAAAAAACACTAGCAAACAGAATCAACAGCATATCAAACAGATTATATGCCATGACCAAATGGAATGCATTCCTGGGATGCAAGGATGGCTCAACATTAGAAAATGAATCAATGAAATATGCCACATTAACAGAATAAAGGGAGAAAAACTCATCATGTTGATTGATGCAGAGAAACATTTAACAAAAATCAACACCATTTGTGATAAAGCATAGAAAATCCTGAAGACTCAACCAAAATCAAAAACAAAAAAACAACAACTGTTAGAACTAATAAACTAAGTGAAGTTGTAGAATACAAAAAATACAAAACAATATGCAAAAATGAGTTGTATTTCTATATACTAATAACTACCATGTGATCCAGCAATTCTACTTCTCAGTATGAGCCCAAAAGAATTGAAACCAGGAACTCAAACAGATACTTGCACACCTATATTCACAGTAGCATCATTCACAATAGCCCAAAGGTGGTAGCATCCCAAATGTTCATCATGTTCTTCAACAGATGAAGCAATAAACAAATGTGGTACATGTATACAATGGAATATTACTCAGCATTAACAAGGAAGAAAATCATGACACAGGAAACACCACAGATAAACCTTGAGGCCAATATGTTAAGTGAAATAAATCAGTCATAAAAGGACAAAGATTATATGATTTCATTTTTATGTTCTTAGAAAACAGAATGATAGTTATCAGGGGCTAGGGAAGCAGCAGGGGCGGGGGGCGGATAGGGAGTCATTATTTAATGACTAAAGAGTTTTGATTTTGCAATATGAAAAGAGTTCTCAAGATGGAGGGGGGTGACAATACCTACATAACATTGTGAATGTGCACTGTGCCACCGAATCAGACACTTAAAAATGGTTAAGATGGTTGATTTTATGTTATGTATATTTCACCACAATTAGAAAAATAAAATAAAAAAAATTTAAAAGTACATGGCAAAGAGAATGGCTATTTAATCTTATTGTTAGTGTCTTATAAAAGTCATACAGCGAGCCAGTGCCAGAGACATGAACTGAAAGCAGACCTTTGTCCATTCAATCAAAGTGACTAAACACTAGTGGAAAGAATATTGGACTTGAGATCAGACAGACCTGAGGAAAAAATCCTATCTCTGCCACAGGCTTGCTCTTTGACCTTGGTCAAGTCCCTTCCTTTCTCTGTACTTCAGGTTTTTTCCTCTATACAGTGAGGAAGTTGGGCCAGACCAGTGCTAAGCTCTAATTTCTCCTGCCCTCTAAACTCGTTCATCCATTCAACAAATACTTAACTTGCCACATGCAGGGTGCTGTGTTAGATCCTAGGCCTCCTAACTTCTTGAAGTCTTCCATGCACTCAGCCCCTTCCCTAGAGGCTTGCCTCTGAGCACCTATGTAGAGGTGACTGGGGGAGTCATCAGAGGGACTGGTTGGTATTACTCTGATGTCATCATCACCAGTCTTAACCAAGCCCTCTGTGCTGTCCAGTAAGTCCACTTCATTTCTCTGATCACTACCCTCTTACTCTCCTTACAATGATCATTTCATATCTCCCCCCATCCTCTAACCTCTGACACCCTAACTCTTCCCTTATTCTTGGTGTGTAACCTTGACTCCTAGTTTATGGTAAAAGTTGAAGCTCTCAGACGAAATCTCCCTGAATTTCCAACTACCTTACCTACATACCCACCTACTCTATCTTCTGGGTATACCCCTTGCTCCATTTGAGGCTCTATTTCCCCCTATCCAAGCCAGTCCTGCTACTGGACTTCAGAGCTGCTCCCTTCCCACCTTCATAGATTCATGTGACCAATTTCTTTTGTCTCAATAGTTTCCTCTCAAGCAGATCATGAGCATCAGTATTTAAGTATGTTTAAGTATTTTGCATCTTGAAAATAAAAGCCTCTCCTTGATTCAACATCCCCTTCTAGCTGCCAGCTCACTTCTCCTCTCACCTTCTATTGCAGTCAGATTTCTTGGCTACAAGTACCGGAAGGCAACTCTTGCTGATTTAAACAAAAAAAAAAAAAAATGAAACTGATAAACTGATTAAATGGAATTGAAACACATGTCCACAAAAAGACTAGTACACAAATGTTCACAGCAGCCTTATTGATAGTAGTCAAAAGCTGGACAGAACTTCAATAGTCACCAACAGGTGAGTGCACAAATAGGTGAGTGTGGTATGTTAATGACTAGCATACTACTCAGCAACAAAAAGAAATGAACTACTGGTAAACATTATAGCAACACAGAAGAATATTAAACAACATTAAGGTAAAGAAAAGAATCCAGACCCAAAATACTGATTGAATTTGTGTACAGTTCTAATACAGGTAAAGCTATAAAGATATAGAAACATCTCTGGGACCAGAGGTGGGGGAGCAGTTGACCATAAAGGGCCACAGGAAACTTTTGGGGGGTAATGGAAGTGTTCTAAATCTTGACTAGAGTAGTGGTTACACAGGCATATACATTTTTAAAAACTCATTAAACTATGCCTCAAGTTGATTTTGAGTACATAAACTGCCATAACTAAAGTTGATTTTAAAAGTTATAGATACACGTTGAGGTACGTGCATACTCAGTTGTGTCCGCTCTTTGTGAACCCATGGACTGTAGCTTGCCAGGCTTCTCTGTCCATGGAGATTCTCCAGGCAAGAGTACTGGAGTGGGTTGCCATTTCCCCCTCCAGGGGATCTTCCCCACCCAAGGACCGAACCTGTGGCAGTGGCAGGCAGGTTCTTTACCACTGATACATAGCTAGATGATAACAGATAGATAATAGGTAGGTAGAGAAGTTGGTTGGCTTACAGAATTGCCAGGAAGAAAAGACTGGCTTGGGTCTGCTTCTATAACCACCATCACCACTGTGACCCTTACTTTTGGTACCATATCTAGGCGCACTCACACCTTTGTCACCAACCAGCCCTGCTGGTCCGCTAGCCCAGGAACTCTTCCTTTCATGACCACCACTGCTCTCAGAAAACACTCCTCTTGTGTCCCTCCCCTTGTGTTTCACTAACTCCTGATTCCAAGTTATGCTTCTGGTTGGCACGTCCTTTGGCAAGTCCAGTCCTCTGCTCATCCCAGCTCAAAACCAGTTGGACAGACAAGTATCTGGCACCTTCCTCATCTCCAGTGGGGGGAAGGCCCTGTTTCTCAGCAAGATTCATAAGTAGAGAATTCTCCAAATACAGGGAGGTGAGACAGCTACTGGGCAACCAAGGGAAATGACAGGTGTCGACATTTACAGCTCACACAAACTTCTCCAAAGAGTGGACTACACCAGCCACTCTGTTCTGCCTCCCACCCCCTTCTTCTACTGCAGCCCAGCTTATGTGGTCCCCATCATTCTCCAAACATGGATGACAAAGGTCACTGGTGGCCACCCTGTCACAGTCTAACAGACACGCCCCTTGTTGGCCACTCCCTCCTTTTTGGAGGGACAAGGCTCCCTCCTCAGTGCCACCTGACTCTCCTTCTACTGCTCCTGTCTCGTCTACTTTGTAAGATCACCCCCACTCTCTCCAAACTTGAAATGCCGGAGCTCCTCAAGACTCAGCCTAAAGGCCTCTTCTCTCCTCCATTCTGACCTCTTCTCTGGTGATTCACATTTATCTCTCTGGCCCAGACCTCTTCTCTCAGCTTCAGACCTGTTTGACATCTGCACTTGGATGTCTCAACGGCAATAAGGCACACCATCTCTTCCATTCTGAACCAACTGAGAAAAAGACACGGGAATCATGGAGGTGACAATAAACATGGCAGCTCTAGTGTTGGTGAATCTGGACAGGACATGATGCTTGAATATGTAGCCACAACCCTGCTCCCTAAAACTTACCTTGACTCCAGTCCTTAGGGTGACCCACCTGGGGGGAATTTGGATCAACTGAGCAAACACAATTCTGCAGAATCACATCTTTACACTGAACCAGGAAAATGGGACCAAAGTGGGTCTGGCCTCCAGATAACCTCTAGAAGCAGGTGAGTCTCTGTCCCATGTGCTGTCCATGTGAAATAGGGAGCAGAGCTCAGCCATCCTGCAGGCAGAGCCTGACAAGAAAGAGAAGGTGGCTGGGTCACGCCTGGCTGTTGTCATTTCACTAACAGGTAAGTCCCTATCTACTTCCTTCGGAAGAGCTTCCCTGATAGCTCAGTTGGTAAAGAATCTGCCTGCAATGCAGGATACCCTGGTTTGATTCCTGAGTCAGGAAGATCTGCTGGAGAAGGGATAGGCTACACACTCCAGTATTCTTGGGCTTCCACTGTGGCTCAACTGATAAAGAATCTGCCTGCAACGCATGAGGCCTGGGTTCGATCCCTGGGTTGGGAAGATCCCCTGGAGAAGGGAAAGGCTACCCACTCCTGTATTCTGGCCTGGAGAATTCCATGAACTGTATAGTCGGTCCGTGGGGTCACAAAGAGTTGGACATGACTGAGCGACTTTCACTTTCACTTCCTTCTGAAGGAGGAGGCAGAAAAGGAGGAAGACTTTCTTCCTGGTTCTTCCGAAAGCGTGGGGGCACCCACTCTATGATGTAGGAACACTGGGAAGAGAGGTTGGTTGTCTCCACAAATGTGTCCATAGTCCAACTCATGATCTTTTCCCCAAATATGGTCATCTTCCAAGATCCACTATCAGTCATGACGTAGGTAACCCTCCAGGTGCCCATGCCAGGAGTCAGCAGTAGGATCACCTTATTTGCTGACTGTGTTTTTCCAACCTTACCCCTCAGTGTTTTGGGCTCATCGAGTCTCCTGTATTTCCACAGTCACTGTTTAGCTGAAGCTTCTCACTTGGTTACTGCATTGCCTCCCAGCCGGTCTCCCTGTGCCTAGTCAAGTCCTTCACTCTGTCTCCATACTTTAACCAGAGTGACCTCTAAAAGCAACTCTGAACATGTCAGCCTCCACCCCTTTCCATGTTCTTAGGATAGAGATCAAAACCTCTGGTGTGAATGAGGTGCTTGCCAGAAGGACTGGACCCACCGCCCCGCAGCCTCCTCTCCTCCTTCCCTGACTCTGGTTCGGCCAGCTCTCCTCTCACGTCCTCAGATACACCCCGTCTCCTCTCCCCACCATCTCCTCTCAACACCAGCTCTGCAGCCGTTGTCCTGTCTGGATGGCCGTCTTCCCCTCCCCACTCCTGCACTCTTGACCGCCTTCAGATCTCACCTCGAGAACGCTCACTGGGCTCTCACCTCCGACAGTCCTTCCCTTCCTCCCATACCAGGTCATCTCCTTAGTCATGGCCCTCATTCCTTCCTTCGCAGCCTATCTCCACGGTGTCCACTGGTCACTTTAGCGTGGGTTGATTAATGTCGGTCACTCTCACTTTTCCTATGCAACGTGACCCCGGGGATGAGCCTCTCAGCCCAGCATTTCACCCCTGTTGTCTGCCACAGTGACAGGTAGAGGGCGGGCCTTGGTGAATGCTTGTTGAGTGAATGAATGGAATGCACCCTCGGCTCATCTCATTTCTCGTAGACCAAGCATATGCTGGAGCCTCTTTGTCCCCTGTCTCTCTGTCTCTGTTCATCTGTGTCTCTCTCTTACACTCTCTCTCTATCCCTCCCTTACCCTCCTTCTCTCTAGTCCACTAACCTCTTCCTTTGCTTCTCTCCTTTGCCTTCCTCTGAGTCCTAACAGCTTTGCCAAAAATTCCTCACCCCAAACTCCTGCAGCCACAGCGCCACCTAGAGTCCATCCTTGAGATGGGCCAATTCTAGGAGAGCTGACCGCTGTCCAGCCCAGCCCAGTACTGCCACCGCCAGCTCCCCAAGTGTTCTGGATACATTTTGAGTTCTCACACCTCCTTTTCCTTGCTTTGAGACAATGTCATCTGTCCAACCTCCTAAGTGCCTAGTGGGACTTTAAGATAGAAAATCACAGCAAATAGGAGGGCAGGGGCTGTGGTTCAAAGCGATACCTTCCTCTAAACTTCAGTCTATCTTTTCTCTCCCCTCTCTAGCTCTAGTCCTCTCTACTTAACATTATAATTTCAGTTTTTATTAAAATATTGTAAACAGTTCATGAGCAACAACAATATTTGGGGACCAATGCAGGGTTCCTCCTCCAGGGGAACTTGTAGGGCTACTGGGGAAATGATGTGAATGGAAGCAAGTCTTTCACTTGCACTCAGTTGTCATTTCTGTGCCTCTAAAAATACAAGCTTTATTTTGGAAGTTTGGACTAAGTCATTTAAAAAGCATTCCAACACATCTCATCTTGTGTACAGAGCTTTATGTACAAAGATTCTTTGTGCATCATTGTGTGTAATGACAAATAGGTCTGGTGCCCCAACAATAGGAAATTGGGTAAGTAAGTCATGGCACATCCCCTTGTCTGAATAGTATGAAGCAAGAAAAATAATGCAGATAAACGCTTTAGGATAATGTGAGGACATACTTATAAGCCATTTTGTGGTAGAAAAAAGCAGATGAGATGTATAGGAAGTATTACTGAATTATATAGAATGAAGACATATATGGGGAAAGATTATGAGTGAAATATTATGAGTGAAGACTGAAATATTCCTAGTGGGTTGTTTCCCCCTTTTCTTTCCTAAAACTTTTGTAAAGAGTTTGGTTTCTTATTTATTTTTTTACTATTTGGAACAAACCCCACAATTTACCAGAATAACCTCAGAGCAAAGAAAAATGGGAAAAAAGAATAAATGTGGGTTAAAATAGTCTCTGAATAGTTTACAAAAGTTCTCTTCAGAGATTGGGAGTCTCTGAACTATTTCTTCTCAATAGACAGGGCTCTGAAGTCTCTAAGATCTACCAGATTTAAGGTCAAGAAAGCTGGGTCAGTCTGCCTCCTGCCATGGACTCAGCCAGCATCTCCTGGGTGCTTAGCAATATAGTTGGATCTTAGCGACAGACATCATATCTCAGCCACAGTGCCTGCTGCAGAGCCCCGTGATCTATTGAGAGGAGCAAGGCAGACCCAGGAGACAACAGTGTGGAAGCTGTTACCCGAGGAAAAATTCTACAAGGATCAAAAACTTGAATGTAAAACCTAAAAGTACTATAAGAAGCATAGAAGGAGAATGGTTTTATAGTCTCAGAACAGGGATGACTTCTGTAAATATGATCAAACTGAGAGGCCACAAATGAAGATGGTTGATAAATTTGACTTCACAAAAATATAAATTTTATTCATGGCCAAAAGACTTCCTAGAAATATCAATAGGATATTTTTTAACTCCACAAACTCTAAAATTCATGTGGAAAAGTATGTATGCAAAAATATTCATGCTATAATATTGAAGGGCAAATAGTGGACTGGGGGAAATACTTTCAACTCATATCTTAGGCAAAAGTAAATTTCCTTTAAAATATAAGCTCAGAAAATCAATTACAGAGATCAACACTCCACCCCACCCCCAAAACAAGCAAAGGATAAACCAAATAATTCCTAGAAAAGGAAATACTACATAGATTTCTTTTAAACTTGTAAAAAGATATTCATGATAATAGTTAAATTAATGCAAATTGAGACTTCTCTAAGATTTTTTTCACCTATCAGACTGGCCATGATTACACAGTTTGATAGTATACACTGTTCCCAAAGATATAGGTAAACCAACAGCCCACATTGCTGGGGGCTGGGGGCGGGGTGGCAAGGAATGCTAACTCATTCAGTTCCCTTAGATGGCTGTTTGGCAACATCAAAGTACATCTGCATATATCCTGTGTCCCAGCAACTCCACCTCTAGGGTTTATTCTGCAGATAGATCATATACAAGTGTGTGTGCACAGAAATTATTCATTGTAGCTTTGATTGGAATAGTATTGTGTGTCCTGGACTCAGTCACTAAGTCCTGTCCAACTCTTTGCAGCCCCATGGACTGTATGGAGCCCATCAGGCTCCTCTGTCCATGGGACTTCCCAGGTAAGAACACTGGAGTGGGTTGCCAATTCCTTCTCCAGGGGATCTTCCTAACCCAGGGATTGAACCCGCATCTCTGAGTCTCCTGTATTGCCAGTGGATTCTTTACCAAGGAGCCACCAGGGAAACCCTAAATGTCAATCAATAGGAGATAGTTAATACATTGGGGCATATTCATCAATGCTACTCTTTGGCATGGAAAATAATAAAAGAATGGTCTTTAGGAGATATCGTGGAATGATCTGCAAGATACATTGTTAGGTGAAAAGGATGAGATGCAGAAGATAGTGTAGAACTTTTGTGTATTGCAAAATTATACATTCAAAAATGCATAAAATATCTCTGGGAAAGGGGATAGGAAACTGGTGACAGATTCTCTGGGTGGAGGTGGCTGGGTGGCTGAAGACAGGGGTGGGATGGAAACTTTTCATTGTGTATCCTTTTGTAACTTCTGAAGTTGGCATCATGGGCATGCATTACATTTAAAAAATCTCTACATAATTCTGGGGCAAAATAATCAATTAATTATTTGAGGAAAACACAAGAACTGGCCACTTAGTAACATCTTATAAAGCAAATACTCCCAATTCCTTTTGTAGGCTTCCCTGGTGACCCAGACAGTAAAGAATCTGCCTGAAATCCTTTCATAGGGAATGTCTAATTAGCTTGAAGTAGGTAGTCAAGTCAATTGTCACAAGCAGAATGGTAAGTGCTGCATTTCTGTAGATTTTATTGTTCTTTTATTAAAACAAAAAGATGGAAAAAATATGAATATTTATTTGTTTTCTATGAGTTAGACTTCATTGTGCTTGTATGTGTGTATATGTGTGTGTGTGATCTTATTTAATAATTCACCAGACAGTCTAAGCTGAAAACAGAGATGTTCAGATGCGGTATTTGCAGGACCAGTGCTAACAATTATCCAGGCTGACTCAGAGCTCAAACTGAACTAATTACAGATGTCCTCCACAGGCTGCACACATGCTAAGTCGCTTCGGTCATCTCTGATTCTTTGCAAGCCTATGGATCATAACCTGCCAGGTTCCTCTGTCTGTGAGATTCTCCAGGCAAGATTACTAGAGTGGGTAGCCATTCTCTTCTCCAGGGGATCTTCCCGACCCAGGGATCGAACCTGGGTCTCCTACATTGCAGGCACCTACTGTCTGAGCCACCTGGGAAACTTCCTCCACAGGCTACTTAAGCTAAATGACCCAGAATCTGGGAAACGTACTGACTGTTGTTCAGTTGTTGCTTTCCGATATGACTGTCTTTGCAGCACTTAGGACCAGAACTCGCCCTTGTGAATAAGGCTAGGAAGTGGACATTCCTATTGCCAATCATCTGGGCAGCCATAGAATCTGATACTGGCGTCCTATACTCATCAGGCCTTTTGATGTTTGGTCCAAAATCCCAATGAAGACGTCTCAGTGGATTCCTGCTTAGGGGCAGGGGCTGGCAGGGTATGAGCTAGGCTCTCCTCTGAAGAGACAAACTGGGACATGGCAGCGACGCTTTGAAAATGATCTTAGAATGGATGTAGGCCTTAGGGCTCTAAGAGAATCCACAAGTAGTAGAGATTATATAATTCTCCAGTGAATGCCCCTCCACTGCCCCGAGCCTTCAATCAAAAGTTATAGAAAATCTTGGATTTCTGTAAGAGATTAAGGGACAGTTAAGACAGCATGGTAAAGGGAAGAGTGTGTCCATCACTTCCCAGAGCCAACAGCACGTCCTAACAGAGAACTGTGGGTCTGAGGCATGATTGCCTCTGGTCTCCATGGGGTAGCATCCCATGAGTCCCAAACAGAAGCGCTGGGGTCACAGCAGCACCAAGCCGACATCTGTCCATGTAGCACCCACATCCTGTCTCTAACACTGCTGTCCACTAGAAGGAATCAGTGTGTTCTAGAGGACAGACAGTTCTATATCCTGGAGAAAAAGAGGAACAGTATGGATGGATATGCAGTATCCTGCTGTTGCCAGAAAGCAGGATTGCCTCAAAGGATATCAATGGAGCATTAAAAAGATAAGGGGTCTGCTTCAAGAGCCTTCGACTGGCAAAACTGTGATCATCTGAACATCAAAGAGAAGAGAGACAGGAAGAGGAGAGGAAGAAATGGAGTTTATTAGGGCAAGGTAAGGGATGTCCCTGTTGGCTCAGATGGTAAAGACTCTGCCTGCAATGTGGGAGACCTGGGTTCAGTCCCTGAGCTGAGAAGATCTCCTGGAGAAGGAAACGGCAACCCACTCCAGTATTCTTGCCTGGAGAATTCCATGGACAGAGAAGCCTGGTGGGCTACAGACCATGGGGTCACAAAGAGTTGGACACGACTAAGCGACTAACATATATATATATATATATATATATATATATATATATGTATACAGAGAGAGAGAGAGAGCAAGGTAAGTTAATGAAAGCCTGTGAACTCAGGACTCTTTTTTAAAAGTCAATATAAAAGCAATATAAAAAGGTGGCTGTAATTAAAATGTGGTAAGATCCATTCATTTTTATTATTTCATGGAGAATGTTTACCTGTTTTATTTTTCTAGTAAACATATGTCTTTTTAAAGCTTTGTCATGTATCCATTTCTAGCTCTACATAAACAAGAAAGAAAAAGTCGCAGGGAGTCATGAGTAAGTCAAGAAACCATGGAAAAGGTAGGAAGTGTGCTGAGAATCCAGACAGTGGCCTCACTAACAACCAGGTAGAAGACACCTGCAGGTGAGCTGGCCCCTCCAGCATGCAACGCCCGTAACAGAGCAGTGGGAGCATTCTGCCAGGTGTCCATGGTGATGGGTTAGTTAAACCTTTTATAGAGGAGAAAAAACATGCAGACCCAGTCCCTCACCTCCTGTGAAGTCTCTGTATGACCCCACTAATTATAAGATAATGAAGAATTCCTAAATAAAGTTCATGGAGCAGATCCACTGGTCACAATAACAGGACAATGAGTTATGTGATGCTGACCAAGTAAGATTTGCAGCGTGCAAAATTTAGAGGAGAGACACCGAATCAGAAGAAAACTGAAGGCTATGTGAAAGGCCTGATTGTACAAATCCTCCTGATAAAACAAGTGAAGATTAAATCAAAAGAACAGAAACAGCCCAATCTATTGACTGGCAACTCTTGTTCAAAGCCTTTGGGAGAAGTACTCATTCTCCATGCCCAGTCAAGAACCAAAATGTTTGGAAACCCAGATTCTGGTCTGTGTCAGTATTACTTTTCAATTTATAAAGTTATTGCAACCCTCACTACCTGTCAAAATAAATTATCTTAGAAACTAGGAAGGCATAAAATGAAGTATAAAAATCATGAAGAAATATATTAACCCATGGAACAGATGTTTTAGGATAAGGATAAATGTCAACATAGTCGTTAAGTTTTAATAATTCTGTTTTGTGTATATTTTATCTGTTTCATGAGTTTGGAGGATTCAAAAATAAATTACAAAGTTTGTAATTACAGTTTAAGAAAAGATATATACTTAGTTAACTAAAAGCATATTTTTAACTAAGAAATATTATTAGGTATTTAATGATATACATATATATTTTTAAATGTTAATACCAATAGTGGTGGGACTTCCTCCACGAGCCCCTTGGTTATGGTTTTGGTTACCTACTACAGTGCACAGATTATCCCAAAGCTTAGTGGTTTAAACCAACATTTTATTTTCTCTTTTGATTTCAGATTTGAGAAACAGGGCAATTCCTTCGCTCCACAGAGTGTCAACTGGGGTTATATAGTATTCCGCTAGTGACTAGGCTGGGATAGAGGATCCAAGACACATCCACTCAGATGCCTGGAGTCTTAAGGGGGGATGGCTGGAGAGCTGAACTTAACTGGACCCTGTCTATGAAGTCTCCGAGTCTCTCTCTGCGTGATTTCTCCTATAGGGTAAGTCAGACTTATTACATGGCAGGTTGAGGTTTCTAGAGACCAAAGCAGTACTTGTCTGTTCTTTTAAAGTCAGGCCCCCCAAAAAATAAATAAATAAAGTCAGGCCCAGCACTGGAATAGTGTTACTTGTGCCATGTTCTATTGGCCAAGCAGTCACAAGCCAGACCACATTTAAGGAAAGAGGACACAGACTCCATCTCTTTAAGGAAATGGGACCAAGGAAGCCATTCTGAATCTGCCTCAACCATTAAATAGCAAAGAGAGTGTGAAATAGCTGAGTGAGCTAAGAGAATAGCAGGTAGTCTGACATAGAAGGATGACAGTGTAAGTTGATGAGGATGATGTCCGCGATGATGGATAACCCTGAGTATTATTGAGTGCTCACTAGGTGCCAGGCAACATTATAAGCACTTTACATTTTCTTTTATTATTGAATCTTTGCAGCAACCCTATGAAGAAGGTTCTATTATTATCCCCAGTTTATAGACTTACAGGTTGAGTAACTTGATCCACATCATTCTGCCCATAGTAGCGAGGCTAAGATTCTAATCCAGGGCTACACCCTGTACACAAAAGAGCCGAAAGAGAGGAAAGCATACAGAGGTCAACAGATGTAGATGGTGAAGAGATTCTGAACCCCACGAGGAGCTGGAGGACGTCCTGAGGGCAATGGGAGGGCTCTCCTTTGGGTTGTATGCACATTTGTGTGCAGAGGGTAAAACAGGAGACAGTGAAGATGCATGCACTATTCTAGGTATGAAATAATGAGGCCTGAATCAAGGCTGAGACTTAGGGGACTAGTAAGGGGGAAGAGGACTGGCGAGTAACTCAGGAGGAAGGTGGGCAGATCTGGTGCCCTTTGGGTGTGAGGGAGAGAGTGGAGACAGGGGCAGCCTCAGGGGCCAGAGTTCCCCCCAGTCACAAGCAGAGCCCATGGCAGATGCTTTCAGGGAGATGAGATGCTGACCAAACTCTACTCCTGCACATCCCCCCTGTTGGGGGACAGCGGGCCCTACCCTGGGCTCTCATATACCTTTATGGGCCTTGGGGAGAGAACTGGGAGTTGAGGTGAGAGACGGGAGTCAGCAGGGGAGGCCCCTCTACTGAGGGGGTTTGGAACAGGGATTGGAGTACTCCCTGAGTGATGGCCCACGGGAGCCTGGCTGCCCACACCCTGCCAAGACAGCCTCAGGGTGAGAATGGATTCTGGGTTCCCAGGCCTAGGAGAAGACTTATTTTCTTGATCAACTCAGAGGCACTGAAGCAAGGAATGAGACTGGAGTGAGCAAGGCCAGCTGGTGTGGAGGAGGTGTTTTCTAGCACAGCCAGCCTTCATCCCATAGACCAGCCTCACTCATCCGCAGATCCCATGTGACCTCCATTCTTAGAATGACCACTGTGGCCATTCAAGGCCCAACTCCAAAGCAGTGTGACATTGTGATGAAAAGCAAAGGCTTTGAAATCAGATAGACCCAGGTCCAAATCTTAAATCCAGAAGTCACTGTCGTTGTAGCTGTTCAGTGGCTAAGTCATGTCTGACTCTTAGTGACCCCATGGATTGCAGCCTACCAGTCTCCTCTGTCCATGGGATTTCCCAGGCAAGAATACTGGAGTGGGTTGCCCTTTCCTTCTCCAGGGGATCTTCCTGACCCAGGGATGGAACTCGCGCCTTCTGCTTGGCAGGTGGATTCTTTACCACTGAGCCACCAGGGAAGTCCAGTGAATTTGGGTGAAACACTTAACCTCTCTGAGCCTTGATTTGCCCATATATCAACCTCATACAATTATTGTGAGGATTCTGTGATAATGTATTTCACATACTTGGCATACTTGCACTTACTAGTGCATAGTAATTACTTACCAATTAGTAGCAAAGAAAACAAACAAACAAAAATTCCCACATGTGCTTTTACTATTTCCCAGCCCACACTGGCCTCTCCCATCTTTATATGTAACCATGGAATGACATGCCCTGTCATTTATGCTCTTTGGAATGACTCAGCATCTCTGTGGTCCTTCCCAAAGGAGGGTTAAGCAGCTCACAGTCCTCTGGGGTGTACACTCCCCTGTCCTCTCCATGGGTACAGGCTTGTACTGGTTGGGTGCCCGTAGGAGTGCAATAAAGACTGATTGGGCTAAATGGCCAATTTATGACTTCGCTTTGAACAGGCCTTAGATGATTACCTTTTATGAGGCTTACACTTTAGACTTAAGATGTAAAACAGAAGCTCAGGTTAAGAGGCAAATAATGGGATATTTTATGTGCTGCTCTGGAGCAAAAGTCCACAGCTTTATTGCAGTGGCTATAAAAGAACATGATTGGAAAAGCCTTGATTGAGAAACCCACAGCGGAAAGAACTCTGGGTCAGGAGACAGGAAGCCCAGACTTCCCACCCTGTCCCACACCATCCAGGCAGGTGCTTGCCCTGTCTGACCTCATGTGTAAAACCAGAGACCCCCAAGGACCCTCCCAGCCCTAACCATGTGTGGTTCTTGAGGCTGCAGGTCTAAGATACTCTCTTTCTGGTATTTCATGATTCTAAAAAATCCTAAGATTCTCTAAGATTCTAATGCCCTATGATTCTATAACACCAACATTTTGAAGTTTTAGATTGTACTCTCCTAAGATTCTATAGCAAGGTATGGTGGTTCACAGCACAAATATGGAGTCCTGAGACCTGGGGTTCACATTTCAACCGCCCTGCTTATCAGAGTGCAACTCTGGACAAATTGCTTAACAAGAATCTCAGCTTTCTCACTTACACAATAGAGCTTAAACGGATGATGTTGTGAAGAGGAGGAAAAGAAACAGCCTTTAAAAAGTACTTGCTATAGTTCCTGGCACTGAGAAAGCTCTCTGGTAGTTATTGCTGTTGTCGTTCAGTCACTAAGTCATGTCAGACTCTTTGCAACCCCATGAGCTGAAACACTCCAGGCTTCCCTGTCCTTCACCATCTCCCAGAGTTTTCTTAGACTCCAGTCCATTGAGTCTGTGATGCCATCCAGCCATCTCATCCTCTGGTAGCTATTTTTACTCTTCTAGAGTTCCATACCCACAATGTCTCAAGCATCTAAAACTCCCTGATTTTAAGAGCAAACTTCCTTGTGATTCTAAGACTCTGTGACCCTTCCCATGTCACCCATGAGTCTGGTGGCTCAGTCGGTAAAGAATCTGCCCGCAGTGCGGGCGACCTGGGTTCAGTCCTTGCCTTGGGAAGATCCCTTGGAGGGGGGCATGGCAATGCACTCCAGTATTCTTGCCTGGAGAATCCCCATGCACAGAAATGCCTGGCGGGCCCATGGGGCCGCAAAGAGTCAGAGACCGCGGAGCGACTGAGCATAGCGCAGCACAGGCCGCCTGCATCCCATGCTAGTTGCAGGAGTGTCAGCATAGCCGTGGCCACCAGATGGCGGTCTCGGGTTACAGGTCCTGCCCTAACTCAGTTATGGATCCAGCCCCCAAGTCTTCTCTGGGGCTCTCATTGAAAAGTTCCTTTCTCTGATGGGAACAGAGTAAAGGAGGCGGGAAGGAAAACTGCAATTACTATGTTTTTCTTATCAATCCAAAGATCAACAATGCAGGAATTAAAGGGGACCCGAGCAGGGAGGTGGTTTTATTGTCAAATGAGCTTAACATGATGCCATATAAACACTTAATGGCTCGGCCTGAAAAGGTAACTGGAACTGGGGAGCCATACCCCAGGGCTTCAGCAGGCTCGGAGATTCTCACGAAGGTTATCGGCTGCTTGCCCTGCTGTCTGGGAGCCGCATGGTCCTCCTTGCCACCCCACCCCCACCCCCCACCAGCTCAGACACCCATTCCTCTGGGAGGGCAGGAATCATCACCATGTTTACAGATTAGAAAGCAGAGGATCTAAGGGGTCAAGGATTTGCCTCAGATTCTTCTGTGGTAAGGCCGGGATTCAGAGAACATTCTAGGGTGTGCTCTGTCCACGAGCTGAGGCCGGCACTGGTGTGTGACCCGGGGTGTGGCTTGGGGTGTAGGGTAGGGCGTGGGGCATAGGTGGGGAGTGGGGTGTGGGGGGGAGGGGAGTGGAGACAAGGACAAAAGTGGAAGCGGACATCTTAGTTCAGAAGTTACAGCCGCCACTCGCCAAAACACACCCCCATCCCCCGCACCCCACCCCATCGCCACCCCCCCACCCCCCGCCTGTCGGATTCTGTCTGGGCACCTGCCCTGCACTATCTCTAATGTGATCCTTTCACAAACCCTTTGGGGGAGGCGTTTAAAAATGCGAGCCCGGAGCGCTCGAGGTGAAGGGACCTGCCCAGATAATACAGACACCCCAGCCAGGAGTCAACCCGAAGTCCCCTCTTTCCACGGTGGGCGCTGCCTGGAGGGTCCACGGACTCAGGGCCCTGGGCAACCTTGGGTGAGGCCCCGCCGGGTCAGGCTCGCAGGCATCCCCTCGGGGCGGCGTCCGTTGCAACAGCGAGGACGAGGCCTGGGCAGCCCGGACGCGGCCCCGGGCTCTGGGAGGCCAGCGGGGGCTGCCTGCCGGGGGCCCTGGGTGGTGCGGGCAGCCAATATTGACTTTGGTAAACACCATTTTGCACACAGCGCTAGGCGAGGGCGGGGGCGCGCTGACCCGGGGGGAGGAGGCAGCGGCTCCGCATTTAGACGAGGCCATTAGCGGCGATCGATGGCCGCGCCGCGCGCTCCGGCCGCTGGGCGCTCCCAAATGAAGGTTAAGTTTGCTCTGCGCCCCGGCGCGGCCGGCCATGCGCCCGCATAATGGCCCCGGCCCAGCCGGCCCCGCGCTCCCAGGTTAAGCGGAGGCCTTCGCACTGGTGCGCGGGGGAGGAGTAGGGCAACCTTGGGTGGTGGTCTTTGGGCCCCGGGGTGCCCTGGTCTGGGTCCGTGTCCCCTGCCGGGCTTCAGGCACTCCGATCCCGGTGATGTGGTATGTGTGTGATACCAGGGTCTCGCGCTTGAATGCTTGATCTGCTGGCGAGGGCGCCAGAGTGCCTGGATGCGCGCCTCACCCCTGTAAACCAGGAGCGGGCCAGTCTGGGGAGCAGGAGCCTGGTGCAGTTCTGAGTCTGCCATCGCCTTGTTTCCTGGGCCAGGCCCTTTCCCTTCTCAGCCTTAGACTCAACCCAGAAACAGCTGGGCCGGGGGAGCCTGTTCCCGAACCCCCAAGGAAGTGTTCACACTCCCTTTGAGGGGAGCTGGGCAGTGTGGGGACACACATGGGCTGTGTGCATGAACATGGGTGTGGCTGTGCCCCTGCTGTGACTATAGTGCTGGACCAGGGGCAGCAGCAGGTCTGAGTAGGTCAGAGTCGTTGTTCTTTGCTGGGAATCCACTGGGGCCTGTTGCTCCACATCAGGGCAGCAGCCTCGCACCTCACACCTCCCCCAGCAGACCCACAGCTCCCCCAGCAGACCCACACCTCCCCCAGCAGACCCACACCTGCCCCAGCAGACCCACACCTTCGCCAACAGACCCGCACCTTCTGGCTCTTTCATCTATCAGCTCGACCTGTGAACATGAGGACACTTGTCTGAGCTCATACCTACTGACGCCCAGAAGTGTCCAGCGCTGCAGTGATATCACCTTCCATCCTCACACCTATTCTCTTCTCCACTTTTCACAAATGAGGAAACTGAGGCACAGAGTGGGGAAAGAACAACTTTCCCAGAACCACCAAAGCCAGGAACTGGAGGAACAGGGATGCAAACTGTATTCTCCCTCCACGCCCTGCTGCTTCTACTGGTTAACCCCAGGGACAGGTGACTTTAAACACCACATCCTCAGCAGGAAGGATGTAAGCAAAATGCTGTGTGCACCCACCCGGGTGCTTAGGTAGTGTTCTCTGGTCTCTTTCGAGATCTGTTTATCTCCCGTGTTCAGCTGAGCAAACAGGCTCAGAGGGGGAAAGGCAGTTGCCTAAGCCTGTTCAGCATCGGAGCAGGGACGAAACCCCTGATGGCTGGGCCCCAGTAGCGTGCTGCTTGGCTAGGTCCTGGCTGCCTGTGGTGACTCTGCTGAGGGAGGGACTCTGGTTGTGGACGGCAGCTGTCAGAATGTGAATGTGACCCGGGTGAGGGTTTGGAGGGGAAAGAGACCCAGGCAGTCTCTCCACTGGGACATGTGTGCTTTGCTGTCTCCTGGGACAAGACTCTGGCCCTCTCGTGGCCCCGTCCCCAGTCAACACACCAAGGCAGTTGGACTCATGGGCTCTGAGCAGAAGAGGTGATGGAGTGGGCCAGAGGGGTTGGCATCTACCCCCAGGGCCATTAGGGAATGTGTGGGGACATTTAGTCACAGTGGGTGGCCCTGGGATGCTGTTACCGAAATGCCAATTGAGCCCAGGAGGACCTGAGCTGAAGTTCTGAGGAGCCAGGGAAATAGGTGGCCTTTGGGGGTTGGATGCCTTCCTTCCAATCTCCCCAGGCCCCAGCTCCCCAGCGAGGGTGGTTATTCTGAGGGCCCGGGGAAGCTTCCTAAGGAGGTAACTAGCATCAACAGAGGAATTAACAAGACTGGGACTGGCCTGAGGGTGGAAGTGGCATTCCTAGGGGTGGAATCTGTGCATTGGGAGGCCCTTGAGTGGGAGGCAGCCTGAAACATTCAGAGAACTAGGAAGAGTCCACTATGGGTGGTGTGATGGTACTACCTGTGTGTGTGCTAAGTCACTCCATTGGTGTCCAACTCTTTGCGACCCTATGTCCTTGGGATTCTCAGGCAAGAATACTGGAGTGGGTGGGTTGCTATGCCCTCCTGGGGAGGGAGGGATCTTCCCAACCCAAGGCTTACCACTAGCGCCACTGGGGAAGCCTGATGGTACTACAGCAAAAGGCAAACCTGGAGAAGTCAGCAGCCCCTGGGAGCCACGGAGGAGTTGCAGTCTTATCCAAAAAGCATTAGCAAGCTGTGTACATAAGCAGCGGGAAGGTCTGTATTTTCAAAAGATCCTGTTAGCAACACATTTAGGCGAGAGAAAAAAGGGGAGCCCAGTGACGGGGGTTGATGGTAGAATCCAAGCGCAGATGACAGCTCAGATGTGGCAGAGGTGTGCATGGGTGGCGTGGATGGAGGGCGAGCTGACAGACCCTGGTGATGGTCTCGGTGGGGAGGTGAGGGAGCAGGAAGTGTCAAGCTGACTGTCCTGAGGATGGCTGCGGTGCCAGGCACAGAGACCAACAGGATCCCTGGCATGGGCATTCTGTTTGGGGTCTGTTTGTGTTTCAGGTCCCTTTAAGAAGGGAAGAGCTCGAGTAGGCAGTAGCCTGTGTGATTCTTAGCTGAGAGGAGAGAGACATGTCATTGGCAAAGAGAGCTGAAGTCAAGGGCATGATGAGGTCGTGTAGGGAAGGAGGATGGGGTGAGATGAGAAGCAGGACAAAGGTAAGGGCCCAGGACAAGAGGACAAGCCAGCAAAAGACCCGAGAGAAACCAGCTGAGAGCAACAGACCATGGCCCCAAGAGGGGATGAGTGCTAACTCTCCAGGCCTTTGCACAAACTCCTCTCTCTGTCTGAAATCCATCTTCTTCCAACCAGCCCACTTCTGATCTTTCGAAGTACAGCACAGGTCCAATGTCCTCCAGGAGACATTCCTCAGTGCTGCTCCCTCCCTGGAGCCAGATGAGGGTCTTGGGCTTCCCACACCCCCTGGGCAGAAGCAGGTGGTGGAGAGAGCAGAGCTTTGGAGCTGGACAAGCTGCTTTCCAGACGTCTCGGTCTCCTCAACTGTCAAATGGAATTACTGCTCTGCGGGGATTCTATTTCTCCTGAAGATCAAATGATAGAAAACATAGAAAACCTATACTTCCTAACAAGACTCATTAAGTAGAAGCTGCAATTCTCTTAGTTTTTATCACGTTGTACGGACACCTGTTTTTGTCTCTTCTCCTGCCCAGCTCATGAGCTCTCTTTACCTGATAGGGTTTTATCCATCTCAGCATCCTCAGTGTTTGGCCCAGAGCCTGGCATGTACCATGTGCTCATTGTAATCAGAGTGAAGGGCGTTTGGTGGGAACGGGAGTGTTCAGGGTAGACTTCCTGCAGGAGGAGGGGCTGAAGCCAGCCCAAGCCCCCACCATAAAGCAGTGCCAGGGGATGGGAGAGAGGGAGAGAGCCCCGGGGAGGAGGGAACAGCTTGAACATGTTTCTCCCAGCCGAGGGGCCTAGGGATGACTTCTCAGCTGAATTTCGAGCTCTGAGTCACATATTCTCTCTGAACTTCAGGCAGCCCCAACCCTGGGGCTGAGCTGGCAAAAAGTGAAACTCAAGACCTGCCCCAGAATGTCCCCAGTGAGCCCCAGGCCCGCCCCTGCCGCCAGGCCCGCCCCCGCCGCCCTCCACCAGGCCCGCCCCCGCCCCCCTCCACCAGGCCGGGCCTCGACGCCCCTTGCCTGCCTGGGCCCAGCAGATCTGGTGACTTCCTCCAGCCCCGGGTCCCTGGCAGCTTCTCTTCCCGCCTGGGCAGGGGCCCCCGCACTGTGGGCAGAACTTGGACTCCAGAGCTGGGTAGGAATGTTGCTCCCCACTACACACAGTGGAGAAGTGTGGGAAATTCAGGAAGTTTCTCCACTCTCTGGGTCTCGCTTTATCTGCAAAATGGGGGGCATATCAGGTAGGTCATCGTAAGAATTAAATTCTCATGTAATTAAAGTGAAAGTTGTTCAGCCGTGTCTGACTCTTTGCGACCCCATGGACTATACAGTCCATGGAATTCTCCAGGCCAGCACACTGGAGTGGGTAGCCTTTGCCTTCTCCAGGGTATCTTCCCAACCCAGGGGTCAAACCCAGGTCTCCCACATTGCAGTTGGATTCTTTACCAGCTGAGCCACAGGGAAGCCTGAGAATATTGGAGTGGTTAGCCTATCCCTTCTCCAGGGGATCTTCCCGACCCAGGAATCGAACCAGGGTCTTCTGCATTGCAGGTGGATTCTTTACCAACTGAGCTATCAGGGAAGCCTGTAATTAAAGTACATAGCTCATAGAAGGTGCTTAACAAGAGTCAGCTTCCTTCCCTGACCTCAGACTATGGCCCACAGGCAGGAAAAGTGGGCACTGGCTGCAGAAGCCTGCAGCACCCTTGCTTCCTCCTGCAGGGAGACTCAAACTTTAAGCACAGCATGGCAGATTTTTACTCCCATTTTACCTGTGAGGAAACCATGGCTTCAAAGATAGCAGAGCCAGGGTTCAAACCAAGGACCACCTGACCTTGGGTTCACAGTGGCAGGTTACAGTGAGAACACAGCCCTATTCCAGAAGTTGGGCACCCTGGCACTACTTCTATCAGCAAAGCTCCTGGCCTCTGGCAGGCCTGGCAGCTCACTGAGCCCCTCACTGAAAGTCCAGAGGGCTCGGTGACTCACGAGCAGAACCCAGAACTCATTCCCGAGCTCTGAGCCAGAGCCTGGCACCAGAAGTTTTGCTGAGTGCCTAAATGAATGAATTCCCAACTCTTTCTAAAACATCCATTTCTAAGGGTGCTAGATAGTGAGATAAGTAAGTAAAAATAAACAGGAAGACTGCGGAAAGTAAATGTGAATGATTCTAGTTATTAGTATAAGGAATTAATGTAATTAATCATAGATAATTAATATTCTCTGCATCATCTTTTATCCACAGTCCTTCCTTCTTTTCCTATACAAACATCTATTGGGTGCCTACCATGGACAGGTGCAAGGATGATAATATTGAATTAGCGCTACTATATGACTAGCACTATCCTAAGCATTTGACATGATTTTCTCACTTAACATAGCTCCAAGAAGTAGAAGCTATTATTATTATTCCCATTTTAAAGGTCAGGAAACAGAGATAGAAATTAAATACCTTAGTCAAAGTAACTTAGAAACAGGTAATGCCCAGATTTATATCCCAGTGTACAAATTTCAGAGCCAAGAGGTAATGTGTTTTCTGCACCAAGGAACTCACTGGATGATTGAGTAAGGGGTGTGCATGGTCAGAATAAGACAGAAGACTGAGATGAAGTATGTAGCACGAGGCTAGGCAAAGAGAAAATTCAAAGATGAGTATTATGAGCACTAATTTTATTGTTTAAGTATGACCAGGAAGATAGTCATTTTGTTATTAGTACCCCCTCACTTTTCCTTGGTGTCTAATGAACTAAAAAAAGAGAAACAAAAACAGGGAAGAGGGTGGAGAGACAAAGCCCTTTAGAGGTAGCCAAAGAGCCCACACACTTTGACTAAGGAGGAAAGTGAGGCCCAGAAAAGAGTAGGAAGCTCCCCCCTGCAGTCCACCAAAGCAGAAAGCTTTGGTGTTCTTGAATGTCTACCACCAGCTGCCAGAGGGGATAAAGCCTGGTCTGTAGCCTTTGCCACCTTTTGTGGAGTAAAGACTCCTCATGGCCAACTTCAAGCTACTAAAGGGAGGTCACGGAAGGGCAGAGCTAGACAGAGATATGATGGACAGCTCTAGAACATGGCCAACTACAGCACAGACCATGACAGCCTGGAGACCTCTAGCTGGTCCCTGCCCCAGAGGCACAGGAAGGAAAAAGGGCCAGACAAATGTGGAACCCGGGAGAACTCTGAGATTAAAAGGGCCTTTCTGCTCCACATACTCAGGTCATCACGGTTTTTTCCCAGCACTGCAGGGCTTGGGCGTTGGCCTACCTATCCTTCTCTGGCAGCCCAAGTTGCTCATTCTGTGTACTGCCCCATGATTTGTAGAGGTCAGACTTGGTGGAGGGGCGGGGCAGGAACATCCTGGGTGATCAGTAAGATGCTACAATATCCGCTTCCTTTGCATTTCTGAGGGCCTGCAGGACAAACAGCCTTGGCTGGGCTCAGCTGGTCCCTCGATCCGGACAAGATGACCAGGTGGGTTCATTTCGTAAACACTGCATTTACTCATTTATATATCCAACACTGGCTCCTTTTCACGGCTCGTTTCCTTCCCCCGTGGCCTAGTCCCCTAGTGCTCTCAGCCCACCAGTCCAAGACCTGGACTCAAACACAGGCAGAGCCGGCGATCCCCGCAGAGCCCCTCCACATCAGGGCCCTACCTTCCGCAGTTAGCTCTTCCTCTGGCTTAAACTGGGGGAGGGGGAGGGGGGCGCTTCTATTAAAATTACCTTACTGTTAGCAATGGTAGTGAAAAACAACAGTTTCACTTACTCTAATATCTATGAACAGATTACTTAATATTAGCTCAGTGCTATCCCAAACAAAAGAAATAGTTAAGCCCCTGCTGTGTGTCAGGAATGTAATAATGTGTATTATATGTAATCTTCCAAGGAAAGTGACCAGAAAAGTTACTGTCTGCCTATTTACTAATGAATAAAGTTCTGCTTAGAAAGATGACATAGGTTGGGTGAAGCCACGTGGCTAGTATGTAACTGAGCCAGGATTGGAACCCAGGTGTATCTGTGTTCAATATTCTATAATATTTAATTGCTCATCTTGATTAAGATAAAGGTCAAGATAATTCTGAGAGAGTGGACATAAGATGGGCATACTACTTTTCTATTCTTTTGTAACAAATCATCACAAATTTAGCAACTGAAAGCAACACTCGGGACTTCCCTGGTTGTCCAGTGGCTAAGACCCCATATTCCCAATGCAGGGGACCCAGGTTTGTCTCCTGGTCAGGAACTAGATTCCACATGCTGCAACCAGGAGTTCACATGCCACAGTGAAGATGCTGCATGTGGTAATGCCACAATTAAGACCCAATGCAGCCAAATATTTAAAAAAAAAAAAAAAAAAAGGCAATTCACTATCTCACAGTCTGTAAACCAGGAATCCAGGTGGGCTCACCTGGGTCCTCTGCTCAATGTCTCATAGGCTGAAATCAAGGTGTCAGCTAGTGAGGGTCTTTCAGGGGAGTCTCTGGAATAATTCAGCTTCTTAAGGTCACATATGTTCTTTTTCACATGATCACCCCCATCTCCTAAGCCAGCAACAGTGAGGCAAGTCCTTCTTGGCTTCCAATACCTCTAACTTCCCCTTCTTCCCCAGCTGGAGAAAGTCCACTGCTTTTAAGTGCTCATGTGATTACAGTGTGGTTACCCAGCTAATCCAGGATAATGTCCCTATCTTAAAGTCACCTGGACCATAAAATATAGTGTAATCACAGGAGTGATGCCTTATCATATTCACAAGGTCCAGGATTAAGACAGGACATTTCTGGGAAGCTGTTTTAGAGGTTCTGCCCACTGCAATGCGTAGGCTTTGTAGAGCAGAGGTTCTAAGGGGATCCTCCAGGAAGATCAGACTGTGATGGACAGGGGCTTCCCTTCAGGGGCCCTGAACACCCAGAAAGAACTGTGAGGGCTAACAGGAATGGTCCCAGGCAAGGAGGCAGGGTTTATAGGGTGAGGGTGGGGATGACAAGAAAGAGAGAGGTAGAAAGAAATCTTAACAAAAGAATAGGCTTTACATCTATAGAGAAGTTCAAGTTGGCTCTGCTTCCTTGTGAGCATTCCTAAAAGATGCCCAATAAATAAAATACGTGGTAGTGAACACACTGTGCTGCCCAGTTCACATGGAATGGGCTGGGTTGAGAGTCACTGGGTAGACTGGGATTAGAGCTGAGTTGGAATGAGTTGGATGGGATCATACAGGTCGAATTGGAAATAAGCAGCTTGTTTAGATAGAGTGTTGGTGTGGGCTAGATTGGGATGAGTTGCATGGAGTTTAGATCAACTGAGATAGAAAGACATCTATCTTTCTTGGGGGGTGGCTTGGTTGAGGCTGGGTTTGGCTGGGCTACATTGGTTAGGGTCAGGCTGGACTGAACAGGCTGGGATGGGTTGGAAAGGTTTGGAGCAGGTTAGACCCAGTTGAGGGTTGAGTTAGCTGGGGATTGGTTAGTGTTTAGTTGCAGAGACAGAATCCACTCTGGATAGCTTGTGTGCTATGCTTAGTCGCTCAGTCATGTCCAGCTTTTTGTGACTCCATGGACTGTAGCCCACCAGGCTCCTCTGTCCATGAGGATTCACCAGGCAAGAATACTGGAGTAGGTTGCCATGCCCTCCTCCAGGGGATCTTCCTAACCCAGGGATCAAACCCAGGTCTCCCACATTGCAGGCGCATCTTTTACCATCTGAGCCACCAGGGAAGCCCTGGATTGCTTAAGCCAAAATAAATGTGTGAATGGGTTTTTAATGGCTTACAGTAATGGTTGAAGAGCTGAAGAAGCAGATTCTAGGCTGTATCTTCAGGACCAGCTCCCAACACTGCCCTGCAGACTTGTACTGCCAAGGCAGTTGCTTCTTTTGCAAAACCATCAGGAAGCCATCTGCCCAATCAGGAAGCCACTAGCCAAGCTTCTGGCTCCAGAAACATGCTCCTCTGTATGTCTACACCAGCAGAAATGCACAACTCAGTATGAAAGATGACAAGGTCTATCTTCAGAGGAAAAAAAAAGTATGATAAGGAAATCCTTTGGCTAGATAACACAAAAGTAGAAGAGATGTTCATAATTGTACACCATACTGCTTTTTCTAATTTTGCATCTTTTTGAAAATTTCTAGTATTATTGCAAATATTGATGGCTATCTCATGCCCGGCCTCTCTGACCATTTGATCCATTTCTGAATGAACTGCCTTGCAGGAGTTCATGGCACCTGGTGAAAACTACATCACATCTTAAACTCTAATTATAGGGCAGTCTGGAAAATGTAGTTTCTAGCTTTTCAGCCTCTGCAGGATAAAAAGGCACAGTCCAAGGAGAGAGGAATAGAGACTGAATGAGTTGCTCCATACTATCTACCACTACTGAGCTAAGTGGGGAGTGGTTGGAATAAGTGGAGATGGACCAGGTTGCCTGATTGGGGCAAGTTGGACTGAGTTGAATCGGAAGGTGTGGGAAGTGTGTGGCTGAGCTGAATGCAACTGGGCTGGGAGGTACTGGAGCGGTTGGATTGGGATGGGTGAATCGGGCTGGGAGCAGCTCTGGGGCTGACACTTGGACACTGGTGTCAAGCTCTTTGCAACCAATGGAGTGAGAGTTATGCTCAGTGGGAGCTAGGAAAGGAGGACTTGGAGGACGACTGTGTTGCTGAGAATGACATCTCTGTCAGTGCACCCTCACTGGGCATCCGCTCCACTACCTGGGACCAGGTTTATCCCCACTTCATGCAAACTGGCCTATCCCCAGGCTTAGGATGTGTCCAGTGTTCAGTTCAACGTCCTTTGCCCTCCTTAAAATGAAGCCAGTTAGAGCAAGAGTCTTGAGGAATAAGTTTCAAACAGAGAAACTTGAAGGATGTGTTGTCTTGGGGCAAAACCAAACCCCAAGTCAAGATATCAGAGCCATATGGTTTCCTCCCTACGTTTCTGGGGGGAGGGGTGTGGATTTTATGGAATTTGGGACTATTTCCGGAGTCCCACAGGTGCTCTGTTCACGGAGCCAAGGAAAACGGGTGCTGGCAAGCACACACGTTTACATACACCCAGAGTCATGCATGTGAGCACAGGACTTTCCGGTTTGCAATACATTTTCAGTGTCTATACCTTCTCTCAGAATTGCTCTGTGAGGCAGGAGTCATTATGTCATATCCCAAATGGAGACATTCATGCTGAGAGCCTAAGCGGACTGCTCAAAGACACACAGCAAAGTGAGGATTCATGTGTTTGTGTTTATATGAACACTGTCTATCTCCTGGACTAGATTCCAGCCTCCAAGAGGTTTGAAGTTTTGCCCATCTTGCTCATGGTCCAGCATCTAGAACAGTCCTAGAACACAGTAGGTGTTCAATATAAACTTACTCAATATACACATACATTACTAAATAAATGAGAAACTCAAGCCTCAGAAACCCATGTTGTTTTCATAGTGACAGACACACACACCTGGGTATGCACACACATGGTCTTTGTGACATGGGCCCTTTGTCCCTTGTCTTTAAAGTCTTATCCCATCTCTTCTCACTGATGTTGCCTGGATCAGGTCACAAATTCATGCACTTCCTGACCCAATGGCTCAGGAAAAGAAACATCTGGACTCAAAACTCCAAAATGCCCCAGGCGATCCTGGCATGACCAGTGCATGGACACATGTCACCCCCTCCTTCATCACCAGCCTTCACTTAGACTCTCTTTGGGGTACAGCGCAGAGGAGACAGCGGGCAGTTCCCTTTGACAGTCAGCCTTGCCCTCCCAAGAGAGGACAGGATAGAGGTCTCAGACTTTGTCTCAGCTCAGTTGGACCAGCCTACAAGTCTGCCCGCTCACCCAGTGCTCAGAACTGGGTCCCCATCCAGTTTGCACAGACCTTCTTGGCATGGATGTGTCCTTGTCCCCATTTTGCACACAAACTCAGGATCCTAGAAGGAGAGTAACTGAACTTCCCAAAGTCACTGACTAGGGGGTGAGGGTCTAGATCAGAATCGAAGCCTGTGTCACTCTGAAATCCATGGACATTAGTGACAGTAACCCCAAGCCACCCCTGAGGGATACATCTCTCCTTCATCCCAGGCCCTGTGAGGGGCAGGGGCCATGTCCCCTCTTCCGTGCATCCTGCCTCTGCACTCAGCCTGGGTCAGCACAGAGTGGGGGGTGGGGGGGACATTTCTTGCTGCCTCCGACTGGTATTGACGGACCAAGTGACTATTGTAAATGCTACGGTGTTGTGTAATCAGTAGGAAAATGTGACTGTGTCCCCACAGATGCCACTGGCATTTTGGAGAAAATCCCATCCTTGATTTTCTGGGCTGGTTCAGTTGAAATGTCTGGGTGACAGGGACAGGCTGGAGGCTCTGCTACGCGGGGCTAGACAGATCGCTTGCTGCCACAGCCCCTGCCTAGGAGACCGGGGACTAGAAATGTGCATACAGATGCACAGGCAGAGGCGTGTGTGTGTGTGTGTGTGTGTGTGTGTGTGTGAGTGGTTCCGGGTGTGAGTGTACGTGAGCACAGGAGGGCACAGGGGCCCAAGCTCTCGAGTCACACTGTGGGCTCAGATCTCAACTCTGCTCCTTACTCAGTCTCTCTGTACTCATTTCCTCTACCGTAAAATCAGGATGGCAAAAGTGCCTGCAGTTCAGTAGTCTGTCCTGGGATTAAGTGGGAAGATGTAGGAAAGCAGATAGCGTGCAGTACAGAGTCTGGTGCATGACTGACAATAAATATTTGTGGAGTGGATGAGTGAATGCATGAGCAAACAAAGGGAAAGTGCACGAAAGCATGGAGCAAGGAGCATGGCGCAGCGCAAAGAGGAGAGCATTTAGAGTCAGGAGACCCAAGTTGGAGCCGCGCCTATCATTTACTAGCTGAGCAACCTTGGGCAAGTCACTTAACCTCTCTGAGCCTCAGTTAATAATAGCAATAATCCCTGCCTCTCTGGTTGTTGTGAGGATTAAACAAAAGTACAGGGTGGAACTGCTCTGTCAACGGCAGGGCACTGTGCAAATGTTAGTTCGAATTATTCTCCACAATTATGACTGCTCGGCGGGAGGCCTGTGTTTGAGTGAGCATGGGGGAAGGCTGTGGTGAGGGTGGGCCTGTGACCAGGCTGTGTGTGCATGCTGATTGTGTGTGGATGTGTTTGGAGAACTGGGGCCATTAGAAAAACCATCAGCCCTCTAAGTTGTTCTTTCTTTTGCTAAACTCAACCTGCCAGGCTGACATCGGAAGCAGGAATTAGTGGGAAGTCTGGGGGGACGGGATTAGTGGCTGAACTTTCTATTCCTGGAGACCCTCTTTTCTCAGGAGGTCAAAGCAATTTCCATATATTATCCTGCTGGCAGCTTGGGAAGGTCAGGGAAACGGCAAACACATGACTCTTATTCCTCAGATGGAGAAACCAAGGCAGGAAGGGTGGCTGCTGAAGCCAGTTCTGCCTGGACTCTGTTAGAAGCACCATCAGAAGGACCCTACAGCCACCCCAGCCTGTCCCAGCCAGACCAGCTGGCAAGGGCTCATTCATTTTAGTGTTTATTACAGTCCTCCTGGCCCCCGTTCCCAGTCCTGGACTATGTGTGTTTCAGGGGTAGACTGGAGCAGGACCCCCAAGTCCCTGCTATACTATCCATAATCATTGGAGGGTCTTCTTCTGTCTCAGTCCCCACCTTTCAGCCTCTGGTCAGCTGTTGCCCTAATTCCCCTCTACTAGTCCTTCAAGTTCAATCCACTTCTTCCAGGAAGCCTGCCAGACACTCCCCATCTGGCAGATGAAGAAGTTATTCTTCGTTGAACCATTGTAGCATTGGAACTGGGAGAAGGGGCTTGGAGGCCCAGCCACATTGCACTTCTGAGGATGGGTCAAACCAGTATGTGCTCTCTGAAACCAATCAGAGTAAGAGTTACTCATGTGCTTTGACTGTGGAGCTGGTGAGCCTTAGAGCCTCAGGGTAAGTTCTCTGAGTCTCAGAATTGAGAGGATTCTGGGGAGTCTCTGCTCCCCAGACGAGCAGCATCACCAGGAACTTGTTAGAAATGTCAACTCTAACGCCAGACCTGCATGAGAAACTCTGGAGCGGGAGCAATCCTCCTGTGATCCTGATGCTTCAGAAGATTGTAAACCACTGGGTTCAACGACGCTAGTTCCTCGCATCCACACTACCTGTCCTCCGACAAGCTCAGGAAGCCCCATCTTCCCCACACTGACTTTGGTTCACCCTGAGGAGGGTTCCTGCCCCAGAGCCCCAGTATCTACCCAAAGAGGGAGGGGTTACAGCTTCACCGCCCTTTCAGTTCCTATCACCTGCCTCAAATATGTCTCCTGCCTTTCTACTGTGTCACCCCTTGCTGCCCTTGAGACTGCCCCCCGGAAGCCTCTCGGGTCTTACTTGTACAGAGCAGGGACCCTACCTGCCACCTCTTACTTTGCTCACTTCCCCACCAAGACCCAGCCCTCACTCACCCGGCCTCCTCACTCTCCATGTGTCTGGGGCAAGCCCTAAATCTTTGTGTGGCTCTAGGGAAGTGGCTTCTTCCTTAGGGCCTGCATGTCCCCGCTCGTAAGGAGGAGAAGACCTCCCAGAACCTGCCTACGGTCCTGGACAAGGTCAATGGATTGCAACGCAGTGGGCAGTAGGTCACTGGCACTACTCCTCAAGTCCCAGCAAGTGGTCAGACCCCTGAGGTGCCAGGCTCACCGTCCACCCCAGGAGGGGCACAGTCCTCCACCCCTCCTCTTTCCCAGTGGGGTAGTCACAGCAGCTGCCATCTTCCCTGATGAAAGCACCTACTGTTCCAGAACCAGCTGCCTGACTCCATGCTCAGGAAGCTTTGACCCCTGTCTCATTAATCCACCCCTCCCCCAACAGTCCGAGGAGCACCCGCATCCCAGTGTACAGGTTCAGAACTGATGCCCAGAGAGGTTCTGTGGTTTGACTGCAATCTCACAGCCAGTAAAGAAGGAAATTCCAACCCAGATCTAACTCCAAAGTCCTCTTCCTTAACCTCCAAGAGAACAAGAAGGCCGTCACTGGAGCAAGGAGCAAAGGGAGGCGGTAAAGCAGAGGCAGCCTGGATGATGGCTCCACTCCTTAATGGCTGTGGGTCTATCTCGGCTGCCCCATTTGTATACGGGGAATAGTAATTCCTGCCCTGCCAACCTCACTGGGTAGCGCAGGGGAAACTGTGGTGGTGTCCAAACGCTGGGACCGAGTGCGTACCGTGCTTTACAGTTTACGAAGTACACGGTCTACGAAGCGCATCCCTGTGTGACCTCCAGTAAGCCTGTCTGAAGCTCATCAACCCTCTCCAGCACCATCGCAAACTGAGGCGGAGGAGTCAGATGCTAGACGGCAGGGGCCGGGCCAGGAGCCGGGTGCGCCTCCAGCCACGAGCGCAAGGGGGCGCCGTGGGCTCACAGCGAGCCGGGGCGGCGGAACCCACCGCGAGAGATCGCGTTCCGTGCTCTTGCTCGCAGCAACCAAGCTCCGCAGAGCGCCGGGAGGAGCCCGCGTTCCAAGGGCGACCAGGTGGGGTGGAGGAGAGTTGCGCCGAGTCTGAATTTGAAATTTGAAGTCCGGAAAGCCAGCTGCCTCTCCCCGCTGTGTGACCTCCCCTGAGACGTTTGACCTCTCTGAGCATCACGTATAAAATACAGAAATAGAACTTCCTCCACCGATGCTGCTCTAACCCAGTCCGCCAAAGGCTCCTGAAACCACAAAATGAGATCGCTGATGCTGACTAGCAGTGCAAACTGTAAACCCTCATGCAAACGTAGAAATTTGCTCCTTTCTCACTTTTCTTGGACTCTGCATCCGAAGCCCCTCGGAGTCAGCACGCAGGGATCTCCGCATTCCCATTTTACAGAAGCGCAAACGAAGGCTCGGAGAGGTCGCCCTGTAGGGTGTCTGTGGCTCATTCGGGCATACACGGAATGGCCTCCTGACACCAGCATCGGACTGTCCCTCCCTGGTCCAGCGGCCTCAGGTCCCCGGCAGCACTGACCTCTGCGGATTGGGTACCTGTGAGCCTTCTGCAGAGACCGGCGTGCTCAGGAGTCTGAGACTATCGAAGCCAAAGGGCCCCAAAGCTCCGGACCTCCCGCTTGGGCCCGCTCAGCACAAGACCAAGGGTACTCGGACCTCAATTCTGGTCCTATCTTCTAGCTCGGCCACACCGCCATCCCCGGGCGTCCCTAGCTGCAGCGCACCCGGTGTGTGATGGGAGCCTCTCTTTGGAGGCAGAGGGCTCACCCCGACTCCGGATGCCGGGGGCTCTCCGCCCACGGGCCCCCATCCTTCCTCTTCCGAGCCGCACCCCGAAGCCCTCCCCCCCGCCACGCTGGGCAGGATTGCGGGGGTCAGGCCGTGAAAGGGGTGACCTGTTCGGCCCCCTCGTCTGCGCCCGAGGCTGCGGCTGTGTGCACACGTGTAATTAGCTCTAATTATCCCAGGCTTTTTCAGTTCGTAGGCTCCAGGCCTGAGAGCCACGCCGGAGTGAACGCACCCTCTCGCCCAGGGAAGCGGCTCTATCCCAGTCCCTATGACCTCGCGTCGCCTGTGTGCCCAAGCCACCACCCAGCGTCTACACCACCGCCACGTGCTGGCTTGTGAGCGTCTTTGTGTGTCCGCGGGCGTGTGTTCACACTCACGCGTCTGAGCACGAACCTGGCGCGGAAAGGGAGAGGGGCGGTGGCGCGGCGGGAGGAGAATCAAATGGTTCTCAGCTGCGAAGGCAGGAAGCGCCCGGGCCCCGTTGTCTCCCGTCCCGCCAGTCCTGCATAAACATGAGCCCCCGCCCCTGGGGCAGCGGCCCAGACCGAAAATCCCAGGATTTCTGCCCTAACCGCGGAGCCGCGGTGTTGTCGAGGCAGCTCTGCTCCTCACGCCCTCGAGCCGTTTAGTCCCTCGGCCAGCAGCTGGCCTCGCTGTCCACAGGTGGCAGAGCCAGGACTCAGAGAGTTCGGGGCGCTCGTTCCAGGCGGCGCAGCAGGCCAGGAGAGCCGCAGCGCAGGACTGGGTTCGGCTCTAAAACAGAACTGCGCACACGGGAGCAGAACGCTTCCACTCCCGGGTCCTCTTTGTCGGATCGCGGATCCCTAACCCTCGAAGACCCTGGTCCTGCGTACTCGATCCGTGGCGACTTCCAGCCCACTCCCTGCGGTCAGTTCGCCTGGTCTACGCAGAAGGGAACCAGGGAGCCGGGGAAAGCCCCAGGAGCCTTAGCTGCAAGTGGCAGGGTCCGCCCCGGTCCCCCGGGGCAGGATTTCTCAGCACACTTGCTCTGCCCTCCCTTCCCCTTTCCTGGCGTCTGTGTGTCCCCTGTCCCGGCTCCCGTGTCCAGTCTCTCTTCTTTCTTGCTCTCTGACCCCACTGACTCCTTGCCTGGTGTATCGCACCGCCTTTGTCTCTGTCTCTGCCTCTCCTCCGATCTCTGTTGGTGAAGCATCCCCCCCCACCCCTCCCCCGCAAAAGAACACACACGGGCAGAATCCGCCTTTTCAATAAAAAACGACAACTGGGAAACAGAGTGAATTAAAAAGCATTAACTTAAAAACAATCCATGTGTCTGCAAATGCGTTCCAAATGGCAGCCCTTCGGCGGGGGTGGAGGGGGAGGGGGGGGGGCGGGTCGGCCATATGTTCTGTAGCCTCAGACACGAAATACAGGGGGCTGAGCGCCACGCGGTGGACCCTTCCCGCTAGCCACCTGGGACAGCGGAGCCTAGGGAGGGGGACTTCGTCTGTGCCCTCACCCTGATAGACCCCCACCTAAATTCCTGGTCCCTCCCATGGTTCTGGCATCTGCTGGACCCTCCTCTCCCGAAGCCTCCAAACCTTCCTATGCTGACCTCTGCTCTCCCTTTGCACCAGCCCCCACCAGCCCCCACACAGAGATTCCACCCCCTTCTTCCCCCACCCCACCCCACCCCTAGTCTTGGACCCCATACTTCCGCACCCAGGGCCTGCCCTGCCCCACCCCCATCCTGCCCTTCTGCCCCTAGACCACCCAGCAGCCCTGGCTCAGGGCGAAGTGGTTAGAACAAAGCTTTCCTTGGCCTGAAGAAACTCCCCAGCAAGCCGCGCAGAGAAAGGGCACTCCCAGTCCTGGTACCTGCAGCCTCTCTGTTCTCCCAGAGGACATCAAATGTTGTCTATCAGAAGGCAGTGTAGTTCTCCAAACGCAGAAGTCAGCTCTGTCCTTCGAAGCCCTGACTGAGAGGGAGAACTTCCCTACCCTCAAAGTTCATCCTGCCACCCTTACCACTCCTGGCAACCGTCCTCTGCCCCTTTGCCTGGGAGTTGGAAGGATTGGAGAACCTCAAACAGGGGCATAATTGGAGAAGAGGGGACTGGGCAGTGTGCCCAGATTCTGCCACCCCCTCGGTGTCTTTTCTCAACTGGGAAGGTTGAGACCATAAGGTCCTAAGACCATAAACCAGACAGGAGGAAGATCTGGATTAGTCTTGCTCTGCTGGTGACCATGACTTATGATTAGAATAGCGGTAATATTAACAATAGTCTTCGTAATATAGCAGCTAACACTTGTTGAGCTCCTACTGTGTGCGTGCCATGCATTAGCGCACAGAAACCGCTAATAGCTGGATGAGTTTGCGCAGTAGTTTGCTGCCTGGGCCTCAGTTTCCCTCTCTGTAGAAGGAAGGGGTGGGACCTCCAGGCTAGACAGTGAATCTGAAACATCTGTAGTTGAATCAAAATCTAGGCAAGGTGTATCTGTCGTCACCACTCCTATCTGTTCAATAAAGACATAAGGAAGCCAACTAGGAAAAAGTTCAGAATTATTCTGTGTTCTTGAAACAACAAAAGGAAAAAGCCATCCCTTTTTTTAAAAGTCCTAACAGTTCTCAATCAAACTGCTCTTTCTCCTAAGAGTCAGCAAGGCACCATTTAATTTTATTTTTAATGATAAAACTGTTCTTTGTTCATTATACAAGGGAACATTTCAAAATTCACCACACTGGGTGTTCATTGGAAGGACTGATGCTGAAGCTGAAACTCCAATACTTTGGCCACCTCATGCAAAGAGTTGACTCATTGGAAAAGACCCTGATGCTGGGAGGGATTGGGGGCAGGAGGAGAAGGGGACGACAGGATGAGATGGCTGGATGGCATCACCGACTCGATAGACATGAGTTTGAGTAAACTCCAGGAGTTAGTGATGGACAGGGAGGCCTGGCATGCTGCGATTCATGGGGTCACAGAGTCGTACACGACTGAGCGACTGAACTGAACCCCTGTATCACAAGCCTCACCCAGTGGCTTATCAGATTCTGGGGGAGCCCAGTATGAAGATTTATATAAACTCCCTGGTGATTCTGATTGGAGAATCCTGATTTGCTTGATTTCTGGATCTGATACCAGCTATCTCCACTGGTGTATCATTCACATATAATCCCATACCTGATTCTGATACCTGATTCTGACTGAGAATCACTGAGGTTAGGTTCTGAGAATTTTTGTTTCTACAGATTTAAGCAGCTTCCCTGTCTCCAAGCATGTCCTGTTCCAGGGAGCCTGTGAAGGTGTATGTACCACATACCTGTGAGTCTAGGCATGTGTTTGCTTGCACACGTGCAGGTGTGTGTTTCCTTGTGTGTGTCTGGGTACAGGTCTCAGGGTGTCTCTGGGTATCTGTGAACAGATGTGCTGGGATGTGTGGGTACCTATGCCTCTGGGTGAATTTGTTGTGGCTGTGCCTCAGCATCATGTTTACATACATGAGGAGATTTTTATGCTTGTGTGTGGATGTGTATGTCCTGTGTGCCTGCATTGGTGAGCCTGCCATTTTCTGAGGTCTCCAACTGGGCAGGCATTTCTATGGAGGAGGAGCTCCATCCAGGCCCCTGAAATGCCAGTTGAGCAGTCTCCAGGACCCAGAACTCGCAGCCAGAGCTCCTCTCCCGGTTGGGGAAGAGGGACGATGATTTTGAGCATAAACACGGATTTCTGTGCTGAGCATTCTAATTCTGCAAGTCAAGTACAGAGCCCGGGCAGCCACCAGCTAATTAGCCACTCTGGGGGGGGGGGGGGGGCAGGGAAATTGCCTGTATTGGAGTGGATAATGTGTTTGCCTGTTTCCACAGGATCCTTGACCGACTGAACACCCCCCACCTCCCTCCTGCTGTATCCCACGGGCCTGTCTCCCCGCGCCCCCAGCTCAGAAAGATGGTGCAGCGTTTGGCTCTAATACATCGGCTTTTCAAACAGGCCAATTGCTAAGCAAATGTCATTTGGGCTGAAGCTTTGAAGGCTCTAAATGAGATAAATGATTCATTTGAATAGGTGAAGATGGGTCTCCTGCTGGATGAAGATGAGCTGATAAAGTTCCCCATGTCAAAGACAGGCTCCATGTCCCCTCTCCAGGCACGCTGTGCTCTCAGGCTGGGTTCCTCTGCAGCATGGAACAGGCAGACCTGCAGCTGAGGACCTCAGGCTTGACAGATCCCTGGTCCCAGAGAGCCTCCACGCCCCTCTGCCCACTTGCTTTCAGCAGCTGCTATGGGCTGAAAGGAGCAGGAGCCCTGCCAGGCTGGGCAAAGGGCAGCTGCCTGCAGCAGTCTGAGTCTGCCCTTCCCAGGCTCATACACACATGTGGACACACAGCCCACATGGATCACTTGCACAGGCGGCCTGAGCCCATGACTTCCACCTGTGCTAGGCTCTCATCTACACATAGATCTACACAGAGGCACACACTAAAGTATATAAGCCCCTGTTCCACCACTGTTCTTTAACTTACAAGACATAAGTGGACATTAAGACAATACACCAGTTCATAAGCAGATACAGATAAGAATTAACAGATGTCACATACAGATATTATTATGGACTGAATATTTGTGTCCTCCCCCAAAATGTATATGTTGAAGCCCCAATCCCCAATGTGATGGTATTAGGAGGTGGGGCCTCTGGGAGGCAATGAAGTTAGATGAAATCATGAGGGCGGGGCCCCTGTGGAAGGATTTGTGTTCTTCTAAGAGGAAGAGAGATGAGAGCTGCTCTCTCTGTACCATGTGAGGACACAGTGAGAAGGTGGCCGAGTGCAAGCCAGGAACAAATCTGCCAGCATCTTGCTCTTAGACTTTTCAGCCTCCAGAACTATGAGAAAATGAATGTCTTTCGTTTAAACCTCTCAATCTGTGAGTTTTTGCTATAGCAGCCCAAGTAGACTAATACAGGTACAAACTAGGAATTACGCATGCACACATTTGCAAGTATTAATTCATATACCAGCAAAAGTTACTGACACCCTTCTAGCTGGGGAGTAATGGGTGTGCCACTCCTGCCACTGCTTCTGGAATCATTTACTGAGCTCTCACTGTACTAGAGTGTTTTACAGAGGTCGTTAGCGCACCCCCTTCCCCCTGAGGGAGACATTTATTAGCTCCATCCCATCAAAGAGATTAAATCTTAAATAAGGTGCTCAGAGTTAGTTGCACAACTCTACAAGGTAGAGTTGGGATTTGGACCCAGGTCTCCTGACCTCCTGGTGGCTCAGACAGTAAAGAATCTGCCTACAATGCGGGAGACCAGAGTTCAATCCCTGGGTCGAGAAGATCCCGTGGAGAAGGGAATGGTAACCCACTCCAGTATTCTTGCCCGGAAAATCCCATGGACAAAGGAGCCTGGAGGGCTACAGTCTGTGGGGTCGCAAAAAGTCGGGCATGACTGAGCAAGTAACACACTTCTCCTAACTCCAATATGCATGTTTGTTGGGAATAAGCCATCGAGCACTGGGAGTTAGGGGAGGTGAGCCTCTCAATCCTATGCCCACGAGGCCAAAGCCTCCATTCCCCAGGGCCATGTGGCTTGTGCAGCTCTGGGCGTTATTACTCAATCACCATCATCAGTATGTGAAGTTGTCTCCAGGAGTGCTACACGGTTTCCCAGGCTCAGATCCACAGGTATCCCTGAAATTGTTAAAGAATTGGTTGTGACTTTTGTACAAAATAATGACCGTGATCAGAACAATAACAGAAACTGGATTTAATATGTACCCAGCTTAAATGATGGGTTCAGCTCCTGTATTGACAGTTTCTAACGCTGCAAGATTACTTTATTCTCCACACAAAGTCACTCCTCAGATTAATGTAGCTCCGTGTTTTTAATCAATACTGGAGTCATTTCAAGACGCATTTGGATGGGATCTCTAACTGCAGCTCCCACATCCACATCCAGATATCTCATTCACAGCTTAACAGGGTCCAGGGTGTGTTCTGTTTGCCCTGACCCTGCCTCTCTTGGGCTCCCACATCCAGTCCTCCTGAAGCGCCTCGTACTTGTCTAGAGCTCTCCTGAGGATATTCTGGAGTTTCCATCAACCCCAGGCCACAGAAGATCTTGGAGCAGCTCCACAGACATGTTACATTCCTTCATCCCTGGGCCAGCACCCTGGCTGGCTCCCTTGGAAGAAAAATGAAGGTCCTCCTGACAGGCGAGCATAAATATTTTCTTTCCCAGCCTGGTTCAGATGGGGATATTTTCTGTTAATAAAGTGGCAGCTGGCTATCCGGGAGTGTCTGAACGTGGCCTTCCCTGGCAGGGAGCACGTCATCTACTGCTGTTCACACCCCCGACAGATGACAAGATTTTGCTGGCCTTGCTCCTTTCAGGAATGTGCCTCAGATGGCAGAGAGCAGGCAGGGAGCATTCACGTCACACCAGTTTTGTCTTCTCTCTCTTGAGGACCTGGGAGGAGCAACCTGAGTTTGCGGCTCTTGGCAAGCATGCCTATCGGGAGTGGGGCCATCGGGTGTCCTACATTACACGATGCGGCTTTATTTATGGGGCAGGAGGGAGTGTTGGAACAGGCTGGGTCGTCCCCCTTTGAAAGGTGCTCAGACCAGAAAGGGCAAAACACGACGTAATGGGAAATTGTGCTTTTCTTTGAGGCATGTGGCCTGGAAATGGAGCTGCAAGGCCCGGAAAGGTTTTGAAATAACATTTCGGGCTGGAGCCTTCCCTGCCCCCACCTGGAAACAGGCGTGAGGATGGAAAACAGGGCACCTCTCCTCACCACTCGTCACCAGCCAGCGCTGTTTGAAATGAAAACAAAAAATTCTTCCTTAAAAGAAAATGTGTTTTCCAAAGTACTGTGAATTCTCCCCTTGACTCCCAAAGCCACAGAAGGTGGTGTGAAGGCGCAGTTCACAGCTTGGAGCTTTGGAGGCTGTTTTGGGAAGAAGGCAGGCGCCACTGTTAGGGTGAAGCATCATCACCCTCCTGGGTGTTGGGGATAGCTCTGTGGCAAAACTGGAATTCAGTCAACAAGCATTTGATGAGCACTAGGCCTCTGGGGGTGGAGAAGGAAATGGCAACCCACTCCAGTATTCTTGCCTGGAGAATCCTATGGACAGAGGAGCCTGGTGAGCTGCACAGAGTCGGACACGACTGAAGTGACTTAGCATGCTTGCATACAGGCCTCTGGGGGAGGGCTTCCCCGGTGGCTCAGTGGTAAAGAATCCACCTGCAATGCAGTAGACTCACAGGAGACATGGGTTCAATCCCTGGGTCAGGAAGATCCCCTGGAGAAGTAAATGGCAATTCTTGCCTGGGAAACCCCATGGACAGAGGAGGCTGGCAGGCTGCAGTCCATGGGATCATAAAGAGTCAGACATGACTGAGTGACTAAATAACAAAAAATAACAAAGGCTCCTGGGGGACAAAAAGACACAAAGATTTCAGGTCACCTGGTTTCAAATATCTGCTGTATCCGGTTGTCTGGGGAAAGTTACTCGACCTTTCTGGAGTGTTGGTTTCCCCATACATAAAATGGAGCCAATAAAACAGATCTCAAAGGACTGTTATAAGGATTCTCCCGAACCCTGTATAAGAAAAGAGTCCACTGCAGCACTTGGCTCCTCAGCAGCTTTGCAAACTGTTCAAAGTTGGTGAAGGAGCATTCAGAGGTTTCCTATGCCTGTAGAACGGGACAGAGCTCCTTGCTTTTGTAGTCAATACCTTCTGGGATCTGACCCAACTGCTTCCCTCACCCAGCGGTCAGGATTCTCCTACTGAAGTCAGCCTGCCGGCAAGCCCAGTCAACCACAGCCCCTCTGCTCGTGGCACCCAGCTGCCATCGCCGCATGCTTGTCCATGCTGTTTGCACACCCCCAACACCCTGAAACAGTCCCCTCCCTCCTCACCCACTTTCAACCAGATGCCTTCGCTTCAGGGATAACAGGACCTACCACTTTCTGTGTGCTGTGCGTCAGACACACCTTGTATGTCACTTTAGAGGATCAGGAAAGACAGAATCAAGAGAAAACAAAAGGGGGATAGGAAAGAGTTTCCAGAAGAGGAATGATGTGGTCATATTTATCAAAGAAGAAAGCACCCTGGATCAAAGAGGCATCTGGGGATCAAGAGGAAGCTGAGAGGTCAGGGAGAAGGCTAGGGTGAGGAAGAGGCTGAGGATCAAGGAGGAGGCTGTTGCAATGTCCAAGCAAGACAAGATAGCGATAGCAGCTTTTAGACAGAGAGAAGAGGCTGGATTGGAGACTTCACTCCATGTATCCATTCAGTACATACATATGTAGTGGGCACCTATCTATTCATTACGTATTTAGTGGGCAGGCTATATGCCAGCTGTGGGGATATAGCAGGGAACAAAGCAATACAAAACCCCTGCCCTCCTTGAGTTGGCATCCTAGCAGGAAAAACAGGGTCAACAAAATAAGTAAGAAAAATGTACAGAGCATTAGACAGAGGAGCGTGGCATGCTGCAGTCCATGGGGTCACAAAGTCAGACACAACTGAGCAATTCAACAACAACGGTATGTTCAGTTCAGTCACTCAGTCGTGTCCAACTCTTTGTGACCCCATGGACTGCAGCATGCCAGCCTTCCCTGTCCATCTCCAGCTCCTGGAACTTGCTCAAACCCATGTCCATTGAGTCAGTGATGCCATCCAACCATCTCATCCGCTGTCAACCCCTTCTCCTCTCACCTTCAACCTTTCCCAGCATCAAGGTCTTTTCCAGTGAGTCAGTTCTTTGCATCAGGTGGCCAAAGGATTTGAGTTTCAGCTTCAGCATCAGCCCTTCCAATGAACACCCAGGACTGATCTCCTTTAGGATGGACTGGTTGGATCTCCTTGCAGTCCAAGGGACTCTCAAGAGTCTTCTCCAACACCACAATTCAAAAGCATCAGTTCTTCAGTGCTCAGCTTTCTTTATAGTCCAACTCTCACATCCATACATGACTACTGGAAAAACCATAGCTTTGACTAGATGGATCTTTGTTGGCAAAGTAATGACTCTGCTTTTTAATATGCTGTCTAGGTTGGTCATGACTTTTCTTCCAAGGAGCAAGCATCTTTTAATTTCACGGTTGCAGTCACTATCTGTAGTGATTTTGGAGCCCCCAAAAACAGTCTCTCACTGTTTCCATTGTTTCCCCACCTATTTGCCATGAAGTGATGGGACCAGATGCCATGATCTTAGTTTTCTGAATGTTGAGCTTTAAGCCAGCTTTTTCACTCTCCTCTTTCACTTTCATCATGAGGCTCTTTAGTTCCTCTTTGCTTTCTGCCATAAGGGTGGTATCATCTGCATATCTGAGGTTATTGATATTTCTCCTGGCAATCTTGATTCCAGCTTATGCTTCATCCAGCCCGGCATTTCTCATGAAGTACTCTGCATATAAGTTAAATAAGCAGGGTGACAATATACAGTCTTGACGTACTCCTTTCCCAATTTGGAACCAGTCTGTTGTTCCATGTCCAGTTCTAACTGTTGCTTCTTGACCTGTATACAGATTTCTCAGGAGGCAGGTAAAGTGGTTTGGTATTCCCATCTCTTGAAGAATCACAGTTTGTTGTGATCTAAGCAGTCAAAGACTTTGGCGTAGTCAATAAAGAAGCATAAGTAGATGTTTCTCTGGAACTCTCTTGCTTTTTTGATGATCCAATGAATGTTGGCAATTTGATCTCTGGTTCCTCTGCCTTTTCTAAATCCAGCTTGAACATCTGGAAGTTCACGGTTCACGTACTGTTGAAGCCTGGTTTGGAGAATTTTGAGCATTCTTTTGCTAGCATGTGAGATGAGTGCAATTGTGTGGTAGTTTGAACATTCTTTGGCATTGCCTTTCTTTGGGATTGAAATGAAAACTGACATTTTCCAGGATAAGTGCTATGGAGAAAAATCAAAGCAGGGGAAGGAGATATAGAAGGAAGAAGTCAGTGATAAAATTACAGATGCAGAGCCACAGAAAGCCTTAGGGTAGCTTTTGAGCAAAGCCCTCAGAAGGCCAGCTCTGCAGATGTCTGGGATGCCCCCCAGGCAGAGGGAAACAGGAGTGCAAAGGCTCAGGGCAAGCCTGTGCCTGGGGAGAGGATTAGGAGAAGTCACAGATGAAGAGAGGGCTGGATTATAAAAGACCTTATGCATCCCAGCAAAGACTCCTTAAGGCACCTTGAAGTCAGGGGTTTGGTGATATGCCTTGGGCAGGCCCCTTTCCCATTCTCACCCTGATTTGTCACTATGGAGGCTATGAGTAGTGCTACATGTGATTGTAAAAGCTTTGAGGTTCACTCCATGTGCTGAGCAAACAATCAGACCTTGCAATGCTCAGAGATTCTCCATGTTAAAGTCTTCAGACCTTTCTAAGTCCAACTTGCAGTTTTGGAGGTGCTGAGGTAGTGGTGCTGACCTCAGGTTGCAGAGAACCCAGCTCACTGGCCTGGGAGCCCCTTCCACCCAGCCTGCTGCCTCTGCTTCCAGGGGAGTCTGGTTGACTTCTGGCAACTCTGGCTTCTCAGCCTTGGCCTCGTGACCATAACTCTGGATCATGCGATATGGATGCTTCCCTTGTCACTGATGAGTCTTTACTCATCATTGCTTCATTTGTGCTCCTTGATATTCATTTATATATTCATTCCCCCTCTCAGTCTGTTTGCTTAGTCCTGTCTTCACTCATCCCTCACTCACTCAGTTATTTACTCACTAGTTTTCCTCTTTCGTGGTATTTATCACAAGAGAAACTAAATAAGAAATGAATTATGCGACTCTCTGTGTGAGCCTGACTTTTCAGCTGAAATGTAAGGGCATGAGGGCCAAAAGCATGACTTATTCCTAGCTGTCACACCAGCATCTGGCTCATAGAACATGCTCTAGGGACTTCCCTGGCAGTCCGGTGGTTAAGACTCACATTTCCAATGCAGGAGGTGCAGGTTCAATCCAGATCAGGGACTTAAGATCTTCCATGCTGTGCAGTTAAAAAAAAAATCACATACTCTGTAAACAAACTCCTGTATCCATTCATTTACTAATGCTTATTCATTCATTCAGGTATTTGTCAAACCTCTGCATGTGCCAAACTCTGGCCCTGGCACATTTTAAAAGAAAAATAGGAAAGAAGAAAATATAGAGAAACATCATCTGAGGCCCTGTCATCTATCCATTCCATTTGTCTGTTCACTCTTTGATTCTTCAATCGATACTTACTACTGTCACTTCATACCAAATCTGAGCTGGAAATTGCTTTGCCCAAAATGATCAAGGGAAGGTTGTGGCTGGGTTGGAGTTGGGCCTCAAAGAATGGGTAAAATTTTAGGAATAGCTGGAAAGAAATGTAATCACAGTGAGGGAATCGCATGACAGAGGCTGCAAGAACATCACAGGATTCTGACTGCAAATAATCCCTTCCTGGTAGGTTGCTAAGAGCTGTCTGCTATACAGATAGCTTGGGTCAAATCATGGAGGGTTCTGCTTGCTGGGCATAAGAGCTTGCTGGGGACTTCCTTGGAGACCCAGTGGTTAAGACTCCACATTTCAGTTGAGGGCCCGAATTTGATCCCTGGTCAGGGAACTAAGATGCTGCATGACACACAGTGCAGCCAAAAAAATTAAAAAATTAGGGTTTGTTGTGCTCCAAGGGAGACTGACTTGAGTCTTTCATTTCCAGTTGTGCAGAGGCCAGTGGGGCAAGCAAGTACTGAACGTTTTCCGCTGGGTGTCCCTGGAGCAGTATGACTTCCTTTTTTCCCTAGGAGAAGGAAAAGGCCTTCAAAAATGATTTAGATTTCCTATGCTAAGTCGCTTCAGTCATATCTGACTCTTTGCAATTCTGTGGACTGTATCCCACCAGACTCCTCTCTCCATAGGATTTTCCAGGCAAGAATTCTGGAATGGGGATTCCTCCTCCAGGGGATCTTCCCAACTCAGGGACTGAACCTGCATCTCTTACATCTCCTGCATCAGCAGCAGATTCTTTACCACTAGCACCCCCTGGAAAGCCTCAAGTTTCCCCCAAAAGGATCCAAATGGCTTTTACAAAGCTTTGTGATGACTTTAATGCAAATGAATCAGAAGTTTGTGAATTACGTTTTCTCCCCAAAATACATAAGCTAGTGGAAATCAAAAGGAGAGTGTTTAGGTATAGGAACCTGTGTCTCCAGGACTCAGCAGAGCCTCCCTGGTGTCTCAGGCAGAGACTGGGGGTTTCTGTGGGGTTCTGGGGAGGCAGGGCCCAAGCCTGGGCACCCAGATCCTTTGAGATCACTTGTGGGCCCATCTTAGCACCAACTGACGCACTAAGGAGGTGCCAGCTATGTGCTGCCACAGTTCCAACCCACAGACTCGGATCTTAACAAGGACAAAGGATGCACAGTCATCTGACTCTGTAGGTCCTCGAGTTTTCTGGGCCCTATAGGGCCCTGGCAGAACTCCTAGACTCCTCTTGGCCCCTTAACTGGACAGAACTTTCTCCTGTGTCTAGATGTCTAAAGGGGACCAGATCCTCTGGCCAGCCAGGAAGGAGATTAAACATACTGTAATGACAGAAACAATGGGATCATTTCAAAACATTCTCTCATATGTAATAACATTCAGCTAACAAAGCACCTTCGTAATCAGTACCTCATTTGATCCTCATAAGAAACCAAGGGAATGGAAGGTGGTGGGAGCAGATTATAATCCCCATTTACTTACAGGTGAGGAAACTGAAGTAGAGAGACTTTTCCCAAAGTCACTCCTCTGAAGGGCCCATTGCATCAAACCTCCGAAGCAGTAACAGCACGGCATCCTTGTTCAGTGTAGAAAGAGCAGTAGAAAGAGCAGTAAGTGGTTCCTGGGTAGAAAGAGCAGTAAGTGGTTCCTGTGGTTGAGACGGACCATTGGAGGCTATGATCTTTCCTCCTACCTCCTAGTGATCTGTGGTTGGAAGGCAAGACAACAACCTGCAGTGGGGTTAGGGCTCAACAGTGAGGGGGATCAGGGCTCTGTGTGTGGCCTGGTCTGGGTTCAGCCAAAGCAAGAACCAGAGTCCAGGCCGCCGGACCCCAAGCCAGTGTTATCACCACTACACCTGCCCTGACACTGACCTTGCCAAGCCCACCCTATATTTGCAGCCTTCCTGTCTGTAGTGAGAGGTCGTGAGAGAGAGGCCTCTCAGGGTGCTCTCAAGGTCTAGGCTGTTGTGACCAGGTCCGAGCTCAGGATGTTAAGGTGGACAGTGAGAGCAGGAAGTCCCAGGGCTCCAGGGGTGGGGCAGGCTCATCAGGAAAGACAGAGAGCACTAAAGCCATCCTTGACTGACCCACCCTCATCCCCCAACTTCCTCCTCTCCAGCCTGGAGGTCCCCACTGCTCTCACATCTTGTTGACTTTCAAATTTACAAGGTGTGCTGATTGCCAAGGCCCAGGGATGATTACACACCTGGACCCACCTTAGGAAATCATCCTTCTTGGCCTGGTCCCCACCAGAAGTCTGGAGGTGGGGCAGGAGCACAGGGTGGGATCTCTCAGGTGCTATGGAAAGTTTAACGAGGAAAACAATGAAAAAGACAACAGCAGAGAGAAATCAAAGGCAAGTTTCATTTTTCTAAAATGAAAAGGGGGAGGATTCAGATTCAACTTGATTGATAGTCGTGGTCTGAAACTCGGCTTTCCTGATGCCACCTCTGATTCCACCCATCAGGGCTCAGGGTTGGGGGAGAAGCTTTATGGTATTTGCTTGGTTTATTGGCTCCTCAGAAGAGGATATGAGGGCCCAAGCAGGTCTCTGGAGACAGAACCCCTCGAAAAAAAAAAAAAGCCAAGATTTATGGTTTCCAGAAACTCTCAAGGTAACTAGCTGGGCAGAGCGGGCTTTCCTCAGCCCTCAGGTTTAAGGGGTTTGTGGGGGGGGGCAGCTGGAGGCAAAGGAAACCCCAGAATTTTGGGAAACCATTTCCCCAAATATTTTCTCTTCCATCGCCTGCCTTGAGGCTCAGTGATGACTCCAAGATCCTGGTGAGCCCATGATTTCTGCCATCATCGTGACAATGGGGCAACTGAGGCTGGATTGCTGATGAGCCTGCCCACGTTGTACAGGATCAAGTGTCAGGGGGAAAGCACAGACCCAGCTCCCAGCCAGGGGTTCTCCCTCCCTGAGCTGTTGCCACTAGAGTGACCTTCGAGGCCAATTGTAAATCCTGGAGTCAGAAAACAGAAAGCATTTCTGGGGCTCTGGCCTGTGGCCACCTCTGTGTCACCCCACAAAGACTGGGGACAATAGCCATGCAGCAGGGCTCAGCAAGCTGGCTGAGGTATCCCTCTACCCCTGCATGTGACCATAGCAAGGGTGCCTGACCTGCCAGGGAGCGCCCAACTCTGCCAGGCCTGTGGACACTGGCCCTGGCCACCACATGGCTCTGGACATAAATGTTTCGTTAGCAACCTTACTTCACAAGTGCAAGAGGCTGGTTCCTGACATGGCCTTATCGTCTTCTGTGGCCCCGTGAACAGGGTAAATTTGATTTCTGGGCTTAATTAAGGGACATGCCATAAATATTCATGCAGCAAAATGAGCCCCGGCTCACAAGTGCAGCTGCTTCCCGCTTGGGGGAAATTAACATCGTTTTCCAGCCCATGAGTAATGAGGCTCCGCTGCTGGAAAGAGGAGCCTTTTCAACAGCCTCTCCAGGACAGAGAGAGCAAGCCACACTCAGAGGCACCCACACATGGGGAGCCACCCCTCTGCCTCTCCAAAGACTCAGCTCTGCAGGGAGTCCCCGCCAGGGCACTCAGTGAGCAGAAGACCCATGAGCTCTGTCTCGAGAACAGCAGCCAGCAAACTGCTGCCCGAGGGCCAGAGCCTCCTGCCACCTGTTTGTTTTTTGTGTGTGTATGTGTGTGAAGGAAGTTTTATCAGAACACAGGCACACCTACTCACTTACCTATTGTCTACAACAGCAGAGCTGAGGAGTTGTAACAGAGAGCTTATGGTTTGCGTGGTATACTAAGTCGCTTCAGTCGTGTCCAACTCTGTGCGACCCCAAGGACTGGAGCCCACCAGGCTCCTCTGTCCATGGGATTCTCCAGGCAAGAATACTGGAGTGGGTTGCCATGCCCTCCTCCAGGGGATCCTCCCAACCCAGGGATCGAACCCAAGTCTCATGTCTTGTGCATTGGCAGGCGGGTTCTTTATCACTTGTGCCACCCGGGAAGCCCCTGTCTGGCCATTCACAGAAAAAGTGTGCCCACTCCTGCTCTCAAAACTTCTCATCCATTTTTTATTAATAAGAGTCCCATACTATTGAGCTCTCTGGAATTCCAGGAACCAGAGCCGTTTTAGAATCATGTGGTCTTAGACTCCTCTACGCACAGACTCTGGAGCCAGTGTCCAGTCCCCCAGCTCTGCCTCTTCCTCAGCTGCAGGACTGTGTGCAGGTTACTTGTCTTTCTCTGCCTCAGCTTTTATCTATAAATTAGAGGTACCTACATGGGGAAAGAATCTACAAGAGAGTGGAGATATGTATATGTATGGTTGATTCACTTTGCTGTATAACAGAAACTAATACAACACTGTAAATCAACAATACCCCAACAAATTTCTTTTCCAAAAAAAATTGGGGGTAATAGCAGTCCTGATCTCATGGAGTTGTGAAGATTAAGTGAGCAAATATTTGTAAAACCCCTAGAAAACTGTTTGGCACAAGCATTATGTAAGTGTGCTGTTAAATAAATGGAAACAGTCTCCAATTTCAGAATCCTCAAGAGTAGAGAATTCTAACCCCCTAATCTGCCCGCTAGACCTTATTCTCCGTGGCAACAGGGAAAGCCTGCATGTTTCTGACACTCCGCTAAATGCTTTACATGCATTATCTCATTTAATCTCCAAAACAACTCTTTGAAGTAGGAATTACTGCCAATTTACCTGTGAGGAAATTGAAACTTTACGAAGGTTAGGAGACTAACCAAAGGTCAGCCAGGGTGAATTGCAATGTGGGAACGTGAGTCCAGGTGTGCCTGATTTCAAAGCCGACTCCCAGATATTCCCACCTCTCACCCAGGGCCACGGTCCCTCTTCCGTACCTGTCACAGGGTCCCCCAGCCCCTGCTGACACACGCTGTGACAGGGCATTCACAAGCTCTGGAGAGATCCCACTGGAATCTGCTCTTGTATCTGTCCACCTCTCGAGTCTTAGTTCTGACTGTCCGCTCCAGGCTCTGAACAGCCCTGGTGGGAGAATGAGGGCACTTTCAGGGCATCTCCCAACTTGCAGGGAGCCAGCAGTAGCCTGGGCTGCAAAACGAAAGTGTCAGTTGTTCAGTTATGTCCCACTCTTTGCGACCCCAGGGACTGTAGCCCGCCAGGCTCCCCTGACCTTGGGATTGTCCAAGCAAGAATACTGGAGTGGGTTGGTATTCACTTCGCCAAGGGATCTTCCCAACCCAGGGATCGAACCTGGGTCTCCTGCATTGCAGGCAGACTCTGCTGTCTGAGCCACCAAGGAAGCCAAGCATTTACAGCAAACTAGCCCTGAGTGGAAAGACTAAGCTCTTTGGATAGAACACTCTTCCAGGAAGTCCTCCTTGGTGCCGACAAGCAGCAAGGACCTCCCTTTCCCCTCAAGGCTCCCAACACCCCTGCCTGAGCCATCATCAGACGAGACCAGAACCATGCCCTAGTGTGAGATTTACTGTGTTAACCCTGGGGCGCTGTGACCCTTGTACCCTTTCTGCTTGCTTTCCAACTTTCCTATAGTTCTGTGGCACTGCAATGCTCATCAAATGCTTGTGGCATCACCTTTATCCCCATAGCATTCTCGGCCTGTGGGTCATTATCATTCCCATTTGTAGATGAGGCACCTGAGACGCAGAGGGAGGCCGAACAGGAAGGAGGACGAGAGGAAGAACCTTCTTCGCGCCAGGCATCGTGTTCACCCCTTGCCTCACTGAACCCTGACAACAGAGGCGGCCATCCCACTCTACAAAGGCGGAGCTTGAGGCTCTGAGAGGAAATTGGACTTGCTTCATCATCAAGCACACACAGTCAAACTCTAAGGTAGGGTTTTTTTTTCCCCTGTTTTCCAGATGTGTAAACCAAGGCTCAGAGAGCTGGGTGGCTTATCCCACAGGGAGTCAGGCTGGAACCAGGCCTGCTGGCCATGGACAGAGAGCTCTCGCCCAGCCCAGCCGTCCTTGCGAGGCCCAACACGCATCCTTTTGGGGAGTGGAAAAGGAAACACTGGGCCCTTTTACAGGGTTTCCGTGTGCACGATGGGGAGCCCCCAAGGATGGCCGGCTGGCCACGGATGGGAGGAACAGTTTATTTTTCCTGCGGGCCGCTCCGGAGCCTTTCAAAGGTGTGAAGTTCCACGGCCTGCAGAGGCTGACTCTGCTGGCTATCCAGAGCCGGCCCTCCCCAGGCTCCAGCCCCGCAGACCCGGCCTCTTCATGCGCCCCCAGTGGGAACTCCCTCCGGCCCACCTGGCCTCTCACTCGCTGAAAGGCTGCAGAGTGACAGGCCAGAAACTCGACTCCCATGTTTGCTCACCAAACATAGAGCCGGCCCTCTGGGCTCTCCTCCACCATCCAGACCCTCTGCTACCTCAGGGGAAGAAAGGGTTTGCAGCCCACTCCCAGGCTCGTCATACCTGGCGCACACACCTCCAGGGACCGGCCATGAGGAGGCGCTTCCAGACTGGCCCTGCAGCAAGAGAGAGTCTGGTTAGACACGAGGAAGAACTTTCTGCCACTGAGGGACATTCAGAGAGAGACAGGAAATGTCCTGAGTACTGTGCTCTCTTGGTGAGGACTCTGAGTTCCTCTGCTCGAGCTTCCTTCCTCATCCTTACAATGAGGGGTGAGACTGCTTGATTCCCAGCTCTAACAACACTGTAATTCTGAGAGCCACAGCATGAGACAAGGGGCTGGAGACCGAGCTCTACCATCAGCTCATTGTGGGAACATGGGCAAAGTTACTGTGCTGCTCTAGACTTCGGTCTCCCCAACTTTAAAACGGGCATAATTATCACAGAGTAGTTCCAAGTTAATGGATACAAAGCACACTGTCCAGTATGTTCTGTGAAGTGCTCTATGCAAGAAACTAGATCTATTATTTCCACTCTTCATTGCCTCCTCTTTTTTCTCCCATTCACGCCTCTTTTGATTTTTCCTCTCTCTCACTTCTCACAACCAGGAAAGTTACTATGTCCTCTTCTCTCCCTAACACGTTAACTGAGAAATGTTTATAGATGGAGAGGTCTCCCCTTGTTTTGTTTGAATTCATTCTTGGTTTTTGTTTAGTGCAATTAATACAAGTGAGCCCAGGAAGGTAGTGGGGCCATGGGGAAATACCCAGGGGGCTCCAAGTCCCCTCAGGCGGCACTTAGAAGACTCTGGAATATTCCCCCTGCTGGAGAATGTCTGGCTGGGTGTCTCTGAGTGTTGGACAGGGGGTAGTTCATGGTCACAGTGTTACTGGACAGAACCAAAGGGTCGTTTCTTAATGTTTCCACCTCTAGACGAGCCAAGTTGTTGACTGTTTGAATAAGGCAGAGCAATTGTGTCCATGAACTGATTGGCTGTTTCCTTATGTAACAGTCAAAGAAGTTGCATGGTTGCTTTTAAAAAGCTGAACTGATGTTGTTGTTTTTCTGTAGCCTCTACTCCCCCATCATTTTTGTAACTAGATTGACTGTTTTGGTTGTACTGACCTGTTGTTTGTCTAAACTGACCCTTTGTTGGAGGAGCTGAGCTGTTGTCTGTCATGATCATTGGGGGACTAAAGCAGCTGGCTGGGGACTGTCCTGACAGGATATTTTGGCTAAATGGACAGGTCTGGGGTCTGTTGTCAAACCAACTGATACCAAACCCACCCCTCAACCTTCCTGCCGATGTTAGTCTTTCCAAAGAGATCCAGTCTTAAATGTTCCAGCCATAAACCCCACACCGACTGCCCCAAGAGCACACTCAATATTGTTGAAAATTGGGCTTCACATCAAGAAAGAAGAAAGCCTGATTAAGGAGCTGGCAAATCAGTCTGCTGCCTGTCCTGCAGCCTTACAGGGCAGCCCTGCCTGCCTGGCTGTCCATGTGGCCCGCGCCTTCCAGTTTTATTCCTCATCCATGTTAGGGGGATCACTGAGCCCCCAGCACAGCCCCCTCAATTGCGTCTTTAACTCACTTCCTTTCATTGCTGACAGGTCCAGGGACTTTCAATGGGGCCATGACAAGAGGGTCCTTACCCTCTTTGCCCCATTCACCCTGCCCACCCCTCCTCGGCCTTTCAGACTCCCAGTGAAAGGGACTTGTCCACAAATTGGGGATTTGCCATTGTCCCCTTTGTAAAGGCCCTCCATTTCCCGGGGCCCCACCCCACCCATCCCCAGGATCAGCAGGGGTGGCCCCAGAGGAGCTCTGGATATAACAGGACACAATACACCCACACTCTGGCTTAGAAGCAGGGCTGAAGCCTCAGAAACTCAGACTTGCTTTGGGGCAGGAAGACCATATTTTGCTATCCTCCTGCCTGCTTCCCCTCCCCATTTTATAGGTGGGGAAACTGAGAGTCACATAGCAAGACCTCTTGGCACCCAGCTGGCCCTCCCATTAGCTCGCTTCCACTCTCTGCTTCTTTCTTATTGAGAAGGCTACAGCGTTTGCCGTTTGTGCTAACTAACCCAATATGCCGCACCGTTGAAAATGTGTACAAAAGCTGCTGTCAGTAGTTGAGGAAGTTTGGGGTCGTGGTTTCGTTGTTTAGCATCAGAAATCAAAAGCTAGAGCCATGAAGACAGTAATTCTTGGATGAACTGCCTCAAAAATAAATAGAAACAGTGGCCTGACTAATTTGAAATTCAACTCACTAAAAGGAAACAAAGCCAAATTGTTCTTTTCCTCTTTCTAATATTTTTGTTCCCACGTTTAGATTATTTAATCCAACTTCCTATCTCTAGGTGGGCCTAAGAAGGCCCAGAGAGGAGGTCTACTTGCCTAAAGGCACACAGCATGCCTGGGCTAGTGCTCCTGGAATGCCCCTGGAGTCTCTCAGGCAAGCATTTCGGTTTGCAAAAATTTTTGGCTACTTTGAAACGGTATTTCTAGAACCAGTTGGACACTGCAATTTGGTTTTGGGGCTTTGGAGTTTCTAAACTAAATTGATTTTTAAGAAAAGATTTTACATTGGTAAAAAGGGTTGTTTACAAAGTTTCAGCTATGGGGAAAATCACAAGATCTCTCGGCATTTCTAACCAGAACTGTTCTTCCCTAAGGAGCCTTGAGGCGCTACAGATGAATGTGAAACCGGGATTCTGTGCCTGAGCTGAGCCAATTTAAGCAGCCACTAGGGCAGAGTCTCTCTTTACGGGGCCTGAATAAAAAGCATAAGGTTCCATATTTAAATTGTCTCTGCCTGGTCCTTTTACAGAGTTTTGGGATAAATTCTCTAGGAAGTGAATGTTTTCTAAGTACCAGAGTGACTCTGAGGCTGGCAGCTCTGCTTTGGGGGTATTCCTGACATTGTAATGAAATCCTGAGGGTTACCATTCACCCCCTGCCGTACGTATACTGTCCCCCTCTGGGGATTTATGGCGCTGACAAGCTCCCATCTCTCTCCAAACCCCAGTGAGGACATGATAATATTATATCATCAGCTCATCACTGAACCATCCTCATCCACTCAGCTTCCATCACCCCCCAAGACTGATAACCATCAGAGGCTGTTAATTCCCAGCAAATTATCTAATCCACATGTTGTCTGATTTGCGTAAACCCCAGCCCATGAGGATCATAAAACAAATAAGCATGAAATGGTTTATAGTTTCCAATCTCCTCTCACCTAGATAGGCCACACTCCCGGTCTCAGCCTCGGCTGTGGCCCCCATGTCAGAAGGAATGGGCAGCAGAGGTTCAAATCTGGACCTGTCTGCTGCTGTTTCGGGGACAGAGGCCGCAGAAATACAGGCACACAAGTCTGCCCCTTCCTCTTGCTCCCCACCCCAAAGAGGCCAAAGCTTCATTTCACCAATACGTTAATCACTGAAACAGCAAGGCACCAGCATGATGAGTTAAGACACTGGATGATTTGCAGAGACAAAAGCAAACTGTCCCTGAAAAAACAGAGGGTAAAAGGAATTTGTAACGAAGAGAGACAAAGCAGAGAGGGGAGGAAGGAGAGGGGGTCGGCAGCTCAGGGAGATGCAAAGAATGAAAAAATTAGGCTGCGTTGTCTAGAAATAAGTACAGGAATGTGTGTGTGTGTGTGTTGTAGACTTAGGTGAAGATTTGGGCTGGGCCATGAGTGGGCTAAATGACTTAGAAATCCCTTTTTGCCTCTAAAATTCATCAAGGCTAAGTCTAAAAGCCTGTAATTCCAAAATTGTGTAATTCATAGATCCTATACTTCTCTAACAAATCAGACACTCTGAGTCTAATTCTCTGTGATTCTAAGAGTCTATAATCCAATAAGTCTGTAATTATAAACTGCTATGACTTTGAAAGTCTATGGTTTTCTAATTTCACCATTCCATGATGTCAATATTCTGTGATTCTAAGATCTTATCATTCAGTGTTTCCTTAATTTAATATTCTAACATTCCACCATCCCTGCATTCTACGATTCTAAAAGACCATGATTCTAATTTCCATAAATTTATTTTCTATATTTCCAATGCTCTACAGTGCTCTAGTATTGTAGAATTCTGCTTCCATAATCCTAAAATTGCATAATTCTAAAGCTTTATGCTACTAAGGATCTAAATCATTTCTGCGATTCTATAAATTACTTTAAGAATTCTATAAAAAAGAACTCTAACAGTCTATATTTCTGAATATATTCTAATAGTCTTGGTTTCTAAGATCCTACAATGCAAAGATATTTTTATTCCAAATTCTATATTTTAACAGTCTATAATTCCACGATTCTTAGTTTCATGATTTTAATATTGTATACTCATAATTCCAATATTTCTCATGGTCTAGCAAAGAGTCGGACATGACTGAGCAACTGAACTGAATTGATGATTTCATTATTATAAACAGAAAGTCACTTCATCTACAAAGTACATGAATTAAGCTGAAACTGAATCAAATGACCAGCACAGATGTCCTGTTTCGGGTTGTAGCGTCCCAGGGCCGCTGGTCTTTCCTCCTCAGCAAAAGAGCCTGGGATCCTGGAGCTGCTGCAAGACAAAGGCACGTGGAGGTGGGGCCAGGCCCAGTGTCAGGCCCAGGAGTGGCCCCACGCCTCCAGGTGGCCCCTCTTCAACAGCCCTGTTTTCAAACATCTGCCAGCGTTTGGGTCCCGATTGCTGTCCTTTAAAAGTACCCCTCTCCCTTTCTTGTTCTCCATCAAGGGCTCCCATGACAATCATTTCAAGCAGCTAATGAGTTTCAGATGGTCTTCAGGAGCCCGGGACGGATGGAAGCTGGGGGATAAGGGTTCTTAGGCAGAGTTTCATGGGCAGGGGGAGGGGAGGGGAGGGGTGGGAGTGGGAGTGGGAGGTCAGAAAGAAAAATCTTTTGTAGCTGAAGTGTTACTGGGCCTGCCCACCCCTCTGGAAGGGAGCCCCGTGGTCACTCTGCCTGTTCCTCTCTGCTTGCCCATACTATCTGGTGTGCAAACCGGCGCCCCCTTCACTGACTCCTCACTCACTGTTTTGAACTTATATGAAATAAAACATCACGACCAAGATGGCATCACTCACCTGCTGATAGAAGCAACTTTGCAAAAGACAGACGTGATCCTCGTCAGTAACAACATCTTCTGAGACTCTGTCACTGTCCAGATGTCACCTCCGGGTAAAACTCTAAGCTGCATCACACTGCCTGGCCCAGAGTGGGGCTGGCTGGGGGTCCTGGGAGATGCAAGCCTGCAGCTTCCTCCTGTAGACTGCTGACCCCTTTTGGATCACCCTTGCCTGCCCCCTCCATGGCTGGCCTGGGACCACCACCGGGGGCTGATTGTGACCCCAAAGGGCTTTTCCCTTCCAACACCAGGAGACATGGGGAAACCAGAGGCATGGGAGGGGGCACCCCAGCTTTCATTTCTGTGACACAGGGAGACCCAGGAGGCAGCCCGTGCCCAGAACCTGGCCGGGATTACACAGTGGGTTCTGTGGGCATTCTCGCTCCAGCTGCCTGGGAACTTCCGCTGCTTTCAAAGTCTATTTCAGGAATCAAGCGAGCAGAGCATTGAGAAAGGCTCACCAGGGCGGTTCAGAGGAACTCACACACTCCCGGGCCCACCGGAGCCATTCTCGTCCAGGAATGTCGGGGGGACATTTCTGCAACAGGATGTGTACAGTTTCGGGTTTGGAGAGGGGGTCCCTCCTGGCAAGGGAGACCGAACCGTATAATTAAGTAACTTGCCATTTCCTTTAAGATATCAACAACAACAACCACGTTCTCCCCAATGCCTAAACAGGACAAATCCCGGGTTAAGCAGTTCCTGGTGGTCCGCTCTCACACATGTGAGGAGGGAGGAAAAAAACCCCGCCTGGAAGCTGGCCTCCCGGCTTCCCAGAAGCCCCTGCTGCCGCCGCCCCCTCCCTCACCCGACCGCTCCGCCACCCCCTCCCGCGGCGCAATTAGGGGTAATCTTTTGTTGCCTGGAAAGTGTAAAAATCGCCGGCTTCTCTTTTTGCATGCATAATATCCATTTCCCCTCCAAGTGCGTTATTTGGTTTGGGAATTACATCTATTTACAAGAGTAGATGTTGCACAAAGGTTGTGTTTATGTGGAAAATTATATCGGTGACACGGGCTGATTGGCACGTGGAGGCTGGGAGAGCAGGCCGAAGAGGCCTTCTCATCAGCTTGGAATAACAAAATGATTGTATTTTCAGCAAAGCTAATTGATCACATACCTCGCTGGGCTATCTGTTTACTCAAAGGCCATCCAGGCCCTGGGAAGGTGGACAAGAGAGAGCCCCGGGCGGTGGTCACCACCGGACCAAGCCCGCCTTCCAAGGCATTGGGGGTGTGGGGGCCGAGACAGGGGGCAGGAGGGGTCGTAGGGTCATGCGGTGGCTGAGAGCTGGGCTGACCCTCCTCAGACCCAGCTCTGCACTTTGTGGCCTTTTGCCAGGACCCCGGAAGTCTGTGTGGGACACGGGAAGTGTGGGAAGAACAAGTCAGAGAGTGGGATCAGGGGCCACCCAAGGGAAAATGAGTTTATTCCCTTTCTCTGTTCTGTTTGAAAAATGGACCCATGATGAGTTTTTAAGCTGATGCTGTGCTGGCTGCCCTGGGTCCTAGATGGTGAGAGCCCTGGAGGTGGGTGTCTGTCTTGACCAAGTGACCCTGTGGGTTTCGAGACTGTCTTTGCTTTTCTCCAGGGAACTGTGGATCAGGGCCCTGGGCCTGAGGTTGGATGGGAGAGATGACGGCAGGGGGCTAAGGGGCTGGAATGAGGGTTCAGTTGCCAATTCTGCAAACAGCCTGAAAACTGAGCCCAGCCCTCTCTGACACCCTACTGGAACAAAGATTTCTTACTTTAGGGGGAAAAGGCGCTTATTTTTAGGTTTATGACCAGCATTCCTGCAGCCCCACCCCCACCCAGGGGATGAATCAGTGTGTGAGAGGTCCCCTAAGGAGATATCAACTCCCCCAAACTGACTCAGGTAGGCCAGGCCTGGGGCGAGAAGGGGCGGGGCTATGGGGTGGGCTGGTCCAAACAGCTCATCACCTAAAAAGCATCAGGTTAGACTTGCATTTCCTCATCAGCATTAAAACTGCACTTGTGTGGAGGCAGAAAACAAAAGTTAAATATGTTAAATACGTGGTTGAATGGAAAATGACCAGTTATTCTAAAAACAATTAGTTGGGAATTAGTCAAGGAACTGATTAATTTACCACTCACTTTGCACACATGAAGTTCCTTTGAAAACCACCCCCTTAAAATAACCTGACTTTCCACCCACCCCCACCCCCCATGCCCACCCACGCGGTATTATTCAGTTCAGTTCAGTTTAGTTGCTCGGTCGTGTCTGACTCTGCAACCCCATGGGCTGTAGCACGCCAGGTTTCTCTGTCCATCACCAACTCCTGGAGCTTACTCAAACTCATGTCCATCAAGTTGGTGATGCCATCCAACCATCTCATCCTCTGTCGTCCCCTTCTCCTCTCACCTTCAATCTTTTCCAGCATCAGGGTCTTTTCCAATGAGTCATTTCTTCGTATCAGGTGGCCAAAGTATTAGAGTTTCAGCTTCAGCATCAGTCCCTCCAATGAATACTCAGGACTGATTTCCTTTAGGATGGACTGGTTGGATCTCCTTGCAGTACAAGGGACTCTCAAGAGTCTTCTCCAACACCACAGTTCAAAAACACCAATTCTTTAGTGCTCAGCTTTCTTTATAGTCCAACTCTCACATCCATACATGACTACCGGAAAAACCGTAGCTTTGAATAGATGGACATTTGTTGGCAAAGTAATGTCTCTGCTTTTTAATATGCTGTCTAGGTTGGTCATAACTTTTCTTCCAAGGAGCAAGCATGTTTTAATTTCATGGAAGCAGTCACCATCTGCAGTAATTTTGGAGCCCAAGAAAATTAAGTCTCTCACTGTTTCCATTCTTTCCCCATCTATTTGTCATGAAGTGATGGGACCGGATGCTGTTTTATTCAGGTGGCTGGTTATTCTGCACACTTCCAGTTGGCATCATTCAAACTACTCGTTAATCTTTACTAACAACTAGGTATAAGCACCGTCCCCTGGTTTGACAGGTTTAATTCGTGGTTTGGTGTCCTTATTGCTGATCAATTTCAGATTTAGTCAACTTTTCCTAGAGCAAGGATTAAAAATGTTTGGGGACAATCAATAAGGATCCTCCTGGAGGACTCCTAAAACCTTCACAGACCACTGAACCCAACAGCCTCATTTTACAAGTAGGGGAACTAAGGCTGAGAATGTTCCAGTCTTTGCTAATCCCTGCCGATGACATGTGGGCCAGGGTTGTGTTTGGTTTGGGGGTCCTCAGATCAGGGTGATGTTGAATAAATTTCAGGTGCTTTTTCTTCAAGCTCAGCCATGAGGTTTTTCACCTCTCTCCAGGTCTGAGTTGAACAAACTCCAATTTGGAATGTATTAGGTGTTGTTGTAATAACCTCCTGGTAGCACTGTATGTGTATGTGTGTGTATTTGTCCACCCTGCGTTTCAAAATCTCTGGCCCTTCCGAAAGACAAGCCATTTATTAATGTGGTGCTCTCGGAATTGTTTTTTAATTGGAAACATTTTGCAATGAAAGCACATTAATAAAACCTGAATCCAAATCAAACTTCTCTGTGTATGTTATTTTTACTCTGCAGTCAAATGCTTTTATTAGATTTCAGACTTTTACCGTGCTTTTTATCTCTGGCTGTATAATGTTCTACAATTAAAAAAAAAAAAGCCAAATGACTCCAAAGTCTGGCAAAATAATATACTTTCTTGGATGTCTCTGTGTGTTGCCAATTAGCTTTGCCGTGAACGCAGGCCCCCATCCATCACCCGCCTCTGGGTGGCTGTAATGGAGACCTAATTTGTTTCATATGCCCCATGATCTCTGAGCCATTCACCAGTGTCTCCAACCTGCTGAGGAGCTGCCAGGCCAAAGGAGAAATGAATGACAAGAAAAACCCAAGACAAGCCAGAGGGACCCCTTGTCAGGACGGAGCCCAGTTCTGCTCGTCCAGTGGGAACATTCAGCCTCTATGCCTCCAATTTCTTCCTCCCAACTCCCCTCCCCCCGCTCCACTTTTTCTCCCCTTTTATGACCCAACTCAGAGCTCACAGGTGGGGAGGCCTAGAGTGGAGAATAGAAGACCTCCTTTTCCTTTGCCTTTCTGGGGCTGACTATTGCCCACTCCCCCTCTCTGCCCGGTTCCCACCCTCTCCCACCTACTCCTTTTACAAGCCCGACTTTTAAACCTCCAGTTCCCTAGGAATTTTATGAATGCTCGGCACAAGCCAAAATAAACTCATAAAGAAAAAGTTTCTAAAGAAGGTCAGAGACCCGTACAGCAAGTGCTAAGCGGTAAATACAAAAGTTCCCCGGGTCGCTGGGAGCTGAGGTCTGGGTGGCAGAAGGTTGGGGCAATGGGAGGAAAAGGGGGAGGGGGGAGGTCAGGAGTGAAGGCTTTCTTTCCTCTCCTGAGAGGAGAGGAGAGGACTCCCCAAACCTCAGCCTCACTGAGTCTTTATTTGAAAAAATAAAAATTTTAAAGCCCTATTAGAGTTTGACTTCTCATTTTATTGAAACTGTAGCCCAGAGAGGTAAGGCATTTATCCAAACTCACACAGCAGGCCGGCCTGTCCAATGCCGAAGCAGGTGCTCAGTTTCCCAGTCTAGAGTCTCCTCTCTCTGTGTTACTGATATGATGAGGGAAGGAAAGGAAGGGTCTTCAGGGCAGAAGCTCTTCTGGGCCTCGGAATCATGGAGCTGTCTGTTGAAATTCTCTGGAGCAGCACTGTCCAGAACTTTCTGCAGTGATGAAGATGTTCTATATCTTTGTTGCCCAATACAGCAGGCAACTGGGCTTCCCTGGTGGCTAAGGGGATAAAGAATCCGCTTGAAATGCAGGAGATGCAGGAGAAGCAAGTTCGATCCCCAGGTCGAGAAGTTCCCCCAGAGGAGGGCATGGCAACCCACTTCAGTATTCTTGCCTCCAGAATCCCGTGGACAGAAGAGCCTAGCAGGCTATAGTCCATAGCATCGCAAAGCATCGGACACAACTGAGCATGAACGCAGAGTAGGAAATCACCACAGACGGCTATTTAAATTAGATTAAATAAAAAATTCAGCCTTCTAGCCTCGTTTCAAGGGCTATCATACTGGACCGTATGGATATAAAACATTTCTGTCATGGTAGAAATTTCAATTGGATAGCAGTGTTCTCACATGTCGGCATAGTTGGCCTTCAAAGGCATCATCATGGTCATGATGCAAAATGGTTCCTCTCTCTGGGCTTCTATAAGCCTGAGATCTTCCATTACTCTCATTCCCCAAAATGACACATGCACCTTGGGGGCTGTAGCTCCAACTCTCTTTTCTTTTCACCTCCATGATATCCACTACGAGATGGATTCCTAATGAAGGGTTAGTCTCAGAAGCTGAGGGTTGGAAGTGCCTTACAGGGAGTTTAACTGAACCACTCCCAGGGCAGGAATCTGCCCTGAAGCCTCTCAGAGGGTGGCCCATCCACCCAGTTTGCACACCTCTAGGCCCAGAGACCTCACTATTTACCCAGGCAACCTAGTCCAGGTCTGAAAAGTCGGGATTATAAGAAAATACTTTCTAAAATCTAGCTGAAACCTCCCCATTTGCATCCTCCACCCTGGCTCTGCCCTCTGGCTCTCACTATATTAATTTTGTTTTTCTTTCTATGCAAAGACCCTTCTAATAGCTGCTGCTGCTGCTTGATTACTTCAGTCATGTCCAACTCTGTGCAACCCCATGGACTGTAGCTTGCTAGGCTCCTCTGTCCATGGGGATTCTCCAGGCAAGAATACTGGAGTGGCTTGCCATGCCCTCCTCCAGGGGATCTTCCCGACCCAGGGATCGAACCCAGGTCTTCCACATCACCGGCAGATTCTTTACCATCTGAGCCACCAGGAAAGCCCAATAGCTAATTCTAATAGCTAAACAATCTAATTCCTTCCTTTTCCTCTTCAAATAGGGAATTCATCACTGAACACTAAGGTTTAAATGTGGGCTGGTCAGCAGAAAATAGCAGGTACATCCCTCCCTTGATCTAGAGACTATGTTTCTGTTAATGCCACCCACACTTTAAGCAACTCCATGACTCCATAGTCTCATAGCAGATTTGGCCATATGCATGGTCCCATGGTTAAGTTGGTGATGGACAGGGAAGCCTGGCGTGCTGCAGTCCATGGGGTCATAAAGAGTCAGACACGACTGAGTGACTGAACTGAACTGATGGCTAAGTTGTCCCACCGGCAAATAGGTTGGATGTGGTCCCTACCAGAACTGCTTTTTGATTTGAGCAAAACTCCTGCTCCTGCCCCTCTCTTCAGGCAGCCCCACACTTTGGAGTGCCTTCCTCAAAATTTTCCAAGTCCCTTTCCAATGCCTGAGACTGTCCAGGGCTAGCAGTACTGTATAGGTGGGGCACTGGGCCTGGACTGAGACCTGCTGGGCTCTGGTCCATTTCTCCCACTCAGGGTTTTTTCCACCCTTTGCTTCATATATGAGGTCAACCAGATGACCTGAGGAGCCCCAGGATTCATTTCTATGGTTCAGACCTGGGATTCCACAGCCAGACCCTCTCCTAGCAGAGTAGCCTAGAAGATGGATCACTTCCACTTGCTGATGTGCTATTTTTCTGGTAGGTGCCCACAAACTTTTGTCTCCAGAAGGGTGCTGACATGCCGATTTTGAATGACTCATTGTTTCTATAGACTGGGACTCTGAACACCCTAGAGGCAGCCCTGGTTCCTGTGTTCACAATCTGATTGGAAGAAACAGTTTACACTATTGTGAGGAAAGAAGTGCTAGGTGAGACCAGAAGAAAGAGACTTGAGGGCTTCCTATAGGCAGTGATATCTAAGCTGGGTCTAAAGAATGAGCCAGAAAAGAGAGGGAAGGGAGAGAAATCCAGGCAGAAACTGTGAGAACAGGATGTGCACATGGGTTCACCTGGTTATATAAGCTTGCGCTGGTGGCTTAGCATTTTTTGAACTCCAGTTTACTTGTCTGTAAAGCTAAGACAACTGTTTCTGTCTCATAGGGTCAGGCCTTCATTCGGTGATTCAAAGAATGTCCTGAGAGCCTACTAAGCCAGGCACGGTGCAGGTGCCAGGGACATCTGAGGGAGCAGAGACAATTCCTGCTCTTAATGCACTCGAGACAGCAACAGTGCCACATAGCAGTCTGACTCCCAGGAGCTCCACAGGGGGCTAGTTGACTCTGGTCAGGGCAGGACTTCCTGACCCTTGAGCTCAATCTTGAAGGGAGATTAGTAAGACCCGTCAGGGTAGAGGAGATGGGAAGGGTCTGCCAAATCAAGGGAACCGTATGTGCAAAGACCCAGGAATCTGAGCAAACCTGAACTCTTTGGACTCTGGGAAGTAAGCCAGTGGGTATGGTGTATGTTGACCATGGCTGGAATTTAAGGCCAGAGCTGGAAAGGCCTTGAATGCCCTTTATCATGTGGGTGGTATTGAGCTCTGGAGGATTTTAAGCCTGGAAGTCATATGACCAGATTTGCAGTTTAGAGAGCTTCTCTGGAGGCCAGTGTGGAGGCTAGACTGGTGAGTGAGAGGCTAGAGGGTGGGAATCAAGGGGGAGGCTGGGGCGATGTCCGGATGAGAGCTGATGGGGCTGTCTCCAAAAAGATGGAGAAGGTATGTCAGACTGAAGGCCTGTATAGGAGGTAGAATTAGCAAGCACTGGGTGGTTGGTGGCTGTGTGTGGTAAGAGAGGTGGAGCCAAGAATGACTCAGGTATGTGGTGTGTTTGCTTTCCAGAAAAAGTACCAATAATCATGGCAATATTAGCTAGCATTTATTACCTACTAATTATGTGCTAGGCAACGTGCTAAGCATTTTACACACATGACCTCATTTAATCCTCACAGCAATTCTGTGAGGTAGCTACTCTTTTATCCCCCATTTTAAGGATGAGGAAACTGGTTCAGAAAGGTTAGGTAACTTGCCCAAAGTCACACAGCAGACCCAGAACTGGCCTTCCGGCCAGCCTTCAACATCTCTATCCATCCTTCCCTCCCGCTTTCTTCTCAGGCTCAGGCTCTGTGTTCCTGCCAGGCCGTCCACACCCTGTCCGACCACCCAGGCACTCAGGCACCGGCTGTCTTCTCGCCTGCCTTTCCTTCAGGGCTTTCCTGCACAACAGTGGGGTCTCTTCAGGGAGCAGCCCGTCTGCTCGTCTGCACACCTGTCTGTCCACCTCCAGGACACTTGCTGAGCCACGGTCCAGACCAGGCCTTCAATGCAGAGGTGGGAAGACGTCCCTCGCTGAGTGCCCTCGGCCCAGGACAAGACAGGTGGCTCCTCCTCTGTAGGTTCCTACCCAACCGCCATGTCTAAGGCACCCCCGCCCCACTCCTCCGTGGTCTCTCCCTCAGCCCCTGTGCGCTTGTTCATGGCTTTTATCAGAGTCGCGTCGTTTTCTATTTCTGTATCTTGGGTCTATCTTCCCTCTAAGAGGTCAGCTCCTAGGTACGGGTTGAGTTTTGTCCCCTCAAAACTCATGTTGAAGCCCTGACCCCATCGTACCTCAGAATGTAACTGTGTTTGTAGAAGGAACTCCCTTTAAGGAGATAACTATGTGAAAATGAGGTCACTGGGGTGGGCCCTAAGATGACTGGTGTCCTTATGAAGAAGAAGAGATTGGGACCCAGACACGCACAGAGGAAAGCGCATGTGAAGAGACAGGGAGAAGACAGCCAGGATTAGAGGCCTCAGAGGAAAGCAGCACAACCAACACCTTGACTTTGGATTAATCACCTCTGGAATGGTGAAGCAATAAACGTCTGCTGTTTAAGCCCCTTATCTGTAGTACTTTGTTAGAGGTGCCCAAGTCAACTAATACATCACCTAAAGGATACTCTGCCTCAGTCCCTAGAGCTTAGCATCATCGTATGTCACCCATGACCAGGATCTCAGTAAATATGTTATCAATTAAGTATGTGTATTTACTTCCCAGGTGGCGCTAATGGTAAAGAATCTGCCTGCTAATGGAGGAGATGAGTTTGACCCCTGGGTTGGGAAGATCCCCTGAAGGAGGGCGTGGCAACCTGCTCCAGCATTCTTGCCTGGAGAATCCCATGGACAGAAGAGCCTGGTGGGCTACAGTCCATAGGGTCGCAAAGAGTCAGACTTGACTAAAGAGACTTAGCAAGTCTGCATACTAGTATGTGTGTGACGTGATACATATGTCAATACACACGAGGATCCGTGGGTACACATGTCTGTGTAAGGATGAGCTCAAGCCTGCGTGTTCACATGAGCGCACTTTGACTTTTGCATCTGTAGTTCTGTGTGAAGGTGTGTTTATGAATGTATTTGTAGGCAGACTGTGAGTGACTTGTGTTCAAATGTTTGTGAACAGGGGCATGGTTCTTATGAGGGCATGGAGTGTCTCCACACACACATGAACACCAGCTGTGTCTGTCATGCTCCTGAGTCTGTGGACCCAAGTCTGGAGCAGTAAGTCTCTGAGTGGCCCCGCATGCACACATGTCTGTCCTGCTTCTCAGAAAGGGTCACTGCTCAGGGCTGGAGCAGTGACAGGTCTGTGCCTGGGTAGAGGGCTGGGGAGAAGTCTTAGCTACTGGTTCCCCATGAGGTGGATTCTTTCCAGGGAAGAGCTTCTTGAAGCAGGTGGAGCAGGGTGGGCACTGCCAACCCAGCCAGCACAGGCCAAGCCAGGGTAGAGAGAGGAAAAGCAGAGCCGGCAGCAGCTCTCCCTTGGATCTGTCCCTGTCACCTTCCCCCAAAATGGGTTGCTTCCCCATCCTACTCCTCTGTTCTTTTTTTTTTTTATGGCTGCACCGGGTCTTCATTGTCATGTGCAACTTCCTCTAGTTGCAGCCAGCGGGGGCTACTCTTTGTGGCAGTGCACGGGCTTCCCACTGCGACGACTTCTCTGGTTGTAGAGCACAGGCTTTAGACACCTGGGCTTCAGCCGTTGCAGCACGTGGACTCAGAAGTTGCAGCTTGCAGGCTCTAGAGCACAGGCTCAATTGTTGTGGTGCATGGGCTTAGTTGCTCTGAGGCATGTGGGATCTTCCTGGATCAGGGATAGAAGTGGAGTCCTCTGCATGGGCAGGCAGATTTTTATCCACTTTGCCACCAGGGAAGTCACACTGCTATGTTCCCATACAGACTTAGCTGGACAGTTACACCTTTGTGTGATTTAGGCTAAGCTAACTCCCTAGGCATCTCCCCTGACAATAAATCGGGGAGGGGAGGGAAGGAAAGGAGGGATGGGATTTCGAGTCAAATATTCTCACTTCTGCCCCTAATTCGCTGTGGCCCTTTCACAGTTATCACCCCTCTAAATCTTAATGCCTCTTTCCCTAAAAGGATTGAGAAGATCCCCTGGAGAAGGAAATGGCAACTCACTCCAGTATCCTTGCCTGGAAAATTCCATGGACAGGGGAGCCTGGCCGTCTGCAGTCCATGGGGTCGCAAAGAATTGGACACGACTGAGCACACACTCACACAAGAAGTACCCCCGACTTGAGAACAGAGAGGTGCTGGCAATGAAAATGTTTTGTAACTACAAGCCCCAGGAAGCCCTTAGGTGGGCTCCAATTCCCTGACTCCCATCCTCCTGATTTGGCGAAGAGAAGAAACTCAACCTGGGGGCTCCACCTCCCCCCGCTGCAGGGGCTGTGTGGAGGAGGTCAGGCTGGCAATTTACAGCGTGAGGAGCCAGCTCCCTCCCAACACACGATCTATCAAGGCCGTGTTTTCCTTGGAAGGCTGCTCCCGCGTGGAACCCTCTTCCCGCAAGCGGCTCTCCCTCAGGTGCTCTCAGAGTTCATGGGCAGGTGAGGGGGAGCTGGGGGAGGGCAGAGGCCTCCTGGGAGGGGCCCTTTCCGTCAGAAATGACAGATGCATTTCCTCAGCTCCAGGCCTCAGCCTCAGCACATTGGGGCGGGCGGAAGCCCTGCTACTTCCCAAGGGGCGATGGAAGGGAAGTCTCTCCTGGCTCCCCTCCTCCCGGCCCTCTCAGTTCAGGGGCTGAGGAGGTGCAGAGACTGGGAATGGGCCATGGAGACAGACACAGAGACACATGGAGAGAGGCAGAGATACGTGGACACAGAGGCGGGAGAAACCAAGAATCAGGCGGGAAGGCTGAGAAAGACCACAGACAGAGACTGAGGCATAAAGGGGCTCAAGGAAACCCTCAGGGAGAAAACACAGGGTCAAGGAAGGCAGGGCAGAGAGAGCAAGGCCGAGAGAGGAGAAAAGCAAGCCAGCCAGCAGCGAAGGCAGAATGTCAGGGAGAAAACAAGAGAGAGCTAGAAACACACAGGGAGTGGGAAGGTGATGAGAGAGGCTGGAGAGAAGAACGGCCTGAGAAGAAGCGAAGGAGAGAGACCCAGGCGACCGAGAGTTCTAGACAGGCGGAAGCCCATGATATCCAGGCAGGAATACTGTGGAGAGAAAACCCAAATGCCATGACTCAAAATGAAAGACATGCTGCTGTTGTTGTTCAGTCACTAAGTCTTGTCCGACTCGTGTGACTGCATGGACTGTAGCACGTCAGGCCTCCCTGTTGCTTACTATCTCCTGGAGTTTGCCGAAGTTCACGTCCAAAGATGTGGTTGGTTCCAAGCTCATTTAGAGCAAATGTACAGACTGTTCAAATCCCAGAGCCTGTCATGTAAACTAACCTCTTCTCTTGCTTCCTAGACTGCAGAGGATCCCGGAACCTCTGCTGGGTGTGGGGGTGCAGGTTAATGGGACCCCCCCCCCCCACCAATCAGGACCAGGCCTTGTGGAAGACCAGGGCATGGGGTGGGCATGACATGGGTCCTGGGCTGGAGGAGACAGCCCTTGGGAAGGGGGCTGCAGTGGGTGTGGCGATGGGGGGACCACAAGGAGAAGGAGGCGCCAGGATCTCTAGGAGGAAGAGAAGGAGAAGTGCGCCCCCACTTTCTCTGAGGCCACTGCATTTTTCATAGAATCAGACTTGATTTTGCCAGACAGGCAGTGCAGCCTCCATGTAGGAAAGGAACTCACTCGCTCAGTAATTGCTTAGCTAGCTAATGCCAGACTCTCTTCTGGCTGCTGGGGGACCACAGACACAAGGCAACAGAAAGTGTTCCCTTGTGGAGCTTACTTTCTAGTGGGAGGAGAAAGGATAAACAAAATACTGATGCTTGTAGTGACATGAACCGCTGCTTCTCAGATAGAGGTTTGTGCTGTGAATAAATCAGAGCAGGAAAGAAGAGACAGGAGAGGAGGCTTGTGATTGAAATGAGGTGGTCGGAGAAGACCCCATGGAGAAGTCATGATGAAGTGAAGGAGTGAGCTATGAGAATACCCAGAGGAAATGAGGTGGGCTTGCCTGCAGTGAGACCTGAAGGAGGGGATTCAGGGGAGGGGCAGGGGTGAAGCAGGGTAGAAAGGAACCAGGCCATGCCGGCCCCATAGACCTGTGGGTGTTGGTTCTGCTCCTAGGGGAATGGCAAAGTCAGTGGAGGGTTTGAGCAGAAGAGTGATGTGAAATGACTGATCTTATTTAGGTGGTGACCATCTGGCATGGTCTCAGCAAGAGATGGGAGACACTTGGACCAGGGCAGTAGCAGTGGAAATAGTGATAAACAGGTTGTAGACCCCTGAAGGGAGAACTAATAGAATTTGCAGGTGGATCTGATATGTGTATGGGACAAGGAGAAGGACGGGAGTCACAATCTCCATGCAAGGGCTCCTTGCCTCTGCTCTCGCCTTCCAGAACAGAGCATTTACCTATCTTGGGGGCCACTCCTCTTTAGACTGCCCTGTCTGAGGGACTGTGCTTCCTCTGGGTGGTGCTTAGACCTGCCAACCAGAAGGGCCCACTGGGCAGGCAGATGGGATGATAATAACAAAGAGAGCCTCATAAATTCCCTGCACACCATACTGAGAGGACTAACGAGCCAAGACTACACAAGGGAGAATGACCCTGCCCTGCCGTCTGACCATCACTGACTCTTGGTGCCCCTCCCATCCTCTGGGTACTACCTCCTACAGGAGAATTTCCTATTTCCCTAAAATATCAGTTGCATTAACTGCAGAGAAGAATACAAGAGATGGTTAAAAAACAATTGAGTTACAAGAACTAACCTAAATTGAGCTCCAACACAAAGTTGTTGTTGCTGTTCAGTTACTCAGTCACGCCCAACTCTTTGTGACCCCATGGACAGCAGCATGCCAGGCTTCCCTGTCCTTCACCATCTCCTGGAGCTTGCTCAAACTCATGTTAATTGAGTCAATGATGCCATCCAACCATCTCTTCCTCTGTTGCCCCCCTTTCCTCCTGCCCTCAATCTTCCCCAGCATCAGGGTCTTTTCCAAGATGTCAGCTCTTCATATCAGGTGGCCAAAGTAGTGGAGCTTCAGCTTCAGCATCAGTTCTTCCAATGAATGTTCAGGGTTGATTTCCACTAGGATTGACTGGTTTGATCTCCTTGCTGTCCAAAGGGATTTGATTTAGGTCATACCTGAATGGTCTAGTGGTTTTCCCTATTTTCTTCAACTTAAGTTTTCATTCCAATCCCAAAGAAAGGCAATGCCAAAGAATGCTCAGACTACCACACAATTGCACTCATCTCACACACTAACAAAGTAATGCTCAAAATTTTCCAAGCCAGGCTTCAACAGTATGTTAACCATGAATTTCCAGATGTTCAAGGATTTGGGAAAGGCAGAGAAACAAATTGCCAACATCAGTTGGATCATCAAAAAAGCCAGAAAGTTCCAGAAAAACATCTATTTCTGCTTTATTGACTATGCCAAAGCCTTTGACTATTTCACAACTGGATCACAACAAACTGTGGAAAATTCTGAAAGAGATGGAAATACCAGACTATCTGACCTGCCTCCTGAGAAATCTGTATGCAGGTCAAGATGTAACAGTTAGAACTGGACATGCAAAAACACACTGGTTCCAAATCGGGAAAGAAGTACGTCAAGGTTATATATTGTCACCCTGCTTATTTAACTTATATGCAGAATACATCATAAGAAATGCTGGGGTGGATGAAGCACAAGCTGGAATCAATATTGCAGGGAGAAATAACAATAACTTCAGATATGCTGATGACACCACCCTTATAGCAGAAAGTGAAGAAGAACTAAAGAGCCTCCTGATGAAAGTGAAAGGGGAAAGTGAAAAAGTTGGCTTAAAACTCAACTTTCAGAAAACTAAGATCATGGCAACTGGTCCAATCACTTCATGGCAAAAAGATGGGGAAAGAATGGAAACCATAAGAGACTTTATTTTCATGAGGCTCCAAAATCACTGCAGATGGTGACTACAGCCATTAAATTAAAAGACATTTGCTTCTTGGAAGAAAATCTATGACCAACCTAGACAGCATATTAAAAAGCAGAGACATTACTTTGGCAACAAAGGTCCGTCTAGGCAAACTATGGTTTTGCCAGTAGTCATGTATGGAGGTAAGAGTTGGACTATAAAGAAAACTGAGTGCTGAAAAATGGATGCTTTTGAACTGTGGTGTTGGAGAAGACTCTTGAGAGTCCCTTGGACTGCAAGGAGATACAACCAGTCAATCCTAAAGGAAATCAGTTCTGAATATTCATTGGAAGGACTGATGCCAAAGCTGAAGCTCCAATACTTTGGCCACCTGATACAAAGAACTGACTTGTTTGAAAAGACCTTGATGTTGGGAAAGATTGAAGGCAGGAGGAGAAGGGGATGACAGAGGATGAGATGTTTGGATGGCATCACCAACTCAATGGACATGAGTCTGAGTAAACTCCAGGAGTTGGTGATGGACAGGGAGGCCTGGAGTGCTGTTGTCCATGGGGTTGCAAAGAGTCAGACATGACTGAGCAACTGAACTGAACTGAATTGTCCAAAGGACTCTCAAGACTCTTCTCCAGCACCACAGTTTGAAAGCATCAATTCTTTGGCAATCAGCCTTAAGGTCCACAAAGCTAGTACTCAGTACATGTTGTCTGTCTGTCTGTCTATCTATCTATCTATCTATCTACCTACCTACCTACCTATCATCATCATCATTCTTATAGTCAATCAAGAGTCAGATGGACTTGGATTCAAGTCATGTATCTTTGGAAAAAGTATTCAATTTCTCTTGAGTCTCAGAAATGTCACCTTCAAAAAGAGAGCATATCTGAACTTTCTTTATATAGTTATGATTAAATGAGATAATGAATGTGTAGAATTTGGCAGGGTGCCTGACACAGAGGTGGTACAACAACTGATAGTCAAGAGGTATGTTGGAGTCAGCTTATACCACCTTGTGAGGTGAATGTTAAATTTTCAGGGGTTGTATGAGCCAATTGTTAAAAAGAACTACTATTAAAAATTAAAGTATACAAAATTGCAATTAAAGAAATTATATTTAAAATAACTGTAATACTCAAAACCCACCATTTCCTAATTATTTACATTTACTATTATCCATGCTCTGAGGTCATTTATATCTATTGTTTCTGCATGGGGGAAATACTATCTAGTGACGTGCTACTGTGCATCCCTTCACACATAATTCTTGTGTGATGATCTCATGTTCATAGTTCAGAATCAACCATGGTTGATTTGCACATTGCATGAATGCTAAGTCAGTCAGTCTTGTCCAACTCTTTTCGACTCTATGGATTGTAGCCTGCCAGACTCCTCTTTCCCTGGGATTCTCCAGGCAAGAATACCAGAGTGGGTCACATGCCCTCCTCCAGGGGATCTTCCCAACCCAGAGATCGAACCTACATCTCTTGCAACTCCTGCATTGCAAGTGTATTCTTTACCACTAAGCCACCAGGGAGGCCCGATTTACACATTGGAAATTGGCAAAAGCTACCAATGAGGGCTTGATTTATTGTTTCGTTGATCATCTAGATTTAAGAAAGTGTTAGAGAAAATGTTAATAATGCAAATTAAACTTAAAAGTATGTCACAGTTGTGATACAAAAAGTTGAAGAAACACTACTCCAGTATTCAAAAACTATGACATGGTTTATCAAAATATTTGTTCACATTGATGATGAGTGACTGAAGTTACAACATGCATCTTTGTTGTTTTACTTGTATCTCACTTGTTGATATAAACAAAATTATCAGTATTATCTATGTCAGAACTGTGCTCATTCATCCACTGCAACCATAGTTTGAATAAAAATCAACAATAGCATTCTAGGAGAATGAATATGCTATGTGGAATTAACAATAAAAAGATTGTGTATTTTATTTGTAAATTGTGTGCTGCAGATTCTTTAGATCAGTAAAATTTGTAATAAGCACGTTTGTATATACATACATTTTTTAGAAATAATTTAAACATTTACCAGCACACCACTGTGGTCAAGTTATCCTAATTGTATTATCACTGTTACTATAGATAATTCAACATGGCTTCTGGTATTGGCAGACTTGTTAATTCAGACCAAACCCTCCTGATAAGAATAACTAGAAAAGTTGAATGGGAACAACAAAGCACATGTTTGAAGGCCCTGGGGAGTTAACAAGACAATGAAGAATTATGGGAACAAAGCTGATTTAAGAAGGGATCTCAGACAGCTTAGTTTAATATTTGATGTTGCTTTCTCCACAGGCGGATCTACCGATTCTACAAGAGGCACTTGAAAGCCTGAGAAACTGACCTGAGCTTTCAACTGGCTCACAAGACTATAGGGATAGAACTAGGAGTCCTGGGCCTGCCAAGAAGGCTTTTGGTTGAGCTCCTAATGGTGTATACCCTAGGAGAAAGAGAGAACAGGAAATGCATTGCCCCAACAGGGATTGAAGCCCAGTTTTAAATGAACTTAATTGCTGGCTAGATGAATGTGATCCAGGACAGACAGTGCCATAGCCTCAGCCACAGCCATGACTACCTGCATTAAGCAAATGTGAATCCTCTCTGTTCCAAAATGATATCAGCCCAAGTCACAGCTTTTCTCTACAATTTTTCACATAAAATGTTCAGAACAGAGTCTAAAATAACTAGGCATACAAGAGTGTATGAATTAAAAGAAATGAGGCAATGGAAATAGATTGACAGGGGAGCCAGAAATCTCCGTTAATTAGACATGCACTTTAAATTAATTAAGATTAATGTGTCTAAGGAATTAAAAATCAGGATGGAGACTTTCAATAGGCAGAATAAAGCAAGAAAAGAATTAATTGGAAGCTGAAGAACAAAAATTAAAATATCTGAAATTAAGAAACTTCAAATGCGGCTCAGCTTCATGGCACATTAGATGTAGCTGAAGATAGAATTAGCAATCTAGAAGACAAGTTAGAAGAAAATATCCAGAATGACATACAGAGAGATGAAAGGATATAAAAAACAAAAAGAATGCAAGATAAGACTTATATAGCTCTAATCGCAGTCCCAGATAGAGAGAAGAGAGAGAATAGGACAGGAACAAGCCACAGAATCAATAAACTTTGCAAAACCATAGCAGGACTAACTGAAAGTGAACAACACCATCTTATAGTTAAGCTGCTGAAAAATAAAAACAAAAAGAAAACTCTAAAAGCAACCAGATAAAAAAGACATATTAGCTTCTAAGGAGCAACAATCAGACTAGGAGTTTACTTCTCAATAGAAACAGTGGAAACACAAGACAGTGGAATGATAACATCAAATAGCTGGGGGAAAAAAGGTCTAATCTAGAATTCAATTCCACTTAACATGGTCTTCAAAAATAGAGATAAAATAAAGACATTTTTAGACAAAATTTTTAAAGTAGAAGAGTTTATCACTAGGAAACTTGAACTGCCGAAAATATTCAGGGAGTTCTTGAAGGGAAATGATTCCAGAGAGAAGCTTGTAAAGTCAGGAAGAAATGAAGAGCAACAAAAAGCATGAATATATGAGTAAGTATAAAGGAAAACTGATAGAATAAAATGATGATAGTAATGTCTTATATGGTTAAAAACTACAGATTATTAAAATATAATAAAACCAATAGCATTAAATTTGAAAAAGGGGTAAATACAATAAAAGTGTTCTAAGATCCTTGTATTTTCAGGAAGAAGTAAAAGTATAAACATATATATTATACAATTTTTGGTAAGTCAGTAATGAATTTTTATATCTGTAGACAAATCATTAAAAGAAAGTACAACAATCAAGCTAATTGAGGGGCTAAATGATATGATAAAAATGCTCAATAAATCCAACAGAAAGTCCTCACACCACATAAGTGAGCTACAGGTGTGGACTGGGGGAGTTCCCATCATAGAGAGACTCACTTATCATATTTACTGATGCTATTTACTGATGTGCCAAGCTAATCAATACTAAACATTGAAATTTCAGCAAATCAAAGGATCTCTGCCCAATGGCGATTGCCTTCTACACACAGTAAACAACACATAGTACAAAGTGAATTCTATGATATATTAGAGGATTACAAGGACAATGCAAAAAATAAAAGGTTACCTGGGTGAGTGGGAAGAGGAGTGAACGGCAGTGTTAAATAGGATGGTCAGTGTAGGTCTCACTAAGAAGGTGAAATATGAGCAAAGACTCAGAGGAGGTGGGTAACTGTAGCCAGGGGAGCAGATGAGAAAGCTGGAAGGGGTGGGGATTTTAACTGGGGCCTGTGAGCAGACTCATGGTGTCTGTGAGTGTTCTGCAAGGAAATATGCAAATGTGCATGTGAACAAGCTCTTCAAATCTCAGCACTGGAAAGGCACTAAGGGAGCTTTGCCACCATCCCCCCACCTGCCTTACTGCCAGAGTCTGGTCAGAGGGAGAGCAAGGTAGTGGCTGGCCTGAAATGAGAGTCCACTGGACCAGGTCTCATAGCTGGCTGTCTCACCAGGGCTGGACTACCTTGTCATCACCCATGCCTCTGTCTACAGTTTAAAGTGGGTGGGTGGTGGGTGGCAGTGGCCTGAACTGTGGGAAATGGGCCATGCTGGGAGCAAGTGCTAGACTGAATGGTAAGAGGATTCTCTCACGTCCCCACCACGAACTAAGACCAACGATAAACGTTCTCACCACAACTTCAAAATCACAGGAGTCAAGTCTAATAAGCTAGAACCTCTGCTGTGGCTGCACTGGTATTTGCTTAGAGTAGCCACCTCTCCAACTGCTTCTTGCTACCAGACAACTCAGCTAGGGTGGGCCTTAACCCAAAGCAAGCACTTACAAGGACCTTTGGCTTTGGGGTCCTGAGAGGTCTCACTTGCCCTCCTCCTCAGCACAAGGGGCCTCTGAAGATGCAAGCAAAGTTAATGAAGGCTTAGAAGAAGAGTCTGTTGAGAAGCGATTTCAATGCCAGAGGTAAATAGGTTCATCTGCATTCATTTCCATTTAATTAAACAAACATTTACTGATTATCCTCCCACAGGTCAGGCCCTGCATTTTGCCATGAGTGATGGATAAATAAGCAAAGGCCCTTGCCTGTGGTGGACTGCATAAATGACACATTCTTCTCACAATTGGATGCCAGAATCTTTGCAGAGTCACTTTGCTGCTCTTCCAATCAAAGAATGGAATCCTTTCCTCTATCCCTTGCTTCTGGATTGCCCCCAGGTGCTTGCTTGGGCCAGTACACATGACTTGAAAGCACCTGGTTTGAAAAGCATGAGGGCAATGAGATCTGCCCCTTTTCTGCTCTTAGGAACCCTGCTACCACCACCATATGAAGAAGCCCAGGCTTGCATCCTGGATAATGAGAATCATGTTATCTAATGACTCCATCCTCAATACACAGAAGAGCTGTTCAAAAAAGATCTTCATGACCCAGATAATCACGATAGTGTGATCATTCACCTAGAGTCAGACATCCTGGAATGTGAAGTCACATGGGCCTTAGGAAACATCACCATGAACAAAGCTAGTGGAGGTGATGGAATTCCAGTTGAGCTATTTCAAATCCTAAAAGATGATGCTGTGAAAGTGCTGCACTCAATATGTCAGCAAATTTGGAAAACTCAGCAGTGACCACAGGACAGGAAAAGGCCAGTTTTCATTCCAATCCCAAAGAAAGGCAATGCCAAAGAATGTTCAAACTACTGCACAATTGCACTCATCTCACACGCTAACAAAGTAAAGCTCAAAGTCCTCCAAGCCAGGCTTCAACAGTACATGAACCATGAACTTCCAGATGTTCAAGCTGGTTTTAGAAAAGGCAGAGGAACCAGAGATCAAATTGCCAACATCTGTTGGATCCTCAAACAAGCAAGGGAGTTCCAGAAAAACATCTATTTCTGTTCTATCAACTATGCCAAAGCCTTTGACTGCTTGGATCACAACAAACTGTGGAAAATTCTTAAAGAGATGGAAATACCAGACCATCTAATCTGCCGTCCTGAGAAATCTGTATGCAGGTCAGGAAGCAACAGTTAGAACTGGACATGGAACAACAGACTGGTTCCAAATCAGGAAAAGAGTATGTCAAGGCTATATATTGTCACCCTGCTTATTTAACTTATATGTAGAGTACATCATGCAAAATGCCAGGCTAGATGAAGCACAAGCTGGAATCAAGATTGCCAGGAGAAATGTCAATAACCTCAGATATGCAGATGACAACATCCTTATGGCAGAAGTGAAGAAGACTTGAAGAGCCTCTTGATGAAAGTGAAAGAGGAGAGTGAAAAAGTTGGCTTAAAGCTCAACATTCAGAAAACTAAGATCATGTCATCCGGTCCCATCACTTCATGGCAAATAGATGGGGAAAGAATGAAAACAGTGAGAGACTTTATTTTTTTGGACTCCAAAATCACTGCAGATAGTGACTGTAGCCATGAAATTAAAAGACACTTGCTCCTTGGAAGAAAAGCCATGACCAACCTAGACAGCATATTAAAAAGCAGAGACATTACTTTGCCAACAAAGGTCCATCTAGTCAAAGCTATGGTTTTTCCAATAGTCATGTATGGATGTGAGAGTTGGACTATAAAGAAAGCTGAGCACAGAAGAAATGATGCTTTTGAACTGTGGTGTTGGAGAAGACTCTTGAGAGTCTCTTGGACTGCAAAGAGATCCAACCAGTCCATCCTAAAGGAGATCAGTCCTGAATATTCATTGGAAGGACTCATGCTGAAGCTGAAACTCCAATACTTAAGCCAGCTGATGCGAAGAACTGACTCACTAGAAAAGACTGATGCTGGGAATGATTGAAGGCAGGAGGAGAAGGGTAAGATAGAGGATGAGATGGTTAGATGGCATCACTGACTCGATGGGCATGAGTTTGAGTAAACTGCAGGAGTTGGTGATGGACAGAGAAGCCTGGCGTGCTACAGTCCATGGAGTCACAGAAAGTCAGTCACAACAGAGCTACTGAACTGAATGACTCCATCCAACAGACAGCCAACCATAGATGGCTGATACCTGTAGAGGAACTGCTCAGATGAGCCCAGACCAAATTTCTCACTTACAGACTCACAAGTTAGATAAATGGCTGTTGTTTAAAGCTCTAAGGTTTGGGTTCTTTAGTCGGTAAGTCATGTCTGACTCTTTGTGACCCCATGCACTGCAGCATGCTGAGTTTCTCTGTCCTTCACTATCTCCTGGAGTTTGCTCAAATTCATGTCCACTGAGTCAGTGATGTTATCCAACCATCTCATCCTCTTCTGCCCTCTTCTCCTTTCGCCTTCAATCTTTCCCAGCATCAAAGTCTTTTCCAGTGTGTTGGCTCTTCGAACCAGATGGTGAAAGTATTGGAACTTCAGCTTCAGTATCAGTCCTTCCAACCAACATTCAAGGTTAATTTCCTTTAGGACTGATTAGTTCGATCTCCTTACAGTCCAAGGGACTCTTAAGAACTTCTCCAGTACCACAATTCAAAAGCATCAATTCTTAGGCATTCTGCCTTATTTATGGTTTAACTCTCACATCTGTCCATGATTACTGGAAAAACCATATCTTTGACCATATGTCTTTTTTTGGTGTTAGTTCTAGAAGGTCTTATAGGTCTTCATAGAACTGGCCAATTTCAGCTTCTTCAGCATCAGTAGTTGAGGCGTAAACTTGGATTATTGTGATGTTGAATGATTTGCCTTGGAAATGAACAGAGAGCATTCTGTCACTTTTGAGATTGCACCCAATCACTACAATCAATTACTACATTTCAGACTCTTGTTGACTATGAGGGCTACTCCATTTCTTGTAAGGGATTCTTGCCCACAGTAGGAGATATAATGATCATCTAATCAGAATATATTAAGAAGAGGTGGCAAGAATACACAGAAGAACTATACAAAAAAGATCTTCACGACCCAGATAATCATGATGGTGTGATCACTGACCTAAAGCCAAACATCCTGGAATGTGAAGTCAAGTGGGCCTTAGGAAGTATCACTATGAACAAAGCTAGTGGAGGTGATGGAGTTTCAGTTGAGCTATTTCAAATCCTAAAAGATGATGCTGTGAAAGTGCCACACTCAGTATACCAGCAAATTTGGAGAACTCAGCAGTGGCCACAGGACTGGAAAAGGTCAGTTTTCATTCCAATCCCAAAGAAAAGCAATGCCAAAGAATGCTCTAACTACCACACAGTTGCACTCATCTCACATGCTAGTAAAGTAATGCTCAAAATTCTCCAAGCCAGGCTTCAGCAATACATGAACAGTGAAATTCCAGATGTTCAAGCTGGTTTTAGAAAAGGCAGAGGAAACAGAGATCAAATTGCCAACATCCGCTGGACCATCCAAAAAGCAAGAGAGTTCCAGAAGAACATCTATTTCTGCTTTATTGACTATGCCAAAGCCTTTGACTGTGTGGATCACAATAAACTGTGGAAAATTCTGAAAGAGATGGGAATACCTGACCACCTGACCTGCCTCTTGAGAAGCCTGTATGCAGGTCAGGAAGCAACAGTTAGAACTGGACATGGAACAACAGACTGGTTCCAAATAGGAGAAGGAGTACATCAAGGCTGTATATTGTCACCCTGCTTATTTAACTTATATGCAGAGTACATCATGAGAAACTCTGGGGTGGATGAAGCACAAGCTGGAATCAAGATTGCCAGGAGCAATATCAATAACCTCAGATATGCAGATGATACCACCCTTATGGTAGAAAGTGAGGAAGAGCTAATGAGCTTCTTGATGAAAGTGACAAAGGAGAGTGAAAAAGTTGGCTTAAAACTCAACATTCAGAAAACTGAGATCATGGCATCTGGTCCCATCACTTCATGGCAAATAGATGGGGAAACAGTGGAAATAGTGGCTGACTTTATTTTTGGGCGCTCCAAAATCACTGCAGATGATGATTGCAGCCATGAAATTAAAAGACACTTGCTCCTTGGGAGAAAAGTTATGACCAACCTAGACAGCAGAAAAGTTATGACCAACCTAGACAGCATATTAAAAAGCAGAGACATTACTTTGTTGACAAAGGTCCATCTAGTCAAGGCTATGGTTTTTCCAGTGGTCATGTATGGATGTGAGAGTTGGACTATAAAGAAAGCTGAGCGCAGAATTTATGTTTTTGTACTGTGGTGTTGGAGAAGACTCTTGAGACTCCCTTGGACTGCAAGAAGATCCAACCAGTTCATCCTAAAGGAAATCAGTCCTGGGTGTTCATTGAAAGGACCGATGTTGAAGCTGAAACTCCAATATCTTGGCCACCTGATGTGAAGAGCTGACTCATTTGAAAAGACCCTGATGTTGGGAAAGATTGAAAGCAGGAGAAGAAGGGGACGACAGAGGATAAGATAGTTAGATGGCGTCACCGACTCAATGGACATGAGTTTGGGTAAACTCCAGGAGTTGATGATGGACAGGGAGGCCTGGCATGCTGCGGTTCATGGGGTCACAAAGAGTCAGACACAACTGAGTGACTGAACTGAACTGAACTGAAATTAAATTTGCTCATTCCCATACATTTTAATTCTCTGATTTCTAAAATGTTGATGTTCACTCTTGCCATCTCTTGCTTTACCACATCCAATTTACCTTGATTCGCAGACCTAACATTGCAGTTCCTATGCAATATTGTTCTTTACAACATTGTTCCTTTCACCACCAGACCCTTCCACAACTGAGCATTGTTTCTGCTTGGCCCAGTCACTTCATTCTTTCTGGGGCTATTAGTAATTGCCCTCTGCTCTTCCCCAGTAGGCATATTGGACACCTTCCAACCTAGGGGGCTCATCTTTGGATGTCACATCTTTTTGCCTTTTCATAATACTCATGGCGTTCTTGAAGCAAGAATACTGGACTGGTGTACCAGTCCCTTCTCCAGTTGACCACGTTTTGTCAGAACACTCTACTATGACCCATCCATCTTGGGTGGCCCTGCATGGCATGGCTCATAGCTTCATTGAGTTATGCGAGCCCCTCCACCACAACAAGGCTCTGATTCATGAAGGGGGAGGTTTGGGTGGTATTATTCAGCAAAGTTGAATAATAGTCAAAGCTATGGTTTTTGTTTTTGTTTTTTGTTTTCTTTATGGTTGGGCCATAAAGAAGGCTTAGTGCTGAAGAACTGATGCTTGCAAATTGTGGTTCTGGAGAAGAGTCTTGAGAGTCCTTTGGACAGCAAGGACATCAAACCAGTCAATCCTAAAGGAAATCAACCCTGAATATTCATTGGAAGGACTGACACTGAAGCTCCAATACTTTGGTCACTTTATGCAAAGAGCCAACTCATTGGAAAAGACTCTGATGCTGGGAAAGATTTCGGGCAGAAGAAGAGGGTGACAGAGGAAAACATGATTAGATATCATCACTGACTCAATTGGACATGAATGTGAGCAAACAGGGAAGTCCTCCTGTGTGTTGCAGTCCATGGGGTCGCAGAGTCAGACATAACTTAGCAACTGAACAACAACAAATTCAGCAAAAAAAAAACACAAAACTAAGGCACTGCTCAATACAGAGTCCTCTATGTTAGAAGCCAGGTCAGTAAGTAAAGAAGTGAAACTAGCTTGGTATAAGACAATAAGGAGTAATGAAGATGTTGGCAAGCTGTCCTTGCCTAAAAGGAAGTAGCCTCTATCAGCTCCTTTTAACTGCTGCCACTGAGGGCTGTGTTCCCAGTCTTTCCCAGATTTAAAGGGAAGCCAAAAATCAAGATATTTATGGAAGATCTCCCAATTTTTAAATGTTGACAGTTTAGTTCCCTTTAATACTATGTAGCTTAAGCATCTGCATAGGCTTTTAACTTGTAACTTCTAGTTTGATGGAAGAAAAGGTATACTTCAAGGAAAACAACAAAAAACCCCAGCAATCATCACCTTCATGAGTTTTAAAAGGGGAGGTAAGTACGGGGAAGGTTAAGGACCAGGGCTCTAGGAGCTTAGGAGAGACACCTAACTCAAGGAAGCGTCCCTCACAGCAGGTGACATTCGGCTGGGGTCTTGAAGAATGAAGACAGGTAAGCCAGGTAATGCCTTCCCTGGTGGCTCAGTCGGTTCATCTGCCTGCAATGAAGAAGACACATGTTCAATCCCTGGGTTGGGAAGATCCCCTGGAGAAGGGGCATGGCAACCCACCCCAGTATGCTTGCCTGGGGAATCCCATGGACAGAGGAACCTGAAAGGCTACAGTCCATGGGGTCACAAAGAGCTAGACACAACTGAATTGACTGTGCATGCAGGGACGTAAACCTAGTAACAAGATAATAAAAATGGTCCCAAGAGAGAGAACAGCCTTCCTGAGGGCTAGTGAGACAGTGCTGGCATCCTGGGGATAGCAAAAGGGGAAAAGAGGCAGAGTGGCCAGAAGTGGGGCTTAAATGGTGAAGGGCTTCAGGCAATGTTTGGGATTTGGCCACTAAGAAGGTGGCACTGTGGCAAGTTCGTGCAGAATGCAGCCTCGGAAGCTCAGCTCCTCAATTAAATCCCAGTTCCAATATTTCTTACCTGGGGTAAACTTTGCAAGCCATTTACCTGTTTGTGCCTCATTGCCTCATATTCAAATAGGGTGAGTAATGATAGAACCTAATACAAGCTGGTTGTGAGAGTTACAACATGAATATTTTTTATCTATGAAGAGCCATTGAAGGTGTCAGCTATCTTGTGAATTCTTTTTTAAATGTTCCTTTTTTCTCCTTTTTCTTTGTAATAGCAAATGTGACCCTTGAAGAAAACGCACGCCCCTTGTGGAAAAGTATGAAGACCATTTAAAAATCACCCTAACCCCACCACTCAGAAACAAGAGACACTTTTAGATGTTTTCCCATTCTCTTTATCCTGTGCAAGTATAGTCTGCTTGCCCTGTGGTTTGTTCTGACAAATTTAAAATCATTCTCAATATACAATTTTATTTTTTTTCTCTTAATCTCATACCATAGGAATTCTCTTGTGTCATTAAAAATTCTTCAAAACATAATTTTTTTAATTGTCATGGAACACTGTGAGATACTGTGAGATGTCTTCATTTGGCTTTCATACCCAATACTCGTGGTTATTAACATCCACTGAATAGTTACTATGTTCCAGGAGTCTATAGGTGTTAACTCATCTCATTCTCACGTCCTCTGTGGGAGGGGTCATTTGTATAACCCCAGGTGCCGGGATGTCCTCCCAGGTGTCTCTAGTGGTAAAGAACCTGCCTGCCAATGCAGGAGACACAGGAGGTGTGGTTCCATCCCTGGGTTGGGAAGATTCCCCAGAGTAAGAAATGGCAAACCACTTCAATATTCTTGCCTGGAGAATCCCATGGACAGAGGAGCCTAGCGGGCTACGGTCCATGAGGTCGCACAGGGTTGGACACGACTTAACACTAGATACTGGGGTGGCTCCGGACATGCTCCTCTTCCCTCTTCCTCCTGCCCCAGGCTCACCGGGCTGGTGGGTAGATACTGTTTGCTCTCACTCATTAGCCGTCTGGCATATGTCTGGGTCCCACCAATGGGAGACATGGCAGGAGATGGGTTTTTATCTCCTGGGCTCCCTCCTTGCTGGGCCTGCTGCTGGTTGGCAACCCCCAACTCCCCACAGCCACAGCCCCCATCAGAAGCCCTCTGCACACAACCACCCCTCCAACTTTGGCTAACCAGGCCTTCCCCCAGCCCTCAGGCCGCTGGGTGCCACAGCTACTTGTGGTTGCTAGACTCGGAGCGCTGCCCTTCCACTCTGGCTAGACTCCCATGAGACATCTTCCTGTTAACCTCTTGCTGAATTACCCAGGTTAATCATGGCAACTGTTTCCTGCTGGGACCCTGACTGATGCAACACTTGAATGGATAAAATTTTATGTGCTTTAATAATAAGAAGTTCCAAAAGTTATACAACAAAAATTAAGATTCCAGGTCCACTGCCCAAGGTGACCACCCTCGAAAGTTTATTGTTTGTTTAACATAATAATAGCTCACACATACAGTATTTTGTAGATGAGAAAACTGAAGCACAGACAGGTTAAGTAACTCATCCAAGGTCACACAGCTCCTAAGTGGTGAGTCAAATTCACTCAGTCATGTCTGGCGTTTTGCGACCCCATAGACTATACAGTCCATGGAATTCTCCAGGTCAGAGTACTGAAGTGGGTAGCCTTTTCCTTCTCCAGGGGATCTTCCCAACCCAGAGACTAGACCCAGGTCTCCTGCATTGCCGGCAGATTCTTTACCAGCTGAGCCACAAGGGAAGCCCAAGAATACTGGAGTGGGTAGCCTATCCCTTCTCCAGCAGATCTTCCTGACCCAGGAATTGAACCAGGGTTCCCTGTACTACAGGTGGATTCTTTACCAACTGAGCTATTAGAGAAAGCCTCTCATAAGTGGTAGAGATGGGTATTAAACCCAAGTAGTCTGGCTTCAGAATCTCTGCTCTTAGACACTACTATACTGCCTCTCCAAAATCTCTCCATTAATATTTATATCTTTGTCTAAATACTCTCTGTTGGTTTACACAAATTAAGGCATGTTATATATATATAGTAATGACTGTTCACTTAACAATATAGCTTACAGATCTTCCCCTATACTTTTTTCCCACTTAATATACCTTGACATGACTTACTTATGCACAACTAAGTTCTGCCTCATTCTTTAGTCTTCTACTGATTTGCATTTCAGTTTTAAATTTTTCTCCTATTACAAAGAGAGTCAAAATAAATGATCTTGTGCTGTATCTGTGCATATATATGTGGGCATATCTATAAATTAGATTCCTGAAGGTACAACTTCTAAATGTATGTTCACTTTTAAAATTTGCACAACATCTGTTAAATTTTACTTTTGCAAAACTGTCATTGATAATGACTATTCCAAAAGTAGGTTAAAATGTCTATATTCCTAGATGATGTTTTACTGGAATTTTTTATTCTTTCTATCATGTAGTTTAAATAGTGTGTTATTTTAATTTTAATTTTTCTTATTATGACAGAGGAGTTGACATCTTTTCAAATTTTTAAAAAACACTTTTCTTAGTGTGCCTTACTGCACCCCATGCCATAGTTTATTTAGCACATCTTTTAAAATTCACAATTGAAAATAACAGTGTGATCACAATCTTTGCATATAAGTCTCTATCTGTATCTCTTTCTGTTTCCTGGGAAAGATTGCTAGAAGTGGAATTACTGAGTCAGAGGGTAGGGACTTATTTAGACTCTTGCTGAATACTGCAAATTGTCATAGAATTACGTGACCCTCCCACCAGCAATATTTGAGAGATCTCCCCTCACTCACTGCCACACCCAGCACTTTTATAATTTTTAAATGAGATGCCTATGAATAAGGAAAATGGGACCTCAATTTCATTTATTTGCTTTGATTTTTAATAAGCCAAATTAAATATTTTTTCACATTCCTAAGCCATTTACATCTCTGTTTCTATAATTCGACTCCTAGTGTTTCTCCTATGACAGGTAAAGCACCCATCAGCGTATCACTTATTAAATTCCTACTAGACACCTAGAAACTACAGAGCTTTGTGTTTTGAGAGACATAAATGAGATGCAATCATTATTCTTACAGATCTTGTGATTTAGCTGGGCAGACAGGCCCATACACAGAGAAAGCAATTAGAGAGCAAATCAGACAGTCTGTAATCAAGTGCTAAATGGGCAGCTCGATGCTACGTGCCAAGAGAGCACAAATAGGAGAGAATAGCTAAGCAGGTATGATCAGGGAAAGCTTCTTGGAGGAGGAGCCCACTCAGGGGCTGTGCGTTTAAAATATGACAATTACAGAGAGACATGCATTTCCCTTTCCTCCAGCAAGGAGCATGATGCCTCAACGGCTCTGTCAGAATGTCTGGCAAAATCAGTCTTAAAGTTGACTGCTGTCACGCCCCAACCCAGCTGGCATTGGTTGGCCATTGTCACCATTGCCTTGGTAACAGCAATGACAACAACTAACATTTATTGGACTCCATGTGCCAAGTACTGTGTGCTAAGTGCTTTGTATTTATGATCTCACCTATATTTCTGACTAGCCTGTGAAGTAAATACTATTGTTACCCCTTTAACACATGTGGAAACTGATCTTAAACAAGTCATCAAGGACATCAGTGAAAGTGTGATGAGCTTGGTCTCTGATCTCTGTTTGTCCCCTCCAAGGAGCAGGCTCCAGATCCCGGTCAAAAAGCCTTTCCCCCCGACCAGTCACACCATTCTCTGGCTCTTTTGGCATGATCAGGAAAAAAGGCAAACAGACTTTTGAGGGGGAAAATTTAGAGTCGTGGAAATTCATCCAAGTCTCTAAAGAAGAGTGGATATATGTGTGTATACCTGATTCACTTCGCTGTACATGAAACTAACACAACATCGTAAATCAGCTATACGCCAGTGCGTGTGTTCATGCGTGCACAGTCGTGTCCAGCTCTTTCCGACCTATGGACTGTAGCCTGCCAGGCTCTTTGGTCCATGGAATTTTCCAGGCAAGAATACTGGGGTGGGATGCCATTTCCTCCTCCAGGGGATCTTCCTGACTCAAGGATCAAACCTGCGTCTCCTGCATCTCCTGCACTGGCAGGCGGATTCTTTACCATTGTACCACCTGGGAAACCCCCTATATTTCAGCAAAAATTATTAAACTCCCTGAGCACACACTAGGTAGGATGTTGGGCGCTAGAGTCCCTACCCGGGCATGACCCAAGAGGAGATGAAGGCAAGGCTGTGACAGATATTCTAACTGGCAGAGATGGACACAGGAGGAGAGAACAGAAGGGGGTCCCCAACCCCGAAAAGGGGAGGTGAGTGTCAGGAAAGTTTTCTCAGAAGAAATGGTAGCTGAGTCCATCCTGCGAGAGGGAGGGATTCGCTGAGCACAGAGAAATAGAGAGGCATTCTAGGAAGAGGAAACTCCCGGGCCAGAGCCAAGGGCGTGAGGTTGGGGTGGGCACAGTCAGAGGGTGTCCCTACATCGTGGCACCAAGCTCCCTGTGTTGTCGTCACCAGCTGACCCTTCTGTTCTCCACAGCGAGCCATGTACTCTCCCCCTCCTGTGAGCCCCTGGTGACAGAAGGCCTGGCCCACACTAGGCAGACAGCACACATCTGTGAATGAAGAGCTAAGGACCAAAGGTCTCCATCACAGAGGCCTTGGCGCTCAGGACCTCACCAGGTGAGGGCAGCTCCAGGAGGCGGGGTGGGGGTGAAGGTGGGGTGGGGATGGCGGGGGAGGCTGCCCCTGCAACCACACAGTGCACCCCTTGAGGCCAGGGGCCAACCTCCTTCCACTTCCCATCCTTCTACACCAAGTTGCCAAGCACAAGCCTGTGAACAATGTAAGAATAGTCATTGCCAGGAATGGAAACACTTGTGTAATTACTGTGCACAAGGCTCTGCTCCAAGTGCTCTACGTCTAGCTCCTCAATGAAGCCTCAAAAATTTCCATTATACCCATTTTACAGATCTGAAAACTGAGGCACAGAAAGGTTCGGTCCCTTACTTGGGTCACTCAAGAGACACTGCATGACATAGAACTTCAGAGCAAAGGCATGCGAATCAGAGTAGGCCTAGGTTCAAAATTCTGTTGTACTACTTAGCTACTGCGAGGTCATTACTTAGCCTCCGTCTCCCTGTTATGAAATGGGGATGATCGTGACACCATCTCAGTTTAGTGATGAAGAGCAAATGGAAAGCACCTAGCTCAGGGCTGGCACCTAGCAGGCACTCGGCAGCCGGCGGGCATTCTTTCTGCCCACAAGTCCAGAAAGCTGTCCTCTGGTGAAGGTGGGCCCCCTGGTCTTCTTTGTCCCCTTTCTACTCAGTCACGACCTCCTGCTGCCACACATGAGCCACTCGCCGGAAGAGGTGAGTCAGACCCCCATTCCACTTGGGCCTGCTCTTTCCCAATCAGCGAACTTCTTCCATATAGAGCAATCTTTTCCACTGCTCCCAGCTGCCAGCAGAGGCCGGCGTTAGAGAGCGTCTTGGCTCCCATTGGAAGAAAAACAAACTTTGCAGAAAAATAAACACTTTTTTTTTAAGTCCTGTGGTTTTACATTCAGACCTAATAGTTTTTCCTTTCTTTTTTTCCCAGATACCACAAATCTTCTGCTGGAGGGAGAAAAAAGGAAAAGAGCCCAAGAAGAGACTTCTAGATTGTTCTTCCATGCAAACATGCTAAGATGGCCACATCCAAGGACCAGGGTCCCGAGCCTGTGCTGTGGCCCTTAGGAGACTTGAGTCCCACTCTCCAAGCTGACCCTTGTCCTTTCTTCCTCGGCTCCGGAATGGTGAGTCCGAGCGACTTCTCTCACCCACTCCTGTTGCTCCAGGGCTGGAATGAGCAGACAGAGGCGTAAATGTCAGGCAGGCCCAGACACAGGCTCCCCTGCGATGGGCCTGTGACATTTAAACTCCCAAATACAGTCACCTCCCCACAGTGAGGCTGGCTGGCCAGAGGCCATCCTGTTCTAGTGACAAGTCCTAAAATAGGAAGCTGTTTCTCAGAGAAACACAAAGCCATTTGCCTTTGAGCATGGCCTCCTCTCCACCCCTCCGTCCCTCTGCAGAGCAGGGAAGAGAAGGCCTGAGTGACCCGAGCAGCGGCCAAGGGCTCTGGCTGAGTCATGCCCCTCAGACAGCACATGCTTGTTCAACCCAAGCTTCCTCCAGCAATGCCAGCCTGTGCTGGGGAGACCAGTGGGCATGCTGATTAAGAGATGACACAGGTAAAGCATCTTCTACAGGAACTGGTACCTGGTGGGTGCTCTATTTATCCCTGTTCCCTTAGATCCAGAGCTCCTGAGCCTGTCCCACGACTTCAATACGTCTGGAAACACCATGAGTGCTAGACAATATTCTGTATGTACACTCTTGCTAGTGAGTGAAAGCATTCACTAAATATCTTAGGGATCAAAGACTTCAAAAGGCTGAGAACCACAAGCTTTTTAATTTAATTTTTTAATGAGAGTTGAACTCTACTGAGGCAAAGACCTATCTTCTTTGTCTTGATATCATCACAACCTAGGAAAAGATGTGGCATGTTGAACATTCAATGGAATGAATGAATGAATGAATGAATGAGGTAAGGGATGAGAATTAACTTTTTCCTTCAAGGAATTCAGAGCAAAAATATAGATAAATAAAAGAGTATAATACAAGGCAGAAAATGATAAAAGTCAAATTAATGGAAAAATTAAGAGCTGCAGAAGCTCTGAATAGACATAAATGTCTCTGGCCCACCTAGCAAGGTGGAACAGCCAGCTAAGTCAAGTTCAGATGACTGGTGGGGGTGGAGTAAAGAGGTTCGGTAGGTAGAAAGAGGAGAGAGCTGAGAAGTCATTTCAGGAAACTGTAGTGAGAAAAAAAAAGAGAATCACAAACTTTAGAGAGACATGAATTTTTTTTAATGTGGTTTTGCACTCGAGGCCTAATGGTTTTTCCTTTCTTTTCTCATATGAGCTGTCCAGTGTGGCGAGAGGGAAGAGGATGTTTGAGGCCGGGTGGGAAAAAGGTTTGGAAAGAAAGTTTGGGGCCAAATCCTGGGGGGCCTTGAATTCCAGTCTCCACTCACCCAGCTCTGAAGCAGCAGAGCTGTTCCCTGTGGGAAGGAGAGGTGGAGGGGAAGGGACCCAACACCCGCCCTCTCCGGAACCTGGCCACCATGAGGGCAGGATGCTGGTGAGGAAGGCTGAGGCAGACAAGGATGGAGAGAGGGGACAGATGTGAGGGTGGGAAGGAGAATCAGGCATCTGGCAAGTGATTTCCCATGGAGGGTGGTGAAGACAAAGCTGACCTCAAAGAATCCTCTTGATTTTCCCCAGCTTGAGTTATTGGCCATTTTTCATATTCAAATAACAGCAGATTTTAAAAGATTAAGTTAAACTCAGTTACAAGAATATATAAAGAGAGATTTTAAAAAGATGAGCAAGACTGAAATAAAAACACAGGATAGGCACACAGTGGTGATTTTTCCTTGGTCTCGGTGTTCAGCGATTACTTTCTAAATCTCTGGTTTTCTCCCAGACCTAAGCGCCATCACCCTGCTGCCTCACGGCCTTTATTCAAGAAGACTCTGCTTTGAAACTCTGTCCCCTCACTCTTTCTCAGCAGCCTCTTTAATCGTGAGGCAGCCTTTCCCAGCAAGGTCAGTGATGCTGACACAAGGGTGGAGTTCTCTGAAGGTCTACAGCCAAAAGGTATCATTCTCATCAACAACATATTACAGATCCAAACCTCCCAACCTCAGTCTCTCCTCATTCTGTATGTGAAACTCAGTTCAATTCAGTAATATTAATACCAGTGGCCACTTCTGTCAGTGCCTACCCTGTGACTGCTCTGAACACTTCACTTCTGTGAGCTCATCTGATGTGCACAGAAGTCCCTCCCTGTAGGATGGATATGACCACGGTTCTCACAGATGGTGAAACTGAGGCCCAGGCCTTGGCTGGGAATTGGAGAAGCCAAGATACAAGCCCCAGATGTTCAGCTTTGGAGTCAATGCTCCTAACCCTCCTCCTGACTGCCTGGCACAGACCCAGCTCTGCTCTTCTCACACTCTCACTGATGTGCTGAGTCAGTGGACTTGATTACAGGTGGGGCTTGCCTGAGAAAGAGGTTAATGGGTGTTATTTCCATCCTGCCCTCCATGGTCCTATGAATACACACTTTCATTAAGGTGCTGGAGGAATTGTTGAATGTGGGGCACTTTGGGGAGCAGGTTAAGTAACAATCTGTTTTGTCCCCCTATACTCCATAGTGACCTGAAGGGACCAGACACTAAAGCACTCTCTGCCTCCACATGTGAATCTGGAAAGCGGGCTTTCAAAATGGAGACTAACATGGACCTGTAGACCCACAGTAAGAACATAAATCTCAAAGAGAAGCATCAGTGATTTTCTTATTTGAAACAAGTCAGAGCTTCTCAACAAAGGAGCCACAGGTCTCTAAGGGGCCACAAAAGGAACTCAATTTTTAATGCAAGAAAGAAAGACAATACTGGAGAAAATCTGACTAGAAATGGAGTGATATGGGGTTCAGTGCTGTTTTTTCCAATTCCTAGCATGTGACCACAATACACAGTCTACCTTCCAGGCTTCAATTGACCCGCCCATCAGGTCAACAGTGAATAGTCTTTATAGTGTGTCCATGTCTTTGCAACTTTGTTGCCTTCTCCCAAATTTTCCATCCATTGAACTTCTACTTATTCCTCAAAGCCCCATGGAAATGCCCTTCCAGAAGCCCTCAGGTGGAATTAATCTCTTTTCCACTTGGTGCGTGGAACACTCATTTATCCCCCTCACAGAGGCTTACATACTTTGCTATGCTGTATTTTGTATATTTGTTTAGTCATTTGAGAAAGTATTAATTTGTTTAACATAATATCCTGAACACCTGCCACGTGCCAAGGATGTGCTAAATGCTGGGAATACAACAAATAAGAGATGGCTTTGGGCTGAATTAGTTCCCCAAAAGATAAGTTGAAGTTGTAACCCCCAATACCTCAAAACATGCCCTCATGTGAATATAGAGTCATTGTACATGTAAACAGTTAAGATGAGGTCATAGAGGAATTGGATGGGCCCTTAATTCAATGTCTGTTGTCCTCACAAGAAGAGAAGAGATATAGACACACTCAGAGAACCTCATCTGATAACAGAGGCAGAGACTGGAGTTATGCTGCTGCAAGTCAAGGAGTGCCTGGGGATATTAAAAGCTGAAAGAGACAAGGAAAGAATCTTTCCTAGAAGCCTCAGGGAGAACATAGCACTGCCAAAACCTTCAATTTGAATATCTCAGCCTCCAGAATTGTTGACAGATAAATCTCTGTTGTTTCAAGCCACCCAACTTGTGGTGGCTTGAACTAAGACAACTAAGTCGTGTCTGACTCTTTGCAACCCCATGGACTGAAGCGCGCTGGGCTCCTCTATCCTCCGCTATCTCCCAGAGTTTGCTCAAACTCATGTCCATTGAGTTGGTGATGCTGTCTAACCATCTTATCCTCTGCTGCCCACTTCTCCTTTTGCCTTCAATCTTTCCCAGCATCAGGGTTTTTTCCAATAAGTTGGCTCTTTGCATCAGGCAGCCAGAGTATTGAAGAGTACTGAAGCTTCAGCTTCAGCATCGGTCCTTCCAATGAATATTCAGGGTTGATTTCCTTTAGGACTGACTGGTTTTGATCTCCTTGAGGTCCAAGGGACTCTAAGAGTCTTCTCCAGCACCACAATTTCAAAGCATCAATTCTTCAGTGTTCAGCCTTCTTCATGATCCAACTCTCACATCCATACATGACTACATGAAAAGCCATAGCTTTGACTATATGGATGTTTTTCTGCCAAGTGGTGTCTCTGCATTTGAATATGCTGTCTAGGTTTGTCATAGCTTTCCTTTCAAGGAGTAAGTGTCTCTTAATTTCATGGCTGCAGTCACCATCCACAGTGATTTTGGAGCCCAAGAAAATAAAATCTGTCACTGTTTCTACTTTTTCTCCTTCTATTTGCCATGAAGTGATGGGACCAGGTGCCATGGTCTCAGTTTTTTGAATGCTGAGTTTTTTTTTAAGCCAGCATTTTTACTCTCCTCTTTCACCATCATCAAGAGGCTCTTTAGTTCCCCTTCACTTTCTGCCATTAGAGTAATATCATCTGCATATCTGAGGTTGTTGATATTTCCCCCAGCAATCTTGATTCCAGTTTGTGACTCATCCAGACTGGCATTTCTCATGAAGTACTCTGCATATAAGTTAAATAAGCAGGCTGTTTGGCAACTCTAAAAACTAATGCCAAAATGTTCTCCACTTTCAATGAACAATATGTAAACAATTACATAACAGCATGAGAACAGTTCAGTAAAAGGAAACCCTCTGTGTAAACAAAGAGGACATGGCAAGTAATTCAGCCTTGGAGAGCATTTAGGACAGGCTTCCCAGAGCAGGCATATTTGGAGCTGGGTTTTGAAGGATGAGTAGGAGTTCTCCAGGAGACTGAGTACTCTAGGCAGAAGGAATGGCAGCAGCACATGTGTACTTTCTCCATCTTTCCTGCTGGATTATGCTCCCTAGGGCCCTCAGCACAAAGCTCTGCCCATGGCAGATGCTCAGCCCACATCTCTTGAACTTGCAGGAAAAACTCTCGAGAGAAACAGAAGACAGAGTGTGGATGGCTGCCACCTAGAGACAGGAAAAACTGAAATCGTTAGACTCCCCAAATAGAGAGCAGATGGAGGGCAGCAGCAGAGGCCAGAAAAATGAGGCAACCCAAGCAGAGCTGACTTTAAAAAAAAAATTGGGTTAGTCTCTAGGGCTCCAGCTCAGCTGGGAAGGAAGGCAATTTATGGCCAAAGGAAGTAGGCTGACAGTAAACAAAAATACAGTGACCCTAGAGTTCCCACTGGACAGAAGATAGATGATGCCGTCGTAAAAATGAGATTAATTTTAATAAGAGCTTTCACCAACCAGCAGACCCTGGCGGCCAGAGGCCTGTCAGAGAGCTGATGACAGGCAGAGTTGCTGATGGATGGAGCTGACCCTGGCAAGCTGAAGACATGGGGAACAATTGGAAGTCTGGGACTGGCCCCTGGCTATGGATTGGGCAGCTGCAGTTTGTGCACATTCTTGGTTATCTGGTTGGTGTCCCAGAGTAGGAGGTCCATGATCCAAGTTTCTTAACTGTGGCCCATCCCCTCCTGGAGCAAGAACGCCTTGTTCTCTCAGCTTCCAGAGGGATGACTCTGCTTGCACCCCTCCAGTGACGAGAAGCTCACTACCTTTAAGGGCTATGGGCAGCACTGTATAGATGGTTACTCAGAAAATACCCTTTGTTTCCTTTACCACAAAACAATCTTGCAGAAACTGCAGTCATTCTTGATTCCAGTCAGCAGACTTCAGTGCAATAAGCACAGTCTAAGAACTCAGCGTGCGACAAGATTGTGAGACAAGAGATGGTTATGGACTGGTTTCTGCCTCCACGAACTTTCAGAAGGAAAAACAGGATGTACCCTGACCCTGAACTTAAGCTTTGACTCCGGCTGTTGACTGAGCCCAGATCCAGTCAGCGTCCCCATCCTCTTAGAGACTCACCTCTGATCTTGGATGGCCAACTGAGCCCTGAACCTAGTGATAGACTAAGCTCTAGGTCCAACTAGGTGGGGCCTAAATACAGTCTGAATCCTAATTCTTTGAGCCTTGATCCTGGACACCACTGGCCTTGACCCTGACCCATGACCTCACAAGCAGATGTCTATTGTTGTGGGATGAGGAAGATGGCAAATGGGCACATGTCATTGTCTCAGGGTGCCTAGAGCGATGGACAGATCCTCAGCATGAGAGAGGCAGACGTATTTTAGGCACAGCACTGAGATACAGCTTCTGCCTCTGGAAGGGTAGGTGGACACTCCCTCCACAAGCCCTTCCAGCCCATGCTTGTCCCACCATGGCACTCTGTCACTTTATTTCTACTCATGTGCACGCTTCCCCCACTGGCCTCCTCTCTCCTTGAGGAGAGAAGACTGTGTTTATTTGCTTGCAGTCCAGGCTGCTGTCACTGAGCCTTCCTTTTCTGCCCTGCTCATGAACACCTACTGTGTTCTGGGTCCTGGTCTGGTCACAGGGATGCAGAGACAAACAGGCGATGGCCTGTCACAGACGCCAGCAAGGGCTCAATCAGATCTTTAATCATTTACTTAATCAACAAACCAACAAGAGGGATCACCTTGCAAAGAAATGGTGCCCCGTGGGACTTATGAACACCTGCCAACCAAATAAAACCAGCCCTCATGCTTTTCCAGCACTCAACCCCCCTGGCATCAGACAGCCCGATTTCTTGTCAGCCATTTCCCTGATTATGTATCAATAGATGTCACACAATCAAGTCCTGGCTCCCAAGAGAGTGTTTGAAAAGTCAAAGATGTTTGTCTAATGCAAACCGATGTCATGTCGGGAATTAGTTTGACTAATAGGCCTTTAATTAGATCCTTGTGAGGTCTGGGTCCCAAGCAGAGGCTTCCCAAAGTTTTCATTTAGAAGATAAACTATCCCTTCCCCCAGATTGCCACCATAAATCTCCTTTCCAGTGTGCACTCCGAAGGGCAGAGCTAGGCATAGATTCATTTCTCCTGCCAACACAGTCTTGTGCCCAGCCTCCCCGGGGTTGAGTGCCTGGGAGCCCCCTTGTGGGTCAGGTCTGCCCCTCGAGGAACTGGGGGAGGTCCCTGGGCCATGCCATCTGCTCCGGTTGGAGACCAGGGCTCCTTACCAGGGCCAGGGAGACATGTTCCCCAACAGCAACAGGAAATGTTCATTTTGTCAACCCGAATAACCCCAGCAGGGCCAATTCCAGAGCACTGCAGAGAATACAGAAGACTACGATATGATCATCTTCCCGGGTGTTCCCCTCAGAGGAAGGAACAAGGAAACCGAAAGAAGCCACAGAATGAGGTCATCATGCCACCCAGGTAGGCAAGAGGGATTTAGCATGGAATAATGTATGTAGACACCAGGCCCTGAGCAGGTGTTTAATATATGAGAATTCCGTGACTTACACTGATACGTTCCTCTGCCTTGAACTTACTCAAGAAATACCAGCATATATACAGCCTGAATCAGTCCCACTCCAAGGGCTTTTCAGGGCCTGGTACCAGCCAGTCCCTGACTACTTGCTTACCACTTTACAACTGGTTTGCAGAAATCAAAAGAAAGCAGTCAGAAAAGTTTATAGATTGTTGTCATTGCCATAACAAAATTTATTGTATTTCACAAAAACATTACTGGTCAGCAAAACACTAAGAATAAAAAATAGTGTTTCACCACAAACAGTTTGAGATATGAGGCATGGAAGCTTCTGAGTTTGCTCTTACGATTATCATTTGGTATATGAGAAATTGAGGCTTAGAGGATTAATTTTCCAAAGTCCATCCATCCAAAGGGTCTAACTGGTCCTCAAATGCAGATCCTCCTTGCTGTAAAGTTTTGTTACTTACAGTTACTTTGTTCCAGGGACCATGAGAGTCACATATCCGGACCTCACTGTGTTGCTAATAATGAAAAGCTCACAGTAACTAGGGACAAACTCATGGGTATTTAGCTTCAGCTCCACAATCAACTCACACAGTGAGTCATCTCCTCTCTGGGGACTATATTTCCTTGTACACAATCAGGAAGGTGGTCCTCAATTATCTTGAAGGCCCCCCTTGCTGACATCCTGAATTCCATCATAGACTCATCCAACAAGGAGGGACCTTTAAAGTCCTGTGGCCAATCTCCCTTCCACAGCAATGGGACAGGGGCTCCAGCAGCCCCCTGCATACTCCCTGTGGGTGGCACGATTGGAGAGCTCTGATTTTCAGGCTGGCCTCCTCCCAAGGACTCCTTGGCAGGGTCCTTCTGTGATTCTCAGAATACTGACTCCATCGCACTTTCCCTCAGGGATTACACCCCAGAGATGGGCCTTACTATTACTCACAAATGCTCAGCTTTGAATCAAAATCAAAAGCATCTTGAAACTTAAGAGGGAATTTCATTTGTCCAGGGCAGATACACCTCTGGATCATGAGAATGAAAAGGCAACATAGAAACCACTCGTGTTTCCTCCCTGGGAAAAGCACTGAAGTGTCCGTTTTGTCCTCAAATACCCAGGGATTCACCCTTGAGGAGCTAGACAACCTGAAGCTTCCCATCTCCTTTTACGAGAGTCCCAAGCGATACAGAGAGGACCTAGGAGCTTGCCCAAGGCCTGTGCTGGCAAGTAGCCCATTAGAGCTGTACCCGCCTGAGATGCAGTCTGCACAGGATGGCGCATGTGTGGTGTCAGGCCATAAACACTGACTCCCGCCACACCCTGTCAAGTACACGAGCCTGCCCCAGTGAAAGCTGAGCCCAAAGATTCCATCCAACCATCCACATCTAAGCAGAGGAAATGGGTTAGAAAGGAAACGGGTCCATTCATGTGGTGTGCCACCCTCTCTACCTCCTGCCCCCAAAACACTGACTCATCACTACCTCTTCTAAGCTGTTTCTGCACCAATCAATTAGAAAGTGGAAAATTCAGTTTCTGTCACTGTTGAGTGAAATAGGCAAGTGTAGAGTAAGGAGTTTGGAAAATTTGGAAATTCACTGAATTTCAGAGTAACAGAATCAAAGAATCATACATCAAACACTTATTGAATGTGTATGAAGTGTCAGACTCCGAAGATTTACAAATACAGGCCAGTGTAGAGTCAGGTAATCCTACAAACTTAGTGCCATGGACTCTGAGGATGTTGGAATCCTTTAAAGTGTCAATAATAGAATTATAAGATATTAGACAAACAGAATCTAAAATTGCAGGACCTTGCCAACCTAGAAATTTGGGGTTCCATAGAATCAACAGGGATTGTTGAGGTCCCTAAATCTCATGCCCTGGTTAACAAGCCCATGGCAAGCAAATCTTAGGGAAGGAAAGAAGTTGCCAGTACTATGTAAGGGGCAGGGAAGTAACCAGGATATGTGCTAGGGAGAGGAAACTGGCCTGAAGAATAAGAATGGGAGCAAATACCAAGAGCCATGCTGAGGCATGAAGCTGCCTCTAATATGAAGGTCAAGGGCAGAAGACTCCTGATGGGGATAAGAAAAGCCCACAGACCTTCTTGATCAACCCCATTCCCTATGACTGGAAGACTTCCCAATCCCAGGTGAACCTGAGGAGCCAGGCAGGCCATGGCTGGATGGCTCTGAGAAAAGTCTTGCCTGGATGGAGCTGGAGTGAATTCCGCATCCCGTCCTGGTTCTGCCCTCTGCAAATGCCGGGCGAATAGAAGAGGATATATAATACTTTGTCCCCAGTGAACAAGAGCAGTTCTGGCAGGGAAAGGCCCGTCAGTAAAGGCAAAGAGGCTGGAAGTATAGGGTGTGTTCAAAGGAGGGGAACGTCTCCAGTGTCAAGGGCTTGGAGGGACACTGAGAGAGAAGATGCTGGAATAGGACATTGAGCTCTAACGATGGAGGTCCCAGAGGCTCAGCAGCTATACTCTGCACATGTCTCCACCATCTCTGGGGGGTATGGCCCACGTATGGCCAGAGGGCAGGAGCAATTGCTGATTGCCTGGTCCATGATGGGGCACTAGCAGGGACATCTTCTCCTCCCTATGTCAGGTCTGTGGTATGCCCTTTCCCTGCCCCTGGGTGGCTTGATGAGGCCCTGGAGGAGCCATGCGGTGGGCTCAAGGTGTAATGTGCAAGCTTAAGTGTCTCTAAAACAACTAGTAAAAACCCTGACCAAATCCAAACCAGATGCCCCAGGGCATGCAGGGTTGAGAGCTGTCAGCACCTCTGCATTTTCACCTGCTCATGTGGGCTGCACCTGTAGGCGACAGGAACTCAGGAGAGCTCCAGGCTGTCTACCAAGTGCAGCCCCTACTGGCCTGCCCAGCATGGAGGCACTGAAGGGGAAGGTGGCAGGCCTCTCCTGGGCCAGTGCCCCCTTCAGAGTTGTCTTCCCTTTCTCCCAGGCCCTCAGGATTTATTGATGCCCCAACTATACTCCCTAGCTAGGAGAAGTTGGCTGAGTGCCTCTCCTCTCTGAGTCTCAGTTTTCCTATAGGCAACATGGGCACAGTAATAATGACCTCCAAGATGACAGGATAGGTCATTCATTCAGTTGGACAAAAATTTATTGGGCATTTACTGTTGCTCAAGTGTTGGACTAGGCACTGGGAATTCAGTGGTGAAGAAAAACAGACATTATCCTTGAATTCATAGAGCTTTCAGTCTACAGAATAGACTGGCAAAACAAATCTCCATACAAGTAGATATCCAATTTTAAAAATTAAGTGAATGTTTTGAAAAGGATATGCTAGGTGCAGAGAGCTTACCATGGGATAGGGGCTGAATGAGGCCTCTCTGAAGAATAATTCTCTTTTTTAATATTTATTTATTGGCCGTGTTGGGTCTTAGTTGCAGCATGCTATCTCAGTATTGTGGGGCACTGGCTCTGTAGCCCCAAGGCATGGGATTCTTAGTTCCCCAACCAAGGATCGAACCCATGTCCCTACATTGGGAGGTAGATTCTTAACCACTGGACCACCAGGGAAGTCCCTGAAGAAATAATTCTTAAGCTGGGGCCAGAATACTGCGTAAGTCAGAGGAAGGGTTTGGGGTAGAGGCCTTCATGCAAAAAAACCAAAAAACAAAAAAACCCAGCACGTGACAAGACCCGGAGGCAGGGGAGCAATCAACTCATTTCCTCTTTGTGGGCAGCAAGCAGAGAGGGAGGAAGGAGAGGCATGAGGCAAAGAAGCAGAGAATAGATCAGGCAGGGCCCCTGGGTAGGCAACCACCTGAGATGTGAGTCTGGGGACAATAGAAGCCCCCAAAGTATTTTCAACAGAGCCTCCATACCATTCTACACTTCCAGCTTTACAAGATGACTTTGGTGGCCAGTTGAGATCATGGATGAGACTTCCTCACCTCTGATCTGAAAGAACTGCCAGGATCTGTGGGTCAGGAAAAGAAGGGATTAGCCATGGACAACAGGTGCCAGGTACCAGGACGTTCGCAGCTCCTGCCCTGTCCCTGGGCTGCCTCTGATAGTTACCATGTGCTTATACCATCCTTGACTTCATTTGATCCTTCCAGCTCTGGGAGAAGGAGGCAAATAAAACAGGGATCCTCAGTTCCCTGACCCAGTTAAGGAAACCAAGGTTCAGAGAAGTGAGTGTGTTCATGAGTCATGCAGCAGGTTAATGGACTTGACCTCAAGTCCTCTGACCTGAGATTAGATCAGTTCATTCTCAAGAGTGAGCACTCTATGGAGACCTCTGCCCAAAAAGCAATGGGCAGCCTCCAAGGTGGAGATCAAATGTGGGATTACGGAGATTTCAGAGACCAAAGTCATACCAGACCAGGACAGGAGGGAGGCTCAAGGTGCTAAACAGAGTGTCCCAGGCAGAAGGCCTGGGCAAGATGCAGAGTGACGTGGGATGGCATCTGTGGGAGCACCAGACCAATGCCTGGGCACCTGATGAACCACCCCAAGGACAATGACTGTCCCAGCCCATCCCAGGCCATCCCTGGGGGCCACATTCTAACAGCACATCTGCTCCTTCTGCCCCAAACACGCCTGAAGAGATCAAAAGGCCAGGAGCTCTGCCCTGAGACTGTGTGTCTTCTGGTGCAACTGTCAATCCTGCGAACATCATTCTATGAAGAGCCCCAGTTCCTCCCACTACCTCTGAGAGGCCCCTCCCAGCATGGGCCACTGAGAACCCTCCGTGTATCTGAGCAGCTCAGAGTCCACAGGGCCAGTAACCTGTGCTTCTATTATGATGACTCTGTTGGGACAGCCTGGGCTCAGCTCCCTCAAGAGCTCTGTCACACTGGGGGCCTCCTCCCCATGTCCTTGGAGTTGCAAGAGTCCTGGCCTCCCAGCAATACAGCTCCCCGCCTGCATCAGCCTCCTCCCTTGGTGCGCACCTACCATGCCTGAAGGCTGAGCTCAGCCATATCCTCCTATGCTCCAAAGCTCAGGGCAGGCACCCAGCCCTCCTCCAGGAAGCCTCCTCCGATTCACAAGGAGCGAGCCACCTCTCCTTGGGGCTCCTGCAGCCTCCACACTACTCTTGGTTTTCCAAGGGCACCATGAACCTCCTAAAGGCAGGATCTGTGCTTCCCTGTTTCTGTTTCCTGGAGCCCAGCACACAGTGGGAAGCAGTAAATGTCTGTTATCTCTTCCACCTCCCTTTCTGGGAATAGAGTCCAGCAAACGGCCTTGGAGCATGAGAAAAAGAAAAATATTAGAACGACTCTAGAGCCTATTATACAGAGTGAAGTAAGTCAGAAAGAGAAAGACAAGCATTGTATATTAATGCACATATGTGGAATCTAGAAGGGCTTCCTGGGTAGCGCTAGTGGTAAGGAACCTGCCTGACAATGCAGGAGACATAAGAGACATGGGTTCGCTCCCTGGGTCGGGAAGATTCCCTAGAAGACGGCATGGCAACCCATTTGTCCAACCATGAACTGAGGAGCCTGGGGGGCCAGAGCCCATAGGGCCGCACAGAGTCAGGCACGACTGAAGCGACAACATGAACGCGAGCATGAAATCTAGAAAGATAGTACTGATGATCTTACTTGTGGGGCAGCAAGGGAGACACAGACACTTTGGTCACAGTGGGGGAAGGAGAGGGTGGGATGACACGAGAGAATAGCCCTGAAACATATACGTTACTATATATAAAATAGATAGCCAGTGGGAGTTCTGTGTATGATGCAGAGAATCCAAAACCTCTGGGACAACTTGCGGGGTAGGATGGGGAGGGAGGCGGGAGAGGGGTTCTAGAGGGAGGAGACATGTGTATACCTAAGGCCGATACATGTTGATGTATGGCAAAAAAAAGAGTCACAGTATTATGAAGTAATTATCCTCTAATTTAAAAAAAGAAAAGAATAATTCAGAATTTGAAGAGCGATTAAGTCCTCCGGTGTCTAATAGGATGAAATCTGCTCTCACGGTGTGGCATTCAGTGCTCTTGCCAGGGTCACTGTACACCTCCCATGCTCATGCTCCCTCCAGACAACTAAAGGCCGGTCACCCCACTCCCCGAGGCCCGCACACTTCTGGCCTCCCCCTCCTCTTTTCCTTCTTGGCCTACCGAGATTAGGCAAGGGCAGGTTGAACCTCCTCTCATTCCACCAGGTTCCCCAGGGTGTGACATAACAACTCTAAACCTCACCTATAAAACAGCTGGCTGCAGTCTAGGCCCTCGGAAAATGTCAATTGCCCCTTTCCTGCCTCCCCTGCCCCATATAAGTTGTTTTCCCTCCAAAGCCTGGAGCTAATGTGCCTCACCCAGGAAGCCTTTCCTGACCTGGCCCCCTCCCATCTCTGCTGAGCCTGAAATCTAGGTGGCCTCCGACTCGCTCATGTGCCCTGGAAAGCTGCAGGGCAGGACGGAGCCATCGCTAAGCCTGGATAAAGGTGAAATCCAACAGTTGGGAGAGATTATTTTTGGACCTGACACAAATGCTAAATGAAGAGCCCTCAGCCTTCCAAGCAATCTTTGCTTTGTGCTCCAAGGCCCAAAACTAACATTTTCATAATAATTTTCCAGTATCAAAGTGATAGTTTTGATTCAAGACAGCTGAAGCCTGCAAAACTGTGTGGCGGCCTCTCCCGCCCTCGAGCCAAACATGTGCCTCTGTCTCTATTTTAACACCTTTGATAATCATCGAAAAATGCGCGGCCCAAGCAGTTTTCTCAGCTTTCTGACCATAACAGCCGCCTCTGGAAGGCGTCGCTGGGAGTCTGTTTTCCTTCTGCGTTACTCTGAGCCCTGGGCTTTAGTGCTCCCAGCTCGCCTGGCTTCTCAACCTCGCTCTCTACATTCCACTAGTGACGCCTGATGCAGGAGTTGGGCTTTCCAGTGCTATTAAAAAGGGGGGAGCCCAAGAAATACAGTAACACAATCTCATGGAAAACTGATATAATCTTTTCAAAACTATAAAGATCGCTCACCCAGAGGAACATCTGCACGGAAAAAGAAAAAGGTTTTAAACAAACTGGAAAGGGGTTGGGTAACTGTAAAGGCCCGCGGGAGACTGCTGGCTGGTCCAGGGCTGCTGTCACTCTGCAGGGAGAAGGCCATCCTCAGAGGAGCCAGTTCCCTCACTGAGAGCTCCCGCCATCTGGAACTCATTGCAGGAGGGAACACTGGCCTTCGTAAAAAGAAACCTAGCTTTGTAATAATTGTTCTTTAAATCATTACTATGGCCTGAGCCCCAGAGACAGTCAAGGGACAGGAGGGACAGATCAGGGGCCCCCCAGGTCGGAGTCCTGACCAGCCCTATTCTTTCTTGGATGCCCCAGCCACCTCCTCCCAGAAAACAGGCTCAGGTCAAATTCTAGGCTTTCCTCTGAGCCTGCCACTTGCTGCTCTGGAGAGGAAAGTGAAAGTGAAGTTGCTCAGTCGTGTCCAACTCTTTGGGACCCCATGGACTATAGCCTACCAGGCTCCTCCACCCATGGGATTTTTCAGGCAAGAATACTGGAGTGGCTTGCCGTTTCCTTCTCCAGGAGATCTTCCCAACCCAGGGATTGAACCCAGGTCTCCCGCGTTGTAGGCAGACGCTTTACCATCTGAGCCACCAGAGGAAGTTGCTTGCAAGAGTCATTTGCAAAGATCCTTTTGGTCCTTGGTACCTTTTGGGTTCAGGGGCTCAAAAAATGCTGAAGCCAGTGCCACAGAGTGGACGCTGCAGGCCCGTATTCCCCAGGGGGCTCACGCATCTTCAGTGCTGACAGTTGGCAAAGGCAGCATCTGCCACACCCAGGAAACCTGGTGAGAGATGAGCTCACACATGTGGGCCACATGTGGTCAAGACAGGGCCCGTCCAAACCCACTGACTCCATCTGTTGGACCACCAGAGCTCTGAGATACGAGCATGGACCAGGGTCTCAGGGTCTCAGAATAACAGGACCTGCGGGTCTGACTTTAGCAGAGATCCAGAATCTTAGCTCCTAGAAACTTTGGTCTTCTTCTGCCTTCCTCCTCCATATTGTTGTTTAGTCGCTAAGTTGTGCCCAACTCTTTGCAACCCCATGGACTACAGCATGGCAGCTTTCCCTGTCCGTCACCATCTCCTGGAGTTATGCTCAAACTCATGTCCATTGAGTCAGTGATGCTGTCTAATCATCTTGTCCTTTGCTGCCCTCTTCTCCTTTTACCTTCAATCTTTCCCAGTATCAGGGACTTTCCCAATGAGACAGAGGGTTTGAATGCTGAATTTGATGCAAACTTGGACGGACTGATTTGCTGAAGAGGTGATAATGGGACTGCAGGCTCCGGGAGATTAGGGAGACTGAGACCCACACAGGGCCCTTAGGCCGCGCCGTGAGAGAGCCCTGGGACACTAGAAAGGCCCTCTACCCCAGACAAGGGTACCTCTGGGCAAGCGTTCCTGCCTCAGCATGCTGCCCGACCACAGGGGCGGGTGCTTCCCTTGGGTCCTCACTGCCTCTCCACGACCTTTGTTCTCTGCCCTGGCAGCGGTCCCAAGGCCCTACTCTGCTCATGCTGAGATCAAGCTTCCTGGTGGCGGCTTTGGCTACCACCTCCATGCTCCTGACCAGCAGAGTTCTACACCCAACCTGGCTCTCCCTCTTTCCTAGGTTGAGACCCATGTATCCTGTCTGCTAGAAATGCCCTCCTTGATGTACCATAGCCCCGGAGACCCAGCCGGTTCCCATTCTTCACCACCTCAGGGGAGGCATTGCCGCCCACAAGGCCCCCCACCCTGAAACCAGGGAGTCACCCAACATCTCTCCTGCCCTCTCTTCCCCATTCCTGATACCTGGAGCCCTGTCCCTTCTTCCTCCCCCAGACTCCCCAAAACATTCACCTCTCTCCACCCCACTGCCATGCCCCACTTCCACACCTCCTGTACCTGGCTCACTGCAGCCTGCTTCACACTGATGTCCAGATCCCCTACCTAGCAGCCAGGGCCATCATTCTAAACTACAAATCTTACCAGTTTCTCTCTGGTTGAAAGTGAAAATGTTCATCACTCAATCATGTCCGACTCTTTGTGATCCCATGGACTATAGCCCGCCAGGGCCCTCTATCCATGGGATTCTCCAGGCAAGAATACTGGAGTGGGTTGCCATTCCCTTTGCCAGGGGATCTTCCTGACTCAGGGATCTAATCCAGATCTCCTGCATTGCAGGCAGATTCTTTCCTCTTTGAGCCACCAGGGAAGCCCTTCTCTCTGCTTAAAAACTTTAACTATCCATGGGAAATAGTACCTATTCTGTACTAGTCCAAATGGACTAGGTGAGGGTGCAGTAACTAGCATCTCAGAGATCTCAGCAACTGAAAAATATCAGTATTTCTCAGTCCTAGTACATGACCACTGAGGGTTAGCAGGTAACTCTGCTCATCATAGTCCCTTAGGCCCTGGGCTCCTGGAGCAGCTGTCATCTTGAACGTTGTCCCTCACTGTATATGTAAAAGACTGCCGTGGAAGGTCTCACATTGACAATTAAATACCCGACTCAGTGACTCAGGTCACTTTTTTTCACCCCTGGCCTTTACTAGCCATATGGAACCACTTAACCACAAGGGACCCAGGAAGGGCAACCCTCCCATGTGCTCAGAGGGTCACTGATAATACCATAGTCATGAATGTCCTTCAGTGTTTGAATACCTGTGTTCTCTCTTAGCTCTGTGCCTTTTCAAAGGCTTGTTCCTCTTTCTGGAACCCTCATCCTCACACTTCATGTAAGGAACCCATCCTGGGGTCTCCACTTAGACAACCCTCGCCTGAGAGGCTGACTCTGAACTCCCCGCTCATGAGCAAATCTCTCCTCTGGGCTCTCAAGGTTTTGTTCACACTCCATTTTATTATCTACTGTCTGCTCGTTCTTGGACTGAGTTCTATGAAAACAGGCGCCTGAATGCTTTGTTTATTACTGTATCCCCAGTGCCTGCTCAAGTGCCCATATGGAAAGATAATCAGGACTGTTGAATGAATGAATGAATATATGCATGAATGAATAAATGAAAGAATATATGAATGAGAGAAGCAATCAGCAAGAGCCCAGTGGCAAAGCTCTTAGGAGTGGCAGGGAGACTGAAGTCTTCAGGAATAAAACCAACAATCATGCTGAGTGAGTTCCAGAAAGGAGGCTTCCACGAGCTGGTGGGCCAGAGGAAGAGGTCTCTGTGGTGCCTTATGAGGAAGGATGTGCCCCATGGAGAATGTCAGCCTGCAGCTAACCCCCCAGCAGCTAGCAGTCAGTCCCAGAGTGGGCAGGAATCAAGGGGGAGGAGGGGGAGGGGTGCAAGCCAGGACTCAGCTGATAGAAGCAGAGTGACTGAACGGCCAGAACAAGGGCTGCCTCCCGATTTTCCTGATTTTCCGATTTCCCTCTCTCCCTCCTCTGGCCGCCTTTGCCTGCTCCAGGGCTGCTAAAAGGCAGAAACTCTTCAGTGCATTTTATTTCTTGAATCCAAGTGCTCCCCAAGGTCAGAGCTGTGTGTCTGTCTGCTGCTGCTACTGCTAAGTTGCATCAGTCGTGTCTGACTCTGTGTGACCCCATAGACAGCAGCCCACCAGGCTCCTCCATCCCTGGGATTCTCCAGGCAAGAACACTGGAGTAGGTTGCCATTTCCTTCTCCAATGCATGAAAGTGAAAAGTGAAAGTGAAGTTGCTCAGTCGTGTCTGACTCTTAGCGACCCCATGGACTGCAGGCCTACCAGGCTTCTCCGTCCATGGGATTTTCCAGGCAAGAGTACTGGAGTGGGTTGCCAGTGCCTTCTCTGGTGTCTGACTCCCCAGCAATTAGCACAGCACTTCAGTTCTGTTCAGTTCAGTCGCTCAGTCGTGTCCAACTCTTTGCAACCCCATGGACTGCAGCACGCCAAGCTTCCCCGTCCATCACCAACTCCTGGAGCTTATTCAAACTCACATCCATGGAATAAGTGATGCCATCCAACCCTCTCATCCTCTGTCGTCCCCTTCTCCTCCTGCCCTCAATCTTTCCCAGCATCAGGGTCTTTTCAAATGAGTCAGCTCTTCACATCAGGTGGCCAAAGTATTGGAGCTTCAGCTTCAGCATCAGTCCTTCCAATGAATACTCAGGGTTGATTTCCTTTAGGGTTGACTGGTTTGATCTCCTTTCAAGGCTGTATATTGTCACCCTGCTTATTTAACTAATATGCAGAGTATATCATGTGAAATGCCAGGCTGGATGAAACACAACACTTGGCACATAGTAATAGCTCAATTAATGCTTGTCACTCTGACCTTGATATAAGCCTTTTCCTCCAAGCTCTCAGGAGAAGTCAGCCTGCCTGGTATCTTCTATCTCTCTGGTTGACAAGACACTGGCCTCTGTGGCCTCTCCTGTTTCATCCCACCCACTCTGACGGCCCTAGGAGCAGACAGGGATATGGACATGGTGTGCCCAGATGTCACTCCTCAAACTCCATGCATCTCAGCCAAGACACTCCAGTGGATGAAGCCCTGGGGCCAGCCTCCAGGGCCAGACAAGACACGGGGGTCTGCTCAGTGTAAATGACATCAGGGCCTCCAAGCTGAGAGCCTCAGGGACAGTGTCCAGGCACTTGATAGGGCCTACTCTGGTCTGTGGTCAGAGCACAGAGGCCTGGGATTTCCACAGTGATGATATTCACGCACCCTTCTCTCCTGCATCCCCACCCCTATCTGATCAGTGGCCAGGTCTGCCTCCTCAAGGTCTCTGGACTCTGTTCACTCACCTGAAACACCAGAGCAGCCTCTGCCCATAGCCCTGCCTCATCCTTCCCTCCACACTACAGCTGGAGTCATCTTTCTAAAGCCCAGAAAACTTTAGGTCATGCCCCTTCTTAAAATCTCCCCCTCTGGAATCAAAACTAAAGCCTATAAGATTCTCCATCTTCTGGCCTTGGCTTAACTGCCCCCTGCCCTCCAGCCTCATCTCTTGCTACCTCCGCCCCCACCCTCTGCAATCTCGCCAGATGCACTTACGAGTGTGTGGTGTTTACTGCACCTTCCAAACTTGCACATGCTGTTCTTTCTACGTGGAACTCTTCCCTCCTAGAAAACATCTACCCCTTTTTAAAACTTGGTTCAATCTTCACCTTCTCTGGAAGATCTGCTTGAACCCTGGTTGGATAAGATGGTTCAATGGGTAAAGAATCTGCCTGCAATACAGGAGACACAGGAGATGCAGGTTCGATCCTTGGGTTGAGAAGATCCCCTGGAGGAGGGCATGGTAACCCACTCCAGTATTTTTGCCCAGAGAATCAGTCCCATGGACTGAGGAGCCTGGTGGTCTACAGTCCAAAGGATTGCAAAGAGTTGGACATGACTGTAGGACTACACACACATATACTGCTGGATACAAGTCAGATACATCTCCTTTCTATTTCTACAGCCTCCCAGTTTCCTTCTGTTGTAACACTTCTTATCATACTATATTTCCATTCATGCATTCACCAGCATCTAGTATCTAAGAGGCCAGGTATATCTGTTTAAGATGAATGAAAGGGAGGAAGGGGTAAATAGCTACAGTTATCTGGAACAGAGCTGAGTAGGATGGACACAAAGGCTAGCAGAGATGGGAGAAAATCTCTGAGTCCTGGATGCTCTGAGAAGACTTCCTGGAAGAGGACTGGAGTAGAGCCCAGAATGACAAGAATGGTTTAGTTGAGTGAAGAATAAGTGCTGGGCCAATTGCACATTGAAGAAAGGGGCAGTCTGGGCATTGAGACAAGGTTTCAAATACCAATCTAATGAGTTTGGACTTTATCCTGAGGTCAACAGGGAACTATTAAAGGATTTCTAGCAGATTATAAGGGGATACTTATCATTAAACCATGATTAAATCTCCATGTTTGAAGGTCTCCCAGCTGCAATGTGGTGGGTGTGTAGAGACCAGTTAGGAGGCTAACCCAGACTCTGCAGGAGAATGACAGCCTGAACTCAGATAGATGGGCTAAGATCAAATGATGGCCTGGAGACCTGCTTAGGTGGGAGAATTGACAGGACTTAGCAGCTGACTGGATGTGGGAGGGGAGCATGGAGTATAAAATTCCTCTGAAATTTCCCACCTGGTAACCAGTGCACGCCAAAGAGGATTTGTTTTTCTCTGGACACATTATACATTGAAACTTCAGGTGGGACAGAGTGGGGAATAGCCAGGAAGCAATTGCTTCTCCGGAGAGCTCAGGAAGGGCCAGAGCACATGGTGGGTGTGCGGTTACGTGAAAGGAAGTAATGTGTCTCTTTATCCCAACAGAGCAGATGTGTCCCACCACTCCTGAAGCCTCAGTCAGTCCCTCCCCTGAGGCTCAAAATGGGACTGGAGGCTATGCTGGGAGGTTGATGTTTAGCTGCTAAGTTGTGTCCGACTCTTTGGTGACTCCATAGACTGTAGCCCACCAGGCTCCTCTGTCCATGGGATTCTCCAGGCAAGAATACTGGAGTGGGTTGCCATTTCCTTCTCCAGGGGATTTTCCCTACCCAGGGATTGAACTGCATTGGCAGGCTTGTTCTTTACCACTGAGCCACCAGGGAAGTCCAAGCTGAGAGGAAAAGCAGCCTAATCAAAGGCCTGCAGGGGGCTACCCAGAGTAGGTAGGATCGGGGAGCCCTGTCCAAAGACTCGCAGCGGAGCAGCTGCTCTCTCCAGGGCTCAGGCTTGATTCTCTGATGGAATATTCGATGTGTTCTATTTGCCTGCCAAGTAAAAGAGTCTGGTGGCCCTTGCAGATAGAGAACAGGAAGGGCAGAGAGGGCATTCCTGGTGTCCTGAAGTTGGACATGGAGACCAGGCTGAATCCCAGAGCTGCTTGGCAGCTGCTCTGCGAGGAAGTCAGATAAGAACGGAGCATGCTGACTTCAAGACACAGCCCACTCCGGCTAGCCCTAAAGGTCAGGTGATAAGGGCTTGGAGAAGTCCAAGTCCAAGGCCGGCACACAGTAGGCTCTCAATCATTGTCTCAGATTAGACAGTTCTTTCTCTGCCTCATGAGGCCCAACCTCCCAGCAACAGGATGATGAGAAGCAGAGACACCCTCTCTGCTGTGTCTCTTTCTGTTCCCCCATGCCTCACCTCCCTCCATCAGTCCCATGCAGGTGGAACTCACCACCCTTTTCAGGGGTCTCTTGCCTCCTCCTCCCTTCTGGTTTTTGTTCATACTGTTCTTTATTTCTGGAACATGCTCATCCTCCTCTACCCTTTTTATCCAGCTTACATGTCACCTCCTTCAGAAAGTCTTCCCTGATGCCCCCAGACTGGAATCACCTTTGTTCTCTCATAGCCCCACTTCTAGCTCTACTAAATCTCTGTAATGAGCACCTGACCATGAGTCCCTTATTCACCAAGTCTCGGCACTACACCTGCTGTATTCCTACCTCACAGCTCTTCAACGGGCCGTGTTCTCTCCCTCCCTCGGCTGTCACGGCTGCTCTTCCCTCAGCCCGGAAGGCCCACAATTCTCACCTCATCCGAGCTGCATAAGCTCATTCCTCCTGACTCAGGACAAAGGTCACTTTCTCAGAGGCCATCTTTGATGCCACCCCTTACTGCACCAAGGTCCCCTTCACCCCCTGACCTTTCCCTGGACCTTTGTAGCTATATTTCCCTATCATTCCTGTTTTGATGCATGGCACTGATGCAATGAGGCACAGCAGTTAATAGCCAGTGGACACTGGAGCCAGATTGCCTGGTTCCCATCCCAGCTCTGCCACTTATCAACTCGGGATGGTCCCTTGATCTCTCTGCACCTCAGTTTCCTCATCAGTAAAGTAGATATAATAAAGTTACCTCCTCCCAATGGTAGAGGTGAAGTTTAAACTGTGTAGTGAACAGCAGTCCCCGGGGCTGTTTTCCCCTCCTCTGGGTATATGGCAGGACTGACCTCACCTCTGAAGTGCTGTTTGCTTTGGCCAAAGAAATGTAAGCCAAGATAAGTGTGCCACTTCTCAGAAGTCTCAAGAGACACTATGCGGTTTGTCATGTCCCCTTGTCCTGTCTCTCCCTCAGCCTGGGACCCTGAATGAGGAGAGATGTGCTGTGTACCTCCTGCTGTCTCATAATAAACAATGTGATGTGAACAAAAATAAGCCTTTGTCATTTCAAGCCCCTAGGATTAAGGGGCTGTTTGTTTCTGCAGCATACCTGTCCTACTCTGACTGACAGAAACATTTAGAACAAGCCATGGCAGAGAGTAAGCACTCTGTACGGTCACCTATTACTATCATGCTTATGTATTTGCCTGCTAGACTCTGAGACCAACGCCCAGCCTTTTCACATGCACTGTGGTATCTACCTCCAGCTCCTGGCATAGTGCCCTGCATGTAACAGTTGTTCAATAAAATATTTGTTGACTTATCGATTATGGTGAGGCTGAGACCCTGCTGAACACACACACAACCAACCCACCTGCTTGGCCAGGTCCCCACCTGTGGGTGACAGGGATCCAGACATGCCCAGAACCACCCCTCTGCCTGGCCATAAATCCCAGTGGCCCAGTTTCTTTGGAACGGCCCCCAGAGTTCTTCCATCCTAGCAACGCCTGTGAGTTGTGATGGAATAAACTGGTCTTGCCAAGGCTGCGGTCTGGCCCATCTGCTATGGCTCCCTTGTGGACATTCCTCCTGGCCTGGCACAGTGGGCGGCCTTTCCCCTGGTGGTTATTTGCCAAGCTATTCCAGGTGGTTTCATTTCACTCAGCAAACCCAAACCACTCTCAATGTCTGAGAAAATTCTAGGTCCTGACAAAAGGAATATGGAGGCATCTAGTCCAATCTCCATCTCGTAAACATAACTCCAGGAAGCACCAGGCTCTGCTTGCACACCTCCATTGGTGGAAACCTCATTACCTAAAGAGTTTTAGCTCCACTGTGGGGGAGTTCTGACTGCTGAGCTCTGCCCAATGTATGACATCTGCGTGTCTGTCACCTCATCCTACCCCACAGGGCACAGGCACCACACAGATTAAGCCAGTTTCTCTGATCTGTGACAACTCTCTTCTTTTCAATCACTCTGACTCCCTCACCTTCTTCTCTAAAGCATTCTTAATTTCATCCTTTCTTTGTATTTTTTTTCTTTATCACTGAGATTTTATGAGGAGACTCCCTGAATTTCCCGTTTGTAGAATTTTTCTCAAAATTTACAACTGGTCCAGTCAAGTGTGTGTGTGTGTGTGTGTGTGTGTGTGTGTATGCTTAGTCATTCAGTCGTGTCTGACTGTTTGTGACCCCATGGGCTATAGCCCGCCAGGCATATCTGTCTATGGGATTCTTCAGGCAAGAATACAGAGTGAGTAGCCATTCCTTTCTCCAGGGAATCTTCCCAACCCAGGGTTCAAACCCAAGTCTCCTGCATTGCAGGCAGATTCTTTACCATTTGAGCCACCAGGGAAGCCCAGTCCAGTCCAAAATTGACCTCAAAATAATGGGCTGGCCTTCCATATGTCCATGGCCCAGTAGGCAGAGGACTACAAGATAGAGCCCAACACAAATGTGTCCCCCATGATCTATTGCTGCACTGAAAATATCCACCATCAACTCAGATCCACCCATGAAGGACTCTTGTGCAAGATGATAATGATTGTTCCTTTAGGAAAAGTTGAGAAGGCCTCAAAAAATTTCTACAGAAGGATAACCATTCTTGAGAACCTTGGATGGCATTCAAGCTACAGCCTTTACATTGATTTTGTGTAGGTTCACTCCTTTGCTTCTTAGGACCTTAGACTCCCCAACTCATCACAATGAGAAAGTTGTACTTAGTGATCTATAAAGGCCCTCCCAGCTCTATCAACCACCCACCTCTTAGTATGAATTAGTACCTCAGCATAGCTCTAGCAGTATCTCCAAATGAACCAGTCATGGGTGTTGGTTGCAAGTAACAGAAGCTGAGTCTGGCTGACTTAAAGATAAAAGGGGAAAATGGGGAAGGGGGGAAGGATCTCCCTTTTTTTTTTTTTTTTTGAGTGAGCCACAGAATTAAGGAGAAGACTGAGAATCAAGCTCATAAAAACAGCAGGAGCCAGGGGGAAAATAAAAAGGCAGAACCACAGCCAGGGCTGTTCCCGAGAAACAACCTGGTGGGGATGGCCTGTCTGCTCCTGCAGGGACAAATTGAACACTGCTGGCCATTCCCTCTTTCTTGATATTTTCCTTCCTCTTGGTTTCTGGGACACTGCTTACTCCAGTCTTTTTCATAGGCCACTTCCTCTTCTGACTTCTAAGCTTATTCAGTTCCCCAAGGTTCCATCCTCGGCTCTGACCACCCACCTGGTGGCTGAGCCCGGGGGTTCACAGCTAGAGCCGACACCTCCAAAGCCACGCTCTTCTCTGCAGGGCTCTGCTGCCTTCTCGTGCTGGCTCTTGGTGAGCTTTCAGCTCTCTGAGCTCAGTCTCTTCATCATCAAGCTGGGGAGCTGATCTCCTGGGGGCTGGTGAGATTTTGGGATGCTGGGACAGAAGTACTCAGGACCTAGCCTTGCTGCCAGGTTTTGTGCTCCCTGTTGTGGGAGGAGATGGAGTCATCTCCCCCCCAACCACTCCTACCCACCTCATCTCCCCCGCAACCACTCCTACCCACCCCGTCTCCCCCCCCACCCCCGCTGCTTTCCAGCCCTCTCTTCCCAGTCAGCAACACTTGTTTTACAGCCAGAACACAGGGTTGACTTCCATGGCCCACCGCAGCCTTTAGCCCCCATGTCTGAAGATGGCCATCACTGAAGGGATGGGGGAGTGTCACCCAAAGAGGAAGGAAAGGTTCTCTTCTTCTTTGCATGTCAGCTAAAGGCCCCTTCATGATGGGAGCTGAGGGTGGAACTGCGACACCCCACATCTTGACTGCACTCTCCCTCTCCTGTGTTCCCCGGGGCTCTCCTGCCCTTCAGGAAAGCCACTGTGTCAACTGCAGACGAAGTGGAGGTCTTCCTGGCAGGGGGAGGGGGCAGAGAAGTGGGGCGTTTGGGGTGGGTTTCAAAGTGCCTCTGGCTTTATTACTGTCTGTCCTCTCCCCTGCCCCTTCTCATCCCAGAGAGCTCGCCCTCCCCCTGGCCCGGGGGAAATTATACCAGGTTCTAACGGGAGGCTGATGGACAGCGTCCTCTCTATTCATCCCAGCAGCTGAACGGGCCTCTTGAACATCCATTGTGCCCCCCTGCCGCCTCAGCCTCAATGGCGATCAGGTGGTCTGATGTGACACCCTCCCCTGGCCCGGGACAGGAATGGGCTCAGGCGATGGGCTGGCCCACAGAGTTCTCTGTCCATCCTCTCAAGGGGCTTTTGTTGAGTAAAATAGCACCCGCCACTCGGCCACTTTAAACCAAGGCCAGGCACTTGAATGTGAAAACGGGGCCCAGGCGATGGGAGTGCAGGGACAATGGCCGCCCTCAATTAGCTCACTGAGGTGCCCCAAATGGACCTGAGGAGGGGCAAGACCGCACCCCATTCATGCATATTTATCACAAGCTGCTGTACGCCGGCCTACACGGTTCCCATGGCAGCGCTGGGGATGGGAACAGGGGTGAGGGGCCCCACCCCAGTAGACTGGGAACTGCTCCCCACCACATGTCCTCTGCCTTTATCTGACCCTGAGACTCAGGAGTCACCATAACCTGGAAAACCTAGACTATCAGAGGAAAGGGAACTTGGCATGCCCACTTGACAGATGGGGAAATAGAGGCTCAGAACAGAGAAAAACAACCTTTTTCCTCATTGCAACTTACTTCGAGGATAGGAGGAGGCTGGTAATAATAAGAGCATTTATTGAACGTTTAGTAAGTGCCAGGGTCTGTGCTAAGTGCTCTCAACTGCCCCATCAATGCTATGAGATAAATGCTGCATTGTCTTCACTTGAGAAGACTGAAGCTTAGGAGAAGATGTGTAATTTTTCCAAGATCACAGAGTTGGTATAAATGGCAGAGCTGGGATGCTCACCAAGGTAGTCACACTCTACAGGTGTCTGGCTGTGTGTTGGGAAGTTAGGTAGGGGCTCTGTTATTTGATCGTTGGCTGCTGGATGCCAGACACTGTGCATGGTGCCAAGCTCAAGCCACCTTGATGGATATAAACAATACCATGAAGGAGCTCCGTTTGACAGATGTGGAGACTGAGGTCCATGGAAGTAGTGTGACCCAGGAAGAGCCGCTCACAGTGCTACCCAGTAGCAGGGCCAGGATGGATTCCATGCATGGTGGCACGCTCATCCCCAGCCTGCTCCAGAGCACTTCCTTCCTTCATTTCTAAAGGGTCTGACAAAGGAAGTCAACCTCAGCTCCAGATTCTGCCCAGCTCTGATTCCCCCAGGACAGCCTTGTGGTGGAGGAAGGGAGGGAAACGAATGTGTCTGGACTTCCTTCACAAGGTCCTCCTCAGGAAGTGGCTGCATCTCAGGATTCCCACGGAGAAGACAATGGCACCCCACTCCAGTACTCTTGCCTGGAAAATCCCATGGACAGAGGAGCCTGGTAGGCTGCAGTCCATGGGGTCTCGAAGAGTCAGACATAACTGAGCGATTCACTTTCACTTTTCACTTTTATGCATTGGAGAAGGAAATGGCAACCCACTCCAGTGTTCTTGCCTGGAGAATCCCAGGGATGGGGTCTCACAGAGTCGGACACGACTGAAGTGACTTAGCAGTAGCAGGATTCCCAAGTAGAGCTCCAAGGATGTCTCTCAAGAGAGAGCCGAGTTCTTCCAAGGAATTCCCAACATCAGCCAGAGAAGGTGGGCAAAGCTACTTCCCAGCCCAGCATGGCATCTGTGGCCATGAGGATCCCAGTTCCCTCTCCGTCTGTGCCATCTTGGCATTTCCCGTTCCCTTGTACTGACTGAGCTTACTGTGCTCACATTCCCACCGTCCTCCTGGTTAGCACGCTGGCCTCCTTATCTTTGTTTATGCTCTTTCTCCTACTTTGATTGTGAATTGAATTGCAATGAGTTGAGGTGAGCTGACTGGAGCGATTCACTGGTCTGAGTTGAGTTCTTTTCTATTCACTTGGTTTTGTTTGGGTTGGATTGTGTTGGTTGAGTCGGATTTGTGGCATGTTATGGGGCTTCCCTGGTGGCTCAGACGGTAAAGCGTCTGCCTGCAATGTGGGAGACCTGGGTTCGATACCTGGGTCAGGAAGATCCTCTGGAGAGGGAAATGGCAACCCACTCCAGTACTCTTGCCTGGAAAATCCCATGGACGGAAGAGCCTGGTGGGCTACAGTCCATGGGGTCACAAAGAGTCAGACACAACTGAGCAACTTCACTCAAGATGAGATGAGATGAGTTCCATGGCATTGCGTTAAGCTGAATACAGCAAAAGTAAATTGGGCTGAGTGGGGTAAAAGGAATTACAGAAGCAATGTGGGCAAACCTCAAGCTAGTGACCACCAAGGAACCCTCCAACTCTGAAAAACTAGAATTCCAAGAATCAAGAGTTCCCTCAAAGCAGAGACCTTGGACTTTCCATTCTGTCCCTCATTTGCTGTTGAACATGACCCTTCTTTGGGCAGGAAAGTGGACATGGGCCTCTGGGACTGTTTCTTTTTTTATATCAGTGGCTCCCTTCAAGGTTGGAAGAGCAAATGATCAATCATGATGTCTGGTAGAGGTTGACTCTCAAGAGTAGAGATTCACAGGATCCTGAGACTCTCAACCAGAGGACAGTAGAGTCACAAGTCATCAAGTCTGATCTTCTCCCTCATCCCCACTGTCCCCAAAGCCAGGACCCCTCCACAGCTCTCCTGAAGAAGCCGCCAGCCTCTGCTCAGGTGCCAGAGGCAGGACACCCACCCCCGCAAAGGGTCACAGTGTCATCTCATGGGCACAGTGTCAGCTCATGCGAAAGAATTCAGAGTCTGTTTTGCTCACCAGTACTGTAACCTGGGGCAGATAACTTACCTTTTTTGAGATTTTTGTGGGGAGAGGATTTCATGGGGATGAATAAGACAAAATATGCAGACCACTTAATGCAACATCTGGCACTCAATGAGACCTGAGGAAAGGTAGCTTCTATTGACATCATCAATCCCATTTCTCTGACTATTCCTATTATTGGACAATGGACAATAGTGGCCATTGTTCAAGAGCTTAATTGTCAGAAAATGCTTCTTCACTTCTGAGCCAGAGTGTGTGCTCAGTTGCATGTCTGACGCATGTCCGACTCTTTGTGACACTATGGACTGTAGCCTGCCAGGCTCCTCTGCTCGTGGGATTTTCCAGGCAAGAACACTGGAGTGGGTTGCCATGTCCTTCTCCATCTGAGCCAGTTAGACCCTAGGTAAATGGATGGAAAGTTAAAGTCTGCCTCTAGGACACCTCTCCCCTTCCTTTGACCTGGTTGCCAGCACTCAGAGGGCCAGCTCCCCCTGTTCAGGGGCTGGTCCTAGTCCTGGCTTGGACACTGCTTTCCTAGAGGAACTTGGTTACTTTCCTTGTCTTCTCTGGGCCTCAGTTTGCAAAGCAGAGGATCAGGCTAAATAGCCTTGGAGATGGGCCCTGCTCAGACACCCCCAACCACATACCTGAGCCCAGCGCGCCTCCCTGCTCCCTCTGGTCGGCTGCATAGCACTCTTTGCATTGGCCCCTGCCTTTCCTGGTCCGTCCTGAGGGCCTCCTCTGGAGAGGACTGCCATCACTATTCTGAACCCTCCACATATTTGGCTCCCAGGGAAAAGGAGTTAGACTCAGCCACCACCCCCAGCCCACAGAGGCCAGCATGAAAGACTGGGCCTAGCATCACTGTTTATGGTAACCAGCTATCCCCAAGCAGATCAAAGGCAAAAATCAGGCCTCACCCTAGTCTCTTGGCTTCCAGCCCAGTCCTCTTCTCTCTGCCAGCAGTCCATCCATCCAATATGCAGTAATACAGCACCAGCTGTACACCAAGTGCTTCTAGGCACTGGGAATACTAAGGTGAGAGGAACTTGGTACCTGCTATTGTGGAATTTCAAAAGAGCTCCTGGAAAGAGAATCATTCATTTATTCATCCAACAAACACATAAGCACCTACTTTGTCAGGTCAAAAGACCAGCTCCACCCCAAAGCCCAGCTCCCACCCTTCCCATGGCCTGGCCCTGCTGCAGGTCCGAGGCCTGGTGGCTCGGCAGGCCACCCACTGCCTCCCAGAGGGACGGGCAGGCATGAGCTCATGTCTGCGGAGCACTGAGGTTCTCGGAGTGGGCTCTGAGCACAAGGCCTCCTTGTGATTCCGAGAGGGATGCGGCGGGGGCTGCCGAGCCCACGAAGCCCGGGCCCGGCGCGGCTGTCAGCAGACACTCCTGCGGCCCAGGGTGCTGCGCTTTGATATGGCATTAATGCGCTAATATCTTAATCCGGCCACCACCCGCCAGCTGCCCGGCCACACAGCGGGGCCCTGGGGACAGGTTTCCAAATTACATTATTGAATGTTTACCTAGTGAGCTGTCCAAAGAGTGTTTAACACCGGCTGAGGGGCGTGCGTGTGCACAGGACAGCCCCCCACACACAGCCTGCACGCATGCCACACACGCAGCCCACCGGCTAGACTCACAGACACAGGGACAGAGGGACTGCAGAACCCTTGGCGAACATGCATGAGCATACACACACACGCATCCACACACAGTCACATTCCAGGTGCACACGTGCCCTCACAGACCCTCACGGCTGCCACATCAGGAGGCAGGCCTGCTTGTCTCCTTCTCATGCTCACCCCCTAGGAGACCCCTGTAGGGTGGTCCCAGGAAGGGGTAGCAGCAGGATGTTGTCCCTGATTGTACCCCGGAAAGTCACTGTTGCCAGGCCTCCCCAGGCACCCTAATGCCAATTTCTAAGTTCAGACACACTCCGGCCCCCCTTGCAGTACTGTTAATAATGGCCGTGGTCATGACACTGGCCAGGGGTCCTGCCCTCAGGAAAAATGAGGTGAGCTTCATACCTGGCCCTGCACTCCCCACACTCCTTCCCGCCCCCATCACTTCTTGTCTGCAAACAGATCCCTCCCTCCCAAACCTTTCTCAGTGCAGGTTCTCTCTACCAGGAGTGTCCTCCCCATTTTACATCCTCTAGATCAAGTTACTTACTTCAAGGCAAGCTCCCCGCCCCTCTTTAGTAAGCTCTCCTACTCTAGCCAGCAGAAAGAAGGTTACTCACCCTCTTCTCCTCTTCCCCCAACCCCCCTCCCCCTGCCACCCCACCCTGCTCCTCCTCTCCCCTCCTCCTCCCTGGTTCCCCATACATGGGCCCTGACTCAAGCATCGGAGCAGGCACTGCCTTGACATGTGGATGGTAACAAGGCCCACCTCATGGGACTACAATTACAAAGTGAAGTCACTCAGTTGTGTCTGGCTCTGTGATCCTATGGGCTATAGCCTACCAGGCTTCTCCATCCATGGAATTTTCCAGGCAAGAGTACTGGAGTGGGTTGCCATTTCCTTCTCCAGGGGATCTTCCCAACCCAGGGATTGAACCTGAGTCTCCCACATTGCAGGCAGACACTTTACTGTCTGAGCTACCGGGGAAGCTACCATGGGACTATAGTGAGGGGTAAAAACATTCATTCAAAATCTGGCATAGAATAGTCACTCAATGAAAGCCATTGTATGTACTATGACTAGGTGATGACGATGATGGTGGCAAAGATGATTGTGCTTCCTGAACCCTGTGTCCCATCTCTGCCCTGGACTGAGAGCTCCCAGGGGCAGACCTGACACCACCCTTAACAGGAACTCAGGGTTGATTAGGCTTCCCTGGTGGCTCAATCAGTAAAGAATCTCCCAGGGGGGAGACCTGGGTTCGATCCCTGGATTGGGAAGATCCCCTGCAGGAGGGCATGATAACCCATTCCAGTATTCTTGCCTACAGAATCCCCATGAACAGAGGAACCTAATGGGCTGCAGCCCATGGGGTCGCAAAGAGTCGGACACGACTGAGCAACTAAGCACAGTCTTGATTGGGTGAGTGAATAAGAAGCCCGCTGTTTGCCCTGCAGTTTCATGACCAGAGAAATGATTTTTCTAGAAATACCAAATGGAAAGGCAAGTCTGACAGATTCACTGAACTCGGTGGGTGTCCCCAGATCCACCTCATCCTGCTTCTGTCATAAGACCCTGTTGCCTCTGTGAGTCTGTGCCTCTTTGTGGGACTCGATTTCCTCATTTGTCAAATAAAAACGTCAGAGGGTGCGGTTTCCAAGCTCCTGCCAGCTCTGAGGTTCTGGAAACCTAAGCCCCAGGCATGACCTTGCCCACTAGAGCTATGAGCTAGTTGGGAAGCCGGACATGTCAGCCAAAGGGGTCAGTGCTGGTCAGGGCCGTCAGGGGAGGAGGAGGAGACGGTCACAGGAAGAGGGAGGGTGCGTCAGCGGCAAAGGCACAGAGGCTGCAGCCCAGGTGGATTCTTCAGGCAACAGCGAGGAGCATGTTTAGGTGGAATGGAAGGCTGGCCCAGAAAGACAGATAAGACGAGAGAGGTGCACAAGGCCTGTGTCATCAGAGGCCCTGCAGGTTAGACTGAGTAGTTGTGGCTGTATTTTGTGGACCAGTGTATTTCAAACTTGCACCGGCTCCTGGGCATCATCTGTGGCCATAGTTAAAAGCGTAGATTCTCTCTTAAAAAAATGATACAAATGAACTTGGTTGCAAAACAGAAATAGACTCACAGACATAGAAAACAAACTTCTGTTTACCAAAGGAGAAAGAGGGAGAGGGATAAATTAGGAGTCTGAAATTAGCAGATCAAAGGAAAAAATATTATATTTAAAAAGAGCCAAGAGGGCCTAGCACATAAAGAAACAGTGTATACTGGGTTGAATAACATTCCCTCAGAATTTTTGTCCACCCAGGGAATAGCAGATACACACTATTATATCTAAAATAGATAGATGACAAAGTCCTACTGTAGAGCACAGGGAACTGTAGTCATATCTTATAATAAACTATAATGGAAAAGAATCTGAAAGTGAATATACACATAAAAAACTGAATCACTTTGCTGTACACCAGAAACTAAGACAACACTGTAAATCAACTATACTTCAATTTTTTGTTGTTTTTTTTTTTCTTTTTTTTTTCATTTTTTTTTAAATGGCTCTAATATGAACAACATCAAAAAACAAAGATTCCCAGATCTCCCCCTCAACCTTATTAAGAGAGAGCCTCTAGGCAAGGAGCCTGGGAATCTGTATTTATATGAAGGGACCTGGATGATCCTTACAAATCAAGCAAGTTTGGGAAACACAACTGGGTGAGATGCTGAGTCACTGAACGGTACCACACATGGGAATAACACATCCAAAGGCTCTTTGTCCTCAAGTTGTCCAGGTTTGAGTCCTGGCTCCTCCACTTTCCAGCACTGGCCCCTGACCTTTCTTCATTTCCCACCTGTAAAATGGGAGTAATCCTAGCACCTACCTTAAAGGTTGGTGAGAGCCTGTGAGAGCCTGCTCAGGACAGAAATGATGAGGCTGTTGCAGAAAACAAGGGCAGATGCACCATCCAAGTAATCTGAGAAAGGAAAAGCAGCCACAGCAGAGGTTAGTGATGTCTGTGAGTGGAGGGGTAGGCCCTGGGGTCTGGGAGAGCAGAAGCATTTCTAATTTGCCTTGGGCTTCCATAGACTCCCTTTGATTATTCAGATTTTATTCATTCACTCATTCATCCAACAATATTTATTGCATCTCTACCATGTATCACTTGATGCTAGGTGCCAAGGATACAAACAGGAACTAGAAAGACACAGTCCTTTTCCCTGGAGAGTTTATAATCTGGAGGGAAATGTCAAACATGGACAAATAACTGAAATACCTCCAAGTCATGACAAGTGGTATGTGATGGTGGTAGTTTAGTCCCTAAGCAGTGTCCAACTCTTTGAGACCCCATGGACTGTAGCCTGCCAGTTTCCTCTGCCCATGGGATTTCCCAGGCAAGAATACTGGAGTGGGTTGCCATTTCCTCCTTCAGGGCATTTTCAGGACCCAGGGATCAAACCCCAGTCTCCTGCTTGGCAATCAGATTCTTTACCACTGAGCCGCCTGGGAAGCCCAAAAGTGGTATAAAGGAAACTGATAAGAGGGTGACCAGAGAAGACCCCTCTAAAGAGGTGATATTTATGTGAAGGACTGAACATCAGGAAGAACAAAAGACAACCCTTTTAGGCAGAGACAACAGCATGTGCAAAGGCCCTGGGGGGGAAAATCATGTGGTATGCTGCAGGAACTGAACCCATCTATCTGGTGCATGGGGACTGAGGGGTAAATTGACACAAAGGAAGTTGAAGAGGTTCACAGGGGCTGGGTCATGCAGGAACTTCTAGGTCATGGCCAGAAATCTGGATTTTATTTAAGTACAGTGAAGAGTTCTCAAGCTGTAGAGTGATGTGATTTGATTTATATTTTAAGGAAATCCCTCCAGCAGCTGTGTGGAGAATGGATGGTAGAAGGGTGAGAGGGAATGCACAGAGACCTACTAGAAGGCTATTAATCCATGAAGGCGGTGGCAGGGGAGGCAGAGAGGTGGACAAATTCAACAGCACTGACTGGACCCGCAGATGGATGGGCTGTGGAGGGGGAGAGTAAAGGGGAATCGAGGATTCTGCTGAGATTTCTGGCTCTTCAGACTGGGTGGATGACGGTGCCACGTACAGAACTGGGGAAACTGAGAGGCTGGGGGTGCCTGGCTCTGGTCAATTGCATGTGACACGTGAGGCACCCCCAGGACCAAGAGACTCCAACAAGCCTTGTGCCGGGACTCTGCTTCTGGTTTTCCACCAGAGGTCCCATGCTTTCCAGTCCCCCTGCCAAGAGCTGATCTCAAGAAAGAATCAGGTAGTCATCACTTGCCACTTCCTTCCAGGAAATATCCTCAGGACCTTTCCCCCAAGAAATTTGCATATGGCTAGTGTTTAAGAACGTAGAGTTTGGAGCCAGATTGCCTAGGTTCAAATACCAGCCCTGCCATTTCTTGGCTCTCTGACCCCAGGCAAGTTATGTAACCTCATAACAGAAGTTATGTGCTTCCATTGCACCATAAGATTTGAGATAACAGCACCTTCTTCATAGGGTTGACATGCAAACTAGATGGTGTGACGTTTTGTTCCTAAAATGCTTAGGAGAGCACCTGGCACAGAGCAGGTGTTCAGAAATGTCAGCCTGGGCCATGAATGACGCCAGTGCTGTTTGTGGCTGCAGGCTACCTTCATTTGCTAGGGAAGCAAGAGGCCCAGTGGCTGGAAGACTGGCCTTTGTAGTCGGGCCTCCAGACCCGCCTCATCCACTAAGCAATGGCATGGTTTGGGGGCAAGTTGCCTTCCCAGGGTATAAATGATCTCTGCCCACCAGTTCTCTGGCTTAGGGCAAGGACCCAGTGAGATGGTGGATAGGTGGAGACCGGGCATGGAGAAATGCTGTGCCTCGTGACAGTTCCACATATTTCCACGTGAGTGGGTCAGTGACCCACCCAGATGGTGAATCTGTAGGACAAGACTGCGGGGCAGAATGCCCCACTCAGAGCTTTGTAGTGGGCTCAAGCCCAGCTCCCTGCAGAGACTCCCCCAGAGCACAAGACCAAGCTCGATTGTTCTTTGGGAACATTAACAGTGATGCTCAGAACGCTTCCTTTTCTTCCGGAGACCTTAACAGAATGCTACCCACTCCATAATCTCCTTGGACTGTCGTCGCCAATGGGGCTGGTCAGGGAGCAGCCTCTGCTTTGGGGGAATGAGGACACTGATGCTGGGAGACTGATAGTCCTGCAGAGTTTGCAGCTGGGGCTGGACCAGTCTTTCAACAACCAGCCGGAAGTGCTTTCCCCCACCATGCTGCCTTCACCGCTGCCTGCCCCTGCCCTGTGGGACTCTCTTTCCCAGACTCTGGTTCCAGTTTGAATCTTCCCCATTGACTGCCTCCTTGACTTCTTTCATGTCTTCTCCTCTTTCGTCTTGAGAAACTCCTCAGAGATGTTCCCGGGACAGCAGACCTGGCACTCCAGGCTCAGGACTCCCAGCCTCCTCCTCTGTGGGTGCCATATCCAGCCTTTTTGGTGATGCCCACTCCCTGCAGTTTTCCACAATTGGGCTCTTCCTGGCTGGCATTTCTCAGGAGTTTACAAGGCTCCAGACAATTCCAGCTTAGGTCTCAAAGAGAAAGTCCAAAAAGAAATGGAAAAAGAAAAACAATTTCCCTACACCCCAGCCACACATTTTTATAACCCGCCCCAAACTCCTCTGCTATAAATGACCTAATCTTGACTGTTTTACAAGCAACCTGCCCTTAAAATGGATGGGAGGAGACAGGATGCAAAGGGGTCTCTCCAGAGACTGACTGAATCCTCAGAAGTGACCCAGCACACATGGCACATGGCACAGACCAGTTCTCTCTCCCTCCCATCATGCCCAGAATGCTTCAAGCTCCGAGAAGAAAGGCATGGCATGGGCAGAGTCCCTATTTGGGCGTCAGAAGACCCAGACCTAGTCCTGAATCCACCCTTCTCTGGATGTCAGTTTCTTCATCTACAGAAGAGGGGTTTGGATCAGATGACCTTTAAGGACGACATGGTGTCTGGGGGTTAGGACCAGGACTTGAATGGAAATGAACAAGACTCCATGCTGGGCCCTGGATTACCTGTGAAACACCCAGAGAAAAAGTCTATGTGGCCCTGAGTCAGTTTGGGGCCGGCAGGAGGAAAGAGAAGATGGCCTGCTAGCTATCACGCCCCTGCCTGAAAACCTCCCCATCACTCTTGGGTAGAAATGCAGAGCCTTCATTCCAGCCACAAAGTACCTCTCCAGCACCCTCCACCCACACCTCACCTGGCACCTGATGATCCTGAAACACCAAAGTGCTTATTTTGATTTCACTGCAGGCTTTGCTCTGCACTCCTGCTCACACTGACCCCCTAGTCTGGAATTCCTGCCCCACCCCTCATTGGCCCTCCTGTGAGTCCCAGTTCCCTTCTCAGCACCTATTCAGACACTACCATCTGTGGGAAGCACTTGGGGTCCCTAGGTTGAGCCCCACAGCCCAACACTTACCTCCTGGCCCACGGCAGATGGAGTGTGAGTGCAGGAGGGAATGTGGGTGGGGAAGAATTGCAGACAAGGTGTCCCACAAAGACAGGATGTTTGGGGAGAGTGACAAGGTGGGTAGAAAGGTAGATTAAGATGAAGCTGGAAAAGGCCCTCCACTCCCACCAAATCCTCCCTTTCTAGATGCCCGAGGTGAATAATATCACACAAGGAAAATTCGAGGACTTACAAGCTTGCTCCAAAACCATTATTCTTTCTCCTCCAATACAGAATAAAGCATGAAGATGGGAATCCAAATCTCAGAATTTTAGAATGTTCCAGCAAAAAGTTCTCTCTCTCAACCCAAGTAGACGCATGTTGGGGACAGGATAAGAGAGAGATAACCCCAGTCTGAGGACAGAGAGGAGGAGGCCCAGGGAAGTAAGGCTACTTGCACTTGATAGCACCGCACTGAGGGGCAGAGGGTGGCGTTTAAAGGAGGAATGCTTTAAAATAATACTGACATCTAAAAATAGTGCGGGGCCTGGCCTGGCTGACTCTAAGGGGTCAGGTTTTATGGCTGCCCCTGTCTGCTTTGCTGGGACGGTGTGGCTCAGCCTGCTCCGGTTATAGTTTTTCCATGAGCTCGGCTCAGGTTTCCCTGTCCCAGTGGTGGGTCCATGGGTCAGTGCCTGATTTTCCAATGTTTATCTTTCCCATTTACAATTTCCCCATGTAAATGGCCAACTCTGTGGGTCCCCTGTGTCTCAAACTCTAGGCCTAGAATTTGGGGTAACCAGGCACGCAGCCTTCCCACAGTTCTCAGAAAGCCTAGAGCCATTCGTAATGGCCATGCCATCGGGACAGGGCCCCAGGGAGCTACTTCCTGTTTCCCACTGAGATACCCCCTCCCGCTACAGGGATGCTGCCTCATCCAGTTCCTCAGCTGCAGACCAGCTCCCCATTGAGTTCTGTACCCCGAGCCAATGAAACACTCATGGCTGTGGCTATGGCTATGGCACCTTCCCTACCTTCATAGCAAGAATACTGGAGTGGGTTGCCATTTCCTCCTTCAGGGGATCTTTCTGACCGAGGGATCAAACCCGAGTCTCCTGCATCTCCTGCGTTGGCAGGCAGATTCTTCACCATTGAGCCCTCTGGGAAGCCTGCAGTGTATCAGGCAGATCGGAGGCAGGGTCACCTGGACAGCTGCTCTGCGAGCCGACTGATCTCTGAGAAGCGGGGGGAGTTGAGCTGCTCAAGCCCAGTCCCTCCTCCCCAACTCCACATCAGATATGTCCCTCCTTCCCTCCCCCTACTCCCCAGGGAGCATCCAGGAGAAGAAGCACCCTTAGGAGATTAGAGAAAGCCTCAAAAGGAGGTCACTTAAGGATGGATTTGAAGTTGGTTAGAATCTACAGTAAGCCTGATTTATAGAAATCTTGAGAGGAACCAGTTTTGAACATCAAAGTAACTGTACTGTACCATTTTGCTTCCTTCACGGGACATTCTAAAGCAACTGTTGAGTCTCTCATGCTTGTATCATTTTCACAACCACTAACTCAACCCATTCTCTGGTGGACATTATTGTTCCATTGTATAGATCAATGAACTGAGGTTCAGTGAACAGCTGTCACTGTAGTTAGGAAATGATAGAAGTAACAGAGTTGAGATCAAAACACTGATCTCCCTGGAAGCCCATCTTCTTTCCCCATGATTGCTCTGGAAGATCCACATGAGGTTAAACTTGGGACTTGCTGGTTTGAGAGAGAACCCTCTCAAATCCATCTCATGGATATGCATCTGGTTTCCCTTGGCTCATTGGAAATTTGCCCTCCACTCTCCCTTAGATGAAAGTGAAAGAGTTAATCACTCAGCATGTCTGACTCTGTGTGACCCCATGGACTGTAGCCTACCAGGCTCCTCTCTACACGGAATGGCTTAAAACTCAGTGTTCAAAAAACTAAGATCATGACATCTGGTCCCATCACTTCATGGCAAATTGATATGGAAACAGTGGCAGATTTTATTTTCTTGGCCTTCAAAATCACTGTGGATGGTCTAACCGCAACCATGAAATTAAGAGACACTAGCTGCTTGGAAGAAAAGCTATGAAAAACCTAGACAGCATATTCAAAAGCAGAGACATTACTTTGCTGACAAAGGACCATATTATAGTGAAAGCTATGGTTTTTCCAGCAGTCACATATGGATGTGAGAGTTGGACTATAAAGAAGACTGAGTGCCGAAGAATTGATGCTTTCACACTGTGAAAGTAGGCTCTTGACAGTCCCTTAGATATCAAGGAGATCAAACTGGTCAATCCGAAGGGAAATCAACCCTGAATACTCATTGGAAGGACTGATGCTGAAGCTGAAGCTCCAATACTTTGGCCACCTGATGTGAAGGGCCCTCTCCTTGGAAAAGACCCAGACGTTGGGCAAGATTGAAGGCAGGAGAAGGGGGTAACAGAGGGTGGGTTGGTTGGATGGCATCACTGACTCAGTGGACATGAGTTTGAACAAACTCCAGGAGATAGTAAAGGACAGAGAAGCCTGGCGTGTTGCAGTCCATAGGGTCAAAAAGAGTTGGACATGACTTAGTGACTGAACAACGATTCCCTTAGTTGATCTCAGCTGGTCTCTTCGCTTTAAATGTCTCTATGCTGAGGACACCCAAATCTAACTCCAAAACTGTGAACTCTAGGTGCATTGCTTAGATATCTAACTGACATTGCCTACTTCCCTATCCCAGTCTTGATTGACACCTTCAAATCCTGCTCCTCTCCATCTTCCTGAATCTCAGGCAAAGGCTCCACCACCCACCTGGTTGCTCATCTGAAGATCTTCGATTCCTCTGCCCCTCTCATCCCTCATCCAATCCATCAGAAAGCTTTGCTCCTCAGAAACATATCCCCCATCTGTCCACACCTCTTCATGTAACTTCTCAGTCAGGTCACCACTCTCTGTCCCCAGGGCCCTGAAGTAGCTCCTGGATGGGGCTCCCTGCTGCGGTGTTGATCCGCCTCTTCCCCCAGCATGCCCCACCCCATGTCTCCATAGCGGAGCAGTCCTCACAAGCGTAGATGAACTCAAGTCACACCCTTGCCAAAAACTCTCGATTGGCAATTAAAACACAATCCAACCTCCTTGTGCTGGTCTCCAGGCCCTCCAGAGTCCACAAGTCTGTTCCATACATCTGAGTCTCTTTTTCTGTTTTGCATATAGGGTTATCGTTACCATCTTTCTAAAGTCCATATATATGTGTTAGTATACTGTAATGGTCTTTATCTTTCTGGCTTACTTCGCTCTGTATAATGGGCTCCAGTTTCATCCATCTCATTAGAAGTGATTCAAATGAATTCTTTTTAATGGCTGAGTAATATTCCATGGTGTATATGTACCACAGCTTCCTCATCCATTCGTCTGCTGATGGGCATCTGGGTTGCTTCCATGTCCTGGCTATTATAAACAGTGCTGCGATGAACACTGGGGTGCATGTGGCTCTTTCAGATCTGGTTTCCTTAGTGTGTATGCCCAGAAGTGGGATTGCTGGGTCATATGGCAGTTCTATTTCCAGCTTTTAAGAAATCTCCACACTGTTTTCCATAGTGGCTGTACTAATTTGCATTCCCACCAACAGTGTAAGAGGGTTCCCTTTTCTCCACACCCTCTCCAGCATTTATTGCTTGTAGACTTTTGGATAGCAGCCATCCTGACTGGCGTATAATGGTACCTCATTGTGGTTTTGATTTGCATTTCTCTGATAATGAGTGATGTTGAGCATCTTTTCATGTGTTTGTTAGCCATCTGTATGTCTTCCTTGGAGAAATGTCTGTTGAGTTCTTTGGCCCATTTTTTGATTGGGTCATTTATTTTTCTGGAGTTGAGCTGGAGGAGTTGCTTGTATATTTTTGAGATTAATCCTTTGTCTGTTGCTTCATTTGCTATTATTTTCTCCCAATCTGAGGGCTGTCTTTTCACCTTGCTTATAGTTTCCTTTGTTGTGCAAAAGCTTTTAAGTTTCATTAGGTCCCATTTGTTTATTTTTGCTTTTATTTCTGAAATTCTGGGATGTGGGTCATAGAGGATCCTGCTGTGATTTATGTCGGAGAGTGTTTTGTCCAGGCCCTGTTTAATCCGAGCACCTGCCCCCTGTCCTTATCTCCTTGCTTGCCCCCAGCCCCCTTCCTTCCGGTCCTCAGACACACCAAACCTGTTCTAGCACCAGGACCTTTGTAGTAGCTGCCTGGTCTACTAGAATGCTCCTCCCAAAGAACATCCCATTGGCTCTGTCTTTGTAAATGCCCCATCATTGCTAAATGGACCTACCAAAATAGCCACCCCCAGTCAGTTGGAGTTCTCCTGGTGTCTTGGTGTCCAGGGGCTTGTGTCTGTCTCTGTCACAGCTCCTGGCCAGCAGGCACATTGTCCGTCTTCTGCACTCTGACTTCCTGTGCTCAGGTGCTCTCAGCAGCAGGGCTGGGCCAGGGCAGGCATTGAATGACTGAATCGATGAATGAACGCAGCAGCTCACACTTTCAGTGTGAGAACTCCATGCACAGCTTTGAAGGAATAGTCACGATTCATACGTCCCAGCCACACACACATGTGCACATAATGTATGTAATAGCCACAAAGAAAGGAAGGCTTGCAAGTCAGAAACATTTACTAATGACATGACTTTGGAAGACCTTGTAATTCTTCTGAACCTCAAATTCCTTATCTGAAAATGGGACTAATAGTATTTACTGAAGGAATGTAAGGATTTAGTGTCTGCAAATTTTCAATGCCAGTGCCTTGCAGTGGGTGGGTTCACCAGATGGTATCTATCACTATTATTTTTTGTTCTTATCACATACCTCTTGAATCCCTTGCCTCATCAAATAAGCCCAATGACTCTCATGTCTTCTCACTCCTCTCATCATCCCTCACTGTCTGTTGTTTTGAAACTAGAAAGAACCAAGATCAAGCCCTGACTCCACCACTTACAGCTTTATGATCTTGGGCCGGTGTCTTGACCTTTCTGACCTCCAGTCTCTTTATTTTAAAATAATGCTAACAAAAGCCGTATGCCTAGTGATGTGAAGACCAAATGAAATCAAGTGCTAGTGAGATGCCTAGCGCTGGTACAGGTGCACGGTAGGAGCTTGAAGAGTCACGCATACCCTCAGGTGCACACGCTCACACATACACCCTACTCCGATCTTGGCTGGGTGCAAGAGCTACTGATCTGAACTCTAGGATGGCATCGATTAGAATTATTTTTAAAATCTCATCTGTTTTAACAGGAAGCTTCTGTCAATGAAATGCAGCATTAATCAATGAAATATTAAAGGTTTTGGATTCCAGGGCCCGGCTATCCATGAAGGCTGAACAGAGGTTCCCAGGTCCAGCTTTCATTTACACAGTGTTTCTCTCTAGAGCCACTGAATATTTGGTGAGCCCCAAGAGGAGAGGGGCTTGTCTGTCCCAGGCCACAAGCCTCTGTCTCCTGACCCTGAGCCACGCCCCTCTGAGCACTGGGCACCCCTCCCCAGGGATATAATTACCAGTACCTGGGTTTATCTCCCCTTGATCCCTGCCCATGTTGAAGGCTAAAGATATTTTATTTATATCTGGGACTCCAGGAGTCAGTCTAACAACTAACATATGAAAGGCACTAGATGAAATATTTTATGGAAAATAAATGAGTGATGATTGAATAAATGAACAAATAATTTAGTTTGCAATTTAATAGTTGCAACAATAATAATTACAACTATATTTACTATACCACTTAACCATGTGCCATGCACTGTTTGAAATGCTTTTCACATATTGACTCATTGAGTTGTCACAATAACCTAATGAAGTAGGAACTCCTAGTTAGCCCCACTTGGCAGATGAGGCACTAAGGCACACGAAGATTAGTAACTTGTCCACAGCTGCATACAATTAAGTGCAGTAACTGGAATTCCAGTCCAAGCAGCAGGAGCCCAGTGCCAGCACTCATAATCGTGAATTGTGTCACTCATTCATTCATCATTCCTTGGACACCTACATTGTGTCCAAGTTCCTGGAAGGAACTCTAGAAATGCATTTGATGGACTAGACCCAGGTCTTCCAATGATGTCACAACCTAGTGAAGGAATTATAGACAGGGAAATATGTAATTATGGCAAGACAAGGACATGGCTGAGTGTGGGAAATTTCCATGGTAGAGGTTCACACAGCCAAGCCATCCTGGTCAGGTCAGGGAAGAATTCTTGGAGGAAGTGGTCCTTGGCTATATTGGCCAGATATGGGATGGGGAAAGGACATTCAAGCAGAGGGACAGTATGTACAAAAGCATAAAAGTAAGGAAGCATAGCACACGCTAAGAATGGCAAACACCTGAGGAAAGAGGTAGTAGGGACTGTGCTTGGGAATGGCAAGAGAAGAGATTAAGCGCTACTGAGGCCAACTTGGGGAGGGCCAGTATACTCTGCAGAGGATCAGACTTTGTTCCCCACACATGGGGGGGTCCATGGAAGAGCCTGTGCTGTGGCTCTCACTGTCAGATTGTATGACTTAGAGAATGACTGCAAGAGGATGAGGAAGAATGAGGTCAGTGTACACAGCAAGAAAGTACATACAAACCCACGGTGAATACAAACACATCAACCATGCATGCATGCATACATGCTAGACACACACACACGAACACACACACCCACGTGGCACCAGAGGCAGGAACACAGGTGTGAAAACAGTGGACTAGAGTTGATGACTTTTAACAGATCTTTGATTGGGCTCCCCTGAGCAGGATCCCCTCTGTCTAAACCTGAAGGCCTAGCCCCTCACCACCATTCCACTCAAGTATTTCCATTCCTGCCTGCTGAGGAAGTTGACTCCTGCCTCATAGGAGTTCAGCGTGGGGACCAAGGATGTCCATGCCTGAGGTTGGGGTCAGCGCCATGACACAGGCCAAGGTCCCCTCCCAGAGGGCGAAGATGGTTGGGATGGTTGAGACACCAGCATAAATGTGAGGAAATGATTTTCCAGGGAGCTCGTGGCCTTGAGCACTCCCAACCTGGAGGAAGAACTTGGAGACAAGACCAGAAGACCCAGGGTTCTGAGACGGTCCATAGCCTGTTGACTGGGACCTGGAGCAGATGGCTTTTCCAGTCCTTCCTGAGCAGTCTCTAGGATCCTGCTGCATGATTCCATCATTGCTCCTGGAGCCTAGCCTTCTCCCCCAGATTCTGCACATCCCTTTTTCAGACAATGATGCTAATGCCATTCTCTCCCCTGTGGTTTCAGCACGAGGCATCATGGCATATGAGCAGAAAGAGCTAGTTGTGCAACCAACTGTCCCTTCAAGTCCTGTCTCTGTCACCATCAGCCCCAAAGACCCACTATGTTTCTTTGCTAAGTTACTTTACCTCTCGGAGCCTCACTCTCTTCTGTGACCTGGTGACACCCACCTTGTAGAGTTGATGTGAGGATTACCCACTACAGAATCCAGAACTTAGAAAGAAAACCAATACCCTCTCCTACTTTCTGGTCAGCCCCCGTCTCCCCGGTGAGAGGCAGTCCTCAGTGTCCTAGAGCTAATGTGTCTGCTTTACATCTAAGATTCTGTTCCCTCCATAGGGATATGGTGTTTTCCATCAAGAAGTCTCCAACTTTATCCCCAATCACTGCCTTCACTTCCTGTGAGTGCAGAAGGAGCTGTGTCTGATCGATGGGGAAGGTGAAATGGACGGCGAGGCAGAGAGCCCTCCCATGGGCCCTGAGAATCCTTGTTGACCCTCCCCAGATTGGGGACCCCCTCCACCTCCCCCTACAGCACCCACTGATGATACTGTTCTGCAGGGGATCACGTGAGGCTTGGAAAAGGCCCTTTCACTCACCCCTCACCACACTCCCAAGTTTCTCCTCCTGAAAACTCCCAGGAAACCACTTAGGACCTCATGGTTTTCCATGAGAATGAAGAGAAATAAGATCAGGGTAGAAAGTGCTCAACTGGCCGAAAGACATCGCTGGGTTGGGAAAATGAAACAGTGCCATGAAGACGGACAAGTCAGCTCCCTCAGAAGAGGGGGTGGCGGTGAACTCCCCTGAGTGAGGAAGAAGAGACTTTCTGTTCCTGTCACCACAGAGCCAGCAGACCTATGCCGATGGAGCTCCCTCTCCACGCCTCGCTGTGCCTTCCTTCCTCTCTTCTCCACTCCCCTCCTCCCTTTCTTTCTCCCCATTCCTCTCAGCCCTTCCCTCCTTCTCTTTCTCAGCCCAGCCCCAGCCGCGGACCTGAATGCACATGGATGAGATAAGGCCTCATTTTCTCCTTTTGTAAATTGTAAATAAACACACACAGAGACACAGACTTGACAAATAAGTGGTTTATTCCATTGACGTGCATGGTATCCTGACCTTTGACAAACCCCCAACAAAATCAAAGTTCCAGAGAGCCTCTGATGGAGTGGTGGACTGAACCATCCTAAATGATCCTATTTAACCCACATTTACTCTGTGTGGGATGCTGTGCCCAGCGCTTCATATGTCAAATTGTAGAACTGAGAAAACATCAGTTGTCATCATCAAAGAATAGGGTGAGAGTGTGGGGAGAAGGAAATTTTATCCAGTGCTACACTGAGTTTATAAATAAACTTGAAGAGAAGTAACAGCTATGCAATCCATCAATGTGGTGTATCTATTCTTTCATTAGGGGCTTCTTTTCTGGTCTTTCAGTAAAGTTTAAATTTTTTCTTCATAAAGATCTTATACATTCTTGACAAGTTAATTCCCAGACATATAATAGCTTTTACTGCTATTGTTAAAAAAAATCTAAAGGTATCATATACACTATGATATTTTCTAGTTAGTTACTATTGTTGTTAAGGAACACTTAATCTTTTGCAATTGTAAAATAAAATTGACATCAGAAGGTTCAGAAAATAAGAAACGCCTACACATTCACCATCCAGATTGGAAATAATAAACATACAATTGAAGATCTCTAGGGACCTCTGCCAACTCCCATTCCTCTCCCTCCCTACAGAGGTCATCAATATGATAAATGCCTACTGTGCACATTATTATGAATGTGCTTACACTCTTACTATACCCCTGCACACATGTCAAATTCGTATGAGCATAAACATTACATAGTTTCATTTTGCCTGTCTTTAAACTTTATACAAATGTTATCATACTATCTCTCCTTCTGCAATTTGCTTTTTCTGTATTGCTTTGGGTTTGTTCAATATTGTGTTTGTAAGGTTTACTCACATTGATTTATGTAGCTCTAGCTCTTTTATCTTTACTGATACATAGTGCTTTCCAGTTTAAGTTATAACACAATTGACTCACCATTTCTGCTCTTGATAAACATTTAAAGTTGCATCCAAATGTTTCTCACTCTTTTAAACAGTGTTGTAAGACATATGTCTGGGCATGCCTCCTCTTGTGAGAATTATGTTGTGGTTGTTGTTCACTACTAAGTCCTGTCCAACTCTTTGTGACCCCATGGACTGCAGCATGCCAAGCTCCTCTGTCCTCCACTGTCTCCCAGGATTTGCTCAAATTCATGTCCATTGAGTCAGTGATACTAACTAACCATCTCTTCCTCTGCCACCCCCTTCTCCTTTTGCCCTTGATCTTTCCCAGTTCATTTCGCTTCCTCAGTCATTTCCAAATCTTTGCAACCCCATGGACCGCAGCAAACCAGGCTCCTGTGTCCATCACCAGCTCCCAGAGCTTGCTCAAACTCATGTCCATTGAATCAGTGATGCCATCCAATCATATCATCCTCTGTCGTCGCCTTCTCCTCCCACCTTCAATCTTTCCCAACATTGGGGCCTTTTCAAATGAGTCAGTTCTTTGCATCAGCTGGCCAAAGTATTGGAGCTTCAACTTCAGGATGAGTCCTTCCAATGAATATTCAGGACTGATTTCCTTTAGGATGGACTGGTTGGATCTCCCTGCTGTCCATGGGACTCTCCAAGAGTCTTCTCCAACATCACAGTTCAGAAACATCAATTCTTTGGCACTGAGCTTGCTTTATGGTCCAACTCTCACATCCATCCATGACTACTGGAAAAACCATAGCTTTGACTAGATGGACCTTTGTCAGCAAAGCAATGTCTCTTTTTAATATGCTGTCTAGTTTGGTTATAGCTTTTCTTCCAAGGAGCAAGTGTCTTTTAATTTCATGGCTGCAGCCACCATCTGCAGTGATTTTGGAGCCCCCCAAAATAAAGTCAGTCACTGATTCCACTGTTTCCCCATCTATTTCCCATGAAGTGATGGGACCAGATGCCATGATCTTAGTTTTCTGAATGTTGAGCTTTAAACCAGCTTTTTCACTCTCCTCTTTCACTTTCATCAAGAGGCTCTTTAGTTCTTCTTCGCTTTCTGCCATAAGAGTGGTATCATCTGCATATTTGGTGTTATTGATATTTCTCCCTGCAATTTTGATTCCAGCTTGGGCTTTATCTAGCCCAGCATTCTGCAAGATGTACCCTTCATATAAGTTAAATAATCAGGGTGACAGTATACAGCCTTGACGTACTCCTTTCCCAATTTGGAACCACTCTGTTGTTCCATGTCCAGTTCTAACTGTTGCTTCTTGACCTGCATACAGATTTCTCAGGAGGCAGGTCAGATGGTCTGACTGTGTAGATCACAACAAACTGTGGAAAATTCCTAAAGAGATGGGAATACCAGACCACCTGATCTTTCCCAGCATATACATATATAAGAACTGTGAATTATATATATGTGAAATGTATGTGTGTCTTTATCACATAGTACCAGCTTGCACTCAAAGTAGTTTTACCGGTTTACCTTCTCATCTGCAGCATATGAGCACTCCCATTGCTCTATAATTCCTTCAGCACTTGAAATGATCTAGTTCTGTGTTTTTGCAAATCTAATGTGTACATAGTATATTCACCGTATGATTTTATTTTGCTTTCCACTAATTAGTAGTACATTTGAGCACCATTTCAAAAATGTACTAGCTTTTTAGGTTTTCTTTGCTGTGAACTGACTCTTCCTGTATTTTATTTTTCTGTAGGATTCTTTACATTTGCTAATTGATTTGTAGGTCCTTCTATACATTCCAGGTACTCGTCACATTTTTGGTTATATGTGTTGCAAATATCTTTTCCCCGTCTGTGACTTCTCTTTTTTACTTTGTTTATTTTGTCTTTGAAGGCATATAAACGTTTAAATTTTAATGTAGTCAAATCTATCCATCTTTTCCCATCCTGTTTGTGTTTTTATGTGAATTGTTTAAGAAATCCTTTTATACCCTGAGGTCATGAAGATATTCTCCTATAATTTCTTCTAAAAATGTTAAGTTTTTTGTTTGCATATTTTCCCATATTGATTCTAAAATTAATTTTTGTACAGAGTGAGAGGAAGCAGTCCAATTTTAACTTTTCTAGGTAGATAACAATTTCTTCAACACAGTTGATAGAATTATCCATTTTCTACTGGTTTGGAATGTTCCCTCTACCATGTTAGCGTCCATATAATTGGGGATCTGTTTCTAGTCTCTCTTTTCTGATCCATTGTTCCATTATCTAAACTTGGGCTGAGTACTACATTTTTTTCACTTATGAAATTTTAAAATTTCATTAGAGTATTTAATTATCTAAATAAATGACACACTGATATAGGACAAAATAAAAAGTCTCCATCCCACATCTATCCCCATCCCACTTCTGAATAGACAGACACAGGCTTTTTATGTACATTCAAGCAAATATAAATATATACTCCTCCTTCCATCTTTTTACACAAATGGTAATGTACCAAATACACAAGATTTTTCACCTGACACTAGGTTCTGGAGACCTTTCCATGTCAGTACATTGAGAGTTTCCTCACTCTTTTGTACACTTTTATGATTTCCCTTGTGCAGAAATAACGTGTGTGCCAAAGTTTTTAAAAGTCATTCACCTAGTGGTAGACATTTGGATTGCTTCCAATCTTCTATTACAAATAACTCTGCATATGTCATTTCCTTTATGTATAAATCTATTTTTAGAGTAGATTCTTAGAAATGGAATTGCTGGGTCAGGGAATGTGATGGTTAATTTTATGTGTCAGTTTGACTGGGCTGAGGGATGCCCAGATATCTGGTAAAACATTATTTCTGGGTGGTTTGTGAGAACCTTTCCAGAGCAGTGGAGGTAAGCATTGGATTCAGTGGACTGAGTAAAGAAGATGGCCCTCAGGTGATCATGTGCAGGTGGGCAAAACCCAATCCATTGAGGGCCCAATAGAATAAAATTGTGAAAGAAGGGCAAATTCCCTCTCTCTCTTCTTGAACTGAGGTGTTCATCTTTTCCTATTCCTGGTTCTTGGGCCTTTGGACACTGAGACTTAAGCCAGTAGCCCCCTGGTCCATAGACCTTCAGCCTGAAACTAGGAGTTACACCATCAGCTCCTCTGGTTCTCAGGTCTTTGGACTCAAACCTAATTATACCACTGGCTTTCCTGGTTCTCCAGCTTGCAGATGGCCAAGACTATGGCACTTCTTGGCTTCCATAACCACACAAGTCAATTGCTATAATGAATTTCCATATATATATATATATATATATATATGTAATAAAAAATATATATATAGAATTCCCTTGTAGCCCAGTCAGTAAAGAATCTGCCTGTAATTCAGGAGACCTGGGTTCAATGCCTAGGTGAGAAATATCCCCTGGAGAAGGAAATGGCAACTCACTCCAGTATTCTTGCCAGGAGAATCCCATGGACAGAGGAGCCTGGCAGGCTATAGTCCATGGGGTCGCAAGAGTTGGACATGACTTAATGACTAAACCACCATACACACACACACACACATACACACACACAGAGAGAGAGAGAGAGAGAGAGAGAGAGAGAGAAAGAGAGACTTATGTGTGCTGTCATGCGTGCTTAGTCACCCAGTCCTGTCCGACTGTTTGCAACCCCATGGACTGCAGCACACCAGGCTTCCCTATCCATCACCAACTTCCGGAGCTTGCTCAAACTCATGTCCATCGAGTCAGTGATGCCATCCAACCCTCTCAATCCTCTGTCGTTCTCCTCCTGCCTTCAATCTTTCCCAGCATCAGGATCTTTTCCAGTGAGTCAGTTCTTCGCATCTGCTGGCCAAAGGATTGGAGTTTCATCTTCAGCATCAGTCCTTTCAATGAATATTCAAGACCAATTTCCTTTAGGATTGACTAGTTTGATCTCCTTGAAGTTCAAGGGACTCTCAAGAGTCTAGTGATATATATAAGATATGGAAACTGAACAACAACATATTGTCTTGGTTCTGCTTCTCTGGAGAACCCTAATACAGAAAACATTCACGTTTGTAATTTGTATAGGTTTTCACCGGATTACCTTCCACAAGGACTGTACTAATTCCACACCTACAAGCATGGCTTCCTCTGGCTTGTCAACAGAGCAGGTTTTCAGATTCCAGTATATTTATCATTCTGACAGGTTAAAAGAAAATGATACCTTGGTGTAGTTTTAATCTGCCTTTCTATTATATGCATGAGGCAGAACCTTTTTCTGTGACTTATTTTTTCATAGCCTTTGCCTATTTTTCTTCTGAGCATTTAGTACCTTCTCACAGATTTCTAGGACCACCTTAGTAGCTGGAGAAATGAACCCGTTGGTAAAATAGGAGTATCAAATAATACTTCCCATTTAGTTATCTTTTGACTCTGTTTGCCTTTTGGCATAAAGATTTCCTTAATGCAGCTTAATTTTTCTATCTTTTCTCTAATGTCATCTCTATTTTGAGTCACTATTTGAAACATCTTCTCTATTTCAAGATTATAAAAGGATTCGCTCATGTTTACTTCTAGCATATTTGTGGCATTATTTTACTCTTAAATCTTTGATCCACTTAGAATTTATTCTGGTATGTGGTGCAAAGCATGGGATATATGAACCAAACTCTTATCTTTTCCCACAGGGCCAACCAGTGACCCTAACTACACGTATTGAATAGTTAATCATCTCCTCCACTGATTTAGAGGCCAGTTTTTTTAATGTACCAAGCTCCCATATGTGTATTCACTTCTAATTCTGGACTTTCTATTATTTGATTAGCCTGTCTTGCTATTCATCTATCCATTCCCCACTATTTCAATTATTGAGACTTTCAATATAATACCTGGTAGAGTTAGTCCCTTGATATTACTCCCCTTTTCAGAGTTTCCCTGAATATTTAGCTTCTTTATTTTTCACATGGACTTTAGAATTAGCTTATCTGGGTTAAAAAAAAAAAACTGTTGGTATTTTATTGGGATGGCATTAAATTTAGAAGTTAACTTAGAGAGGATTGACATCTTTATGATGATAAGTCTTCTTAGCCAAAAGCATGGTCTTTGCATTTACTCATAAGTTCTCTTCGTTTCCTTGAAAGTGCCTCAACAATTTTTTTTGTATCGGTCTTGCTCCTACATGTTAACTTCATTGCAAAGGAGTTGATTTCGTTGTTTTCATTGTTGTTACTGTCATTGTTCTTGTTAATGACATCTTTTCATTCAGTATATCTTCCCAATTGTTATATTTATGCAAGAAAGTAATTGATTACTTATTAACTTTACAGAACCGTCTTACTAAATCCTCTTACTCTTGGGAATAGCTTTTCATTAGGTTCTTTAGGTTTTCCAGGACTACAATCATCTGCAAATAGTGATAGCTTGACGTCTCTTTTCCAGCTTTTACAACTCTCATTTTTTAAAAAATTTTGTCCCATTGCCTCATCTAGTGGTATTGAGGTCTTGGGAAAGCCCAGCAAATAATACCTTTCCTTGCCCAAATTCTGAACCAATTGAAAATAACACAGAAAGAGGCCAAAATACACTTTATTGCTGATAAAATTTAGATATTAGAAAATGTGGCTTCTGTCTGACTTACCACTCATTTATAAGCAGCACTGGCCTGGCAGCATCACCAGCTATATGTCATGGGCTCTGATGTGCAGCATTATCAGAATTAATTTTCTAAACATTCTACCATTTTAAGGTTTTTTCTCTTTGACCCAAGGCTTTCATTATTGTTGTTTTGTTTTAATTTCCAGGTAGAGGGACTCTTTGCTGATTTTACAATTAAATTCCTAATTTAGACTTATTGTAACCAGAGAATATTGTTCAAACTATTTTTTACTTTTTGTAATTTTTCAATTGTTTCTTTGGGACTTAATATTAATTTTAATGAATACTCAATAAGCAACTGAATAAAATTGGAGAGTTATTTATATTATAGTTTGCTTTTAAAAATAATATTTAGTCTTCTCCATCCTTAATTATTCCTTATTCACTTGCCTCATCATATACTAAGATTGCTACATTAAATCTCTCATTACTGGTATATTCAAAGTTATTTCTCCTCATGTCTCCTATTGCTTCAATTTCATGAATGTTGATGCTATATTATTTTGTGCATAGATAGATCTTCATAACTGTTATGGACAATGCTTCCAGGTGTTCACATGCATGTGTAGTTCCTCCCACTAGATACCCAGGGTTGGTGGTCTTCCTGACCAATAGAACCAACAGAATACGACAGAAATGATGATACACATCACTTCTTGGAATAGGTTATGAATGATCTCATCACTTTCATCTTGGTCCCTTTCTCTCTCTCTCTCTCTCTCTCCCTCCCCTCTCGACCCCTACCTCCTCTCTGCACCCACCACTCATAACCATGTATTTCCTATGGGAAAACCAACTGCATGTTTGAACAGGCCTATGTGATGAGGAACTGAAGCTTCCTGCCAGCAGTCAGGTGAATGAGCGTGGACGTGAATCTGCCAGTACCAGGGAAGACTTCAGCTGCCTGCAGCCCTGGGCCAACGGTTTGACTGCAGCTTCTTCAGAGACTCTCCACTCTCCACTCTCCAGCTAAGCTGCTCCAGATTTCCTGATCTTTGGAAATTCTATGTGGTAATAAGTGCTCTTTGTTTTAAACTTCTTGAGCTTTAGGGTAAATTGATATGCACCCATAGATAACTAATAAATGTATTCTTTGTGCATTGCAAACTTTACATGATCATGTGCTTATACAATATTTGACTCATTTAATGCTTTTTGACCTGGAGTCGTTCTTGTCTGATTATGTCTATGTTTTCTGTGCCTGATGTATTTTTGCCAAAACTTTTATTTTTAGCCTTCCTGAATTGCTTTGCTTTAGGCATATCTCTTTTACACTGTATAGAATTTTTTTTCTTTGTGATCCAGTCTGAAAATCTTTTTTTTTTAATTTTTAAAGTATTATTTATTCATTTACTTGATTGAGTCTGGTCTTAGTTGCATCACGTGGGATCTTCAATCTTGATTGCAGCATGATGAAGTCTTTTTGTTTCCGAATGTGAAGTTTTAGTTGTGAAATGTGGGATCTAGTTCCCTGACCAGGGATCAAACCTGGGCCCCCTGCATTGGGAGTGAGAAACCTTAGCCACTGAACCACCAGGAAAGTCCCCCCAAAATCTTTTTCTTTTAATAAGTGATTTTGGCCTGTTCACATTAGTTGATATGAGCAATACTTTTAGTCTTGATTTCTGCACATTTTTCCATATTGAAGTTATTCTAAAGTTCTTTACTATGTGATCTCTTTGTTTTATTTTCTGTGTGTAAAGTTATTCTGATAGCTAGAAAAAAGATTTATTTTTGTATTTGTGATTACACTCACCAGTTCAGTTCCATTCATTCCAGTTGCTCAATCATGTCCGACTCTTTGCGACCCCACAGACTGCAGCACGCCAGGATTCCCTGTGCATCACCAACTCCCAGAGCTTGCTCAAACTCATGTCCATTGAATCAGCGATGCCATCCAACCATATCATTCTCTGTCATCCCCTTCTCCTCCCACCTTCAGTCTTTCCCAGCATTGGGGCCTTTTCAAATGAGTCAGTTCTTCGCATCAGCTGGCCAAAGTATTGGAGCTTCAGCTACAGCCTGAGTCCTTCCAATGAATATTCAGGACTGATTTCCTTTAGGATGGACTGGTTGGATCTCCTTGCTGTCCAAGAGACTCTCCAAGAGTCTCCTCCAACACCACAGTTCAAAAGCATCAATTCTTCGGCACTGAGCTTGCTTTATGGTCCAACTCTCTCATCCATCCATGACTACTGGAAAAACCAGAGCCTTGACTAGATGGACCTTTGTCAGCAAAGTAATGTCTCTTTTTAATATGCTGTCTAGTTTGGTCATAGATTTTCTTCCAAGGAGCAAGTATCTTTTAATTTCAAAGCTGCAGTTACCATCTGCAGTGATTTTGGAGCCCCAAAAAGTAAACTCAGCCACTGTTTCCACTGTTTCCCCATCTACTTGCCATGAAGTTATGGAACCAGATGCCATGATCTTAGTTTTCTGAATGTTGAGCTTTAAACCAGCTTTTTCACTCTCCTCTTTCACTTTCATCAAGAGGCTCTTTATTTCCTCTTTGCTTTCTGCCATAAGAGTGGTATCATCTGCATATTTGGTGTTATTGATATTTCTCCCTGCAATTTTGATTCCAGTTTGTGCTTCATCTAGCCCAGCATTTTGCAAGATGTACTCTGCATATAAGTTAAATAATCAGGGTGACAGTATACAGCCTTGACATACTCCTTTCCCAATTTGGAACCACTCTGTTGTTCCATGTCCAGTTCTAACTGTTGCTTCTTGACCTGCATACAGATTTCTCAGGAGGCAGGTAAAGTGAAAGTCGCTCAGGAATGGAATTCTCCAGGCCAGAATACTGGAGTGGATAGCCTTTCCCTTCTCCAGGGGATTTTCCCAACCCAGGGATCGAACCCAGGTCTCCTGCATTGCAGGGGGATTCTTTACCAGCTGAGCCACAAGTGAAGCCTAAGAATACTAGAGTGGGTAGCCTATCCCTTCTCCAGTGGATCTTCCTGACCCAGGAATAAAACTGGGGTCTCCTGCATTGCAGGTGGATTCTTTACCAACTGAGCTATCAGGGAAGCCCTGGAGGCAGGTAAGGTGGTCTGGTATTCCCTTATCTTTCAGAATTTTCCACAGTTTGTTGATCCACACAGTCAAAGGTTTAGCATAGTTAATGAAACAGAAGTAGATGTTTTTCTGGAATTCTCTTGCTCTTTCTAGGATCCAACAGATGTTGGCATTTTGATCTCTGGTTCCTCTGCCTTTTCTAAATCCAGCTTGAACATATGAAAGTTCTTGGTTCATGTACTGTTGAAGCCTAGCTTGGAGAATTTTCAGCATTATTTTGCTAGCATGTGAGATGAGTGCCAATGAAATTAAGCCAATGAAACTCAATGAAGCTAAATCATGCCATGTGGGGTCACCCAAGACGGACAGGTCATAGTGGAGAGGTCTGACAGAATGTGGTCCACTGGAGAAGGGAATGGCAAACCACCTCAGTATTCTTGCCTTGAGAACCCCATGAACAGTATGAAAAGGCAAAAAGATAGGACACTGAAAGATGAACTCCCCAGGTTGGTAGGTGCCCAACATGCTACTGGAGATGAGTGGAGAAATAACTCCAGACAGAATGAAGGGATGGAGCCAAAGCAAAAACAACGCCCAGTTGTGGATGGGACTGCTGATAGAAGCAAGGTCGAATGCTATAAAGAGCAATACTGCATAGGAACCTGGAATGTTAGGTCCATGAATCAAGGCAAATTGGAAGTGGTCAAACAGGAGATGGCAAGAGTAAAAGTTGACATTCTAGGAATCAGCGAACTAAAATGAACTGGAATGGGTGAATTTAACTCAGATGACCTTTATATCTACTACTGTGGGCAGGAATCCCTTAGAAGAAATGGAGTAGCCATCATAGTCAACAAAAGAGTCCGAAGTGCAGTACTTGGATGCAATCTCAAAAATGACAGAATGATCTCTGTTCATTTCCAAGGCAAACCATTCAATATCACAGTAATCCAAGTCTATGCCCTGACCAGTAGTGCTGAAGAAGCTGAAATTGAAGGGTTCTATGAAGACCTACAAGGCCTTTTAGAACTAACACTGAAAAAAGATGTCCTTTTCATTATAGGGGACTGGAATGCTAAAGTAGGAAGTCAAGAAACACCTGGAGTAATGGGCAAATTTGACCTTGGAGTACAGAATGAAGCAGGGCAAAGGCTAATAGAGTTTTGCCAAGAGAACACACTCATAGCAAACACCTTCTTCCAACAACACAAGAGAAGACTCTACACATGGACATCACCAGATGGCCAACACCAAAATCAGATTGATTATATTCTTTGCAGCCAAAGATGGAGAAGCTCTATACAGTCAGCAAAAACAAGACCAGGAGCTGACTGTGACTCAGATCATGAACTCCTTATTGCCAAATTCAGACTTAAATTGAAAAAAATGGGGAAAACCACTAAACCATTCAGGTATGACCTAAATTGAATCCTTTATGATTATACAGTGGAAGTGAGAAATAGATTTAAGGGACTAGATCTGATAGACAGAGTGCCTGATGAACTATGAACGGAGGTTCATGACATTGTATAGGAGACAGGGAGCAAGACCATCCCCAAGAAAAAGAAATGCAAAAAAGCAAAACGGCTGTCTGAAGAGGCCTTACAAATAGCTGTGAAAAGAAGAGAAGTGAAAAGCAAAGGAGAAAAGGAAAGATATACCCATTTGAATGCAGAGTTCCAAAGAATAGCAAGGAGAGATAAGAAAGACTTCCTCAGCGATCAGTGCAAAGAAATAGAGGAAAACAATAGAATGGGAAAGACTAGAGATCTCTCCAAGAAAATTAGAGATACCAAGGGAACATTTCATGCAAAGATGGGCCTAATAAAGGACAGAAATGGTATGGACCTAAAATAAGCAGAAGATATTAAGAAGAAGTGGCAAGAATACACAGAAGAACTATACTAAAAAGATCTTCATGACCCAGATAATCACGATGGTATGATTACTCATCTAGAGCCAGACATCCTGGAATGTGAACTCAAGTGGGCCTTAGGAAGCATCACTATGAACAAAGCTAGCGGAGGTGATGGAATTCCAGTTGAGCTATTTCAGATCCTGAAAGATGATGCTGTGAAAGTACTGCACTCAATATGCCAGCAAATTTGGAAAACTCAGCAGTGGCCACAGATCAGTTTTCATTCCAATCCCTAAGAAAGGCAATGCCAAAGAATGTTCAAACTACCACACAATTGGACTCATCTCACACGCTAGTAAAGTAATGCTCAAAATTGTCCAAGCCAGGTTTCAACAATACATGAACTGTGAACTTCCAGATGTTCAAGCTGGTTTTAGAAAAGGCAGAGGAAGCAGAGATCAAATTGCCAACATCCGCTGGACCATCCAAAAAGCAAGAGAGTTCCAGAAAAACATCTATTTCTGTTTTATTGACTATGCCAAAACCTTTGACTGTGTGGATCACAATAAACTGTAGAAAATTCTGAAAGAGATGGGACTATCAGACCACCTGACCTGCCTCTTGAGAAACCTATATGCAGGTCAGGAAGCAACAGTTAGAACTGGACATGGAACAACAGACTGGTTCCAAATAGGAAAAGGAGTACATCAAGGCTGTATATTTTCACCCTGTTTATTTAACTTATATGCAGAGTACATCATGAGAAATACTGGGATGGATGAAGCACAAGCTGGAATCAAGATTGCCAGGAGCAATATCAATAACCTCAGATATGCAGATGACACCACCCTTATGGCAGAAAGTGAAGAACTAAAGAGCCTCTTGATGAAAGTGAAAGAGGAGAATGAAAAAGTTGGCTTAAAGCTCAACATTCAGAAAACTAACATCATGGCAACTGGTTCCATCACTTCATGGCAAATAGATGGGGAAACAGTGGAAAAAGTGACTGACTTTATTTTGGGGGCTCGAAAATCACTTCAGATGGTGATTGCAGCCATGAAATTAAAAGACGCTTACTCCTTGGAAGGGAAAGTTATGACCAACCTAGACAGCATATTAAAAAGCAGAGACATTATTTTGTCAATGAAGGTCCATCTAGTCAAGGCTATGGTTTTTCCAGTAGTCATGTATGGATGTGAGAGGTGGACTATAAAGAAAGCTGAGTGCCGAAGAATTGATGCTTTTGAACTGTGGTGTTGGAGAAGACTCTTGAGAGTCCCTTGGACTGCAAGGAGATCCAACCAGTCCATCCTAAAGGAGATCAGTCCTGGGTGTTTATTGAAAGGACTGATTTTGAAGCTGAAACTCCAATACTTTGGCCACCTGATGTGAAGAGCTGACTCATTTGAAAAGACCCCGATGCTGGGAAAGATTGAGGGCAGGAGGAGAAGGGGACGACAGAGGATGAGATGGCTGGATAGCATCACTAACCTAATGGATACGAGTTTGGGTAAACTCCAGGAGTTGGTGATGGACTGGAAGGTCTGGCGTGCTGCGGTTCATGGGGTCGGAAAGAGTCAGACCTGACTGAGCGACTGAACTGAACTGAACTGATCTGAACTGAAATGAGTGCAGTTGTGCAGTAGTTTGAACATTCTTTGGCACTGTGTTTCTTTTCCAGTCCTGTGGCCACTGCTGAGTTTTCCAAATTTTCTGGCATATTGAGTGCAGCACTTTAATGGCATCATCTTTTAGGATTGAAATAGCTCAGCTGGAATTCCATCACCTCCACTAGCTTTGTTCATAGTGATGTTTCCTAAGGCCCACTTGACTTCGCACTCCAGGGTGTCTGGCTCTAGGTGAGTGATCACACCATCATGATTATCTGGGTCATGAAGATCTTTTTAGTATAGTTCTTCTGTGTATTCTTGCCACCTCTTCTTATGTAACTTCTTTGCTTCTTCATACAGCATCTACTCTTTCCTATGAACAATGGTAAAAAGCTGTGCATTGCTCTCTTCCCCTCTTCCCTCCTCTTCTCTACTTCTCAATTTTTGTTAATAATATTATCATATTCTGTGCAGTTAAATATGCATAATCTGCAATTATTTGACTTTTCAGCTTCAGAATATTTGCTCTTTTACTGTCATTTATAAAAGTAGAGACAAACAGCAAATACCTTGCTTCCAACCTTTTTACTCCTATACTCTGCACAGTTTACAAACTGTAAAGTTGTGTCATTTCTATAATTTTAGAATGCAGTGTATTTTGTTCTTTGGCCTGATCTTCACAGTTTTTAGTTTTGTAGTTTTTGGCTGTAACTTTCCTAATTTACCATTGGTTGGCCACCCTGAAATCATGCACATTTAAATTATTTGTCTGTAGCCTTTAAAATTAACGCACTATTAATTAAAGGTTAGTTGGGATGTATAAAACAATTTGGGGGCCTCATTTTCTTTCTTTGAAGGTGTTATTTTCTTTCCCGTGGATATTATGCCACTGCCTGATAACATTAAAAGTTAACTTGAATAAGTCTGAATCTATTCAGATCTTTTTTCCTCTTATACATGACCCAAACTTACCTGGGTTTCCAAAATACTCTTTATCTTTATAAGTAGAATAAACTTACTAAGCTATGCACTGGTTTTCTCATTCTGGATAAATATATAGAATCAAATTGACTTTATCTTATGAAAAATTTTCCTTGAGTTACACTTTTAAATATTCATTAGGTACAATTATTTTGGTTGCTTGCTTTGTTGTTGTTGTTCAGTCCCTAAGTGTCAGATTCTTTGTGACCCCATGGACTGCAGCATGCCAAGCTTACCTGTCTTTCATTATCTCTTGGAATTTGCTCAAATTCAGGTCCATTGTGTTGATGATGCCATCCTATCATTTCATCCTTTATTGCCCTCTTCCCCTCTTGCCCTCAATGTTTCTCAGCATCAGGGTCTTTTACAATGGATCGGCTTTTCACTTCAGGTGGCCAAAGTGTTGGAGCCTCAGCATCAGTCCTTCCAGTGAATATTCAGGACTGATTTCCTTCAGGATTGACTGGTTTGATCTCCTTGCTGTCCAAGGGACTCTCAAGAGCCTTCTCCAGCACCACAATTTGAAAGCATCAGCTTTCTTTATGGTCCAACTCTCACATCCATACATGACTACTGAAAAAACCATAGCTTTGACTATACGGACTTTGGCGGCAAAGTGATGTCTCTGCTTTTTAATATGCTCTCCATGTTTGTCATATGTTTTTCTTTCCTTCCAAGGAACAAGTGTCTTTTAATTTCATGGCTGCAGTCACCATCTGCAGTGGTTTTTGGAGCCCAAGAAAATAAAATCTGTCACTGCTTCCACTTTTTTCCCTTTTATTTGCCATGAAGTGATGGGACCAGATGCCATGATCTTAGTTTTTTTAATGTTGAGTTTCAAGCTACCTTTTCACTCTCTTCTTTTACCTTCATCAAGAGGTTCTTCTGCTCTGGGTACTCCAAAAGTACATAAGTTGTATCTTCATTGTCTATTTCCTATATTAATCATTTTTGCTAAATCCTTTTTTCAAAATATATCTGTTTCATTTTGTGTACTTTTTCTCTTTATTCCCTAGATCACTTACTGTATTTTTTTCAACATCCATTCTCCTTTGTGCTTTTTCTAAGCTGTCTTCATTTCTGAATGACTTTTTTTCCCTTCTATTCCTTTCTTGAATTTTTCGAGTTCATGTGTTATTTTCGCCTATGACTTTGTACTTTCTTCCCTGGGTTCTTTCATCTTTGCTTTGTTGTTGTATTTCATGGAAATAATTGCTTTATCAAGATTTTAAAATTCATGATAAAATGTTTGCTCCCTATTTTCATCTGCTCTGCAGTAACCTTCTCTAGGGAGAAGCCTTTGTCATTTAATAAACTTTTCTGAGTTTTTTCTCTTCTTTTCCTATAATATCATTTTAGTGATACTTTGTTAGACTTTTTTTTATTCCTCCTTATAATAGCAGTTAAGATCCTTGTTAGAACTAGATGAGTTGGAGTCAGCTTTCTTGGACTTTCCATGAACAGAAAGATGCTTTGGTCAGGGGAAGAAAGGGGGTAGCAAAATAAAATCCCAGCATGGCTGGTTTTCACAAGAAACAGTCTCTTTTCTGCTGCTACAAAGCCAAATTGCTTCCACAGAGTTCATCCTTATGCTTCTTAGGTAGCTCTGGCTTCTTAGCTTTTCTCAACTAACTCAGGTCCAAGAAGGCTTTTCCGCATCCCATTTTACTCCTGTCATTGCACCTGAAAGCAGGAGATAGTTTTTCCCTCTCTGGATATATCCCTTACTTTTCAGAAGAATATGTTTGCCTGGCTAGCTCATCAAAGGAATCTTCCTCTAAGCTGCTTTCTCTTCATTTCCTCCTATTTATTTTCTTCCTAATCTCAGCTTCTTTGGACTCTCCTTACACATATTTTGGAGTCTTGGGTAATACCTGTCCTCAAGTTTTGCCAAAAATAGTGTTTATTTTTTCACTCTTTTTGTTGATTTTGGATGGTTTCTAGGAGAAGAAGAAAAAATGCTGCTTTACACAGCCATATCTATTCCAGATGGACACAATGTCTTAATTACAAAGGTTTTAAAATAGGTTTTACTTTTTGCTAGGGAAAATTTAGCTGCCTTTTCATTTTCTTCAATTGTTTCTTAACTGTTTCTAAATCTCAACTTTCCATGTATGTTTTAGAATGAACTTTTTCCACACACAGCGACTTCCTTGGTGGTCCAGTGGTTAAGACTCCATACTTTCAGTACAGGAGGAACAGGTTCAATCCCTAGTTGGGGAACTAAGATCCCACATGCCATGTGGCACAGCCAAAAAATTTACACACACATGCACACATGATATTGAGCTTTGGGGTTTAATTTCAATAAATGTATTATTAATTTAGAGAAAACTGATATTTTTATAGAATTGACTCTTCCTATCCATTAATATGATATATCTTTTCATTTATTTATCTTAATACCTTAAAATAAAATTTGGGCAGCTCTAGGAAGTGGTTTGTTTGTTTTATATATTGTTCTTTCAAACTTATGTTTCTCAAATTGAAATATAATTGACACATGACATTATATTATTTTCAGTTACAATGATTTGTTATTTGTATACATTGTGAAATGATCACAATATGACTAGTTAACATCAGTCACACACATAGTTACAAAAAAGAAGAACTAAAGAGCCTCTTGATGAAAGTGAAAGAGGAAAGTGAAAAAGTTGGCTTAAAGCTCAACATTCAGAAAACTAAGATCATGGCATCCAGTCCCATCACTTCATGGGAAATAGATGGGGAAGCAGTGGAAACAGTGGCTGACTTAATTTTGGGGGGCTCCAAGATCACTGCAGATGGTGATTGTAGCCATGAAATTAAAAGACGCTTACTCTTTAGAAGGGAAAGTTATGACCAACCTAGACAGCATATTAAAAAGCAGAGACATTACTTTGCTGACAAAGGTTCATCTAGTCAAGGCTATGGCTTTTCCAGTGGTCATGTATGGATGTGAGAGTTGGACGGTAAAGAAAGCTGAGAGCCAAAGAATTGATGCTTTTGAACTGTGGTGTTGGAGAAGACTCTTGAGAGTCCCTTAGACTGCAAGGAGATCCAACCAGTCCATCCTAAAGGAGATCAGTCCTGGGTGTTCATTGGAAGGACTGATGTTGAAGCTGAAACTCCAATACTTTGGCCACCTGATGCAAAGTGCTGGCTCATTTGAAAAGACCCTGATGCTGGGAAAGATTGAGGACAGGAGGAGAAGGGGACGACAGAGGATGAGATGGTTGGATGGCATCACCAACTCAATGGACATGGGTTTGGGTGGACGCCAGGAGTTGGTGATGGACAGGGAGGCCTGGTGTGCTGCGATTCATGGGGTTGCAAAGAGTAGGACACGACTGAGTGACTGAACTGAGCTGAACTGAATGACTTTTAAGATTTATTTTCTTAGCAACTTTCAAATATGTAATATAGTACTGCTGTTGCTGTTTAGTCACCAAGTCATGTCCAACTCTTTTGCGACCCCTTGGACTTTAGCCCACCAGGCTCCTCTGTCCATGGGATTTCCCAGGCAAGAATACAGGAGTGGGTTGCCATTTCCTTCTCCAGGGGATCTTCCTGACTCAGAGATCAAACTGATATCTTCTGCTTGGCAGGCAGATTCTTTACCACTGAGCCACCAGGTAAGCCCCCATGTAATATAGTACTATTAACTATAGACACCATGGAGTACATTAAATATCCATAACATTTATTTTATAGCTTGAAGATTGTGTCTTTGATCCCCTTCACCCACTGCACTCCTCCCCAACTCCCCACCTCTGGCAAACACCAGAGGTATCTCTGAGTTTGTTTTTGTTTTGTTTAGACTATACATATACAGTATTTGTCTTTATCTGACTTATTTCACTTAGCATAATGCCACCCATGCTGTCACAAATGACAAGATTACTTTTTCTTTTAATGTATGTATACACACACACTGGAGAAGGAAATGGCAACCCACTCCAGTATTCTTGCCTGGAGGATCCTGCGGACAGAGGAACCTGGTGGGCTGCTGTCCATAGCGTCACACAGAGTCGGACATGACTGAAGCAACTTAGCGTACATGCATGCACTGGAGAAGGAAATGGCAACCCACTCCAGTATTCTTGCCTGGAGAATCTCAGGGATGGAGGAGCCTAGTGGGCTGCCATCTATGGGGTCACACAGAGTCGGACATGGCTGAAGCGACTCAGCAGCAGCAGCACACACACACACACACACACACACACACACACACACACACTACCTTTTATTTATCCATTCATCCACTGACGGACCCTTGGGTTGTTTCCAGAACTCTCCACTTGTGTGTGTGTGTGTGTGTGTGTGTGTGTGTGCGCTCAGTCTCTCGGTTGTGTCCAACTCTTTGTGACCCCATGGGCTATAGCCCACCAGGCTCCTCTGTCCATGGGTTATTGCAACAAGAATACTGGAGTGGGTTGCCATTTCCTCCTCCAAGGGGATCTTTCCAACCCAGGGATTGAACCCGTGTCTCCTGCATCTCCTGCATTGGCAGGTGGGTTCTTTACCACTGAGCCACCTGGGAAGCCACTTAGCTGGATTTTATTATCTCAAAATTAAATTTCACAATTATCTACTAAAGTAACTCTTACATCTTTTGTTAGATTTATTCATAAGTACCTTGTTTTCTGTTCACATCATAAATGTAAGCTTTTAAAAATTTCATCTTTTTAATACTTTGCTGTGGCATATAAGGACACAACTGATTTTTGTATATTGGTGTTATTTTTATTCAGAAAATCTGCTGAGCCCTGTTCATTTTAATAGTTTGTGTGCAGATGCTCTAGATTCCTATATAGATCATTATATTCTATCATAATCACTCACAGTCTGCTTTATAGTTCTTTGTCTTGCCTTAATATTCTGGCTAGGACTTCTAGTACAATGTTGAATAGAACCTGTAGAGCAGACACCCTTGTCTAATTCCTGGTAGAAGTCACTTATCTATTAAGAAATACCCTTTCCTAGATTTCTTAAAAAACTGGAAATAGAACTGCCATATGACCCAGAAATCCCACTGCTGGGCATACACACCAAGGAAACCAGATCTGAAAGAGACAAGTGCACCCCAATGTTCATCGCAGCACTGTTTATAATAGCCAGGACATGAAGCAACCTAGATGTCCATCAGCAGACAAATGGATAAGGAAGCTGTGGTACATATATACCATGGAATATTACTCAGCCATTAAAAAGAATTCATTTGAATCAGTTCTAATGAGATGGATGAAATTGGAGCCCATTATACAGAGTGAAGTAAGCCAGAAAGATAAAGACCAATACAGTATACTAACGCAAATATATGGAATTTAGAAAGATGGTAATGATAACCCTATATGCAAAACAGAAAAAGAGACACAGATGTACAGAACAGACTTTTGGACTCTGTGGGAGAAGACGAGGGTGGGATGTTTCGAGAGGACAGCATCGAAACATGTATATTATCTAGGGTGAAACAGATCACCAGCCCAGGTTGGGTGCATGAGACAAGTGCTCAGGGCTGGTGCACTGGGAAGACCCAGAGGGATCGGGCAGAGAGGGAGGTGGGAGGGGGATCGGGATGGGGAACACATGTAAATCCATGACTGATTCATGTCAATGTGTGGCAAAACCCACTACAATATTGTAATGTAATTAGCCTCCAACTAATAAAAATAAATGGAAAAAAAATTAGACCAAGGCAATCAAAAAAAAAAAAAATCCACCTTAATCAGGTGCAGGTGCAGCCTACAATGATAGTATGTAAACAAAAAGAAATTCACTCAAGGGGTGGAATTAAAGTGAAGCAAGGATGTATTCTAACAGGACTCACTGACTACAAGTTTTTACAGCATTATAACTGAGAGAAATTGTCTTAAGTTTACACAGTTTCACCCATGTCACATCAAACTCTTATCTAGATGTTTTCAGGGGTCAAATTGTGGTTTTGAATGTATCTAAAATAATTGCTTATTTATAAATAAATTAAAATTGATAAGGTAAAAAAAAATAACCCTTCCTAAAATAGTTTAGTGACATTCTTATCATAAATAGGTACAAAATTTTACCAAATGCTTTTTCTAAATCCATTAAGATAATTATTTTCACTTTTAATTTGCTAATATTTGAGATTGAGTTAGTAGATTTAAAATGCTATACAATCTTTGCATTAATGAAGCTGACACAACTGATCACAATGTGTTGTTAATAAATAATGATGGATTTGGCAATTCAGGAACCATTCATCAATCTTATCTATCTTCACAACACCTTTTTAATACCTTTTATTTTCACTATTTCTGAGTCTGTATGCTTTAAAGGTATCTTGGGTAAACAGCACACAGCCAGGGTATGCCCAGAGAATCGTTTTCTTCATTTTTGCCTAACGTAAAATCCTTACCTTTTAACTGGAGATTTTAGTTCATTTACTGGGGCTCCTGCTATATTTGGGTTTATATCTACAACATTACTTTCTGCTTCCTGCTTTCCTTGTTTCTCCTCTGCTTCTTTTTTAATTTTTTCTTTCTTCTTTAGAATTAATCAAGGCTTTCCTTTAATTTGGTTTTTCTTTACTGATTAATAGGTTTTTTGTTTTTACTTTTTATTACTCTTAAAATTTTAATATGCATATTTTTAAAAGCTAAAATTATTTAAATTTTTTTATATTGAAGTATTTTCCCTCCCCTCCAGCTACAAAGACTTTAGACTGCTTCAACTTAAATCACTCTTTGTCCTTTCTTAAATGATATTACTATATAGAATTTGTGTTCTACCTTGATTTTACCCCTAAACTGGTAATAATTTTAACTTTATACAATTATTATTTGACACAGTATATAAGTTTATATTTACTTTTCTTTTTCCAGCTTTTTTCCCCAACACATTCCTTCCTTCTGGGTTCAATATCTTTCTTCCCAAACATTTCCTTTAGAAGGTGTTGCAGAAGATTTTTGGTGATAAACTCCCTCATATCTAGGATCTCCCCTTGTTTCTCCTGTAACAACTACTTGAACCTACCCCATGCCCCCTATATCCTACTTTATCTCTCTGGGGACACTTACATGTTTATTTCAAATTCTTGATCCTTCTGGTCCATTAACTGTCTCCCTCTGGTGCAATCATCTACATGTCAGGGTAAGGCCTGGCTGTGACTAGGGAGAAGGATTGTTCAGGGGCCAATCCTGTAATGCGTTGCTATCACTTTCACGGATGTTTTCTATTCTGCAGTGGCAACAGGATGGGCAGTGACATTGTGGACATCAGGGACATTGTGAGAGAGACTCAAGGATGCTGTGTAATCTTCTCCCCAGCCTGCCCCCATCCATGGCCCCTGCACTCCCCTGCTTCAGGATTCTACCCACGCCTCACACCTCCAGGACCTTACCACCTTCTCTTAATACATCCCCAGGGGGTTCTCATAGTTTTGATCATCTGAAAACAATCCATATCTCGATGAATCTGTGGCCTTTTCAAGGCTCAGTTTGGGGGAGGGATGCAGCATCTGGCCTTATTTTGTCATCTTGTCAGATATCAGGTGTGTCTGGGTTCCTGTGTTTGGTTTGTTTGCAGGATATCTACTCACACACCTTCCCCACTCAGTTGTGAGCTTCCTGAGAACAGAGGCTGTGTCTGACAAGTCCTTGAACTCTCACATCGGACATAGACTTTGACATATCGTAAGAAGATAGGGGAGGAAAGTGCTTCGAAGAGCCCCATGTCTGCCCCTTACTAACTCCAGGACTTCAGGAAGTTAGCTTACTTCTAGTTTACTTCTCTGTGCTTCAGAATTCCTGTCTGCAAAATGAGACTTAGGTGAGGACATGTATATAAAATAGTTAACTTAATGTTTGACCCATAGGAAGCGCTCAACAAATGATAGCTATATTATAATACAATACTCAGAGGTGTTTTTTAATTAAACAAAACATGCACCAAGTATCACCACATGAAGAGAGCACTGTGAGGCTTTGGTTTTATTTAGAATATATGTCAATATTTCTGCCCGAAACGATTTGCAATATTGTCAGAGACTAAGCTCATGACACAAGTAAGCAGTAATACACATGCAGATTCTAACAAAAGACTGAAGCTATTATCAATGGATCCGTGGGGTTGGGGAGATAAGAGTCCTGAGTTCTCATTTCATTTGGTCACTTTCTTTCTCTGTGATATGACTTTGTCCTGTCCTGCTTTGGGCCTCTTTTTCTCCCACTGGCAAAATGAGAAGCCAGATTTCAATCATAACGATCTGAGCTCACACAAATCCACTGAATTCATTTTTATCTCTGCTGCAGCTCCTTAAGGGATAAAGTACAGACCAAACCAGGATGAATGATGAGTGAGTGTGTCCATTAAGTTCACTGCAGGAAATAGATGGCTCAACCAGAGGGTTAACTCTTGGGGATTGAATGAAGGTCTATTTACAGAGGTGTGGGCAGGTGTCAAGGAAATATGGTATGGTGAAGTCTCCAGGGACCAGATTTTACCATTTCTATTCCCTCAAAGGAGGTACCAGTGAGAGATACAGGCATGAGAGAGGGGTTGCTTGACAGGGAGGAAAGCAATGAATACCTTGGCCTTCTCTCCCCAGCCCTCGAATTCTTGCTGGAGTCTTCCACAGGTTGAATATAATAGGAACTCCTGAGACAAGGCAGTTCAGGTAATGTAGTTGGAAGCATCAAACTCCTGGGCACAGAACAAAGGAGAGGATGGACTGGGAAGAGCCACAGAGAGGGTGGGGGAGAAAAAAAAGAATAACTAGCTCAGTGAGTGAGCATCTATTTATTAAATGCCTGCTATGTACCAGAAATCGTGCTGCACATACATGGGGTCCTTCATTCCCTTAATAACCCTGCAAGATGCTATCCTTGCCCAGATTACAGATAGGAAATGAAGGCCAAGGAGGAATATACCCACCCAAAGTTGCAGAGCAAGTGAACAACACAGCTGGGGTTGAACCCGGATCTGTGTTGCATGAGGGCCCATGCTCTTTCCAACACATCAGAGCATCACCGCAAAGCCTGACTATGGGGTCTGCTGGGCTGAGAGACCCGAGCAGTGCCTGACTCTGGGGCCGGCTCTGAGCACTTGCCTCCCTAGAGAGAGATGTCCCCTGTGAAAGCCAGAACTTTCCCATCAATTGCACTGTCATTTGGGTCTGGATTCTTTTTAAAGAAAAAGTGGTCAGAAATGGCCTCATTTGATGGTCTGTTTTCCAACTGTTGCCTTTTTAATCAACCCAAACCTCAACTCTGGGGTCATAAGAGGATCAGATGTTTCTTGTATTTGCTTAGTGTCCTAATCAGGACCCAGTCAACTTTGCAACAGAGTCCCAACTCACAGAGCCTCCCGCAAACCCACAACAAACTCCCAAAGAGGCCTGTAACCCACACAGGGCTTCATAACCTTCCAAAGTCCCCATCCAGGCTCCCAGGACCCACATCAACCCTGCATATGCTGCATGAAGTCAGGTACACCCCCCCAGGTATCACACACACACACACACACACACACACACACGTGTGTGTGCTCACACTGGCACACACCCACTCACATTCTGACTCACAAACACACAAGGCAACACCTCCCTTACACACATTTCCCTCAATTAATAAAACCCAGGAACTAGAGTTACAGACCCTGAAGCCAAATCTAGAAACTCCCCAGGAGGGGAGCACCTAGGTAGGCCTCACCCATCACTGAGCCCTGAGGACACATTTCTCTGCCTGGCCTTTGGAGACCAGGAGGCTTATAAACTTAACGGTGACTTTAGTAGTCATGTATGGATGTGAGAGTTAAACTATAAAGAAAGCTGAGCACCAAAGAATTGATGCTTTTGAACTGTGGTGTTGGAGAAGACTCTTGAGAGTCCCTTGACTGCAAGGAGATCCAACTAGTCCATCCTAAAGGAAATCAGTGCTGAATATCCATTGGAAGGACTGATGTTTCAGCTGAAGCTCCAATACTTAGGCCACCTAATGCGAAGAACTGACTCATTGGAAAAGACCCTGATGCTGGGAAAGACTGACGGCGGGAGGAGAAGGGGACAACAAAGGATGAGATGGTTGGATGGCATCACCAACTCAATGGACATGAGTTTGAGTAAGCTCTGGGAGTTGGTGATGGACAGGGAAGCCTGGTGTACTGCAGTCCATGGGGTCACAAAGAGTCGGACAAGACTGAGTGACTGACCTGAACTGACGAGATCAGGATTTATGTGGGTGGGGCCCAACAGTTTTTTAAGATTCTCCCCTTCCACCCAGGGGGATGCACACTAGGGTTTCAGAACTGTTGTTCTTTATTATCTCCTTTATCCCTATTTTCCAAAAAGAAGAAACTTTAATTTAAAGAGATTAAGGGGACTTCCCTGCTGGCACCATGGTAAAGAATCCACCTTCCAATACAGGGAACATGGGCTCAGTCCCAGGCAGGGGAACTAAAAAGATCCTACATGCTTTAGGGCAACAAAGCCTGAGCGCAGCAACTAAAGAAAGCCCTTGGGCTGCAATGAAGACCTCAGTTCAGTTCAGTCGCTCAACCGTCTCTGACTCTTTGCAACCCCATGGACCACAGCACACCAGGCCTGCCTGTCCATCACCAGCTCCCAGACTTTACTCAAACTCATGTCCATTGAGTCGGTGATGCCATCCAACCATCTCATCCTCTGTTGTCCCCTTCTCCTCCCGCCTTCAATCTTTCCCAGCATCAGGGTCTTTTCAAATGAGTCAGCTCTTTGCATCAGGTGGCCAAAGTATTGGAGTTTCAGCTTCAAAATCAGTCCTTCCAATGAACATTCAGGACTGATTTCCTTCAGGATGGACTGACTGAGTCTCCTTGCAGTCCAAGGGACTCTCAAGAGTCTTCTCCAACACCACAGTTCAAAAGCATCAATTCTTTGGCGCTCAGCTTTCTTTAGAGTCCAACTCTCGCATCCATACATGACCACTGGAAAAACCACAGCCTTGACTAGATGGACCTTCGTTGGCAAAGTAATGTCTCTGCTGTCTAGGTTGGTCATAACTTTTCATCCAAGGAGTAAGCATCTTTTAATTTCATGGCTGCACTCACCATCTGCAGTGATTTTGGAGCCCAAAAAATACAGTCTGCCACTGTTTCCACTGTTTCTCCATCTATTTCCCATGAAGTGATGGGACCAGATGCCATGATCTTAGTTTTCTGAATGTTGAGCTTTAAGCCAACTTTTTCACTCTCCTCTTTCACTTTCATCAAGAGGCTCATTAGCTCTTCTTCACTTTCTACCGTAAGGGTGTTGTCATCTGCATATCTGAGGTTATTGATATTTCTCCCGGCAATCTTGATTCCAGCTTTTGCTTCATCCAGCCCAGCGTTTCTCATGATGTACTCTGCATATAAGTTAAATAAGCATGGTGACAATATATGGCCTTGACATACTGCTTTCCCAATTTGGAACCAGTCTGTTGTTCCATGTCCAGTTCTAACTGATGCTTCCTGACTTGCATACAGATTTCTCAAGAGGCAGGTCAGGTGGTCTGGTATTCCCATCTTTTTCAGAATTTTCCAGCTTATTGTGATCCACACAGTCAAAGGATTTAGCATAGTCAATAAAGCAGAAATAGATATTTTTCTGGAACTCTCTTGCTTTTTTGATGATCCAACAGATGTTGGCAATTTGATCTCTGGTTCCTCTGCCTTTTCTAAAACCAGCTTGAACATCTGGTAATTCATGGTTCACGTATTGTTGAAGCCTGGCTTGAAGAATTTTGAGCATTACTTCACTAGTGTGTGAGGTGAGTGCAATTGTGAGGTAGTTTGAGCATTCTTTGGCATTGTCTTTCTTTGGGATTGGAATGAAAACCGACCTTTTTCAGTCCTGTGGTCACTGCTGAGTTTTCCAAATTTGCTGGCATATTGAGTGCAGCACTTTCACAGCATCACCTTTCAGGATTTGAAATAGCTCAACTGGAATTCCATCACCTCCACTCATTTTGTTCATAGTGATGCTTCCTAAGGCCCACTTGACTTCACATTCCAGGATGTCTGGCTCTAGGTGAGGACCTAGTGCAGCCAAAAAAAAAAAAACTGATTAAGGTTTACAAGTTAGGAAGTAACAGAAGCAATACTCCAATATAGCTGTTACTGACTCTTCCCTCTTCCTTTGGTAATGTTGAGTTCCTTGACTTGGAGGTTGGCAAGTGGGAGCTGGTGACCCCTGCCTGTGATAAGTCTTCCTTCCTAAGTGGTGACCTGAAGCCTTGGCACCTGGCCTATAGCTTAGAATCTAAACTCTAAGCTTACCCATGGAAGTGCACTGTCAGTTAGCTGAAAAGTGATGAGGGCTGGGTGGGCAGGCCTGCAGGGTAAAAAAGTGGACCCACTGGGAGCCCCTGTCAACTGCCCTCAGCTCTACCTTCCCTGGTGCTCCTCTCCTGGCACATCTCCTGCTCCTATTCAAATGCCATGAGTGAAGCTCATCCCCCAGCCCCCACACTGGAGCATGGCTGATCTGGCTCTTTTCTCTGTGCCCAGGGCCTGGCACCAAGTTGGTTCTCTGTGAAGCTGCATGGTCAAGTGAAAACTGAAGAGAAAGTGTTAGGCGCTCAGTGGTGTCTGACTCTTTGCGACCCTGTGGACTGTAGCCCACCAGGCTTCTCTGTCCATGGGATTCTCCAGGCAAGAATGCTGGAATGGGTAGCCATTCCCTTCTTCAGGGGATCTTCCCAACCCAGCGATCAAACCCAGGTCTCCCACATTGTGGGAAGATTCTTTACCATCTGAGCCAGCGGGGGAGCCCCAAGAAGGTCAAGTGAAGCAGTGACTAAATGCCCCTTTTCTGGCTGAATGGCCACAGAAGACATCACGGAAGGCTTTACAGAACTCAAGTGACATAAATATGAGGACAAGTGGGGGGCAGTGGAAAGGGCTCCTAGGGAAGGCTGCAGGGGGGGTGGCGGGGCAGGGTGGGGAAAGGCAGTGGGAGACTGCAGAGTATGTTGTTTCAGCTTACAAGATAAGAACTTCAAAGGCAGGTTTGGCAGTCATAGTGGAAAGCCTAGACTGCCAAAAGGTGAGGCAGGAGGGTGGGGTTGATTCTATAGGTGCTGGGGAGCCATGGAGAGTGTTAGAACATGAGAGTGGCGATGAGATCGTATGGAGCCTCGGGCTGGAGAGGGATGGAGCACCAGCTCCTATAACCTAAATCCTATTCAGCACCAGGCACTGTGCTTGCTCCCTGCCCAGGACCACCCATTTTACAGCTGAGGCTCAGGGTGTCCTGCTCAAGAGAGAGCAGCTAGGAAGCAGTGAAGCTGAATTTACGCCCAGCTCTGTCCCACCCCAGAGCCCAGGTTCTCACTCCTGCCCTACTGCCTTCATCACTATCTGACATGTCTCCACGGATGGGCTCTTGGACACCAGGCCCTTCCAGATCCTTGGGAAGCAGAGGTTTCCTGCCTTCTGCCTGGAGTGTGAAGTCAGCGCTGGAACCTCATCCCTCATGGACACTCCCAGGCTGTGAGGCTGGTAGGTAGGGGGTGGGAGGATGGAAGGAGGTGGTGGAGATGCCCGGGAAGGGAAGGTGTGGGGCACGGAGGAGCAGAGCGAGGCCAGGAAGTGAAGCAAGTCCCCAGAGCCCTTGGCATGTCTTCCGGTGCAGGCACTCTACCGTCCTGACGCGGGGCTCCGAGCCCTGGGCTTCCTCAGCCACTCCGTACCTGTCAGCAGAGCCTGCTCGGGCAGGCCGGGCGTGCACCGTGGAGGAGCCGGGAGCAAGGAGGGGGAGAGCAAGGAGGACCAGAGACCTCAGTGATTTCCTGGATTCCTCGAGGGAAAGAAACGTGAGAGAAAACGGGAGACAGACTGAGAGCCACGGAGACGGAGGACAAGAGAGGGACCCTCAGTGACGGCCGGGAGCGGCTCAGAGGTGCGCGCCGTCCTCCCTGCGCCCCACGCCGCCCGGCCGCGCGGCAAACTGGAAACAGCTGCGGAGGTTTTGGGTTTCCGCCCGGCCTCCCCCTGGCCCCTGGCTCGGGCCCACCCGAGCAGTTCCTCTTAATCTCGCTCGCTCTCTCGCTGTCTTTCAGCTGCGCGGTGAAAATCCTCGGCCCTGTCCGGGCAGGTCAGCGCTGGGCTGGCGGCCGCACCCGGGGCGGGAGGGCGCTGGCGGCGGCGTGTGCGGTGTGCGGCAGGCTCCTTCGCGCTCCTCCCTGCGGAGCCTCCACTCCCTCATCCCTCCTCCGGGGTCTGATCATGCCTCCCCGCCCCTGGATCAGAGGGCCGTGGTGGAGGTTTAACGGAAAGCGCCCCAGGCCTTCCCGGGCACCTGGCAGGTGCTCGCAGAACCTTCACGGGTCCCTTTGTTGCTCCGGTGCGCCAACCCTAGGGGGCGTCTTTTCTTGCCGGCACAAAGATACCCTAAGGGCTCACAGGGGAGTTGCCTCCCCTTCTCCCCTACTCTCCACAACCTGGGGTGGAGGTCTGTCCCCGGCCCTTTCCCCTGGAGCGCAGACTCAGCGGCCTTCCCAGAGAGAGGGCGGGACTCACCACTCCAGCTCATCAAGCACTTCTTGAGGCCCTACTGTGTGCCTGCTCTGGCTGGATCCCACTCAGTACCTGCCCTCTCTGCGGTGCTTAGTTGCTCAGTCGCGTCCGACTCTGCGCGACCCATGGACTGTAGCCTGCCAGGCTCCTCTGTCCTCAGGAGCTTAGAGATAATCTTGTTCAACTGGATCACAGGATTTTTCCACCGGAGTTTGGGGATCAGATAAACCTCTTTGTTCATTCTGCGCTCAAAGTGAGAGGCATTCAGGTTAATCCATCATCCAGAGAGGGCAAGGGACCTCCTCAAGGTCACACAGCAGGTCTGTGACAGAGCAGGGCCTCTGGACCATGCCTCCTGCCCTCCAGTCAAAGCTTCATCTTGTTTTGTTTTGCTATGAGCACTGGGCTGTCTTCTCCACTCAGAGAGCCAAATTGGAATTGAAGTCCCTGCCCGAGCCAACAGCCAGGGCTGCCGCCAGCTCCAGAAGTTGCTGGCTTGGCGAGGCTTTCTGGAGTCCCTTTGCCCCCATCCTGGGTCCAGTTATGTGGTGGGAGCAGCATAGGTTGGCAGCATGTGCAGAGAACAGAGCCCTGGCAGGGAGGCAGCACCACAGGGCTGACTGGGACCCCCATGGTCCTCCTGCAGACTGAGGTCAGCATTAGTCTAGGAGGAAGGAGCTCTGAGGTCTTGGACAGCACTGACACTCTGACCCCAGAGAAGGGCCTCTGGGCTCAGAGCGGGCCCCTCACCTCCAGCCCTGCCAGCCCCTGCATTGCTCCTGAGTGTACATGCACAGCACAGAATCTCACAGCTGCCCACACAGGGTGACACGCACGTGCTCACATTCACCACACACACAGTCACTGCACAGTTTCATGCTTGTGCACGTGTGGTCTCATAATCTCCCACTCAGCTACGATCAGTGTCACACACACCAACCTCACACTCTTACACACCTCTTCTGAGTACCCCTCTGCTTGTCCCACTTTCTGTGGGTGCCCATGGCCAGCACTGATAAGGGTGGCCCTGGAGACTTCTCCCCAGCCTCCACATGTGTTCCAGCAGTGCCCCCCCCACCCCGGCCTGGCCTGGCTTTCTCCTCTTCGCAGGGGGTGCCACTGGTGGAGACGGCTGCCCCTGGTGCGGGAGCAGAGTGTGTAGCTGGGCAGCCCGGTCCCAGGCCAGATGCTGGCCTGCTGCTTCACAGCTCCAAAATAGGAGCTCACTGTTCCCCCACAGGCCAAAGGCTGGTGGTGGTCGGAGGTGTCACCCATGCCACCCCTCCTCCTGACCTGCCCGGCAACCTGCCAGCACCCACCCAAGAAAAGAGAGAAACCATCCTCACATCTCCCCCAGCACTTGCCTCAGACTCGCACCCACCAATCCTCACTTGTACCAGTGGGATGTTGCTCCCAAAACCCACTCTGAGCATGTCACCCCCTGGGTCAAACGCCATCCATGGCTTCCCTTCTGTTGCTGGGGAAACCCAACTTCCACTCCTGGATTCTAAGTCCCACCATGCCTGACTCAGCCTCCCCCTTCCACCTCAGCTGAGGCAGTCACTGCCCCACTTCACATGTGTGCAAACACACACACAAACACACATGCACACATGTATGCACACAGGCATACATACACACATAGGCACACACACAGGCACACATGCACACACACTTTCAAAAGCAGATTTAGCACAAGATTGATGATGCCTAGGTCTCAGGGCCCCTCGCTCACACTGTCCTCTGAGATGCTCTTCTCCGGGGAGCTGGAAGGGAAGAAGCAACCCCAATCACACACGAGAGGCGCTAGGCTCAGGTTTTCCACATGAACGCTGAGGATAACCCAGCGTGCATGGCCTGCCTGCCTTACAGACCTGTTGTGAGGGTGCAGTGATGGCTGAAAACTGTAAAGTGCTATGCACGTGGGGGGAGCTGCTGGTAAGAACTTGTCCCTTAGACAGTCTCTCCCACAGGCCCTGAGCCAGGATGAAACCCAGGCTCTGCTGTTCCCTGGCTGAGTGACTTCAGACAGGCTCCTCCTCCTTTACACTCTTGGGATCTCAGTTTCCTAAGCTGTAGAGTAGCAGGATGAACCTAGATGAGCTGTATCTTCTCCCATTTCTCACCTTTGAGGGGTCCAGGGATCCACATTGCAGGTAAGCAAGACACAGAAGCTTGAAGTATCCACTCACAAATTCAGTTATCCCTATGTCCCCTTGCAAGGACACTGATCCATTCAGTCATAGACCACAACTGCCCACCCCCATGCCCTGTCCACGCACATGCTGGGGCCCACGTGCTGAGGCTGCAGCAAATGAACACAGCGGGCACCACCCCTGCCCATAACAGCCTATGGTCTATCAGGCAAGAAGAGGAACTGAAGAGGTAAATTACCAATCCATGGAGTGTCATGAAGAAGTGCAGAAAGTGATGGGAATTTGTAACAGGCAGACCTCTCCCATGTTGGGGGTCAGGGAAGCCCCGTCTCAGCCTCCCCTTGGCCCTGGAAGATATTATGCTCAAGAAGACCTGAAAGTGAACATAGATGACTTAGATGGAGGGAGAAATGGGGCAGGGGAAGAAATCCAGAAAATGCAGAGAAGGCTGCGTGGCTGGACAGGGTGAGGATGGAGGAGTGGTGTGGGGGCTGTGACTAGATTCCTAGCTCTGGGGGCGGGAAGCTGAGGGAGACCCCACGTGCTGGACTCTCTTTCTCCATGAATAGGAGGTTAGGAGCAGCCCGCTAGGACGTCAGCCCACCAATGGGCCACTGAACCAGGATTCCATGAAACCCTTTGCTTTCTACTCTCTCCCAGGCCTTGCTCTGGGCACTGAAGCTCATGTGGAAAGCTCTCTAGAGATTCTTCTCTGCTTGTTTGTTTTCCTTTTTGGGAGCAAGATTGGAGGTCTGGCCCCTTCAGGAATACAAGAGAGTAAAACAGTCTACTGTGTACAGTTGTACAGTCATTCACTGACCAAGACACACTGCCAAGGGGATGAGTGGAGGCTGAAATTCAACCATTGCTCTGTTCTCCAAGCTGTGTGTGCTGCTATGAGGCTGTATCTTCTAGGGGAAAAAAAGAGCTCCCCTGTCCAATTTGCATAGCAATACTATCCCCTCTCCATCAACTGAATGATGAGCACCCTGGGCTGTACCTGCTCTAGGGCACCTTTTCTAATTCTCACAAAGTGTGTGGGCACCACCGACTTTGTGAGGGTGCAGTGATGGCTGAAAACTGTAAAGTGCTATGCACGTGGGGGGAGCTGCTGGTAAGAACTTGTCCCTTAGACAGTCTCTCCCACAGGCCCTGAGCCAGGATGAAACCCAGGCTCTGCTGTTCCCTGGCTGAGTGACTTCAGACGGGCTCCTCCTCCTTTACACTCTTGGGATCTCAGTTTCCTAAGCTGTAGAGTAGCAGGATGAACCTAGATGAACAAGTCAAGATGAACAAGCTTTCTTGAACAAGTCAAGAAAGCTGAGATGTGCCTTATTTTCAAAGATCCTAAGAAATGAGAAGGTTGGGTGTCAAGGCAGCTCAGCAGCTCCCCCAGGAGTGAGGTTACTCCCCCAGGAGTAAGCACAGGCTGGAGGCTTTTCCTAGAAAGAAAGCTCTCTGGTGCCCAGGATAAAGATCAAAGAAATATGAGTCTGAGAAATCCTCAGTTTAGAGTCCCTCACTGTTAAAACTAGGGGGGACCACTAAGTCGTCTTATTACAACCCCCCATTTTTCATGTGAGACATCAGAGGACCGGAGGAGTCATGTAGTTTCTGTGGAGTCACACAGCGGTATTTAGGACAGTGCTAGACCTTCCAGCTTCCGGAGCTGAGTTTCTCCACGGCACCCCCTGCCTGGCCCATCCCAGGGAACCCTTATTTGAGCCCTTGGGGGCAGGAGTCAGGCCCATCTCTTCCAGGGCCCCTGGTACAGGCACACACACTCATTAACACACAAGCTTGCACACACATGCACACACACACACACACACACACACACACACATTATTTTGGTGGCCTGGTGCTGCCTCCAGCACAGGACAAGGATCAGGCTCCCTGCTCACCAGACTGTAAACCTTGGGGCCACTGAGTGAGTTCCAGAACCTTCTACACCACTCTCTAAGGAAGTTTCAATTTGATTTTGTTCTTAGCTAAATATGTTCCTCTGCCTTATCTCACAGGAAATGGATTAGCACCTGTCCCAGGAGGCTGAGGGGCCCAGGGGACCAGCCGAGCTTCCCAAGGCAACTTTTCAAAGCATGTGGGTCCCCTGGGATGGAAAGGACGAGACAGCCTCAGGTTTTTCACAGGCCTCCAGCTCCCACCACCATCTCCCTCTCTCCCCAACCTGGACCCACACCAATTCTCAACCAAATAGGGATTAATTAGGAAGGGACACATCCACTTAACTGGAGACCTACGGGTTTGCAGATGGGCCTCTTTCTTGTTCTTGCTGTCACTGGTGTTTTTAAGCAATGATTTTTCTCCATCTCAGCCATTTTTCTCCATTCCCGTTCTTTTTTTCATCTCTACATTTCAGCACATCTGTGAGGCTGGAAGAAAGAGGCCCACCATCAGTCAGGGTCACCTAAGTGAGAGCAGAAGAGATGCTGCCAACATATTGGCATGTAAGGAGGATTACCAAAATAGTACATATGTGACTTATTCTTTTTTTAACCTTTTTATTATAAAATAACAGGAAACCACACAAAGCAAACAGACAGCATAATGAATCACTGTAAGGTGAACATGCCTGTGAGATTAACAAAATCAAGAAGTAGAGCAGTGCCAGCCCCCACCCAGGAGCCCCTCTGGGTACCCCATCCCACTCACAGTCCTCTCCCTTCCCTAAAACTAACCATAATCTTAACTTTTATAATTATTGCTGTCTTGCTTTTCCTGATAATTTAATCACTCCAATGTACATCTCTAGACACTGCCATTTAGTTGTGCCCATTTTCTATATTTGGTACATCCTTTAGGTCTCTCCTACTCCCCAGCTTTCCACCTCCATCTCTTACTTTTCCTGACAGTTTATCTGTCAGCTGAAGAACCCCAGCTCCGTGACCTGCAGAGAATCCACACTCCGGACTTTGCTGATTGAATATTCACGGCACCATTCACCATGTATATTTGTTCTTTGCCCTTCCTTCAAATCGGTGGCTGGATCCAGAGAGTAGATCAGGCTCTGGCTCAAACCCCTTTGACAAGATGACAGACGGGGCTGTCCTGTTTCACCAGAAATACATAAAGTCTGGCTGTGTTTCCTTCTGGGATGGTCAGCGCCCATTGATGCTCAGTGCCGAGATCCATTCATTTGTTGAACATTACAAAATGGTGGGTGATACCAGACTCTTTTTTATTGTAAATTCATTAGTTGGAACACTATTATTATAACCTATAAATAATTTCCATCCTTAAAGTCATGACTTTGGGTCCTTGGGGGTTGAGCATCTCAGCGTTAGGGAGAGGCAATAATGCGACATGTTTAATCTTGACACCTCTTTAGTAGCTTAGGATACAAATCATGGAAGCACCTCAAAGGTGAAGTTCACTCCAACTACTCACCCAGAACAGGAAGCCCCTCTGCAGCCTTCCTATTAGTTGGCTGGTCAGCACCTGCTCACATACCTCATGGATTAGGAAGCTCACTACTTTCCAAGTCAAACCATCCCATCTTTGGAAAAATCTGACTCTAAGAGCATCTTTTTTTAGAATGCCCTCTCTATTCTCTCCCCCTGGGGCTCTGCAGGGTAGGTCTGCTCCCTCTATCAGGGGAGGGTCCTTCAAAGACTCCTCCTCCAGAAAGGCTTCCCAGCTGCTCCTCTCCCTCTTCCTCTTCTTCTGGCTATAATTTCACATAAAATCCAAAGCTTTGATGCTGTGATTGATGTTTGCTCAAAAGCCCAGGGCAGGCTTATCCATAATTTTCAAAAGGCAGATACTCACTTGGAGGCAATCAGGCCCAAGTGTCAAACACTAATACTTTATCTCCCAGTCTGGTCTAACCACAGCCATGCTAACCATAGCAAAAAAAAAAAAAGCTCATGGGTGGGTCTTTCATTGTTTCACCTTTTCTACATCCACACCAAGAAGCCACATTTCACAAACACCCAGGATGTAAGACAGCAGAGATGGATAAAGCACCCAGATGATTTCTTCTCCTGGTGCTTGGCACAATCAGACCACATGAATAATAATTAATCATAATTCAATGAATACAGCAATTAATGAATGAGGAATCACTGAATGAATCAATGAATGAGTGGATGAGAACATGAGGATTATGACTAGTTTACCTGTTATAATGAATTGAAGTTAAGTGAGGTGAAGTGAAGTGGTCAAACTACACTGGCTAGAAAGAAACACCAGTTATTTCTATGACTTTCTAGAGCCCATTTAGTAGCTTGAAAATGTGTCTAATGAACTTTGCAGAGTGGTTTCAAGGGCCTTCCTTCTTTTTAGATGTCTCCAAGGGTTCTGGAGGCTGCACTCAACTCCCTGAAAGCCACAGGGGCTTGGCCAGGCTGACAGGGTGGGACCAGGGAGTGCCTTCTTGGAGGAGAGCGTAAGGCAAGACTGCAGGGCAGTGACCAGCTCCTGCTCTGGCCGGTCTCAGAGTCTATCTTTACAATACTCCCAGCCTGTTCCTCCTCCGAATGCAGAAGTGAGCCCCACATGCCCGCACCAGGCGGCCGTGCTCTAAGATACACCAAACACCAGGAAAGTGAAAGTGCTGCAGGGATCCCTTCTTTCATCCCAAGGGGAGGTGTGACGATGTACATCAGTGGGGCTCCCAGTTAACAGCAGAGGGATTATTTCTTAGGCTGGGCAGGGTCAGGAGTGAATGTGAAGGATTCTGCCTCTGCATATCCATGCCTGGTTAGAATTTTGTCAGCAAGAACGTAAAGGGCAGACTGGAGACACGGAGGGAAGCCCAGAGTTACAGAGAGGATAGCAGGGATGTGGGATGCAGAATCAAAGGCACAGAGCAAGGACTAGGGTGTGGTGTGGCCCGGGCTCGGCACCAGCCATACGAAGGCAGAGCAGGGCCGCACCCCCACCCCCACCCCCAGAGAGGACAGTCACCTGGAGGCAGGCTAACACAGAGTTTATAATCGGGGGCTTTGAAGTCGGACAAACACAGGTTCAAATTCAAGCTTCGCGGCTTTGAATGAGCTACTTAACCTCTCTGAACTTCAGCTTTCTCTAAAATGGGTCCAGTGATGACTAATGGAGGATCAAGTGAGACAATGTTTATAAAGGACTGAGCATAATACTGGTGCGCAGCAAGCTTTCAGTGGGTGATACTCATCATGATGAATATACTCCAGTATGTTATCAATAATACTAACATATTGTTAATAAATAATAATACATACTATATTATAATGTTAATAATTATCTGAGTAAGCAATATGTTGGGTCTAACTAAAAAGAGCTAATGCGAGCTCAGATTAAATTAATAGAGGTCAGCAGTACAAAAGAAGGGAGGGACTGGACCGGCTTTCCTTTGAGCTGGTTGGTTAAACCCCAGTCGGGGGACCATGTCCAGTCCTGGCCTGCTCCTTGGCAGAACAGAGGCAGCTAAGATGGACACAGAGGAGGCAGCTGGGATGTGAGAGGCTGGAATCTCCTCCCATGGGAAGCAGAGGCTCTCAGTCAGCAAGGGAGGAAGCTTCAGCCATCCTCATCATCACACAATCCCCAGGGCTGGCCCAGAGCAGATGAGACTGAAACAGCGGGTGAGACCCCAGAGGGCAGAGCTGGGGCTGGAGACAGAGAGGAAGCTATGAGAAGGCAAGTTTCAGCTCTGTATGAGGAAGAACTTTCCTTCAGGCCAATGAGACCCCCTCCCCAGAGACCAGCTCTGTAGGGAAAGAGCTCCCAAGACCAAAGCTACGTCAAAAGAGACTAAGACAAGCCATGCCTTTCCAAGAGGGGTTCTCCCCGGGAGAGGGGTCGGCCTCCATCAATATCTAGCCAGACCTGACAGTCTCTGAGTCGTGACACGTCAGCCCTCATTGCAGTCTTGAGGGTATAGACGTCACACAGCCAACCATCCATTCATTAATTTATCCATTTATTCACTCCTGTATGTCTGTGGTCAATGCCAAGGACATAGCAAGCATGAGCTCAGCCTTTCTGGGGCTTACATCCCACAGCAGTGATTCTCAGACTCTATACACATTACTCAAGCATGGACAATTTGAATAGCCACCGGCAAAGAATGTAGTTGGACCCTGACTTCACATCATACACAAAAATTAACTCAAATCGCATACAAAAAGGTGTAAATGTAAACTAATACAAAAAGGTCTAAATGTAAAATGCAAAACTATAAAACTCTTAAAAGGAAACACAGGGCAACTCTTCCTGATCTTGGATTTGGCAATGGTTTCTCAGATATGAAACCAAACACACGAGCAATAAACAATTAAAAAATAAATAAATAAGATAGACTTCATCAAAATTTAAAATTTTTGTGCTTCAAAGGATACCATCAAAAGTGAAAAGACAACCCACAGAATAAGAGAAAATATTTGAAAATCATATAACTGACAAGGCACTTGTATCTAGAACACATAAAGACACTTGAAACTCAAAGTAAATAAGTAAATAACTCATTTTAAAATCACTGAAGGATCTGAAAAGACATTTCTCCAAACAACATATACAAATGGCCAGTGAGCACTTAGAAAGACATTCGACATCATTAGTCTTCAGGGAAATGCAAATCAAAACCATAATGAGATACCACCCACTCCTTTCCCAGCACCAGGCCCATCATCAAAAAGTCAGATACTAACAAGTGTTGGAAAGGCTGTGGAGAAATCAGAACACTTATCTGCTGCAGGTGGAAATATAAAATAGTGTAGCCACTATAGAAAGCAGTATGGCATTTCTTCACAAAGTTAAACATAGAATTATCATTTGACCCAATAAATCCACTCCGAAGCATAGATCCAAGAAAAATGAAAACATATGTCATCACAAAAGCTTGTACATGAATGTTCATAGCAGTATTACATCAAATTTACATCAGTAGGGGAGTAGATAAACAAACTATGGTATACCTATTCAATGGAATATTATTTAGCCATAAAAAGTAGTGCCGTACTTTTTACATACAAACAACACTGATGTTCCTTGAACGCTTTATGCAAAGTGAAAGAAGCCAGAATCAAAGGACAACATATTCTATGACTCCATATATATGCAATATCCAGAATAAGCAATCTGTAGGGATAGAAAGTGCTGCTTCCCTGGTGGCTCAGTGGTAAAGAATCTGCCTGCAATGCAGGATGCCTGGGTTCAATCCCTGGGTCAGGATAATCCTCTGGAGAAGGGCATGGCAACACACTCCAGTATTCTCCTGGAGAATCCCATGGACAGAGGAGCCTGGTGGGCTACAGTTCATGGGGTCACAAAGAGATAGACACAACTGAAGTGCCTTCGCACCCACATACACAGAGATAGGAAGTAGATTTATGATTTTTAGCACTGGGGGGTTGGGCGAGGTAATGAAATGTTCTGAAATTGATTGTGGTGATGGTTACATCACTCTGTGAATATACTAAAAACCACTAGATGGTATCCTGTAAATGAATGAATTATTTGATGCATGAATTGTATTTCAGTAAAGCTGTTAGCAAAAAGGAATCACCCAAGGTATATTCTGAAACATAGCTGCCAGGGCTCCAGCCCCATAGGTTTGGATTTAAAGCTGCCTGGGGTGGAGTCTGGGCATCAGTGGTTTTAAAGTCCCCTAGGTGGTTCCAATATGTAGCCAATGCTGACAATCACTGGTCCAGGAGAGCCAATACCTCCCACTTACTGAAAATCCACAAGCCGCCTTACCTTCACTACTTCGCACCGTTTTTACAGCTCTAGCCCACAGAATATGACAGGTGCAACAGTTTTTTATCCATAACTCTGAAGTCCAAGAAGTTCTGAAAAAGGAGAGCTTTTCCATAAATTGACAGAAATTCATTTGGCATCAAAAAATTCAAGCTGAACCTACATGATGCTATTTATGGTCTTTATTATTCCCACTTAACATGAATATTCACACATTCCACTCCAGATATCATCACCTGTTTGTTTATAAGCAGCTCTGCTTACCCCGCTGGGGGTGTTTAATAAAGTATAATATACACAACATCACTTTCTAAAAATCTGAAAAAGTCTGAACTGCAAACCAGATGTGGACCCAAGGAGGTCAGATAAGGGATGGTGGACCTCCATTTTTTTCACTTTACAGGCTGTTGTTGCTCTGTGACTCGGTTGTGTCTGACTCTTTATAGCCCCATGGACTGCAGCACACCAGGCTTTGCTGTCCTTCACCATCTAGGAAACTAATTCTGCAAAGGGCAAAACAACCTGCATGAATCCCAGAGAGAGGACTCCTACCTGAATCCTTCCTTGCAGCCAGGAAAAGCCTCAGCGACTTGCCTGCATCCTTCCCTGCTCTCCTTTTTGGCCCACGGACACATGGGGACTCCTGTTCGCCCAGACGTGTGGGCGCCTGTTGCTCCAGGCCCATCTTGAGCCAGCTGCTGGCAAGGCCTCGCCCACCACACAAGGGGCCAGCCCCGCCCAAGCAGGAGCTGGAGCCGGAGCCTGCTTTGTAATTTGCTCTGCCAGCCCGCCCTCCCAGCTGCAAACGGAAAATCCGAGAAGGTGGTCTGCTTCTCTGGCAGATGTCAGCCTCAGCCAGCCCGGGACAGGGTAGCTGCTAGGTTGGAAACACATTTTAGTAGAATTAGCAGAAAGGAAGAATGTTAATTCTGCAACACTAAGACTCTGCCGGCAAGAAAAAAAACAGAGAAGATGACAGGCTGAGGGCTGCTCTTCCACGCCTCTCTCCTGCTGATGGCATTTGTTAATGGAATTAATGACAATAAGAGAAGCTACTATGTAGTAAGTCCCTGCTCTGGGCCAGGGGCCAGACTCAGTACTTGTCAGACACAGACACACCCCAGGGTGGCAAGCATTACTGTCCCATTTTTCAGATCCAAAACCAAGGCTCCAAGAGATGGTGTGAATTGCCCTAGGTCACACAGCAAAGACACAGTTGAGCAGGACTGGACCCAGTCCTGCTGGGTCAGAATCAGCCCCTTCTGATTCTGAAGATGAGCTCTTTCTCTCCACCCCACACACAGAAGGTCTTTTTAGCCAAAAGTCTGTAAAGAAGTTAAACCATTTCTTTCCTCAAGTCAGAGTTATTCGGGGGAAGTGGGAGGGCAGATTCAATTCCCTTTGCTGCCTTCTCTCCCCTTTTGGATTGGGAATGCCCCCAAGGGCACTGTATTCCTCTGCAGCTTTTCTCTCCAGAAGCTTCAGAGATGAGTTAATTAGCCCATTTCACAGATAAGAAGACTGAGGCCCGCAACCCAGGTCTTCCTCCTCCCCATGTGATCCTCTGTGTGGCTCACAGCTAGAAGCCAGCTTCCTGCAACTCCACAGTGGAGAGAAGCCACCTCTGGGAGAATCACAATTCTGTTCCTTCAGTGGACAGAGAGGCAGCCTAAGACCACAGGAGTCACAGAAGGGCACTGCTATACATGGAATCTTTCATTCATTTGCTCACAAACCCTGGACACACCCTTCTCTGAGCTCCGGCTGGACACTAGAGACACAGCAGGGAATCAAACAGTCCCTGATTCCTAGCAGCTCAGAATCTAGGTGAACAAGCTGCACACCCACTGTTCTAAACCTAGTACAGTGCAAGCTGCAATAGGTCCTCTAAGACCCAGAGGACACATAGAAGGATCACCCCCCCCCCCCCCCCAGACTGCCAGCAGGAGTCAGGGAAGGCTTCACAAGAGAAAGAAGCACTTAAGTTGAGTGGAAGGATGAGTTGACTTTGGTCAGGTGGGCAAGCTGGGGAAAGGCTGCCCAGACCCAGGGCACAGCATATGCTGCAGCCCAGAGGTGGGAGAGGTGATGTGGACTGCTAGGCAGACTGTGGTGTCCAGAGCATCGAGTGAAACCCTGGGCCCAAGATGGAACCAAAATCTAGGGACCATCTCCTCATCCAATTGTCCATGAGAGTCATGGCCACAGGGACCCTCAGGAGGGACAGGTTTTGAGAATGACTGTTACTTCTGAAGATGTTGCCAGCATCTTAAGTAAATGGCCCCACCAAGGAGAAGACCCTTCTCTGAGTCCTGAAGTTCGGGCAGCCCCAGTGGCTTCGGACCAGCCAGTGACGACTTCTTTTGGTCATTAATAGCAGCATGTGCTAATGTTTGATAAATTGCCCAACAGTTGCATTAGCTAATAACTCCCCGAACAAAACCAGAGAGTTCATCTGTTTTTATAAGACGCCCAAGAGCATCCTGGGAACAGGCACGGTGGTCGTGAATAAAAGAGAAACATTCATTTATGGTAATTGGTTTCAGCTCCTCACTTGGCTGCTTGTCCTGACCTAAATGTATCCAGTTGTTCCCTCTGCCTCACTCTGGTTTGGGGGTCACTCCTAATGGTTTAATTCAACAAAAAATGTCTGCCATTTCCTGTAACCTCTGTCTTTTTTCACCCTCTCTCCCAAACGGTTTTCTTGCAAGCAGCATCTCTGCTAGTCCCTCCCGGAGCTGTTTCCTTCTCAGGGAACAAAGTCAAGATTGTTGACAGAGAAAAAAGGTCTTAACTCCAGGCCAAGAAAAGAAGGTGGGGGAGGGGATACATGAAGGTAATAATCATTTGTTTGTCTTCCACCCGGACTTCACAAAGCAGGTTTTGTCCAAGGCCGGTGGTCAGGGACTCTGACACAGTACATGGCCCTGGTGACCAGGGGCAATTTATGGGAGGGAATGAACACAAGTCCTCATTCATGGAGCCACCGCGGAGGAAGTGACTGAGGAGGCACACTCGCGCGGGCAGCCGGGCCCTCCCCTGTCCCTCCCGCGGGTCTGAGGCTGTGGAGGGCTAGGGAGAGGCTTGCGGGGTGCTGTGAGTTTTGGCCAAACTTCAAAACCCTTAGGGTAGCCCTGCCTTCCTCTGGACAGCTTATTTCCACACCCCCGGTTATGAGCACAGATCATCGCCCCGCAGGGCAGTGCCCAGAGAGGGTATGGGAGTGGCGGTCCCTTAGGCCAGCTGGATTCTCCATCCCTCAGGTGGTGAAGGAGGCTCTCCTGGCCTTTGGGACGCACGGATGAGCGGGGCGGGAGGCTGGGGGCGGGCAGGGGCCCGGGGGAGGATCTGGAATACATTGTGCCGTCAGCAGGGACAGCTTGTAAACTTTGTTGGGATGCATCTGGTAGAAAGGCGTTGTATAAATATTAGATCATTATCGGTGTATTGTGTTTCCCGCCTGGGCGGAGGAGGGGCTGGCGGGCCCCAGATGCCTTTCGTCAAGTAGACAAGGATGGCTTCAAGGAGCCCTCGGAAGGTTGCCGCCTGCCCACGGGCGGTGCCCGGGGTCAGGGCTCAGATCCTGGGGAGGGCAGAGTGACTGCTAGCCAGCCTGTCCAGGCTCTTCCCAGGAGGGACTTCGGGCATCAGACTGGAGGGGAACAGGACTGATCGAGTGGATGGAACAGAGAAGGCCAGTAGGTACAGGCCAACAGGAGACACTTTGCCTTGCTGTGACCCTCCCAATCTCCATCTGAATGGCCATGCGGGGATGCGATTCTATGACATCTGTGAATACCTGCTTTGGGCCACCTTGTGCTAGGCACAGGGGACACAGAGGTGGACACAGCCCCATGGTGGGAAACTCAGCAAACTAGGGGCCTTTCCAGGCGGGAATGCGGGGAGGGGGCATCATTGCTTGTAGAGCTTCTTCCAGCTTACCTGGAGCCTTGAGCATCATCATTTCCCAGTGCCTGTACACCCTGACCTGAGGGAGTATGAGCCAGCCCTTGACAAGCAGCAGTCTGTGGGGAACTGAAGAGTGCCAGCCACAACATCAATCACGGTCACTTCATTAATGATCAATCACTTCATCGATGATGAAGATGCTATCACCTTCAGCATCAGCATCAGCAGGCAAAACCTGCCCCTCCTGAGGGTCCTTGTGGCCATGACTCCATAGACGACTGAGTGAGGAGATGGTCCCAACACTTTGGTTCCATCTTGGGCCCAGGGTTTCACTCGATGCTCTGGATACCACAGTCTGCCTAGGGGTCCCCATCACCTCTCCCACCTCTGGGTTGCTGCATATGCTGTGCCCCAGGCCTGGGCAGCCTTTCCCCAACTTGCCCACCTGACCAAAGTCAACTCATCCTTCAATCTCAGCTCAAGCGCTTCCTTCCCAGTGACACCTTCCCTGACTCCTGCTTGCAGCCTGCAGGAGAGGCAGGCTCCTCCTATGTTTCTTCTGGATCTTAGAGGACCTACTACAACTAGCACTGTACTGGGTTTAGAATGGTGAGTGTGCAGGTTGTTCACCTAGATTCTGAGCCACCAGGAGTCAGGGACTGTTTGATCATCTGCTGTGTCTCTAATGCCCAGCTGGAGCTCAGAGAAGGATGTATCCAAGGCTTTTGAACAAATGAATGAGTGAATTAATAAATGAACAAAGGCCATCATCATCATCTTTGTGCAAAAGCACATCCTCAATATTAAACCAAACACTTCATATGCACAGCACATCTATGAGGCTGACTGCCAGTGCCCATTTCATAGCTGAGAAAACAAGGCTCAAGCTGATTCAGTTAATAAGGCATTCCAACCCAAGTTCATTTGTCTCCCACACAATGTCAAGAAGCTTTCTGTCAACTGGAATCACGAAGTGCAAGGGAGCCTGGGGGCCGGCTCTGTTCGTGGCTCAAGGAGGACTTCTAGAAGAGACCCCTTTGAGCTGAGACCTGCGGGATGAGTAGGAAATGGACAAGGAGGCCTGCTGAAGACATTCTTCCTTCTCTGTCCAAGAAGCCTTGCTGACTCCGCACCCTCCTCTACTCCCGTGTCTGAGCACTCGGGAACTCCCAGCCATCCGTCCTGCGCTGCCTCCCACAGCCCCTGCCTTAGAGTCTGGCCTCCTCCCCCATGTGATCACGTCCAGTCCCCTCAGCAACTCTGTAAGGTGTCATGATAATGTACTGACAGGAGACTAAAGCACAGAGGAGTGCCGTTTACCCCAAGCCTCACAGCCAGCAAGTGGCAAGACTCAAACTCGGGTTCATTATGGTGACAGCAGACCCATTCATACTCGAGTGCGCTCCGAGGACAGCGCTAGACACCGAGAAACCAGATTCAAGGGCTGTCTCACCTGTGACCTCAAGCAGTCCCTTCTTCCAAGACCCCTGCCTGTCCTCTAGAGACGAGGAGAATCCTTGAAGGGGAATCAGATTGTGTGGTATCTGAGGCGCCTGTGAATTGATGTCCTCCTGTCCCTGCTCAGCCCTGCAAAGCAGAAGTGCCAAACATCAGCATCTCCATTTTGCAGGTGGGGAAACTGAGGCCCTGAGGATAACATGACCAGAGAACTAGAACATGCCCAGATAAGGAGGCTCAGGCGTGGCAAGGACAGGACGCTGAGCAGTGAGATCCAGTGAGGCTGCTGAGTTTGGTGTGACACAGTGCAGAAGGGCCAGGGGTAGAGTGTCTGCCCCGGGTCTGGACAAGGCACTTCTGTGGCTGAGGGTGGCCTGCAGCCCCTGTGGACAAATGGCCAGACTCTGAGGGTCAGAGGGAGCTCAGCAGCACCTAGTCTAAGTCACGGACGATTTCCCTGCCAGGTGTTGTCTGGCTCTGTCTTGAATACCTCCTGTGACAGAAAGCTCACCTCCTATCAATACAGCTCATTTGATGGTTGGAATGTTCCAATTTTAGCTCATTCAAAGGAAGCATTTTCTATGAAGAAGCAACAAGGAACATCTATGAGAAGAGGCTGGGAGCCATGGAAAGGCTCCGGAAGCTGTGAACCTCATCAGAGAGAGCTTAGACTTGTCAACACCCAGCGACTATTGTGAAATCAGCCCTCCCTCAGGGTTCCCTCCCCTTTCACAGTGAGAGCAGACACATATACAACACTCGACCACTTTACATTTGTCCATATACACCCTCCTAACCAGCTCGCCAGGTGGCCAGGCCGGGATTATCAGGCAGCCAAAGTGGAGGCGCAGTAGGGCTGTGTCTGCCCAGGTTGCTCAGCCAGCAAGAGGCCGTGCCAGGACCGACCTCTGATCTGCCTTCCCCAGAGCTTGCTGCCGCAGTGCCGCCGAGCCACCCACGTAGGGTGCCGGCGACCAAGAACACTCTGGGCCACTTCCAAATTTGGAATGGGGCACTCTCAAGCCCCTCAGCATTCCAGGCTGTGCTATTTTTAGGCCGATCAGCTGTTCCATCCCTGCTCCCCTACCCCAGGCCCCCCAAGCAGATTTCCCAAACAATCAAATCCATGTGTCGCCAGTTCCGGGCCTGGCGCTTTGTGAGGTGACTCTGTGAGGTGAACGCTGGATGCCCTGATGCCACCAAAGGACGCAGGCCCCGCCCAGACTGGAGCGGTCCTGCCTCCCTGAAGGGCTGGACCCACAATTGCCTGTCTCGCTCTCTCATGGAGCCAGACAATAGATGCCTCAGAGTCCTTTCACACCTCCCAGGAAGCCCTAGAAATTAGCCTACTGGACAGAGAAGCCAACTGAGAACCCGAGAGAGGTACGGGCATGCCTGATGTCCTGGCCCAGGTTCTCCCAGGCCCTACAAGGCCCATCTGATTGCTTCCTGGCTGATCTGAGCTGGGACAAACCGATTCTGCTCTTCCTGCTTCCCCCAGGAAATGGCCGGGTGCTGAGAAAGTAACATAGCCCCACAGACCCAGGATCAAATTCCTGCTTGGCCACTTCTAGCTCTAAGACCTCAAGCCAGGGCCTCCACCCTACGCAGTCCATCCCCTGCTCTCTATATTGTAGATAATAATAGGATTTCGTTGGTAGTTGTCATAACCACCAATAATAGTTGGTTGTGAGGTTTCAACAACAACATGTGCGTAAAAGGCTTTGCACAGGACACAGCAAGGACCTGGCATGCTGGATATTTTTAGTTATCATTACTTCTTAATGATATAAAGAGAGGGGCAGATGTCTTGTTTAGTTACCACAAAAAGGGAGGGAGGCAGCAAGTCTGTTCGTGGAGTTTTGCAGGCAGAGGGGCATCAACATGATCACGGTCACCCTCAGCACTGTCCCTTGTCTTGTCCTTGTCTGGAGCCCCCATCCCTGGCAGTGCAGTCCTTAGGGATTCAGGCTGTGCCCATTCCCCTGGTCCCAGCTGCCCAGATCACTCCTGTAGGCATAGGAGACCCCATCCAGTGGCACTCACTACTTGTTGGACCCTGTTCAATGAGGGCAAGAACCATGGGCCCCACTTAATCCCACAGCCCCACAGGAGCAGGTACACAGCAGACCCTCATAAACATGAAGACCTGAGTTCCAGGCAGTCCACTCAATGGCTTTTAGGACCACGGCAACCCCACAGGCAAATGGAAACTCAAAGAGGAGAGGGCTCCTGCAAGGTCACACAGAGAATTGTCAACCCGAGACCCAAGAATGAGACTCCCAGAGGAGAGCCTTCCACACGTGATGAGCAGAATCTACAACAAATGCAAAAATAAAAAAATACTGGAGGCTCTTCCCTGGTCCAAAAAAGTCATAGGGCCAATCAGGGAGAAAGACTTTCTGGGCAGGCCCTGCACACAGTTCGTGAGACAGCATCCACACAGATAGAGCTCACTGCCCACAGCTGGCGCACACACGGTGCCAATGTGTCAGGACTCATGTACCGTCCCTGTCATGGGGACCAGCCACCTCCTCTGCCAGAGGCCCCTAATTCTTCCAAAGTGGCTGAGAGCTTGGGAGAGACTCTTAGGGAGGGAGCGGGGAGGACTGAGACCACCTCTGCTGACAGCCCACCCAACAAGCGCACTTTCCCTGCAGGAACCCACCTGGGGTGCAGAGAGGCTGGTTGAGGGGTGGGGGGCAGGGGCGGGGCTCACAGGTACCAGTGACATCTTGCAGGCATTGAGGGGATGCTTGACTCAGAAGGTGCTGGGGACTGCTGCAGCAGGCCAGAACCAGGAAAGAATGGGTCAGCCCAGTCAGCCAGGTCTGGTGACTCTGGAGCAGGCCTCCCTGTCTGGTTAAGGACTCACTGTGACAAAATGGACAGACACTCTCCAGGACGAAACAGGGATGGGCAGTCAGTTTCCACAGGTGGGAAATCACCTGGAGGAGATGGCAGTTGCACCAGGCCATAAAGAGCATAGTCTTTCTCCTATTGTACATGGCACACAGTAGGGACACAAAGGATGAATTGATGGGTGGATGGGTGGTAAATGGGGGAGTGGATGGATGCATAAGTGGATAAGTGAGTGGAAGGATGGATAGATATGGATGGATGGATGCTGGTTAGTCAGGTGGGTGAGCAGATGTGAGAACAAAATATTGCTTCATTAAATCTATTCTTACAATTCTCCCAAGAATAAGGATGGAAGTGACATTGCCCCAGATTATTAATATAAACACCTGAGGCTGAGAGAGGGAGAGCGACTTATTCAAAGTGACACAGTAAATTAGTGGCAAATCCAGGACTAGAATTGAAGGCCCCTGACTCCTATCCAGTACTCTTCCCACTCCATCATGCCCACCTGTTCTCTTCTCCTATTTCCCTTCCTCCTCCACATAAATGTCTGTGTTAAGAAGAGAGAAAAGGAAGAGAGGAGGGAGAGGGAGAATGACAGGGAGACCGGGAACCATCATGATTTTGTGGTAAAGATTCTGAGTTATGGCCCCTGATCTTGATCAAATCATTTCCTTTTCCTTGGCCTTTTTCTCTGATAAAATGGGCTGTGAAAATATCCCTAGGTCACAGGTAGGAAAAGTGATGTGGAAGTAGGAAAAGTCCCTACAAATGGGAGGAGGGGGAAGGGAGTCAGTTTTTTCACTGTTCTGCACAGATTGAGCATTGCCTTCCAGCTTCCAGCCAGAAATGAAGAACAGGCCTTCAGTCAGGTCAGAAGAACAATCCCCATTGACTCCCAGATGCCCATATCAGCCTGAGCTGGGAGGTTGAGGGAAGGGGGATGGAGTGTGAGATGAATAAGAATAAACATGCAGGGCTCTGGGCTCTGAGGCAGCAAGGAGAGTGGGCAGAGCTAAGCAGCTGCCCCCAGCTCTAGCTGCCCAGGTCAGCAAGTGGGGAAGAAGCCGGAAGAGTCCACAGCAGCAAGAAAGCTTCCCCCACCTTCTCCCAAGTTCTAGGTGACTTCTACAGTCATTCACTCATTTATTCACTCATTCACTCATTTCCTGAGGGAAGGAAAGGGAATGTCCAGGGACTGAGCAGGCGTAGTGCTGGATGTCTGACAAAGGTTTTCCCACCACGTAGCAGTGCCCCGGAAATAGTGATGATGGGTACCGCCGTTGCTAAGGAGATCCTCTGGCCTCCGAGTCCAGAATCTCAGCTTCCAGTTGCCTTTTTAGAGACTGCCCCATCGTTTCCTGTCTCGCTGGGCCTCAGTTTCTTCACCTGTGAAATGAGGAGAAAAACGTTTCTTCTGCCTGCGTTGGGCGGTTATCACCAGGAGGCGGTGCCAGCCCAGCCACTGCCCCCCGGACGACGTCTCATTACCCAGGCAGAGCAGGAGGCACCTGGGCGAGCACCTCACTGAGAGGCCTTCCCTTCCCCGGGGTGAGTGGAGTCAGAGCAAGAGTTCCCTGGCCTGTGAGGGTCCAGAGGGCATGCCTGTCCCCTGGAGGACAAAGACACTCATGCTATTCTGCATTACCAAGTACAGTGATGCTTGCCCCAGAGTTTAAGTGGACCCCACCCTCAGCTCCTATTGCTCTCCTTGTAATGACAAGGTGATCTGAGAGTGAACACTGAGCCAAGTGCTTGGGTTAGAATTCAGGCTTTGCCCCTTCTTAGCTGGGTGACCCCAAACATTTTGCCTAATCTCTATGTGCCTCAATTTCTTAACATGTAAAATGGGAATAATGACAATGTCTGCCTCATATTGCCATCACAAGGATTCAATGACATTACACATATGAAGGGCCTGGAGCAGCACTCTGCACAAAGAACACACCATGTGAGTACTCGCTACAAGTAAAAATATTCCCATCTGTGTCTTCCCCTTGGTTAAGTCCTCCAGGAAGCTTTTCTGACCCCACAGGCTGTTTATACTCCTTCTCTTAGCCCCCACAGTCTGTAGTGCTTCACCCTCTAACAAGGCCTTTATCCTCCTATAGTTAGACTTGTTCTTGGTCCCATTTTTCAGAAAAGAAAACTGAGGCCCATAGAGGTTAAGTGATTTGTCTCCCTGTCCTGATCTTCCATTTTTGGCTCAGACATCTTCAGTAAGAAGAAACTCCCTCCCACCCACCCTAAGGTGGTGGTACCATCTGAGCTGAGTTTTGCAGGATAGGTGTTAACCAGGAGAAGGTTGGGAGTGGGAAAGAACGCAGATTCTGAGTGACAAAGCAGTGGAGGTGAGAAACACCCTCGTGTGGGAGGAACTTCTAGCAGTTGCTGGTGCTGGAACACAAAGTGGGGCAGGGGGCTCGCCAGGGACTGGGGTGCAGAGGTGGGTTCCACCCCATCACAGGGGCCTTGAATCCCAGGCCAGGGGGCTCAGATGTGAAGCTACAGCAGCGGGGAAGCCTTTAGGCCATTTTTAGCAGACATGGAAATGACCAGATTTCCATTTGGGGCCCTCAGTGAGCTATAAACACTGTGCAAAGCTAGCTATTATGGCTAATAATGGTTTATCGCCCTGCGCCATAATTGCCGTTTTCACGTCCATCTCCCACTAGATCACGAAGCCAACTAGGGTAGGACCTGTGCGTCTTGTGTTCACCCTTGTGTCCCTAGGCTTAGCATAGAGCAGACACCTGGACAATGTTCTATTGAATTAATTAATTAAAATGAAGGACATGATACCAACTACTGTGAACTATTTTGCAGAAGAAAAACTTCGGGGTCAGGCAGCCTTCAACCCTAACTCTGATGCCAGCTCTTACTGCAGAATGGCCTTGGCAAGCTGAGTTACGTCTCTGAGTCTCAGCCTCCTCCTCCTCCTCAGAATGAGGTTCCATAATTCCTTCCTCCCCAGTTGTGGTGGCGTTCCGAACACAATGGCCAGCACACACAAAGACCCTCATGAAGATCCTTGGACACACTACACCCAGAGTCGCTGCCTGGTACAGATGTCAGCAAGCAGGAGGGACAGTGTCAGGGGCAGGGTTTCAAATCTGAGGATCTCAACTTGAATCCTGGCCCTGCTCTCTCCCAGCTGTGCCACCTTAGGGAAGTCAGTTAGCCTCTCTGGTCTCCTCATCTGTTCCACCTAAGTATTAACAATAATACCAATCTCAAGGACTTGCCGCACGCACTAAAGGAGATAACAGATGTGAAAGTGCTCAGTGTATACAAATGTGGGCGATGATTATTATTATCATGACAGCTCATAAAACCCTGGTGGAACTTCCTGTTATAAACAAGGTCTCCCTCACCCCGCCCTGCAGATCAGGGGCTGGCTCAGTGCTTTGTTCTGGGCATAGCTGGAGGGGCTAGCTGGACTGGGGCAGAGGCCAGGGCAGGCTCCCCGCTCCCACCATCTGCACCGCAGGGTTGGCCCATCTGTCCAGCAGTGGGCACACATGTGGCCTCTTCTGAGGGTGTAGGGTCATGGGGGTCAAGCAGGAGAAAATTGGGGGCAGATGAAGGGAAGGTTCCAGCTTATTTTTAGAAAAGGGGGACCGAGAGGAAGACAGGAAGGCCCTTGTTCCTTGGCGTTTCCACCATGTGGATGGCAGGCAGGAGGGCGGTCAGGCAGGGTTGGAGACAAAGATGCGCCTGCTCCTGGGGCTGCTGCTATGCTGCTGCAGGACCTGAGAGGACTGACTGTCAGCAGGGCCTCCTCACTCACAGCCCTGCCCATGGAAACTTGTAATGGGGAGCCCGGGACCCTGAAGGAGACCACAGCGTCCAGAGGGGCTGGGCCAGTCAGGTCCACCTGGGCTTTAAGAAAGATCCTCCAACTGCTGTGTCCAGGACGGCTTGTGGGGGGCATCTGGGGACAGGGAGGCCAGTGGGCCAGCACAGGGCCTGGCACACAGCAAGCCCACAAGAGGCGCGAGTCCTCTCCTTCTGGTCCTCCCTGAGGTTCTCAGGTCCCAGCACTTCTCCAGGTGAACCTACCCTGTGTCTCAAGAGGCAGCACATGTAGTGAACAAGACGCTGATGCTGGAGCCAGTGAGCTGGCTGTGCAGCCTAGCTCTTCCACTTCCTGGCTGTGTGACTAACGGCCAGCTGCTTTACCGCCTAACCTCTCTGCGCCTCCAGTATTTTTTGTTGATAAAATGGACATAACCATAGTTCATACTCTACAGGTTTGTTATAAAACTAAAGCTCAGAGTCAGCTGGCACTAGGGGTCGCTTGCCATTACTGTCAGCCTACAGGAGGGCGTGCAAGGCCAGGGAGACCTGATCCAAGGAGGAGTGAGCTGGGCATGCACAGCGCTCTCCAGCAGGAACCCTCGATGGAGGTGAGGCAACTGGAGTCTGGTAGGCTCGGAGTCAGCAAACAGGTTGGGCTGGGCCAGGGCAGGCAGGGGGCCTGCCCCGGGCACTGGGCCCACCCAAGGCTGGATGTCAGCAGACCCCACTGTGGCTCCCATGGGTGTTTTTGGACAGAGCTCAAAAATGACAGGAATTTTCCAAATCACCTGTTTTTCCACTCTCAGGGCTCCCAGCCCCCTCGCCCTCAGAACTAACTCTGAATAGAACTTTGAAACATGTCAAGAACAAGAAGGTGAGGGACCCAAGAGAAGACTGTGAATCCCAGGTCTGAGTGGAACCACGCCTGCCAGAGTTGCCTGTGGGGAAGAATGAGAGAGAACGCACATGTGGGGCTGTGCATCCTCATACCTGGATCCAAGAGCTGGTGTGCACATCTAGTGGCCAGGAGCGTTGACACATGCATGTGTCTCCATGCACGTGATTGCACACTCAGGTCAGCATGCACATGCCTCCATCTACCATGGATGGGTTCCATGGGAACAGCTGCCCAGCTACAAGATGCATGAGAGACAGCGCGGGTTAGGCATTAACCAGCCTGACACACAGTAGGTGCTCATCACCTGTACTTCCCACATATACTCCCCTGTGGGTGTCAACTTGGAGTACACTTGCCCTTGTTTCTGCTGTGACTGTGTCTGACTGAGGTACCATGGCAGTCGCTGGACTTGGGGCAGGACAGGAAAGGGAACTAAGACTGCCCTGTTTGAGTCCACCTGGTCCCGGGCAGGAGGTTGGGGCCCAAGGCATAAGATTCCCACAATGTCAGAGGGACTAGGAGAGGGGTAGGGGTCTGTTCAAGGGCATCTGGATCACCGGCTCAGCCGCTGCAGAGGTATCCTCAGATGGGAAGCAAACTCAGCATTCGAAGAGTTTGGAGAGCCCTTGAAGACCACCCACAGCAGCCCAAGGGGCAGAGACCTGCCTGTATGGCCCAAGTTCAGGGCTGGGGCTGGAGCAAGGCATCTGGAGGAAGAGCACAGACTTAGAAATCTGACAGCCTGGGTTCAAATCACAGCTCTCCCTTTGTCTAGATGGGTGGCCTTGGGCAAATCACTTCACCACTCCTAGACTGTTTCCTCAGCTGGAAATGAGCGCTCTAAACCTCTAGGGTCAGTGCTGGGTGTGTTGGTCAGGTACCCAACTCCGACTCCAGTGCTCTGGATGGGTCCAAAGGAAACCACCCTCCCCACCAGGGGGCAGCTGAAAGCTAAGGAATCAGATCCCAGGTGCCCCTCGAGAGACTTTCTTCCCTAAATCACCCTGGGCGGGATCCAGAGCCCTATCTTGGGAGGCTGGGGACCAAGTTTCTAGCCCCTGTCTGTCAATGACTCTCTGGCCTTAAGCAAGTTCTGTGGACCTCAGTTTCCCTACTTCTGCCAGGAGGGGTAGCTAGGGGGATCTGTCAAGGGCCACCCCACTCTACAGACCCCTTGCTCCACAGGAGACGGTAATTGGGAGCAGCTGCCACTGGAGCGAGCGTGGGAGCATTGGGGAGGGGGTCGCCTAGCTTCCCCAGCCGCCGGACACTGCCCCGTGGTTTATGTCAAATTGTCAGCCCCAATCCTTTCCTCCTGGGCAGGGCCGCCTTCAGTGGGCCTCTGGAGAGGTGGCCTGTCCAGCCGCTGTGTTTACAGCGCTCAGACGCCGCCGGGAACCTGATCTGGGTAGATCAGGGTGGGCCGCCCCATGGGGCCCAAGCCGTGTCCACACTCATTTCCCAGAGACTGAACATGGCCGGCCCGCCCGCCTTGCCGAGTCCAGCTGTCAGGCCACCCGCCCAAGGAGGGCGCAGCTTCTTGCAGGCAGGCGCCATGGAAGGCTGCAGAATGACCCAGAGCAGGGCTGAGGGGAGGTGGGGTGCAAAGAAAGAGAAGACAGGGTGTCCTCCCTCCAAGCAGGTTCATGCTGTGACCTCCAAACAAGTCTGCTTTCCCCCCCCTCTGCCCAGGTATGTGCACCCTACTGACTTGTGATGGACATTTGACTCCTCACAGCACTTAGTCAGTCTGTTCAGAGTCCACTATGGTTCACAGGCCAAATCCAGGCACCACCTGTGAATGAACATTGACTTTAACATTTTTTTCTCAAGATCCTTTTGGATGTGGACCACTTTTAAAGTCTTTATTGAGTTAGTTACAATACTGCTTTTTTTTTTTTCAATGTTTTGGTTTTTCACCTGCACATCATGTGGGATATTAACTCCCTGACCAGGGATCGAACCTGCACCCCCTGCACTGGAAGGCAAGGTCTTAACCACTGGACTGCCAGGGAAGTCCCCTGTCTTTTACATTTTTAAACAGTTGGGGGAAAAATATCAGAAGAGGAATATTTTAAGACACATGAGAATTATATGAAATCCAAATTTGCATCCATAAATGAAGTTTTACTGGAACACAGTTGCATTGTTCATTTATATATGCCTGTCGTTGTGTTCTCGCTGCGAGGGCGGAGTTAAACATCTGTGATGGAGACCGTGGGGCCCGCAGAGCTGAGATTATTTGCTATATGGTCCTCTACACAAAACGTTTGCCAACCTCTGATCTACATCATTCATGAGCAGCAAGTATAACCCTCAGGTCTCAATCTTGGGAACCAGCATGGGAGTAACGGGGCAAGAAATGTTCCTTTCTTTATTTCCTATAACTTAATTTCTTACCCCACGGTTCTGGGGTCATTCCACATTTTGGGGATCTTACATGGTATCAAAGTGTGGGGTAAGGACAGGGCACTGGCCCACACTGATTGCATCTGAGACCCCTGACGTGACCCTGCATGTCTGGTCACCCTCTGCCCCCTCCATGGCAGTGTGTCCTGGCTGCACCCCACAGCCCTTCGTCTTGAGACTCTTGTCACCTCCCAGCAAAGTCACTTAGGACATACAGGCCAGGCTGCACTTCTCCTCGACCTCCCTTTATCTTTCTTCAAGACACTCAGTTGATCCCTTTACTTCTTCTGTAAACTCTCTCAATTCCCCAAGCTCAGAGACTTGGAGAACAAAGACCAGAAGGGTTTGCAGGCTTTCGGTGTTCTGCCTTTCGCATACGTTCCCTGGGGCAATGAGCACTGGGAGGAGAAGGAGATCCAGGGAAGAGCAGAGAGACACAGACAGGAACTGCAGTGCGGACAGACATGCATTCACTCACTGCTCTGTCTCACCGCCCAAGCGTGCGCCCACTCATTCCTCCACTCACGCAGGCTGTCAGTCATCATTTGTGGAACAGCTGATGCCCACCAGACCCTATCGGAAGGTAGAGGTGAGCCCAGCCCTCACTGTCCATACTTCAGGACAATGGCCAATGGCCAGTGGTTAGCTACCTCTGCAGAAGGAAAATAGTCCTTATTTGTAGCATTTGCTACTTTCTGTGATGTAAATACTCCAACCTGGCCAATTCTAAGTTGCTCACATGATGCCTCTGACTATGAAGCTGGGAAGAGATGCATGCCATCAACTTTCAAGAGCCAGTTCCAGCATCCACTGCTGCCTGGAGGTTCATACACATTAATAGACATCACGCACAAAGTGATTGGTGTGGAATGAGAAACACTAAATGGCATGGGAGCACAGAGGAAAAGCACCAATTCTGACTCAGAGGGTCAATCCCAGAGGGCTTCTTAGAGGAGGTGACTTTTAGATTTGGACTCTGAAATGAGAAAGCTCTCTGGATAGGATCTGGCTTGAGTCCCCAAGATGGTTCTGCTCTGATGGATTGTGTTATTGCTCCTGATTATTCACTCCCCTTCCCTGTAAGAGGCTTCTATGTCCCCACCCACTGCCAAGCAGCTTCCAGCACCTCCTGCAGGAAGAGTTTATACTGCATTCAGCCATTGTCCTGAGATATGAGTGAAGAGCTAGTGTGTGGCTCAGCTCTTTCTCTTTTCGCTCTCTGTCCTGAGTATGTCACAGCTCCTTTGCAAGGATCCTGGGATAAAGAGGATGCATGGAGCAGAGCCACAGTCAACCCACAGCCACCACAGACAAAATATAATGTAGGCGAAAAGTAAACTTGTTATTGTAGAGCCCCTATTTGGGGCCTGCTATGGTGTGTCTGTTACCACAACATAACCGAGAAAAAACTGACTAATGTTCAGTCCATCCCCATTCAGAACTGGCTCATACCCCAGCATCCCGCCTTGAGCCCCCAGGGACTCACGGAGCCACCAGGCCTCCCCCACTTCTGAGCAAAGATATGCCCAACTCAGGCTGCTAAGGCAAGCGTAGGGTCCTCAAAATGTCCAAAATTCTCTACAATTCTAGCATCATCCCATGGTTCTGGGAAAAAGCAAAGGAAACCACTTCTCAATAGCATCTCCCATTCAGTTCTCCCATCTCACAGCAGTGCTTTGAAAGAATCTCTCTTGACATCAGAAAAACAAAAACAACAACAAAAACTCTCCATTTCAACCCAAAGTCACTCCAGACATCATTCTCTCTTTGAGGAACAGACCAAATTTGAGAAAGCCTTTGTGCAAAAGAAGAGTCAGGGTGAGGCGGACAGGAAGCAGAGTCTGCTGGGCAATGCTAAGAGTCTGCTCAGACCACCCTTGCCCCCAGGGGGCTCCCAGGCTGGTGGACTGACAGACATGTGAACAAACACATGCAGTCAAGTATGGTGGTGCTCACCTATTTAACAAAGTGCTGTGGAATCACAAGAGGAGGCAGCCACTGACTCTATCCAGAAGGCCATAAATCCTTCTGGAACAAGTGAAGAGACAAAGGGATGGATGAATGGTAGATAGGTAGATAAAACATGATTAAATCTAGGAATTCCCTGGCAGTCCAATGGTTAGGACTCAGCGCTTTCTCTGTGGTGGCCCAGGTTAGTTCCCTGGTTAGGGAACTAAGATCTCACAAGCCACATGGTGCAGCCAAAAAATAAATGAATAAAAAAATAAAAATCTATCTGGAAGTATCAAAGGAACTTTTACAAAGGACAAAAGAACCAGACCTAAAAAATATGAGAATCACCAGATAAGGTACATGGACAGAAGAGATGGTGTTCCAGACAGGAGAACAGCATGTGAAGATAGGGAGGGATAAGATTCACGGAATCTAGGAAAGGAGGGAGGCAGAAAGAGGAAAGAAGAAATGCAGAGTCACAGTGTGCACCACCAAAAGAAGTGATCCAGGAGCCAGACAGACTGAGTTCTTATCCCAATGGACCACTTTCTGACTGTGTGACCTTGGGCAATTTGCTTAACCTCTCTGAGCTTATGCCATTACTATCAAATCCAACCCTACTATGCGGACATGACCCTCCCTCACAAGGTAACCGGAGCATCTTAGGAGAGAACGTGAGCAAAGCTCCCAGCCCACTGGAATCTTCCTGTTAATGAGGACTCCCTCCTGTTTCCCTTCCACCAGGGCTGCTTCTCCCAAAGTCCAGGCCCTGCACTTCTGGGGCTGCCTCCTGGCTGAGACACCACCTCCCTCCTCTTCTAGGACTTCCCTTCACAAAGTTTTTGCCCCAAGGGCCCTCTCTGCCCTCCAGCTCCTCCAGCCACTCCCCTCCAGCCTCTGCACTCAGCCCACCCCTGCTCTCCACCCCATGCACTCCTGAGAACAACCCTGGCTCCAAACCTCTGAACACTGTTGCCTCAGGAACAAACATGTCCAGATGTGGGAGACTGATGAAGAGGGCAGCTCTGAGCAGAGTGAGGCTCCTGGATCTCGTGCCCTTAGGGAGACATGGGCAGCCCCGGAGAGAGCAAAGGCTAGGTGGAGAGGCCAGCTGGCCTGGGTATGCCCTTGGCTCCCGCCCTTGTTATCTCACCTGTCCTGGACTGCACTGTCCCTGTGCTGGTCCCAGTCTTGAGGCCAGTTTCCTGTCCCAACTCCCTCTAGTGCAGCTATCTATCCCCAAGGGGAGACAGAGGAAGCCAAACATAATTAACTAAATTTAGAAACAAATTCTTATCATAAATGTTGTGGGCACACAGGTCAGGGGCCAGGAAGGGAAATCTGGGATGGGGAAATGTCATTCAAGGCCTTTCACAATTTAACCTGGCGTTCAGTAGATAGTCAATAAATGGTTTTGAACAAAAGAATGCTTACCCCTGCTCACCTCCCCTGCAGCTCACACCCACGGTCTGGCCTCCAGTCCACAGCACCACCCCATTTTCTACCTGTGACCCACTCTGCCTCCTACAATGGACCTTCCCTTGTGTTGTTCCTTCTACTGGGAGCACAGCCCACCTCCAGTCCCCCTCCTCCCCACCCTTCTTTCCAAAGTCTGCCTCATCCCTCATAATTGGGCTCAGACACCCCTCCTTCCAGGAAGACTTACCAGGAAGGTTCCTTTGTACTCCCATGGGACAGACATACCCTAGTCACAGCACATGGTGCTTTTGGGTGGTCTCCATGCATTTCCGCCACAGCTCCACCACTGGACTGTGAGCTCTTCCAAGGGCAGAGATGGGGTCCCCAACACTCAGTAAGAAGGAGCCCAGGCCAGAGGAGAGACTCAAATGCTGTTTGATCAGTAAATACACATGTTTTTACATCAGATGATCCTCAGGAGCTGAGAACCCCAGGAAGACACAGGAGGCAAGTCAGGAATTGCAGTTAACCTCCAGGCCACCAGGGGGTCAGTACCAAAGTTAAGCAGGAATCATGCAGAACACTCCTTCTCCCCTCAGTAGTCTGAGCAAATTACTGCAGCTTCCTGTGGACCTGACTGATCTCAAGCAAGTCATGGGAGAATCTGGGCTGGATTTGGGAGTACAGAATCCTGGCAAGTTACAGCCAGAAAGATTTTACATCTTAGGGAGCTTGAGCACCATGCCTGCTCTTATTTAATAGATGGAAAAATTGAGGTCCAGAGACAAGCTGTAGGCTGCCAAAGGAAAGAGCTGGAAGCAGAACCCAGATGCCCCGAGGAAGATGGAAAATATTTTGAGAATGAGAGGGTCCAAACTGATGGACTGCATTGCTGCCTGATTGGTTCCCCACATCCTGTCTTATCTCTTCACCCGGACTCCATGTGCTCTTACTTGTCAGATACTTGCTAATTAATCCATTCTAAGTCTTCGTGGCATGCTCTGGATGGTGGCCTCGGATCTTGCTGTCCATGACTGGCTGTGTTGTCTCTCCCTTCCTATGCTGGCAGCGTCCTCAACTGCAAACTAGAAGGTGGGCTATTTCAAGAGTGGCAAACAGGCTTCCTCTCAGTGCCAACATTGATGACCTGGTAGTGACTGCTTGAGAAGAATTATAAGGGCGGGAGACCTGTAACTGATAAGTGATGCTTGTCACAGGCCAGGAGGCAACCTGGGAGTCAGCAGAGGTCAGAGACCTGGCCCCAGGCTCCTACAGCCCCTGACTCCTTTCTCATTCTAGCCATCTAAGTTTCCTGCCTCTTCTGTGAACACTGATCGCAGTACAAAGCTCTGTGCTGTGTACAAAGTATCATTAGATAATCAAACAAGATCCTTGCCCTCAAGAAGCTAACAGTTCGGTGAAAGCCACTTGCCCAAATTCACAGGCAAACAATTGGAGAAGTCTGAGCTACAGTCTTAGGGACAAAGGGGGCTTCAGAGGTCAGGGGTGTGACACTTCAACACCTCAGGGACACTTGACCAGGTCGTTATCCCCCCGCCCCACCACTCACAGGCATTCCTGTCAGGGAGGCATCACGTTTCTTGTTGGCAAAAGCATCACCCAGTGGTTGGTGGTTAGGGCTTCAGGCCCTGCAGGCTCTGTCACTTCCCAGTCATGTAATTCCAGGCAACTTAACCTCTACAGCTCTCCATTTCTACCTGGATGTGAGGAGTAAAGTGAGTACAGGTAAGTCACCTGGTACATAGTAGGTCCCCACGAAGGTGAGCTGCAGGACAACTCCAAGCCAAAGCCCACCGCTCAGGTCACCTCGGCTCTGTGCTCTGGGAGACACAGACATACCTGTCCTCTGGCCCAAGGACAGCTCTATAGGAAAGTGGGGACAGCAACAGGGCCCCACCAGGTCTTCCCCTTTTGGGACCCCACACTGGCACCTCCACCTGCCCCTCCCATGAACATTTACTGGCCACGGTGCCCTCCTGGGAAGACAGTGCTCTGGGCCAGCCCCCTGGGAGGGGCCAGATCCCCAGAGAGTAGGGGGTGTGCTCTAAGGGTACTCCCTGCCTCCCACCCCGGCTGCTACCCACACTCACAGAGGTTCCTTCCCTCCTTGCAGCCAATCTGCGCCTGCCCCATTCTGGTCCGAATGCTTGTTCTCCCAACCTCCCCCGGAATCATTAAACATTCTGCAGTGGAAACGCAGCCGGTCACGTGGCAAGCACGGCCCGCCAACCTTGGCACTTCTCTGATCCCGTTTGTTTTTCTAACATAAAACTAATATGACATAATGTATAATCTAATTTGGAAATTACCATTTGCTTGGCTGGCCCACACTGCCAGCCAATACCAACAGCAAGAGAAATTATTTAAGAATGTTTCTTTTCCTTCGGAACATGGCTGATAATTTATTTTTCCGTCAGAAGATTACTTTTCTCTTTACGACATTTCCTGCCCCGGTGATTTGCGTTAGCGTTCAATAAAATGGTCTGTGCCGAACGTCGGGAGTGAGTCCATGCCAACCGTTCCTTGAATGAAGGGAGGGTGTCGGCTGTGGTCAATGGTGGCTCAGACCCACTGCCGGTCCAGGAGGCAGGCGCCTAGGGGGCTTTTAGTGGGGAGGATTGGGCAGAGCTCAGAAAGTCGACTGTCCCCTTGTCCTGTAAGTCAGACCTCGAGGCGGACTGTCGGTCCAGGTACCCCAGAGCCCACTGGCTTCTGGGGGAATGAGTAATGCCTGTTTGGCATTCCTGGGCAAGAGGGCTTAGCACCAAGGTGAAATCTAAGTTGAGAGTGTGCTTTACTGAAATTCAGGCTTCCAACCTGTCTACACCTGAGTCTCCACCAGAATGAAGTGCCTCTTCTCTCAAAGCCACCACAAATCAGACACACACAGAGGCTCCTTATGCACCATTGCACCAGTGCACTGCAGCTCAGGCCAGTTCGTTCCTTTATCCTTTCTATCAATAAGTATTTTGAAGACACAGCTGGCTCCTAAGGTTAGAGCTGATTTCAAACCCTGGCCCTGCCTCTTACTTAATACTTCTGTGACGTTAGACAACTCTCTTCACCTCTGTGAGCCCCCATAAACCTCACCTATTAAATGGAGGTAATAATAGTGCTGACCTCGTCGAGTTGTGAAAGATAACATGTGATGAAGTATGAAAAGAGCTTCTCAGCCCAGTCCCTAGCACACAGTAAAAGTTCAGTAAGGTCACTGTCATTATCAAGCTCTGAACAATGGTGCTGTGATGACAACCAGAGCTCCTGCACTTGAGGAGAGTTCTAGTTCCAGTGAGGGGCTCAGGCCTTGGATATCAAGCTTATGCTGCGGGGCTAGTGCCTTGCTCTAAGAATTAACTAACCCAACACACTGGGTTCAGTAGGCTAACCACCAGGTCTTTGCAGGAAATGAGCAGCCTCACCCCTCACAGTCTGGCCTCTGGAGTAAAGGATCTCCATCCCAAATACTCTGCAATGAGGGACACTGGAGGGGTCTTCCTCCCGCTCAACCTCAGGATGGAGGAAGGGACAGAAACAGCTCTCACAAATCTTCAACCACTCTCTCCAAGAAACCCAATCTCCAAGTTAGAGAGTTTATTTATCCAATCGAGTGGCAGGTCTGATTTCTTTCTGGGTGTTTGAGACTGAACTGATGGGCATTTGGTGAAGTATAAAGAGGCAAACAGTTCTCTGGGCTGTATCGACCACCTCTTCTGGCCTTGCTTGCCTAGGAAGGCTGGGCAGAGCAGAGGTGCTCTCTAAGTACTTGGCCCTGTCATTAATTCAACCAAGTTAAGTGGTTGTTTTGGTTTCATGGTTATCGAGGCAACTGGCTCTTCATAGAAGTGACTGAATGTTTAGACACAGCCTCTCCTGCTTGAGAGGTTGTTTGACAGAACGGAGTGGGTGTTTTGTTACGGCTTGGTGACCAGGGTGACCTGTGGCTTTTGCTTAGTTTGATCGGGCTGACTGCTTGTTTGGCTGTGGTGATTGGTGGTTTCACCAGGTTGACCAGTTGTTCCATCACAGTTAGACCCATTTGACTGGCTGTTTAAGTTGGGTGGGTGTTTTGGCATTCATTAACCAGGCGGGCTGGGTTTGATTGAACTGACTGGATGTTTGAGTGAATTAATCCAAATATTTTGACATTGTTTGAAGCAGTCAATTGGCTGTTTACAACAGACTGGGTGTGTTGCTATCATCTGACCCAGCTGACCCGTTGTTCTGGCATTGTCTGACCTAATGGCTAGTTGTTGAGTTGGTTCGGTGTTTTGGCTTTGTTTAACTCTAAAGACAGGTTGTTTGTGAATTGTTTGATCAAGCTGATTGCTTGTTTGGCTAAGTTGAACAATTGCTTTTCTATTATTTGAACAAGTTGAGTCGTTATTCAAACTGAGGCAATGTGTTGTTAAGGTTTAACCCAGTTGTTTTGAAGATACCCATTTCCTGGGCCACGATGATGGCTTGTTTGGCATTGTTGGGGCCAGTGACTGATTTAACTGAGTTGACCAGGCATTTGGGCTCTTCTTGATCATTTCAGCTGTCATTTGACCAACTCGACTCTGTGGCTCACTGAAATAGGCATTCAGACAGGGTCTCCTAAGCTGACCAGGTTTTCACTGAGCTGCCCGACTGTTTGGTCTCAAACAGATGGGAGCAGCGGCAGCCAACATAGACCTGCATTTTTGGAGGAGCCACTCCGGAAGGCTCCCTCATGTGGCAGTGGGAAGGAAAGGGACTTGGGGGACCCTGAGTCTCGAGCTTGGGCTCAGACAGGTGAGAACAGAAAGGCTGGTGGCAACGCAGCTGCTTGCTGCATGCGAGAGTGCTCAGGAGCTGTGCTCTCCCGAGCCAGGAGATGGATGCATTTGGCAGAACACTTCAAGAATGCAACCTCTGGGTTAAGTGGTTGAAATTAGGCCCAATGGGGCTGTTTTACTGAGAATTTACAGTCGCTCATAGAACTCAGCCCCATCAAGTAAGAGTCCCTCCTGCCAAGATGGAGATTTGCTCCCAGACCACGGGGATTCACTGACAAAAGCACACATCTCCCTGCCTTTGATTAGCCCTAATCTGTGTACCTCCAAGTAGTGACCACACGAATACTAATGTCTGTTCTCCCAGTGGGTGGGAGCTTCTCCCTAAAATTCATGGATGACTGAGGGAGGACTTTTCTCCCCGTTAGCTTCCTGAAGGAGGCTTCAGCTGAACCGCCTACGCCATGTGTGATGTGAGTGGCGCCAACAAAGCCTTGATCCTGCTGGCGGGTCACGGGAGCGGAAGTGCCCACATTATGTATTCAGCACACTGGCTATCAGGGCCGGGTCGAGGGGGGTGCCTCTAGAAGGGAGCTGCACTGATCTCCTCATTTCACACAGGGTAAACTGAGTTCTAGAGAGAGACAGGGACTTTATGAGCTGGGCCATAGGGCATGCCAATTAACCCTTCTCAGTGTAGACAGGTTGAAATTGGAAAGCCCCGATCAGGGAGTTTAGGGGAGATGTCCATTCTGGTGCGATAGTAAGGGGAGGAGGGAAAGGAAAGTCTGCAGCCAGGATGCAGCTGAAACAGGAGTCCAGCTCTTGAACTCACTGTGTGAGGATGAGTGAATCATTGCTGAAGAAACATTCAGGGTCACAAGCTCTGGTCACTGAGTCTGAGCAGTACAGGGCCTCCCATCCCTGGCTGCATCAGTTAGGAGTATTATCATCAGAACAAGGGAGTGATGGTCTCACTAGGCTCCACAAGGAGTTCAAGATCAAGGTTAAGGGGCAAATGATAAAGTGGGTCACAATCAAGAAGAAAAGGTTCTCAGAGCCATATCCTGGGAAAAACTGATGAAGGAAGAAGGATCGTCCTCCCCAGAGAAGAGAAGGCATGAAAGATGGGCTTAATGTCTGGAAAATGCAGAAGACTTTCAGAGGATAAGAGAGCAGATAAGCTTAATGAGTGTCAGAGAACAGAGATAAAAATAGTATGGCACCCAATAGGTACTTGACAAATATTACTGAATAAAATCCCAAGGGATAGAATACAGGGAAAAAAACTTCCTAAAAGACAGAGCCACCTCAGGAGAGAGAGAGAACTTGTCATTGGAGGCTTCTAGGCAGAATTCCCATGTTTAATGAACAGGGAGTCAGATGAGTCAAAAACGACAGACTTGTTACCTCCTTGCTCAGGAAGCCATACCTTCATGAATATAGCCTCAAGTGTGTTCCCTTGCCTGGCATTGTCAACTTATACTGAATTTGGGTACCACTGTGACCTCCAGGTTATTTTCATGCAAAGAACTCTGAAACAAACCCCATTACCCTGCACTCAGGCTGTCACTTTTCAAACCGACGTTTTCAAACACTGAACCTTTGTAAATTCTCGTTCTGCCAACCAGCATCTCCACTGTCCTTTCCAGCTCCATGAAATTAACCTTAACATCTGAGAGTATACTAAGCAGCCCTGGATAAGGGCAGAGACGTGCAGGACCTCACTGGAGACCTTTCTTGGATATAGCCTTTCAAGCCCTGAATGACAAAGAGGCAGAGAACCACTGTAATGATCTGACAACTGCAAATTGCTGGGTTTAGAACGCTGCTGTCCATTTGGCACTGAGTGGCTTGAGTCCCAAGCCTGGCTCTCAGAAGACACTGGAGGCAGACAGGAAGGGAAGTCAGAAAGACAGCCAGGGCATCGAGCCTCCCACTGGGGACCCCAAGAAAATACTGGTGGGGGCATGTGATCAGATTCCATGGTCCTCAGAAGCCCTGGCCAGACAAAGACATATTATGCTTCTGCACAGTGAGTTCAAGGGTTGCAGCCCACCCAGGCCTTGCCTCCATGCAGCGTGGGGATGCAGTGCTGGAACTCAGGGTACCAGCAGGGCCCTACACACTGCCCCCTCCTGCAGGAGGCTGCCTTTCGAAACAGCCAGGGCCTCACCACACACACACATCATGAAGGCTACCCAGGGTCTCAGAAGAGAGCTACAAGGAGAAGGTTCAGCTCGCCAGGGACTCTGCTAAGAGGCATTGAGGTCAAAGGACCCATTACCGTGCAAGAGGCAAAGGCTGAGTGCCTGGGCCCACCCCCTGCTAACACACTGGGAGACCCTGGTTGGGCCCCTGATCTCACCGGGCCTCCTCTTCACCACTCCTCGAGGAGGGAAGTTAAGGCTAGGAGGGACCCCACAAATCTTGGGGCCCTAATACCTTTGATTCATAGGCAGGAAGACTGAGCCCAACAAGTCAATGGCAGATGTGGGCTCAGTCCTTGTCCCCAGCCCCGACTCACTCTTCACCACACAGCGCTGCCTCTGCAAGGCTACACATAGTAGGTCATCACCTCTAAAACTAGAAACTTGCAGCCCAGAGATGCTTCATTAGTTGCCTCGGGCTGCCATAATAGAATACCATTAACTGAGGGGTCGGGGAGAAGAGCTTAAAATATAGAACTTTATTGTCTCACAGTTTGTGGAGGCTGCAAGTCCAAGGTCAAGATGTCACAGGATTGATTCTTCCAAAGGCTGTGAGTAAGAATGTGTTCCTCGCCTCTCTCCTGGCTTCTGGGGGTCTGCTGGTAACCTTGGACATTCCTTGGCTTGTAGAAGCCAATCCTCCATTTCCACCTTCACCTTCACATGACATTCAGTGTGTGTGTGTGTGTGTGTGTGTGTGTGTGTGTGTATCCAGGTTTCCCTCTTACAAGGATGTCAGTCATTTTGAATTAGGACCCACTCCAAAGACTTCATTTTCACTGAGTTACATCTATAGAGACCCTATCTCCAGGACTTCCCTGACAGTGCAGTGGTTAAGAATCGTGCTTTCACTGCAAGGGGCACAGGTTTGATCCCTGGTTGGGGATCTAAGATCCTGTATGCTGTGCAGTATGGCAAAAATAAATAAATATTTTAAAAATAAAATAATAGAATTTTTTTTAAGACCCTATCTCCACAAGAAGGTCTGACATGGGAAAAGGAGCCACTTTGAGGTAGGGAAGCAAGGGCCCCAAATTAAAACTGGTAGGCACTGCTCACGGGGCACAGGAGGTCATCCACACTGACCTTCATCAGGAAGATGGGGTCTGTCCCCCACAGAGCTCCACCCCACACACACACATATCAAGGACTCCACCTCACCTCCTGGGTTCCAAAATGCCACTGTCCTGCTGCCAAGGGGACAGACACACTGGGTTCCTCACTGACTCCCCAAACAAATCCACTCACTCATTCTTGTATCATTCACTGACTCCTTCCTTCCTTCCCTCACATGTCTACACATCCATTCATTGGTCACACATTTGCCCAATTCATTCATCTTCAAATTAATTCAGATTATTTACTTGCCAATCCATGCATTCATTCATTCATGCGACTCACTGATTTGAACGTTAAATCCATTTCATTTATAAACTCAGTACACATTTGTAACAAGCACCTACTATGTGCTAGGCACTGTCTAAGGCTTAGGGGACACAGGGTTGGACACAGAAATAAAGCAGCTAAAGCCTCTACCCTCTGAGCGTCCATTCCGGAGGAGAAGGCCAGACAAACATTTCAAGCACTGTGAGTTCAATGAAGAAAAGTATTCCGGGTAAAGCGATTGAAGTTGACCAGGTTGAGGAGGCCCCTTCAGCTGGAAGAGACTCCTCTCAAGGAAAGCTTCTCTGAGAAGGTACCAGTCAGAAAAGCACTGTAGTTGCTCATGTAAAAACCTGGGGGAAGAACATACGAGGCAGTGCGAACAGCAGAAAAGGAGGCCCTGAGACTGGTGCTGCATCCGTTAGCATCCCCACAGGAAGTCGGTAGCACACACAAAACAGGGCGATTCAGGGACTTCTCTGATGGTTCAGTGACTAAGACTCCACGGTCCTAATGCAGGGGGCCTGGTCAGGTAACTAGATCCCACATGCTGCAACTAAAAGACCCCGAGTATTACACCTAAGGCCTCGCATGACCAAGTAAATAAATATTCATAAAAGGGGTGGGGCGGGATTCAAGCAGATTTTCTTTGCAGAGAAGTTATCACGAAAGGAGAGGATCTAGGGAAGCACAAGAGCAGAGCAGAGTTCAGAAGCCGGGGCCGGGAGCAGCAAAGATGTTACCACCCCACGAGGAAGAAGGGGCAGTGGTGCCGGAACTTAGAGGCAGGTCCCTGAGACAAGGGATGGCCTCCAGTCAGGGATACAACCAGCCCAGGACACTTGCAGGGAGACAGCTGCGGGAATAAACCCCCAGACCCCACTCTGCTCACTCCATCTGATCTCCTGCGGGTGCCTCCCAGGGACCAAGCCAGCTGGAGACCAGACTGAAAGGGAAGCACTGATGGACTTGCACACAGGTCAGTGAACCTCAGGTGCAGATAGCATCTGGAGGGGTGCACATAAGACCAGCCTAGTGGTCAGAGTCAGCCCGTGTGTCTGGGCTGAGGTAACAAACTGGGATTTATTCGGCCTGAAGTGGGAGGCATGCATCAGGAGCATGGTGGGGGCTGGCTACTCTTTCTGGAGCTCAGCTGGCAATGGCATGGGAAGGTCATCCTTTCATTCAGGAGATGCCCGCACACAGTCACGCACTCGCTCACTTACTCCTTCCATCCTCTGCTCCCCTTCTCTCAGCCTTCACAGGATCAACAAACCCGGTCCTGCTCAGTCCCCTGTGCCAGGCCCAGACCATACCCCACCTGTCCACTGAGGTAGATGCAGAGATGCACAGACCTGGCTTCACCCTCCAGACAGCACCATCTAACAGCAACAAGCAGGTCCCTGGTGACCTCTAACACCAGGTGGAGACTGGAAGGACCTGAAGGAATCCTGGGCTGGAGAGAGATGGAGGGTAAAGCTGACACAGCTGGGCTGCTTCCTGCTGGGAGGCATAGGCTCTAAGCCAAGACACAGGTTTTGGGCCACCCACTTGCTGCGTGACCCTAGGCAAGGAGGGCAGCCTTTCTGAGCCTTCAAAATAAGGGTGCTAATTTGCTTCTTGCATCCCACAGGCCTGTGCTAGGAAACTCACCTCACTCTCTCCCCTACACCTCTGCCCCCATCAGCTGGCCAAGTACAGAGGACTCCAGTTCCTTGTGGGGGCTCCTCTGCGCCCCCCATTCTTGGAGTCTCTTGTCAGCTTGGGCTTATACCAGATTGCCACAGACTGGGGAGCTGAAACAACAGAAATGTATCTCTTACAGTTCTGGAGACTGGGAAGTCCAAGATAAGGGTGCCTGCCTGACCGGATTCTGAAAGTACCCTCTTCCTGGCTTGCAGGGAGGACCTTCTCCCTGTGTCCTCACCTGGTTGGGATGGGGTGGGGAAACCTGCTCTCTGGTGTCTTAGAAGGGCACTAATCCCAACATGAGGGCTCCACCCTCATGACCTCATCACATCCCAAAGGCCCCATCTTTAAAACCATCCGCCTGGGCATTAGGGTTTCAACATGTGATCTGGGGGGACACAGACATGCAGTCCACAACAGGTGGGGAGGTGACAGTTGTAGGAAATGTTCTGCCTGATTCTTCTCCAGAAAGTCTATGCAGCCCCTCTCCCTCCCTAGAATTCTGATGGTGCTGAGGGACAAACTGGGCTAATACCCTCCCTACCGGGGGCTGAAACTCCTACTTTAAAATGCAGAGCAGGTGATGGATAACCTCTAAAGGCCACACCAGCTCTGCTCCTCCTGGTTTGGCATCCACGGGAGTTTGTGATGGACAGGGAGGCCTGGCGTGCTGCGACTCATGGGGTCCAAAGAGTCGGACACAACTGAGCGACTGAACTGGACTGAACTGAACTGAATCATTCCCTGAGCATTGACTCTATGCCTGGCCTGGGTGGCAGAGATATGGAGACACCCCAGGCTGATGAGGTGAGAAGTCAATAGAGAACACAAGGATGAGGTGCTGTTAAGAGCAAAAGAGACATACTGATAGACTTCTTAGGGGTCAGAGGAGGGACATTTGTGCAGAGCCTTGAAGGATGAGTAGAAGTTTGGCGACATCAGAGAAAAACTAACAATTTTTCTATAGCTCTTTATTTATTCACTTCCATGTCTCATTTGGCCTTCTAGACTCATAACTCAACAAGCAGGGGATTTAGAACATGCAAATGTTTAGCTCTGGAAGTCTCTTTAGACATTATTCTCATTTTCTGATTGAGATGATGGGAGCCCAGAGACAGAAAGGGACTTTCCCAAGGTCATGCAGCAGGGGCTCAGTGAGCAGATTCTGAAATCTGAGTCTCTGGCATTGTTCCAGCCATGAAACCTCACTCACCCCCTTTTCCTTTTCCAGCTGACATCTGGCCTGACCAACTGTCCCATCCCTCCCAGCCAGACCCAGGACAAGTTTCATAGGGAGGGAACTGATTGGGGTGGGGGTGGGGAGTAGTTGGAAGAGTTTAACCCCACAATGTTTTCATACTTGAGATCTGAAAACACGATTTCCCCAGCAAAGAAGCTTAGCGTTAAGCGGAAAATCGGCTTGGAAGGATGTGATATCATTTATAACAGTACATTAAATGCAAGCTGAGAACCTGATATATTTTAGGAACATTCAGCACACTCTAGACTAATAAACATTTTACAATATTATTGCACATGTTCATTTCACTTTGTACAAATAATCATTCCCTTCACATCTAATAAGTCTGTTTGACACATAAGTGGTCTTGGGCAAACACCTCGGAGGGTCTTGTTTTTCTGTGCATTGATCATTCATTTGTGTAGCCCGCCGGGACAGTGACTAATGATTTTGAGGGTTTAAACGTCCTCACACATCGTCTTTGTCTCCCTGCCTGTGATTGTATAAACGTAAAATAATTTCACTCTGGCCCTAGAATGTATTGTTTTTCACGTATGAAAAATGCCCGCCCCTTCCCTGCCTGGCATGGTATCAATCAGTTTAAAACAATATTTGGAGGAGCCCTGGTCTGCAGGTCCTCCAACAAGCTCTTGTGTCCCTGGGTGACGGGCCCAAGAACTCCACTTACTGGGGAATTTCCAAACAAACCTGCCGCCTCCACTGTGTCAGCCCAGAAGCCTCCTCTCTCAGCGAGGTAAGCATGAGCCCTGTCCCTCTGAGGCCAAAGAAATAAAATTTGCTACTGATAGCCTTCTTCTTTCTCCTTCTTTCTCTGCTTTCTTCTCAAGAGCATTCACAGAGGTCTCTGGTGCTGCTGTGCTAGGAGCTGAGGGAACAGGGATGAACCCAACATGGTTCTGACCTCCAAGAACTTAGAATCAGGGCAGGGACACCACTAGCTCTAATAACTCCTGTGTTGAAAATGGAAAAAATATGTCCCCTCCAGGTGGGTTCAGCCACTTGACCCTATCACTTGGAGTTGGTGCCTTGGTATGAATTAGAAAGGAAAAAAAAGCACTCTTTCCTCTGGGCAGAGGCAGCTCCCTGGTGTTCTTCTGCAGTGTGCAATCTAAACAACTGTACATAGAGGGTTGAGGTGGGGTGCAAGCCAGTAGGTAACAGACACCCAGAAATAGTGATATGAACACATGTCCCATAAAAAGACAAGCTATTGGAAGTGGAAGCCCAGACAGAGGACCACTGGCAGGCTAGGAGACTCCATGGAGGAAGTTACCTTTGAGTTTGGCCTTGAAGAAAAAGCATGAAGTGAGAAGCAGAGAAAGGGATCAACAAGCCCCACCCCTTGAAGAGGGGCAGGAACCTGTCCACACAGGCATGATACCAAAGAAGCTGACCATTTTCAGAAACTGAGCATAGGAGAAAAAATAAGTTGAGGAGGGCAAGGCAAGAAATGGGTATTTACTAAGTGAATAAGTGGCTGGATGAAGGGATGATGGACAGATAGATGGATGGATGGATGGATGGATGGGTGGAGAGGAGACAGATTATTAAGAAGTCTGGGATTTCTGTACTGACCTACTAAGAAATTTATGTTTTATTCCACAAGCAGTGTGACTGAGGAGCTCCGAAATGCCCTTGAGGAGCAGATGACACATGCAGAGCTGTATTTTAAACGAGCATTCTGACCAAGATGAACCGGGGAAAATAACTGGGTACTGAAGGGGATCTGCCTGGTGCTCAACCAGAAAACTACAATTTGGAGTCATCTTGAAAGGAAAAGGAAAGGAAGAAAAGCAATGTTTATTGAGTGTCAGCAGCCCTATGGGTTAAGGATATAACCCCAGCAAGTCATGGGAAAATGAGACTAAGAAAAGAGATCTGCCCAAGGTTACTTGTCTGTGAAGAGTCAAGAGTTGGCCCCATCTGCCTGTCTCTACAGTTTATGCTTCGTGCACATCTGGCTGGTGGGATGGCCTGAAACTGAGCCTCCTCAGCCCTCTGGCCCGAGGACCCCAGCCTTTGTGAGAGCACTCACTCACATCTGGTTTCAGTTGCCAAGTATTGACCACTCTAGCTCTGTGGGGCCTCCATCTGCATCTCCTCCCTGTCAGCTGCCCACTTTTTCCAGAAGAACCTGGAACAGATTCACAGGTTCAGAGATCTGGACTGGTTGGAGCTCTGACCTCTCTCCTACCCTCCTCCACCACCGCTACTGCACACAGTGGACCTTTGCACATGTTCTTCCTTCCGCATGACTTCCATGCTTTCTCTGACTGGCTAAGGCTGTCTTGTCCTTGAAGGTCAGTTTTTGTGTCCTCTCCTCCAGGAAGACTTCTTCCGTGGCTTGGGACTCAGAAGGCCTCCTCTGTGCTCCTACAGCTCCTGAGTGCTCTCAAGATGGCACTCAGATGTTCATTGTTTTAGTCTATTTGCATCATCTCTGTCTATCCTCTTATGGGCTGTTGGGAGAGCAGGGAATATATCTGATTCATCTCTGGATCCTTAGCTCTCAGCACAGGACCTAGTCTAGAGTAGAATCAGAGCATTCTGGAAAGACAGATAAGTGGTTGGATGAATGGACAAATGGTAAGTAGTTACATGGATGGATGGATGGACAGATGAATGGACAAACAGCATCTCTCCTTTAAGGAAAATAAACTTTGGAACTCGATCACCCCACCTCCAGGAAGAATCTTCTGACCTGGAAAAAAAAAATCAATTTTAAAAAACTGAGGCTCTTGATGACTCAGACAATAAATTATAGGTGCATAGACCTGAAAATCTTGACTCATTCAATTTCACCGAGGTAAAGGCCAGATGAGGTACATTATTATACAGGCTGGGCTCTAGGAGAACTCCAGTTGGCAGTAATCAGGTCACAGAGAGTTTCGCACACAGATTTAGGAGGTTTGACCTTTATCATGAGCCTGACAAAGAGTGGGTAGAGGGTTCTCTGGCATCAAAAGAAACCATCAACATCTTGAGTCCTCTAAGTGAAAAGGAGATGGAAGAGTCAGAGGTATTGACCTTAGGTATTCCTCCCTGTCTATTGTGAAAAGGCTGATCAGAAAAACAAAAGGTTCCCGAGACCTTAGGTCCCCATTCCGGGACAGAGGTAAGTATTGTCTGGTGACTGGGGCCAGCATCCAGGCCTCCCAAGAAATTACCCCAAATCCCCTCTTACATTCTCCGCCAGCTCTCAACAGTTCTCTGCCCCCTCTAACTACACTTGGACACGCTGTGTCCACAAGGACTGGGAAACTTACGGTCTTAGAGATAGACCCCAAGTCCTTCCTCCCACGTGCTCCAGCCTCCAAGCATGTAGGGCTAGATGCCCATTGGCAGTTACCACTTACCAGAGGACCAATCGTGTAAGCCCTTTCTAAGCATTTATAGAATATCTCTAGGTCAATCAGGATTTGATCAGAGAAGTGGAACCACCAGATGATATGTAGAATGATGGGTTTATTATAGGGATTTGATCTTATGCAACTGTGAGAATGATGAGGTATTCTTCAGGCTTCCGTGTCTGGTCTTATAAGTTCATAGGCCAGGCAGTGAGAAAGAGAAGATAATGTACAGAAGGAAGGACAAACTGGAACCACAAGGCTTCTCACCGCTCTAAGCCTCTAACTTTGACGACTGGATGTTCTCCAGGAGAATCTGGTCCCCTTTGTTATGGAGCTGCATACACAATGGGCCCAGAACTCAGGGAAGGTGAAGGAAGAGCTCGGGGCACTGGCTATGGCTGCAAGTCAACGGGTGAGTCAGCAGAGACATGACAAAGAACATGACCTCAGGCCCATCCCTGATTTCCCAGCATGAAAGGAACATGGTTGCTGCTTCCCTGCCACGTTCCAGATCTCAAGCAAAAGACTTCTGCAAGCAACCCTTGCTAACCTAGAACTATGGAGGGAAAGGCATTCTGGGAAACAGGGTTCCAGTTTAGCTGAGCTGACATGATAAAAACCACCAACCTGCCGAGTGCCTGGCAGGGAACCAGTCAGTAGAGATCCAGCAGAGAGAAACCAGGGTCCCTTTCATCACAGAGTTTAATCTTGTAACAAAGACAAAAAAATTTTTAAATGCTGCAGTCTGATCAATGTGATGGTAAGGCACAGTTATTGATGGTCTACCATGGAGAAGCGTTAGTTAGGATATCTTCCTACCCAAAATAAAAGTGGCTGAAACAGATTAGTGTTTCTCTCTGACTTACAGAACAGGCTGCTGTGATGACTCCTGTATTGTCAGGGATTACAGAACAGGCTGCTGTGATGATTCCTGTATTGTCAGGGACCCAGGTTCCTTCCTTCCACCACATATGGCTTTGTTCTCTCTGTCACTTCATAATCTGAGATGCCTGATGGCAGGTGCTACAGCTACTAGGTCATAATCCCAAGCATCAAAGAGGAGGAAGGGTAGGGGATGCACATGCCCACCCCTTTTCAGGACACTTCTTGGTAACCTGCACATGTAACTGCAGTTAACTGACCAGAGCTTGGTAACACAACCCAGTCTCTGCAAGGGAGACTGGAAAATGTAGTCTATGCTAGCTGGCCATGTGCTCAACTAAAACTTGGAGGTTCTATTCATTGGAAATAGGGAAAGAAAGGCTGCTGTGGGTCAACCAGTAACCTCTACCTCAGGTGATATACAACAGTGGCCAATATCTCAGATTCTAGAATCAGACAACCCTGAGTTCCATTCCTAGATCTGCACTTTCTAGCTGTGTAATACTGAACAAAGCAATTGCCTTCTCTATGCACCTGAGATCCTTATGATCACAAGTCAATATCCTAAGCACTTTTTATGGATTTTTATTCTTAATCCTTACAACGAAACAATGAGTTAAGTAAGAATATTATCCCCACTTTACAGATGTGGAAACTGAGGCTCAGTGAACTAACTAGCCCGAGTTTCTGTTCATTTGTAAACCCGTATCTAGTGGATGCCTGCTCAGTCTCAGGTTCTGTGCTGGACTCTGCTGATACAGGGAGAAATCAGAATGGTTCCATCTCTTTCAGGGTTGCCAGCTGGGGAGAGGTGGAGCCTGGCCTGCTCATTCCACTCCTCTGGAATGCTCCCATGGCACATGTGCAAGGTTTGGGGACCAGTTATCGGGAAACAATAGCAAAATATTTCTTTGTTTTTCCTCTTCCCAGAGTACCCAGTCTGTACCCATAATTGTTCCAGAGCATCTCTCAGGACTAAACTCAGGCACAAACTGCTCACAAAACGGCTGGCTGGGGTGAGAAGAAGCCAATCAATTCAGCAGTCATTCAACAGCAGTTCCTGGTCAGAATTAGAACAGCATACTGAAAACAGCATGAGTGACCATGAGCCCTCAGACATGAGCCTGGACTCCTGGTCACAGAGCACTCTGATATCCACTCCTGCATAAGATCCCCCTTTTGAAGATGCGAAAACTGAAGTCACTTGACCAGGAGGAGACAGGGAATATTCTAGAAAGCAGAAACAGAAATATAGGAATGCCCAGTCTATGTGAGAAATGGCCCAAAGCTTAAGTAGTGGGCATTGGCTATAGCAAGGAGGTGTGCATGGAGGCCATTAAAGAGTTGTTTTTTTCCCAGTCAGCAGCAGAGAGTCAATCTCAGGGGTGGTTAATACCCACTGGGCACCCTGAGGACTGCACATTAGGGGGGCTTTGGAAAAAACAACCAAAATGTTTGAGCCCCACTTCTTTGACAGGACTTCAGCGGACTGACTTGAGCCCTCCCAGTCATGGGCCTCAGTGTAACCATCTGTGGCCAGAGGGCCCCTCTATGACGATGATAAGCTGGGTGAAAGACGCCACTCCCCCAGACCCCCGTGTGCCCTTCTGCAGAGCACTACCTCCCCCTCGGTGCCATCACAGGGCACACAAAGGCCGCGCCACCACACTCTGCACAAACAACACCTGCCACCCAGCCAGTGCTCTGCCAGGAGGCACCAGGAGCTGAAAGGAGGGAGCCAGAGACAGACCTGACTTTCCAATCCTGGCCTGGAGTGCTCACCTGCAGAAATGGTCAACAGCAAAGACCTCTCAGGGTAGCTGTGACAAGTAAATGAGACCATCTCTAAAAAGTGCCAAGCCTAGTGCCAGGCACACAAAATGCCCTCTGTAAATGGGGGTTCCGTCCTCTTCCCCTTGCTCTGCCCAGGAGAAAAGTCTCAAATGGGCAGTATTCAGCAGCAGAGAGTACAGGGCTGCAGATCAGCCAACTCTGATCCCAGATGTAGTCCCAGGATGGTTGAAGCCAGAGAAAAGGGAGCTCTTCCAAGCCCACAGAGTGTGAGGCAGACCCAGCCAGGCAGACCACTGAGGTCATCTGACACCTACTCAGGACCCCTGTCCTGACCATGATGCTGGGACAGGATAGGGGTGGGGAGCTGAGCACTTAGAGCTGGGACCTACAAAGTGCAGGCAGGATCTCATTCTGCCCCTATGAACATTCAAAAAAGCCACCCAGTCACGTTCCCATCACATCTCTACCTCCTGTTGCTTTGAGGAGCAACTGTGTTATTTGTAATTTCTGACATTCGCCCCCTCCCCAAGTCCCCACCCTTTCCTGTTTGGCCTGTGAATTGGAAAGGGCTATAAACAGGCCAGAGCGGGCTCCTTGCCCCCGAGGCGGGTCTGTCAGCCAGCCACGGGAAAGGTAGGACCCAGGGGACCCCCGCCCCCACCCTCCCCACGCAGCCCAGCTGAGGAGCTTGTAAAGATAGGATTTGTTTGTTTTTTTGGATCTGGCTCAGGATCTGGCTGAGGCCCGGCCCTTTGGGGAAAAGCAACTTTTAAATAAATGCTTCAAGATTGTGCAAACATTTCAGTAGTATTGGAGGCCTGGCGTTCTGTGTCATGGAAGGAAAAAAATACCCGTCAATCACTCTAGAGATGAAAACCTGATAGCAGAGCCCTTGGTGAGGACTGGAGCTTGGGTTGCAAATCTCAGTTGTGGCTGGCTGGGACCAACTACACTTAAGCCCTCTCTCCAAAAACCATTTGCATGTTAATCAGGAGAGCAGCCTGTCTGACAGGCACCGATAACTCAAGCAGCTCATAATACAATGTGTGCGAGGCATGCAGAAAGGACGGAATGGGAGGCACTCGGAACTGGACGTGAGCCGTGGCTCTGACCCTGGTTAGCTCTATAGTCTTGAGTAAGTTATTTAACTTGACTGAGCCTCGGTTTTCTCGTTGGTAAAATGGGGTTATAACAGCAGCCTCATCAAGATGCTGTGAGAATTAAATAAAATACAGATTGTGATGTAAAACCTGACCCAAAGCAAGAGCCCAGGGATAAATCATGACAATATCATGAGCTGCCATTTATCAAGCGTTTTCTATGAATGGAGACTTGCAGACATTCTCAGCCATCCTCAAAGCACACCCTGCTTAGCCAGGCATTCACAGCCTATCCTCTGCGCCCATTTCCAGTTAGTTCTCTCTTGATCAAGAGTGGGGCTCAACCCCTGATCTAGGAACTCAGGGTCCTGAAAACGAACAAGCTCTGATCTGAGAGACCAGAAGCTGGGCCAGGGAAATGTGTACACAGCCTGGAACAGACACACAGAGAGACAGATGGTCCTACCCAGAGATTCCAGTGGCTTCTGTGGAGAGGAGAGATATAATCCAGGTTTTGAAGGATGAATAAAATGTCCATAGGCAGGCACCAGGGAAAAGCTTTCCCATCTGTATGCAGAAAGGTGGGATGTACAGAAACATTTGGGAAACAATAATGGCAAAGTCAAGCTGAAGTCAAAGCTTGAAGAATCCTGTCCCAAGAGGGTCCAGCTCAGTTCCTGGGGCCAGGGCAGGTCTCCTCCTGCTCCCTGGGTCTCCTCCCAACAGTTGTATAACTCAGGCAGTTGCCCCATCTCTGTGTGTCTATATATCCCTCTCGTCCCTTCCCTAGCTTCCTCCAAGGGGTCCCTCCTAGAGGTAAGAAACTTTTGAGAAAGTTAAAGTACACCACCAATACTGCATGCCATTGTTTTACATGTACACAGACACATGCATATGTGCAAGTGTGCACATGTTCAGGGATCAGAGAGACTTGGCTTCAGACCCCAGCTATTCCGTTTGCTGCTGCAGGACCCTGAGCAAAGCAGGTACTTATTGCATACAAAGTGCCCAGCATGTAGTAGACACACAAAATACAGTTATCATCATCCAACACATCAACACACTCAAGCTGTCTTTAAGAAGAAACTACCACCCAATAGGGGCTTCCCTGGTAGCTCAGCTGGTAAGGAATCTGCCTGCAATGCAGGAGACCCTGGTTCAATTCCTGAGTCAGGAAGATCCCCTGGAGAAGGAATTGGCTAACTACTCCAGTATTCTTGGGCTTCTCTGGTGGCTCAGATGCTAAAGAATCCACCTGCAATGAGGGAGACCTGGGTTCAACCCCTGGGTTGGGAAGATCCCCTGGAGAAGGGAATCCACTCCACTACTCTTGCCTGGAGAATCTCATGGACAGAGGAGCCTAGCAGGCTACAGTTCATGGGTTCGTAAAGAGTTGGACATGACTGAGCCACTTTCACTTTCTTTTCACTTTTCACCACCCTATATGGGTCAATTCATGAGACCATGAGGCCCAGGGATCAGACCCCTAGCCCATCATCATACATATGGGGAAATGCAGGCTCAGGAAGGAAGAGATCATGACCAGCTTGGAAGCAGAGGGCAGAGCGAGCTCTGGGAGAAGCCTTCCTGGAATGCCCAGCCATTGTGCTAAGCCTTGCTTGGAGAGTGAGCAGGACTGTGAAAGTGGGTCCAGATGGGAAGGACATGTTGAGCAGAGGGAGAGCATGAGCAAGTGCCCAGATGTCACTGATGAACGTGGAAGAAAACAAGTCACCTGGTCTGTCAGGGTCTGTACTGGAGTGTGGCAGACAGGGAGCTGGAAGGTGGAGGCAGGTCTTCAAGATCAGGCAGAGGAGGACCTATGGGGCATGTCTGGGAAGCTCTTGACATAGTAGGGAGCCCTGCAGGGCAGCGGCATTGGGTCAGCATTTTAGGAAGAGTCCTACAGGGCAAGAGCCCAGGCTGTGGGCTTAACCAAGGTGCAGGTAAACTTAGGGCCATGTCAGGAGGGACAGGGAGAAATGGGTGGATGTGAGAGACACCGAGGAGACTCTTCAAAGAGCATTCACTTTCTAGAGGAGAAAACGGAGATGAAGACATAGTGGACCCAGAACTAGACAGCTTTGATGATTTTAAACCTGGCTGACCAAAGCACAAAGAGCCATCTTTAACTCAAAGGACTGTAGTTATGGGATTTTCAACAGAGGAGAGAACTCAGAACAGAGGGGCTTCCTGAGGCCCCACCCATCACACCCAGCTGCTGCCCCAACTACAAAGCTCTCCACCCCGGCCCCCTCCCCATAAGCCTGCCCACCCTCCTCTCCGTCCCAGTGAGGAAAGCAAAGGCCTCAGGCCCAGCAAGGAGACCCACAGGACAGAATGGAGGAGAAAGCCCTGCTCCCTGGGTGGGGAGGGGCTCAGACAAATCATATGGCTGTTGCCCAGCTTTCTTCCAGCTTTATCTCCTTCCCCCTTTCTTCCTGTCTCCTCTGGCTCCATGCCCAGGGCTGCCCGCAGCCTCTTACTAGGTGCCTTAGAGCCAGTCCCTAACCTCTCTGACCCTCAGCCTCTTCCTCTGTGAAGGGGAGGTAACAGTATTTAGCAGCAAGGCTGCTGAAATTGTTGGCAGGTGCCATGCCCAGAGGAGCTGCTCAAAGGGCATCAGTTCCTTTCTCAATAAACAATTCTACTTTTTCCACGTGAGACTGCCCTTTGCAATTTACAAATCCCTTTCCTTTGTGTCAGCACAACACTGAGATGAGCATTACGGGGCAAAAGGCTGTCTCGCACTGACCGCCAAAAGCCAATCAGGATTCGAACCCGGGTCGTCAAAGCACGCGCTCTCTCTCCCAGCATCAGTCTGTTCTCCCACATCCCGCTGCTGTCTCCGCCTTCACTGGCTTCCGCCAGTGGGGGCCCCAGGCCCACCGCCCCCAACCCCCTCCCCTCTCCTCCCTCCTCCCTTCCTCTCCATCCCCCACCCCCCTGTTTTCCCCTCCCCTTCCTCCTCGGCGCCGCCCCCTCCTCCTCCTTGTCCTCGGAGCCCAAATACGCGACACCTGGAGCAATAGCAGCCGCCCCGCGGCCTGGGCCTCATTACAGGGCCGGCCCTTATCGCGGCGTGCATCACATTATTTCATTTCAAAGAATCCGCAGAGAAACCCGTCCCCCGGCCGACAACAGAAAGTAAAAACACAGCTGACTCCCATTAGGGCCCTCTCACAGGCTCCGCGTGAGGTAATGAAATATGGAAGCGGTGAGATATGTAATGCTTTATTAAGCGGTCTCAGCTACAACGGCGTGCATGCCAATTACGCCTGCAGGCTACCGCCCGCCCCCGGCCGCCGGACCACCCAGCGCGCGCCCGGCCCGCGCCCCGGCCGCGGATCGGGGAAGGAGGGAGGTCTCGGGGAGGAAGGGGGAAGAGGTACGGAAGAAGGGGAGGACAGCGGGGGAAGGAGAGGGGAGGGTGGTGAGGAAGGAGTAGGAGGAAGACGAGGAATACAGAGGAAGGGGAGGGACAGTGGCCGGTGGGCAGCGCCATCTCTGGCTAATGGAAGGTAGCAAGGCATCCTTTGGGCCCCTGAGAGAGCCAAGCCTATGTTTTCCACTGGGGGCTCTAGGAATCTCAGAGTGACTTGAGACTTAGAAGACTTAATCACTTAGGCTTAGTGACTTAGAAAGACTCAGGTTCCTAAGACAGGAAAGGGAATGGCCAAAACTAAGGATCAGAGAGGTAAAGACACTTAAGAGGGTCACACAGATGCATCCTGGTGCAAGATTGGTGGGAGGCTGGTCTCCTGTTTCCTAAACTGGGTAGTTTCCATTCTTCCAAACTGACATTTCTTTTCCCTCTAATGATGCCTAAATGGCAAAGTCCCGGCATCATTTTGTGGATGAGAAACTTCTTTTTTTACATCTGACACTCTGACATCCCTGAAGTCCTCTGCCCTAATTGGCCCAGTATTTTCCAAGCTTTGCACAGTTTTCTGAGCCTGACACTGCCATGACTAGGCTGCTAGCCTCTCTGAGAATCAGTTTCCTTATCTATATAACTGGGATAACAATCTCCATCTCCTTAGGTTATGGTACAGATGAAATGAGAACATGGAGAGAGAGGGTGTAGTCCTGTCCGCAATGACACCTGCAGGATTCAGCGCGGCAGTCAATTTGTCCTGTCAGTCATTCAGCAAATGGTTCCTGAGTACCCACCTGGTGCCAGGGAATGTGCATGCTGATGTCCTTGCCTGGAAAAGGCAGGCAAGGTAATCCGACCCCCTTCAGGAAGCTCTGGTAAAGGTTCAGCTGCAGAGAGGGAAGTAAAATTACTGGCTAATATGGAATTTGGGATTATCTGGGGATTTGCATTATCCATTCCAGGAATTCTCAGCCATTTTTCTCCCTCAGCACAAAGCGATGGCTGACTGCTTCAGGAGAGTCCAGAGTGAGGCGCTGTAGCAGGTAACCCAGGCTGCATGGCTAGGGTGTACTCAGGGCCCCAGGCCTGTTCCTGTGGCCCAAGCAAGCATTGCTCAAGGCAGGGAGTTGCAGAGCGTTATTTTGGAGAGGTGACCTAGAATTCCTCTGGGTTTCTTAAAAGAAAAAGGAAAATTGTTTGTGAACTTTGATTCTTTGGTTTTTAGCTGCAGATTCCAGGTGAGTCCAACATGTAGATTCCAAAGTAAGATCTGTTGGAGGGAGTTTGCGCTCAGTGCCCCCAATTGCCATTTGGCCTCACTCTCTGCTGAACCCCTCCCACCATCTTCTCAGCTGCCTGCAGCTTCCTGCCTTCTACGTGGAGAGAAAATATTAACACACACTTAGGCAGTGGTTACTTCATGCCAAGCACTATCATGTTATATATATATAGTAGATAGTATATTAATAGATAATAATGAATTATTAATATATAGTCACTATTAATAGATAATAATGAACTATATTAATAGATAATAATGAACTGCTGCTATGTCGCTTCAGTCATGTCCAACTCTATGCAACCCCATAGGTGGCAGCCCACCAGGCTCCCCCATCCCTGGGATTCTCCAGGCAAGAACACTGAAGTGGGTTGCCATTTCCTTCTCCAGTGCTTGAAAGTGAAACGTGAAAGTGAAGTCGCTCAGTGGTGTCCAACTCTTAGCAACCCCATGGACTGCAGCCTACCAGGCTCCTCCATCCATGGGATTTTCCAGGCAAGAGTACTGGAGTGGGTTGCTATTTCCTTCTCCAATAATGAACTATTTGAAATACAAATAAAATAATGCTTATTTGATCTTTGGGTGTATGTATGTGTGCACTCAGTTGCTCAGTCATGTCCAACTCTTTGCGACCCCAGGGACTGTAGCCCGCCAGGCTTCTCTGTCCATGGGATTCTCCAGGCAAGAATACTGGAGTAGGAACCATTTCCCCCTCCAGGGGATCTTCCCAACCCAGAGACTGAACCTGCGTCTCTTGCACCTCCTGCATTGGCAGGCACATTCTTCACCACTGTACCATCCAGGAAGCCACATTTAATCTTTACAGGAACTCTTTAAGGTCCATGCTTATCATTTTTTAGATGAGGAAACTGGACCCCAGAGAAGTGAACTGATTTGTTGAAGTCAATGGCTAGGAAATGGCAGGTAACCTAGACAGTTTGGTTCAAAACTCCACACTACTGATAATCACCATATAATCTGGAATTCACAGAGAGAAGGCAAGGATGAAGGCAACTTAAGGGATGTGATTAATAGCACTAATATGCCTACAAAAACCTATGAGCTGCTATTACACATTTATTTACTTCTCTCAACACTCTTGTGAGATAGGTTTCATTGCCTCATTTTACAGCTGAGGAAGCTGAACCCCGAAGGTAAAGGCCCTTGCCCAAGTTTATTCAGCAGGTCAGTTCAGAGCCGTAGTTAGAATCTAGATCTGACGGCCAAGTCAATATTCCCTCACACTTCCAAACCACCTCTTACACTGCCCCCCAACAGACTTCTCACCACCTGTAAACAGCATTTTAAGAAGACCACGAAAGCAATAACAATGCCTAAACAGCAACACATATATGTTACTGTGTAGATGAGAAACCTGTTCTCTTTTTCACACCTGACTTTTCTAACATCCCTTAAATTGTGCGCCACCCCCCGCCCAACTGACCCTGCATATCTACCCAAGAACACCTCATTCATTCGGTGAATGTGAATGGAGCTCCTACTCTGGCTGGGTGTTGAGGAAACAAAAATGAAACACTCATGTTCTCTGCCCTGGGAGAGCTCACTACCCAGCAGGGGAAAGTGGCAACTGAACCAATAATAAAAGAATAAAACCGTGATAGAGATGCTTATTATGTTGAGGCAGAGAATCAGGCAGATCTTCCCAGAAGGGAAGGTCAAGGTAGGTCTCCACAGATGTAATGTTGGTGCAGAGTCTTCTGAAGTAAATTAAAGGAGTTACCTGGGAGGAGAAAGAACTGAGAAACCAGCCTGTGAAAAGGATGGAGCACTGGCTATCCAGAACTCCTTCAAGGAGCTGCTCATAGCTTTTAGGGCCCACTGAGCAGGACAGGTGTTAACTAGAAGGATGAGAGAACATCAGAGGTCTTGTTTAGTTAAATTATTTAAACCAGTGGGAATGCAGGGTACTCATTACCCTTTAGTAATTGTTTTTCTTTTAAATCTTGTTCCTAATACAGTTTCTCCATGTTATTCATACCCTCTTAGAACAGAAAGGTCCAGACCTCTGTTTTCATCCTACAGGTGACATTACCCCTATTTTATAGCTGAAGCTCTAAGAAGTCATTTACATCAGATGTACATTTACATCATTACACAACTTTGACTTAGTGAGCACTTAGAATGTACTGTACGAAGCACTTTATATACATTTATCTTGCTTGACCCACAGAAATACTCTAAGATAGTTTCCTAAAGCTTTCTAACTTCTTTCATATTTCATGTCTTGGCACATGCTATTTCTTCTGCCTTGTAAGTATTCCTCTGTTTTTACCTGCACAATTTAGGCTTCAGACAAACTAATAGGCTTTAGATAAAAGAACCAACAATACAGCGGTCCAAACAAGATAGAAGTTCGTGTCTCTCTCATGCAATGGTTTGGAGATAGGTGTGTGATCCAAGGTGAATGAGGCAGCTGTGCTTTAGGAACCCAGGTTCCTTCTATTTTATTGCTCTGCCATCCCTTCATGGCCCAACTCATCTATCTACACCACATCTTCATTCCAGCCATGGGAAGCACCTTCACTAGGAAGGGTATTTCTGTTATCAAAAGGAAGAGGAGATAAACAGAACTGGGAAAACAAGCAACATACTCTATCATCCCTCCTTGTCCTTAACCATCCAGCTTGCACGTTGCCTCCTCAGCAAAACCTTTCTGGATCCCTTCCCAAGAAGAATCAATTGTCTCCTCCTCTCTGCTTCTACAGCCCCTTGTATGTTGTTGCTTTATATGCCCCAGTTTATGAGCCTGATCCCCTCATCTGCTACTAGTAACCACTGTAAGTTCTGAGCACTGTATCCTAGAACTGTGCTAGCAAGTTTTATGTATTAAGTCATTTAATCTTCCTACAACCCTGGGGATTTCCTCCTCGATGTAATGGGCATAACAATGATACTGACCTCATAGGGTTGCTATGAGGATTAAAAGAACTGGTATCAAGATGGGCCCTGAGTACATGATACTACTATTGTATAAGTACAAATCGATACATGTACCAATGTAGGGGATTGGTCCAGTTATAAATTATGCTCCCTGCCCCACACAGCTCACAGCTGTGAACATCAACCTCATGCCAGGTTGTCTAGGCACCTAGAGGGACATGGTCTGAGGGTTCTTGGTAAGATGAGAAGTGCTCTACAAATATAAAATGCCTAAGGACTGGATGGCACTACTTTATCCCCCTCCTCTCCAGTGATAAAGCTGACTTACCTAAGGCCACATGGCTAGTTAGTGCCATAACTGAAACCAGACTTATTTTGGTGAGGCGGGGGGAGGTGATTGGCTAGATAAGTGCCACAAATCTCTGATACTTGATAGACCGCATGGCAGAAGTTCAGATACTTAGGCCATTGAGGACAATACCACTATCTAGTGGCAGCAATGAGTATTGCAGGCATAGTATCATTCACTCAAAAGAGGCAGAAGTATGCCAAATTATCAATTTTGAATTAATATATTAGATATAATTAGGACATTTTCAAAACATTTGGTTTTCTCTTACCAATAAGCTATATCAGGTCATTTCCATTGTTTTTAACCACTAGCATTTCCTAAATTTGTTCTTCTTTACACTTCAGAATTTCTGAAATCAGAATGTGTGTTATAATGGGTCAGCCTTCAAGATGAGGAATAAGTAGTCAGGTGGTTATGTAGTGTTACTTCAGATGTGTAATTTACAATGAAAGAGGTGGTTATTAACTTAAATTTAGATCCCTAAATACTGCTTTAAATGTCCTCAAAAAGATTTCATGGTGATTTTTTTTTTAAGTTACTGTTTATGCAAGAAATGGCCTGCCACCCACCAGTCAGTGCAGTTACCAGCAATAAAAATTGCCCAGTCTTCCCAAATAAATCAGAGTGGCGTGAGGTGGGTCTGACAAATTGAACCATCAAGTCCTATAACATAGACACTAAACACCTACCTGTCAAAAGCTTCCAGTTAACTCTCAAAAAAAGCTGTTTTACCTCCAGCAATATGCAGCACAGTTCATGGAGAGGAGAGGGGCACTGTGTATTCATCCAAAGCAGAAATTCATGTGAAACACCAGTGGTCTTCAATATGTCTTGAGATTATACTGTCAATCATTTTTTTAAAGATTTTTTTTTAATATGGACCATTTTTAAGTCTTGATTGAATTTGTTACAATATTGCTTCAGTTTTATGTTTTGGCTTTTTGGCCATGAAGCGCACGGGATCTTGGCTCCTCAGCTGGGGATCTAACCTGCGCCCCCTGCTTTGGCAAAATCTTAACCACCGGATCACCAACGAAGTCCCTATACTGTTAATCTTTAAAAAAAAAAAAAATTAAGTCTATTTACATGAGCAAAAAGGCAGCACCATCACCATGACATTCTGTGTAATTATTGACGACCTAAAGGGGATCTACAGTGTATCATATAGAAGTCCCAGTGTCCACTCAAATGTTGACTATGATCCTGAAAAACAAAAGCGAGCAGTTGTAGGAACAACTATGTGCTCTCAGTTATTTTTCCTAACTATGTAGCTGTAATGTGGCAACTCTCCCCGCACCCTAAAGTGGACTTAAATCGATCTGGCCTCTTACATGCAGTAGTGTCTTAGTATCAGGAAGCTCCAGCTTCCCCTTGACACTCGGCCTCTCACTATAGAAGAGGAGTGAAACATGTCCCCTGTTTTGACTCTTTTCTAGCATCTCCCGCCATAACATGAGAATGATAATACTACCAGTAGGAGCAGTGGAGGTTTGTATAGCGCTTTAGAGTTTCTAAAGTCTTCATGAGTATTTGCTCAGGTCATTCACGCCACTACTTCTGCAGGCAGTCCTTTTTTTTCGGACTCGGAGAGCTGACCTGACCTGGCCAAGGTCACACAGCATGACTAAAGCCTTCTCTTCCCCTCTCCTGCCTCCTCCCTCTTCCACCACCCTGCCAACTTCCTTTCTCTCTCCCTTTGGCCTTTCTCTATTTCCCTTATCTCTCCATGAATCTCTGTCTCCCTGTCTCTGTTTCTCTCCATCCCTGTCTTAGGAGTTTATTTTTCTATCTGCCCCTCTCTTTTTGCTCTTTTTCACCAGGTCTCTGTCTTATGCTTCAATCTCTTTATGTGTTTTTATTTTTCCCCTTAATTTTTACTTTCTTATACCTCTCTCTTCTCCTTCCTCCTTCTTCCTCCTCCTTCTCTTTTCTCTCCTTTCCTCCCTTGTCCCATCCTTCTCATGGTTTCTTAAAGCCTAAAGATGACAGGTTTCTCTCCTAACTGCCAGCCTCTCTCTCCTGGAAGGAATGGAACACAGGGTAGCAATGAGAAGGCGACTTGGCCTTTGTCGCCCCCTAGAGTCTGTTCATTTTGCCCAAACTTCCTGCCCCAGATAGACTCTTCACCTTCAGCCCTGACCAGTCGTCCCAGAACAGGGATTCCTGGGGAGAACCCAGCCAAAACCAGTCTCCACATATTTTGCCTGTGTATATCTGAAAAGACCAAGTTAAATGGAAAGTTCTGGGCATCTTGACAGAGAAAGTAAAACTAATGCCAAACTTGGACTTCCTAGACGTGGACTGGATCCTGGCTCTGCCAGTTAACCACCTTTTTGCAGGCCACCACCTTGCCTTTCTGAACCTGCGTTCCTCACCCACACAGTGGGTTACCTTTTAAGGGCTATTGTCTGGGATGAATTGAGGCCATGATGGTGAAAACACCTGCCACATCACGATGCTCAGTAAGAGTTGATTTAGACTCAGTCTTACAAAACGGAGTCTGTTCAAGACTGAGCAAGTGGAGAAGGAAGGGATATTTAGTACAGGTGCTTCATGTTCTGTAATTTCAAAAAGTGGCCACAAGTTCCTCCCCAGCCTTCAGGAGATGGAGACTGATGGAGTCAGATGGAGACTGTTTCCTCACCCTCTGAACATGAATTGGCCAAGTGATCTGCTTTGGCCAATGGCTGTTAGCAAATGTGATGCAAGCAGAGGCTTAAAAAGCACTTACATATTGGGACTTGGCCTCTCTCACTGCTCTGGGAAGCCTGGGACTGCCCCTCAAGAAGAATCTCAGGCCATCAGCCAGCCAGCCCGCCACCCACCAGGCATGTAAGTAAGACCATCTTTGCCATATGATCACAGATGTGTGAGTGTTTCAGTTGTTTATTGCTGCATAACAAGTTACCCCCCAAAAAGCTTAAAACCACATTTATCATCTCAGTTTTTGAGGACCTTAGCTGGAATGGGAATCTGGGTGCTGGCAAGAGCAGGGGAAACTGAGTCAACACGGGCCACACTTTGCATGCTATGGAGCCCCTCAGTCCAGCCCCAGCCCCACACACATGCAAGCCTGCTTCCCTCCCAGGGGACTGAGCATCAGAATTCAGAGGGTCCTCAGCCATCAGCCTCCCCAAGTCCTCATTAAATACATGGGAAGCTTGCCCAAAATCACACCACAAACCTGCAGCAGCAACAGGATCAAAGCCAGCACTTCTGCTCCCTGCCCTGGGCTTGTTTCTTTGCAATACATAAAGAGCACATCACAATCCTGGTGACACTCCTGTTCAGAACTGAATAGATTTCTAAATTGTGCCCTTTTGGACTCCAAAATCAGCCCAGGGCAACAAGCCAGGACAGGAAAGAGAGAGAACTTATTACCCCAGTTACTGCTCCCAAGCACTCTGCCTTCCTGCCCCTTCTCCCTGCCCCTTTCAACCCAGGAGGCCTGTCTCCCTGTGTGACCAGACCTCACGGAGGTGCCTGGCCCAACACTGCTTCCCAAGAGACACATGCCAATTAGAGGAAATCCAAGTCAGAACCTAAATCTAATCATAGAGTCAGCATTTCAGGACAGGAAGGAAAACCCTCCTGGATGTTCTCTCTCCATGACGGGGCAATTCCAACACTTTTTGCATGCTTCCAGAGACCAGGAACTCACTACCTCCTGAACTGGTTGAAAAGCATTTTGGAGACAGATCTACCTACATTCAAATCTCTGTGACAGACAACTGGGCAACCTTTGATAAGTCATTTGACCTCTAATCCTCAAAGTTCTCCTCTGAAAAATGGGAATAAAACCTCTGGGCAGGGTTGTTGTGATAATTAAGTGAGTTTATAAATATGCGCAAAATTCCCAGAGAGTAATCAACACAATGACAGTTTTTGTTTTTGTTTTTGTTTTTACATAAGCAGAAAGTGAGAATGGGATGGAACATAGGAATTCCTGCCTATGACACTGCCTGCTTCCCTCCTAAGCACCCCCCATTCCCATGTCCCAGTTAGGGGTGCAAGGGATTAGGATTTCTTGAGGTTTCTCCCCAGACATAAGAAGTCAAAGATCACCCATCAGCTCAGGGGTGGATGCAGGAAGGCACTAGGCAACACAGTGTCCGAGGGGGAGGAGAGTTCACTGATGGATGTGCTGAGCCTAGAATATGGAAGGATGAAAGAAGAAAATGAGAGGAGAAAGAGAGGAGGGGAGAAGAACACATATATACCTACACACACACACATTCAGAGGTGACGGAGAAACACATATATACATACACATACAGAGGTGATGGAGAGAGAAACACATATATACACATATACACACACATTCAGAGGTGATGGAGAGAGAAACACATATGTACATACACACACACATACAGAGGTGATGGAGCGAGAAACACATATGTACATACACACACACATACAGAGGTGATGGAGAGAGAAACACATATATACATACACACACACACATTCAGAGCTGATGGAGAAACATATATACATACACATACAGAGGTGATGGAGAGAGAAACACATATATACCTACACACACACACATTCAGAGGTGATGGAGAAACATATGTACATACACATACAGAGGTGATGGAGAGAGAAACACATATATACCTACACACACACACATTCAGAGGTGATGGAGAAACATATATACATACACATACAGAAGTGATGGAGAGAGAAACATATATACATACACACACACATTCAGAGGTGATGGAGAAACACATATATACATACACATACACACATACAGAGGTAGTGCAGAGGTTTTAGTGAGGAGTCAGTCATGTGGGCATAGCTAAGACTCCCCAGCCCAAGTACAAGTGAGAGGAATTAGGAAATACCTCCTCTGCTCTGCCTGTTCTTCGCCAACATCCCAGTGTCTCTGCATCTCTGGGAGGGTGAAGGATGGGGCAGGCTGAAGTTGGCCAAGTTGCTGCTGTGAATTCAGAGAGGCACTGGCGACTGGAGTGAAGTATCCAACACTGGGGGGCAGGGGAGCACCTCTCATCCTGCAAATCAACTGCCACAAAGCAAAACAAATTTGCCAGCAAATCACTGAGTGACAGAAGTGGAGAGGGTGCAATGGGCAGGAAATGGGAGCTCATTACACCTTCCCATTGTCGATCTCCAACAATATACAAACTTCCACGAGAGCCTTTTGATTTAGCCACTGCCTCTGTGGTTTATTTTAGTGTCTTTATGAACAGTTTGGAGGCTTTTCCCAGGCTTTGAGTTCAGCATCTTGCATAGATCCTCCATCTCCACCCTCCACCCTTTCCCTGAGCCCCTAAGGGTAGTTCCAGCCATCACTTCTCAAAGAGAAAACAGTATTTGATTTACCAGTCCCAGGTCACGGCCCATGCCTCACTGCTTCTCCTAAACCCCATCCACACCTTGTAAAGAGTCTCTTAAAAAAAAAACCATTCACCTTCTTACATAGAATAGGTAAATGCATAGAGACAACAAGTAGGATGGGGGTTGCCAGGAGGAGGCATTAGTGTTTTAGGAGTTGTTGTTTAGTTCTGGAAATGGATGGTGGTGATAGTACAAAAATTAAGCACAACATTAAGTACAACAATGTGAATATACTTACTGTCACTGATGTGAAATGTGTTAGTCACTCAGTTGTGTCCGACTCTTTGTGACCCTATGGACTGTAGCCCCCCAGGCTCCTCTGTCCATGGAATTCTTCAGGCAAAAATACTGGAATTGGTTGCCATTTCCTTCCCCAGGGGATCTTCCCAACCCGGGTCTTCTGCATTGCAGGCAGATTCTTTACCACCTGAATCAGCAGGGAAGCCTGATGTCACTGAACTGTACATTTAAAAATGCCTAAAATGGTGCTGATTCACACTGTAGTACAGCAGAAACTAACACAACATTACAAAGCAAATTAGTTCAGTTCAGTCGCTCAGCCGTGTCCAACTCTGCCACCCCATGGACTGCAGCACCCTAGGCTTCCCCATCCATCACCAGCTCCCGGAGCTTGCTCAAACTCATGTCCATTGAGTCCATGATACCATCCAACCTTCTCATCCTCTGTTGTCCCCTTCTCCTCCTGCCCTCAATATTTCCCAGCATCAGGGTCTTTTCTAATGAGTCGGTTCTTCGCATCAGGTGGCCAAAGTATTGGAGCTTCAGCCTCAGCATCAGTCCCTCCAATGAATACTCAGGACTGATTTCCTTTAGGATGGACTGCTTAGATCTCCTTGCTGTCCAAGGGACTCCCAAGAGTCTTCTCCAACACCACAGTTCAAAAGCATCAATTCTTTAGTGCTCAGCTTTCTTTATGGTACAACTCTCACATCCATACATTACTACTGGAAAAAACCATAGTTTTGACTAGATGGACTTTGTCAGCAAAGTGATGTCTCTGCTTTTTAATGTTGTCTAGGTTTGTCAAAGCTTTTATCCCAAGGAGCAAGCATCTTTTAATTTCGTGACTGCAGTCACCATCTGCAGATTGTGCAAATTATCTGATAGAGCAAATTATCCTCCAATTTAAAAAAAATCTACAACAAACCATCATGGAAAATAATATTTTTAAAAAGGAATGTACATATGTGTATAACTAAATCACTTTGCTGTACAATAGGAATTAACAACATTGTAAATCAACTATCAGTTCAGTTCAATCTCTCAGTCATGTCCAACTCTTTGTGACCCCATGGACTATAGCACACCAGGCCTCCCTGTCCATCACCAGCTCCCGAAGCTTACTCAAACTCATGTCCATCAAGTGGGTGATGCCATCCAACCATCTCATCCTCTGTCATCCCCTTCTCCTCCCACCTTCAATATTTCCCAGCATCAGGGTCTTTCCAAGTGAGTCAGTTCTTCCCATCAGCTGGCCAAAGTATTGGAGCTTCAGCTTCAGCATCAGTCCTTCCAATGAATATTCAGGACTGATTTCTTTTAGGATGGACTGGTTGGATCTCCTTGCAATCCAAGGGACTCTCAAGAGTCTTCTCCAACACCACAGTTCAAAAGCATCAATTCTTCAGTGCTCAGCTTTCTTTATAGTCCAACTCTCACATCCACACATGACTACAGGAAAAACCATAGCTTTGACTAGATGGACCTTTGTCAGCAAAGTAATGTCTCTGCCTTTTAATATGCTGTCTAGGTTGGTCATAACTTTTCTTCCAAGGAGCAAGCGTCTTTTACTTTCATGGCTGCAGTCACCATCTGCAGTGATTTTGGAGCCCCAAAAAATAAAGTCAGCCACTGTTTCCACTGTTTCCCCATCTATTTGTCATGAAGTGATGGGAACCAGATGCTATGATCTTAGTTTTCTGAATGTTGAGCTTTAAGCCAACTTTTTCACTCACCTCTTTCACTTTCATCCAGAGGCTCTTTAGCTCTTCTTCACTTTCTGTCATAAGGGTGGTGTCATCTGTATATCTGAGGTTATTGATATTTCTCCCAGCAATCTTGATTCCAGCTTGTGCTTCATCCAGCACAACATTTCTCATGATGTACTCTGCATATAAGTTAAATAAGTAGGATGACAGTACACAGCAATGACATACTTCTTTCCTGATTTGGAACCAGTCTGTTGTTCCATGTCTGATTCTAACTCTTGCTTCTTGACCTGAATACAGATTTCTCAGGAGGAAAGTCAGGTGGTCTGGTATTTCCATCTCTTTCAGAATTTTCCACAGTTTGTTGTGAAGGAGTTTTTCCACAGTCAAAGGTTTTGGCATAGTCAATAAAGCAGAAGTAGATGTTTTTCTGAAATTCTCTTGCGTTTTCAATGATCCAACGGATGTTGGCAATTTGTTCTCTGGTTCCTCTGCCTTTTCTAAATCCAGCTTGAACATCTAGAAGTTCACAGTTCACGTACTGTTGAAGCCTGGCTTGGAGAATTTTGAGCATTACTTTGCTAGCATGTGAGATGAATGCAATTGTGCGGTAGTTTGAACATTCTTTGGCATTGCCTTTCTTTGGGATTGGAATGAAAATTGACCTCTTCCAGTCCTGTGGCCACTGTTGAGTTTTCCAAATTTGCTGGCATACTGACTGCAGCACTTTCACAGCATCATCTTTCAGGATCTGAAATCACTCAACTGGAATTCCATCACCTCCACTAACTTTGTTCATAGTGATGCTTCCTAAGGCCCACTTGACTTCACATTCCAGGATATCTGGCTCTAGGTGAGTGATCATATCATTGTGATTATCTGGGTCATGAAGATATTTTTTGTATAGTTCTTCTGTGTATTCTTGTCACCTCTTCTTAATATTTTCTGCTTCTGTTAGGTCCATACCATTTCTGTCCTTTATTGTGCCCATCTTTGCATGAAATGTTCCCTTGGTATCTAATTTTCTTGAAGAGATCTCTAGTCTTTCTAGATTTATTGCTTTCCTCTATTTCTTTGTATTGATCACTGAGGAAGGCTTTCTTATCTCTCCTTGCTGTTCTTTGGAACTCTGCATTCAGATGCGTTTATCTTTCCTTTTCTCCTTTGCCTTTCACATCTATTTTCTCAGCTATTTGTAAGGCCTCCTCGGACAACCATCTTGCCTTTTTTCATTTCTTTTTCTTGGGGATGGTCTAGCTCACTGCCTCCTGTACAATGTCACGAACCTCCATCCATAGTTCTTCAGGCACTCTAATCCCTTGAATCCACTTGTCACTTCCACTGTATAATCATAAGGGATTTGATTTAGGGCATACCTGAATGGTCTAGTGGTTTTCCCTACTTTGGGTTAAATCTGAATTTGGCAATAAGGAGTTCATGATCTGAGCCACAGTCAGCTCCTGGTCTTGTTTTTGCTGTCTGTGTAGAGCTTCTCCATCTTTGGCTGCAAAGAATATAATCAACCTGATTTTGGTATTGACCACCTGCTGATGTCCATGTGTAGAGTCTTCTCTTGTGTTGTGAGAAGAGGGTATTTGCTATGACCAGTGCATTCTCTTGGCAAAACTCTGTTTGCCTTTGACCTGCTTCGTTTTGTACTCCAATCAACTATACTTCAGTAAAAAAAAAAACTTTTAATTACCATCAAAATATGGCTAAGATGGCAAATTTTATGTTATATATATATATATATATATATATATATATATATATATATACACATAAGCACAATTTTTTTAAAAAGCAATCCTCACCTCCATTAAGCACGCAGAGGGTGGCTGTGTTTCCTCCAGGGACCCTGTCTGATAGATACTTCCCCCTACCCAATTTTCTTCCAAAGTTCTTGTTTCTTCCAAAGTTCTTGATCCTGGACTTATCCTCCTATGGAGGTTTCTGGAAGCTGACCCTCAAGGTTGTACAGGGGAGCCTGTGATGCTCTCACTGGATGCCATTGGAAACCATGAAGAAAACTGAGGGTGCAGGCATCTGGGGTCCCCCCCACGCCTGGCCAGAATGCTCACACATGATGCCATCTGCATGCTTGCTTCCAGACGAGTATCTCTCGTTCCCTGATTGTTTCACATACTGGCTAGGGCTCCTCCCACAACTAGGGGCCAAGAGATGGAGCCTCACTCAACAGACATCTGTGTGACCTTAGGCAAGCCTGTCCCCTCTCTGGGGCTCAGTTTCCCCTTCTATACAATAAGGGTATAAGCCAGTGATATTCAGATTTTTCTTTTAACTCTCAGAATCCTTTCTTCAAGTAAAACCTTACAAAGGAGCCCAAAACAAAATAAAATCAGGGCTATTTGGGCTGAGGAGCCATGAGAAGCCATCACTCCTTCTGAGTATCTCAGGAACCCTAGGGTTCCTTGACGCCCAGTTTGACAATCATTGTTCTAGCTGGTCTTCTGATCCTGTATATGGTGGGGACTGCTAAATGAATGAAAAGATAACTGGGAAGGATATCCACCCCCTTACCTCTCCCCCTTTGCCTCAGCTGTCTCCCCTCACCCTGAGTAGAGGAAGCCCAGACCCAGGCCTGCAAACTGTACAGGACTCACTCTATCAGAAACTTGGATAAGAAATCGCTGAGCCTTTGTGCCTGCCACCCCCTTGATGAGAAGCTTGCAGTCCCCTGGCCAGGCCAGCCTGTTGCCTCTGAACATATTCAGAGGGTCTGAGCTGGGGCCAAGAATAATATTGTGTCAGTGAGTCTATTATGAAAATAAAGGAATAAAAGAAGCCACCCTCAATAAGGGATGTGCAGGCTTCCCTCCAATCTACCACAGCCTGACAAAGGCTAAGATGGCCCTTCCAGGATGGGCATTCAGCCAAGAGCTTTAAATAATCATTAAAAACATGTTCATGATTTATCACTGGGGATTGGCTGGGCAGGGGCCTCCTTGGAGCCTGGCCTCTCTCCTCCTCGGCTCAGGCATGTGGGGAGATGGGCTTGGCCCCCCTTCCTCCTGAGCTGTGGACCCCTGTGCTGTGGACCTCCCCAGGAGAGGGAAAGCCCTATATAAACCACATGTCTCCCTCACTCCTGGCCAGGAGGAAGCAAATCATGGTCTTATCTAATGCTTCCCGGGTGTCAGAGTGCATTACCTCATTTGACCTTCTCAACCACACAATGAGCTAGGTATCCTTATGAGTGTGCCCATGTCAGACTGAGAAAACTGAGGTGCAGAGGTGTAAGTTGCTTGCAGAACAGGGTGGAGGAGTGGGTGCTTATGTGCTTGGCCCCTGAATGCCTGCCTGATCAAGGACAACGTGTGGCCTCCCTGAGGGGGCGGGACAGGTCTTCCCCCCTGCTCCTTGGTGTCCCCAAGGAGGCCTCTGTGCAAAGAGAACCCCTTTAAGCCTGCTTCAACCCCCAACCCATCTCTCATTTATATCCTGTGTGCAGGAGACATTGCAGTCCCCACTTAGCCCAGCTCTCCTTGCACAAAACCTCACCTTCAAACACCTTCCTGGGTCTCTGCCGATGTGAGAAGCAGAGGAAACCCTCAAAGTGGAAGATGACCTTGGAAGAGTGGAGGATCAACCTAAAGGGCACTGAATCCAGTGTGCCCAATGCCATGGGGCTCTCCAGGGAGCTGAAGGTGACCACATGTGTCTGCTTAGCCATGAAGACCCCGCCCACGGAGGCAGGTCACAGAGGCCTGGGTGAGAGTCAGGACAAGAGAGGCCTGGTCCCACCTCTGCCCTGGGCTTGCTCATGCTCCTGACCTTGGCAAGTCACTCCCACTCCCTGGGTCTTGGTTTCATCTTCTGACACATGATTGTAAAACTCCTATTTTACCTCCCAAGCCTTATAAGGAAGTTGAAGTGGGAAATTAATTAAGCAGTGTCACCAGTGGACAACTCTGTTTGCTCCTGTAGCTCCTCGCACAGCTGGACAGACAGTCCTGCCTCCCCCAGACACTGACCCTGGCCCTATGGAGGATGGAGGGAGAGATGTGACTTGAGCAGGTGATAGCTGGTCTGCCATGGTCAGCAGCCTCAGCTCCATCCAGGGCTTATCCTACTACTGCACCTAAAAGCGATGCTCATTATCTAATGAACTTCACTCCAGCTAAGTCATTTTACTAACTCAATAAATCCTCAAAGCCAGTTGTGGTCTACATGGCTATCAGTTAGTCATCACACATTCTCAGGTACATGATCCTGTGCTCGGCCCCCAGGGTTGGGTCAGCAGGCTCTGGCCCTCAGGGAGCTCCCAGTCCACTGAAACACACACTTTAATTTTGAGATCACAACTCTAAGCAGCACAATGCTGTGGACAAATACCTAGAACACCATCCTGCCTCTACCCTTAGTATCTTTCTGAATATTGCTAACCCCTTTTCACCATTTCCTATGCACAGGCCAGTTTCTGCCACCAGATCCAGAGACTCTGAAGGACACAGCTACTGAGTCTTCATCTTCGTCATCACATCCTGCAGTCGTTAAGCTGAGACTCCACGGGAGCAGTCACTAAGCACTGTCCAAGTTCAGCTAAACACTTAACATGATACTGTGGACTGAACTGTGTCCCCACCAAATCTTATGTTAAAGCCCTAACCCCCAGTGTGACTATATTTGGAGATAGGACTTTTAAGGAGGTAACTCAGGTTAGATGAGGTCATAATGGCAGATCCCTAATCTGATAAAAACTGATGCACAAAGAAAGGCCATGTGAGGACACAACAAGAACAGAGTAATCTACAAACCAATGAAGGAGGCCTCACCAGAAATCAACACTGCTAGCACCTTTGATCTCAGACCTCCAGTCTCTGGAACAGAGAAAATCCATTTCTGTTGTTTAAGCTACCCGCTATGTGGTATTTTGTTATTGCAGCCCAGGAAGACTGGTGGTGGTGGTTTAGTCACTAAGTCGTGACCAACTATTGTGACCCTATGAACTATAGCCTGCCAGGCTCCTCTGTCCTTGGGATTTGCCAGGCAAGAGTCCTGGAATGGGTTGCCATTTCCCTCTCCAGGGGATCTTCCTGATCCATGGATCGAATCCATGTCTCCTGCAATGCAGGCAGATTCTTTACCACTGAGCCACCAATAAATGGATTACCCCCATTCATCTTCACAACAATCCCTTTTACAAATGTGGAATGTAAATTTCAGAGAAGGTAGACCAGTTGCCAAGGCTACAGTTAGAAAGTGGCAGAATCAAGACTGATACTTTGGTCAAGCAAACACCAAAACTGCTGCTCTTAAGACTTTGCTGTGCCATTTCCCTCTGTGTTCCAGCACCAGCAAAGGGCCTGGCCAGAGCATGAGCTTCATGAATAAATGGCTGGATGGATGATTGAATGAATGGATGAACAGTTGCCTATCATCCTGACATTTGGAAATGTCTCTTCTATCCCAGGCCACTTAAAGACATTCACCCAGTACCCACCCTGTAGTCTTGGGGAAGAGCCAAAGCACCCAGCCCATTGGAGTCTTAGGAGGTAACATCCAAACTAAAAGGAAAAGTTAGAGAAAGCTGAATGGAGAGTGAAGGGGAAGGTGCTCCAGACAGAGTGAAGGTGTGAGCAAAGGTTTGGAGGCAAGAGAGCAAGCAGAGTCACACTGAGGGGACAGAGATGGGAGGAGGAGGGAGGGAGGTTGTTTACAGAGAGGCTGGGGATGAAAGAAGGGGGCCTGAGAACCTTGGAATCAGAAACCCAGAGAGTCAAACAACTTTGAGAGCTGGCCTAGGCTACTGATCCCAAATCCAGGAGCCACTGACCAAAAAGCAGATGACAGCTGTCTGCAGCTCCAGAAAGATCTAGAGGCACATGGAACTAATTGGAACTATTAAAAGCCCTACAATCCCAGTGGACAGACAGATGTACAAGGATGGGATGCAGATGAAATAGCATTGCAGGGATGGCCATCATCTTCCAAGCATTCCTGTGGGCCAATTATTTTACATCCCTGATAAATACAGGGTTTTGTGCCTATTTTACACATGAGGAAACTGGAAACTGAGGTTTGGAGGAAGTAAGCTATTTGTGTCAAGGCAGCTGGCTGGTAAGGTGGGAAGGCTGGGATATAGCCTCAGCCTGCCGTATCCCAAAGCTTGGGCCCTTATGTACACACTGCACATCTGAGCTTGGAAACCCAATGGTCCACTATTGGTCAGAAAACAGGGCAACTGAAGACCTGGGCTCAGCACCATGCTCCTTGCCCATGGTGCCCCAGTCGGTCTGCCCTGAGGGACTAAATGGCCACCGGATGGCTTCCCTGGTCTTTCTGCAACTCACGTCCATTCCTCCATCATCTCCAGGTGCCTCTACCCTAGGAATCCTGCCAGGAAACAACACAGGATCATCCTCCAGTGAGGTGGCCAGGGCTTGTCACTGAAGGCAAGGCAAGTGGAAGAGGCTTGGAGACACACCTGGTGAAGTTCCTTCCTGGGCTATCCTGGGAACCTCCATCATTCTGCCACCCAAGAACCCACCCCGGATCCCCACTGCCTCTCTCACTAAGTCTCAGTACATTTCCCTCTGGAAATCTGTGGCTTATGGCTTCCAATTTTCAGCATCAAAGGGCTCCAACTCCAGCTGAATGAGCCTCTCTCTGGCTCCTGTAGGTCCCCTCTTCCCACCCTTATGCTTCCTCTGATTCCTCCTCTTATACCATTTTCCAAGGGAGAGCTCAACACCCATCTTCTGGGAAACTATCCTGATGGTTTAGGAACAACACAGACCAGAAACACCCTGGACGCTCACTATCTGGGCCCTTCCCTGGGTCCTTAAATTATTCCACCTTAATGGCCTCATAGTCCCTAAATTCACCCAACTTTCAGTGGGCACTTTCTTTGGGGAATTGTTCAGTGAAGCTAGCAGGAGTTCTGCCCCTGAACAGATGACAGAGTGGGGTCAGAGGTGTAGATGAAAAATGAAAAGGCAGCATGACCAAAAGCCGTGTCCTTGAAGATGAGTGACATTTAGGAGAGTGAGAATCCAATGGTTTGAGTGCATGGTGAAGCCAGCCAGACCCAAGTGTATGTCTCTTCTCTAGAATTTCCTGGGTGTGTGACCTCAGGCAGATAACTTTCCCTCTCAGGGTTTCGATTTCCTTATCTATCAAGATGGACTGTGTGAGAATTAAATAAGAGGCTGCTAGTGTACAGCATGGTGACTATATTTAATAGCACTGTATTGCATATTTGAAAAACAAACAACCCAATCAAAAAATGGGCAGAAGACCTAAATAGATATTTCTCCAAAAAGGACATCCTGATGGCCAACAGGCACATGGAAAGATACTCAACAGGACGATTAGAGAAATGCAAATCAAAACTACAACGACATCACTTCATATTGGTCAGAATGACCATCATTAAAAAAATCTACAAACAATAAATTCTGGAGAGGGTGTGGAGAATAGGGAACCCTCTTACATTGTGGGTGGGAATGTCAATTAATACAGCCACTATGGAGAACAGAATGGAGTTTCCTTAAAAAAAAAAAAACTAAAAATAGAACTACCATATGACTCAGCAATTCCACTCCTGTGCATATACCCAGAGAAAACCATAATTCAAAAAGATACATGCACCTCAATGTTAATAGCAACACTGTTTACAATAGCCAGGACATGGAAGCAACTTACATGTCCATCAACAGAGGGATGGATAAAGAAGATGTGGTACATATAAACAATGGAATATTATTCAGCCACAAAAAAGAATGGAATTGTGTCACTTGCAGAGATGTGGATGGACCTAGAGACTCGTACAGTGTAAAGTAAGTCAGAAAGAGAGAAACAATTACTGTGTATTGAGGTATATATGTGGAAACTAGAAAAATAGTATAGATGATCTTCTTTGCAAAGCAGAAATAGACACAAACATAAAGGACAAATGTATAGATACCAAGGGGGGAAAGGAGTGGGACGAATAGGGAGATTGGGATTGACATATATTCACTACTATGTATAAAATAGATAACTAATGAGAACCTACTGTATAGCACCTCTATTCAGTGCTCTGTGGTGACTTCAATGGGAAGGAGATCCGAAAAAGAGGGGATACATGTATACATATGGCTAGTTCACTGTCACAGCAGAAAATGAAACAGTAGTGTAAAGCAACTATAATAATAATAATACTGTATTATATATTTGAAAGTGACTAAGAGAGATCTTAAAAGTTCTCATCAGAAGAAAAGGAAAATTTGTGACTGTGTGCTGATCAGTGATCATTTCTCAATATTTACATATACCAAATCATTATATTGTACACGTGAAATTAATATAATGTTATATGTCAATTATATCTCAACAAGAAAGGGAAAAAAGTTAGCAGTGAAAGGAGTTATAACTAAATACACTGCAAACATTAAAAAAGGATATTATGACAAATTTTGTACATAAATATAAAACTGTGGATGAAAAAAGCAAATTACAATTTGCCAAAACTGACCCCCCAAAATAAAACATCTAGATTGTTCTATAGTCACAAAATATTTTAAATATGTAATTTAAAAATTCTCTTTCGCTAAAAGAGAATCCAGACACAGGGTTTTTACTGAAGGAACAAATAATTTCAGTCTTACACAGCTGTTTCAAAATAGAGAAAAAGAGGGAATATTCCCAATTTATCCTAAGAAGCTATCATAAACACAATATCAAAACCTGAAAAGTATGAGAAAGGATAATTATAGGCCAATTTAACACGGGGGCAAAAATTCTAAACAATATTAAAAAGTTGAATGCAGAAATATAAAAAAGATAACCCATAATGAGCAAGCTGGATTTATCTTCATCATGCAAAGATGATCTAACACACAACACACGAAAATGTTTAATAAATTTTCCATATAAACAGATTGAAGGAGAAAAATGGTATGCTCATCTCAAATGCAGAAAAGATATTTGATGAAATTTAACATCCATACATAATTGAAAAGCGAAAAGCTTTTTAGCAGATTAGAAATAAAAAAGAACTTCCTTAACCTGAAAAAGATGTCGTGTCATTCTATCAAGACTGCGAACAGATCTATTCCCAAGTGCTAATTGGCTTAGTCTTTCTCAGGTAACTGATATACAATATTTAATTTTCCAGAACCCCTTGGAAGCAGTAACTTAATCCCAAGGAGCGAGTCTAACAATTGGAATTTCTAGGACTACTGTCACAAAGCAGAGGAGGTGTTTTTCGCAAGCCTTGCAACACTCTTCAAATCTCTTTAATATGCACAAACTATTGCTTATGTATTTTCATTCATCCAATCAATACTTATTAGATATACAAAACACAACAAAGTGTCAAATGTATTGTACATTGATGCCTGATCTATGATCTTCAAGTGATGATAAAATGTTTATCTTTGGACTTACCTGGTTGTCCAGTGGTTAGGACTCTGCACTTCCACTGTAGGGGGTATGGGCTCAATCCCTGATCAGCAAAGGAAGATCCTGCATGGCTCAGACAACAAACAAACAAACAGTTTATCCCTGCATTATAAAAAAAATCTAAAGGATGAATTCCCAGAATCTCTATGTGTCAGGATAACAAGTAAATTTTATTTTCTTATTAAAGCACCTCCCTCATTTAGTAAGCAAATATTTACTGAACACCACACTTACTAGGTGTAAGACACTATGCTAGGTCCTAATATGAAAATGAAATATAGGAGTGTGGACTATATTGCCACACCAAGTTTGAATCAATACCCAGGCTCTGCTAGCCATGAGCTGTGCAGCCTTGGGTAAGTTGCTTAACTTCTCTGCTCCTCATTTTGCCCATTTGTAAAATGAGGATTTTTTTTTTTTAAGAGGATGCATGTGAATCACCTGGCTATGTCAGTTCACTATTATTATTATTTGAAAGGGGAAAGTGACATGTAACAAAAGAGAGAGGCAGTACTCAGACTAGGGGGTGAAAGGACATCAGAGACAGGGGAAGGATGAAGGAGGAGGAGGAGGAAGGAATCTTCCTTCCTGGAGGAGGAAGATTCAGAGCTGTGCCTTGAATGCTAAGTATTTCGACAGGCAAAGAAGAGGTGGGAGGCACTCCAGGTAGAGTGCACGGCATGAACAAAGGCCCGGAGATGAGACAGTATTTGAGTTAAGGGCACTAACCAGGCTGGTGGAACTGAAGTGCAGGGTCCATTCCAGAGGTTTTCTGTGCTACACATTGAATGTTGTGTGGTAGCCACTCTCTTCCCCTCAGTTTCGCCGTCTGTAGAATGAGGCCGCCGGAGTCAGTCACCCCTGGGCCCCCAGGCCCTCCAGGACATCTCATTCTGCAGTGTCCGATCTCCTGGACTCTTAAACACTTCCACATGTCAACCCTGACCTGGCTCTTATCTCTGCCTGCAGAACGCAGCCAGCCACCCCTGCTTCCGGGCCTTGGACGGCCTCCCCGCGGTTGAGAAGCGGATAGCTATTCTAGGGCCGCCAGTCCCATGGCCCCCACTCCAACAGAAACACAACACCCAGGGTGGTGGGCCCTATGCAAACACTCACCTCCCTCCCCTCCTCGGGCCTCGGCAGTGCCTGAGGACGACGTGGGTTTATTTGGGGTCTGCGGGATGTGGAGAATGTTATCATTCTCAGGGAACTCCGAGTCCCATTCTCACTGCTTATTCTGGCCCCTCTCCGTGGATGCTGCAGGCGTTATGGGGCAAGGAGGTCTCCCTCCTGCTCTCTAACCACCAAAGGCTGCAAGAGAGGTCTCAGGTTTCAGAGAAATGAAAGCAGTGCCTAAAGGGGCAGTGGTGTCTTTAACTGCTGGAGCAGAGGGCTGAGGGGGGCTGAAGGTTCAAGCTGTGTCATTCCCCCTCACGGCCTGGGCCCCCACTCCCACAGATGCCAGGCATTTGCTTTTTCAACTTGGAATCTGCGAATTAAGATCTTCAAACTAATGGAATTTGGGACTACCAGGACCTTAAGAGTTGTAGAATCTTAGACATCCTAGAATCATGAAATTCCGGAATCTGAGAGTCAGAATTATTCTGTCCAGAGAAGAGGCAGCTTCCACCACTTTCTATCTGTGTGACTTTGGGCAAGTTACTTAACATCTCTGTACCTGCATTTCCTCATCTATAAAATGGAGTAATAATTGTATCTATTCCCAGGGTTTTTGTGTTGAATTAATGTTATTATGTCATATGTTAATATGTATAAACACCATAGAATTGATGCCTACAGTTCTAAGATCACACTGTAGGGTAACAGTTGGTGCTACTGTCCAGATCCCTGGCCTTCCCTTCTAGAAGTTTCCCCACTCAGCCACCGTGCCTCTGAAGATAATTAGGAAGGAACCAGGCTTGTGACCAGGCACATCCCTCAATGATGGCACCACCCCCCACAACAGGGACTCTGCTGTGGAGAACTTCCACACAAGAGACAGGTTTGCCATGACCCCAAAAATACAATGGGAAGAACCATATTTCCTCCTAGAACAAGGAGCATTTGGCAGGTGGAATAATTTGCTACTCTCAGTGGGTTCACTGGGCTCAGCTGGGTGGTTCTTCTGCGCCACATGATGTCAGCTGGGGCTGCAGACTTCAAAGGGCATAACTGGGCTGGAATATCTAAGAGAGTTCATTTGTGCATCTGGCATTTCAGCAGGGATGGCTGGACGGCTGGGCTCAGCTGGGACACTTGGGCACCTAGGCCTCTCTCATTCCATGTAGTTTCAAGGCCTCTCCCCTCCCCAGGTGGCTTCTCCATGTGGTCTATCAGGGCAGCCAGACTTCTTAGATCACAGCTCAGGGATCTCAAGCGGACTTGAGTGCAGGTTGCCAGGTCTTCCTAAATCTTGGGTCAGTGAGATAGGGAGAATCCTAAGATGACTCTCAAGATTTCCACCCACAAGTACACACACTTTGTATAATCCCTTCCCCTTAAGTGTGAGCAGGACCTGAAAATATGATGGGAAAGTGACTCGGTTGATTATGTTACATTATATGCCAAAGGCAATGGGTACAATTATATGCCAAAGGCAATGTTACATTATATGCCAAAGGAAATCTATTACATAGATTATGTAATACTATGTAAGATGCCATCACAGCAAACTGGAGAGAGATTCTTCTGCTGGCTTGGAAGAACAGAACTGCCATGCCGAGAGAGGGCCATGCTGCTAGTATGTGAAAACAACCTCTAGGACCTTAGACAGGCCCTTGGCTGAAAGCCAGCAAGACAATGAGGACACCCATCCTACAGCCACAAAGACTTCAGTGCTGCCAAGAGAATTTAGAAAGAGGACTAACCCCAACCCTCAGATGAGGTCACAGCCCCAGCCAACACCTTTGATTTCACCCTGGTGAGACCATGAGCAGAGGACCCATCTATGCCATGCCTGGACCTACAGAACTGTGACCTAATAAGTGAGTGTTGTCTTAAACCTCCAAGTTTGTGGTAATTTGTTATATATACAGCAGGAGATCTTCCAGCCAGAACTGGTGCAGCATCACTTCCAGCACACTCTATTGGTCAGAAGAGTCATGGGATCAGCCCAGGTAATTGTGAGTGGGAATGCACAGGATGTGAATACCAGGAAGCATGGTTCACCTGGGGCCATCTTTGGATATAAATGATCATGTTGTTTGGTTGCCCAATTGTGTCCGACTCTTTACGACCGCATGGAACACAGCACGCCAGACCTCCCTGTCCTCACCATCTCCCAGAGTTTGCCCAAGTTCATGTCCACTGCATCAGTGATACCATCCAGCCATCTCATCCTCTGTTGTCCTCTTCTCCGTCTGCCTTCAATCTTCCCAGCATCAGGGTCTTTTCCAGTGAGTTGGCTGTTCACATCAGGTGATATAAATGATCACATACAATCAATTCCCTGAGGCCTATATCCCATCTGGGCCCAGAACAGATCCATGTGTCTGGCTACCGGGTTTCTAGAAGGCAAATTGTACTCCCACAGTAGGTAAACTGTTTTAGTGGAAGTTGCATTTGATATCTTACCTGCTTCCCTCTTGCTGAAATTCCAGCCTATTTTATATCAGTGCAAACCAAGCATGTTCTAACTAGAAGGATTCACAAGCATCATCTAGTTTAAACCTCTCAATTTACAGTAGGGATCTCAAGAGCGGGAGGGATTTTCCTAGATACCACAGCAAACCAGAGACTAGGGTTAGAGACCAGGTGTCTGGACTCCAAGCTTACAACTGTCTCCATTCATCTCTCATTTTATGCTGAGTACATCATTCTCTCTTCTCGGCCCAAAGGAAAGGCACTGATTTCGCCTTGGCCCTCTCCCTCTCCTGGCCCCTTGGGGATTCTAAGACTCATCTTTTTTTTTTTGGAAGATTTATTTATTTGTTTATTCTTGGCTGCACTGGGTCTTTCTTTAGTTGTGGTGAGTAGGGGCTACTCTTCATTGCAGTGCACAGGCTTCTCTCTGCAGCAGCTTCTCCTGTTGTGAAACATAGGATCTAGGTATGTGAGCTTCAGTAGTTGTGACTTTGCGAACTAGAGCACTGGCTCAGACGCCGGCACACAGGGTTAGTTGCCCCCAGGCTGGTGGAATTTTCCTGGACCAGAGATTAAACCTATATCCCCTGTGCCGGCAGATGGATTCTTAACCACTGGACCACCAGGGAGGTCCCAGCTCTGCTTCTTGCATCTTTCTTTCTCCAACTAAGGGCCCAAGGCTCCCATGATTCCAGTCCTGGTGCATGTATTTCCCTTTCTCCAGTGGAAACAGGAAGCCAAGAACAGGGGCCACCATCCCTAGGAATCCCCAACAATTCTTATCTTTGCCCAAATGTCACCTTCTCAGAGAAGTCTTCCAGTCTTCCTATCTAAAATAGCATCTTCCTTCCTGCTCTGTCCTTTTCTGCTCCTTTTTTTAAATGGCACTTATTACTATTTGAAATTATATTGGGCACTTATATGTTTACTTGTTTATCATCTGCTTCCTATATTAAATGATAAATAAAGATCTGTTATTCACCACCATATCTGAATAAATAGATAATAATGCTCAAAAAATATTTCTTGAACCAATGAATGAATGAATGGAATCACTACAAAACTTCAGGGTTGGTCCAGTGGAGGGATCCCATCTGAGAAATCAGTCAAGAAAATAATATGCAGGAAGCCCAACCTGAATAGCACATTCACTTTGGTCCCTCTCTAACCTGACCCCTAGTTGTGCTTAGGGCCTGAACCCCTCAGCATTTGTACAATGCTGATGTATAAACTGCTAAAACTATTGATCAACATCTACACTGTTGATATCTTGAAATGAGCAAACTCTGTAGATGAGAGCCTAGTTTCTCTTGCAAGGTTACTGAGAGCATATTCATCTTTGTGTCCTCCCCAGAGTGACTGAGAAGTGCCATTTGAGTGACTGTCCCTCAATGGATGGATGAATGAATGAGTCAAGTAAATGGAGAAATGAATAGATGAATATTGGATGGCTATTACAGTAGTGGTAGATGAATAGAGAGATGAAGAAATAGAAAAAAGAGGGAAGCATTAATGTATTGATTGATGGATGCATGATGAGTGGAAAATGAATGAGTGAATAGGTGAATGATGAAGAAATGGATAGATAGTCAAGTGTATGATTAATAGATGATGGGGGGATGGATGGATGGATGAGTGTATAAGTCAGTAGACAGATTTCACTTACTATGTTTCAAAATCTCCAAAGTCATCGAGTAGAAGAAGCAGATTTACTTGTGGCCCTACACACACAAGCTGGAATCAAGATTGCCGGGAGAAATATCAATAACCTCAGATATGCAGATGACACCACCTTTATGGAAGAAAGTGAAGAAGAACTAAAAGAGCCTCTTGATGAAAGTGAAAGAGGAGAATGAAAAAGTTGGCTTAAAGCTCAACATTCAGAAAACTAAGATCATGGCATCCGGTCCCATCACTTCATGGCAAATAGATGGGGAAACAGTGGCAAACTTTATTTTGGGGGACTCCAAAATCACTGCAGATGGCGATTGCAGCCGTGAAAGTAAAAGACGCTTACTCCTTAGAAGGAAAGTTATGACCAACCTAGACAGCATATTAAAAATCAAAGACATTATTTTACCAACAAAGGTCCATCTAGTTAAGGCTATGGTTTCCCCAGTAGTCATGTATGGATGTGAAAGTTGGACTATAAAGAGAGCTGAGCGTCAAAGAATTGATGCTTTTGAACTGTGGTGTTGGAGAAGACTCTTGAGAGTCCCTTGGACTGCAAGGAGATCCAACCAGTCCATCCTAAAGGAGATCAGTCCTGGGTATTCATTGGAAGGACAGATGTTGAAGCTGAAACTCCAATACTTTGGCCACCTGATGCGAAGAACCAACTCAGTTGAAAAGACCCTGATGCTGGGAAAGATTGAAAGCAGGAGAAGGGAACGACAGAGGATGAGATGGTTGGATGGTATCACCGACTCAATGGACATGAGTTTGAGTAAACTCTGGGAGTTGGTGATGGATAGGGAGGCCTGGCATGCTGTGGTCCATGGGGTCGTAAAGAGTTGGACACAACTGATCGACTGAACTGAACTGAGCTACAGGCAGGAGTTAGGATCCCTAAATCAAAGCTATGGGAAAACATGTTTCAGCTCATTCAGAGGTAGAAGCTTCCCATCCTAAAATGCACAAATAGAAAATAGGCACCCCACCTCCATCACGGGAAGAACCTAGATCCTAGTTGAGAGGCTGGGCTATAATGACTCTCCTTCAGATGCAGAAATGATACGATTCTAGAGAAATCAGAAGTGAACTCCTCCATCATCTGGATTAGGTGAAGGTTGGGCCCTCATTCTCTATCCCGAATCTTGGGGATTCTCTACCTTGATACCTCTTCAAGGACTGAAGACAGTGTCAGTGACAGCTGTGCTAACATTGGGCCCTTATAAGGCACATATCTAACAACAACCCACGAGGTTGGAATTGCTTCTCACCCCTTATCTGTTCGCTTTTCCTCTTATCTTGGCTGCTCTGTAAGTAAGAATACTAAAATCCCAGAATCTTAAAAAATAGAGACCAACAGTATAGACTTGAACAACTCATCCTCTCTGATCTTCAATGGCATCATGTGTAAGACAGAGATCACAATGTCTTCCTACAGAATTGCTGGGAAAACTAAATGAAAGAATTGCATAAGGTACCTAATGCATAATGTACCTAATATGCTGGGCATATTGAAAGCCTATGATAAACAACATTGGAATTATTAGTTTTAGCACTGATATCAGTGTTCAAATCCACATCTACATTTGTATTCATATTTATGGAAAATATTATCATAGTATACAATAGTATTTACATGTATTACTTATTATTGTCATAGACTCATAAATCTAGGACCACAGAGTCATAGACTGAAATAAAAGACTATCTGAATTTGACCATCTCAGAAGTGTAGAACTGTAGAATTACCAAGCCTCAGAGTCACAGATGATTCATCTGAGCAGCTCTCAGAAAAGGCAGGACCTCTGAGGTCAGGAGACAGACCATCCCAAAAGAGCCTCTATTCAGGGCAGATGTCCCTTTCTGGTGTCCTTCACCCCACATCTCCAAGTCAAAACTCCTTCTGAGCCCGCCTTGGGGTGCCTGACTGGACTCCTTAGCCCTGTCCTCCTATTCCCAGACAACTTAGAATCCCAGGAATTTGCGGCCACTGTGAGTGGGGGCCTGAGATTAGGCCCGAGGGATGATGAAATATGGAAGCTCCTAGAGTTGGGCCTGGTGGGGAAGGCCACATTTTCTGTGTCATGTTCTATTGCACGCCAATCAATTACAGTGCGCCCTATATAAACACATCATGAGGGCTTTGACAGGGGGCCGGGGTGAAGTTGGGTGTCAGGGTAAAACAGGGGATAATAAAATCACTGGAGATTTATTTCTCTAAATTGGAAACTTCATGCTTACACCTGACTAAATCATCAGGCTGAAATTGGAGCCGACTCCCACGGAAAACACATGTAACCTTATCCCATCTTTGTTTAACGGCGACCCATCAAGCTGCCTGATGGATTCTGCAGATGCGGCCAGCGTCCTCCTCCAGCTCCTTGAGTTCTGGGGGTCTCAATCAGACCTGTCTTCACTGTGCCCACCCTGCTTTCGTTGCTCTTCCAAGGCTGGCCCCTCCTACAGGCGGGTGTCATGTGGGTCTCCTTTGCTCCCAAGTCTGTAAATATCCCTTCTGTGTACCTAAGATCCCTCTACCTAATAAAAGCCTCCTTTTCCTGAAGCCATTCTCCCTAAGAAGAGAAGCAATGTTGAATAACAGGAGAGGCAGCTGTTGTCAAGGAAAGCACTCTAGGCTAGAAGTTGTCTGCCCTGGGTTCAAATTATGGTTCTATGATAAAATCCCTTTATCTGTCTGGGTCAAATGACTTTGCTACTTCCTTTTATCCCATCTCTTCTTTCATAGAATGTTTATGAGGATTTGATGAGCTAATAGGTTAAAAGTGCTTTATGATTTATAAACTGGTGGTCTACATTAGTATATAATTTTCCATGTGACTCATGAAGAACTGCACATAGTACTGGGAAGCAGTGTGACTCACCCACCCACTGTGTTAAAGAATTTCTCCTTTACTGGGAGTGACCAGCCAGGGTTGAGAGGAAGAATTCAAGAGGGAATCTAATCAGTAAGTCCCCTCTGTGTGCTGGATGCTGGATTAATGCCACTCATACACTATTTCACATGATCCCCACATCCTAGATCAGAGTTATACACACTCCAACGATGATGAATCAGGAGTCAGAGAGGTTAGTTAACTTTCCCAAATCACACAGCTGGGACAATAACCAAGCTGTCAGCCTAGGTTCACCTGACTCCGGAGTTCATCAAAATGCATGACAAGTGCTCTGTGAGCCCTGGGGGAGAAGAGACGGGCAGTATGTTCCAGGGCTCAATCTGGGACCTCCGCCTCTCCCAGTCCCTCCCTTCAAGTCCATAAATTCTTCACACAAACACACTCACCCAAGTGTACACCGCAGGTGGTCAGTGGCTGGAGGCTGAGGCTCCCTGCTCAGAACAGGACTCCAGGCTCACACCTCCACCACCACCCTTTTGGTGGAGTGGGTGGGGGCAGGAGGAGCCCCTGTGTGTCATTTTCGGCAGCAGTCAGCAGAGCCTTGCAAAGTGCAAGATGGCTTTTTTAGCCCAGCATAAGGATCTAGTTAAAAACCAATAAATCAGCAGTGAAATGTGCATAGCAGCCTTCTCCGTAAAATCAACATGGCTTGCTCCTCTGCAGGGAGCCCTCTGACCGCCAGGGCTGAAGCCTGGGGCTCAAGCAGAGCCCTCCTCCGTCCTGCAGGGCTCTTCAGGCAGAGGGGTGTCCCCTACCCCCTGAGAAGATGAGAGCCAGGCAACCTGGGTCCTGCCTGGGAGGCGCCTACACTTGAGACATCCCCTTTCTAGACACAGAGATCAAGAAAGTGTGAGCCGGCCCCAGACAGCCCTGCGTCTCCTCCACATCGCTCCGGCCCTGACACAGAAAATCGAATTAAGAGATGAATGGGCTGGGGAGTGGATGAGAAGGGAGAGCCCTGGGGCGTCTCCCCAGCACAAAATACAGAAAGCCATCTGCAGAAAGGGGCTCGCAACCCCTATGGAAGCCATGTGCCTGGGAAGCCACCCCAGTGACCCCCGTGAGGATGGGTGCCCAGGGCCTCCCCGCGCCCAGGCCAGCCCCAGGCGGGGCGTGGGGATGGAGGGAGGCCCCAGATCACCCTCAGGACGGTATTTAATATCTGTAAAACTGCCAGTCGGGCAGCCAAGGTAAACAGAGTCCCTGGCAGTTCAAAGGTGAGCGAGTTTAAATGCTTCCCCTTTGCCTGAAAGGAATCCGTGCTGGGCCTGTGGCAGCGGCGCCCCCGGGAGGCCCGGCCCCCCGCGCCGCCAGCCCGCGGCATCTGTGCACACAGAGGCGGCGTCTCCCACGCAAATACTCAAAATTTCTCATTAAAACTTACGACTGTGTCAACAGCACGGGCTGGGCCCCTAATCTGGAAAAGACATTTCGCCACCCGGCCGGCCGGCCAGCCGCCTGCCCGCCCCACGCCGGGAGCCCCGATCTCGGCCCGCCGCCTGTTCCGCTCATCCCCTGGCGCCCCCGGCCGGGCTGCGCGCGCTGCCCATAGGGACCCCACGCCCCGCTTCCAGCCCAGAGGACAGCGCTGACCCCAGGCGCTTCGGCCGGGCGTGGGCTCGAAAAGAGCTTTCTCCCCACGGGAGTTCGCTTTGGATCCGCTAAATAACTCCGCCCCCAGCTGCACCCCCACCTCCACATCCCAGAAAACCTGTTCCCAGGGGTTCCCTTCTGCTCCTCCCCCGGAAGGCTTTGCTCAGCCCCAGCCCGATGCCACACTGGGGCTGGCACCCCTGAGATATGAATATAGGGACCTCAAGGCCCTCGGCCAAGGAGGTGGGAAGTCCCTGGGAAGAAGTACAGGATAAGGATGAACTAGTGGGTGGGTCTCCACGTGCAGACTTCTGGGGAAAAGCGGAATTAGAGAAACACTTGGGAGTAGAAAGAGTCTGCCCTGGGTTCAAATCCCAGCTTTGACACTTAGGATGCCTCCCTTTTCTCCCCTATAAAATGCCATCAGTAATAGAAAGTTAATGCCTGTACCCACCTACTCCAGTTCCTGGCATAGCTAAGCACTCCATACAGTGGTTATTATTCAGGCAACCTACATTTGTTAAGGCCTTCCTATGTACAGTCATAAACTAAACATCTGACAGTCTGGGGGAAACAGGCGAGCAGTTAGAACAAAAGAGGCTGAGTGTTATGGAAGGAGGCATAGAAAATGCCAAGTGGGTGCCCAGGCAGGGTTCCCAGAGGAAGGGATAGATACACTTGGCTGAAAGGTGAGGCGTGGCAGAGGCAGCAATGAGAGATATTCTAGGAGAAGAAACAGCCCCTGCAAAGGCAGGGAGGCAAGCGAGAGCATGTGATCCCTGGTGAAGGCCCAAGATGGAAATGAGACTGATGGAGAGGGGCCGGGGGAGTGTAAATTCACAGCACACAAACTTCAGTGAGAACTTTTAGATTTGATTCTTTGTTGTATGTGTGTGCATTCATGTGCAAACACAGGTATACACATGAGAATATACCCCTAAGCTATGTGCATTTGAATATGCCCCAAATATGCGCATATGTATGCTTGTTTAAAATGGGTATGTCCTCTTGGAAGTGTGTGTATGTGTATAAATGAATGGGGAAACACTTAAATGTGAATATGAGTGTATTTGCCAGTATACCTACACATGTAACTATATGTCCATACTTGTGAGTCTGAATTAAAAACTTGTAAATTCGTGTTTGCACAAGCATCTGTACCTCTTAATGTGTGTCTTTAACGAATGCTGATTCGCCACTTCCCATATCTTCTCTGGCGTCCGTATGGGGGTGGGGGTTCTGGGTCCTGAATACACACCGAAACCTTCCACTGATGGCAGACATTCCCCAAGAAAGGCCATGCTTCCAACTGATACTCATTGGACCTACTTCCTTTTGAGGCAATCCCTGTTTGCTCTACTTCAGGGAAACGAGAAAAGAAAAGCTTGTTAAGGTTTCCCTCCAGAAAACTGAAATCCAAACCACCACTTCCCACCTCACCATCCTACCTACATTAAGATTTGTAGAGACAGCGCCGCACAGACAGCAGGAGCAGATCAGCGCTGGGAGTGGGAAATTCAGCCCCTCCCCTTCTTAGCTGCTGTGCTGATGTGCTGTGTGACCTGGAAGAAGTGGCTTTGCATTTCTGAGCTGCTTAAAATGAGGACCAGGCTTCCTGACTCCTTCATCTTGGGCTGAAATGAACACAAACAGGGACATGGCGAGATGATGGCCATCTCTCCGCATTTTTCACTGGACTGGGCTTGCCACCTTAAGAAAGAGAGAGAAAAAGAGGGAAAGAAGGAAAGGACGAAACCCTCAGGAAAGCCTCACGAAGTCCAAAGGGTCCAGTGCACATTTTGCTTCCAATGGGGCAAGAATTCTGCCTTGTCACCTCTGTATTCCCCTCCTAGAACATAGGACATACTGGCACTCACCTGGCACATAGTGGGTGCTCATCACATATTTGTTGAATTGACAAATGTGTTCATTGAGCTATTTGCTCATTCATCCACTCAGCTAAGAAATCACCCTTGTTCCATGGCAGGACTTACCTGACCCCAATCAAAGAAGGAACTCTCTTGCATTGGCTGCACTAAGATTCCCAGAAAATCAGTACCACTTTAAATTCCTGGCTGCCCACCTCCATCAGGACTCAAAGCTGTTGCCCTGGTCCTTCTACTCCCCCCCGTAGCTGTTCAAATCTTTCCCCTCTCCTCAGAACCTCCAACCTTTCTCTTCCTTCCCCTGCCCTTTCCACAGGTGACCTTCGAGGAGAAAACAAAAGCCATCAACTTTCAGCCAGAAAACCCGCATATTTACCTGTGCCTCCTCCCACTTTCATCTCCTTTTCTCCTACCAGAATAACAGATGAAATCCCTCCCCAGGGGAAGCCCAGCCTCCCTTCTGGATCCTTGCCCTCACCACTAGAGAGATCACCCCTCCCCATTCGCTCTTCTCTGCCCATAACTTCTATTTTGGGATTTCTCAAACTGACCACAGTGAACCATTCAAGGATCACAAATTCAATTTGGGATGCTGTGACCAGCAACTTTAAAAGGTAAAATAGGAGAGGAAATAGCAGTGTCACATCCAGTAAAGTTGAATACATGACATGAAACTGCTTCTGGTGTGTATCTGTGTAGGCGTCCCAGGTCTGGAAGATAATGTAAGTCTGACATTTGGGAAAGAATGAAAGGCATCCTTCTGCCTCTCTTTTTCTACTTCCTCCTTCCCATTAGCAGTTGAACATCCTTAAGAATCTCAGAAACAATCTCTCCTTCAAGCCCACACTCTCCTCCAGTGACTACACCCTTCTGCCCAAACACCTCCCAGATCTCTTCACAACCAATCATCTTTGGAGAGTTGTCTACACTCAGTGTGTACAGGCCCTTGCCTCCCATTCTTTGGCAAATCAGCACACCCCCAGAACCAACATGAGCCCACTGCTCAATCCAACGAAGGCTCTGCCTGCAGGACTCTCAGAGCACTGACTGTCTCCTTGGCTCCCACGACCTTCCTTTCTCTGGTTTTCCTTCTACCCGATGGCGTGGCCTACCATCTCCTCTGTGGGTTTCTCTGCTTCTACCCAGGTCTTCCTGTTGGCATTCCTGGGGTCTCCTCTCTTTTCACTCTTCCCTCAGTAATAGTGTCAAGGTCCTTTGGCTGATGATGCCTAACCTGATCTCCACATCCCAGCTCTGTTCCCAGACCCCAGGCTCACACCTACCTTCTGGCATCTTTGCTGGGGTCTACACAGGCCCCTCCTACCCAGCACACCCAAGGGAACTCAGCTTCTTCCTGCACCTTCTCTAAGGCTCCTCTTTTGTGTCAGTACCTCCACCTACCACATCACCCAAACCAGAAAACTGGCATCATTCAGGAAACCCCCACCATGGCCCAGTTGTCCCATTACAACCTCCTGACATCTAAATGGTATCCTTTCAATCTCTCCACTGGCCACCACTCTCAGAGTCAGAACTGACATCATTCTGTCTGAATTAACCTCCAGAAACTGTAACTAAGGGGTCTCCAAGCCATCTTGCTATTAGGATCGTATTGCTGCTTTAAACCCCCAGTACCTTCTCGGCTGTTGGACAAGAGCCCAGGCTCCTCATGCACACTTGGAAAGATGTGTCCACACTGCCCCTCCATCTTTAGCCCTCTGATTTTATTCTCACCCGTACTTGACAGGCTGGCCCCTCAACTTGCATGGCCTCCCTAGATGCCCTCACTCTCAGGTTCCCCTGGCCAAGGCTGGGCTGACCCGGGGCACCCCATGCTCACGTTCAAAGACTCGGGCCAGGCCCAGCTGCTCGGCCCCATAAATGGGGATTAGGTACCCCCCTTTGAGGCGGGCGGGTGGGCTGTGAGAAGAGTTGGTTTGGTATAGATTTTATGGCAGGATCACATTTCGTCCTCAGACCCCCCTCTGAAGCTGGCCAAGGGCAGGTCAGGGGCAGGGGAATGGGAACCTGAGCCGCCCCATCAGCCCAGAGCACAGAGCTGCTGGCCCAGGAGGGAGCCGTGGCTGGAGCTGGGGGCCCGAGTTCCAGCCTCCCCTTTGGCGCCCCCTCAGCCTCCCGCTGTGTGAACTTGGCCACATCCTTCCAGTCTCCGGGCGGCGGTCTGTAAAGTGGGGGCCCTCGACTAGTAGGCTCTCAGGCCAATTCCATTTCCAGGCCCCTAGGTCCTTGCCCAATCTAAGCCATAACAAAAGCATCACCTTTCCCAGAAGGCTTCAAAGCTATGTATACTTACAAACCCGTGGATTAAGTTTGCCAGATAAAATAGAATATCCAGTTAAACTTGAATTTCAGATAAACAAATAGCTTTCTGTATTTATATATGCCAAATATTGCATGGACATACTTATATTAAAAACTATTCAGACTTGCTTCATTGCCCAGATCACAGGCAAGCAACATCATCCTACAGACTGAAAAGCTTTTTGTAGTTCAAATCACCCAGATTCATGAGGAGGCTTTTGCTCTAACAAACAAGTCTAGCTCAGTGCTCATTTGCAAGGCAGGAATGATTGATAACACTTCATTATTTATTTCTAAACATTTGCTAATTTCTTCTGTCTCAGGCCCTATATTGGGCATTGGTGAATAGAGACATAGTCCTGGCTCTTGGGCAGGTGTTCAGTGGAAGAGACAAACAATAATGCTACAGTTATAACCTGTGACAAAGTATAAGCAAGTATAAAAAGGTAATATACAAGTGAGGTGAACTTGCCTGAGAATTAGAGAAGGCTATCAAGTAGGACTTCTGTGTTGAGGATATTTGTACAGGGTTTTAAATAATGTATTTATTCCTTCATTCAACAAATATTTTTGAATCTCTTTTAAAGTCTTGGGCTACCTCAGGGAGCAAAATAAATAGCCCCTACTTTGAAGAATCTTAGTAGAGAAGGCAGATAATAAAAAAGTGATTAAATAAATTATCACATAAAATTATATCATATATATTACACATATGTGTAATATAATATGTTAACATATTGTAGTATATCACATGTAATGAAAAAAATAATTTAAGGTATGGATAAAAGACTGGTAGGGTGACATGGATTATATGAATTGATCATGAAAGACTCTGAGAAACTGACAATTAAGCACAGACCTGAGTGGAAAGAAAGCATGAACGCTGAATGATAATGAAAATACAACATTAAATTTGTAGAAAGAAGCTAAATCAGTTCTTAGAGAAAATTCTATCCTTTTAAATGTCGTTTTAAAAGAAGAATGACTTAAAATCAATAATCTGGGACATCCCTGGTGGTCCAGTGGTTGAGAATCCACCTTCCAATGCAAGGGATGCAGGTTCGATCCCTGGTTGTGGAGCTAAGACCCCACATGCCGCAGGGCAACTAAGCCTGAGCATCACAACTAATAAGGCCCCTCTTCTCAAGGACTGAGCCCGTGCACGCTAGAGCCTGGCTCCGAAGCTAGAGAAAGCCTGTGTGCTGCAACAAAGACCCAGGGCAGCCAAAATAGAAAAATAAAATCAATGATCTAAGTTTCCATCTTGAGAATCCAGAAAAAGAGCAAAGTAAGTAGAGGAAAGAAATAGTATAGATAAGAATGGAATAGATTGAAACAGAAAACAAACAATAAAGAAAAACCACTGAAATAAAAATCTTGCTCTTTGAAGTGATTAATAAAATTGATGAGCCCCTAGCTAGACTGACCAAGAAGAATAGAAGTCATAAACTGCCAATATCAGAAATAAAAGATATCACTAGAGATCTACAGACATTAAAATGATATAAGGGAATATTACGAACAACTTAATGCTGATTAATCCAACAACTTAGATGAAACAAACAAATTCCTTAGAAGACACAAATTGCCAATGCTGACACGAGAGGAAACAGAAAATGTTGATAGCCTTATATCTTTAAGGAAATTGAACTCATAATTTTTTAAAATTCTCACAAATGGCTTCAGATGTTTCCAATGGCAAATTCTCCTAAACACTGAATGAATAAACAATTTGATGCTTTTGAACTGTGTTGTTGGAGAAGACTCTAGAGAGTCCCTTGGAATGCAAGGAGATCAAACCAGTCAATCCTAAAGGAAATCAGTCCTGAATATTCATTGGAAGGACTGATGCTGAAGCTGAAGCTCCAATACTTTGGCCACCTGATGCAAAGAACCAACTCATTAGAAAAGACCCTGATGCTGGGAAAGATTGAAAGCAGGAGAAGAAGGGGACGACAGAAGATGAGATGGCTGGACAGCATCACCAACTCAATGGACATGAGTTTGAGCAAACTCTGGGACATAGTGACGGACAGGGAAGCCTGGTGTGCTGCAGTTGATGGGGTCGCAAAGAGTTGGACATGACTGAGTGACTGAACAACAAAACTCTTCCTGAAAATGTAGGAGCAACTCATTATATAAGATTAATATAATCCTGATACCTGGTTTAAGACAAGGATATTAGAAGAAAAATAAATTACAGACCAATATCACCCACAAAAATATTTAACAAATCATTATCAAGTCAAACAACCAAATTCAGTGTATATGTATACATATACATCAAGTTGGCAGAGGCAGTTCTCCACATTAACACAACAAAGCATAAAATCATCTCAATAAATGCTGAAGAGCCATTTGATGAAATTCAATGCTCATTTGTAATAAAAATTCAGAAATCTAGAAATAGAAGAAAACTTTCTCAATCTAATAAAAGGACATCTGTGAAAATCCAACAACTAACATTATACTTAATAATGAAACATTAAGTCCTTTTCCCCTGAGATCAAGAATAAGGCAAACATTATTTCAGCAACATGAATAGGCCAAGAGATTATCATACAATGTTAAGTAAATCAGATGCATGCATGGATGCTAAGTCGCTTCAGTCATGTCCGACTCTGTGACAATGTGGACTGTAGCCCACCAGGCTCCTCTGTCCATGGGATTTTCTAGGCAAGAATACTAGAGTGAGTAGTCTTTCCCTTCTCCAAGGGATCTTTCCAACCCAGGGATCGAATCCTCATCTCTTACGTCTCCTGCATTGGCAGGCAGGTTCTTCACCATTAGCGCCACCTGGGAAGTACTGAAAGTCAGATAGAAAAAGACAAATATTGTATCATATCACTTAATATGTGGAATCTAAAAAAAAAAGAAGAAAAAGATATAAATGAATTTATTTACAAAACAGAAATAGACTCACAGACTTTGAAAACAAACTTACGTTACCAGAGGGGGAACCTGGGAGAGAGGGATAAATTAAGAGTTTGGGAGTAACATATACTATATATTAAATAGATATTCAATAGGAACCTACTGTATATAGCCCAAGGAACTCTATTCAATATTCTGTAATAATCTAAAAGGGAAAAAATATGAAAAAAAAGATGCATGTATGTGTATAACTGAATCACTCTGCTATACACCTGAAACTAACACAACATTGTAATTCAGCTATCAGTTCAGTTCAGTTGCTCAGTCGTGTCCGACTCTGCGACCCCATGAATCGCAGCACTCCAGGCCTCCCTGTTCATCACCAACTCCAGGAGTTTACTCAGACTCATGTCCATCGAGTCGGTGATGCCATCCAGCCATCTCATCCTCTGTCTCCCCTTCTCCTCCTGCCCCCAATCCCTCCCAGCATCAGGGTCTTTTCCAATGAGTCAACTCTTTGCATGAGGTGGCCAAAGTATTGGAGTTTCAGCTTCAGCATCAGTCCTTCTAATGAACACCCAGGACTGATCTCCTTCAGGATGGACTGGTTTGATCTCCTTGTAGTCCAAGGGGCTTTCAAGAGTCTTCTCCAACACCACAGTTCGAAAGCATCAAATTTCGGCGCTTAGCTTTCTTCACAGTCCAACTCTCACATCCATACACCACCACTGGAAAAACCATAGCCTTGACTAGACGAACTTTTGCTGGCAATGTAGTGTCTCTGCTTTTTAATATGCTATCTAGGTTGGTCATAACTTTCCTTCCAAGGAGTGAGCCTCTTTTAATTTCACGGCTGCAATCATGATCTGCAGTGATTTTGGAGCCCCAAAAAATAAAGTCTGACACTGTTTCCACTGTTTCCCCATCTATTTGTCATGAAGTGATGGGACCAGATGCCACAATCTTAGTTTTCTGAATGTTGAGCTTTAAGCCAACTTTTTCAGTCTCCTCTTTCACTTTCATCCAGAGGCTCTTTAGTTCTTCTTCACTTCCTTTCATAAGGGTGGTGTCATCTGCATATCTGAGGTTATTGATATTTCTCCCGACAATCTTGATTCCAGTTTGTGCTTCTTCCAGCCCAGCGTTTCTCATGATGTACTCTGCATAGAAGTTAAATAAGCAGAGTGACGATATACAGTCTTGACATACTCCTTTTCCTATTTGGAACCAGTCTGTTGTTCCATGTCCAATTCTAACTGTTGCTTCCTGACCTGCATATAGGTTTCTCAAGAGGCAGGTCAGGTGGTCTGATATTCCCATCTCTTTCAGAATTTTCTACAGTTTATTGTGATCCACACAGTCAAAGGCTTTGGTATAGTCAATAAAGCAGAAATAGATGTTTTTCTGGAACTCTCTTGCTTTTTCAATGATCCAGCGGATGTTGGCAATTTGATCTATGGTTCCTCTGCCTTTTCTAAAACCAGCTTGAACATCTGGAAGTTCACGGATCACGTATTGCTGAAGCCTGGCTTGGAGAATTTTGAGCATTACTTTACTAGCGTGTGAGGTGAGTGCAATTGTGCGGTAGTTTGAACATTCTTTGGCATTGCCTTTCTTTGGGATTGGAATGAAAACTGACCTCTTCCAGTGCTGTGGCCACTGCTGAGTTTTCCAAATTTGCTGGCATATTGAGTGCAGCACTTTCACAGCATCGTCTTTTAGGATTTGAAATAGCTCAACTGGAATTCCATCACTTCCACTAACTTTGTTCATAGTGATGCTTTCTAAGGCCCACTTGACTTCACATTCCAGGATGTCTGGCTCTAGATGAGTGATCATACCATCGTGATTATCTGGGTCATGAAGATCTTTTTTGTATAGTTCTGTGTATTCTTGCCACCTCTTCTTAATATCTTCTGCTTCTGTTAGGTCCATATGATTTCTGTCCTTTATCAAACCCATCTTTGCATGGAATGTTCCCTTGGTATCTCTAATTTTCTTGAAGAGATCTCTAGTCTTTCCCATTCTGTTGTTTTCCTCTATTTCTTTGCATTGATCACTGAGGAAGGCTTTCTTATCTCTTCTTGCTATTCTTCGGAACTCTGCATTCAGATGGGAATATCTTTCATTTTCTCCTTTGCTTTTCACTTCTCTTCTTCTCACAGCTGTTTGTAAGGCCTCCTCAGACAACCATTTTGCCTTTTTGCATTTTGCTGCGCGGGCGCAGGAGGACCGAGAGGAACTACTCCACTTTCAAGGTCAGGAGGGGCTGCGGTGAGGAGATACCCCTCGTCCAAGGTAAGGAGTAGCCATAAAGAGATACCCCACATCCAAGTGAGGTATCCAAGCTAAGAGAAATCCAAGTAAGACGGTAAGTGTTGTGAGAGGGCATCAGAGGGAAGACACACTGAAACCATAATCACAGAAAACTAGCCAATCTGATCATAGGACCACGGTCTTGTCTAGCTCAGTGAAACTAAGCCATACCGTGTGGGGCCACCCAAGATGGACGGGTCATGGTGGAGAGGTCTGACAGAATGTGGTCCACTGGAGAAGGGAATGGCAAACCACTTCAGTATTCTTGCCTTGAGAACCCCATGAACAGTATGAAAAGGCAAAATGATAGGATACTGAAAGAGGAACTCCCCAGGTCTGTAGGTGCCCAATATGCTACTGGAGATCAGTGGAGAAATAACTCCAGAAAGAATGAAGGGAAGGAGCCAAAGCAAAAACAATACCCAATTGTGGATGTGACTGGTAATAGAAGCAAGGTCCAATGCTGTAAAGAGCAATATTGCATAGGAACCTGGAATGTTAGGTCCACGAATCAAGGCAAATTGGAAGTGGTCAAACAGGAGATGGCAAGAGTAAAAGTCAACATTCTATGAATCAGTGAACTAAAATGGACAGGAATGGGTGAATTTAACTCAGATGACCATTATATCTACTACTGCAGGCAGGAATCCTTAGAAGAAATGGAGTAGCCATCATGGTCAACAAAAGAGTCCGAAATGCAGTACTTGGATGCAATCTCAAAAATGACAGAATGATCTCCGTTCGTTTCCAAGGCAAACCATTCAGTATCACGGTAATCCAAGTCTATGCCCCAACCAGTAATGCTAAAGAAGCTGAAGTTGAATGGTTCTATGAAGACCTACAAGATCTTTTAGAATTAACACCCCAAAATGGTGTCCTTTTCATTATAGGGGACTGGAATGCAAAAGTAGGAAGTCAAGAAACACCTGGAGTAACAGGCAAATTTGGCCTTGGAGTACAAAATGAAGCAGGGCAAAGGCTAACAGAGTTTTGCCAAGAGGACGAACTGGTCATAGCAAACACCCTCTTCCCACAACACAAGAGAAGACTCTACACGTGAACATCACCAGATGGTCAACACCAAAATCAGACTGATTATATTCTTTGCAGCCAAAGATGGAGAAGCTCTATACAGTCAGCAAAAACAAGACTGGTAGCTGACTGTGGGTCAGATCATGAACTCCTTATTGCCAAATTCAGACTTAAATTGAAGAAAGTAGGGAAAACCACTGGACCATTCAGATATGACCTAAATCAAATCCCTTATGATTATACAGTGGAAGTGAGAAATAGATTTAAGGGACTAGATCTGATAGAGTGCCTGATGAACTATGGATGGAGGCTCATGACATTGTACAGGAGTCAGGGATCAAGACCATCCCCATGGAAAACAAATGCAAAAAGATTCAGCTATACTCCAATATAAAATTAAAAATTTAAATACATTAAATTAAATTTTTAAAAAATAATAAGGTAAGGATACCATTCTAAGCATTGCTCTTCAACACTGTACTGTGATATTAGTGCAGTAGGGAAGAAAAAGAAATAGAAGGCATAAATATTTCAAAAGCAAAAGTACCATTGTCTTTATTCACAGATGACATAATTCTGATTATCAAAAATAATAAAGACTATTAAAATGTATTAGAACTAATAAATGACTTTAACAAGAATGCAAGATACAAGGGAAATATTAAAAACCAATTATATATAATATATGTGATGAACAATTAGAAAATAAAAAATTTTTAATTTCATTCAAAATAGCATTAAAAAAACAGGTAAATTTAGCAAAATATGTGTAAGACCTCTACACAGAAAACTAAAATATGTTCCTGAAAGAAATTTAAGAAGTCCTAAAGAAATGGAGAGGTCCATCATTTTTATGGATTGGTTGGCTTAATATTGTTGAGCTGTCCCCCAAATAAACTGATATATTCAATACAATGCCAATCAAAATAACAACAGCTTATTTGAAGAATTTTTAGGAAAAACAATGATGTAGAACAGCCAAAACAATTTTGTAAAAGAAGAACACAGAAGACTTAAGACTACTTGACTTCAAAGGTTACCAAAAAAAACTACAGTAATCAAGAAAAGTTGGAACAGGCATAAGTAGACAAATAGATTGGAAACAGCATAGAATCCAGAATAGATCCATACACATATCAGTTGACTTTTGACCAAGTCAATCCAATAGGGAAAGGAAAGTCTCTTTAACAATAGTTAGAACAATTGTATATCCATATGGGAAAAATCAAACTTCAACCACTACCTCACTTCATACCAAAAAAAAAAGAAAGTTAAAAATTGATTATAGACCTAAATTTAAAAGCTAAAACTACAAAACTTTTAGAAGAAAACATGAAATATATTTGTGACTTTGGACTAGGAAAAAATTTCTCAAGACACAAAAAGCACTAATCATAAAATTTAAAATTGACAAATTGGACTTTTGTTCGTCAAAGATATTATGAAACTCAATACAGCTTGCCTATTACTTGTATTCAGTATATATAAGAAATTCTTAATAATAAAATGACAAACCAATAAAGAAAGAAAGTCAAGTTTCTCAGTCGTATCCAACTCTTTGTGACCCCGTGGACTGTAACCTACCAAGCTCCTCCATCCATGGGATACTCCAGGCAAGAATACTGGAGTAGGTTGCCATTTCCTTCTCCAAGGGATCTTCCCGACCCAGGGATCAAACTGAGGTCTCCCACATGGCGGACAGACGCTTTACCCTCTGAGCCACCAGGGAAGCCCAACCAATAAAAACTGGCATATGCTAAATAGTCATTTCATAAAGAAAGATATACAAATAATCAATAAATGCATTAAAAAGTACTCAATATCTTAAGCATGTGTAAACACAAGTTAAAAATTATAAAGTGGTACAACTACACACCACATAGAATAGCTAAAATGAAAAAAGTCTGACAGTAGCAAATGTTGGCAAGAATGTGGAGCAACTAAAATGCTTATACATTGCTGGAGGGACTGTAAAATGATGCAACCGTGTAGAAAAACTCTTTGATAGTTTCATAAAAAGTTAAAAACATATTCACTCTATGACCTGGCAATTCCAGACTTAGGTATTTATCCCAGAGAAATGAAGACATGTGCCCATTTTTCTTATACAAGAGATGTTTATAGCAGTTGTATTCATAATGGCTTCAAACCATAGCCAATCCAAGAAAATGAATAAACAAAAAAGTGGTATCTCTGTAAAATGGAATACAACTCAGCAATCACAAAGAACAAATGATTAATCCACCAACAATATGGAAGAAGCTCAAAAATATTATGCTGAGCAAGAGAAAACAGACATAAAAGAATACATACTGTTAAACTCAGTTTATATGACGTTCAGGCAAAAACTCACCAATAGTGTTAAAATTCAGAAAACTGGTTGCCTCTGGAGGGTGGAATTGATTGGGAAGAATCCTGAGGGAACTTTCTGGGAATGATAGAAATGTTCTATGTCTTGATTCAGGTGGTGTTTACCTAGGTATGTACCTACTCATCCAATCACACTTAAGATCTATATATCTCACTCTATCTAAAAGCAGGTTTAATTTTAAAAGTTGAAAAACTTGTGATGAGATCCATGAAAGGAGGACAAAGAGAGCACCAAAAATGTCTAGGGAAAGGTGTGAGGAGGGGAGGCTTCAGGGAGGAGGTGGCATTTGCACTGAGCCTTAAAGAATCTGAATAGGAGTATTGTGAGAACCAGACAAGATGCCAGATATGAAGGGACTTAGGGAACTGCTAAACAGGAAGGATTGTTCAGCTCAATCACTGATGCCTCCTATGAGCAAAAGAAGAAAGACCAGAATAAGCATTCGCAGGTGAGGGTGGGGGTGACCACATGGAGCTCCATGATGCTGGAGAGGGATGGATCAGGCCAGGTCCTGGAGACTGAGTATGTATTCTCTTGCGGAGGGGCGGGGGCAGGGTGTGCAGCAATATGCCAGGGGTAGATTCGGCACCTAGTCAATTGCTGGGTGCATGGAAAGTACTCAATAAATGTTTTTCAAATGAATGAAATATAAATACAGGCACTGCTGACAGATCTGAGCTCAAACAATGGCTTGGAGCCCCAGAGAGGACCAGGGGCTGGCTCGGGTTCACCCTGCAGAGAAGCCAAGCACAGTCCTGGAGTGCTGAACTTGGATACATTCTATCACGCAGCTCAAGGCGCCCTGAGGGCGCCATATAACTTTATTGTAAGCTCGTGCAATAACACAGGCAAATGGAATAACAATGTAAAGTTGGCTTTAATTAAAATGAAGGGTGTTTGCCTCTCCCTCCTTTTCCTACTAAGCCAAGGCAGCCTGCTGAGCTGTGCAGAGCAATCAGGGGAATGTTTCCAAAGTAGGAGGCAACCCCCCACCTTCCCCTGTTTAGGAGGTTCACCAACATTCGAGTGGCCCTCCCCCCTCCCCAAACCTCACCACTTGTCCTTCTTCCATGATCCACTTGGCAGAAGGGCACCAAGAAGGAAAACAGGAGTGATGATGCATTTCTAAGAGCATCAGGAAGCAAGAAAAAATGTTGTTAAGCAGTGTGGGGAAGGGAATCTCATCCATTTAGCCATCCTGCAAATGTCTCCTGCATACCACATGCTAGTGCTGGGTGCTAGGGCCATCCTCAAAGGACTCACTGTCTGCTAGGAACCTGAAAAAGCCACGAATCCAGGGATTCAGCTCATCTACATGTCCTGGTATCTGGAAAATAAAGTTGATGCTAAGAATCTTCTAACTAGGGAGAAGGACATCATGTAAAAGGACCAGTAGAGAAGTCACAGTGCTAGGCACTCTGTATGCCTCCTACACTGTGTTCTAGCCTGTGCTCTGCTGATGAATGCTAACCATGTGAATATGAAACTGCCATTTTCTAGGGGAAAGAGAGCCCCAATTTGTAGACTTTACCAATTTCTATGGTGTAATTCTCCCACAGTGGTGAATTTCTAGCTACCAGTATTATCATTAACCAGCTTGTAAAATTCCTAAAAAGTTAACAGTCAGTTAGTATAGATCAGCTCCAACACACCATTGATCCTACATGTCTGCAGTGCTCTGGACTGGCCAAGAGGAATTCTGAACACCAGTGCCGCTGCCCAAGCTTTGCACTGAAAAGATATTTAAAGAGTACCTTTTCCACACTAGGCCATGATGAGAGTCTCAAACCATTAATAATAATAAAATAATAATTCTAGCTCTCATCTACTAAGAGTATACTATATGCCAGGTTTTCATCTAAGAACTTTTTTTAGAAATCAGTGCATTTAATCCTTGCAACAACCCTATGAAGTACATATTACTATTATCACCACTTTGCAGAAGAAAAAACCTGAGGCTCAGAGAGAATGAGTTACCTGCCTGAGATCACAAAGCTAGTAACAAGCAGTAGCAGACGCAGCCACTATGGAAAACAGTGTGGAAATTCCCTAAAAAAATAAAAATAGAGCTACCATATGACCTGAGACTCATTGGGAAAGACCCTGATGCTGGGAAAGATTGAGGGCAGGAGGAGAAGTGGGCGACAGAGAATTAGATGGTTGGAAGGCATCACCAAATCAATGGACATGAGTTTGAGCAAACTGGAAAATAGTGAAGGACAGGGAAGCCTGGCGTGCTGCAGTGCATATGATTTAGCAACGGAACAATAACAACCTTATGACTCAGCAATCCCATTCCTGGACATATTCTCTGAGAAAATCATAATTCAAAAAGATATAGGCACCCCAAAATTTAGTGTAGCTATTTACAATAGCAGGCTTCCCAGGTGGCGCTAGTGGTAAAGAATCTGCCTGCCAATGCAGGAGACATAAGAGACTTGGGTTCAATCTCTGGGTCAGGAAGATCCCCTGGAGGAGGAAATGGCAACCCACTCCAGTATTCCTGTCTGGAAAATCCCATGGACAAAGGAGCCTGGCGGGCTACGGTCCATTGGGTCACAAAGAGTCAGACACAACTGAAGCAACTTAGCATGCATTTATAATATTAAGGACATGGAAGCACCTAAATGCTCATTGACAGGTGAATGGATCAAGAAGACGTGGTACATAAATACAATGGAATATTACTCAGCCATAAAAAGGAATGAAATTGGGTCACTTGTAGAAACATGGATAGACCAAAAGTATGTCATATAGAGTGAAGTCAGAAAAGAAAAACAAATATTGTATATTAATGCATTAATATGGAATCTAGAAAAATGGTATAGATGAACCTATTTGCAGGGCAGGAATAGAGAAGGAGACGTGAAGAATGGATGTGTGGACATGGGGTGGGGAAGAGGGATGGGACGAGTTGGAATTGCCGCATGTGCACAGCCATGTGTAACGCAGATAGCGACTGGGAATCTGCTATACAGTGGAGGGAGCTCAGGTCAGTGCTCTGCGGTGACCTAGATGGATGGGATGATGGGAGGTAGGGAGAGAGGGCATATACGTATACATATTGCTGATTCGCTTCATTCTGCAGCGGAAACTAACACAACACTGTAAAGCAACTGTGTGCGTGTGTGTGTTAGTCGCTCAGTCTGGTCCGACTCTTTGTGGCTCCATGGACTGCAGCCCATCAGGCTCCTCTGTCCATGGGATTCTCCAGGCAAGAATACTGGAATGGATAGCCATGCCCTCCTCCAGGAGATCTTCCCAACCCAGGTCTCCTGCATCGCAGGTGGATTCTTTACCACCTGAGCCACCAAGAAAGCCCCAGTTAAAAAAACAAAAACAGTACAAATAGCTGTCATTGCTGAAGACCCTCCCTACATCTTGGCTGTTTCCTGTATTTTGAATACAACATTCTCCAGGGAGAAGAGCCTCATCCTCAGACTGCTTTGTGACTCTAAACTAGGCATGTGACCCAGGTGCACACTGATATGAAACCTGCATTCAGAGAGGACTGGTCACGTGGCCAGGGCAGTGGCAGAGGCCGCTAGGACTTTAGGGACAGAACTGACGGAGCCTCTGGCTTCCAGCCCAGAATGCCATAGGGACTGAGTGACAAGGTAGTGATGTTTTCACTAAAAATGCACTCATGGTTTTGTCAGGCCTCATTCCTGGGACCCTCCAGAGATTCTGCAAGTTGGCTGACATCCTGTAATAAATTCCTCTCTGCTTAAACCAACTATAATGAACTTAGTTGTTTGCAATTAGAAACCCCAATAAGACAGTGGGATCCAGGGTTCAAACTTCGCTGCAGAACTCAAGCTCTTACCCACTATGCCACACTCCATTTTCTCCTCCCCACCCTCCCCCCACCCTGTAAGTATGGTTCGATTCCCTTTTCACAGGGAATCTTTGAAACTACGTCTCAAAAAGCTCAGGCCAGTTGCCTGAACGATCATGTTGAACCCATGAATCTGTTGTTTTCAATAGTTTGGGATCGAGACATGGCAATTTCATGTGGGTCAACCTGACAGAAATAGGATTTTAGTCCAGATTTGTCTGACTCCAAAGCTACTTCCACTTCCTGTGCTTTCTCACAAGCAAACTCACTCATAGGTTCTAGTGGGTGAGAAGCTGCTCTCAGGTGGTATAAGCAGACGTGGTAAGGAATGGGTGGGGGTTGGGGTGCCTCCCAGGAGAACCTAAAAGACCAGGAGAGACAGAGACAGCAGAATGGGGCTTCAGCTGACTCAATACACCTTCATGTGCATCTCTCGTGCCCAGCCCTGAGCTGATCAGTTCTGGGGAGAGTCCTGGAAAAAAAGGACTTGGTCTCTGCCTGCGTGGAGCTAAGATCAAGGATTCTTGACCTCCTCTCTTGGAGGAGAAATAGAACAGGATGGCATGAAAAAATAAGGGCTCTGCAACTCTTGGCGTGCAGAAGGGAGGCTTCCTGGCCAGTGGAGGCCAGAGCAGAGCCTGGAGTGACTGACAGGTCATGGATGGGCAGGAAGAAGTGGCAGGGTGTTGGACTGGAGCACCAGAAGGAGCAGAGGCACAGCGGCTGCACCGAGTATGAAGCAGCTTAGGTGAAACATGACGCATATGAAAGGAAACAAGGGCCAACTTGGAAGGAAAGGTTGAGAATGTCATTGGCTCATTCTTCAGTACTCACCGGGCGCCCGCAGCGCATCAGGTGCGTGCTGGGAACCACGCAGGCCCAGGCCTGCCCCTGGTCTTCTGACCCTCAGGGAAGCCACATGCTCAACCTGGAAGGACCCAGACCATTAGGTAATTGCAGTTGATGAAGAGATGACCAATGTGAAGTTCAGGGAGCCTTAAGCATCTAAGGGGGTGATGAGACCTGAAAAAGAAGTCAATGAAGGCTTCCTGACGACATGACATTTAAACTGAAACCTGAAGAAAGTGTTCACAAAGCCAAGCACTCCAAGCAGGGAAGCGGCAAGTGGCAGGGCCCTGAGTGGGAAGGGGTTTGTCATGTTTAACAACCCAAGAGCAAGTCGTGGTGTTGGTGTGAGCTTCGCAAGGGGGGGAAGAGCCAGGAGGGGTGGCCAGGAGCCATGCCGGACACAGCCTGGCAGGTCATGGTAAGGAGTTTGGATTTTATCCAAGAGCCATGGAAAGTGACATCATCAGCTCTGTATTTTGTTTTTTAACCCTTTCCTTATTTATTTATTTTTGTCTGTGCTGGGTCTTCACTGATGTACAGGCTTTTCTCTAGTTGCAGGAAGCAAGGGCTACTGTCTAGTTGTGGTGTGCAGGCTTCTCGGTGTGGCGGCTTCTCTTGTTGCAGAGCATGGACTCCAGGGCTTCAGTAGTTGTGGCTCTCTGCTTCTAGAGCACAGGCTCAATAGTTGTGGTGCACAGGCTTAGTGGCTCCAAGGTATGTGGGATCTTCCCAGAACGGAGGTCAAACCCACATCTCCAGCACTGGCAGGCAGATTCTCTATCACTGAGCCACCAGGGAAGCTCTCTGTATTTTCTTGACAATGACTCAGGGCGAAGGCAAATGAAGGCCAGTTAGCAAACTACTAGAATAATTTGAACTGGATGGGGTCATGGCAGGGGAGATGGAGGGACGTGAAGCTTCCAAGTGGATTCCGGATGTAAAACTGACTGAGCAAAGCAGTTTAGCACAAGAGTTATGTAATCTCCCCCTACCTCAGTTCTCTCATCTGTAAAATGGGGCTGTGGTGGCACTAGTGGTAAAGAACACGCCTGCCATTACAGGAGACATAAGAGACGTGGGTTTGATACCTAAGTCTAGAAGATCCCCTAGAGAAGGGCGTGGCAACTCAATCCAGCATTCTTGCCTAGAGAATCCCACAGACAGAAGAGCCTGGCGGACTACAGTCCATGGGGTCACAAAGAGTCGGACACGACTGAAGCGACTCGGCACAACAGGACCTTACTCTTAAGACTGGTGAAATTACATAGGTGAGTTGATACACCATGAAGTGCATGGGACAGTAAAAGGTAGCCTGATTGACAGGCAGATCTGGGAGAAGATTGGGGGTCTAGTTTCGGTCGCATTCAGGCAGAGAGGTTTATGGGCATCCTGGTGGAGACGTCAGGTAGACTGCTGCACGTCAGGAATGCAGCCTAAGGAAGTCAGGGAATTACTGTAGCACAGGTGTATCCAAAGCCAAGGTTAAGGAGGCACTGTCCCTGGGGAAGAGAGCAAAGTGAGCCGCACAGTACTCAGCTGAGCCCCGAGACTCTGCTCAGCTCTGCATGCCGGGTGCAGCATCGGGCTTCTCCTGAATCCCAGGAAGAATATTGGGAGCGACGGTGGCTTTGGTAGTGCCACTGGAGACACCAAGTCATTCCTTCTGACTCTGACCTGGGCTGTCTCAGCTGCTGGCCTTCCCTGGTTCCCCGGGGAGCCAGGCCTGAGTCAGCTCTTCCAGGCCCTGGACCTGTCTGAGCCTTCAGACCCATGGCTTAGTCTGCTAAGCCCCCAGCTCGTGCTGACAAATCCCTTCTAATGGGGAGATCAACCTTTCAATAGAGACACATCACAGGGCAGCGGGAGAGTGGGCACCACAGCCTCGTGGGCTCTCGCAGCCTCTCTTGGCTTCTTACCACCCAGCCAGCAGCTGCAGCGGCTCCCAGGTGCCTTGGTTTATTAAAGCCACATGCTGGGAGCCCCAAGGGGAGATGGAGAGAGCAGATGAACAAAGAATCCTGTCCCTGTGGGGTTGAGAAGACCAGACTCACATCAAAAGGGAAGCAGGGACTCCCGCGCTTCCACCTCTGGGCCTGTGTTGTTTCTCTGCCTGGAACGTCCTTCCTCCAGGTATCAGCAGAGCTGGCTCCATCATCTCCTTGAAGTCTTTATTCAGAACTCATCTTCTCAGGAAAGTAGTCCCTGACTACCCCCACTTTAACAGGCAAACATAGCCCCTCTGTGCTCTCTGTCCTCCTTCCCAGCTTCATTTCTGTCCGTAAGAATATTATCTGCTATACTGTATGTTATATTTGTTACTGTCTGTGTCCCCACGCTAAAGAGACAGCTCCACGAGGGCAAGACCTAGACCAGAGACTGGCGCACGGTAGAGTGTCAAGTGTCTGTTGATTGACTGACTGATTAAAACGCTGCCTCTTAGGCAAGTCATTGGACCGAGGATGAAAATACAGAATTCGAGTCTAATTCTCCCTTATAGAAGAATTACTGGTCAAACATTTCATCAGGGGCACTCTCCGTCCCCCTTCCGATGTCTATTGCAGACACTTTCTCTGTCCCTTTTTCACTTTAATAAAACTCTGCTACACGCTCATAATGTACAGCTAGTTGAGAATTTTCATCATATACTGAATGTTTTCTACTGTAAAAAATATTTCTCCCAAGTTTCATCTCTGTATCAGTATAACCCTGAGAAAGCACATTTTTCTGTTTTAGGATTTGTAACTTCCTATGGAAATCTATGTATTTAGAAATGAAATTTAAAGTATTCTTCTCTTAAAGATTTGCCTTAAATATGTGAATAGGAAACCTGCTTGCAAACTGATTTACTTAATAACTAAGCATGGTGGTGGTCATGAACTTGAATATTACAAAACATGGGGATGTGGGGTAGAGAAAGGGAAGTCAAACATAGCAAATTGTTACAGTAGTTTATGGGACAAAAATACTATTAAAATAACTGCTGAGAATCTTTATCTTATAATTTTAGTCATGTAAGATATAGATGAAAATTAATAAAACTTTTCACTTAAAGGGAAAAAAAAAAAAAAATAAAATAAAACTCTGCTACACACATACACAAAAAGCTTTAGTCTTAGTTTCCACATCCATGAAATGGGGTTTATGTTGTCTGCTCTGATTCCCATACCAAGAAATTTATTAAATTCTTTAATGTATTAAATTATTCTTTAATATATTAAGTTATTATTATATTATTATTTAAATAATATTAAACATGTAAAGGTAGAACAGAGAGTGAGAGAAGGTGGCAAGAGCTGTGGCCCGAGGCCGTGGGATCAGAGTATAGAGGTGGGGAGCACTCGGTGGCCAGCATTTTCAGCCAGGAAAGTCAGCCAGCCTGAGGCTAAACTCGGGAAGACTTGACAGGAGTTCATGAAAGGCCACCTGATTCATCCCTGAGGCCTCAGCATCTGGCACAGGGGAGGTCCCTTCCACCGGCTGGGCCTACTCTGACACAGTATGCTCAAGCAGGCCTGAATCGTCCTCCAGGAGGAGCCCCTTCACCTTGTGAAAAGAAGACTTCTTAGGGAGCTGGGGGAACCCTGATACCACATCCAAATGCCCAGACACCTTGGAGGAGGGGACTTTCAGGTGAGTGCTCCAGCATCCTGATTGCAGGACAGACACGCCAGCTCCCTGCACTAAGGTAGCTGTGAGGTTAAGCAGGAGCCCCTGATCCAAACCTGCCTACTCCCCTTCACCATCTGCCTGGCAAATACCCACTGATTTTTATGATGTCTCCAATATCACCTCCTCTGGGAAGCCTTCCTTGACAGCTCCTCCCCACCTCAGTGCACCCCAAGTAGAACTGAGCGCTCCCTTGTTTGCACCCCTGTGTCCTATCCAGTCTTCATTCCCAGAAAATATATATATTTATGGAGTGTCCACTGTGTAGCAGGACACCCACTGCCCAAGGCCTGGGGATGTAACAGTGAAGGGGACAGATGCACGCAGTGATCTGCCCTCAAGGAGTTTACAAACACAGTGCTCTACAAGCCTCATGGAGCCACGTCTCCAGTGCACTGGGTGCTCAACAAGGCCAGAAGCTCTGCCTGATGCTTCTCTGTATAATTGCCCAAGGCTCTTATGTAACTGGTACTGAATATTGACAGGCTTCTGTCAGCGCCCCTGCAAATGCCCGCCCCCTGAACTCCCTTGGCCACTCACACTCTCCTCTGAGAGCCTCTGGACCTGCCACCATCCGTCACTGAAGGGTCAACGCCCAGTGACACAGCCAGTGATCTGATGATCTGATTGGTCAGTGCTTGTGACCAATGCTTAAATATCATGGTCAGGTATTTAAAATATTTATTTAATTTTGGCTGCATTGTGTATTAGTTGCAGAGCATGGACTCAGTTATTGCAGCCTGCAGCCTTAGTTGCCCACTGGCATGTGGGATCTTGGTTCCCTGACCAGGGATTGAACCTGTGTCCCCTGCATTGCAAGGCAGATTGTTAACCACTGGACCACCAGGGAAGTTCCCGTTGACAGGTATTTTAAATGTCACTCATTCCTGCACCTAGAACCACATCTAGCACATAGTAAGCACTTGCTGGTATTTGTTGAAGGAAAAAAGAAGACGGTTGATTCTGGCTCTCACATCATTTATCTATACAAACTTTGAGTCACTCGTTCTCAATAATCAAGGGTGGTCCATGGCTCTACAGCAGGGGCATCACCCGGGATCTTGTTAGAAATGCCAAATCTCGGGCCAACCCTAGGCCTGTCGAATTAAGGGCTATAGTTCAACAAATCCCTGGTTGATCCCTGTGCACATTCACATTTGAGAAACACAGTTCTAAGCTACAAGGAGATAATATCAGCTCCCCCAGGAGAGTTAAGAGTGTCAGATGGGATGACTAATGTGAAAATGCCTTGAATATTGGAACATGGTGGGCAAATGAAATAGACTGCTATGATTATTCTTATGATTAATAATAGTCCTTGCAGAAAAACCACTTTATAGTTCTGTCTTAAAACCTCATTAAATTCTGTTCAAATGTGCTATTAAAAGTTATGTTCTAGTCCACTTAGTTTTGTAAACCCCAAGCCTTTTAAAACAGAAAGGAGTCTGGGCTCCAGGACAGGAACATGGGCCCTGCTTATGATGGTTGCCATGGGCATGATTGAATGCAAATTTATTTCCCACAACACCCTGCCAACTGATTGATCCTGGGGAAGGAGATGTTGGGAACCCAGTTCCTCAGAGAAAGGAAAAACTAAGTAGAGGCAGAGGGTGGAAAAAGACAACCGTGGGGTTTCACGCTGGTTTGCGGGGCTGTACTGCATGCTTATAATCTTCTGCCTTTCAGCCTCTGCCAAACCATGTGGAAAGAAAAGAAGGGCACTGAGGAGAGGGAGCAGGCTCTGGTGGGGAATTACCTCAGCCGCAGGACAGGGCAGTGGGCTCCGCGGAGAGAATCCTTCAGCTGGAACAGCCACGATTGCAGCTGCACGTCACTGCAGGGCCTTCTGATGCAAGGCTGGCCAAAGCCCACAGCCCTGCCAGCAGCCCCCTTGGCAGCTGTGGCCACAAGACAAAGGTTAAGAGCGAGTAAGAAGATGCATCTTGAACTAACGTCGGCAGGGGCACGAGAGAACCAGGATTACATTAGGTGGAGGCTGATAATGGGTCAGGATGGTGAGCAAAGGAGTAACTACCAAGTGTGGGAGGCTCTCTCTGCTCTCCCTGCTCCCAGCCATGGCCCCACACTCAGGCTGATCACCCCAGGACTGCCCCTCCAACAAGAGGCGAACGAAAGCCCCCTAAGTGTGGGGGGACTTTCTGGCAGGATCTTGAGCCTGTGGCTCAGTCTATGAACTCTGATCTAGTTTTGCAGTCTCCTCAGCTTCTCCCTTGTCTTTCCAGTTATAAGCCTCCCATCCCTTCTGCCTGGCACACACTGCCCCCTGCCAGCATGACCTCTCAACCTTTCGAAACCACCACCTTGATTCTCTCCATCACTTAGTCAGTCATCAAACATTCCCTGGCACTGTCATCAGACCAGGCCCTGTACCAAGCACCAGAGACAAATGAGTGAGACCTGGAGGGGACCCTCAAGGACCCCAGAGTCTGGTGACAGAGACAATTACCACAGATGAGGACAAGTTTTATTGCAATGGAGACACGGGGGCACCTACAGCCATACTACCCTGAATGTGCCCAATCTCATCTGATCTGGGAAGCAAAGCAGAGTCAGGCCTGGTTAGTACTTGGATAGGAGAGCACAGCGGGTTAAGGAAACAAAGGAGAGACAGGAAACACAGTGAGGGGGGCGCAGTCAGGGAAGGCTTCCCATGTGAGCACCAGGAGGGCCAGCAGGACTCAGCGCAGGTAAAGAGGGGGAAAGCCAAAGGCGACAGGTGTGGGAGCGACACCCAGCCTCACAGAAGCGTGCAAATCAAAACCGTGAGGCGCCACTGTACACCCATCAGATGGTAAGTGTGAAAGTGGAATAATACCAAATTCTGGCAAAAACTTAGGGAAAACTGACCCCTGGGCACTGCGGGGTACTATCAGGCAAGACTCGGGGAAATTAAATCCAAGTCTGAGCACCCACCCCCACCCCCACCCAGCAGTGCTCCTCCTGAGTATTCACCACAAATAAGCGCACACCCTGTCCATGATCACGAAGGTATGAGAATGTTCATGAGAGCACTGTCAGTGGTGCTGAGGAGCAAGGAGTGACAGGGCAGCAGGTAAGAAAAACGCAGTGAAAGCACACAGTGTGTAGGCAGTTAGACGCAAGGGACTAGACTCCAGGGGGGCATACAGTGATACGGATAGATCTTAGAAACATCGTTAAGAGCACAAAAATAAGAAACAGAAGGTGCTCAAAAGCAAAATGCCATTTATACAAATTAAAAACATACACAAAGAAAACAACACCATGCATTTTTCCCCAAGAAATGTGCATTTCCCAGCTCATACACCAAACACATTAGAGTGGGGACCTTTTGGGAAGAGTGAAATGGGAGGAGGAATTGGGGATGAAGGGGTAGGAAAACAGGACATATGAGAATGATGCTTTACCATGTGGAGAAGGGTCATCAAACTAAACTTGCTCTGCCTACCTGAGATTTAAATAGAAAAAGAAAAGGCAGGAAAGAATTGGAGTTAGGCAGAGAAAACCACAGGTACAGAGACCCAGAGAAAGAAGAGAGGCCTGGGGAAGGACACACAGGAGAGCAAGTGTTCAGGCAGAGGCTCGGCAGGTCAGGGGAGGCTGTGGTAGGTGGTGGGCCCATGGTGAGGACTTTGAACTTCATCTCACATCCACCAGGCATCCCTAGGAGAGATTTTTGTTGTTATTATTGTTGCCTTTGTTTATTTTTGGCTGTGCTGGTTCTTTGCTGCTGATCACTGGCTTTCTCTCTTAGTAGTAGCTCGCAGGCTTCTCACTGCGGTGACTTCTCTTGTTGCAGAGCCCAGGACTCCAGGTGCAAGGGCTTCAGAAATAGTGGCTCAAGGGCCCTAGAGCACGGGCTCAGTAGTTGTGGCACACAGCCTTAGTTGCCCCGAGGTATGTGGGATCGTTCCAGACCAGGGATCGCACCCATGTCCCCTGCATTGGCAGGCGGATTCTTAAGCACTGGACCACTAGGGAAGTTCCCTGGGAGGGTTTTAAACTGTGAAGGGATTTGCTCAAATCTAGGTATTAGATACTCTCATAGAAAAAGAGATTTGTGGAATGTTATAAAGAGAAGGAACCAGAGAAATGACACGTCCGCCCTCCCTCCCCTTACTCACATACTTCCAAGGTCACCTGAGTGTTTGATTGTCTGCAAAGCACCTTCACACCCACAATCTCACTAATCCTCAAAACACCCACAAAAGAGGCAAGGCAGATGTTACTGTTCCTCTTTAATAGATGAGTTCATTGAGGCTTAGGAAAATAAAGAGAATCTTACACTCTTCAAATCCTAGAATTGCAGCCCACTTTTCCAAAGGTTGCCAAGGTCCAAAAAAGTCTTGTCAGAGTCCAACTGAAATAAAGTGCCTTGAGTTAAATATACTAATTAGGGTTAAATCAATTGGCATTATGCTCAGTTGAATCCATTCAATCAAAAACGTTTTTCTAAGTGGCTTCTGTGTGTCAGCACATGCCAGAAGCAGGGAATGCAGCCACATACAAGACAGTCCCAACACTCGAAGCGAAGAGACCAGCAGGATAGAAGTCTCTTGGATCTCACACTGCTCTAGTTTCCCTGGCCTTCCTGTCTCTTGGAAAACCTAGTTCATTTCTGCCTCAGGGCCTTTGCACTTGCTATACCCCATTCCTGGAAAACGTCCCAGATAACCAAAGGGCTTGCTCTTTTGTTCAGGTCCCTGATCAAACATCATCTGAGAGAGGCTTTCTATGACCACCATATTTCTTCATCGCATGAAGACCACTGCTCCACCCCCATCATCCTCTACCCCTTTACTCAGCTGTGTTTATCCTCACTGTACTTTTCACTATGTGGCATTACAACACACACACACACACATACATATGTGTTTATATATTTTTATTTTATTCTTGTCATCTCTGCTAATGTAAGCTCAAGGAAAGACTTTGACAGCCTTGTCACTGTGATACTCAGAGCACTGGAACACTTCCCAGTACATAATTGAATAAATACACAAAATTTTTATAAGTTGGATGTTTGATATAAGAGGTTATAGAATCTAGTTCAAACTAAGGCTAAAAGTGGAATTAAATGGAGTCAATTTAAGTTGGGCCAGAGAAGGTTCATTCAACAATTCATTTTACAAAGATTTATCAAGCATCTACTGTGTATCTATATTGCTTCTTTGGGATACCTGGATGACTAAAAAATACAAAATCTCTGCCCTTGGAGTTCATAGTCTGAGTTACTGAAGGAGTTGCTAAAGGGTTGAGATCAATTAGCTCAAATCTAGGAAAGGAAACTTTAGTTGAACTTGAGTTGATTCAAGTTGGACCAAGTTGCTTTAGGCCAGGTTGGAATAATGGGTCAGTGCACAGCTAGTCTTGGCCCAGCTGACTTGGACTGGGCTGGATAAACCTGCACTAAGGTAAACTCAGTTTTGTTGGGATGCATTAGGTTGTGTTGTATTGATATAAGCTAGGCTGAGCTGAGGGGAGGAGTGAGCTAAGTTGAAAGTGTCTTTGGGGGAGAATGGATACATGTTGCAGCATGTTGACATGCTGAGTCACTCTGCTGTGCAGCTGAAACTATCAAAACATTGTTAATTGGCTAGACTCCAGTATAAAATAAAAAGTCTTTTAAAAGTTGAGGGACTTCCCTGTGGTCCAGGGGTTAAGAATCTGCCTTTCAATGCAGAAGACATGGGTTCAATCCCTGATCAGGGAACTAAGATCCCACATGCCATGGGGCAACTGAGTCCATGTGCCACAACTAGAGAAAGACCGAGCCACAATGAACACCTAAAACAAAAAAAGTTGAAAATGTCATTTGCTCTTGTGCTGAACTGAGTCAAGCACCTAGCTGAATAATGTGGGATAGGTGAGCTCAGATAACTTTGGTGGTTGGGGTGGATTGTCCAGAGTAAGGTAGGATGAAACGGGCCTTCATTGAGAAGGGAGAGGGCTTATGCTGAGTTTCTAAGCTGTGTTGTTGGGTCATATTGAGTCAATATCCTTGAGCTCCTGGATGGAGCTCAGATGAGAGGAGACATGCAAAGCTGGGCTCAGCTGAGCTGACCAGGGTTGAACAGACCAGTGATAAGTTAGGCTGCCGGGCCTGCCAGGACCTAAAATATAATGCAGACACCAATAAATCACAGATGCAGACAGCCTGGAGAAGTTACTCCTCCTCTCCACACAGCGTGTCCGGAACCCACCATAGCCCTCCAACGGCCGCCTGCTGTCCCCCAAGGCTGGGGGAGGCCAAGTCCTTCAGCCCCTCAACCTGAAACCATGCTGACGACTTTCTCATACATGCATTTGAGACCAGTCTCCTGGAGAACCCTGAACATAGATCCATGGACCCTGCACTACCTGGATCCTCTTTTCACAGACTAGCAGACAGTGGAGACGCCTCCCTACCCTTCAGCCTCTGCTGGAGCTCCCCGAAGACTGTTTGATTGTAGCCATGAGCCTTCGAGAGGCTTGGCCGCAGGGTGCACTCAGCCCCCTCGGCCACGTAAGGCACACAGGAGGCCTCCAGGCAGCAGCCCCCAAGCCCTCCAGTGCCATCAGGGGCCTGCTAGAGCAGTTTGTCCTCAGTGACTCCAGGGCACCAGCAGCAGTGCCTTGTAAGCAGCTGGCCCAAGACAACGACCTGCTGCTCTCCCAGCAGAGTCCTGAGCGAGAGCATAGCCACGTCTGGCCAAGGGGACTTTGAGGTTGGAACAGTCTCTTCTTACCCCGCTTCTCCTGCTGCCCACATACTAATTAGTCCCAAAGCCAGAGCAGGGTTGAGGCCTGGGTTCTCCAACCTCGAGCCTCCTGACAGCAACCACCAGCACCCACTCTTATCACTGCCTCACACACACATGTGTGCACGCACACACACACACACACACACACACTCACACTCATACTTCATCTGGGTCACCTACATGGAGAATGAGTCACTTGGACAACAAAACCAAAAATTCCATGTTTTTCTCCTCCGAGCAGACACTGATAGGAAGCGTGGAGAAAAAACCAGAAGGAGAGGAGAGCAAATAAGAAATAAGAAAATCCCAAACATCATATGTCATTTTGAGATTGAGGAAATGGGAGAGCGGGCCCAAGATACAAGGAATGGCTTGATGAGGCTTGAAGAGGGAATAGAATTTCCCTTTTCCAGTTTCCTCCCTGTTTTCTCCAATCTTTGGGGCCACAGAGAACAGAGGGAAGGAAGGCCAGTTATGGATATCCCATCTACTGTGAGAGGCATGAATCAAATGAGAAGGAAGGTGCATGTCAAGTACCCTCAGGTGGCAGAGCTGAAACAGTCCTTGTAGAGAATTTGTGCTCCCTCTGCCCCAGGACCTTTGCAAATACTGTTTCCTCTAGAGGTCCCTCTTGCCCTATGCCTGACTTAGATGTCACCTTCTCAGGAATGCCTTCCCTGACTACCCCCCACCATCACCATCAATCTTACAGCACTTTGCTCCTCTCCTTGAGCATTTACCACAGTTCTTTATTGCTCACCACTCTATCCTTACATCTTGTACACAGTAAGTGTTCAACTCAACTAATATTGATGAATTAGTGAATGAATCCAATACACACACACACACACACACACACACACTCACATATGCATGGTCATGCACAATTTACAGATAAAGAAAGTGGCCTGGGAACCAGGGAGTGACACCCTGATCCACACAGAGTAGGCGGTTGAGTCAGGACTAGAACTCAGACCCCCATTTGCTGAGCCAGGGGACCAATTCCTCTCCCACATCTGGACAAGCTGGAGTGGTCTCCAAGCACAGGGTGGGGTAAGCACCAAGCAGAGGCTGATGTGAATTAGGGCTCCCCGCCTCCCCACTCCCACCCTCAGCTCTGAAAGTCTCTCCTCCCCACAGTCACTGCCAAGGGCTGGGCCTGGAAACTCCTCCCAGCCCTAATCCACTGCATCCACCATCAAAGCCCCACTTGATTACCCACCGCAGAATGACAGGCTTAGAGCGGAAAGTCAGGAGCCTTGTGTGGATCAGAAACAACTGTTCTGACAATCAGTTCCTGAGCCTCAGCCTGCCGGGTAGGGGGTTCAGCATCGCAGCCTGTGGACCCCTCCCTGCTCTCCTCACTACACTTGGGGGCATCCATCTATTATATGCCAGGCCTGCAAGGCCATTATTGTATCTCAGCTTCACAGGGTCATACAGAGGTAGACGCTATTATTATCCCATTTGACAGATTAGGAAACCAAACCTTAAAGAGGTTAAGTAACTTGCCCAGGACCACAGAACCAAAATAAAACAGGGCAGGGTTTGGAAGCCAGATCTATGTGATTCCAAAGCCAGTGGGCCACTCCACCTTCAACAGGCCTAGCACCAGACTCAGCACAGTACATCTCATGGATGTTTGTGTGGTTCAGCTTCCTTGAATCAGTGGGACCCCCAAGATTCTATGAAAATTCCCTGGGGCAGAGAAGGAAGGCCTGGAGCTGAAGCTTTAGAACTCAAGCCCAAGAATACAGCTGTGTGTGCACACAGATATGCACACACAGATGTACATACACACATGCACCCACACACACACATCCTCCAACAGGAGCAGGGCCGGTCTCCATTGCTTTCCCATGTACGATGTATCTGAACAGAAGACTCTGCTGCTAAAAACCATCTCAGGAGCAAACCCTCACCTCCTGAGCTCCCTCATGTCTTCGGAGTGAGCAGGGCAGGGTGGCTTTTCTGCTCCTCCCACTCTGGTCCCTGGATGCCAGGTCTTCTCTCTGACCCGGCAGCTGGGGCTGGGAATGGGGCTGGGCATGGGTGGAGAAGCACTGGCAAGATTTGGTGAGGTCAAGGGCAAGGCCTGAGGCAGCAGTGTGGGTGGGAAGATCCAGAGAGAGAGGGAGAGGCTGGGGGCAGGGAGGGGAGTACTCCTGCCAAAAATGCTTAACCTGAACCTAATCGTGAGGAACCGCTGAGAAATCCAAGTCAGGAGATAACTCCCTGAACGACCAATCTAGACCCTTCAAAAATGTCAGTGTCATGAAAGATGACCAAAAAAGATTTGGAAACTACTCTAGATTAAAGGAGATTACAGAGACATGACAACTAAAATAAATGTTTTACAGGGCATTATTTAGAAAATGGGAAAATTTGAATGGGTACTATGTATTAGATAATAATAAAGTATCCAAATTAAACTCAGGGCAATAATCGTATTGTGGTTATGTAGGAAAACATCCTTGTTTGAGAGATATGTACTGAAGTTTGAGGGCTGAGGGCTGTTATTTACTTACAAATGCTGAGAGACAGATGGTGGGGAAGAGAAAGAGAGGGAGGCAGAGAGGAAAGAGGTGAGTAGGACAGAGGGAGGAAGGGGAGAATGTATTCAGACAGGTAACTTGAGATGTATGATGTTGTTAGAATGATTCTTACTTCTCTATTCTTTTTTTTTTTTTTTTCAAAATTCAGGAGAGGGCATCCCAAAAGTAGAGGTGTGCATGACTGCAGGGTTGGTGGGGAAAATCATGGAGCTGATCTTCATTACTAGAGAAGGGGAGGAAGTTGGGGTGGGCTTTCTGAGCCAGATACCATGGGGCTTAGAAATCCAGGAGGGGGGTTAGTACTGGTCCCCCCGGAGCTCAGGGCAAAGAGAAGAGGGGAATGAGGTCTAAGGGCAGCGCGTGGGCAGCAAGCTGGGTGGCGCATGAGAGAGAGAGGCAGACAAAGATACAGAGGGAGAGGCTGGAAGCCAGAGCTGAATGAAGGGGCCTGGCCAAGTGCCATGGGGCGAGATGGACTGAGATGAATCAGCAAACTCGTGTCCTGGTGACAGGTGGGAGGCCCAAGGCAGGAGGGGGTGAATGGAGATCACAGGCTTGGACACCAGCTCACCCCGCAGCTGGCCTTTTGCGGCACATGCACACATGCACGCACCAAGGGCTGGACACAGCCTGGCGAGGCAGCCAGGCTCCACCCCTACACTACTTGATGCCTCTTTTCCTTCACCCACGAAAGGGGTCAATAGCTGTGCCCAGCTTATGGATTGCTTGTTGTGAGCATCTGGTGAGCTTGTGTATGTGATGTGCCCAGAAAGCACATAATAAACGTTGGCTATTACACTAACAACCCCACGAACTCTCATCTACAAAGCAGGAAGCCACACGTTTACTCCACGGACAGTCAGGCTCTTTGCTGTGGGACAGCACCATCCTAGGTGCAGACGCTGCAGCTGTGAAATGAAACAGACAGAAATCCCTGCCCTTAGGAGAGAGAGCTGATAAACAAAATCAGTGATTAAAATACACAGCCTGTTAGATGTAGGAAGCGCTATTAAGCAGGTAGGGACAGAGTGCTGTGGGTGGAAGGGTAGGAGGGTGCTGTCCAGGAAAGGGCTCACTGAAAAGGTGACATCTGAGCAAAAACAATACAGATGTCGGGGAGAGGAGACCCCGGGCTGGCAGAGGGAACCGTCAGTGCAAAGTTTCTCAGGCTGAGGCCAATGAGGCTGGAGCAGGGCCGCCAGGAATGAGTGAGGAGGGAGTTCAAGGAAGGAAGGCGGGGACAGACCACAGAGGATTTGAAGTCACTCACTGTAAGACATTTTCCTCTGAGTGACCAGGAGGTCACTGGAGGCCTGGGGGCACAGGAGTGGCAGGATCTGATGACCATTTACAGTCTGGATCCAACACTGAGAACAGCCTGATGGGAGCAGGAGCAGGAGCAGAGAGACCAGTTAGGAGGCTAATTTAATAACCCAAGAGCAAGAAGGTGGTTCTTGGACACAGGCAGTAATTGGGGAAGCTGAGAAGTGGTTGGCTCATGGGTAGGACTTGGAAGGTAGAGTCAGCAGGGTTTTCTAACAGAGGATCACACAGCTACCCTGCTTGGTGTAACGAAGCTGGGAAGAAGGTGACCGGAGGGTCTCCGCGTGAATGCCACGCTACAGGGACCGGATGGAAGGCACTTGACGATCCCATGAAAGCCTCTCTATGGCAGCCCAAGGGGTGTCCCCAGGGGCCTGCGAGCCCCTCCCCACCACTCCCTGCCCGGACAGGACCGCAGAGGCCACAGGTTACGGAGAGGGAGCTCACACCCCGGCAAAGATTGATGCCTTTTAAACAGACCCAGAGTGAGAAGGACAGAGAAAGTCAATATTTGTCCGAGCAAGCCAAACAGGCAGGCTCGCCCAGGAATGTGAGGGCGGGAGGGAGGCCCAGCGCCCAGAGAACATTATTTCAACAGAAAGATATTTGGAAACCGTCACTGTCCTGGTATGGGGGGAGGGGGCAGTTCATCAAGCCCTTGTTTCTGCCCAGAGATGGATGGGACCAGGCCAGGCAACGAGGGGGCAGGCCGATGGGTTCACCCAGTCATGGCCCATCATTTCCCTTGCCTGGAAGTCAGAGCTCAGAGAGAGAATGGGATTTGATCCAGGACGTACAGGGAACCCCAACCCCACCCCGGGGATCTTCACATCTCTCAGGCTGAATGGCAGGCATCTCAGCCCACGCTCTGTGACTCTCCACCATCCAGACCCTGTCCATCTGCTCCCTGTCCCTCATGTCACACTCCAGCCATTCTGAGCAATTTATGGCCCCAAACCACATCGGGAGCTAAGCTTACATTCACCAATATGCTTGGCTCACACCACTCCTCTACCTGCCACACCTTTTGTTAACTCCAATTCATTCTTCAAAACCTGGTTCACTAGCAGTCTTCTTGTTTCAAGGACAAGAACTCAAGGCCTAAGACCAGGGAGCCCAGGATTGGCCAGTTAGGGGCTAAATGACTCCGGAAATTCCTTAACATTCAGACGCCCTAGTTTTCTCATCTGGAAGATGGTGGGGTGAGCTAAATAACACCCCCTCCCAAAGATGTCCACATCCTAATCCCTGGAACCTGTGAATGTGTTACCTTGTATAGTAAAAGGAGCATTGCAGGTGTGATTATGTTAAGGGTTTTAGAATGTGGAGATTATCCTGGATTATCTGGGCAGATCCAGTGTAATCACAAGAGTCCCTGCCACCCTAGGGAGGCAGAGGGTCCAAGTAAGAGCAGTGAATTTGGTGACAGAAGCAGAGACTGGAGTGATGCAAGGGCCATGAGCTAAGGGACACAGACAGTCTCCGGAAGCTGACAAGGCAGAGAAATGGATTTTGCCATCACAGCCTGCAGAAAACAGCCCTGCCAAAACCTTGACTTTAGTCCAGTGAAAGTAGTTCCTGATTTCTGTCTCCAGAATTATAAGATTGTAGTTTTGTGCTATTTTAAACCACTCAGTTTTGTGGGAATCTGTTACAGCAGCAACAGAAAACACATTCAGGTAAAGACAATATTCATGCCTAAATGCTGGGCTCTGTTGTTTAGCCACTGAGTTGTGTCCAAATCTGCAACCCCATGGACTGCAGCACACCAGGCTTCCCTGTCCTTCACTATCCCTCAGAGCTTGCTCAAACTCATATCCACTGAGTCAGTGATGCCATCCAACCATTTCGTCCTCTGTCATCCCCTTCTCCTCCTGCCTTCAATCTTTCCCAGCATCAGGGTCTTTTCCAATGTCAGTTCTTCACATCAGGAGGCCAAAGTATTAGAACTTCAGTTTTGGGCTCTTGAAAGACCAAATAGCATTCCACATGGAGACCCCTTAGCACACCACTTGGGACAAAGAATGGGCTCAGGAGTGTCAGGTGTCTGAACTAGGGCTCCCATAGCCCCCTGATCCCTTCACAGTCCCTGACAGCTTGTTGTTTTTTTTTTTTTTTCCTTTTCATATTTTTTGGACAGACCATAAGGCACATGGGATCTTAATTCCCAACCAGGGATCAAACCTGCACCCCCTGCTTTGGAAGGGCAGAGTCTTATCCACTGGGCCGCCAGGGAAGTCCTGACAGCTTGGTCTTTAACTGTTCATTTACACTTTTGCCCCTCCAGGCTGTGAGCGATTTGAGAGCAGGCTCACCATACCATACAAGTCTTAGGTATCGCCAACTCCAACCACAGAGCAAGTACTCAGTAAATGTGGAATGAATAAAAATGAATGCATGCTAGCATCAACCATACATAGTGTGGCTTTATTCATATAGTAGAACCCCAGGTAGAGAAAGGCAATTTTAAATTCTAGAATCCAGGGGACCAAACATTAGAATCCAAATGCCAGAGGAGATCTCTGGAAATGGCTGGGTCCTGCAGGGCCACCAGGCAGATGTCTGAACACCTGACCAGTCCTCTTTCCACTTAGATTCCCAGGTGGTTCCTCCTTGTTGATAGTGTGAGAGGTGGTGCCCAGAGACATTTCCACTGCCAGGCAGTTTCACACACCCGGCTGCTGCCTCCAGGTTAAAGGCAGGAGCTGTAAAGGCAGCCTGTGGGATAGGCAGCTTTAGGATGGATCATGGTGATGGTGAAGTATACACTCACCATTTAACAGCCTTGACTATGTCCCAGACATGGGGTAAACACTTTACATCATGATTTCACTTCATGCTCAGTCTCTATTATTATTCCCATTTACCAGGGTAGAAAGTGAAGGTCAGACAGGTTACACAATTCTCCCACAGTCATGCAGCTCACAAGAAGCTGGGTCAAGATTCAAACCTCAGACTGTCTCAAAAGCCTGTTCTATAACCACCAGCCTCACCACCCATCCAGATGCCATGTTCTCAGGTTGTGCTGTCTACAGAAGCAGGGTGGGACCTCAGGGCAGTTAGCTTGGTGTACTTGTCTGAGATCCCCTCCAGATTGGTTCAACAAACACTTGAAACTCCTCCAGGTCAGGACTTGTTCTGTGCACTGGGGACAGAGAGGCCACCCAGCCCAGTGTGGGGACAGATCTTGAGCATTCATGACACGGTGGTAAGTGCTGAGTTAGTGGGACTTGAGAGGCCATGAGGACGCAGGCATGGACATCAAAATCTGACGGCAGGGACTTGCCTGGTGGTCTAGTGGCTAAGACTCCGTGCTCCCAGAGCAGGGGGCTCAGGTTTGATCCCTGGGCAGGGAACTAGATCACACATGCCACAACCAAGACCCAGAGCACTCAAATAAATAAATAAATATATTTATTTATTTATTTAAAAATCTGCTGGGCATCAGAAATAAAGCTTCTTTGGCAACAGCTGAACACAGGAGATGGGAGGACAGCACATCCTTTGAGGGGAAAACTCCAGGCCAAGAAACTTGCATATGCAAAGGCCCAGCGGCAAGAGTATGGAACATTCAGGAAAACACACGTCATTCAGGGTGGCTGCAGGGGAGTGGGTCAGGGAATGTGATAAAGCTGGAACACGAGCAGGGGCTCCACGCAGACAACAGCACTGAGAATGCACTGGAGCCTGAGGGCAGTGGGACACTCTGGAAATATTTCAAGCAAGGGAAGGACTTGGCTGAATTTTTATTATCTTTCTAAAGTAATAATGACAACAACAACAACAGTATCTACCATTTATCTGGTACTCGTTATGTCTCTTCTAATCATTCTACATGGATTAATTCACTTAATCCTCAGTGTAGGATCATCACCAACAAATAGTATCCCAGCACACAAATGAGGAAACTACAGCACAGAGAGGTTGAGTAACTCACCCAAGATCACACAGCTAGTAAGTAAGTTAGCAGAAATTAGATTTGAACCCAGAGGATCTGGCTTTAGAGTCCAGATGCTCAATCTGCTGAACTCTTCTCCTAAGAGGCAGGGTTTAGATGTGTCTGGACGACACCAGAACCCATCACAGAGCAAAGTAAAGAGGAGAAGGTGCCCAGGAATTCTGTGCTCGGCTGCTCTGCAAGTGGACCTGGCTCAGGAAGAGGGACCCTGCTCTCCAAGCTGCTCCGGGCCCAAGGCAGTCGGTTAACTACACACAACCCAGCCTGCCTTGGAGTCACTGCCAGGCTAGTTCCCAGGGCAGCACCTTATCTTCCCAGATTTCTCTGGGATTTCTTGCAACTCTGCTCTCCTGGAAGGCCTTTCCGCTTTGCTACAGATCCTATCTCCCCGCATGTTTCCCATTAGGAAAGCGATTAGCACTCATCCATTTGCATAAGCACAGAGGCTCCCTAGACCCAAGTGAGCCATGGCCTCTGCACAGCTGAAAAGGGGATCCCTCTGCAAAATCTGGCCAGGGCCTTGTTGGAAGCTACTTGCCTTCTCAAGGTGCCTCAGTTTCCTCATCTTTAAGTGGGGATAATGATACCACATGCTTCATTGGGCTGTTGTTATGATTACCTGTGATGATATATGTGAACAATGTGTAAATCAATAAACAGCTATATAGGAGGAGGGGAGTTATTGCTATTATGAATGTTATTATCACTGCCATTCAAATAATTGTTGCAATTAAAGAGAAACACACAGAGTAAAAGTTCAGTTCTGGGCTTCCCAGGTGGCTCAGTGGTAAAGAATCCCCCTGCCAGTGCAGGAGAAATGGGTTCAATCCCTGATCTGGAAAGAACCCACATGCTGGGGACCAGCAAAGCCCATGCACCACAACTATTGAGCCCATGCTCTAGAGCCTGGGAGACACAGCTACTGAGCCCACATGCCACAAGTACTGGAGCCCACATGCCCTAGAGCCCATGCTCCACAACGAGAGAAGCCTCTGCAATGAGAAGCCCAAGCACCACAAGTATAGAGTAGCTCCCACTCACCAAAACTGGAGAAAAGCTTGTGCAGCAATGAAGACCCAGAATAGCCAAAAATAAATAAATAAACTGATTTAAAAAGCTCGATTCTGTTAAAGCAGCAGTATTACACCAGCTACACAGAGAATGAGGTGCTGGAGGTCATGCGGCACATGGCCAAAAACGCCATGCGAATCAACGAGAACATGACCAAGTTCACCGCCATCACGAATAAGTATGCAAGCAGCAAACTCCTGAAGATCAGCACGATTCCTCAACTGAACTCAAAAGCCATCCAGAAGCTTGCCTCGTCTCTGCTGAGACAGTCCTAGGCCCCAGGGCCCTGGGGAAGAGTGTGTTGTCTGTGTACTTTGTCTTGCTGATCTGGAATTCCTGAGTTTGTATATAGTCCTCTGATCTGTCTCATGAACCTTCTTCTCAGACTGGTTTTCTAAATGTATATTGAGGAAAAATAAAGCTATTGATTAAAAAAAAAATTAAGTTCTGTTGTAGGCATTCTAAACGGCAAAAAGGAACAAATCAAGTTAATCACTGGCAGTCTACTACTTGGCAGGCAGTGAGCTAAGAGATTTCATATGTCCTCTCATCTAATTTTCAGTTTCTCTATGAGATAAGAATTGTCCCCATTTCACAGATGGGAAAATTGAGGTACAAAGACACAAGGTCTCCTAACCAAGGTTACATACCTTGTAAATGGCTTTGAACTCAAGTCTACCTAGCTATATAACTCTGGACTTGCTCTAATCAACCATGCTGCCCTCCAGACCCAGGTCTCCTCTGAAACACAGAGAAAGCAGTGAACATCTGCAGAGCTGCCTCCAACCCCAGTCCTAAGACTCATAAGAGAGACTGACTGGAAATGTTGTTGTGCAAAATAATACAAATAACTCTTACTAGATGCCAGTGTTCATGAAGTGAATCTCAGAGCAATCCTACATGTTATCCCCATTTTCTTGATGGGGAAACTGACGCACAGGGAGGTGGAGTGACTTGCCCAAGATCATACAACTGGTAAGTAACAGAGTCAGTATTTGAACCTGAGTACACTGACTCATTGGAAAAGACCCTGATGCTGGGAGGGATTGAGGGCAGGAGGAGAAGGGGACGACAGAGGATGAGATGGCTGGATGGCATTACTGACTCGATGGATGAGTCTGGGTGAACTCTGGAAGTTGATGATGGACAGGGAGGCCTGGCGTGCTGCGATTCATGCGGTTGTGAAGAGTCGGACATGACTGAGCACCTAAACTGAACTGAACTGAACTGAACACTGGCTCCAGACCTTGTGCCCTTAACCTTAACTTCTACGCACAATACAGGAGATACTGAGAGATGAGACATGTCCCCATATACACATACACACACAGACACACACACACACACACAGACACAGGCACATACACACAGACATACACACAGACACACAGACACACACACATACACAGACACACAGACACACAGATACACACACACACACACATACACACACAGACACACACACTCACACACACACACATACACAGACACACACAGAGACACACACACACACACACATACACAGACACACACTCAGACACACAGATACACACATACACACACAGACACACACACTCACACACACACAGACAGACACACACACTCACATACACACAGACACACACACAGACATACAGACACACACATACACACACAGATACACACAGACACACACACACTCACATAGACACAGACACACACACACACACATACACAGACACACACAGACTCACACACATACACACTCACATACAGACACACACACAGACACACACACACACACACATACACACTCACATACACACAGACACACACACACTCACACAGACACACGCATACACACACAGACACACATACACACACACATACATACACACACACAGACACACAGACACACACAAATAGCATTCCCAGTGATCCAGGTCATACCTCCTATGGCCCCACCCCACCTCCCACTTCATTGTATTGGGGATGCCTTAGATAAGAATATATGGGCAAAAAATAGAAAATAAATAAAATAAAGAATCTGTGGACAGAGGTACATGTCCCGGTTTCAAGACACCAGGTTCCCAAGGCCCACTGTGGAAGGAGACATCCTCTCAGGGCCTCACTTCCCTGTAGGCCTTGCTACTAGTGAAATACCATGGGTCTCCGACTGGGCTCTGATATGACAACTTGGCGCTGCTTTCCAGGGCCTAGTTGCAGTTCATCTGTTACCCTTTAGAGGGGACTTGGCGGTCCCGGCTGAGTTGCTGGAGAACCAGATGTGTGGGGCCACAACTCTCCCTGCACACATCTCCAGATTTCAGCTGTCTTTGAGGAAAGAAAAGCACTTCAAACCTTTCAGCCTGCACCTTTCCCCATGGATCCTGAGTGTCTGGGCCCCGTTCCTCTTTCCCAGGGACACTTAAAACCCAGCAGGCCCAGGGAATGCCCAGCACACCATCCTTCCAGCATCCACACCTCAGAGCATTCCCCTCCACCCTCAGCATCCCAGGAACCAGGCTCCTCCCAGGCGCAGAGGGTCACCCAGCAGCTCCAACACTAGCAACCTTTGTAAATGACAAAGAATTTCTAGGACTCTTTCAGGAACTTGACTAATTGAAGGAATCAAACAATAGACAGAGGCTCTGTCCGCAAAAGGAGCAGTTTAAAAAAAGAAGGGGGAAAAAAAAAAGCTAATCTGTAGGTGTAAACATCACTGCGGAGAAAATAGCCTACTAAGTACTGAAGCCAGCAGCTCAGGCCTCCATCATCTCACTTGTCCACTTCTTGCTCAGATCAATACCCACTGGATAAAGAAGTCAATGAACTAAACTCAGCATGAGTTCAGTATTCTAGCATCCAAATTCTGCCACTGCCTTTTTATATAACCTTAAAAAATGTCTCCCATCCCTGGGCCCCTGTAAAATGAGGGATTGGCTCTCACCCCCCTATACCGAAGGATACAGATGTCAAGGGCTCTGGTCCAGCATGTCTCTGCTCTCACTGGCTCCAGATTCTTGGATGAGCCCTCACTAGAGTCCAGACATGATCAGAGAAGGTGGCTGCTCCCTCGTCTCTCATTCCAATTTGCCCACATCTTGTCTCTTCAGTAAGAAAAAAAAGAGGCTTGACAGACAGGCTGAGAGAAGATTCACAGGACGGAGTGATCAGGCTGTTGGCTAGAAGCCTCCATCCTTGAGCCAAGCAATTGTCCCCTTAATTAAAGACATGCCCTCGATCATGGAGCAGCCTGTGGGGACTGACTCATTCACATTCGGACCAAGAGCCAGGCTCAGCTAAGGAGCCTACTCTGGCTCAGGAGAGAAGGTGGACCTGTTTATGGAAATGACTGGAACTTTTCTCCCCTCAGGAAAAAACAACTTTTTTTTTCTTTTTTGGTGGAGTAAACAAAACAGGATTCTGCCTTACTCCAAACCAAGAAAGTCAAGTCTCATTCCAGCCTCCCCCGCTGGGTGTCCCTAGTCTGTGGGGACGGCAGGGACAGAGGGGCAGAATTACTCAGGTAAAGCTAACACAGTCATGGAGAAGGACCTTTTCCCATATTCATCCTCTCAGAATTTAGCCATGCTTGAGATAAGCCGACCTCAGCATTCCTGCCACCACATTCCCTCCAGGACTCCCCAGTCTGACAGGGGAGACACAAGCCAGCCCACCCCTAAGGAGAGGGTGATAGGAAATCCTAGCCCCACACACTCCTGACAGAAGTATTGGCTGTAGCTATGGTCACAGATAGGGATGATGGACCTTTTGTGGGAGGAGGGAAGGAGAACACGTGGATGGGGGGAGGGTCCCTGCTCATCCTGTTCCCAGTGACCCAGGCAAGAGGCTTGCCAAGGACACCCCTCCCATTGAAAGAAGCAATCAGGAGAAACACATGTATGTTTGCATAATATTTGCGTGCAATTTGCTTCTGATTTACATAAGTCCCCTAGCATGGGCCCATCCTCTTAGACAGTTCTATTGGTGAACATGTCCCTCCCGTCCTGGAAAGGGCCGGCTTTGTCTTAGCACCTCTGAACGCTCCTCTCTTAGCCTGCCTAAGTCACCTGGGACATGGGGTAGAGGTGAGGGGAAGCTGGATTCTCAAGGATCAAGAATGCCAGGCTGGCCAGGGGCCTGTATAACAACACACAACTAAAGCAGAGGAGGAGCAGGAGGGGAGGAGAGGTGCCATCAGTCTCCACATGCTACCTCTTCCCACTCCCCGCTCCATCTCCCCTTCAGCAAAGCACTGGGACAGTTAGAATAGGGAGTGGAAATTCTGACTGGGGCAGTGAAATCAAGGATGATTTCATGAAGCAAGTACATGAGCAAAGCTTTCAAGGAAGAGCAGAGTGTGGCTAGGTAAATGGAGACCACAGTGGTGAAGGATAGAGCCCATTTATCCCCAGAGTGAGTTACTCATTCCATACATAGATAAATAGGTAGGTGATAGATGAACAGAGATGGGCTTCCCTGATGGCTCAGATGGTAAAGAATCTGACTGCAATGTGGGAGACCCAGTTTTGATCCCTGGGTCAGGAAGATCCCCTGGAGAAGGGAATGGCAACCCACTCCAGTATTCATGCCCAGAGAATCCCATGAACAGAGGAGTCTGACCAGTCCCTGGGGTAACAAAGCATCAGACACAACTAAGCGACTACCACATCTAACTTCTTCTATAGATAATACATAGGTGATAAATGATTGATAGAAAATAAGTAAATGACTGATCGATGGATGATAAATGATTGACAGATAGTAGACACATAGAATATAAATGATGGATAGATGTTGATGATGGTGATGATGATCATGATAGATTGATAAATAGATAGACAGACAGATGCTACTACTAGTCCAGCTCTGAGCCAGGTACCAGAAGCGCAGTGATGGGTTAAGCATGCTCCCTCCAGCCGGTGAGACAGAGAAGCAAGCAATTAATTAAAATTCAGAGTGGTGAATGCTGTGCTAGCGAGATGTACAAATTGTTGAGGGAGCACAGGGGAGGGGACTGTTAAATCAGCTGGAAAAAGTAATGTCGAAAGATGTGAAAGAGAGACTGGCACAAAAGAGTGACATTTGAACTAAGTGTTCTGGAGGATAAAGAGAAAGTCATCAACAGGAGACAATGTAGGGAAGAGCATTCCAGGCAGAGGAAATGATCAGAGGCAAGGCATGAAAGTCTGGATAAATTACAAAAAGACCAGGCAAAGGGGGAGAATTCAAGAAGGAGACAATAAGGCTGAAATTCTGGAAAACAAACCAGGCCAAGAAGGTCCCTGGTGGAAGGACAACTGAAGAGTCTCCAGAAAAAATCCCTTTGAACTAGAAAAAGTGGTTATAGATACTCTGTAGAGGGTATCTATGATTTCAAAGGGATATTTCTAAATTGGAAGGTTGAGATACTGGGGAGGCTGCTCAGAGAACTGAGGGAGTTGAGATGAATAAACAAAAGATACGTAAGTAAAATGGTGAAGGATGGATGGATGGATAGATGGAAAATTAAATTCATTATCTGGCATACCATCTTTATAACAGTGGGTGAATTAAGAGGTCTTGGAGATGATTATTTTAATCTGATACGAAGGGACTACAAGTGGGACTACACCAAACTAAAAGCTTCTGCATAGTAAAGGAAACAATCAACAAAATGAAAAGGCAACCTACCCTACAAAACAGGAGAAAATATTTGCAAACCATATATCTGATAAGGGACTAATATCCAAAATATATAAAGGACTCATACAATTCAACAGCAAAAAAAAAAAAAAAAAAAAAAAAGTCTGACTAAAAACTGGGCAGAAAACAAAAAAACTGGGTAGAAGATCTGAATAGATATTTTTCCAAAGAAGACAGATGGCTAACAGGTACATAAAAAGATTCCCTGCATCATTGGGAAAACACAGGTCAGGATCACAACGAGATATCACCCCATACCTGTTGGAATGCCCATTATCAAAAAGACTGAAAATAACAAGTGTTGGTGAGGATGTGGAGAAAAGGGACCCTCCTACACAACAAGTGTTGGTGGGAATGTAAATTGGTGTAAATGGAAAACAGTCACACGGAAACTTCTCCAGAATAGATCACATCCTGGGCCATAAATCTAGTCTTGGTAAATTCAAAAAGATTGGAAAACAGTATGGAGGTTCATAAAATTACCATATGATCCTGCATTTTCACTTCTGGGTATTTACACAAAGGAAACAACAACACTAACTAATCTGCATCCCCATGTTCATTGTAGTAACACTTATAATAACCATGATATGGAAACAATCTAAGTGCTCATCAATGAATGAATAAATGGATAAAGAAACTGTGAGATGTATATACATAGAGAGAGCTGAGAAAAAGTGAAGATTGGTAGAGAAGGTAATTTCTCCCTTGAGAGAGATATAGAGACCTTATTAGTAATCTTTTCAGTCAATAAGTCATATCCAACTCTTTGAGACCCCATGAACTGCAGCACCCCAGGCTCCCCTGTCCTTCTCTATCTCCCTGAGTTTGCTCAAACTCATGTCCATTGAGTCAGTGATGCCATCCAACCATCTCATTCTCTGTCGCACTCTTCTCCTCTTGCCCTCAATCTTTCCCAGCATCAGGGTCTTTTCCAATGAGTCAACTCTTCGCATTAGGTACCCAAATTACTGGAGCTTCGGCATCAGTACTTCCAATGAATATTCAGGGTTGATTTCCTTTCCTTTAGGATTGACTGGCTTGATCTCCTTGCTGTCCAAGTGACTCTCAAGAGTCTTCTCCAGCAAAACAGTTCAAAATCATCAATTTTTCAGTGCTCAGACTTCTTTATGATCCAACTCTCACCTCCACACATGCCTACTAAAAAAACCATAGCTTTGACTATATGGACCTTTGTCAGCAAAGTGATATATCTGCTGAGTAATGATTATGAAAGTTTACCTTTGAAAACAATACTTCATTTTGCAAAAGAATGCCTACATATTTTTGTATCACTGAAAATTTTCAAAGCTATGAAGCTGAGGTTTGATACCTTAGGACTCTGTCAGCTGAGGTTGTACAACCATCAATTCAGTTCAGTTCAGTTCGGTCGCTCAGTCTTGTCCAACTCTTTGCAACCCCATGGTCAATACCGAAATCAGATTGATTATATTCTTTGCAGAATATAATATATTCTGCAATATATTCTTTGCAAAGATGGAGAAGCTCTATACAGTCAGCAAAAACAAGAGGGGGAGCTGACTGTGGCTCAGATCATGAGCTTGTTATTGCCAAATTCAGACTTAAATTGAAGAAAGTAGCGAAAACCACTAGACTATTCAGGTATGACCTAAATCAAATCACTTATGATTATACAGTGGAAGTGAGAAATAGATTCAAGGGAATAGATCTGATAGACAGAGTGCCTGAAGAACTATGGATGGAGGTTCATGACATTGTACAACCACAGAGACAGAATTTTCTGAACTGAAATTCAGCACACCTGGCCAACTCCAGCCTCTAAAGAACAGAGCGACAACAGAATGTAATGTGTGACATAGGTATCATCCTGGGGAATCTGGGAGTAGTGGAGGCTGTCAGTATGGTTCCAGTTCACAGCTGGTCAATAACAGCAAAGGTCTACCCACAGGCACTCTCTAGGTCTGGAGGTGGTAGGAGAAGGAAGGAGGGTAGTGAGTGATGAGGGTACACAACAGGGCAAATGGGAGCACACACACACCCTAGATCAAGGACACTCAGAGATGACAGTCCTGGTAAATCCGACATGACTGGAGCTGGGGAGGCTTCCTGGAGGAGGTAACACCTAAGCTAAGGTACAGACAGTGGCTTTTGCTGGGACACAGGCACCAGAAGAGGAGCAGTTTGGTGGATGGGAAAAGGGACACAAAGTTGGGAAATTATAAATTCATTTAGAGACCTGAAGTCTTTCTGTCTGTGCTTTCTCTTGCACAGATCTTACCACATCACAGGCCCACCCCTGTCTCCATCTTTCCAAGTCCTCCATCCTCCTAAAAATCCTCCCAGCCTTGAAGCATTCCAAGGATAAGGATGGCCTGGTTAAGGGGGTAACCAGGAATGATGCCCTGGAAAAGCAAACCCGCAGCTGGAGACGGTAATCTCCACCCACATCATGACTGCTGCCTGCTCACATGTCCTCCTGCACGTCTGGGGCAGCTCAGCCGCCTTCCCCTCTTTCTCTTTCCCTGTCAATATGCCCAGCTCCCCACATTGCCCAGCCCTTCCGGCTTAGTTGGAAAGGATTCCTGTCTCCTCCATCCAGAAGAAACATGGTTAGCTGTGTGACTTTAATCCAATCACGAACCTCTCTGGGCCTCAATTTCTTTGCCTATAAAACAAAATTAATAATTCCCAGCCTTGCCTGCCCCGCCCCCCAGGTCTCTTAGGAGAATGAAATGAAATGAAAATGGTCACCTACTGAACATCTGCTAAAGATACACAGGTTTTCATTGTTTCAGTAGAAACCAAATACATAATTATATTAAGCTGATTTTTAATTTCTCTTTGCTCATGGTAGTTTTTAATGTTGTTACAGTAAATAAAAATTACTTATTTAATAACTCGGGGAAACTAAAGTTTGAAAAAATAAATTCTACTTAGAAGTGGAGGAAAGTCTAGCATTTTGAAATTATACAGGGACATTTCCTATTTTGCGTTTCTTGTGACTCTTCTCTTTTAAAGGTATTGTTATTGTTGCCATCATCATCATTGATGAATGAATGAATAATTAATTTTTATCCTCATCTTGCAAATGAGGAAACAGAGTCTCAGGACGACTAGACTAGTTGCCCAGACACATAGCCAGTTACTGGCTGAGCCAACATCCAGATCTTTGGTCTCCATGTCTAGTGATCCTCACATTACAACACAAAACATTTTTGCATGACCTGTTTCCAACGTTGGCAATGCTTACATTCAATTTTTAAATATCATGTGTGTTTAGCTGCCACAAATCTAAATTCACATATGAAAACTAAATAGAATTAAAATAAACACACATACGGTGAAATTCAGCTATCTAGAACTTTGATTAATGCATTTCTCCAGATACCCAAGCTTTCAGACAGCTAGAGATTTAAACATCAACTTTGCTTTTTAATTTTAATCATTTCTAGAAACTGTTCTCTAAAAATATGTACTCTTTCCCTGACTTATTAATCAGCATATACAGAAAGTAATGTAACCTTTCTTAAAGCCTAAAGGTAGCCATTCTAATCCCATCTGGGACTGGAGTATAAATAACTTCATCATGTCCCTTCTCTGACCTCCATGTGCTCAATAACAACAACAACTAACATTTATTGGGCACTTACCACATACACTGTTCTAAGTAAACATGAACTGACATAATCGTCCAAACCCTAGAAGGTGGATGCTGTGACATCTGCTTTATAGACAAAGAAAGGGAGGCACTGAGAGCTTGAGTAACTTCCTCAAGGTCACAGAGCTGGCAGGCTGGGGACTCAGGATATGGATCCTGGCAGCACCGCTCTAACAGTGAGACCAGGTGCTTCCAGCCCTGACCTGTAAGGCCTTACCCTCTACGCCCCAAGAAGTGTTTGATGGGCATGGGTGCAAACCCCCAGCATAGCCCAGGCTCAGGAAAGACCGCCGCCCTCTCCAGACATTCCATACGGTCTCCCACAGGCCACCGCAAAGCTTCGTGGAAATCCCTTTCTTCTCCCCAGCTCCCAACAGTTGCTGCAGCTTATGAAGCTCGAAGATCCTCGGCCGTCCTGTTGGCCCTCCGGCCCTGCCAGTTCTGAACTTTATACCTTCAGCCTTTTTCTGGCTCTTGACAAACGGAAAAAAAAATCATTCTCAGGATTGATGTGTGTGTGCCTGTGTGTCTGCCCACAGAGGAAAAATGACATTTTTGGCCCTTTCCTCAACTTGTAGTTGCATAACACCGGAAGAGACGAGGGGCTGGACAGAAACTCAAGGAGGCGGTTGCAGCCTCTTGCCACCCACCCCAGCCCACCATGGGCCACACAGCAAACCCCGCTGCTGCCCAATCCTTTCCCTTGCTCTTCCGCAGGGAATCACTGCTGTGGCCTCAGACCCAACTTGGAAAATGTAGCATTCCTGCCCACCTTCCAACCTCATCGCCCACAACTCCCCAGCACACAGTCTTTTTTTTTTTTCCAGACGATCCAGATTCCTCATTGATCTCAACCCATGTTTCATGCTTTCCTACCTCTGTGCCTGTGCCCACACTACTTCCCCTCCAGGAATGCCCTCCCTTCTCCCCACCCTATATCCAAACTCACCATCCTTCCAGGCTGTGCTGGGGATACAGAGATGAATAACGGAGGAAGGGTCCCTGCTCTCAAGACAATCATTAAAAAGTGACTGTACAATTTAATTGCATATGGTAAAAAGCCTTCACTGCTACACCTGTGCTCACATCTGCTCCACCCCAGGTGCTGCCACCATCACCTAGCAGTGCTTAGAAATAACATCAGTGTCTCCTTCCACCACCATCTGCAATTAACAAAGATTCTCTTAAATCTTTAAGGCCTTTGACCAAAGCCCACTGCCTCCAGGGAATCTTCCAGAAAACCCCAGTGTCGATGCAATCATTCCTCCTCAGAATATACCCCCTTGTTGGTTTCAGTGGACCCCCCCCCCACCTCTGTGGGCAGCCCTGTGTTGAATCTCACAGCTGCATTTACACAGTGAGTGTAACTCTGAACCCTACACTCTGGGGCTTCTGACCAAGTACAATCCCCTTCCACTTACACCAGGTGCCATAGAAAGACGAGGACAGTCTGCGGGTGCCATGTCATGGCAAGGTGTGGAAGCATCCAGTGAAGCCAGGAAGTTCGTAAGGCCCATCTGATGCTCTAAAGTGCAAGCCTCCAATGTTTCAATGCTGACTTCCCAGATTGAAGTCTGTGTCGAGCAGTGCCATTCTTATGGTTAAAGTCAGATCATTTAATGGTCCTTTTAATTTTTTCTCAAAATTATCATCTTGGGTAGTTTTTCTGAAATTTTTTCAATAGTTTGTAAGGGGGCTCTTGACAGACAAAACACCATATGATGAACAGACGCAGCATCAACCAGCAAAAATCATCTTGCCATTGACAGTCCCCAAGATTTTTCCAGAATTGAAACAATGAAAACTTTTCATGAATGACTTGTCCAAAGATAATTTGGTAGGACAAGGTAGACTCAGTGAGGAAAAGGCCTTATCAGGGTAAGGCTGTGTTCATAGTGGAGTAAAAGGAGATAAAAACTAAATCAAGTTCTGTAATTAAGACAAGCAGTGAAGAGGGAACAGTATCTCACAAAGGTGATGAAAATCCAGTCCGAGATGCAGTCACGTCTCAAAATTCTTGGAGAAAGTGCTCCACTTTCCTGGGGTGTTGGCTCCTCAGGGGACGTAAGTGCCCCGCCCTGTGTTAAACAGGATGGATGGGAATGTGAGCTGGTGGGAAGCAGGGCGGCCTGGCTGCTGAGTGAAGTGGTGTCAGTGTTGCTGCCAGCCCACCACACTCTCCTACGATGATCTCACAAGATGACCACCCAGGCAGCCGCGGGGCGGCTGTGCACGGGCGGCCATCTGCCACACTGGGGACGATCTGCTCTACTCGGCCAACTGCTTTAGAAGCCACCGTTCCAGGTGGCAAGCCTGCATCCCACATCAGAAGGGCAGGTCTCGTGGTCCAAAGACTCACCTCCCTCGGTAGCTCGTCCTTGGAACACTCCACATACACATCCACATGCAGAGAGTGTTCAAGACTCATCCAACAGACCTATGACTGACAGTCCAGATGCTGTGGAGTAGAACACACAGGGAAGCCACGGCTTCCTCTAAGATGCAAGAACTCTCTCCTGCTGCTTCCAGTCAAACACCTGCCCGAGACCCCATCACCACAGACAGGACCTCTCATGGGTGAATTCAACACACGAAAGCCAATAAACTGGAAGAGAAGCAGGACCACTCACCAGTGCATTAAGATAGTGGTCCTTCTCAGAGCTTTCCCTGTCAGAGCCAAGGTTCAGTTCCTGGTGGGGGAACAAAAGATCCCAAAAACTACAAAGCATGCTCTCCCCCTCAGAAAAAGTTTAAAAAGAAAGCAGACCTGGAAAATGGAAAGCTGTAGAAAATTACAGTTATTGTTTTAATTATTATCACAATTATTAACTTGAGGAGGAGGTGAAGGAGAGAGCTTCATTGCATCCTTACAAAAGAAAGCAAATAGTCTGGTGACCATCAGCTGCCTTCAGCCATGGAGAATGGGCTGCTAGAGAGCCTGGTCCCTTCCATCACACTGGGAACCTCCTTCCTCGAGGGGTTCCATCAGAAAACAACTAACATGGTGCAGGAGAAAGCCAACAGTAAAAGCTACCCAGTCATTGTGATAACATAGAAACACTATTGCCTATGGTATATGATAATTATATCAAGTTGTTCTGAATAAAAACAAAACTCCCCAATTGTATACATATTCAGTGCATGCTCAGAAACTAGTACAACTGATGCAATAATTCCTCTGTCTCAAAATTAAAACAGGATCTCAAAGAAGTAGAGGACAGAGGAAATAAAATCTTGATAATTGTTGAATCTAAATGGTGGGTATGTAGGAAGGTTCATTGTACTTTTCTCTCTGAAAATGTGCATTAAAAAATTTTTTTAACAAGAATTGTCAAAAATTCAGAGACATGTAACAATTACTGGTCCTACCACTTAAACACTGTGGAAGTCTTTGTGGTTCAGGTGACTGTTGATTCTTAGAACTACCCTCTTTGTAGTACATACAAAATAAAGATTCTTGTGTAATTGCAGAAAAAAAAAGAAAGAAGAGAGGCTGTGGAAAGGGAAGAAGAGGGGAGGGGGGATGGGGAGGGCAGGAAGAAGCAGGGGAGAGCACAGATTTAAGAACTGAGCTTCCACAGGAGCAGGACCGAGTTCCCATCATACCTTCCCATGTGTGACCACGGGTAGGTTTGTGGTATTCTCTGTGCATCTATTTCTTCTTCCTGAAAATTAGGATACTGTCCTCCGTAGGCTTGTTCTGGGGCAATAATTAAATGTAAAGTGAAAGTCTCTCAGTCATGTCCGACTCTTTGCGACCCCAAGGACTATACAGTCCATGGAATTCTCCAGGCCAGAATACTGGAGTGGGTAGCCTTTCCCTTTTCCAGGGGATCCTCCCAACCCAGGGGTTGAACCCATGTCTCCCACTTGCAGGCGAATTCTTTACCAGCTGAGCCATGAGGAAAGCCCAAGAATACTGGAGTAGGTAGCCTAACCGTTCTCCAGGAGATCTTCCCAACCCAGGAATCAAACCGGGGTCTCCTGCATTGCAGGCAGATTCTTTACCAACTGAGCTATCAGGGGAGCCCATAATTAAATAACAGATGTTAAATATTCCACACATAGTAGGCACTCAAGGAACCCTGACTATTATTACTTTATAAGTCTTTGTGCTTTATAAAATAGTTACACTCAGGAGATGCTATGCTTTACAAAAGAATTCACCCCAGGGTCCCTTTAAGCTCCTAGCCCTGCTAGTGCATTTTAAACGGGATTGAGTTTGCAGAAACCCATTTACACAGGACTTTTCAAGAACGCAGCAGCCAAGGCACTAATGAAGGCAAGAAGATCTACAGAGAGTCCCTGGGCAGAATCTCTCAGATCCTGTCCAGCAGGATTCTCTGAAAGACAGGAAACTAAAAAACATCTTCTCTGAAAACCCGCAAAGTCCTACTGGCTGCCCTCTGGGAAGCCTTTTTTTCCATGCATATTTGGAAGCACTACAGTACCTCTAGCTCTGGATCCAGGCTTATGAAGACAATAGCACTAAGCTAACAGCACTGGTTAACATTTACTGAGAGCTTCCTATGGGAGAGGCTCTGTGTTAATTCCTGTGCATTATCCTACAGAAGGCGATAAAAGCTAATGTCTGCATAACTACAAGTGCTTTCAGATGAAAAAGTTTCAGATCTTCCTCACAAAGATCTCTGTTGGTTGTTTTCTTTTTACCCAGTTAGAAAAGGAGGCACAGAGCAGGTAAATCATTTGCCCAAGATTACCCAGCTATAAATGATGGATTATTGGAACCAGTCTAGCTCTGAAGTCTCCCCGTTGCAGACCCACTGCTCTGTGCCAGGTACCCTCTCCCCACCGGCACTGCATCCAGCAGCGACAGGACTGTAGGGCTAGGGTCCCTGCAGGAGGCCCCCCACTCCCCATCTCACTTAGCCCTCCACAAGCTGTTGTCAATTGCACTGAAGTATTTACAGCAACCAGCCACCGCTGACACCTCTGTCCACGTGGGCTATAATTTGATGCTCAAGCTGTTAAACAGCCGCTTTTGAGCGCTGAGCTCTTCACAATGAGTGTCTCTCCCAAGAGCCAGGCTGGCTGCCTCTCAGCTTCTCCTGACACTTGCACATCTCTCCTGCGGGCCCCAGGCATGCACACACACACACACACACACACACACACACACACACGCCATGCCAAATACCCTATCACACACAGACACTTCCTCAGAGGCACAGTTATCATCACAAAGTGATCTGAGTTCACTGTTCAGGACACACACACCCCCCCCCCCACGCATGACACATGTCACAGATTCCCAACACACCCAGTTCACACTTCTGTTGTCATCAACACACAAAACACTACATGGGTAATGGCTGAGGATATCCCATGACTGCTAGTAATGCCCATCCCATACCCATTTCCATGAAATAAGCCCTCCCCACGTAATTGTTCGTGGGAAAATAATGAACACACTCAACTCTGCATTAGTGTAACCAGAAAAACACTAAATAGACTTTTTCACTTACTTGTGCTAAATGCGGCTGTCACTTGGTTGTGCCTGTACCTGATCATTGTTTTATCTAAGTGGTGGGTGTATAAGGAATTCATTTTGCCATTCTCTCCACTTCCGCCAGTGTTTGAAAAGGTTCATCCTGCTGTGTACACCTAAAGCCCTGACTCTACATCTGTGTGTGGGCGCCTATGCGTTTTGCAGGGTAGGTAAGGTGAGAGGTGTGCATGTGCTCACACTCCAGCACGGCTGCCTGTGTGTGTGTGTGTTTGTACGGAGCAGACCCCGCACTGTGACTCTGGGGCCGCCCCTCTCCCCGGGGAGTCTTTGCAGGGTAGGGCTGCCCTCTGCATAACTATCCAAGAGCAAACACATCAGAAACCAGATCCCCTCGCAGCCCCCATCAATGTAGCAGTGGGAGGAGGGCTGTTCTGAAAGAGACCAGGGGCAGGGGATGAGGGAGGGCAGAGAAAGAAACGGGGACCTGCTGGTCCAGAGGAGAATAGATTCAAGAACACGCGCTCTTCTGTAATCACCAAGGAGATGGTCCAGAGCCGTGGACACTGACTGGTTGAAGGTCTGAGGAGGACCTGGGTTTCCAGCCCCTCAGGGGTCCTCTGAGGTCACCAGATCTGAGAGGATGGGGGTCAGCCTCAGCCCCCTTCCTGGAGCTGCTGAGGCAGGGTGCCTAGAGGGCTCCAGGAGACAGAGGCACCAGAGTGAGCCTGAGCTGAGAAGACGCCCCGCAGAGCGGCCTTCGGACAAAGGAGATTCAGACTGGATGCAGAGATGGTGGAAAGATGAATGAGGACAGAAAGAGAGGGAAGGACCAGAGGGGCAGCGAGAAGAGAAGAAATGTCTGAGTAGGATGGATAAGAAGACTGAGGCCAACAGGGGACCCTGGGCAGTGCTGAAATAAAGGCCAGAAACCCTCACAGCAGGAAGGGATAAAAGGACTCAGGACCAGGGTCTCTCTGGCAGCCTTAGCAAGTCACTGACAAAGAGTGGATTCTGCCCTACCTGTCCAAGAATCCTCAAGGAAACCTTCCTGGGACGTGGACAACACTGTGAGGGGGGCGGGGGGAGGGGTGAGTATCCCTCCCTCTTCAGAGCCCGCCTGGAGGCCCATGGAGGAGCAGGAAGCTGGTGGGAGGGAAGAAAAGGAAAACCTTCCAGTGGGGACAAAGGAGCAAAGGACCCTTGAAATCAGATCAGAGTTCAAGTCCTGATGCTATTTCCCGTGCAACCTTGCAGGAGCCCCTTAACTTCCACAAGTCTCATCTAGAAAATACAGATCCTCACCTCAAGTCCCCAGGTGGACCAAATGAGACGATGGGGATGGAAATACTTTCTAGCGAGGTCTGTGCAACTCTTCATTGATGGAGGCTGCCAGCAGGGGAGAAGCCATGAGACAGCATAGACATGACAGTGAACAATTATCTGCCAACAGGGACATTTTACTCTTAATACTTATGTGTGCTTCTACGTCCTTCTTCATCTCACAAAGCATTTGAGTTGGCTAAGAAGAGAAAATCAGACAGATTGACTGAAGGGCAGATGGGTGGACAGAGGAATAAAGACGGAGGCAACAAGAAGGCAAGAAACTTCTAGAGCAAAGGTCATTTCTTCAGACATTCAATTCATCCTTTCCTTCTCAAGCATCTTCTGTTTGGTTTCAGATGACTTTCCCCTGGTAGAAGCGTGGCAATGTCAGTCTACTTCTCTCCCTATTCCTTCTCCTCCTGCACACAAGCATTGTGCTCAGGCATGTCTGACTCTTTTGTGACACCATGGACTGTAGCCTGCCAGGCTCCTCTGTCCATGGGATTCCCCAGGCAAGAAAACTGGAGTGGGTTGCCATTTCTTCCTCCAGGTTTTCTTCCTGACCCAGGGATCGAACCCAGGTCTCCTGAACTTCCTGAACTGGCAAGCGGATTCTTTTACCACCTAGAAAGACCCCTGTGCACAAGACCAGACACTATTTCCTAGCTACCCTGCAATCAGATGGAGTCGTATGACTGGGTTCTGACCAAGGAAAGTGGTCAGAGTGATATTTGCTGCTGTAGACCTGGCCTTTTAAAAACTCACACATGACCCCCACCCCACCCCCACTCTAAATCCTCCGCTCTCTTTCCTCCTCGGCTGAGTTTAGAAGATCCAGTGGAGGATGCCAAGCCATTAGAACTGGGGTACACAATCCCCAGAGGTCGATGATAGAATTTGCTATGTTGGAGCTTCATATATTTGGACGAGAAAATTTTTATCTTTATTTTTACTGAACCTCCAAACTGAGATTCAATATTATATTCAACTTCAAAGAGAGGCAACAAATTCCAATGGTATTCCCCATACCTGTAACTAGGTCACCCATAGAAGTCACAATATTTTTCTAAATCATGTTAAGTGGCTGCCAAAATATCAAAAGATCATTTACACTGAAAACTGTTGAAGTTGTACTATTAATCCTTTTGCTATTTTCTATTTAACTTGTTATATTATTATTATTCCATCCTATTACATAAAAATTTTTAATACTTTGATACTTGAATTTCAATATAATTATTTTATAGTCCCATGAATTGGATTTTTTGTATTGAACATTTTTATTCTTAGGGGTCCATTGGCTTAACCAGCCTGCCCAACAGGACCCACGACACACAAAAAAATAAGAACACCTCCTCTATAGAGTAATAGAGCCCCTAGAGGGAAGGCCCTGGGTCTCTGGATGATGTCCCCTGCCCTACTACCACCACCACTGATTCAACATTTGGATTATGAGATGAATAAAAAACAATCTTCATTTGTTAAACTACTAAGACTTTGAAGACCTTTTATATACAGAGAGTAGACTTTGTAGATCCGGGAAGAGTACAGGGTGGACTTCTTGGCTTGAGTTAACTCTAGACTCAGTCTTAGTTCTCCTAAATGCCCTTGTTGATCCTGGAATGCCCTGGATGCCCTCCCCTCAAACTTCTGCTGTCCAAATGCTCCCAAACCTTCAAGTCCCAGCTCAAATGCCACCTCTTACAGGAAGTCTTCCTAGGTCTCCTCCCCATCCCAGAACCTCCTTGCCCTTGAATTGAAGCACCAGGCACTACCAACATTAGACTGTGAGCTTCCTCAGGGGTAAGACATTGGATAAATTCCCTTCCTGTCCCCCAGCTTACAGCCCCCCCCACCCACAGTGGGCCCAGTTCAGGAATGATCAGCCATGGTAGGGCTAGTAAATGTTTGCTGCATGGGAGGTAGGTGAGTGGCCAGGGAACTGTCTGTTTGATTCAGCTCTACTCCCTTATAACCTGGTCCAGGTCCACACAGCGTGTGCACACTTAGGGAAAATGGCGTAGGCGAGGGTGAGGGGGCACTAGTGCTTTCCCACACTGGGGCCTCAAGTTCCCTTCTCTTGAGATTATTTCTGTTCAGTCTGGATTCCCAATCAACACATCTGTCCTCTAGGTCTCTGTAGTCTGGGTAGCCAGATGAGACTAGAAGGAGTTCAAAACAAGACGAGTCCGATGAAAGATGCCTTCTGTGGGTCCCAGCTGAGGCAGCCTCTTTATCCCAAACCCTTGAAAGCCACTCTCTCTGCCCACTCCCCTCTCTCCCATCCCTCCCTCACCCTCACTCACACCAGGCAAGTGAAACCTCTGCCCTTGGACTGGGAGCATGTCTTTTCTCCGTGTAGCTCTGGAAGCTCAGACCTGCCCCTGACAGCTGCTGCACCATGGGAGAGTGGAAACGGTGCAGAGGTCTCTGGTCCCCTCTTTCAGAGGGCTCCTGCCAACTCAAGCTCCCTTCAGAAGGGAGAAGAGAATGGAGATGAGCTGAAGTCCCTGCTGCCTTTCTCTCTTCACACTGTGGGGCTCACGGGGCCCCAGGCCCTGCTCTGGAAACTGCTGTGCCCACTCCCTCTCCCCCACCACACAGGGCACCAAACACCATCACTGCTCTATTAAGGGTCAAACTTCTGAGTAACATTAACTCCACTTGACTTTGAGCAATGTGACGCATTTTGGGGGCGCTTCCACAAGCAGGTGGTTGATTCATTCACGCAGGTGCCAGGCCTGTGTCATGTGCTGAGAACACAGTGATGCACTGGACTCAACTCCTGCCCTCAGGGAGCTCCCAGTCTGGTAAGGGAGGTAGAACAATGAGTAGAAAACACTCTACAATAAGTTATTTAAAAGCACCAGGGGTTGTAGAAGTCCTGGGGACAGGATCTAACACCAGCCTTGGGGGATAGAGATGGAAGGCTTCCTGGAAGAAGTGACACCGGGGCTGGGAGCGAACCAGGTATTAATAGAAAGGGGAAGAGACAATCCAATGCATGAACCTTTGAATCACTGACTCTTGGACTTATCAAAGGGTAGAATCATAGACATCTAGAATCATTCTAGTGAACAACAATGTATTGTGCCAGATGACCATGATGGGTAAAAAGATCTCAGAATCAAAGGAATCTTGTATCTCAAACTTGGCCTGGCTTCCATAGCGGCTCTTGAAGGGTAGACTGTCTCTTCCAACTCCAAGGACCAGGGGAGAGGAAAATGAGTTTGAAGTTTCCCTGAGTATAAGAAAGAAGGGTGAATCCCTCTTGGTGGAAAGAAAGGAATTCTCTGGGATGGACAATGGCACAGCAGGAGGGGACCCTGGCTCCCTGCTAATGCAGTGACTGGTGACCCAATGGTCAGAGCTCTGTTGTTAGGCGTAAGAGTCAAATAGGACGGAGTTTTGGGTGGTGGTCAGTCTCCCCAACAGGTTGTGGAAGTGATTCACCTCCTAAATTATATCCTCCAGCTAGTCTCTCTCAAAGCCCCCTGTATCCTGCCTTCAGAGCCCATGTTACAGTTTTAATTAGATATGCACTTGTCTGTTTCTTCCTCTCCTGCCTAGATTATCACCACCTTACGGCCAGGCACAACATCTGTCTCGCTCACCACTGTATCCTCAAGCACAAAGCAGGTAATAAGAGACTTGCTGAAATGAATTGAGATTGATGAGTGGATATGGAAGGACATTTCAGCAAATGAGGGATGGCCTGGTGGTAAGCTCGTTTCATTTCACAGAGAGCAACACTGGGCCCAGAGAGGATGGAGCTGCCCCAAGCTCAAGCAGCCAGTGTAGACAGAGAGGTGGGGGCAGGGAGGCCTGTTACAGGGTGGGAGCATCCACAGGAAGGCACACATAGCCCTGGCCCCCAAGATGCCCCAGCCTCTACAGAATCAGTTTCTTAAGGAAGTTCTCCTTCCCCTTCCGTACTCCACCACCTTTATGGCAAGCCCAGCCTTCTCTTCAAATGATGTGCCAGAAGGAGAAAGGATGGAGCAGCGACTGGTGTGAAGGTGGGGGTGAGGATGAGGAGTCCAGTTTCGGTGTCAGAGCTTGGGGACCTACGACAAGGACTGGACAGCCTCAGCACTTAATCTGTGCGGTTTTCCGCCTTGCTAGCTAGAACACAGAGCCAGGCAGGTTAGCCCAAGCACATCCCCTGAGCACGTTAGCGTGGATAGGCCCGGGTCAGTGCAGGGTCACGCCTGTTAGCGCAGGGTCAGGCGTGCTCAGAGTTGGGTCATCCCTTATAGCGCTGGGTCGGCTCGCTTTAAAGCAAGAGCTTCCCTGTTTGCAGATCAGCCTCTAACGCAGGGTCAGAGCGGGGCGGGGCGGGGTGGGGGGGTCCCCTCCTCGGTAGCGGCGGAATAGCTCCGGGTACTTCGGGGCCAGCGGCGCCCCCAGGTGGCAGGGCCCCGTCGGCGCTCGGATCCGGGTCTGGGAGGGTTTCAGGAACTTCGTTCCTCTCTTTCAGGTGGGAAGCCTGGTGGACCCAGGTCCCGGGCCTCGCCCTGCAGAAAGTGTTTTGCTTCCCAATATTCTTTACACGCATCTTTGGGGCTCTTTCTGCTCACAGCATGCCACTGGGTGCGTGAGCGCATCTGAGAGCGAGAATCCTAGAGGCAGGCGGAGAGCAGACGAGTCATCGGCAAATTCCAGTCTCCGCTCTAAAAGGAGCGACCGCGGAGCCCGGCCCTTCCTCTCCCGCCTCTCCCCTCTGCCTTGGGTCTCAGTCTGCGGACAGGCTTGCTGCGGACTTGTCTCTGAGGGCGCGGTCCACCCCCCACCCCCAGGCTCTGTGTACTTGCCGCTGCGACCCTACACAATCTTAAGTTCTGAAAGTTTGCACTCAGACGGGACACCGAAGGAAGAAGCAGAACACAACCCACTCCCCAGCCGGGCTTTGGAACTGTCCTTCCCACAACGCGGGCCACCTACCTTGGTTCCAGTCCTTCCAGCCCCTCTCCCTCTTCCTCAACACGTGGACACTCCCCACAGCGCTTCCCAGAAAGCAGGGTGCAGTGTCTCTGGGTGAACAGAGGCAGGAGTAAAGAGGGCTGGGGAAGAGGCTCCCTGTCACTTTGGGGACCAGCCTCCCATTCCCTGCCACCTATCCCAGTGCCACAACGGGCAGGGAATTCAGCAGGCTGCCAGGTGATGACTCACCTTCACAGTAGCATGTGTTCCCCATTATCCACAAAGGAGGCAGGTTTATGCAGAACCAGGGAACCAAGAAGTCCTTGGAGACTCAGCCCCTCCAACAGCTCTGCCAGGGGAGGAGAGATCACACAGTCTAGGCTAGAAGTCTCCTGCGTCCAGAAAGGAGCGAGTCAAGCCCCCACTCTCCTGCCCCTCAACACAATGGACACCCTGAGGTGGCCACCTGGGTGCCTTCTCTGGAGTCCCAGCACAACCTGTGGCAGGCCAGCTCTGTCCCTTCCTGCACCCTCGGAGAGCGGAGGGGGGAGTGAGAACTCCTTGGCGGACTAGAGGGAGGAGCTGGGCGAAGTTGCTGACCCCAGACCTGGAAGGTGAGTCCAGGCCAACACAACCCAGCTCATTTCTCAGACAGAGAAACTGAGGCTCAGTGAGGGCGGGAAGGACTGGGCCCCAGGTCACAGAGTCAGCAATCCTCTCTCCTCCTCCCCTTCTCTGCCCCTAGTATTAATCATCTTCAGAAAGGTGCTAAAATGAAAACTGCGAAGGAAGGGAAAGAGGCATCAAAGTCTGGTACCATTCGGGGATCAGTGTAACTTAGAATTTCTACTGCCCACCACCATTCCTCAAAGCCCTAAAACTGGGCCATTCCATCCATCCTGGTTCAGGAAGAAATGGCTCCAGCCAGGGGAACCTCAGGCCTACCCGATTCAGATTTGCTTCATTTATCCTCCACTGTGTGAAAGGTCTAAAGTCTGGTGGGGCATGGGAAGCAAGACTTGGTGTAGCCAAGTGGATAGACTGACAGATTGGCCAACAGACTCATAGAAACAGGGAAGGAGGAATGCTACTCCCTAGGAAAACTGAAGGGAAAGAGGCAATGTACTGGCAAACCCTGACCATTCTCCCACCCCACCCCCTTCCTCACTGCCAAGCTGTTGCCCCAAATTCGCCGTGTCTGGGGCTCACTGAAGGATTCGGCTGTCTTCCCCAGCCCAGGAACCTGGCATAGGGTGGAGCACAAGAGGTTCTTGCTCACTCACACTCCTCTTTACTGCACCTCATTCACCGAAGGGCAACCAATCTCACTCCCTAATTTATCCGAATCATAGTCTGCTCTCTCACACCTGGATCTCAACATTCCTCCAGTCCTGCCTCTGGGAAGAAAGGATTCAGAAGCATTCATAACCCAGACTACACTTAAGATTTCCCTAGTGTACCAGGGGAGATGTTGGGTTTTTATTTCCCTCAAAATGCCTAAGCAAATACTTTAACTATTGATGTTGGTTCATAGAGGCTGCAGATTCCAGCATTACATCTGGCATCCTGCTGAGCAACTTTGAGCGAACCCATCCTCACCCCTCCTCTAGACCTGTTTCTCCATCCATTCAATGTTAGCCTTGGAAACCTTGCAAGCTCCGGTGTTACCAGCTCAACAAATGGCACCCCGTCCTCTTGCTGCGAGATTGATTTCCTAGGAATGAAGCCTCCAAAGTCCTCGGGCTGCTGACAAGTCCCTCTGTGTGGGCTGGAGGAGTGGGGGCAAGGGGGGTTTCATGGCACCAGGCCGAAGAGCAGGTCAGAGGCCAGACTGTGGAGCCTCTTCGCTGCTCTGGAAGAGCCTGGATCCACCCATCTAAGGCAGGCTAAAGGGACTGGACACCAGTGGGATAGGGAGGAAGTGGAGGCTTTGAGGGGAAGGCTAATCTGCTCCTCTGCGGGATGGTCGCTGTGCCCCTCAGTACCTTCACTGGCTGCCCCAAAATCTCAGCTTTGCCTGCAGTGGGGAGGAAGTAGGAAGAAGGTGGACAGGTCTCAGTCTTTGCTAGAAGAATAAGGGATGAGGCTCAGAACTCAGGACTCCTCCCCGCCCCTGAAGAAACCTATTCCTAACCCTTCTACCCCAGTCCTCCACACCCACACCCCCCAGCTTCTGCTCTGCCCCAGGAGCGGGGAGCACACTCTCACACAGTGATACAGTCACAAGTATACACGCTAGCACACACAAGTGTTCAGCCCCGAGCCATCACCCATACAGACACATATTTGCTCTCACACACAAACATATACACAGTCACAGACCCCAAATACTCAAAATCACATATACACAGACTGTGATACCTGGAACCATCAGCATAAAGTGGAAATTTACCATCCTTAACCCTTAACATACCACTTTTTTTAACCTTAAATATGGTAATCACTTCTTTTGTTTCTCCTCTGTTCTCCACTATAGAATTAGACAGCATTTAATGATGCTAGGCAGACGTTTGTTGCTTGTACCTCTGGTACAATGTCCAGCACACAGTAGGTGTTCAATAAATATTTGTGGAAAGAAGGAGCCAAAGAGTTGAGAGATGTCCAGGGCCTAAGGCAAAATAACTCGCCAGCGTTTGATCCTTACAGGTACCTCCTTGAACAGGAAAACTGTTCTTCACACAGACTGAGCCCTGACACTCGCCTCACGCTCTTCAGATGGTCAACAGAGGGAGGAGGCATGGGGTAAACAGATCAGAGGCCAGACCTGCCGCCTGGGACCCATCAGAACCCGGAAGCTGCCTCAAAGTCCATCTGCCCTCTTAATGCTATATCAAAGACTCGTGGCTTTGCAAAAAGATCCTCAGAACAGTCCTCTGATCCTCCAGTCTGCCTGGGGCTCCACAAAGAGTGACTGCCTGGGGCTGTTGCGTGGTACCGATGCAAGGCCAGCCCACCAGCATCTCCAGCCCTGCGATCCGACTCATCGACTCCTCACATGGGAGCCCAAGTTCTCGGATCCACTGGCCCGATCCACAACTGTTCTGCTGTGTAATCCCGGTCTGGTCTCTTCCATTCCAAAGCAGAAAGTGGAGCCATATCGTCCTCAGAACCCTCTGGGCTCCTGCCATCTGGGTTCGAGGCTAGTTTAAGTGATAACCTCACCAGCTGTGCTCTCTGGACTGGAGTGACGCGTGGGGAAGGGAGAACCAGCCCCCAAAGATTGGACATTTGCATGGAACTCGCGGTTCTGACACTAGCCTGATGGGCCCTGAAGGCGCAGCCCGGAGGGACTGTGAGGACTAGAGCGTGTGTGGGGGGTTCTCCCTACACCGGGACCGGGACCCGCACATCTGCATCTGAATGGAATGGGCCGCTAGTCTAGGAGTCCAACCAACACCGACACCTGCTGAGGAGGGGGACACAAAGCGAGGGCCCTCTGGAAGGGGCGATGAATTAATTTGGACAATAAACCGCACTCCTGTACCCTCATCTCCCCCAACCCCGCCACACACACACACACACACACACACACACACACACCGTTTGGCAGTGTCCACACATCATTTGAAATACGCTTTTCAGGACTGCGGCGATTCTTCGGAATCGTTGGGACTGATTTAAATATCTTGTTCTCCCAGTAATTCGTCCTTTCCAGTCCTAAGATCCATACAACCGCAATTCCAAGGATACTTCTGCCTGCGTAAACAGAAATGTCCCGAAGGTGAGACTATCCTAAGATGTTTTTCCAATATCGGGGGAGATGAGCACAGACCTCCAAGACCCCGGCTTCCCGGGGCGAAACGCTCAGGAACCCCGTAGCGGCGGCTGTGAGCATCTTCCCAGTCGCCCAAGCTTGCGGGCGCTGATGCGTAGCCCTTGGGATCCGCGCATCCCCGAAGAGCTGGGCGAGAAGGAGGCGGGTACCGGCTGAGGACCGGGACCCTGTCGACCCCCTTCAGGAGGACGAGATTGCGGCCAGGAAGCTGGCATGGCCGAGGGGAGGACACCAGGCGCAGACCCCTGCCGCGTGGAGAAAAGCGAAGGCGCGGACGACGAGCGTCTTCCGCTCTGAGTCCGTGTGGAGCGAAAAGACAGCTCCACAGACACCCAGGACTCAGAGCCGGGAGCTGTGCGCGGGTCGGAAACAACCCCGAGGGTGTTTCCGCGCCCAGGTCCAGCCCTGGGGCGCAGGTACCAGAGGAGAACGCTTTCCTTCAGCAACAGTCCGAAGCCTCTGCGGCTCCGGAGCGGCCACAGCCTCGGGCCGCACAGCTTCTCCGCTACGAAAGGAGGCGGTGCCCGCTCCGCCCCGCGCCGCGCCCACCAGCTCGCGGAAAGATTCGTTCCCTAAACCAGAGCTGGGAATCTCTGTCCTTCCTACAGCTGTCCGTGTTGGTACGTGTCTATGCCGACCTTAAGGAACAGAATAATTCCACTCCAAAACTCTTAACATTTGTTTTGCTCTCAAATGCCCTGATAGACGAAAAGCTTAGGAGGCTGAATTATCCTGCACGACCCCTGCCACCTTTAGTTCCCTTTCACCGTTTCTCCGGAAATTTCAGAACGCCAGCCGCAAGGTCAAATGCGAGCTGGGTCTCAGGGTGCGGGTGGGTCCTCTTGGATACCTCGCCAGGCCCCAACCCTGACAACCTTTTGAACCACGTATCGGGATAATTTGGGAGCAAACCCAAACTCGCCTCGCTTCTCTTTGGCGGGATGCGCAGCATTTCAGTTAAATTCCGATTCCGAGCCATAAAGACCCTAGGCGACCGGCCTCCTCACACCGCCCCGCTAAGGTTGAAATCTTAAGAGGCACACTCCACACTCAAAATCTTTTCCCCCTTCTTTCTTGCCGGGTCCCTCGTTTAAACGGCGTCGGCGCCTTTATTCGCCTGACCCTAAGCGGAGGAAAACCCGCCTGATCCGTCATTGTCTGGTCCGCGGTTGGCCCCACCCCCGCCCCAATCAGTGTCACAAAACGCCCCTTTCAACAGATTCCAAACCCTCTTCACCCGGGCTCACCGAGCCTTCAACTTCATTAAGTGTGCGCTACGGCGGCGCTGGAGGAGGCGAAGTTTAAATAAACCGGAGAGGAGAGGGAGGAGGGGTGGGTTGCTAGTTGAACGGGAGAGGGAGAAGTGTTTTTGAAAAGGGGAAAAAAGTCATCAGGGGAAAAGCGCTTTGTAACCACGAAGACGCGCCCGCTGTGGCGAGAACAAATTGGATATGGAGGGGGAAGTGTCCGCCCCCACCTCAACTCCCGCTCCTGGGTGGTCCGGGGAGCCCCAGGAGAAAGAAAGATGGGGAGGAATCGGCGGTGAAAAGAATTAACCAATTTAATTGGGCTTCAAGAGAGAAATGGGGAGAGGCTCACCGATGTGCCCCGATCACCGAAACCAAACACTCTTCAGTAAAATAAAATAAAAATGAAATAAAATGTCTGCCTTTAGCCTTGGCTGAAAGACGTTTATGTCAAAGTTTGAGAATCAAGGCTGTTCTCAGCCATAGAGAGTAAATCTGCAAGATGGGGAAATTCTGCCCGGAAAGACCCCCTCCTTCTCTTTGTGGCCTCGGGCCTCCCGGCGCCGGATGAAAAGGAATGAAATTGAACGAAATTGAACGAAATGAAGTGAAATTGACCAGTGAAATTCGCCAATTTTCTTCTCCTTTAAACTGCCCGCTCTCAGCAGCACTTTCTGAACTCTAAGCCGATTTTTTAGCATTTTTTTTCTCACCTCGAGAGATGAAGGTGTGCCCTGGATATTTTCTTATTATTGTCACCGATCGTTGGAGCTTGCGGGGTCAGAGACTCAGCTGTATCCACCCAGAAGGCCAGGGAACCCACAGGAGGGGCTCCAGATGGAATGGCCTATTTCTCCTCCCAGAAGGCTGGCTTCCCTCCTAGGTAAGCGGATTTATGCTGAACCACCACCCTGATGCACCCAGAGGGTGAGAGGGGGCCACTGCCAGAACCTCTCTTATCAGGGCGAGGGGGGAAAAAAGTCCCAGGACTCTACCATACAAACGTGGGATTACTTCAGCCTTCTCCTTGCCCCTCCCTACAGTCCAGGTCCCAGGTGGGTCCTTGCCAGCTTTTAATTAACAGGTTCCCAGCCCACACAACCTGAAGGAGTTCTGAATTCAAAATACCCTCCCTTCTCCCCCGACTTCAACGGTGCACATATCTCAACAGTTCTTGTCTGGCATTTTTCAAGGCCAGTAATTATATCTGGCCCAGATCTGGCCTTCTTGACCCAGGGCAAAACTGGGGTCTGAATTGGTCTGAGACATCAAGCTCCCTAGAATCCCCTGGAAGGATGCATCTAACTCTTCTCCAATCCTCTTTATTTCTACCTTTTCCTGATACAGACCCTCTGATGCATATACACCTAGCAATATGCATAGATAAATTCACACACACACAACACTCTTCACAAAGACACTGAACAATCCCGAAAGACCCACTGCTTCTCCTGGAAGCAGCAGTTGTGGAAATATCTATCTACACCATCAGATATGAATTCTGGCTGACTTGATTTTTTTCTCTTCTAAAGGAGAAACAAATTGGTATCTTTTACTTAAAGCTCCAACCTAATATCTGGGGGTGGCATATTCATGGTAAATAAGATCATCTAAGCTTCAGTGTGTTTTACTGAGGGCAAACACACGATCATGTTCAAGCGCTCAACCTTTCAAGTGAAAAGAAATGAAATCAAATTCAGCAACAGAAGTCAATGAAGCAGCCAGCAAGAGACCATTATCCCAGAATCAGCAGACATTTCCCTCTATCTACCACTATATCTAACCTTCCCTCTCCTGGACTATTTGATAAAATCACTGGAAGGGAGGTCTGTGCTTCAGTCTCACTCCACTCCCGCAGTCTCTCAACAAGATGGAGGAGAGGATGCCTCACCTCTGGCAGAGGGGTTGCACTTAAGATCTGTGCCTGGAACCTCCTCTCTCCTTAACTGGGGAAGGTGTTAAGAGACTTAGGAGTCCCAACCACTCTTCCCGGACCCTGGTGCGTTCTTACCCTGATCCTGATTCTGACCCTTTTCATACAGGGTACTCTCTCCTCTACTTCCTCCTTCTTTCCTACTGCTCCTAACGCCTGAGATTTGCCTAAAGCAGCCTGTAAGGCTTTTCCTTGTCTGCCCCTGTCAAGCTCACTCCATCTGATTCTCTGACCTTTCCTTCTTCCTTCTCTGTCACTTGTCTCCCAACAGACTTGTCGCCCCCAGCATGTGTCTATTTTCTCTGAAGGCTGAACTGCCTCTCACTGCACCTCCATGTTTCTCTTTTTCTCCTATGACCTTAGTTGAATGTTCAGAGAAAAGAGCTAAGTAACCATCTTTGTTTCACCCCAAGCATCACCTCTCACCCAACACACTTGCAAGTCTGGCCTCTGGGAGCTCCAGACTCAGGGCTTATGGAAGACTCCAGCCAGCCGAGTGGCCTTGCACTCAGGCAATAGGTTCTGAGCAAGGCTCAAGGATTGGGGAAGTTTACCTTCATAGAAGAAGGCCTCACCAATCCTCTCCTTTAGTTCATACTGCCCTCCCCCCCAAGTTTCTCTGGCTGGAGGAGAGAGGGGTTTCAGAGTTTCCAGTTCAGGCCTTTCACTCTGATTATTCCATGTGTGTTGGGGGGGTCGGGGGGGTGCAAAGAATGCCCTACAATGGTCAGAGAGAGACCTCTCTCAGGGACACAAAAAGAAATGGTGACAGAGAATCGAAAACAGACACATGGTCACAGATACACACAGAAATAAAAACACAGATATCCTGAAATACAACTGACACCCCCCCCAAAAAAAGGACAAAAAGCGAGGCTACATGACAACCCAGACAAACATGAACGCAAGCTCCATAAAAGCCCCCATGTCCAGAAGCACAGAAAGGCTTACAGAATATGCATCAGTAAACACTTTCACTCACATTGTACTTAATGGGTAGAGTGTCCATGAGCCTGAGGCACCCAAATCTGTCCAGGCCATGCTAAGTCTGAACTAGAAAGAGATGAGAATCCCCCAGGTACATTTGAAATAAAACCTCTCTGCAGACACCCCAGGCAGAAACCTTCGAGGACCAGAGCGAAAATGAAAGTGCTAGAGGGGTCACAGGCATCCCAGAATCCTGGCCTTATTAACAGCCGAATGCCAAGACCACAGTGTCCCCTGTATCTGACAAACTCAAGCCCTCCTCTGCCTGCCTGGCCTGCTCAGGGCCCTTCCTCACTTCTCTCTGCCTAGGAGTCTGTGAGACTCCGGACTGGGAAAGGGGAGTGCAGGCAAGTAGACAGAGTTGGTGACTTCTGGAGTTCACGTACATTTATTCAATTGACACTGATGGGGGGTGGGGGGAGACAGGTTTTCTTTTCTTCCACACAAACCATCAGGCGATTTCACAGAGTCTCCCCAATTGGAGAAGCCTAAATCAATGCACACCCAGTGGACCGAGAACGCAGATAGCAGCCTGCGATACAGATATTTACACATGGTTACAGGACCCCTGCCACAGGATGTGCCCTGGCCCACCCCACCCCCACCTCTCCGGTCCCTGACCCAGACCCTCCTCTCCCACCCCAACCTCATTGCCTTTAGCTACAATAAATATCCCAGGGCCTGGGACAGAGCAGACCGAGGAGAGGGCTGCTGGCCCTGGATGGCTGGACCCAGCCGGCCACCGGAAAGGGGTAAAGTTCCTTCCAAAGCGCCCCCGACGCAAAAGAGGGAGGATTTTCCTCAATGGAGTGGGATCTCGGGATTGCCCAGGCATTGTGGAGACCCTCGCTTCACCTCTCCGTTCACCTTCGCCTGTGTAGACACTGCAGTAGGTTTCCGAGAGAAAACGAACTGCTTTGGAGAAGAGCAAGGGGGGGAAAAAAAGTTGCATTTTCCTTTTAAGCACAAAGTAGATAATAGGTGTCTTTAAATTATAATATTGAACAATCAGGGCCTCAAAGCTGGGGAAGGAGTGAGGGAGAAGCAGAAGGGGAGACCTCTCTGCGCAGTCGGTGTTTCTGGCGGGATCTGCCCCGGCCTGGGCAGGCACCTCTCCGGGAAAACATTCTTCTGGGGCTGCCGAGAGGCGCAGAGACTGGCAAAGAGCGAAGACATCCCCTCCCCCTTTTACTGCTCAAACTGAAATGGGATCACGGCTAGCGACCTCGTCGCGTAGACCCGGGCCTCTTCCTGAGCGATGAAGCCCGCTTCGTCCCAACTGTCGGAGAGATTCCGAGCGTGGAACCACGGGCGCCGGCCCAAGGTCTGGAGACTCTTCATAAATAGACTCCCTGAGTTCCGCTGGGACCGCAGGAGCTCCAGGAGAGACTGAGGAGTGCGGGCTCAAAGTGGCCCGGATCCCGACACGGTCAGAAGTGGCAGCCACTGAGGCCTGCGACTTTGCCGGCAAACGGGGGTCCTGAGGACAGGAGAGCGTCCCCGTGGTGCGAGAGGCGAACGTGGCCGGCCACTGGAGCCAGGGCCGGGGCAGTCAGCATGGCCAAGACCTGGGCCTGACCCCCAGGACCCGCCGCCGCTGAGAACGGCGACCCCGGGGAGCCCTCGCCGGCGCCCGGGGGTGCTGCCCCGCCACCACCGTGGCCCATGATGTGGTCTATAGAGAAGGAAGGCCTCTGCCCGGCGCCGGCGCCCCCTCCGCTCGCGTCCGTCTTGAGGCCGGGGCGCAAGAGTGCGGTGCCTGCTGCGGGAGGGCTCAGGGATGCGGGGTAGAAGGCTTTGGCGCAGCCAAGCTCCGCGCCCAGGAAGGCTGGCAGGCCCGAGGGGCCCGGGCCCGACCCTGCACTCGGAGCAGGCGCAGGGGCCGGAGCTGAGGCTGCGCTCGCGAACACCGAGGCCGTCGGAGGTCCGGGTGGAGGCGCCGCGGCACGGCCCGGGGGTACCGACAACTGGCAAGGGGCGGCGGCGGCGGCGAAAGCAAAGGCGTGCGGGTGTGGATGCGGGTGTGGGGCCGGGCCCGGCGGGGGTGCGCCGTAGGCCGGGAGCGCCAGCCCGTAGCCGTAGCCATAGGCGCCGTAAGCCGCGAAGCCCGGCAGGAACGCGCCGGGGTCCCCCGCCGCTGCAGCCCCGCCGCGCAACAGCAGGTCCGGGTGCGGGTGCGTGTGTGGATGCGGCGGCGGCAGCGGCTGCCGCTTGAAACGCTTGCGGCGCCGCAGGAAGCTGCCGTTGTCGAACATGTCGGCCGACTCCGGGTCGAGCGTCCAGTAGTTGCCTTTGCCCGGGTTGCCCGGCTCGCGGGGGATTTTGACGAAGCAGTCGTTGAGCGAGAGGTTGTGGCGGATGCTGTTCTGCCAGGCGGGGAACTTCTCCCGGTAGTAGGGGAAGCGGCCGCTGATGAACTCGCAGATCTCGCTCAGCGTCAGGCGCTTCTTGGGGCTCTGCAGGATGGCCATGGTGATGAGCGCGATGTACGAGTAGGGCGGCTTCACCAGGGGGCTCCGAGTTGCCGCGCCCCCCGACGGCGGTCCTGGCCCGGGCCCCGCCGCGCCCCGGGCCGCCGCCGAAACTGGCCCGGGGCTTCCCGCTGCGGCCGCCGCCCCTCGGGGCGCTAGAGCGCGGGGCTCGCCGTCCGAGCAGCCGCCGGACTCCTCTTCGTCTTCCACGGCTTCCCCCGCGGCTTCCTCCGGGGGAAGCTCGGGGCCGTGGGGGAGCACATCCCGGGGGGCGCGGGGCCCGGAGCGGGCAGGGAGCTCCCCCGCACCGCTGCTGCCGCCGCCGCCGCCCACCACGTCTATATCTGCGTCGGCCTCGGACAGCGCGGCCGGGGAGCTCTCGGAGGACATGATCTCGCAGCAGCAGCTGCCCAGGGTCATGGTGCCGCCGCCGCCACCGCCGCTCTCCGGCTCCGCTCCGGCCGCGGCTCGGGCTCCGCCGCGCTGCCTCTGGGGCGAGTGTGTTTTGCGCGCGGGCGGGGAGGGGGCGGGGGACTGAGGACTGGCGGGGAGGGGTGTCCCCCGGCTCCGCAGCGCCCCCTCGTGGTTCACTCGGCCGCTCTCATCTCTCGGTGAGTACCCTACTGGCGACGGCTCTCTCCGCTGCCCCGGGAGCCCGAGCCGGGGGCAGCTCCTAGGGCGCGGGCGGAAGGAGCTGAGGAGCCCCCCCTTACTCTGCCGGTCTTGGCCCCAGCCCCCCCTCCCCCGCCCCGGGCTGGAGAGGTCGGGGGATTAGTCCCTCCCGCTTGGCGGCAGCCTAAGGCGGAAGAGCGCGAGTCCGGGGCGGAGCTCCCTGAGCGGGGTGGGGCTGGCGGGGGCGGGCAGAGTGCCTTGGCGGAGGGGCCCGGCGGGAACAAACAGCCGCCTCGGCGGGAGCGCTGCTCGGGTGGCCGGAGGCAGATTCTCCTCTAGCCCGCAGATCCCGCAAACCCTCGCTGCCTGGAGCCGCTGCCTTCACTGCGTTCAGCCCTGGATGGTCAGGGTTCACGCGGGTGCCAGTTGGAGCTGGGAGTAGCAGCGACAAGTCCCCCACCCGTCATCTCCCCAAGGCAGCGCCCGGGCCACCGAGGCCGAAGCGCAATTGGAGCCGCACCAGCGGAGCCTGAGATGCCGGGACCAACGCTGCCAGAGCGGGGCCCGAAGGAACCCGAGCGGCTTCCGGCCCAAGGCGAGACGCACTTGAGTGATCGCAAGGAGCAAAGTTGGCGTTCTCAGCTTCGGAGCTTGGAGAGGTGAGCGATTCTGGCTGCGCCCCTGTCTTCCCCTCCAAGGCCTGGACCCCGCCACAAGGGGACCCCATCCCCTTGCGACACCGCGGGACTCCAGACGGGGGACTGTGTGTGGTCAGACCCAGGGAGCTTGTCGCGTGCCCGTTGCCCGCTTTCCTAAAGCTTTTCTGGGGAGCTTTGGTCGTCTTTCGAGAGCGCGGACCGGCCCATCGCTGAGTTTGCCTGTATCCGATCTTCTTGGTTCTTGGTACCCGTTTGTCTCTCAGGCTCTGTGACTGTGTTTCTCTAGCCCTCGGTGAATCTCTGCCTGTTTTCTGTGGAAACCCTGCATTTTCTGGATTTCTGTTCGTCGGTCTGAGAATCTCTTTCTCAATCTCCCCGTTTCTCCCACCCCCGTCGCACTGCAGAGCCACCTGCGTTCCTTCTCCCTTCCCCCTTCTCTGGCCGGACTTGCAGGCTCTACCGACAGGCAGCATCGAGACCTCCGTCAATGAACCCTGACCTCAACCACAAGCCAGTGTTGCCTTCAGCTTTCACAATCTTGTGCACGCGGTGTTGGTTCCGTGCTCTTTTTCCTATCAGCTGGGTTCCTGGCCATACCTTTAGGACTCCTCCTCTCCTGGCCTCCCTCCAGCAACCAGTAACCCCCAATTCAGACTGGGGCCGTCGCAACCTCTGGGGGTGACAGGGGGAAATGGGCACTGGACGTGATCAAGTTCAGAGCCGATGGACCGGCTGCTGCCCCGACAGCGCCCCACAGTGGTCAAAGCTCAGGCATGCAGGCCGCGAGCCCCAGCTGCGCTCAGCTGTCGCAGACTGTAGGACAGTCAGCTAGTGATTCTCCACCCCTACCCGCCGCCTCAGTTTCCTGCTCTAAACAGTAGTTAAGAGCAAAGACCCTGGAGCTAGCCTGCTGGGATTCCAGTGCTGGCTTCACTCCTTACCCGCTCTTTGTATTTTTGTGTTTCTTTCTCTGTAAAAATGAGGTTAAAAACATCCACCCCCTGACTAATATGTAAAAGTAGCCCCATCACTGTAGGCTAGATACAAAGGAGGATATTGAAAGCACTTTGCAGACTCCTGGGGAGAAAAGGGTTCTGGGCAGTGTAGTCTCCCATCTGGATCTCAAACCCCCTTCTAGCCCTGGGCTGGGTTACACCCTTGCTATCTATTAATAGTCCTCTCCAGTTAGCCTACTGAACTAGGTTTTCTGTAGATAGTACTGGGGGCAGAGTAGAAGGGATTTTTTCCGCCCTGCAGGGTCATGTGAGAGTGGATGAAATCTTTTACCCAACAGCAGTCTCCATTCTAGTATATTCCACAGGTGGGACAACAGAGGCCTCGGGGGCAGGGGGACTCAGTCTCCTCTCCTACAACATGGAAAAGCATAGCTGGGTGCAACCCTTTTCGTGGAATCCTCAGAATTCTCCATCCTCCCCAGCGATTTGGCTAAGGGCAGAAGAGAGTGGAAGGCATATCCTGTGAGAGCAAGTCTGCTGGGCACCCCCATCTGGGACTTAAGACCAACGGGATGCACCTAGTGTGCTAGGTCCGCAAAAAAGACTGTCCTTGGGAAAAGAGAAGTGCTCCAGTCCTCAAACCATAATCAAGAAATTGGACAGACTAGTGGCCCTGAAATAATAATTTCATAGGTGTTGGGACCCTCCAGGAAGCAAATAAAAGCATTGGGGAGAAATATTTGCATGAGTGCAGATAAACTCACATACCCAGGGTTGCTAGATTTACCAGATTTATTTTATCTGGCAAACCTATATAATCCCCAAGCTTGCTCATTACTACAGAGGCCTCTCACTGACACTCACAGACACTCCATACCATCCACCGCATACACACAAGCTCCAACCAGCTGAGCTCTGGTACTGTCTAAGTAAATGGAGAGAAAAACAACACTGGCATCATCCTTCTCCATCTCACTTTCTAAATGTCTTTATTTCTAAAATGGCAAATGTGAACCAGTAGCTTCTTTCTTTGCCAGCACTCTCTCCTGGTTCCCCTTGCTCTAGCCCCCTGCCCAAGCTCAGGATAAAACTAACTGAGGCATTTGCTGCCCAAATATCCTGATTCTTGCTCCAGTCAAGACTACCTTTCTACAGAGCAGCTGCAGCCACCAACCCACACCTCTGTCTGGCCCTGCTTCACCCTCCATTCTGCTGATACTCAGGTCAAGGAAAGAAGACATTGGCCCCCGACCCTGTTCTGCAAGGTGATTCTTAAGAAATCCTCCAGATTCTTCAGAACACATAGTTATGAGTGGAAACAGGCCAAGGAGATCATGTGACTTGCTAGACTTTTTGAAGGGCCCCTTAGTGGGGTTGGGCCCAGGTGTCCAGGCTCCCAGACTAGAATTCCTTTATTTATTCAAATAACGCTGCTTAACACCTGACCCAAGCTCAATGCTTGCCTAGGGAGGGGTGTTTCTGGGAGCTTCTCACTCCGCCCAAAGCTCTGGCCAAATTTGTTTCGAACAATGCCAGGAGTAGGTGCCCTGGGGCTGGGAGAATGGCGACCCAATATTCGGGATTCGTTTAGTTTCCTACTCTTCCCTCGTGGCTCCAGCCTTTCCTGCCTGCAAACTGCCTCTTCGACTTCTCTGGATTGTGTGTGCTTCCTTGGGTGTGTCTGTCACTTCCCGCCGCGAAAACCTGGGTGCTGACAGAAGTCTAGGCTTTCAGCTCCCTTGCCTGCAGCCTCCAAGAAGCAGGAGGCGACAGATTGTGCGGGTCTTGCTTACAAGGTCACTGGTAGTTTTCAGCCTCTTCTTTCCTCCGTCTCACTATTTAGCCACCTTTCTCGAGCAGCCCAGAAAGGATTGGGAGAAAGCGTCGGGGGCGGGGATGGCGGGCGCAGATCCGGGCAATTTTCCACTCGGAAATGTTGGGAGCACCGACAAGAGGTTGTTGCTTGTTTGTTGCGCTGTGCAGCTATCAGTAGCGTCTCTCCCCTTATGGCTCCTCCCTGCTCTTCTTCTGGCCCCTGTAGACGTGCTCTTCTCCTCGACTGGAGGGAAAGGAGAGCTCTCGTTTGATTATGAGACTATAATTGTCATCACGAAACCGGCCACGAGCGGCGCAGAGCTAGCTAGAGGCGGGGGCGCGGCGCGGAGCTCTCCCGCGGCCTTCCCACGGTGCGTGCGGCGAGCGCGGAGGTCCGCCCCTCCATGCAGACCCGCTGCAAAGCGCCGCCTGAGCCAGGCAGGGGACCCCACGCCTGCACGCTTCTCTGATTTTACTCACAAACCTAGCCAAGGTACCGCGCAGCCACCCGCTCTTTTGGTCCCTCCCCGGGGCCGCAGCTATGGAGCAAGACGGCGGTTGGGCCGCAGCGGGTCCATCTTCCCTTTCTCCTCCAGATCTTCGCCTGCTCAAAGGCGGTCGGCTGTCTTGGCCCTGAGTGGGAGGCGGGAGACTCCAGATCGTGTGACCTAAAGGGGCGAGCTGCAGGCAGCGGGGCTCCACATACATAGGAGTTCAGCGAGAGACCGGCCTCTCCGCGAGCCCAGAAATGGCAGGGCCTCTGGCGGCGTGAGCTCTTTTCACTCCTAAGCTAGCTAGCTCTGCACCGGCTCAGGGGTCGGTGCCTCTGCGTTCCCCCATCCTCGGGAATCCTCAGCCTCTTGGAGGAAACGACTTGCGCTCCTTCCATTGTGCCCGGCCACCGTCCCTCGGCTGCGTGATGGGGGCTCGCGGGAGCACCCTCCGGCCCCAGCCCTGGGCGCCGCGGAGCTTGTGCACTTCGGTTAGTTCGCGGGAAGAGGGTTTCGGGCTCCGGAGAGGATGAAAAAACAGCGTGGGTCCCAGACCACCCTCCAGACCAGGAAAGCCGGCTTCGCCGCGACCGGGAAGGACCGGCCGTACACGCTTGGGACATATGCGGCAGGGCGTGCGGAGTTGGAGACGCTTGCAGGTGTGTGGAGGCCTGGGCATCAGATCAGAGTGCCTTGCGGAGTGTGTCCTGGGTCCGCGTGCGTGTGTCTGCCCCTCCGGGCGTAGGGCGACGGTGCCTTTGTGTGCTCAAGTACGTCTCTGAGAGGCCGGCGCCAGTGCCGAGTTCTCCCCTTCCCGACCGCACATCTGGGCCGGGGACAGCCCTGGAACGATCGCCAGCCAGGCCCACAGCTCCACCTCGGGACCCGAAGGGCTGCGAGCTGCAGACCCACTCTGGGCCACGGCGTGACCCTCCAAGGAAGGAGGATGTGAGGGTGCGAACCTGGGCAGGGGGCTTGCACCATGGCGAGGAGAGGAGGGGACAGGGGCCTCGCACGGAGAGCCAGGAGGACTGCAGCGGCCGCCTCCTTCCTGTGAATTCCTCGCCGCCGGCAAGGACCGCAGTGCCCCGGGAACCGGACGGCTTTCCGCAGCCGCGACCTGGGGCGGAGAGGGAGGGGCGGGTGCGGAGCGTCCCCTACCCTATACGCACGAACGCGCACACGCGTTTAGCCTTTCGGAGCCCTAGGCAGGGTCACTGATGATGCCGTAAGTCCTCGCGCGGGCGAGTAAATATTGCTGGGCCTGAGTCCTCTGGAGCTGCTGTGGAGCCGCGGAAGCCCTGCGGAAGCCGAGTTAGGGAACCAGAGTCCCCGCTCTGCAGCGCGGGAGCTGGGGACGGATTCCAGGGAAACAGCGACCTCTGGAGGAGCCGCGCAGACACGCAACGAGGCAGGGACTGGACGATCAGGTCTGGGATCAAAGCGCCCCTTCCCCACTCCACTCTGTTGGCAAAATCATTCAGAGACTTATAACCTCTGGACTCCCCTTTGCGCATGCTTGTTTCCTTTCCCAGCTTGTACCCAAGCTTCAAATCCTGGCTCAAATCCTGCCTTCTCCAGAAAGACGCCTTCTTGAGAGCCCAACTCGTCTTTCCCTCTTCCTGCTCTGAGCTCCTAAGAACCTAAAGCCTGAACCCTCGCCTCTAGCCCTCTACCGTACTAGCACCCTTTCCAAAGAAAGGGTCATTAGTCCATCCATTCCACCCACCCTTTGCATTCCGTGCTGGATGTGCTGTTTTCCTTCCTCCCCCCTTCACCACCAGTAAATAAAGAATGAAATCATTTATCCCCAAATTGGACTATTTTCAATGTTCGTTTCTTAGATGGGGAAATTTGAGATCCATTTCCAAGTCAGAGAGAGGGCTGACTTGCCCAAGGTCACACAGCAAAGGTGGAATTAGATCCCATGTCCCAGCCCAGAGCCCACTCCATTTCACTTGAATAGGAAGGGGAAATGCCAGAAGGAATTTGTTTGTACATGTGTGGAGGTGGGTGTTGGGGTTGGGGGTTCCTGCTCCAGGATGGGACAGTAAGGAGGGCAGAGAGGGCAAAGTTGCCCTGGAAGATCAAACTCTTCTTTCCCCTGACTCCAACCCAGATCAAGCTACTTTGAGGGACTCCAAATTTCAAGAGTTGGCCAAGTGTCCTTACATCAGCAGGCAAGTCTGATGGAAGCTGAAAACAACTTCAATTCAGGCAAATACCACCCTCTCCTCTAACCCAGAAAGGGAGAGGGGCCCATAATAAATAACCCAGAGGGTGCTGCTGAGATCTGAGGTCAGCCAGAGAAGGCCTTCTGGTGCTTGCAGTTAGAAGGTTAAGGGAGAAACTAGGAGGGTGATTGGCATGTAATTTGTAGGAGGCTCCTGTGATACCTGCCTGGAAGCCTCCTCAGGGATGCTCTCCTGGGCATCATGTGCTTCTCTGCAAAGACTACCAGGCAGCCTGGTCCCTGCCTGCTTGTCCAACCTCATCTCCAGCCTCGACCCTGATTTGCTGTTCCTCATGTCTTCACCTTGCACGCAGCTCACTCCTCCTAATCCATCCATTTCAAATGTCAAGATTTCTGAGTTGCTTCCCCCCACCCCATAATACCCCACGTTGGCCAGGCTGTGCAGAGCTCCTGCCTCTGTTTCCAAAACACTAAGTCCCTCTCTTATCACAATTTGTTTTCTAGTCTGTTACCCTCGCTAGACTGTGTGCTCCTTGAGAACAGAAATTACATTGTCTTCATCCTCATCTTTCCTCCTCTACAAAATGGGGGTAATAATTGAACCTACCAATTGAATAGTTGTGGGAATTAAATGAAATAAGGCACTTAGCCTAGTGCCTGAAACTTTCAGAGAAGCTCAATAACTGTTTCTTATCACCATAGTCATCATTATTAAACGCTACCTTCTGCCAGGCACAAAATCCAACACATAATAGACACTCAGATAATGTTTGATATGTGGATACATGAATGAATGAATGAGTAATCATATGACATACTTCTCACTCTGTCTGGGACTCTAGACAAGGTTGTATCTAGCTTACATCATCACTAGAGATATGTGTTCTCTAATGACATTTTTTTCTCCCCCATCAGTCCCCTTCTCTGAAGGAAGGAGAATGTGTGCCCCCATCAGGGAGAGTTTTTCCCTGGTCCCTGAACCCAGAAGTAAGTGGATTTCTCTCTCATGCTCTCTACCTCAGTTTCTTTCCTTTAAAATGGTTCTGATCAATCAAACCAGCCACACTTTGCCAGAATCTCCTGAGGACTCTCCATTGCCTATGAGACAAAACTCAATCTCCTTAGCATGGTGAGCTGAATATGTTCAGTTTTGAGATGTCCCACATCTCTGTTGGGTAAGATCTTCTGTATTCCATGTGGTCCTCCTGATAGGGCTGTTCAGTATCTGTCCTCCTCCTACTTGCCTCCAGGAGCAGACAGGCAACCTGGATGGATTAAACATAGCATTGCAAGCCCAAGGTGATAGGCCTAGGTGGGACCTAAGTCGAGCCAATCACTCCTTTTACAAGATTCAATATACGAACTCTGAGATGCCAGGCTATAAGGACTCTGGGGCTCTGGGATACATGGACGTGGGCCTCTGGGAAGTTCTCCTTTTGGATCAGAAGATGAGCACGCAGGCCTGGCTGCCAGCAGCCATCCTTCCTGTTATGTGGAGAGTGCCATTTGACATCAAAGTCCAATCACAGATGAAAACACCCTAAGGAGCTAGAGCTTAGTGACAATGTTGAGTCCTCTTTCTCTGCCTGAAACTAGAACTGTTAGACTTCTCAGGTATTCTAAAGATATTCCCCTTTCTGCTTAGTAGCTTGAGTCGAATATTTCACAAACAGCAGCACCACAGCAGAGAAGGATCCTGAGTTCCTGAGACCATTGAGGTGCCACGCCCTTCTGAACTGCTTGCACAGACTTTTATGTGAAAAAGAAATAAACTTCAATCTTGGTTAAGCCACTGTTGTGGAATTTTCTTTGGTATGTAAGGTTGGGGAGGAGTTGCTCAGTTGCTCACAGTTGAACTTAACTATAATTAATACAGGGAGGGATGGGGGAATGTCTCAAAGACATGAGGCCTGGTCTGGGAGGTGTTAGCCTGGAGAATAAAGGACTCAGTGTTGACATAGCCGCCATCTCCAGATCTCTGCAGGGCTGTCCTGGAGTACAAAGACCAAGGCAAAGGGAATCTGAAGATTATAAGGGGACTCAATTTCTGTGACTCCATGGAAGGGAGAAATTCCATCATGGCTGTCCTTCAGAGATTCGATCTGCTACTTTGATGGTAGTGAGCTCCCCATCACTGGAAATGCATGAGTAGAGGCTGGACAATCACTGGGCCGGAATCTTAAGGCATCCAGGTAGAGCAGAAGGAGTACTGTCACCACTTACTGGGCTCAGACAAATAATCTTTCTAAGCCTCAGTTTTCTCACTTGTAAAGTATCCAGGTAGCTAGGTTGGAGACAGAGACCAAGGAAATTTCCTGGCACTGCCTCTCAGGGATTTATGAAACCTAGTACTCCACTTGGAGCCAACTAGGAGTCAGGAGGCTTTGGTGAGGCTCCTCTCTCTTCTCTTCAACCTTGACATTTTTTAGCATGCCTGCTCCAACCTGCCAAGAGAATGTACCTCCCCTGGTTTGTTCATGAGACTGGAGAGGAGCAGTTGCACCTGAGGCCTGGGATCTACTCCCAGACCTTCCCCTCCCTTCCTGTGTCACCTCAGATACACCTCTCTACTTCTCCCATCCTCAGTTTCCTTATCTGACATGTGAGAAGCGCATCTTCTCTTCTGGGCAGTCTGGATCCAGAATCAGGGCTCTTAACTACAGTACTGTGCCCTATCTATAACTCCAAATGTGAGCAATTGACATTCACAGCAATAATAATTATCATGTTTCTGTAGAGCCTGACCTTGCCCAGGTTCTTGCTCTTCCCAGCCCAGGTCAGCCTGGAATGGTACCATCTGCTGCATGAGCTGATGTCATGAGTCAGGGATGACCCAAGTTTCCCCAGCTATGGAGGGATTTGCTTTCAGCCAGGAGTTTGGCTCTCATCATCACATGCTTGCCTCTCACAAAGGACTCTGCTTGATATTCACTTGTCCACCTCCTCCCACAAGACTGGGGCTACTCAGATTTGGATGATTAGAGGCAAGGAGATAGGAAATCAAAGGCCAGAGAGGAACAGATCTTAGAACATGATTCTGTGATCAGAAGAAGGGAGTCATGATTGGGGCCTGAACGGGGAGGGCCAGAAGGGCAGATGGCAGTGTCTGGCAGGAGGCCTGGAGGTCCCTACACTTGCCAGTGATGCCCAGGGTTTGGGGGCTGGAAGGGAGACATAGCGATCACCCTGCACAGATTGATACCCAGGACATAGACCCACCCAGGGTGGAGGTGGCAAGTGCCCAGCCTTCCCAAATCTGGAGACCAGAACATCTCTGGGAATGCCACCGGGGAGGAGGGCAGTGAGGTTTGAGTAGGTGCAATTCTGACCACAGTCACTAAGAGCCCTTTTGTTTAATAAAAGAGGGCAGCTGCCAAGAATAGGGGAGAATGGAAGATCTGGGAGGGCTCCCTGGGGGAGGTGGAAACTGCAGCCCGTTTTCTCTTGCAGAACAAATCACTGGGCTCCTCGTGAGCAAGTGCCTTTCAGAGATCAGAAGCCACTCTCAGCCCCAATTGGCATCCAAATGGATCCTAGCTTTCTTCTATAGATTTGCTGCTCAAATCAGGTGCATACAAGGTGGCCAATAGGTGGCGCTTTTGCCTCCACAAAATTAATGAGGGGAGAACAGGGGAGAGACACCAGATTCAAGGAGAGTGGAGAGAGAAGGGGGGTGTTCAAGAGGGAGGAAGGGGAAAACTGAAAGAAAAAGGAAACCAGAACCTGTCACTTGGCTTGGGAAAGTAGCTTTCAATATCAGGACTGTGGGTGTGAGTTGGGGGGACACAGATATTGGGATGAGGAATTTTCCTGGTGTCTGGGGCTTTCCACCCAAGTTTCCATCTCCACTGGCCTCTCTCAGACAAAGAGAATGACTTGGGAGTCAGGAGGACCTGGAGTCCAGTTCTGAGTCAGTCACTTTGCAGCTTGACCTGGGTAAGTCACTTAACCTTTTATGATACTCGATTTCATCATCTAATTAAGTGAAGCTAAGAATTGTAACAGGCTTCCCTGGTGGCTCAGATGGTAAAGAATTCTAATAATGCCATGCCACATTCCCGGAATAAACTGTATTTGGTTGATCGTGCATTTTTATAATATACTACTGGCTTCAATTTGGTGATATTTCATTAAGGAACTCTGCTGCTGCTTTCATATGTGAGAATAGCTATCGTTTGCATGTTCACTGCTTATCAGTTTTTGATAACATCATTAAGTAGATAGAATTGGGATGACTTCCATTCTTCCTGTGTTCTGGAACAATTTATATAACTAGAAAAATAGGTTCCTTAATGATTGAAAGAATCACTGGTAATATTGGCTAGCCTAAGTGCTTTCTGGTGGGAGCAGTGGGGGAATGGTCTCTGGCAATGTTTTCTGTTTTCTACTGTACTCACACGTCTGTTTGTTTTAGTCACTAAGTTGTGCCCAACTTTTTCCGAGACCCCCATGGACTGGCTCCCTTGTCCATAGGATTTCCAAGGCAAGAATACTGGAGTAGGTTGCTATTTCCTTCTTCAGGAGATCATCCCAACCCACAGGTCAAACCCACATCTCCCGCTAGGCAGGTGGATTTTTTTTAAACCACAGAACCACCAGGGAAGCTCCTATTAAGATTAGTTACTCTTTAAATTAGTCAAATGAAACCAGATTGTCTACTAGGCAATGCCTATGCCCCTCAAAGTTTCAGAGTGAGCGTGTGAAGTGAAAGTTACTCAGTCATGTCCGACTCTTTGCGACCCCATGATACAGTTCATGGAATTCTCCAGGCCAGAAGACTGGAGTGGGTAGCCTTTCCCCTCTCCAGGGAATCTTCCCAACCCAGGAATCTAACGGGGGTCCCCTACGGGGGCAGGCGGAGTCTTTACCAACTGAGCTATCAGGGAGTGGGCATGAGGCTGCGATTAAATGGAAAAGTATGTAACCTCCATGGAATAGGATGGTTTTAGACAATGGCTGCTTGTTTCTATACCTTTGTACTAGTTTCCTCTACCACCACCATTACTGCTACCAAGCCACCATCCTTTCCTGCCTGGGTACTGCAGTAGCCTTTTAATTGGTCTCCCCACCCCACCCCAGTTCCCCTCTAACAGCATATGTGGGGCTATGAAATTTCCTTTCAGACTTTTCCTATGACTGCATTGTATGGATTTTAATATGTGCTATTCTCACCTTTATGATTTTATAGTCTGAAACTATAATTATCCTCTAATTTTAGTTACTTAGATAAACGACTTAAATCTTCAAGTGCTTGTTTCAAAATCTGGTCCAAGAATGTATTCTTATACAACCACAAATTTATGAACATTTTTTAATGTTATGTTTTTGTTTCAATAGTAATCTTAAACATATTCATTTAAGCATATTGTGGATCACTTAAATGACCTCCTGATATCATAGGTATCAGAAACTTGGTATTTAGAGTCTTCATTTGCATTTATTATCAAGGAGTTCTTTAATCTTGAGATAAGGTAAAAAAATGATGTAGCCTTGATAAATAAGTACAGTGTTTGGGCCTGTTGGTGACATGGACTGCTACATGAAGGAATGCTTGCACTTCATTCAGAAGAAAAAAAATAGTGGATGGATTTAGCCATCACTGCTCAGGCACACCAAACCCAAAGACCTACAGTCTTTAGTCACATTCATGGTACAAGTGTTTCATTTCAGCAAAACAATGTCTTTTTTTACATTTGATTAATGTAATGAATTTGAATTTTTATTTTGTAGCTCTGTTTGAATTTTTATTAAAATACTTTGTTTTACAGTTATATGAGAGATACAAGTCTAAGGAATTTACACCTGCTTGTACTAAATGACATTATAATAAAAAATTAAAATCAATTCTGGGGGCCCACAGAGCTTTATTCCTTTAGGAGGAGACCACTTTAGCCTCCTGTATCCTGCAAAATCCTCCCCCTACCTCATAAGTCTAGGTATTTCCCATGGGCTTAAAACCAGCCAAGCCAGTCCCTAGCAGTAGAGGGTTCTCCATTGTGGTCCATTTTTTCTTCTGCCTTCCCAGGTGAAGCACAACCCTGAAGATTACCTGAAGGAGCTTCTCTACTGACATGCTGGCCTGTGTCCTTGCCAAGAACGTCACTTTCCTAGGTACTCAATTTTCTACCTGCTAAGGTAACAGTGGCCACTTTCTTGAGCTGAATCGCACAGGCCCTCTAAACACTCTAAGCAGCTCAGCACCATTGTGGGCCCAAAGTCATTCTTTCCGGGGGTTCCAAATCACCCTAAGTCAGGAAGCAGCCCCTCTCAGCTCACCTATGAGTAACTCCTTATTCTTATAAGGAACTCAGGACCGTTCCCCTAGCTTAACTCTCCTACCCAAACAAGCATCCCTCATTTCTATAACACTGAGCCTCCTTCCAAGTTTCCCAGTAGGTAGGTAGGGTAGGCGGGAAGTGTGTACTGAACCCAGGAAACAGTCTCCCATTCCCCTCGTTCTCAACCACCCCTAAACAAGGTCTACAGAACACAGCTTTGACACAATCATTTAATTGTCAAAATGCACACTTAGCTTCTCATGATAAAATAATCATCTTGGTTTCAGATAATGCAAAATTTTCCCCCAAATTGACCTCAACTGAAACAAAGAAATAAACCAAAAGGGACGTTTGGAATCCCAGGAGCACAGGATCCAACACAGGATAGAGATGGAGGGAATTCCAAGGAAAACAGTAAAGGGAAATCTCAGGGCCACATCTGGGCAGCAGACATGGAGCACAATCAGCCCAGTCTGAAGCTGAAGGACAGAAGGCTCTGGGAGAGATGCCCCCAGGAAAGGAAAAACATGACCAAAAGCGATGACAGATTTCCTGATAGGTTTGACTTCATGAAAAACTGTGCTATTGGAAGATATGGGAAGAAGCTTTAGCCACAGGTATAAAGCTAAGCAAATGAAAAAAAAAAAATAGGCAATAACTCCAGGAAAATTCAAAGTTGCACCAAAAGGAAAAAAAAAAAGGAAGCCTAGTCATGGTACACTAGCAACTTATTGAAGAACAAAATTTATGTGGCATTAGTCATGTAAAAGGGCTTCCTTGTTGACTCAGTGGTAAAGAATTTGCCTGCTAACTTGTAGGAAATGCAGGTTCAGTCCCTGGATTGGGAAGATACCCTGGAGAAGGAAATGGCAACCCACTCCAGTATTCTTGCCTGGAGAATCCCATGGACAGTGGAACCTGATGGGCTATATAGTCCATGGGGTCACAAAAAGTCAGACACAACTTAGTAATTAAACAACAAGAAGAAGTAATGTAAATCCTAGAAACTAATTTAACCAAACGTTGGTAATTTCAGGTGGAGTGGGGAAGCGATAGAGATTTAGAGGTAAATGATCATCTATCATAATAGGAAGTTAATCATTCTGTTCTAAGAGAGAATAGTATAAGCATGGAAATAGGAAAGTAGATCCAAAAGAGACCAATATGAACTGAAAATAGATATTCTAAGAAACAAAGCACATGTCCTAAGGTCTTTGATTGCTATTTGACTTGTTAGGTTATGTGACTGTTTCAATTTAATAAAAACAAAACTTAAGTGTTAAAAAATGTATCTTCAGAGTAAAGATGATATCAAGCTTTCTATTAAAATGAAGGGGTAAGTATTTGCTTAACATTCTGAAGACTATTGAAATTATTTCCTCTAAAAAGAGGGCAGAGGAAATTATATTGAAATCTCACTTCTAGAAAAAAAAGTATTTGGTGCTTTAAAGACAGAATTGAATTAAGACTTTTGCTTTGTGTTTTCAACACCTCCCAAAGTGTCAAAATTCTTAGGATGCTCTATGACATGTAGCTTTCCAGACAATGAACTCTGTAAGGGCATAAACACTCTCATTTGTATCCCTATTGGTCTCAGAGCCCAGCACAAGGTCTGGCACACAGTCAGCCCTCCATGATGTTGAATACAGGAAAATTAAAGAAGCATTTTTAAAATAAAATCTTTCTGACTTTCTAGGTCAGTATTTACCTTTCTGGTATTTCCATGCAGACATTTCTCATCTCCTCCCCACTATTTCAAGATCCCAGGGACAGAGACTTGTATGGCAAACGAGATTTGAATTCAGAATTCAAGAAGCACTTCCCGACTTCAGCCAAGTAAGAAGGAACTTCTTCCTGTCTGTGGAAATTTCTTGAATTTGGAAGGAATTTATCATGAAGTTCTGTGAGGCAGAAGGAGGGACTGTAACACCATTTGAAGCAGAAGCAAGTATGCATTTTGATCTCCACGGGGCTCTATTCCTTAGAGAACTGAGAGCGGGATCTTCCCTACCTGCTTGGCTGCAGGGAGGGGTGATTTTCTCATTGGACCAATGGGGACTTAGTCTCCACCTCCCTGTCTTTCAGCTCTACTGCAGATCAGTGGGAGAACTGCAAGTGAGAATGGGTAAGAAGGTGCCAAAGTACTGTCAGCCCAATCATTATTCAGTAAGTCAGGCACAATATTAGACACTAGGGATTCATTCATTCAGTCAGTCATCAAATATTAAGTGAAGGGCTGTTATGCATCAGGCAAATTAGATCTGACTTGCCCAAAGGGGTTAATAGCTGAGGGAACGGGGTCTATCCAGAGCATTTCATACCAGCCTGTGCATACCTACTGCCCTACCTCCAAAGAGGGCCTTCCCTGCCTTCTCAGATTTCCTGAACCTTTCTCCTCTATGAGCTGCTTACTCCCTGTGCTCACCCCCTATCGCTGCCCCCAGAGCTTTAAACACTTGTATCAGGCACGTCCAACATGCAAATCACGTTCACCCTGGGCTCAGAGACACTGATCCCCTCCCCCGCCCTTCCCCACACCTAATTCAGGCCCTAGTTGACTGAGAGCCCTGGGGCAAAGGAGCTGGGAAAAGCCTGATGCTTAGCTTTGGATCAGCACCAGAAAGCAAGATAGGGTCAAAGGCCAACTCCCTCCCTCTCCTGCAACTTCTGAGTGCTCAGTGCTGCCCTGTCCTTGGTGCTGGGGACAGTCATGAATCAGCTCAAGTCCCTGCTGCTCCAGCTCCCATTTCAGCAAGGGAGTTAAGATGGGGTGCAGAATCCAGCTCCAGACGTTCCGCAGGGCATGTATAGTTCTCCAGCCTGGTCCCACTCCTTAAAGTAGGGAATAGCTTTTTAAACTGAGTCCCAGCCTTGGCACAGTGCCTTTACTCCAGAATACAGTGCATGCTAATCACCCTGGAATTTTGTTAAATTGTGGAAACCGATGATTCAGTGGGTCTGAGTTAAGATTCTGCATTTCTACCAAGCTCCCAGGTACCTGGACCACAGTTTGAGTGGAAGGCTCTAGGGCACTTGTCTCATTTCTCTGAGAACTGATTGATAATGTCTCTTCGCCACTGATCCATAAGCTCAAAGCATGGATCTTGCCCATTTGTTTAGTGATACATTCCCTGTGCTTGGCACATTCAGTGAGTGCTTTCTGGAGGAGTAGGCATTGCTCCCTTATCCATGGGAGCTGGGAATAATCCCACACAGCAGACAAACGCACTGGCCAAATACACTCACCTGCATGCCCCATCTTTACCAGCTTCTGCAGCAGGTGATGGATGGCATTTCACCAGGCCTATTATGTGCACAGCTATGGCTGAATCACATCCTAATCCTACTTCATGAATCTTTGCCCGGTAACTCACAAGGGGCTCACCCCATGTGGCAACCCAAGACCCTGAACAAAACTTCCCTACTGCCTCCCCAGACCACTCCCCCAAGTCAACAGCCAGCACACCAAGCCCAGAGGAAAGTTTCTTCTTTTTAATTAAACTAGTTTTAATTAAAAATAATAATAATCTAGTAAGTCTCAAGTTTTTCAGATGATGGGGCAGCCCACTAACTTCCTGAAGTCAAGGAGCCCCTGGTGTTGCTTGTCTCAGAAATGACGAGCTGTCCTGGAGTCTGGAGGAGCTCAGCCAGGTTCCAGTCTGTGTCAAAGGGGAGTGCTCTCTCAGTAGGAAACGGAACCGACAGGTAAGTGGGAGTGGGGGACAAGCTTGTGGGGGGAATGAAAGGATAACAGCTAGGGAGTCACAGACCCAGGAGTCTGGCCTCTAATGTGTTATTAAAAAAAAAAAAAAAAAAAAAAAAAAAAACACCCAGGGGAGGTTAAAGACCAGTTGGGAGGCAGTTTGAGATCGAAGGTCTGACTTCCAAAGGCTTGAAATTCACCGAAATTCGAGGTGGGGGCTCACAGGTGGTGCTCCAGGGTCCCCAGACATGGGACCCAAAATAGTGCAGGGGTCGGGGGCATGCACAGATGAGGGCTCACAGTGGAGGGAGAAGAAAAGCGGGCCTTACAATTCGGGATGGGGGATGGGGGGTTAAGTCCAGTGGAGAGATGCTGGGAGGTTCCCCAGGGATGAGGGACAGCGGCGGGTGAAACAGGTGTGCTCAGTCCACGAGGCAGGGCTGGGGAGCTCCGAGGTGCGCTCTAAGGCACGGGGACAGAGATTGGGGCTCCCAGGCAGCGCCCCTTCCTGGGGAAGAGGGGCCCGGGCCGCCCCCCGCCGATGGGATGGGGGCTCACAGGTAGCGCTCCAGCCCAGGCGCGTAGCCCGGCGGCCGCAGGTAGGCCTCCCCCGGGCCGAGGGAGCCGAGCGCGGTTCCCGGCCCTGCCAAGGCCAGCAGCGGCTCGGCGGGCAGCGGGCCGGGGCCGGGGCGCGTTGCGGGCAGCCCCAGGCGGTCGGGCGGCGGTGAGTAGAGCGGCGGGGAGGCGGTGCAGGGCGAGAAGGCGGCGTCGGGGGCCGCGCAGCAAGGCGGCTCGGGGGCGCCCAGCCCCGCCAGCTCGGGCGGCAGGCTCACCAGGCTGTCGACGCTGAAGAGGCGCGCGGGCGGCGCGGAGCCAGGGGCAGCGGGGGGCGGCGGCGCGAGCAGCGCGGGCCCGGGGCCGGGGGCGTAGGGCCCGTAGGGGAAGGGCGGCGGGCCGGCGGCCGGCGGCGGGGCCGGGAGCACGGGCAGCTCGGCGCGCTTGAAGCGCTTGCGGCGCCGCAGGAAGCTGCCGTTGTCGAACATGTCGGCGGCCGCCGGGTCGAGCGTCCAGTAGTTGCCCTTGCCCGGGTTGCCCGGCTCGCGGGGCACCTTGACGAAGCAGTCGTTGAGCGTGAGGTTGTGGCGGATGCTGTTCTGCCACTTGCGCGGGCTGTCGCGGTAGAAGGCGAAGCGCTCGGTGATGAAGCGGTAGATGGCGGCCAGCGTGAGGCGGCGGCCCGGGGCGTGCGCCAGCGCCATGGCGATGAGCGCGATGTATGAGTAGGGCGGCTTCCCGCGCTGCAGGGGCCGCCGCCGCCGGCGGCCCGGGCCGGGTGCCGGCGCGGGCTCCGGCTCCCCGCGGCCCGCCGCCGCCTCCTCGGGCTCCGGCCCGGGCTCGGCTCCGGCGAGCGGCGACGGCGGCGGCCCCGACGGCGCGACCGAGGGCGGGGCGGGAAAGCCAGAGAAAGCTGCGGGCGGCTCCATATCGCTGCGCCCAGTCATGGGAATGCGGCGGGCTGCCCGCGCTTTCGCAGAGAGCCGGGCCAATGACCTGCCTTATATGGACACGGCCCCCTCCCTCTGTGCCCCCAGCCAGGGGCGAGGGCTCGGACCTTCGCTGGCCAGCGCCTCCCCCTCTAATTTGCCTTCCCAATCTTCTTTCAAGGCTGACAGTTCTCCCCCCGCCCCCCGCGCCCCCCATCCGCAGCCTTTCACCCCTCCCTTGGCTTCATCCCTTTGGGTCAGTCTTTCCCAGACCCAGCCTCATCCCTTCTCTATCTCCATTGGGTCAGCCCCTGGCCCAAGCCCCATCACACCAGACTCAGTCAGCCCACTTCCCTTTCCACTCTTCCCTCAACCTCCACCCCTTTGGGTCCGTGCCAATCACAAATCCATCCATTCACAGCACTCTCTGGGCCCCCTCCCCATCCAACTTCTCTCAGCTAAGTCCTGTCTCTTCCATCTTTCTCTCCTGGTACCCCTCCGCGTCCTTCCAATCCCAGCTGGGGCAGAGATGAGAGCCTCCCAGAGCCAACTTGCCAACCCTCAGCATCCTGATGCTGTGCTGGTCAAAGAGGTGTCAAACCCACCCCAGGACGTTAGACAATGTTGAAAGGTAGGTGGGGGGGGGGGGGGGTGGGTGGGGAAGGGAAGAGCAGGAGGCAGGCTTTGTTAGGGGAGGATATTTCCTGGCTCCAGGGTTAGCATCTCCTCTCCCTGCTATCTCCCCCACAACCTTGTCCCATCCAGGCCTGCATCTTTTGAAAAAACAAAATCGTGAAAAGCGATCAGCCAGCAGATTTGGGAACCGGAGAACTGATTACTTTAAATCAAGAGCCCGCTAGAAAATCTGTAATTTGGAATTACCTTCTGGATGCCTCTTCTCCATGCATCTTCTGTTCTAGAAAAAAAGGCTCCCTTTTTCACACCCTCATGTCATGCACCCTGGGAAGATGCGCAAAACACAGCCGCACAGCCCAAAGTTCCAAGAAGCAGTTACTGGCTCAGAGAGAGACCCCCCCAAGTGCTTCCACAGACTGGAAATCTAAGCGAGCTGCTTATGGCCCAGAAATGCCAGGCTCACATCTCACTGGGGAATGTTTTGCGGGGTGCATGCATGCTAAGTCTCCTCAGTTGTGTCTGACTCTTTGGGACCCTTTGGACTGTAGCCCACCAGGCTCTTCTGTCCGTAGGATTCTCCAGGCAAGAATTCTGTAGTGGGTTGCCCTGCCCTCCTCCAGGGGATCTTCTGGACCCAAGGATTGAACCCAGGTCTCTTGTGCCTCCTGCTTTGGCAGAAGGGTTCTTTACCACTAGTGCCATCTGGGAAGCTCCAGAAAAGCCAGACTCACAGCTCATTGGGGAAGGTAGTGATGAGGAGGTCCCTTATTCTTTATTAAAATCTATCTCTAGGAAATACCACCACCCACCTCACTGTTCAAAAGAGATGCACCCCTGAGCCTGTTTTAGGAAACTTTTCCAAAGTGAGAGGAAAGCCAGACCTGGCTTGGAGGGAACTAAGGGATGAAAAAGCCTTGTCTTAAAGAGGCTTGTCTCTCCTGGAGATAGGCAAGTTCAAGGGAGCAGGGCTGAGAGTAGGTAAGACTACCGAAGTGGCCCAGATTTAAGGGAGTGCTCACTCTCAGGGTGATACAAGTGCAAGGTCAGCATTTGAGAGCCAGTGCCTTCTTAAATTTGGAGCCCTAGGTGTCTCACCCCAGCTCTGGCTGAAGTGGAGTGCCTGTGGGTACAGATGATCAAAGCTAGCTACAGCAGCCAGAGGGCCTAGGGCTTCAAATTCCAAACTCAAAGCTCAACAGCCCACTCTCGAAGCTCCGATCTCAGCAGATAATATAACAGCCACCATTACTGAGCATTGTGTATGTGGTAAACACACATTAGCTCACTTAAATGTGAATACCTTGTGAGGTTCTACTATTAGTATCCCTGTTTTGCAGATAAGGAAACTAAGGCTTTGAGAGGTTAAAAGACTTGCCTGACTTCACATAGCTAGTTAGTGGCAGGTGGGATTAAGCCCAGAGTTCAGTGCACCAGCACACCATCACACCATGATATTTTAAAGCTGAGACTATTGAAATAGTTTACTCTAGAGTCTTTCCAGCTCTCACAACTTCATCTGCAAAATTGGTGTCTAGCCTCTCTCTGCTGACTTCCAAGTCAGCATTATTTCCAAGTGTTCATTTGACATGACCCTCAACCCAGTGCACCCCCAACTGCATCTTCCTCCCCATCCTGCAGTTCAAATCTCAGCCAGTGGACCCCTTGCCCCTTACCACCCAGATCAGAAATATTGGGCATCATCTCAGGCTCCTCCCTCCCCCATCACTCCCCACGTCTCAGCAATCCGCAAGTCCTATCAATACCATGTGGATCCAAATCCGTTCTTCCTTCAGTTCTCCTGGCCTCAGTTTCACCCACATCATTGATCGAGCACTTCTGTGCCAGGTCCTTTGCCAGTGCTCAGGGGAGACAAAGTGAAGAGATGGACACCCAGACAACTACCACCCATTCTGAGAGACAGGCAGAGAGGACTGAGAAGCAGAGAGGAAGGAGAAGATGACACTCTAGAGAGATCTCAAGATAACCACCCTCCCACCACAAGTGAAGGGTCAGCTGGTTTATACATGAAGAGACCCCACCTCAGTCCCCTCTCCACCTTGCATCCTACTGCCTGGCACAGGCCTTAGGAGCATAAGATGGTGCAGTCACAGTGAACAGCTCACCAAAGAGGAAGGCAAGACAAGCAGCTGCAGCAGCACGGAGCCTGGCTCCAAGAGCCTAATGTCCAGGGCCGATTGCTCATTTGAGCCTCAGTTTCCTCACTTGCTGAAGAGGGACGATAATGGACCCTCTCAGTGTTGTTATGACATTCAAATGCGATCGTGTATGAAAGTGCCTGGCCCACACTGGCACCTGGTAATAGACTTTAAATAAGAGATTTCTTTTCCACTACACACCTGGCACTTTTGGTATTAAACCAGGAAGGGAAGGAGAGAGGCAGAGCCAGAGAAATGATTTCAGCACCTGCATGTATTCAGCCAGGTGCAGCAGAATGCTGCCACTATTATCACGCAGGAACCGGAGCCACTATCTTTCTCCTCTTCCCTTAAGGCTGAAGCCCCTCTCCAAAGACCCCTTCCACAGCCTCCTGGGGTCGGGAGTGGGTTGTAAGAGAATGACTTACTACCTCCCTTGGCAGACTGAAATTTTCTTGTGCTATCAATTTTCCAGTCCATGTGTAGAGTCTGAGACATATAGTATATGTTCAGTAAGTGGTACTGAATGTGTGGTTGGCTGTGCTACTCTTGGGGAGAGTGGGGGCAGGGAGCTGGGCCAAAGGGGTGAGAACCCAGACTTTTCCAGTTCTCTGTGTCTGCCTCGCCCCCTCCTTTGGGCCTGCTTCCCGGAGCCAAGCAGGCCGGTGTCAGGGGGTGGCCCAAGGGCTAATCCTTGTTTTCAGCGTGGCTGGGCCCTCTTTTCACAGGCCCTGGGCCGGACGGGATGCGGCTGAGCATCCGGGCATAAGATGGCCAGTGAAGGCGGCCCCTTTCTCATGGGCCTGGATTCCAGGCGGCCCAGCGTCTGAGTGGAGCCCCTGGGGCGGGAGGAACACAGTGGCTGGGCTGGGCAGGCCTTTGTCTGACCATGCTGGGTGGATATTCAGGCTGGCAGGAGGGATTAATGGCCAGGGATTGGCCCTGGGGCCGGCCTTCCCACTGCCCTTTAGAGGCCAAAGGCCCAGGTCAGGGCACACAGTGTTGATGGCTCCCTAGATAGGAGTGGAAATTCCCACCCTGTCCAAAGCTGTTAGCATCAGTCCCCAAGGCTCCCTGCCCCCAGCCCCACCTCTGCAGAGGCACCATGAGCCAAGAGGGGCTTCGAAGCAAGGATCAGAGGGTGGGGGCCAGAGCTTCCCAGCCACTCTGCCTGGGAGAGAGGACTGAGGCTGAAAGTTATCTTGGGTCCTTGCCCCAAGATTCACAGCCACCCTAGGAGGGCCCCCAATTGCCCTTCCAGAACTCTGGAGAGAAAGAGCTATGTTAACCCAGTGAGGGTCCAAAGGACCAGCCTGAGCTGTCACTAGACCCAGAAAGGCTTCCTAGAATATTCTTCAAATACCCTAGTTTGACGGAGAAGACAATGGCACCCCAGTCCAGTACCCTTGCCTGGAAAATTCCATGGACCGAGAAGCCTGGCAGGCTGTGGTCCATGGGGTCGCTAAGAGTCGGACACGACTGAGCGACTTCACTTTCACTTTTCACTTTCATGCACTGGAGAAGGAAATGGCAACCCACTCCAGTGTTCTTGCCTAGAGAATCCCAGGGACGGGGGAGCCTGGTGGGCTGCCATCTATGGGGTCGCACAGAGTCAGACACGACTGAAGCAACTTAGCCGCAACAGCAGCACCCTAGTTTGAGACCACTCTAGAGTCATTTATTCCTAAAGCCCTCCATCACAGCTGCCACAGAACCCATAGCCCAGAGGCTGAGAAGGGGCTTAGGAACTCATGGAATTCTTGGAGACACCCCCACCCCAGCCCTGACACCTCAGGGCCTCCTCCCTCTGACCTCTAAGACCAGAGCTGCCCAAGATACTGGTCCTTCCTCAGAAGTCAGGGGCAGAGAGTTGCTGCCTGGCAAGGGGGCATACTGGGTGCCCAGTCTGGGATGGCTTTTTCTAACCAGACTGCTCCTGAACCAGGGATGAAAGAAGCAGCCCCAGCCTTACCCACAGAGCCTGAACTCTGCAACACCCTCTGGGCTGAGTGGCCTGCACCAGCCTCGGGAAATGGAACAGGGGCAGCAGGCCTGACTCTGCAGAGAGAGCATCAGAGAAGAACCCAGGAGGAGGCTGCCCCACGTCGTGTGTCTTCATTCCTCAAGCGCTCTCATTCAGCAAATCCCAAGGACCTATGTCTAGACTGTCCTAGGTGCTGGGTCAGTGAAGAGTCAGACTGTCCTCTGCCTTCGCTATGCCCAGGAGAGGGCAGCCATGCAGCCACTGCCCATACAGGGTGGTCAGTGTGTGATGCGGGCAGAGAAGGGATGGTAGGGGCACAGAACAGGGAGCCCACCTAGCCTGGCAAAGCCAGAAGGCTTCCTGGAGAGGGTAGAAGTCCAGCTGCAGGGGGGCAGGCCCAGGCTGGATGAGGGCTCATTCTCTGTGCCCCCACCTCATCTCATCACTGCACTTACTGAATTTCCATGTGTCTGTCTCCCACATTATGGGTACTGTGTCTCACTCATATTTGAATCCCTGGCACTTAGTATAGTGCCTGGTACAAGTTGATAGTGGTTAAATGTGAATCAGATGGTCGGAAAGATGGCTAAGTAATGGGACAAGAAAATCGCGGGTGCAAAGACAAGAGAATATAGTCTGTTCTGGGAAGTGCAAGACTTTCAGTATTTTTCTACTAAAAATGAGATGAACTCAATATCCGTGACAACCTAATTGGGCAAAGAATTTTCAAAAGAATAGATGCATGTATATGTATAACTGAATCATTTTTTTGTATACCTGAAACTAACACAATGTTGTTAATCAACTGTGTGCTCCAATATAAAATAAAAAGTTAAAAAAGTTAGATGAGCTAAATACCTAAATACCTAAAATTCTTAGGACACTGCCTGATGCATCAATATTGCTTGTTAACTATTTTAACTTTTTAAGATTATTATTTTTCAATAAAGCTTTAATTATTTGCTTATTTTAGTGAAAACATTGAACTTTTGTTGTTTTGAATACATTTATCAATAGAACATAGGTCTTGGTAAGTGGTGCCTATGACTATAACAGTTTTTCTAAGATGAAGAATATATATTTTTTCTGACAAAATTTTGTGAAAAAGACAAAAGTTATGAACCAAATAATAATAAATATTGTAAATCATGTCAAAATAAGCAGATCAACAATGTGATGAAAAAATCACTTGGTCTTTCAGTAGAAGTTTGTTATCTAAAAACATTATGAAAAAAAAACATTATGAGCTGTTTTTTGTTGTTACTATTATTGTTTACTGTGGCTAGTGTAGAGCATCGGGGTACTGAGACAGAGAAGGTAGGTGGAGTCAGATTATATATGACTTTATTTGCCAGGTTTCAGAGATTACATCTTTCTAGAGACAACAGGAAGACTTGGAATATTTTTCAGCAGGGGAGTGACAAGGTCAGATCCGTTGTTTAGATCAGCGTGACAGCAGATGGACTGAAAAGGGAAGGGGCTGGCGGCTAAGAGACCAGGCAGCTAAGGCCTAGCATACGATGCTCTGTGAATCGAGGCTCCAGTTCTGGGGAAGCAGCAGACTCTTCATACCCATTCACTCCTCACCAGGGCAGAGGGGCCTCCAGCGTCCATCTCAGAGAGTGCCTTAAACCCCAGCTTTGTCACACCTCCAGGAACTGGCCATCACCCTCTACTCCTTTCTCTCCCTCTCTGACCACCTCCACTCAGCAAGATCCATTAGTTCTCTGAGGTTTGTCTCAAGCACTCTCTTCTCTTGTCCCTCTGTCTCAGTCTTCATTCAGGCCAACATCAGTTCCCACACTACCGACTGCAGTGGCCTCCTGGCTGGGCTCCCTACCTCCCACCCAGATCCCTTCTATCCCCAGCAGCTAGAGAAGGGCCTCATCTGTTGAACATGGTAGGCGTCTCCCCATCAGCTCAAGATTCAGACCAAGTCCCTAACCCGGCTGGCGGTGGCCACACCACCTGACTCACCCAAGGCCCCGCTGCCTATTTCTCCCCTGTCTCCCTGTGCTCTCTTTCCCCCGGAGCACACACGTGTTCTTTACAGACCCACTGTCAGCAAAGTGCCAGGTCCTCTCCTACTCTGAGCCTTTGTTAGCCGAAGTGAGCAAACCGCTTTGCCAGCTTGGCTACAAAGGCAGTCTCATTTACTTCTCCAGTCAGCCCCTTGATCTCCTAAGATCCTAACTAACAGGAGAGTCCATCTTTCCCTCTGAAAGATCCACCCAGCCTGCCCGGTGGACCCCTTCTTGTCCTCTGAGAACAGTTCACAGAACATAGGGCTTCCCTGGTAGCTCAGCTGGTAAAGAATCTGCCTGCAATGCAGGAGGCCCTGGTTCAATTCCTGGATCAGGAAGTTCTCCTAGAGAAGGGATAGGCTACCCGCTCCAGTATTCTTGGGGGCTTTCCTGATGGTTCAGATGGTAAAGAATTCACCTGCAATGCAGGAGACCTGGGTTCAGTCCCTGGGTTGGGAAGATCCTCAGGAGGAGTGCATGGCAACCCACTCCAGTATTCTTCCCTGGCGAGTCCCCATGCCGAGAGGACCCTGGCAGGCTACAGTCCATGGGATCGCAAAAAGTCACACATAGCTGAGCGGTTAAGCACTAACACACAGAAGATAACCATTTTATCCTCCAGAAAACCTTCCCCAGTTTCTCCTTCCTCTCTCTTTCAGCAGGCCAAAGGCCTGCCAGTGTCCCTGGCCCAGTTGAGCCTTCAGCACATGCTCTACATCTGTGTTTCTCTGTGCCCCGTTCATCCCTGGACCCTGTGCCAGGCCACAGAGCTGCCCAGCTCAGGGAGCTTTGCTGAGTGACTGACTGACTACCTCACTGAATGAATGAATGAATGAATGAACGAACCACCAGAAGTATCTGGAATGGCAACAGATCCGGGTACCTGATTTCGGCTAGTAACCTGCCTCCTGCTCTTGCTGCCTCTCTGCTCAGCTTTGTGGTCCTGGGCTGAGACCCCCCCACGCAATCCTTGCCTCTGCTGGGTCCAGACTTGATTCAGGCTCACACTCAGACAGTGTCGGCTCAGCCCTGAGGGTGCAATTCCAACCACTACTAAACCACACACCTGGCATCTGAAGTATGTTCCATATCATTTGGGGCTGTCAGTGTTCTGCCATCCTCCTCACCCTCAACCTAGGCAGTCTCAGGGCTCTCATGCCTCCCTGCTTCTCATTTCCAGGGTAGCTGACCGGGAGCAGTGCTGTCAGCCAGACCAGCTGATGAGCCAAGGAAGCCTAGGCTGGAAAAGAGGGAGTTAGACTCCGCCGCTCATTTGCTATGTGAGCCTGAGCAAGTTGCACAACTCCTGTGGCCCATGTTAGACACATAAACCCCCAGGGCTTGAAGAGGATCTGGGCCAATGATTCCCAACCTAGAGGCCCTTTAGCTAAAACAAGGCATCTGGAAACCACGTGGCACCCTGTGCTGTCTGTAAAGAGGATGCACAATGTGTCTCACACACAAGTATGAATGTTTTGCAAATGGATGTGGAAGCTGCTGTGACTGAGAAATACCCACAGGGCAAAGCTTTGTAGTCATTTTAATTTGTAATCCATCAGTGGATATTAAAAGCACAACTGCTATCATATGGGGCAGCAGAGAGGTATTTGTTAATCCCCATTCTTAAACTACCGCTTTAATCCAATATGCCTTCTTCACAGTTTTGTATATTGAGGTCCAGGAAGGAAAGAGGTTTGCCTAAAGTCTCAAAGCAAGTCAGTGCAAAGCCAGAAATGGAGCCTAGGTCTCCGACCCCCAGCTCCTCCTTCTCTGCATTTATTCAACGGTATTTATTAGCACCTGCCTGTGTGGACTCTACCCTGGGCACCAGGGAGCCAGTGATGGAGAGCCGCCATCCTAGCCTCAGGCACTGACATTCTGTCAGGGAGAGGTGACAGTGAACAAAGACTCTATCCTAATCCTCAAGGGGCCTGGGAAGACTGGAATCAGGAAGTGATGTGATAAGTTTCCTGTTGTCCAGTGACCACTGCATTTGCAATGTGGATGATAGACCGGAAGGGGTTTGTCATTTAGGGTATTATTTAGGATGTTTGGGGAGACAGGTACAGAAAAACTCAACTCAGAGTGATCTAGGCTGCAGGGAAATATGTTTTTCTCCCTAACAAGGTCAGAGAGAGGATGCAGTTAGGGCTGTGGCTCTCCTCTCTGATTCTCTTGGCTCTGCTGTTCCTCATGGGTTGGCTTCATTATCAGGCTGGTGATTGGATAATTACAGCACCCAGAACTACAGCAGTGATTTGCAAGTGTCCTATGCCTCTTTCTTAGGAGAGGAAATCTCCCCTTCCCATACCTCAATGTCTCCTCAGCTGTCATTGGCCAGAATTGGGTCACTTCCCTGCTCCTAAAACAGTCACTGGAAGAGAGGAATGCATTACAGATTTGACTAGGACTAATCAGTACCTAGGTGGTGCTAATGGTAAAGAACCCACCTGCCAGTGTAGAAGATATGAGACGTGGGTTTGATCCCTGAGTCGGGACTATCCCCTGGAGGAGGGCATAGCAACCCACTCCAGTATTCTTGCCTGGAGAATCCCATAGACAGAGGAGCCCAGTGGGCTACAGTCCATAGAGTCGCAAAGAGTTGGACCTGACTGAAGCTACTTAGCATGCATGCATGCAATCAGAACCTACCCACCCCCAGAACTGGGAATGAGTCACTTTCCTATGAACAGGGTTGCTGGGGGAAGAAGGTGGATACTGAAAACAAACAGATTCCCTTAGGAAGGAGGGAAGGACAAAGATTGATGTAAAGAGAGAAGCAAGAAGGCTGGAAGTCCAGCCTCAAGTCCACTGAAAAGAGCGGCTTGCATACAGCACTTGCCTCATTACGTCATACAAGACACTCACAGATATCTGCTAACCCACCAGGCTCTCAGCTCCTTGAAGGCAAGGCCTGGGATTCAACCTCTTGTGGATCCAGGCACAGGAATCACCAGAGAGGAAGAGGAATGGTTATAAAGCCAATGTATTCCAACAGCAGGAAGCGCAGGCTCCGATCTGAGAAGGGCCCCAAGCTGGGACCAGGGAAGATCACCCTGTGGACCATCACCTGGCTGGGTGAGGTGGGGCCATCATCTTGGCCTCCCTGAGCCTCAGTTTCTCCTTTAGAGACCTGAGAGAGGATGTTCTTGCTCTTTAGCCACACTCAGCTCCCACAGTCTTCCATCTCTATCACCATGGATGAGCTAGTGGGTGGGGGGTGAGTGCAGAGGGGTTAAGCAAAAGGGAGAAGAGGGAGACGGCAGCACTCCAAGAACTGGAGTGCTGGAGCCGGTCGACCAGCTGGTGAGGTTAGTGAATCTCCTCCCAGCACTGCCCTCAGTGACATGTTGGTAGTTTCAAACTGGCCACAGTAAGAGGTTTTGCACCGGAAACTGGCAAACGCTACCAATCAGAACCTATTCCCCTCTGTTTTGTGCCCCCCCATACCCCAAATCCAGCTGTTAAACATTCAGCAGCCCACCACTTGGCAAAGCTCCGGTGATTAAAATAATAAAGCTCAGATAAGGCTGAGGCTCTTCTTTGTGGCTCTTGGGGGCTCCAGGAGGGAGGGCCTAGAGGGCAGGGCCTGGGAGTGGGTGAGGGTCAGGCATTGACCTGTGGTCTCTCCAGGAGCCGTTATCTCACACTCCGGGAACCCTGTGTCTGTGTTCAGCACTAAGCCAAGAGTCTTACAGGACACCCCTAACACAGTAGGTCTGAGAACCAGGCCTGACCATCGCCATCATTCTATCCTGAGTTCCAATACTCAGTTCATACTATTTGATTCAGTAATTCCCCTGCTAGGAATTCACCATGAGGGATGTGCTCAACAAGTCAGGTTTATTCAAGGATAGTCATTCACTGTATTATTTGTAATAGGGGAAAATTTGAACCTACTGTCTTGCAGTAGGTTGGGTCTATTCCTGAAAACATTCGGCAAGTAGTGAAAGAAGAACATTTTTGAGGACTTTTTAAGGACATGAGGAAATATTTATGATATAATATTAAGTATAAAAAACAGCATGTAAAAGTTACATAGTACAATACCAATGTTTGTATATGTGTATATACATGGAAGAAGAATGGGAAGAAAATGCACCACAATATCAAAAGCTTTATCTCTAGATGATAGATTGGGGTGATTTTTTTTTTCTTTTTTTCCCTAATTTTTTAGAAATTAAAACTATAAACATTATTTGCCAAGTTGTGCTCCTAAGACATATGCATTTTGCTGTGTTTACATGTGCTAATGCTTCAGTAAAAAAGTTTTTAAATTTCTACATATTTGATATACCAGAAACCAATAGCAGTTGCCACAGGCAGAAGAAAAACAATGTGGTTATAAAGCAGAAGTGAGAGAGGGAGACTTTATCCCTTTTCCATTTGTATTCTTTGAACTTGAGATCATGTGAGTGTATCACCTATTCGAAGATGGATTGAATAAATTTTTTAAAAACAGATAATAAGCATGCGTGAGTTCATTAACAAGAGGAAAAATATTAATTTCCAAAATCATCCTGTTTACAGATGAAGGAGTGGAGACTAGCAGAGGTTGGGGTACTGCCCAGAGTCACCCAGCCAGGAGACAGTTCCAAGCCCAGGGTCCCAGTGGCAGCTGTCGCTGGGTGTGTCTGGAGCTTTGAGTTTACAAATTACTGCTTCCCTATAGGCTCATTACTCATTATAGGTGCAGAAGCTGAAAATACTTAAGTTTAGCGCCCACCTTCCTCACCCCACTGCTTCCCAGGTGGTACCATGGTAAAGAATCCACCTGATAAAACAGGAAATGCAAGAGATGTGGACTTGATCCCTGAGTCAGGAAGATACCCTGGAAGAGAAAATGGCAACCCACTTCATTATTCTTGCCTGGAGAATCCCATGGACAGAGGAGCCTGGCAAGCTACAGTCCATAGTGTCGCACAGAATCAGACGTGACTGAATGAGCGTGCACACCTTCACCCCACTGTCACCTAGAGTGTTGGCTCCCAATGTCCCACCTGGCACCCTTCTCCCCCAACGCTACCCCTGGTGGGCAGGGGCCATGTCCACAGTAGTCTGTAGAGATTCCCATAGACTGCTCTTATGAGACCTAGAAGGGCAATCACTTTGCCCACCCCAGGCCACCCTGTGTCTCCCTAAGGACAAGAATCCAAGGAGGAGTCCTGAGCCTTGGGCGAGAAGACGAAGGGCTCTCCTAGAAGCAAGAAGCAAGAAGCAGGATCTGGAACAGTTTCTGCTTTGGAGCAAGCACGCAGTCATTAGTATGGCTTTGGCATATTTAGGGCAATAACTGCATATTTTCTCCAGGGTGCGTTGTGAACCACTGTTGCTCAGAGTGTAATGAGTATGTTTCCTATGAGGTGGGGATGTTTACACTCCTCCCAGGCCTGCCTGGGCTGCTCTTCTGTCATCTGCTTGGCCATAGGTTCCAGGCCTTCTTATTTTCAGATGGATCCACAGCGCTGGGACCAGCCAACAAATGCAGCTGTGAGCGTGGCTTTTGTGATGGTACCAAGGATCAGTGGAGCAGCTTACTAGGGGGAGCATCCTTCATTCCAGTGCTTTACTGTGGTCTAAATTCACTTCTTTTCATCCGTGTTCAAAGACTTCAGCCTGGGGATTTTACAAGCTTTAAAAAATAAAGGGGGGGGGGGAGTTTTTTCTTGTTTTCCCAGAAGTTAAATGGGTGGAAAATACAAATAAAAGGTCAACTCCTATGTCTCCATCCCTCTGGCCCTAGGCAGCCACTTTCTCTCATTCACCTTTGGACCCCTACAAGCCAGGTTCTTCTATCTGGAGTGCACTTCCTACTCTCTCCACATCCACCCATCTCTGAAAAACTCAGTTCATGCCACCTCCTCCAGGAAGCCTTCTAAACGGGAATATGTCTCCTTCTCTGACTTCCCCACAGTGTTTGTGCTTCCCTATCCCAGAGTCACTAACTCACTCAATACTAAAAATGCTTGCCTAACTCCCTCCCCTGCCTAACTCTGTGAGTCTTGAGAATAGGCAATAGGAATTATTCCTTTACCAAGGGTCTGTGTCCAACACAGGGCTAGGGACAGAACAGATGCACAAGTGATACTGACTGATTAATTGATAGAAAGAATAAATTAATGACCACAGTAACAGAGCATCAGAGATCAAGGGGGCATCAGCCCCATCATTTTACAGATAAGGATAGTGAGACTTAGAAAGAGAAGGGAGAAGGCATGATCAGGAGCCACTGGTTACAGACGACAGAATACCAAGTCAAACTAACTTAAGAAAAACAAGGCGGGTGTACTGGCGCATTAATCATGGCAAAGATGAAACTGGATTTAGGGATATCAGGACCAAGTACTCAAACATCCTCTTTATGTTAGCATCACTGTCCCAGACCACTTTCTCCACAAGGTTGGGGACCTGGCTGTTGGCAAGCCTCAGTCTCTCACAGTTCTACAAGCAGAGACAAAAGAGCTGCACTTGAAAAAAATCCCCCGAGAGGCACCTTGAATGGTCCAACTTGGGACCCCTGCTCACTCCTTGCAAATCACAGTCAGAGGATGGCAGCTCCCAACTGAGGGAGGATCAATTCTCCCAAATACACGAGGGCATCCCAGCCATGACCCTTGAGGGAAATCACTGTGGACTGGGCAGCCACCACAATTTAAATCTGCTAGAGTCACTAGCATTTGTTGAGCATCTCTGTACCCTACCCATGTTAGATATTTTCCTGCCCACTTTTTTACAATAATTCTGTGAGGTGAATATATTTACTCCCATTTCACAGATGAGAAAACTGAGATTCAAAGAGGATAATTGGCCCAAAGTCTAAGAGAGTGAAAGAACCCAATAAAACACTTAGTCCCACCCTCCGCTGTGTATAAGTGAAGGGCCTTCAGCCACCCGTGAAGGTAGGGACTTGCTTGAAGTCACAGAGGAGGTCAGTAGGATAGTTTGGAACTGGAATTCATGAGCATGTAGTCACATCACAGTACTATATACATAACAGGCATCTTCTGTATCTGCTATGCTCATGACAATCCCCTTCTCACAGAACAGCCCACCCACCAATCCCCAGGGCTATGAGGAATGGCACCAGAGGGTAGCCTGGCAGTCATGTTAGCAAAATGTGACCCTGTTCTCCTCCCAAAGCTGGTTGGGCCAAGAGTGGGACACCAGCTCTTGCTGGTTCAATCATCCTCTCTTAGGAATGTGGAGATTCTTTTCACGTGGCTGGACATGACAGGTGCTGTGAGCAGCCACGTTTCCCCCATCTGATCAGAGGGACAGAGGAGGCCAGTTTGGGAAGAGAAAAGAACAGAGAGGCAGAGAGAGAGGTGGGGAGTAGTCCCCACCCCTGTGGTCGTGAGCTGAGTCAAGTCCTTTACCACATTAGGTCACTTGAGATTCTAAGTCCCTTGTAATCAATCCCCCTTTTCTGTGTTTAAGCAGACTCTGGTGGATTTCTCAAGTTAATTTTTTTGGAGTATAGTTGATTTATGATGTTGTGTTGGTTTCTGCTATGCAGCAAAGTGAATCCATTATACATATACATATATTAAACAGACTAGTGGATTTCTTGTTATGAAAGTGGCATCCTTTCATAGCATGTGGCAAAGTGCCTTTACTCAAAGGAGGGGTCACAGCATGAAGCCACATGGTTACTTCAGGTATTTCAGGTGGTCTGGTGAAGAGGCCTGTGTAGGCTGGAGTGGTCAGAAGAGCTTCACTGGAGCAAGCAGGACTCCTCTGTCCGTCCTTGAAGGATAGGATGCATATAAGCAGGGCAAGAAGAGGCAGGAGCACTTCCAGGGGACACTTGAGATGATGCAAGACAGGCTAATTTGAAGGAGTCAAATGTAGAGCTAAGCAGGGCCAGTGAAGTAGCAAACAAGGACGGTGGTCTTCTGGTCCCCTAGGAGCCATGGAGAGCTCCAGTGGATGTCTGGTGGATACAGGGAAGGACTGGGAGGAATTAGCCCCTGGGAGGGTTTCTCAGGGTTGGTTACAAACCGAATCACAGAGGTGAAAGCAATTACATCCCACCTGTGCTCTAGGCTGACATCAGGCATTTTGCCGTTTCCTGCTGGCCTCTCACTCTCCAACCTCTGTGACTTTGTGCAGTTCTACCAGCCAGGGCGCTCAGTGGTTAAGACTCCACCTGCCAATGCAGGAGACATTGGAGACATGGCTTCGATCCCTGGGTTGGAGGATCCCCTGGAAGAGGAAATGGCAACCCACTCCAGTATTTTTGCCAGGAATATCCCATGGACAGATGTGCCTGGTAGGCTACATGGGGTCGCAAAAGAGTCTGACACGACTGAGCAACTGAGTACACACACGCACCAGCCTAGGAGCCCTTCCATCCAATCTCAGCCCAGCTCAAAGCCACCTTAACCCAAAGCCTTTCCTGTCACCACCCCAACCCCCAAAGTGTAATCCAGGCTTTCTTTCTGTGATTCCCACTTGGACCCTCTACTGTGTAGTTTACACGGTAATTATCTGTGTAAGTATCTGTTGCCCCCACTAGAATGTGAGCCCTGAAGCCAGGATTCAGATCTGATTCATTGCTTATCTATTGCCCACAAGTGGAGTTGGCCCCCAGTATGGGAAAGTTTGCTGCATACCTGAGGGTAGCCATCGTCCACGCTAACCATGGGAAGAAGTGGTATGTTTGCTGCCTCAACCTCCCGCCCCCACTTACCAATCAAAAGAGAGAGAGCAAGACGTGAGGGATCAGGGAGTTCGTACTCCCGTGGAGGGCTGTGGAGTTGAGAGTGTGTGGGGCTATGGGTGCGTGCATGTGTGTGCACATGTGTATGTGAGTACACGGGTCTCTGCTGGGAGCTCTCGCTAGGTTGTCAGTTAAGGAGGGCTCCCTCCAGAGCTGGGAAGTTGGCAGCACTAGCTGTGTCATTAGCTATGGTGGCCAGCCCTGGCCTCAAGCTTCATTCTAGTCACACAGTCCTCTGTTGGGCTAGCAGGCATCAGGCCTGGAGGCCGATGGAAGATGTAGTCAATAACTCCAGAGCCAACCCCGTTTGGCTCAGAGCCCAGGAGGGGCTGGGGCTCGGCAGAAATCAATCTAATCTTCCGTGACAAGATGCCCCCAAAGATCCTGTTCATCTTTGTTAACCTGCAGTTGACATTCAGATTAATTAGATGCTTCCCAGCCTCGCATTGCTCCCCAGGGCTTGTGAGCGGTCAGGAGAGGCAGCAGAGCAGCCGCAGGAAGCAGACTGGGTGCTGAAAGTTCGGACAAAGAGGAAAGGGGCCGGAGACGAGCTGGTCTTGCTGAGTGCCTGCAGGTTTCAGCTCTGACCAGCACTTCATCCCTTCCTCCCTACAGGCCTAGGTGTCCCTTCTCCAGCACGTAAACGTGGATCCTAGTGCTTGGCCCTGAGTTGGCTTTCCCCAGGGTGAGTGGCTGTGAAGAGGCAGAATGGGAACCTGAACCCAGATTCTTGATGGCCACCCTCTTGTCATGGAATCTCGTTGTCTTTACAGGGTCTAGAGGTAGCACCTCGAGCTTCTCCAGCACCTTTTCTTCCCAAAGCTTCATGCCCCAAATCCTCATGACCCTACATGTCCAATACTCTCACAAACAGAATTTTTATGCCAGATTTCTGCCAACTGGCCTCCCTGGCCCTCTGTCAAATCACCCTCATTCCACCTGCCGTGTGCTCACCAGCATTTACTACAGTTGTGTCACTTGGTCCTATAGGTGTGTGCCTGCATGCTCAGTCGTGTCCAACTCTTTGCGACATCATGGACTTTAGCCCACCAGGCTCCTCTGTCCATGGGATTTTCCAGGCAAGAATACTGGACTGAGTGGGCAATTTCCTCCTCCAGAGGATCTTCCCAACCCAGGGATCAAACCCACATCTCCTGTATCTCCTGCATTGGCAGGAAAATTCCTTACCACTGAGCCACCTGAGAAGCCCGTCCTATAGGCGATATTTGCCTAATGTCTGCCTCTGCCACCAGACTCTGAGTCCCATGAGGGGAGGGGCTATATCTTTTCACGGCCGTCTCCCCGTTGTTCATTCACTCAACAGAACATAGTGCTCCGGCCCTGAGGTGACTTGCCCCAGGGTGAGTGGCCGCGAAGAGACAGAGCGGGGACTTGAACCCAGTTTGCTGATGGCTGCCCACTTGTCAAGGAGTCCTTTTGCCTTTAGAGGGTCTAGAGGTGGCTTTCCATGAGCCAGGGCCCGCCTGTGTTCCCCCCTTGGCGTCTTCCCTCCCCTCCCTTCCCCTAGCTCAGACGCTGGCAGTGGGCACAGCAAGATTCCTCTCTCCTCCTGGAGGTCCTCCAGCTAAGCCTCAGGGCTGCTGGGTCCTCTGGCACTTGGTCTACCTTCTTCAGGCAGTACCAGTGACAAGGAGGCCCAGGGGGCAGGCTTTCAAGGAAACACTCTGGTGAGGCATTTGGAGTGATATTCGGTTGGGCCAGGAGGCTGTTGAGGGTGGCAGGTGCTCTGTGGGCACGGTCCTGGATTCCAAGGAGCCAAGGCCAAGGCAGGCCAAGAATTCCTTGCCTTAATTTTTTGCCTCTAATTCCTCCCAGAAATGAGGCGTGTCAGTCCTCAAATTCTTGGGTTTTTACGAGGCGATTATGGTGATTACTATAAATCTCCCGTGTGTTGTTTTCAAAGGGGCAATTAAGTGGAGGAACCAGGCACCATTTTCATTTCTCATTAAGTGATTAGGGTTTGTTTGGCAAATCCCAACATCTGTGGCTAGAGGCAGGCTCTGCTGAGCTTGACTTGGGCAGTGCACGGCCTCCACACACGGTAAGCGTCCAGCACTTCCCTTTTGCCCTGGCTTCTCCTGGCATGAAGGAATTGGAAGGAATCCTTTCATTGTGCAGATGAGGAAACTGAAGCACATGATGGGGAACCCATCCACAAATACTGCACCACTAGCAAGCTCTAGAGCCAGGTCCTGCCTCCCAGAGTAGGTCTCCAGGCAGTACACCATGCTTCTATCTAATGAAGGATTTTTCGATAAGCTTGTACCCACTGAGGCAACTTCTGGAAGGAACAGTGAGGGCTCTTTCTTTAGCATAGTGTCATTTCCCCACCTGATTCTTCTTTCTCCTAGAACAACCATCCCATCAACAAGTAGACCAGACACTGTTGGCTGCCCACACAATAGTGTATTCCCAGCCTCCTATTGTTTTGCTGGCCTCCCACTAAAGAGGCTATACCCAGCGTGTCTTGTGGTTAGGAGAGGCTGTGTGATCCAGTTCTGGCCAACTGAGAATATGGGGGATTCTGCTGGGGGACTTCTGAGTAGATAGAAGTCAAAGTCACTCAAGGAGAAAGGCTTTGCTTCATATTCACTCCATCATGTCTGCTTCTAGATGTGGTTGTTTATAATGATGCTCATAGTTGAGGCAGCCATCTTATAATTTGAGGCAACAGGCTGGAGGAAGAAAGCCAACTGTTCCAGTCATCTTTTGCTATGTAACAAATTACCCCCCAAAATTCAGAATCTTAAAACAACAGTTTAGTATTATCCTTCGCCATTTGGTAGGTTGGTTGGGCTCAAACAGATGGTTCTCACCTGTGGTCTCTTCCAGTAGAGGCTAGGCCAGGAGGCATCTACAGGCTCACCTGAGCCAGATGTCCTAGATGGCCCCCTCACATAGCTGGCAGCTGCTGCTGGATGTCCAGTGAGAGCTCAGCCAGGACTCCTGACCAGGACACCAGCACAGGGCCTCTTCACACGACTTGGGTGGCTCCCAGTGTGGATGTCAGAGAGCGTTTCAAGCACTAAGCATTTTAAGCGGCCCAGACAGATGCTGCAAGGATTATGACCTAACCTTCAAAGTTCAAAATATCATTTCCAAAGGTATGACCTAACCTTCAAAGTTCAAAATATCATTTCCACTACATTCTATGGGTTAAGCTAGTCACTAAGGCCAGTACAGATTCAAGTGGAAGAGAATTAGACTCCATCTCTTTATTTAAAATTTACTGAAGTCTAGCTGATACACAATGTTGTGTTATTAATTTTTGCTGTACAGCAAAGTGACTATAATACATACATGTGTGTGTATATATATATATACTTTTCCATTATGCTTATCACAGGATATTGAATATAGTTTCCTGTAGGGAACTAAACAGTAGGACCTTGCTATTTATCCATCCTATATATAATAGTTTACACCTGCTAACCCCACATTTTCAGTCCTTCCCTCTCCTCACCCCACTCCCCCTTGGCAACCAAAATTCTGTTCTCTGTGTCTGTCAGTCTGTTTCTGTTTCATAAATATGTTCATTTTTGTTGCAGTTTAGATTCCACAAAGAAGTGATATCAGATATTTGTCTTTCTCTTTCTGACTTACTTTGCTTAGTATGATAATTTCTAGGTCCATTCATGTTACTGCAGATGGCATTATGTCCTTTTTTATGGCTGAGTAATATTCCATTTTCAGCTCTTGATGAAAGCACAGCAGGGTCACACTGCGGAAGAGCAAGGGGCATGGAAAATATTGTTGCCTCCATCTTTGGAAAATGTAATCTGCCATACCCACACCCTGAGGATGATTATATGGAACAGGGAAAGAGTCATGGTCCTTGTTACCTATGAGCTACCTCACAGTCTCTAGACTTAAGTAAATAAATAATGTTCTAAAGGCTTAAGCCATGGTAAGTTGGCTTTTCTGTCAAAGTCCGAAGCAAGAAGAAAACATGATAAAGGAGGACTTCCTGGAGAAGGTGGGGCTTAAATTGGACATTTCAAAATCATTTCAAACTCTAGGGGTACCTGATACCCCTAGGTCTGAGTTCAGGTTCTGCATTTACTACCAGCTATGTGAGTCTGAGCAAGTTAGCCGCTGTGAGTTTCAATTCCCTCATTTGTAAATTAGGAATAATGAAACTTGGCTCTAAGTTCATTCTGAGAATTAAATGAAATGATACCTAGTAAGAGGTTAGTATGAGCCCTGACACGTAGTAAGTGGCCTGTAAATGTTATTTATCATCATTATTTTATCATGTTACTGAGATGAGGAAGAGAAACCCAGCTTGCTATGTGTGGTTCCTGACATCACTGCTGAGGCTATTGAGGGGAGGCATCAGGAAAGCACTTTGTGAGGCACATAGCTGCCTCTGGGAGTGCCCAGCTTCCACATTTGGGGGCACAGGCAGAGCTGAGGGGCCCCGTGAGGGAGGCTGCAGAAGGGCTTCTGCCTTGGGAGAAGACAGACTGCCCCTTAGAGCTCAGTAAGGGGGAAGAGGAGCTGATGGCAGGGGCCTGGGTGGGACCCTGGGCAATCAGCTTGAGTAGTTGGTGAGGCCTTCCTCTATGGAAACCAGCCCAAGTTGGGACAGGGAGCCGTCCTCTGCAGGTGTGGTGATCAATTTGTTCCAGTGCACATGTGCACATGTCCTTCCCATCTCACACTGAAAATCCCACATCATCCAGGGAGCTGCCCAGTACAGGGCAAACCAGGCCAGCTGGCCAACTCCTTCTGCATGGGGTCCTCCGGCTGGAGCACACCAGGACTTAGGGAGTCCTCCTTGGGGAGGCCTGAGATGCAGAGCCACCTCCAGGGCAACCTGGCTTTACAGTCTCTAAGTCAGGGAAAACAACAGTCCCTCAGCCGTCACAGGCTGCACATCCAGGCCCGGGGGCAGGGCGTGTGGTGCAGAGGAGAAGCAGCCATTCTCCAGCTCTAGTTGGCCCGTCTCAGTCCTCGGTTTGTGTGTGTGACACGCATGCAGTAGTGTCTGACTTTGCAAACCAATGGACTGTAGCCCACCATGTTTTTCTGTCCATAGGACTTCCTAGGCAAGAATACTAAAGTGGGTTGCCATTTCTTCCTCCAGGGGTTCTTCCCGACTTATGATCAAACTACATCTCTTATGTCCTGCATCGATAGGCAGATTCTTTACCAACGGTGCCACCTGGGAAGCCCTCAGTCCTCTGGGAAAGATATATTTGTGCTATTATCACCAGTGAGTACTGGTTCCAAATAGTAAAAGGAGTACATCAAGGCTGTATATTGTCACCCTGCTTATTTAACTTATATGCAGAGTACATCATGAGAAACGCTGGGCTAGAAGAGGCACAAGCTGGAATCAAGATTGCCAGGAGAAATATCAATAACCTCAGATATGCAGATGACACCACCCTTATGGCAGAAAGTGAAGAAGAACTAAAGAGTCTCTTGATGAAAGTGAAAGAGGAGACTGAAAAAGTTGGCTTAAAGTTCAACATTCAGAAAACTAAGATCATGGCATCTGGTCCCATCACTTCATGGCAAATAGATGGGGAAACAGTGGAAACAGTGACTGACTTTATTTTGGGGGGCTCCAAAATCACTGCAGATGGTGATTGCAGCCATGAAATTAAAAGACGCTTACTCCTTGGAAGGAAAGTTATGACCAACCCAGAGAGCATATTAAAAAGCAGAGACATTACTTTGCCAACAAAGGTCCATCTAGTCAAGGCTATGGTTTTTCCAGTAGTCATGTATGAATGTGAGAGTTGGATTATAAAGAAAGCTGACTGCCGAAGAACTGATGCTTTTAAACTATGGTGTTGGAGAAGACTCTTGAGAGTCCTTGGACTGCAAGGAGATCCAACCAGTCATCCTAAAGGAGATCAGTCCTGGGTGTTCATTGGAAGGACTGAAGTTGAAGCTGAAACTCCAATACTTTGGCCACCTGATGCAAAGAGCTGACTCATTTGAAAAGACCCTGATGCTGAGAAAGATTGAAGGCAGGAGGAGAAGGGGATGACAGGGGATGAGATGGTTGGATGACATCATTGACTCAATGGACATAAGTTTGGGTAAACTCCGGGGGTTGGTGATGGACAGGGAGGCCTGGCGTGTTGCAGTTCATGGGGGTTGCGAAGAGTCAGACACAACTGAGCGAATGAACTGAACTGAACACCAGTGAGGAACATGGGATCATTTTAGCACCTCAAGGCATGGAAGATACACACTTATGCCTGAGACAGAGCTTCCCTAAGCTATGTCCTAGAACCAAGATCCCACCATTCACTTGCTTTTTTTTTCTGGTCACACCACAAGGCATGTAGGATTTTAGTTCCCTAACCAGGAATTGAACCCATACCCCTTGCAGCACAAGCATGAAACACTAACCACTGGACTGCTAGGGAAGTCCCCCACCATTAGGTTCCAACCAATGGGACTGTGTATCCTGAAGTTCTAATCTGACAGGCATCCTCAAAGTAGAGTTTACAGTCCTTTCCTAAGGAGGAGCCTTGAAAGGTAAGGAAGAGGGGCCTGGGGCCAGGGGAGGAGAGAGACAGCACAGGAGACATACTTGGAGGACCTCACAACTGGGTCAGTGCTATTGTCAGCTGGATAATGAGAAAGACGTTTGGGCTGACATGTCCCTGAGGATGATAAATTGATTGCTTGTTTTATCCCCCTTTTTCTTGAGAGAATTTTAAAGTGACTACTAAGCAATATAAAGGATGTAAACACACAACAATAAAGGTGATGGGTGAGGTAACCTTAGTAGACAGATATTACAACAAATTTCAGGACAATAGAAAGCAGATGGATGGGCAACAGAGGCAGCAGAGCAGAGAAAGCCTTAGGACAGAGTGCATGGAGGGGAAGATACAGTAAAGGAAGGAGGCAGTTTGACTTGCAGATTAATTAAAAGTCTACATTGAACAGTATCTCCCCAGCCTTGGGCACAGAGCACCAAGAGATCAGGATCTACTCTCCAGGGGGAGACCAGGGGGCTTCTGGAACAATCTAACATTCTCATGCTCTAGCATCAGGGTTGGGAATGGAGGAAGTCCTTTGCTATAGACTGACTGACTGCCCAGTCAACTTGAGGCATACAGACTAATTAGCAGCTCTTTAGTACTTCATTTGTAAGTATGAATGGACAGCCAAAGATTGCCACACATGAGGAAAGCCACCAAACTGAAAGAGAGTAAGACAAACATATGAACACAAAGGAAATGAAAGTAATGCAAGGAGCAGAAAAGAATTAAAAAAAAAAAAAAAGGTTTTGCACTCTTAATAGCATCCTCATGGATATTCAAGGAGATAGTATATTCACAAAATAAAAACTAGATGGTATGAAGAAAAAAGAAACAACCAGAGTACAAGAGACAGATCTTGAAAATTTAAATATATATTTCAAATGTTAATAGGTTTCGATGTTTTCAAGTTGAAATGTCTCAGAGAGTGAAATAAAAAGATAAGGAGGTAGTAACTATGAGAGAAACCTCCATATATTTTATAATTTTATTTATTTATTTTTCGCTGTGCTGGGTCTTCATTGCTGCACAGGCTTTTCTCTACTTGCAGTGAGTGGAGGCTACTCTCAAGTTACAGTGGGTGGGCTTCTCATCACACTGGCTTCTCTTGTTGCAGACATGGGTTCCAGGGCACGTGGGTTTCAGCAGCTGTGACGTGTGGGCTCAGTAGTTGTGGCTCTCAGACTCTAGAACACAGGCTCAATAGTTGTGGCACATGGGCTTAGTTCTCCACAGTATATGGGATCTTCCACAGGATCTAACCCGTGTCTCCTGCATTGGCAGGTGGATTTTTTACCACTGAGCCACCAAGGAAACCCCAAGCCTCCATATTAAAAGAGCACAATATGTGGCCCCAGAATGAGTGAAAAAGTGGTCTGCACTCGGATACCATGTCCTGAAACTTTTAAACACAGGTTTAAGGAGGAGATCTAAAACCTTTTAGAGGGGAGAAAAATAAAAACAGAGAAAAAGATCACAAAGGAATGGTAATCAGAGTGACTTCAGAATTCTCAGCAGCAACACAGGATACTAGAAGTTAGTGGAGAAATACCTCCAAGTACTGAAGGAATAGAGTCATATGAACCATCAACTATACAGATATAGTAAAGACAGAGAGATACCAGGATTCAGAATTTTTATGTCCTATGCATCCTTCCTCAGGGTTACTTAGAGGGTGTGCTCTAGACAAACGTGGATATAAACCATGAAAGAAGAAACTGTGTTTCAGAAAAGGATGGACTCCACATACTATGAAAGGAAGTGACAGATATCCAGCAGGCTTGGACACTAGCAGACCACAATAGAGCATGAGAATAGAAGGCCTTGGAAGGAAGTCTCTGGGGAGAGAGGGAAACTGGGTGAAAGAGAGACTGGATAAATATGAGGGAGAGCTAAGAGGCAGGTAGGAATTTGAAGGGAAAAGTGGTATAAGAAAGGATATGCATTCTGGGAATCACTACCTCTTCAGTGAATGATGGTAACACAACTACATGCAAAGCAGTTTATTAGTTTCTAAGTTTTGGGATGCATCTGTAAACAAAGCATTGAAGACGATAGACCAGCAGGTGACAGAAGAGGAAGTCAGGAGTTTGAAGCACGAAGAAGATTATGTTTCTTGACTGGAAAATGGAGGGGGCACGTGGAAAGGACCTGAGCACAGCCTTTAGCATGTGTGTCCCATGACCAATGGTCATCAGGAAAACAGGAGTCTCAGTCCTACAACTGCAAGGAACTGACTTTGGCCAACAGTGTGGAAGCCTGGAAATGGATGATTTCCTGATCCTCCAAATGAAACCTCGATTTCAGCTTTGTGATACTGTGAGCACAGAACCCAGATTTCTTACCTATACAACTGTGAGGTAACAAGTGGGTGACATTTAACTTCACCAAGTTTGTGATGATTTATTAGGCAGCAATAGAAAACTAAGACATCTGGCATGACTTTCCCTTCCCTGCCTCCCCCAAACTTTTAGTTTATTTATATTCTAAGAGGTGTTTTAGCCCAGAGGCTCTCAGACTACAGCTAGGCAGACCTGGGCTAGAATTAGAATTTCACCTCTGTGAAGATGAGCAGTCATGAACACAGTAAACATTCAATAAACAGAACTATGATGATTGTTCTCATTCATTCTGTGAGTCTTAGCTCAGCTCTCACTCCCTCTGTAAATATTTCCGACTCCCCACCTCACGCCTCTGGAAAGTTTATTACATCCTCTCCTGCACTTTGTACTTACTCTACTATTGCATGCCTCATACTGTACTGATTAAAGCCATTACTAGAACTGGACATGGAACAACACACTGGTTCCAAATGGGGAGAGGAATACATCAAGGCTGTGTATTGTCACCCTGCTTCTTTAACTTATATACAGAGTACATATGAGAAACACTGGGCTGGATGAAGCACAGGCTGGAATCAAGATTGCCAGGAGAAATATCAATAACTTCAGATATGCAGATGACACCACCCTTATGGCAGAAAGTGAAGAAGAACTAAACAGCCTGTGGCTGAAAGTTAAAGAGGAGAGTGAAAAAGTTGGCTTAAAACTCAACATTCAGAAAACTAAGATCATGGCATCTGGTCCCATCACTTCATGGCAAATAGATGGGGAAACAGTGGAAACAGTGACAGACTTTATTTTGGGGGGCTCCAAAATCACTGCAGATGGTTTAACTGCAGCCATGAAATTAAAAGATGCTTGCTCCTTGGAAGAAAAGCTATGACAAATCTAGACAGCATATTAAAAAGCAGAGACATTACTTTGCCAACAAACGTCCATCTAGTCAAAGCTATGGTTTTTCCAGTAGTCATGTATGGATGTGAGAGTTGGACTATAAAGAAAGCTGAGCACCAAAGAATTGATGCCTTTGAACTGTGGTGTTGAAGACTCTTGAGTCCCTTGGACTGCAAGGAGACCCAACCAGTTCATCCTAAAGGAAATCAGTTCTGAATATTCATTGGAAGGACTGATGTTGAAACTGAAACTCCAATACTTTGGCCATCTGCGAAGAACTGATTCATTGGAAAAGACCCTGATGCTGGGAAAGATTGAAGGCAGGAGGAGAAGCGGATGACAGAGGATGAGATGGTTGGATGGCATCACCAACTCGATGGACATGAGTTTGAGTAAGCTCCAGGAGTTGGTGATGGACAGGGAAGACTGGCGTGCTGCAGTCCATGGGGTTGGAAAGAGTCAGACACAGCTGAGTGACTGAACTGAACTGAGACTGCTAATTCATTGAAGGGCAAAATCCTGGTCTGTCTGGAGCCTGCCATAGTCCCATCGTGAAGAAGGAGCAATGAGCTGCTCAGGGAAGGTTAAGTTCTGTTACTAGGGTAGCTACCTGTCAGGGGTGCCCGAAAGGGTTGACTTCATGACATCTGGGTTCTTTCTGCCTTCACTGTGTTTTGATGCTGGGATCCTTTCCATAAAAGCACACAAAAAGCCTGGAGGCAGGTGCTAGACAGTGAGAGACCTCTCCAGCTGAAGTCAGTGGAAGAGGCAGAGTCAGGTGTGAGCGGGGCATTAACTCATCCGTTCAATTATTTTAACACACATGGTTAACTTTGGCTGTCCCACACAGGGAGATGCTGAAGTAGACTTTGAGAAGTAGGTGGGATTTTGACAGGTGCTCCTGGGAGAGGTTTTGATAGAGGTCACATTATGATCAAGACCTGACAGATCCACTTCTCCAAAGAGCACTCTGAGGACTGAGCAGGGGGTTCTGAAGTATGCATTCAGCTAGGAGGGAGGCAGGAAGGACACATGTGCTTGTTTTCATGGTTTGAGACAGGGATAAGGAGAGAATGAATACAAGAAGGTGCAGGCTTGTAGGTAGAGAAAAAACTGACTTGTAGGTATAGCAAAAATAAGTGGATGTAGTACGGATCCTGGGTGCCCCTTGGTGGCCACACTGAATAATTACACCTGATAACACCCAGGCATAGCCAGTGCCCAGCTGAGTACTTCACTTACCTCTGGACAGGGAGGACCCACTCACCCACCTTGGAGGGCCACTTGTTGCATTAGTACCTGGGGTTGTGTGTCTGCGTGCTTGTGTTGCCAAATTGTGTAGGTATATACATGACTCTTTGCAACCCATGGAGTATATAGTCTGCCAGGCTCCTCTGTCCATGGAATTCTCCAGGAAAGAATACTAGAGTGGCTAGCCATGCTCTTCTCCAGGGGATATTCCCGACCCAAGGATTGAACCTGGGTCTCCTGCATTGCATCTGAGCCGCCAAGGAAGCCCATATGAGTACATGCAAGTGCATTTGTCTAAGTGTGAGTATGTGTGTTGAAGCCTGTGATTGGGCACGTTTTGAGTTTTGCATCCATGTATGTACTAGCACCCAAGTATGCATTTGTATGCACCCGTTGCCAGGTTGTGCATCTGTATATTTGTATATGTATCTGTTGTCCCATTGCTCGTGTCTGAGAGCATGTGTGTTAACGCAAATTTGGGGGCCTTGGCTTTCTTTTCTGTCACACATTGAAATAGTTAAGCTCCATAATCTTATTGTTTGTTTAAAGTTTGCTCTTGGATGCAGGCCTGTTTGAGAATAACTAGCAGATGCGAAAAGCATTCATTATGTATTTTTGCAATTAGCCGAAAACCCAGAAACTTTTTCTTAAATAACAGACACAATTCTGTGGGTTGCTTATTGCTGGGAGCCACCTCCTCTCTCCTGCTTGCCTAAGTTGGCATTGGGCCCAGCCCCAACCCAGGCCAAGCCAAGGAGGGTTTGCACACTGTCCCCAGCGAGATGGAAAAACCATTAAGAGTTCAGAATAGAACTCAAGGGACAGCTTACAGTGAGGAGGAGAAAGAGAAGAATAAAGAGGAGGGGTGAGGGGAGGAAAAAGTACAGCCTCCAAAATCTGAGAAGCGTTTGTCACACCAGCTCATCCAGCCTAGGAGCTATCCAGGTTCTGGTCTGGATGCAGCTAAACAGACACAGGACAAATCTATATTATAGGTTTTTTTTTTTATGGTTTGTTCATTGTTATTTCCCTGCCTTCTCTTTGAATATTCCCATCTCTGTTGTCTGGAACACGGTCTCCCCTGCCCCTCAAGCAGTCTCACTGCCACCCTTTTGCTAGTGCTGTTTCTTTCCCTCTCTTGGAACACACTTTTCCTCCAATGCAAACCAGGTACCTCCTGACCACCAGCAGCATTACCATTAGCAAACTTCATTGAGTACCTATACCAGGTGCTGGCAAGGGGCCCTGGGAGGCAGAAACAGAAGTTTAGGGAAACTTCTCATTATTTGAGTTCTTACGTGAAGGCAGAGTCTCATATTTCAGTCTCTCCTCCCCACTTCTACGGACAGAGAGCTGTTTGGTGTCCTGAGTTTCAGGAGAGATCAGAGAATGTGGCTGGGGTTCAGGTGGACTTCAGACTGAGATTACAACTTGAAAAGAATGGTCTGTGAATAAATCGCTGGGCTAGAAGACTCTAAAGCATCCTGCAGAGTAGGCTCCCAGGCTCTGCTTTCTCCAGTGATGGGAAACTCCATCAAATTCTCAAGCAGATCAGTTAACCGTTGGGTGGCTCTGACTTTCAAGTCTTCCTTATGTTGCTTCTGATGCCCTGGCTCTGCCCTCAGGCCCACATTAAACATAGCTACTCTTTTTCTTCAGGCTAAAGAAAGTGACAGAGGCCTCCTGGGCTCACCTTAACTTTCAAGACAGTGACAGTTGCTAAGTGAGATGAAGGCAGCTCCACTATGTCAAGTTGGCATTCATTTGACAACTTCTTTAGTGGGGGACCATTTGTGATTTTCTCAAAGAATTTCTCTCCCCTAAACCCATGAGCTTCAGGAATGGCAGGCTAGGCAAATGTTTGATCTGTAAGCTTCCATTAAGGTTGTTATCAGTTTGTCAATTCATCATGCACTGAGCACCATGCTAGGCATTACGGAAACAAAGACCAAGAAGGCGTAGTCCCTTGCCTGTAAAGAAGCAAGACTGGCAATTTCCAGTATCACCTCTGGCCACTCTGTTTAGCACAGTGGTTCTCAGAGAACCTATACCAGCATCATCTGGAACTTTAAAAGAAATACAAATTCTCGGACCATATCTCAAATAGACTGAACCACATAAATTCTGGGTGTGGGCCAGCAATCTGGGTTTAACAAGCCTTAGAAATACATTTGAAAGTTTAAGAACCACTGGTTTAGATTCACCTGGGGAACCCTTAAATCAGAATTTTTGGAGCCTGAGGCATTGTTTTTTTCTTTTTTTCAAGAGTTTTATTTATAATTTTATTTATTTATTGGCTGTTCTAGGTCTTCATTGCTGCACAGGCTTTTCTCTAGTTGAGGCAAGCAGGGGCTACTCTCTAGTTGCGATGAGTGAGCGTCTCATTGCAGTGGCTTCTCTTTTTGCTAAGCACAAGCTCTAGTGTGCGCAGGCTCCAGGAGTTGCAGCACAAGGGCTCGGTAGTTGTGGTTCCTGGACTTCACAGCACAGGTTCCGTAGTTGCGGCACATGGGCTTGGCTGCTCCATGGCATATGGGATCTTCCCAGACCACGGATAGAACCCGCATCTCCTCTATTGGCACTGAGCCATCAGTGAAGTCCAGCATTGGTTAAATTAAAAAAAAGAAAAAAAAGATTTAAAAGACATTGACTAAAACTGAAGCACATGAATGAAATCTATTAAAAAGTATAGTTTATGGTGCATCACACGATGAATCGCTTGCTTTCCCAAGTCCTTGATAGTAATGACGGGGATAAAAGCATACTGGTGTTAAGCAATGGGAGTTGGTTCTAGGCCTAATTCTGCTTCTAAGTAACTGGAGGCAGGGGACATTGAGGAAGACACTTTCCTTCTTTCAATACCAATAAAATGTATTAATAATAAAATCTATTAAGAATATACTTTGTGCCAAGTTAGATAAGAGAATAAAGAGATACAACTAAGACCGTTTAGACACCTCTTTCCCAAAGACTCCATTTATCAAGAACTGTTATATAATGTATAATTACTGAGTGACAACAATGTGCAGGTCCTGGAAAAGAGAGATGACAAGACAGACAACCTTTCTGCTCTCCTGGCGCTTGTAATCTAGCATAGATCAACAGGAAGTATACTGAGAAAAGTTCATAAATTGTGCATATGTGCAATAGAGAAGATAAATGAGGGTAATGGGCTAGTGACAGAGGAAGTCTGGTAAGGTATTAAGAGTCACACTTCAAAACTGGGCTTAAGTACAGGGCAGCAGGGACTACTACAGACAGGAGGCAGATGTGGCAAGGTCCAGAGGTCTGGGCTCCAGCTCCAGACTCACAACTATCAAGTTGTAAAGATCATGGGGCAACTGACTTGGGCTCCTTGGACCTCAGTTTAATTACCCATGAAACAGGTTGGTAAGTGAATCATCCCAACCTGCCTTGTTGGGAAAACAAAATTAGATCAGAGGTAAAAAGGTTCCCATAATTATAAGCACTCTACAGAGATAGAATACAGTTTAGAAACCAGGGGTTGTATACTGTATTCCTAACAAGTCTGCCTCAAAGATATTTTGAAGGAATGGACAACCAAATTTTTAACCGACTCTCTGATCTCAGTCACAGGGTTATCATCTCTGAAATTTGGCTTGCTATGTGATCAATTAACTCAATGAAGATGGCAGACCCTTGAATGAATGTGATCACACACTGTAATAATGCCTCCTATTGCATCTATTATTTTAGCAACTGGCCATACTTTGTGTCTTATCATATAAAAGAATGATTTAGCTGATGACTATAAAATGGCTGCTTTCTTAAGTCAAAGACACAATCTAAACTCAGAAACATCATGAAATTACTCAAACCACAAGTTAAAAGTAAAAAGATAGATGGTGTTAAGGCATCACCTTAACAGCTGAAACCCATTTTCATTAACAGAATACTTATGGAGAGGAGTGGGAATGAGATTTATGATCAGGAAGACCTCTGGACAGATTAAGAATTGGTGGTTGGTAGGAGTGATTATGGGTGGAATAAAGAAGTTCCTATAAAAGCCAACATGTACAAAGTAGTTCACAGTTCAGTCACTCAGTCGTGCCCAACTCTTTGCGACCCCGTGAACTGCAGCACGCCAAGCCTCCCTGTCTATCACCAACTCCCAGAGTTCACCCAAACCCATGTCCATTGAGTCGGTGATGCCATCCAACCATCTCATCCTCTGTCGTCCCCTTCTTCTCCTGCCCTCAGTCTTTCCCAGCATCAGGGTCTTTTCCAATGAGTCAGCTCTTTGCATCAGGTGGCCAAAGTATTGGAGTTTCAGCTTCAACATCAGTCCTTCCAATGAACACCCAGGACTGATCTCCTTTAGGATGGACTGGTTGGATCTCCTCGCAGTCCAAGGGGACTCTCAGGAGTTTTCTCCAACACCACAGTTCAAAAGCATCAATTCTTCGGCACTCAGCTTTCTTTATAGTCCAACTCTCACATCCATACATGACTACTGGAAAAACCATAGCCTTGACTAGATGGACATTTGTTGGCAAAGTAATGTCTCCGCTTTTAATATGCTGTCTAGGTTGGCCATAACTTTCCTTCCAAGGAGTAAGCGTCTTTTAATTTCATGGCTGCAATCACCATCTGCAGTGATTTTGGAGCCCCCCAAAATAAAGTCAGTCACTGTTTCCACTGTTTCCCCATCTATTTGCCATAAAGTGATGGGACCAGATGCCATGATCTTAGTTTTCTGAATGTTGAGCTTTAAGCCAACTTTTTCAGTCTCCTCTTTCACTTTCATCAAGAGGCTCTTTAGTTCTTCCTCACTTTCTGCCATAAGGGTAGTGTCATCTGGATATCTGAGGTTATTGATATTTCTCCCGGCACAGGGCTCAATCAACTCCACTTCTCTATACAAATGGTTTTCTTCTCCCTACCCTCTTCCTATCTCAGCCTCTAAATTTGTGAATCCTCCATTAGCACACAGTAACGACGACAGCCTCAAGTCAGATCCTTCTCTAAGCAGTACTTAACCAGACCTAGATAAAGGCCCTAAACAGAGGAAGGAATACAGATAGTCTCTGCTCAACCATGTTTGATACTGAATATGACAAAGACATTCTGACACAGCACTTGATGCCAGTTTTTTGATACTGCTGTTTTAACTTGGTCATCTTGATGTGGGAATATTGACTCAATCTAAAAGTTAGCCATGAAACTTTAGCATGTTCTCCCTTAAATAATGTAAATAATGTGTTCATCTTGACCACCATCCCAGATGAGGATAGAATGACGGTTGTGCTTTTACGCATATTTTGACAAAGCCATTTTGATGCAGCTTTGTAATGCTCATAGGTACTCTGGCCAAGTCCTGGCAGCTGCTTTGGAGCCACTTATGAAAACGCTTCTTTATAAAACTAATAAACAACCTAGAGTGAGCCATGCACAATAGCTTTGTGCTTTTCAGCACTAACTGCTGGACCAATTCAATGTCTTTCCCCTCTGGCTCAGGAAGTCCTTGGAGCCAGCTGGCTGTGGGATGGCCAGTTCTACCCGTAGTGCTCAAAGGGTTGCAAGGATTTACCAACTACTAAGGAAACTTATCCAATTCAGGAGTGTTCTTGGAAGTCCATCCTGAGTCCATTGTAGCAATTTTCCCCCCTTGATTTCATAGACGCTGCTACTGAAAGTATATTTCTTCCAGGGAGCCTTTTAAAACCAACTATATGAGTCTTCCCAAAGCTCACATACATGGCTTTTTTTTTGGGGGGGGGGGGTTGGTGTGGCATGTAGGATTTTATTTCCTGACCAGGGGTTGAATCCTCACCCGCTGCAGTGGGAACACAGAGTCTTTATCCACTGGACCACCAGAAAAGTCTCATACATGGCTCTTTTTGAATTTTACTTTCTCAACTTAAATGTGGTTAATCAACCAAATGAGAATATATCTACTATTTCCACAGTATGCTGCTTAACTGCTTGATTTCACTGTGGAGAAGACAGCTCTTAAAGTTTCTTAGGGTTATCTCCCATTAGTATTAGGATATAGTAACCTGCTTTTCCTCTGGTTGGTGTCAAAAGCCAGTGTTAGGAAGTTGCATGAAGTTACCTCAAAATGTATCACAAAATAAAAAACAATTTCCTGTGACTGCAAGAACCTCACTACCTAGAGAAATGTTGATTTATTACCTTTGTCTCCCTCAATAGTACAAAATAATTGAGCACTCTTCTCTTATGCCTGGGTCTTAGGCAAAGTCATAAAAACCTCTTAAAGAATGAATGGGATGGCAGGGATCCCATATAAGTCTGAGCCCTGGTGATAGCCTGCAACTGACATGGCTGACAGAGCATAGTATAGTAGCCAGAAATTCAACTTAGTCCTTCAGTTCTCCCCAGAACAGGAAAGATGGTGACCTGCAGACTTAGCTAGGGTTCAGAATTAAAATCACAATCAAAATAACTACACCTTTTCAAAGGAAAGTAGACTTATATCCAAGAGTATGAAGTCAGAGATGAAGAAATAAAGGGATAAGTGATTAGGACCATTTTTGCCTTTTTCTTTGGTGTACAATAAATTAACTTCCTTTCTTTCATTTAAAAAAATGTTCAGAATTAAGGAGTACTTCATTAAGCTGAAGTATGAAAGTAGGCTATGGAAAACTGCAGTAAGCTACATAAGAATGACAAGTTAGCCAACAGAAAACATCTGAAGGTCTATCCATATCAGAGTCTTAGTTTCACACAGAAAACTCTTGGAAGACAGAGTATAAGTTGTAGCACTATGGCCTATGCAATTAGTATGTATTTGTAGATGAAGCACCAAACCTCCAGAGAAAAGATGCTGACCTTGTCTGGCCAATACTGTCGGCTGCTATTATCTCCAGGGACCACTGGAATGTCAGGCAACCACTTCAATTATATGGACAAAGCTACAGGCCCACAAAAAAAACCTGCATCCTGATACATGTTGCTTGCTGCCAATTTCCACCTCAAAGAGACAGCAATTGATACTGCAGGCCAGTAATAAATTAGGCTACTTGTGTCTCAATCTGGATTACATCTTGAACAGGATAAAGCCATGCTTTCTGCTTAATTCAAGACACATAAACATAACACACAGAACAGAAAATTCTCCTGGATCCTGAACTCTGCTGTTCCTTTGAGGACTCACGTGCTAAATATGATGCTTCTTGATCTTCAATATGCTTGAGAGCACAGAAATCTGAATCAGCAAAAGGCAAAGGCCATAGCACAAAATTTACTGGGATTACTCACTAAATAATTCATACACATCCAGTATCACTGAATGAAAATAATGTTGGCTAATTTTTTTTAAAAACAGCAAGGCTTTCTTTGGGGTCTTTAAGGTCAAAAGGTTCTTGATAACTATCTTTAATAAATGGAACGACCAAACTAGTGAAGTCAGATGTATCTCAATCAACTCCTAAACTCAATATTGCTAACATGTTTTCCTACTCGAAAAGCAAAGCCTCATAGTTCAGTTAATTAATTACCATGTTTCTGGGTTTTTGTTCTTAAATGCCACAGAAAGATATTTAATGAAAGGAAGCAAAGCACCTAGTCTCAGCAGTCTTCTTAAAAACCTTAGTTTGCTTTCACAATATCAATGTAAATATTTAGATCCCCATTAGATAGGGATTTCTTCACTTATGTGAGTAGGAATGGTCTCAAAAATCTTAAGTCTTTACTCTTGCTTCAGACTACAGATGTTTGAACTACCAATAAAATCCTCAGTATTGGCTAGACTAAATCACTAGATAAGAATTCTTTACAATCTCTTTCAAGAAACCAAGGTAATCTTAACACAGATTTTAGTAGTCAATATGTTACAGTACTTATGGATACTTTGTTTTCTATGGTATGTTGCAAATTCATCATTAATAAAGTAAATTTCATAATAGAAATAAATAAACCTATTACAATATAAGAACATTCATAAACTGTCCCCACTATTCCCCAATGACTTTAAATATAAAATCTAATTATACAAAGTCTAAATTCCTTGCCCAATTAAACCCCATATACCAAACAGCATAAGTGCTGAAAATGAGAAATATTTTAATAAATCTCATATTAAGAACCTTGGATACCATTCTGCATTAGTGATGGCAGAAAAAGATAAGGAGAAAACAATTTTTTCAGAGATTTTTAAAGGAACAATAAACGAAAATTCCTTTGGATTGTATAGCTCTTTAAAAATTCTGTACCTTTTACTTCAACATGATGCCCCACCCCCACCCCCCCAAAAAAAAAGAAAAGAATTTACTGAATAAGTAGCCAGGAAGGGAATTAAACATTTATAAGATAAATTTATTATTTTTCTGGCCAAAGTGCAATGATTTTTAAATCTTCTTAAACAACTATGAAAAAAAGTATTCAAGACAATAAAATACAAATGGAAAATTTAACCATTAAATTTCTTCTGCTTTGTACTAAACCCTATACTTAATCTAGAAAATAAACAAAAACATTTTGAAGTATTACTAAAACACTAACCGAATCACTTTTATAAATCTAAGTACATGCATTTCAAGGTTCCACTGCTACGAATTTTGTTAAGATCAGTTTAATCATTAATAACATTATATAATAGAGCAAAAGGAACACATGTCATTAGATGTGATCCCTGACCAATACCCTCAAATTTATATCAGAATAAAGCTGACAATTCCACCAGGCTTTGAATCCCTAGTGCCCCCATCCCAATCCTGGAAGCAAAGACTATGCCCTGTCACACAACTTTGTACAAGCTGTAGTAAAACAAAGTCTAAATTTTCTTACCTCTCTATAGGAAATAGTCAGTTATTTGATAAATACTAGAATACTTCTAAGACTTAATTTTATGAGTTTGTTTACCAAACACATTGTGCAAGAAATGACTACACAAAAAGTTCCTTTGGAATTTGGTCCACGAATTCACTTAAGAAGGTTGGAAATTTAAAACCTGCAAGGGAAAGAAGACACGGGGAATCCCTAATTCAAACATGTTGCAATTACTAGAGGGATATTCACACATACTAAAAAGTTTTGCTCACAAAAGGCACAAACTATATAAGGGATATTCTTTCTGAATAAAAACAAAGAACTAGTTAATACCCTTCTTTGTTTTGTGAGCACCATAGCTAAGATGAAGTCAGACTCAAATTCATTGTCTACTCTCATGATCCAAAAAAAAAATTTTTTTTAATTGAAGATAAAAAATTTAATTGTCTTACTACATACTTTCCAGCCATTAACTGAGATATAATTATGAAACATTAAAATTGCCTTAAAAGGGGGTTGTGACAGCAGCTATCAAAGCAATATTCAAGCATGATTTCAAGGATGCTTTGAGGTTCAGAGTTAGCCTTCTTTGTCAAAAATCTTCACAACTTCATCAAAAACCTAAAATGGAAAAAAGATAATAATTTTAAAAAGCAAAAAAAAAATAAAATAAAAAGCAGATATTGTTAAAATATCATATGGCTAAGTTCCTGTTAAAACAGTAAATTTTATATTAATTTTCAAAATGGATCATTAAAAAACACATAATTTCTTAAGTTTCATCTGCTTTACTTTAAACAGTATTACAATATCATTAACAAAACATATAAAATTAGGAACATGATGCTTCAATTTTATTAGTGCTTTTAGGACAAAACAAACTTCTTAACAGGCTACCAATAACATGATAGAAAGTAAACTGAAGTGGCTTATCTTCCTAGTTCTGATTCTAAAACACTATGTCTTCTAATGTATTACCTCACCTCTATAGGAAGTGGACATGGATAATAAGTCAGAAATGACTATATGATATAAAGAAAAAAAAAAAGGTCCAGGGACTTCCCTGGTGGTCCAGGGGTTAGAGTCCACCTTTCAATGCAGGTGACACAAGTCTGATCCCTGGTTGGGGACTAAGACCCCACATGCCACGGGGCACCTAAGCCATGCACTGCAGCTGCTGTGCCCATGAGCTCCAACCAAAGAGGCCACGCCCTGAACTGGAGGGGCTGCACGCCCCGGTCACAGATCCTGTGCACCGTGACCAGGACCCAGCACAGGCTAACGACTTTTTTTTTTTTTTAAAAAGGTCCAGAAGAAGATGATTCAGGGAATCAGAGACACTAGAACTTAAGAGAAACTAATAATAGTGACTGAACACTGAGGGCTTGCAAACCACAGTTCAGAGACCACTGATTCATGAAGGAAGAGACAAGCATTGAGTTGTGGGAACGCTGCACCTCTGGAGCTACATACTCTAGGATGGAAGTGGTGAAAACAGTTGGGGCGATTCAGCTGGATGATTTCATGTTACAGATTTTTAAAAAATGATCATGGTCCAAATCACAGCTCTGAAGATGCTAATTTTCCAGTGCTCAAAAAAAGAGGTTGGAAATAACAAACCACCTACTTCTTACAAAGAACAAATCTGAAGTTGTAAAACCCACTTTAGACTCTATTCAAAAATATACCTGAAACTAACACAATATTGTAAATCAATAAAACATACATATTTCAGTTAGAAAAAAAAGAAAAAGCTTAGCATTTCCTTTAGTCTCCAGTGTTCTGAAAAGCAAAATAATCTGTCATAACATTGTATTTCTTTTTCTCCTGCATACTGCTTCCCTCCCCACCCAAAATCACATTTTACTTTACTTTTAGGCAGGCTAGGGGTACTCACTTCATCAACAGATTTAGAAGCATCTATTTTCTTGACTTTCCCCATTTCTTCATACAAGTCAATAATTGGCTTTGTTGACTGAAGATAGGTTTGAATTCTGCAAAAGCAGCAAATATTGCAAGGTCCTAAGTATACTTCTCTCCCCTGTTATAGATCAGGAGACAATACAGGACAAAACCCAAATGACACCCTCCCTTATCATCTTTTTAGACAAGCCCTTCTATATTCAAGCATGACATTTTCTTTTTCTGGACCAAAATGGTTAAGTGTTGAATCTGTTACTCAAGTTCCAAACTGAGGCACAGTGGCTATGGGTAAAAACTGCAAAGTACCTCTTTTCCAAGCTCTCTCTGTTGTCATCACTTCTACCACTACTTTTTCCCCTCTCAAGACATCGTTCAATACAGATCTAAAAACAGAAATACATAAAAAGTTATTTTTTAAGATATTAATTTGGCAGTCTTTTGGCAATCTTTTAAACCTGAAAAGAGAAGAAAGTTTGAAGAGATTACCAACAAAACCCTGCTTTAAACCCAATGTGCCTAATTCATTAATCAACATGCAAAGTTGCAACATGTGGTTCAATTTACATAAATTAGGTTAAATAAGTACAGAGCATAATAAGAATTCATTCATGACTCAGTTTTTCCTGTGTATTTTTTTTCAAACCGCAATAAAAAGATGATCTCTATGGGTATGGTTCCATCTAGGATATATTATTAACTTATTAGGTATGAATTACATGCCTCAAACTTTGTTCCATTTGTGCTTACTTTTCAATAATTCCATAAATATCTTAATATTTGAGTCAACGTATTTGCATTTGAATAAAGTATCCCTTGGTAATAGTGAATAAACATTCTTTAGTTATAAAGCTGTGGTAACATTCTAAAAGTAACTTTGAAGAATAAGTGAAAACATATTTTTGGGGGTTGGAAGAAGAGAGTTACATTTTAAAACAACTCAAAAGCTGCAGTAAGTCTCTCCACCACAAGCACATTTGCAATTCAACCTAAGAATAATCAACTTCCTTCAAGGCACTACTGCTGATTCTTATTTTTTCAGGCTGTTGGCATTAATTTAATAAAGTTTATATTACAGCTGTCAAGCAGAGTCAGGTCTTTTAATTAAATGATTCCCCCCCAAAAAAAGGATTCCAAGAAATTCATTCAGCTATTCAAAAGTATGTCTGAGTATGTTATTAGAAGTGCCAGAAAGAAAAAGTCTTCTTTCCTGATTTTTTCATATCATTTCACTTTTTTTTTTTCATTTCACTCTTAAAAGACAAATCAGGCTATCTTACATGTTTCTTTAAAGAAGAAAGATTTCCCAAATTCCCCAAAATGTGTTTCTTTTCCACTAAACAACACCCTAAGGCAAGATACTCTCTGACAATAGTGTCTCCTCAAGAAGTAACAGTGCAGCTTCATTACCTAATATTATTATATGAGTCAACTCATAATTCAAAACAAAACAAGTTCTTGTTATTTTCAAAATAAGGCAAATTTTAGGCCCACAAGTTTACTGATGCCAAACAGCTTTCAATAATTCAACAGTAAGGCAGTGTTGTTCTGTCCATCCAACTTACCAGTTAAAAAATACTGCTGCCAATATAAAATGTAAATGTAAGTAAAATAAATCACTTTCTTTTTCTCTAACAGTTGACCACCAGCTGTTTAAAAGCCCATGTTGGCAGATGAAGATTTTCATTACCTCATTATTACAGTCAAAAAACAAAACAAAAGATACATCAGCTTTCCCATCCATGGTCTTGTTCCAGCCTTGAAGGTTGTCCTGATTTCTTGGAAACCCATCAATCAAGAATTTATTCTTCTGAGCATTGGCTGCCATTGTCTGATCCATTTCCTAAAAAAAAGGAAGATTTGAATTCAATGCTACATTAACAAAATGCAATTTCTTAAGCAGAGTATGTTTTATTATTATTCTTTAAATCATAAGTGTGGAGGGTACATGGGAAAAAAAAATTTAAAGGAAATAACATGTTTGCCTCCAGCCGGCAAGAGTTATGGGTATGTATCCCTCTCCCATTTTATACACATACACACACAATTTTTTTTCCTATAGTTTAAAAATTTTCTATAGTAAGCATATATTATTTTCATGAAATAATAAACAGCAAGAAAAGAAAAATAAGCATTAATCAATATCCTTGCTCCAGCCACTAGAGACCCATATCTTGCTTTCCTTTTCCTCTTCCCAAATCATTTAGCTATGGTAGGAAATACACTGCTTCTATAGGTACTCAGATTCTCTGCAGTAATTCAAGTACAACTGCAAAAAACTTTGGACATTTAAAGAGATTGTCAGCATTAATTATTAGTGTAGGAGTCAATGCTTTTTTTTTTTTTTTTCATAACTGAAGCTAATTTAAACCTAAATGCCACTGGCTATCCCAAAATACAGGTAGCAAGAGAATACATTCAGAAAGATAGCAAGAATTATTTCATCATCCTCTTCCAAAGTCTGAATTCAGGTAGAATGTGGAAATCTGTGAATGGGAGATACAGATCTTGAATCTCTAAATTCTTTTCACTATCAACCACCAGGGATAAGCACAGATGTAGCACTTTGACAGACTCCAGAGAAGTCTCTATTCTAAAGCAAACCAACAACCAGTTCCCTCAGTGCTCAAACAATCCTGGTTCCTCGAGAAGAACAATGGCTGTCAGGACCTAAATTCCTTTATCTGGGGGTTGGCTTTATCCTAGCAACTAGCATCTCCAACATTCACAAAACTTTCACAGAATGCTTTTGTGTCCCTGCTATAGCATTTCTATCCCAATTATGGTAGTAGAAGATATCTGAAGAGGCACACTGATACTCTACTCACTCAACATACACTCATTCAAGGTCTAACCATCAGGGAACATGAAGAGCAAGGTCACGGCCCCTGGAAGGTTTATAGTCCAGTGGTTAACAAACATGTGTAAGTCAGTGTGCTAAGTTCTATACTGAGGTATGCAAGGATGCTGTGAAAAAACCAAGAAGCCAGCACAAACTACCTGTGAAACCGCCAGAAAGAGTTTTACCGAAGGGATGGCAGTGAAGCTGAATTCTGAATAATAAAATGGCAGGCAGGCAGGGATTGAGGTACTCCAGAATGTGTCAACTGGATGTTAAAGGCTCAGAAATGAGGAAGCATAACAGCTTTGATGAATCTGAAATAAGCTGGTAGAGGTGAACCTTAGGATGCATGTAGAAAGTGGCAGGAGATATGACTAGAAAGTTGTTTTTTCAGTTGCTAAATCATGTCGACTCCATGAGACTCATGGCCTATAGCACGTCAGGGCTCCCTCTCCCTCACCATCTCCCAAGTTTGCCCAAGTTCATGTCCATTGAACTGGTGATGTCATTCAAACATCTCTTCCTCTGCCGCCCTCTTCTCCTTTTGCCTTCAATCTTTTCCAGCATCATGGTCTTTTCCAACGAGTTGACTGTTCGCATCATGTGGCCAAACTATTGGAGTTTCAGCTTCAGCATCAGTTCTTCCAATGAGTATTCAGAGTTGATTTCCCTTAGGATTGACTGGTTTGATCTCCTTGCTGTCCAAGGGACCCTCAAAGAGTCTTCTCCAGCATCACAATTTGAAAGCATCAATTCTTTCGTGTTCAGACTTCCTTATGGTCCAACTCTCACATCCATATATGATTACTGGAAAAACCATAGCTTTGACTATATGGACGTTGGTTGGCAAAGTGACGTCTTTGCTTTTTATAATACGCTGTCTAGATTTGTCATAGCCTTCCTTTCGAGAAGCAAGCTACACTAGAAAGTGGGTAGGGCCAAAATCAATGAAAAACTTGTTGTACCACACTAAGGATTTGGGTTTTATTCTGCAAACAATACAGGACCACTGAGTAATTTTAAGCAGTAGAAGAACATGTTCCCATCACCTTTAGAAAAGAAAAAAAAACAAAAAACTCTGACAACACCATAAAGGATGAATAAGGGTACAAAGATGGATCAAAGGCAAAAGACTAATGATAAGGCTCTAGTGATGGTCCAAGTAAGAAAAAAAAAGGATCTGAATTAAGATGATACAGTAATAAAGAAAAAATGCTAAATAGAAGAGGGTAAAGAAAAAGATAATTGAAAGGATCTACTCACTGAACAGATCTGGGAAAGTGAGGAAGAGGTGGAAATAAAGGATGGATCCCAGATTGCTGGCCTGGGCAACTGGGCAGATGGTAGAACCATTAACCAGGACAGGAAACAAAGGGTGATCACATTTTAGATGATACAGTCAGCCTTTGGCATGCTGATTTTGAGACACTTGTTGAGACACTCAGATGGATGCCTAATAGTTAAAAAGGTCTGGAGTTCAGAAAAAAAGATATGTGATAGAGTTACAGATTTTGGCAGCATTAGCCCAGTGAAAACCTTGGGCATGGATAACACATTCAGCAAGAAATGTATAAAATAAGAGGTGAACCAAGAATGAAACCTGAGAAGCATCATGGTTTAAGAAATTTGCAGAAGACTTATCAAAGGAGACTTAAGAAATAGCAGTCACTGAAGAGAATCAAGAGAAACTGTGTCACAGAGAACAAAGGAGGAACGAGTTTCAAAAAGACAGTAAGTTAAAAGAAAAATGACTGAAAATACCCCCTAGATTTGATAAAGAAGATCACTGGTAACATCAGAATAGTTTAAGTGAAGATGGAAATAGAATCTTGGTGCAAAGAGCTGAAGAGCAGAAAATGAAAAAGTAAAAATATAGACTACTCTTTCACAGCAAGGCATAAAAGTGGAGAAAGGGCATTACATTCAGAGAATAAGAAGAGAGGATTTTGTTTCTCTGAATGGTAGCAGGTTACTACAATCTCTGATACAAGAGGTAAGAATGTGTGAAGGAGCCACTCTTCAAGTTTCTCTGGTTCCAATCAGAAGCTCACACATCTCTTTTCCACCAACTTTCAACTATTTCTTGCTGTTCCCACTTATCCATTTCTCCTTCACATTTCTTGTATGTGAAAATACCTATTAATGACTATAATCTTGAGAATCTATAGTGGAGAGTCATGTAGACCCAAGGTATCTGGTTTTTAGATGGGACCTATTTTAGTTTGATAGCTGTTAGTCTCAGCATTTTGCACTGAAGATGGTGATGAATGTACCAGAAAAGGAAACATCACGACTGAGACAATGGCAACAATGGGAGGGTCATGGGAAGGAGGGACAGGGGGAAGGAAATAAAGGAAGGAAGGAAATAGAAAACAGAGAGGAGGAGGGGGGAGAAGAGGAGGAGGAGAAAAGGAAGAAGAAACAGAAACAGAAGAAGGATGGACTGTCTGCACACTGGGAAGGGTGAAGTACACACATATGAATGTTGAGTTGTAGCTGATCCTAGACCAAGGTAGAGAATGTTTCCTACTGTCCAATTTCTTCCCAGGTGAAAGTGGAATTTCCAGTTCTGCCATTCTCAAATACCATGACCACCCTCCACAAGCAAGAAATTCAATACTCTAATTTTTTCATTACTCAAAGGAAGGGCAGATTTAATTTCTCATTTCCTTGTTGGTTTAAACTGGTTGGCATTCACACTCCTTACCCTCCTTAACAAACTGATGGTTATCTCAACTGGCACAATCTTTCCATCTTTAATGTACTTTTCAATTAGTTCACCATATTGTGAATCTGGGTTTTTCCTTTCATCACGGAGAAGTTCTCCTGCAGAAAGGTGTGTGTAGCCATATTTCTGAAAGAAAAAACACATAGGAAAAAAATCAGAATACATTCAACCCAGTGACAGGACTATTGCTTTTTTCTCTTCATGGAAATTTCTATATTCTAATTTTTCTACAGTAAACAAGCTTTGCTTATATAATAAATAAATAATAAGGAAAAATTTTAGAGAGATTTCATACAATCCATTTGCTTAAAAAATATCCTTAACCTACACAGGGCATGGTAGCTATAATGTTCAAATTCATGCAATCATCCCAAAATTTATATAACTATTCAAGGATTAATAGCTCATTATATACCTTCATAAATACAAAGTTTAAATGTAATCAAGAATATTCCAAGAAATGCCTAAAAAAATCTATATAATTCAAGGCAACCCCCCCAAATCTTACCACAGTTGGCTGTACCCACCTTCTGTAAAATCTTTCCTTTCCTTCCTTAAATTCAACACATCTAAATTGAACTTGTCAGCACTTACACAAACCCCATTCTTCTGCCTTGTTCTCTTTCTCAGAAAACAGTACAAGTCCTATCCCCTCCACAAAATTAGCTTTCCTGACCACTCTGAAGAGTGGACACACAATCAAATAGCGTCTTAGAATATCACTGTTTCTCCATCTAGATCAGTATCTTCCTTACCATTCTCAAAGTCCATCTCCTACCTCTCTAGATGTGACTATTGAGATCTCATCTGTAAAATGGGAATATAGATACCTATTTTACAATTTAGTAGTGATGATTAAATGATATAATATATATATAAAATGTCTACCAAAGAGCCTAATATATAGTAGGAGATGAAAGCCAACAATTATCTCCTTGCCATCATGAAGATACTTGAATAATTTGGAAACACTTTTGTACTGTATATACACATCATCTTATATTATTATATGTATGTTTGTGTGCAGGTATATGTATATGTATTCACTTTAGAGGTTCAGATAGACCAATCAAAGGACTTAAGAGAGATACTAGATATGAATACAATGCAAAAGGTCAGTAGTGGTATGGCTAGTAGTATGATTTTGACGACTGTATTACTGACGATTTACAAATGATGTATTATGTCAAGGTACAGGGTAATAGTTGAACGATTACATAAGATGATATAGTGTTATTCTGCCACTTCTGCATGGTTAGAATGTAAACCAATACAGATCTGAGAGACAATTACTGAAAAGCTTCTTCCCACACATGAACTTCCATGTTTCCTTTCATTAAATCAAAACAGCTATAAAATCTATTTTTACTCTCAAATATCACGACACTGAGATCTATATTCAATATTCAGTTACAACAATCATCACATCCCAAACTCTTAAAACTCCCTAAATGAGTTTTCATCTCATCCATATTAAATGTACAGTAAATATTTGATAAATTTTATCTTTAATTTCAATGTTAAGATTTGAGACAGTTCACACACTCACCATTCTCCTTCCAAAATAGAATGTTTCAATTATATATTTTACAAAAAATAACTCTCTCAATTACTCATGCTATAGTGAGTTTTCTCTCTGTGTTTTCCTCTTTTTTTGGACTGCAGAAGCCACACATTCTTTACTCCTTTTCCATTTCCAAAAACTGCTGGCTAAACTTGCTCTTGTTTACTAAAAGTAAGCTAACAATAAGGTAGTCAGCAAAGGAAAACAAACTCTAAATGGTTTATTTGCTGACTAAAATTGGATATAAAGTTTGATGAGATTAAACAAAACCACAGCATTGCTCATGTCTCTCTTAGGCATATAGCTCCTTGCATTGGAAGAAATGATCAAAAGTGTATTCAGTTGTAACAGGCTTTTAAAAACACTCCCATCATTTACAGAAAATGGAAATAAATAAATACAAAAGTACCTAATTACTTAAACTGCTATTTTAAAATTATCTTCACACCACACCATTTTAAAATGCTGATTTTTTATCACCAAGTATAAGCTATGCCAAGTATACTTTTGAAAAATGAGTATGGAAAAGACTTTACTAAAAAAAATGAGATGTGACCTACTTTGCCATTCACTATGTACAAACTTCAGAAAGCATTTTGCAACCACTGTCACAAAATTTTACAGCAGCTTCAGTTCCCCTTGCTTACTCTGGCTCCTACTTGGAAGTCTATGCTTGCCGGATGCTTTCATCTGGTCTAGAGATTATAGCATATGGTTATGTTGAATAAATGCAGAGACAAACAGCACTACACGATGGCAAACACTCAGTGAAATACCAACACTACAGACTGCTCTGTACAGATTGCCTTGGATGTAGGAACAACAGATACATTTAGAAACCCAGCTAGTAATTTAGAAATTAGTATACACACTTTTTGTTTCCTGACGCTGAAGAGCTCAAATTTGCAAGTTTATATTACATTACAGTGGGTTTTGGCATGCACTTTTTAAAAAGAGAGACTAGCTATAAATTGTAGAAGTGTACAAATAAAGTTTTTTTTAAAAAACTACATAAAAAACAACCTTATTTGCAAAGTTCAAGGAGACAAGGAATTTAAATAAATATAATCATGTCAAATCTGTATATGTATCTTTCTATTTCTCATCTACATTCCAGTTTATAAAAACTATTCTATTTACCAGTTACTTTTTTATACTATATTTTTCTTAAGGATTTTTCTGAAGCTTTCCTCTTACCACAGAGTTTCTACAACAAAAAAGCAACTATCACTTACACACTAGTTATTATGGTATTTAATAATAGGTAGACTTTAAACAGCATGTTTTCAAAGCATTCTGCTGTCATTAAGCAGTCACTGATGCCAATTTTGAGGAAAGCAAGAATGGCTATTTCTCAGGCTTAATCAAAACATTTTCACATTCTCTGAAATTTCCTAGTAATTAAAATCTAGTAGGTTACTAATTATAGCTTCAAGAGCAACATTCAAACCACAGCAGGTTATAAATACTATAAACTATAATAACTGCAATTACAAGCTACTACTCAGCTAAAAATAGTAGTTTTCTAGTGACAAATGTATAAACAATTCATTTATTCGAGTAACCGTTTAAATTTTTACTCTCATTTCCTCCTTTAAGATGTTGAGAAACAACTCAATAACTTCTACAAATCAGACACTAAGATTAGGAGGAAGGAAAAAGACACTATTTCTCAACAAGTACAGAATAGCACCCTATGTTACTACAACTAGATAATAGTATCCAGTCTCAAATCATCTATTAACTTCTCTTTCCATCTTTCTAAATTCAGGTAATGTCATTCTATGTGAATAAAAATAACAAGAAAAACAATTAAGACCAAAACAACAGAAAAAAAAAGTTCAAGGTACAAATGATGCATAAATGGCAAGTCCTTGGGGGCAGGAAGAAATCCAGATGCCAGGCAGTTCTTCTTGTGAGTATGGCAATTAGAAAGTAGAGGGAACGCAGCAGAGATAGCAGAAACAGATATATTTTTAAAGCAACCAAGTGAGTTAAAACTGTTGGTGTCCTTTAAATAGCTGACACATGTATGAAGCATCTAAGTTTACTTTGCACTCCCTGTAAGATTCATGAACTTTAAAAATCTAGTTCTTATTCTGTACTGTCAACAATGCATCTTCAGCATAACACCTAGAAATGCTACCTGGGGCCATTCAGACTCACCGGTTTGGCACTTGTTGCAAACAATAGCTTTAGAGCTTAAGGCATCCCAGCAACATTTCATGTAAGGATATCATTTACTTCAAAGGCATTTCCAATAGAACTTCTTCCGATTACTGAAATGTATGACTAGCAGTTTTCAGTAACTTTATCTGCCAGTCTTGGAGAACTTACTTTTGACTATAAGAACTGCTGTACAGTGCCCAGATGCTTAAAACTGGTCAACTGTTTAGGGTTCCTTACAGTTTTACCCAGAGAGGGTTAGAAAAAGGATTTTTCTTATCATCACCATTATATGGAGGTTAGGAAAGAGAGAAAGGGGCGTGGATAGAGAGAGAGAAAGGGATGGGGTAGAAAAAAGGAAGGAGGGACGAAAGGAAGGAAGACAGATCGACTCTATCCAGTGGGAGAAAGGCTAAAAGGAATATTTGATTTAAATTGCTAGCGGATTTCCAATCTCATTTTTAGTTTGCCCTCACTGTATTTCCAAATATGTACATCACATTTGACCATCCCTATTTAATTACAAATCAGCATATTAACTATAAACTATGAAAGTTATAAACCAAGCTAAATCTTTTCTTAGGCAAAATCTTTAGCAGACTGACTCCAAATTAACACGAAGCATATTTCTTTCTCTAATTAAAGAGTGATATTTTAAAAGCTTAGATCCTGCAAAAGAGAAAAGAGGAGGGATATAACCCATTCAATTGCAGACAATTAAAGCACTATTTCATTTTCCTCAGTGTTTGCTACTCATGTAAGAAAACCTTAATTCAGGCAATATGTGGAACTTATTTTAAATCCACAAGTATTTACTGAGTCTCCACAAAGTGCCAGGCAAAACACTGATTTGGGGAGATATTTAGGTTATATTCACAAAAGATGTAATAGTGATTTACATATTTAAAGTGAGTTGAGCTCTATTATTAATTAATAAAGTCAATTTTTCATATTTGCATTAACTTTTCCTAAGGAATTCAGTCTCTATCAGCACTGTCTGCTTGGGGAATGATAAGAAGGTTAGTAAGTTGGTGCAAACATAATTGTGGTTTTGGACTGTGACTTTTAAATCATTATAACTAGGCTTAAATATCTTTATTAATCAAAATAGGAACCATTACGATCAGCACAATCTTGCCAATGAGAAATAAGTTTATTCCTGTAGCATAAAAATCCATGCTTAGGGATTCGAAGAACTCTTGGAAAGCATTTCTGGCCTCCTGCTGGTTGTGGAAGCATTTTCCCTGTAAAAAGTTGTTGAAATACTTGAAGCAGCAGTAGTCAGTTGGCAAGAGGTCAGGGAAATATGGTGGATGATGCAAAACTTCGTAGCCCAATTCGTTCAACTTCTGAAGCATTGGTTGTGCGACATGCACTCAGGCATTGTTGTGGAGAAGAATTGGGCCCTTTCTGTTGACCGATGCCAGCTGCAGGCATTGCAGTTTTTGGTGCATCTCATCGATTTGCTGAGTGTACTTCTCCGATGTAATGGTTTTGCCAGGAAACCTGTAGCAGATCAGTCGGGCAGCAGACCATTAAACAGTGACCTTTTTTTGGTGCAAGTTTGGCTGTGACAAGTGCTTTGGAGCTGCTTGCCAGTCCAACCACTGAGCTGGTCATTGCTGGTTGTTGTATAAAATCCACTTATTGCACATCACAACCCAATTGAGAAATGGTTCACTGTTGCTGTACAGGGTAAGAGAAGACTTCAAAGGACACTTCAAGATGACCATTTTTTTGATTTGCGGTCAGCTCATGAGGCACCCACTTACCAAGTTTTTTCACCTTTCCAATCTGCTTCAAATACCAAATGACTGTAGAATGGTCAACATTGAGTTCTTCAGAAACTTCTTGTGTAGTTTTAAGAGGATTAGCTTCAATGATGGCTCTCAACTAGTCGTTGTCAACTTTTGATGGCCAGCCACTACGTTCCTCATCTTCAAGGCTCTCATCTCTTTGCAAAACTTCTTGAACCAGCACTGCACTGTACATTCGTTAGCAGTTCCTGGGCCAAATGCGCTGTTGATGTTTTGAGTTGTCTCCACTGCTTTATGAACCATTTTGAACTCAAATAAGAAAATCATTCAAATTTGCTTTTTGTTTAACATCATTTCCCTAGTCTAAAATAAATATAAAATAAGTAATAAGTCATTAGCAAAGAAATATGTGAAGAAATATGCATTAAAATGATGAAAAGTGAAAAGAGAAAGTGAAGTCGCTCAGTCCTGTCTGACTCTTTGCGACCCCACAGACTATAGCCTACCAGGCTCCTCCGTCCATGGGATTTTCCAGGCAAGAGTACTGGAGTGGGTTGACCTTCCTTCTCTAGAGGATCTTCCCGACCCTGGGATCAAACTGGGTCTCCTGCACTGTAGGCAGACACTTTACCATCTGAGCCACCAGGGAACTGATGTAAATGATGTATAACATAACCACATTTATTTAAGAATGTATTTCAATATCAAATAGCAAACTTCAAAAATGCAAAAATCACAATTACTTTTGCACCAATCTAACAGAACAATAAATAAAACTTAAAGAATGGTTGATTTAGAAGCCATGAAACAGACTGTTCTCTCATTTGTGTAGGCCTCAATATTCCTCTAACATTTTGCAGGAGGCTTCTCAGAACACTGAGAACTCTGGCATCTGATTTACATACCAAACGGCCCCTATAGCAACTGTGAACTGGAATTTTCACATTTCAATTTCATTCTAGTTGGTTATTTCCAGTATTTTTATTTCTTTTAAGTCATTTCAGCCATTCAGAATTAATCCACAGTCCCTGTATCAGGAAGGGATGGAAAACAGTCAAAGATGAAGGATGATGAGGCCCAGAAACCTCCAGGGGTTCTAGGAGATCAGGGGTAATATTTCAAAAATTTCCAACATTAATGGATAGGCACAGAGGTCTTATTAACCTTAAATATTCATCTTATTAATTAAATGATCAATTCTTACAGTCACTGCAGAGCCTATAAACAACACACTCATATCAGCACAACACTAATATTGTTGCAGGTGGTCTAAGAGCCTAGAATTCAGGAAATTTAAACTTTCTTAGATCTCACTTTCTTCATTTCTAAAATAGAAATAATATCTATACTACCAGAGATCATATCTATACTGTACTACACAATCAGTCACAGCCAAACATCATTGTCAGCTGTTAAAAGCAGAAGCATCTCCTGAAGAACACACTCCTAAAAATGTGGTCTACACTACTAGATTCAAGACCTACCATGAGAGCGCTCAGATCAGGGAAGAGTTACAGTAACTTGTATAGGCTATTCTCGGAGCAAAGTCCAAGATAACCAGTGGCTAAACTACAAATTACATATCAATAAAGGTGCAAAGTCAAAGAGTAACTACAGAATAAGACAAGTATGATACATGAATCCAGTTCACTATGCAAATATCCTCAAACACACAGGCTCCAAAAACCGGCATCATAGATGTATTTAAGTACACTAAAAAACTTATGAGAACCTACAACAATGTGTTTATCTTACTTACTTTCTTCTTATAAACAAACAGGTCTGTAGCCTTCTAATCAACTAGTGATGGCTAATTAGAAAAAGTACATTTTAAAAGATCCTATTCAAGTCAACTTTACCTCAGTTTTAGGTAAAAAATCCTACATAGTACTAAACAGTACTAAAAACTTAAATTGAGGGATACTAATATGTAAGAATTATATGGAGAACCTAGAAACACTTAAAATCAGTATCATAAAAAGCAGGCATAGATAGATTATGGATAGAAATATTCAACACAGTAAATATATAAATTTTCCACAAATTAATCTATAAATTGATAGCAACCTCAATCAAAATTTAACTAGGATTATTTATTTTTTAATGAAACTTGATGAGTTGATTGTCAAGTTTATCAGAAGGGGTAAATGTGAGAGAATGACCAAACTCAAAAATAATATTAACAAACACAAATATGAACTTGTCCTACCAGGTGACATAAAATATTATAAAGCTATAGTAATTAAAACAGGTATGAAAAAAATTTTTTTAATTTTAAATGGACATGAATTTAAAATAAATAAATAAAACAGTATGATACTGGTATAAAAATAGACAAACATAACAATGCAACTCAACAGAGCCCAAAAACAGACCCAAGTATAAATGGGAATTCAATAAATGATAGTTATCATCTAAAAATCAACAGAGAAAAGATGAACTATTTAATAAATGATACTATGCACTGGCTACCATCTTGAAAAAAAAATTAGATTCCTGCACATCATATGCAAAACTAAATTTCAGGTAAATTAAAGTTCTAAAACAACACAATACAAGCAAAACAAAACAAAACAACAACAACAACAAAACCCAATCACAGGATAGTACCAGGGGGAAATAAGACTGAGAGAGAGAAAGACACTCCAAAATAAGAATCAAAACAGCATGTTTGACCATATAAATAATAAAAACTTCTGAACAAAGAAAGATAACATAGATATAACCAAATGAAAAGCAACAGACTGGGAGAAAATATTTTCACCATACAAAGGTTACAGGGTAATATACACTGTATACAAAGACGTCCTACTAACAAAGAAAAATGCTCCATACAAAAATGGGCAAAGGATAAGAACAAACAATTCAGAGAAAAGGAGAGAACAGAAGCTCAACCTTACTGTTAATCATGAAATTGCAAATTAAAGCAACATAATTTCATTTTTCACACATCAGATTGGTTAAAATAAAAAGATGTATCTGGCAATGGCAAGGACTGGGAGTGGGGGAGAACCCAACATCTTGATAGTTTGTGGGAGTGTAAATTGCCTAAGCATTTTTAGAGGGCAATTCAGTCTAACAAAATTTAAGTTTGTACACCCTTTGGCTCAGTAACGCCATTTCTAGGAGTTGTGCTACTGAAATAGTTGTACGTGTGCATAAAGATGCATGTACATGACAGTTTATATTAGCGTTATTTGTAAACAGAAAATCTAAATGTCCACAAACACATGAATAGTTAAATAGATTATTGTATATATTATGAATGGAGTAGAGCTACCTACATGTGCTGATATGGAAAGCTATCCAAGATATACTGTTAAGCAAAGAAATGCATGGCACAGGACAAAAGGCAATATTTGTGCATGCGTTTTTATCTGTGTATAAATGTATCAAAAAAGGACCAGAAAGCCACACTTAAAAATGCTGAAAGGTGATTAGATTAGGAGAATAAGCTAAGATTAGAGAACTTTTTTAGTTTATGTACTTTCAAATTGTTTGAATCTCAAAGTACATGTATACATATAAACTTAAAATTTTTTTAATTTAAAAAAGGCTATATTCTATCTATACATCTCTAAATGGCAAATATCACAAAGTAAGACTGGTGATTTAAGTGTTTTATTAATACTAGATCCTAAGAGAAGAGCAAAATAAATAGCCTAATACTAGGAATATCTCTACATAAAAAGTTATCCAACTTTATGAAAAAAAGAAAAACAGTACCTGCACAATCACAAACTTATTTAGAATTTAAAACTAAATCACTGTTGAGAATAGCAGCAAAAATCAATTCAAATGTTTGGATAAAAATTTCCCTGGAAAGTGATCCATTCCTCAAACAAAGGAGAAACAAAAGTATAATATAGCAACACAGAAACACACTGCATGGGCATGAAGTCAAGAGTTATAGAAGGAGACAGAAAACAGTCCAGTTTGATAGCCTAGAAACAGATGGAAACTTAGAGACACACTGAGTTGAGAGGATCCAAAAGGCACAGCAGTAGAATTTTAAAAGGAAACATACTTCAGTGAAGCCTTACACTAGGCACTTGAGTTCAAAATTATAAGCAGGATGTTCTGGAAATGACACTGCCATGGCAGACAATGTAACCACACTATTTCTAGTCTCCACAATGACCCCTTGGAGCACCTTCAGAACTTTACTGTGCCAACCTCTCTCAAATGTTTTTTTTTTTTTTTAAGAAAGAAAATTAATCTACCTTAGACAACAAAGAATCATCTTCAGTTTTAGTTCATCAACCTGTGCTAATAGGAGGTGTGAAGAAAATCAATATTTAGCTTTAAAAAGTAGTACATGTTTTGAAAAAACTTTGGTATAAAATTTACCTTCATGATTACATTTTTCTTAATTGAAAATTAAAGTCAGTCTACAAATACATTTTTGATGGTATAGCTATCAAATTCTAGTCCGGCCTGGGATTTAACATTGACTACAGACAACTATACCCATTTATATAATGTAGACCAGAATATAAGGGATTCTTGTTTCTTGATGAGAATCTGACTTTTTCACACAAAGGAAATGTCCTAATAAGTGATAAGTTTATGGGTAATTTTTATGGAAAACTTTCTTCCCTGCCGTAACTACACAACAGGAAGAATGCTGGAAAAAATTTTGCAAAATGGACAACCTCTCCCACCTCTCCAGTCTGACTTGGTGAAAGCTACTCAGTTGCCTCCGACCCTTTGAGACCCCATGGACTATACAGTCCATGGAATTCTCAGGCCAGAATACTGGAGTGGGTGGTGTTTTAGTCAGTAAGTCGTGTCTGACTCTTATGACCCTATGAACCGTAGCCTGCCTTTCCCTTCTCCAGGGGATCTTCCCAACCCAGGTCTCCCACAATGCAGGCAGATTCTTGACCAGCTGAGCCACAAGGGAAGCCCAAGAATACTGGAGTGGGTAGCCTATCCCCTTCTCCAACAGATCTTCCCAACCCAATATTTGAATGCAGGCGTCTCCTGCATTGCAGGCAGATTCTTTACCAACTGAGCTTAGACCTGGAATTATGCCCTGGAATCAGTCAAGGAAGTAACACAAATCTATTACTCCCACTCTTCCTTTCCACCTACACTATCCTCTCTCTCTTCCACCTTCAACTCTCAGTCTCAGGCATAATACAGACACTCCCAATTATACCTCTTTTACAGTTTTGGCCTCACTATCAATCTTTTATTAATCTCTGCACCATAGGCAATAGAAAGCATACTGTATGTTGTAAAGTGCAAGATATCAGACTTCATCAAAATTAAAATTTCTGTGCTTTCAAGGGCACTACCAAGAAAATGAAAATATGACCCACAGGATAGAAAAAAACATTTACAGATAATATATCTGGATAAGGGACTTATACCAAAAAAATATTTTTAAAAACTCTACAATTTAGTAATAAAAACAACCCAGCTTTAAAAGTTACAAAAGAGAGTTTTTAAAATGCAATTATTCTGCAGGGAAGAAAAAGGACAAATGATCCAAATAGACATTTCTCCAAAGAAGATACAGAAATGGCCAATAAGTATGGGAAAGTTGCTCAACATCATCAGTCATCAGGGAAATACAAATCAAAACCATGAGATACCAGTTCACACCCATTAGGATGGCTATTTGTTTATTTTTCTTATGCCTTGACTCAAGCAATTTATTCATGTGTTATTAGAATTTCCTCTCCCTATGTGGCCACTGTAGAAGTTTCATTTTGGATGGCTATTAAAAAAAAAAAAAAAGGCCATGTGAGACATGAAAGATGCTCACAGCATTAAGTCATTAGGGAAATGCAAGTCAAAACCACAATAAGATACCACTGTACACCTACTAGAGTGGTGATAATCAATCAAACAAACATAAAATGATAAGTGTTGGTGAAGATAAAGAAACCACCCATCATTGGTAGGAAGGTAAAATGGCACAGCTGCTGTGGAAAATAGTTTGGTATTTCCTCAACAAGTTAAACAGAATTATATGATCCAACAACTCCACTCCTAGCTATATAACCAAACGACTGAAACAGATGCTTATATGCCAGTGTTCATTGCAGCACGACTCACAATAGTGGAAAGCGCTCATCCAACGACAGATGAATGGATAAACAATATGTGATATACACATACAGTGAACCATCATACAGCCATAAAAAGGAATGGATGAAACTTAAAAACACTATACTAAGTGAAATAAGCTGTTAAAAGGGGGGGGGGGGGCACAAATACTGTATGATTCTACTCATACGATGTACTGAAAACAGGCAAATTCAGAGGTAAAAAGTAGACCAGAAGTTACTAGCGGCTAGGGGAAGGGACGAATGGGAAATTATTGCCTAAAGTTAGAGTCTTTGTTTGGTGTGAAGATAAAGTTTTAGAAATCGTGGTGATGGGTGCATAACATTATAAATGCAATTTATGCCACTGAATTACACACTTAAAGTGGTTGAAATAGCAAATTTCATGGTATATTTTGTGTGTGTGCTTATTCGCTCAGTTGTGTCTGCCTCTTTGCAAACCCATAGACTATAGCCCAGCCAGGCTCCACGGTCCATGGGGATTCTCCAGGCATGAATACTGGAGTGGGTTGCCATGCCCTCCTCCAGGGGAATCTTCCCAACCCAGAGACTGAACCCTCTGCATTGCAGGCAGATTCTTTACTATCTGAGACAGCAGGGAAGCCCTTGATATATTTTATCACAATTGAAAAAAAATCGGTAACATAATAACATCAAAACCTTTGAACTGTACACTTTAAGTGGATGAGTTGTGTGGTATGTAAATTATATTTCCAAGTTATTTTTTTAAGAACACAGAATATGACTTCTGAAAAATCTGAAACAAAATTTCTAAAACAAAGAACCAATTAATTAAATAATGTATGTAATCTATAGAGTATGATATCATCATATAGATTATGTGGTACAAGGATATTTATTAACATGATAATCTGCTTGTGATATTATAAGTAAAAAGCAGGTTTTCAGAGTATGAGCCTACTAAAAAAAAAACAAAACTCTGGAAATATATGTCCCCAAATATTGATTAATGGTGGTCTTTTCTGGATGGTAAGATTACTAGTGATTTTTACACTGTTGTTTTACTCATCTGTATTTTCTAATTTTTCTATAATGTATATGTACTATTTGTATATTTAAAAAGTAACCAAAAGTAAAAGCACTTGCATGGTTAATAAGAGGACGGTTAAGGTATATATACAGGCTTAGCTTATGACACTTACCCAGTCACTAGGTCATTTGCTCCATTTAGCATCAAGTAACCTATTTTGAATATAAAGAGCATTTATACTATAAACTTTTCCTTAAATCTAGTTGCCCATTCTAGGATTTTTAATTCTAAGCTAACTCCAAATATTTTCTCTAAGTAGAAAGACCTTTCATATTTGGTAGACTCTAAAATACCACCTTGAGTTTTTAAAAACCTGTAAACTGACTAGTGTGGGCAATCATTTCCTTATGCCATAGTAAACAATGGGAATACAATGATTCCTCAAACTACTTTAATCTAAACTACTCTTTGATCTCTTAACCATAGACCTTTTCTAAAATAATGTTACTCTTTACACATTTTATTGAGGGCCATGTACTGTGCTGAACATGGTAGAAGCATTATGGTATTTCACCTTTGTAACAACCCAGTGAAGCTGGCATTATTATCATCATCACTTTACAAATGAAGACACAGAATCAGAAAAGTTAACAATAAGTGGCAGACTGAGATTTGAGCCAACATCTGATTCCAAAGTCTACATTCTTTCTAATATTATGCTATATTGTAAGAAAGTTGGCTCAACATACACAATTGTTCCATTTCAAAAAGTTATTCCTTTTCCCTCCTTTTCACACACTTTGTTACCACTCTGAAGTTCTATGTAAATATGAAATTCAGTGGGAATTTATTATGTACAATTCCTTGGTGCTCCCATTCATATAGCATACAATGGCAAAGAATATATACCTATTCATAGTGACAGCATAATATACCTCCTGAATGTGACTAAATAGGATTACAGGATTACTAACATTTAAGTCTCAGTATACAGATCCGTTTTAGGGCTGTCCAGAACATCTACTTTCAAACCCCTCATTTTACAAAAGGGGAAACTGAGATAAGCTGACTTGCTAATTAGCGGAAACCGGCACTTGAACTCAGGTCTCGTGACTTTCAGAGACTATTATTCCACAGTGGACCTCTGAGGCAATTCCCAGGTGGACAGACAAGAAGACAATCTTGCCGTCAAGCTACTGTGGCCTTGGCACGTCAGAATCTGCTGGTGGAAATTAAAACGGAGAATTCAAGTTGATGGACTTTACCATTTTGTTGTATCCTAGCAGGGAGATGAGATCAGGAACTTTATCCACACACAGAGTCAGGCATATCTGACCCACCACTCAGCCAGACTCTCACCATCCTTGCTTCATTTGCTTCATTCTTGCCTTTTCCCACTCTTGACACTATTTCCACTTACCTCATCCAATAATCATTCAATAAGTAGCAAATAAAAATTTCCAATTAAAAAATCTAAATAAATTAGGACTTCCCTAGTAACACAGTAGATAAGAACCTACCTACCGATGCAGGGGACATGGGTTGGATCCCTGGTCCAGGAAGACTTCACATGCTATGGAGCAACTGAGCCTGTTCTCCACAACTACTGAGCCTTGCTCCAGAGCCCGGGAGCTGCAGCTACTGAAACCCACGCCTAGAGCCTGTGCTCCACAACGAAGAGTAGCCCCCACTCACCACAACTAGAGAAAGTACATGCAAAGCAATGAAGACCCAGCATCGCCAAAAATAAATAAATGAAAATTATTTTAAAAATAAAAAACTAAATTAGCCATCAAGTCAATTCCCAATTACATAATAAAATATCTGGGCTGTCTCTTTACTACCAGTAGACACCAAGAGGAACAAATTCATGTTATTATCAGTTATCTACCTAAACTATACTTAATTACAACAGTAAGTCCTATAGGCCAAATTAAATACATAGAACTTTCCAGTTACAAGCACCAATGACTAATGCATCATGGAAGTTCCAAACAAAAGGTGAGCAAGGAAGGCGTCTTTTTGTGAAGTCCCAAACTGAGCATATTCAATTGCTTGTTGGTATAGAGTATACCCTAATGATGAACAGAAACGACTTACTGGTCTTCTGGAGATGGCTGATGGAAACCAAGCAAGGAACCCTGTGTTTTTTTGGGACCCAGTCCCTCAAAGTTTCTGAGAATGGAACATAGTCACTGGGGCTTTACCAAAGTTCAACAAGCAGCAGAAAACTGTCAGCAAATAGTATGTCCAGTCACACCTGTTCTCTATTAAATTCTAAATGCTCTTATCACATGTTTAGTCTGTAAATATGTTCTTAATTTAACTGAAATGTTAAGAGTAAATACATTTTCATATGGTAACTGGGCTAAAAGTACTACCTTTAAAGCTAAGAAGAGTCAGTGTGATCAAGTTAACATGACACAAAGAATAAGACAGTTATCTCCTGCCCTCTGCTATGGTTCTTCCAGTAGTCATGTAAGGATGTAGGAGTTGGACCAAAGGGAAGGCTGAACGCTGAAGAAATGATGCTTTCAAACTGCGGTGTTGGAGAAGACTCCTGAGAGTCCGTTGGACTTCAAGAAGATCAAACCAGTAAATCTTAAAGGAAATCGACCCTGAATATTCATTGGAAGGACTGATGCCGAAGCTGAAGCTCTAATACTCTGGCCACCTGACGCGAAGTGCCAACTCATTGGAAAAGACCCTGATGCTGGGAAAGACTGAGGGCAAGAGGAGAAGGGGGTGACAGAGGATGAGATGGCTGGATGACATAATTTACTCAATGGATGTGAGTTTGAGCAAACTCAGGGAGATAGTGAAGGACAGGGAAGACAGGTGTGCTGCAGTCCATGGGGCTTCAAAGAGTAGGACATGAACTAGAGACTGAACAACAACCCCTGCTTCCACCCTTTCTCATCTGGTCCAAAAGTCTCACTACAAGAGAGGTTTCTCTGAAATGCTCTGAATTTCAATTGAGAAGAACACCGTTAAAAATACTATAATCCTAAAAAAAAAAAAAATACTGTACTCCCATGTGACTTTCAGAGAGCTTTCAGATTGCAGTCTTCTATAAGCATCTTAACTAGAATGTGGTGTTTAATTGACTACCATCATTAAAACCAGAAGGATATAAATGAAGTAGATTTCAGTGGGAGTAACGATATGGGGAAGAACCAGAACTAAAGAGGTATTCTGAGCTAGGGCCGACTTAGGCAGAGGTGTCTAATTTTGATGGGGCTGGAATATTCATTCAAAATCCCTCTGAGCACAGCACACTCATGTAGCAATTAATATATAATTTTATTATTATTACCTTTTGAAGCATGACTGAGCTGGCCAAAAATTAAAGACTAATTCAACTGCATACAAATCAAGAAAGCACAAGACCAGAAGAATGAGAGAGTGCTGGATTTGTGGCTGCCCTGGAGATGTTCCCATCCCCAAATCACAAGTGGCTGGAGCCTAGGATTTAACAGGCCACAAAGAAGGGAGAAGACACAAAGACTGAGGCCTAAGTAGGATTGGAGGTCAGATCAAGGAGCTCCACGTAAAGTCAGGACCTCTGAACCATGATACCCGTGGTGCCTAGGAAAAAAGAAACCACCATGCAGAGAAAACAGCAAAATTTCCTAACCACAAGCCTATACTGATTAAAGAAACTTCTAAAGGATATACTTCAAGAAATAAAATGATCTGAGAGAGAAGATCTGAGGTACAAAAATAAATGGTTAATAAAGAAAGTGGTATGTATTTTTTATTATTATAACGATTTATTATTATTATAATTATGCATATTATTCCAAACAAAAATTTCTTATAAAACATTAACAGGTCATTTGTAGGGATTAAAAAAAAAAGTCAACATAGAATTAAAATCCTTAAAGAAAAAGAAAACAGAGTAAGATAGAAAACAGAGTCAAGTGTCCTAAGGTATATTGTTTAGAGAAGAGTAAAAATATTAGTATTAGACTTAAGTTACATAATATGTGTGCTTAAAATTTCTAGTGTGTTTAAAATCTCTACTAAAAAGAGATTGTATAGCTTCCAAAGTAGGAAGGAATAAATCACGAGGGAAAAAATCTTAAGCAACTCAAAAGAAGGCTGAGGTAGTAGGGGCGGCAGGAGAGCAGGTAAAATTAACACAGGAAAAGTAAAATGATAATGATAATAATAAACATATTTATAAACGACTTACCATGTACCAGGCATTGCTCTAAGTACTTTATATACATTAGCTCATATACTCCTCACAACACCATTCTGAGGTAGACAGTATATATTATTATTCTTCCCATTTTACAGATGAGGAAATCGAGGCACAGAAACTAAACCTTTGCTAAGATCTCACACATGACATGTGTTATGATAAAGATTCATACCTAGACAGTCTAACTCTCGAGTCTGAACTCTACATACTGCCTATGACAGTTTGACATTTGTTCCTGTCCTTTCAAATCCATTTTTCTTCAGTCTATCAACTAAGAATGCCAACCAAAGTGTAACTACTTACATTGCTCAAGACATTTCCTTCAATGACTATGGATAGGCAAGCACAGAATAGGAAAGGAGAGAAATACCCATGTTATGAGAAGTGACTAATACAAAGTAGGCATGGTGCCAGACACTTTACTACATGGATTCTCTTAGTTAATCCTCATAATCACCCTATAGAGTAGATTAGTATCACAAATGTCCAGAGGAGAAAACCAAAGAGTCAAAAATTTAAATAACTCACAAAATGGCAGAAATCTTTTATGACTGGCTTCAAAATCTACTTAACAGATGTTTATTGAGCATCAATTTATGCCAGACATTGTACTATACACTAAAGATGTGAGAGTAAATTTAGAAATCTTAAGGCTGTCACCCTTATGGAGCTTATGTTCTAAAGGAGGAGACAATCTAATAATCATAAAATTAAAGGTGGTCTGCAAACTGATAAATGTTATAAAGGACAACACAATTAAAAACTGGTAACTATCATAAAGGACAAAAGAATTACAACTGATAAGAGCACATAACTGAGAAATCTGACCTAGTCTAAAAATGTGAGGGCCAGTTTCACCAAGGAAGTCATTTTTAGCTCAGGCTTCCCAAACTGTATGCCAAAGTGCCCTGGAGCACTGTAGTGAATTCACAAGAGTGCCCTGGGTTTATATTTTTATAAGGGAAATAGAGCAATACTGAACATCTATTAGATATCATGTGAACTATTAGCTCAGGGTAGCTCACAATTTCAACCTGACATCATGCACACTCTTTTTGAAGACACATCTTTGTGATGCTGACTTTTTGGTGGGCAGTCGCTGTAATAAAAATAAGTACCACATGAAAATTAAAGTGGAAAAGGAAATGAGGATGGAAGTGGCCAATCTGATTCCAAGGTATGAGAAACTGGGCAGTACCTAACAGGCATTTACATCCCATTAGTAAGTGACTGGGTTACATGAGAATGAAATAAAGCTGCTACTTTTTCTTTTGGTTTATATGTACTTCTTCTTTAAACAGCTACTAGATTGTTAGAAAATACTTAAGCATTGTTTGGCTCTAATTACTGGATACATATAATTAATAAATAAATACAATTACTTAATGAATATATTTATTTTTGAACTAAGGTGTATGTGAAAAAAAGTATGGAGACACAAAAGACTCTATGAACTGTGAATGTTTGGGAATCTTCATATTACGCTAAGAATTGAAGAACAAGTAGGCTTTTCAAACACCATGCGGTAGAATAAGCAACAGCAAAAGACAGGGTCCCTATCCTTGAAGATGTTACAATCTAGTTAGGGAGGCAAAACTTAAATAGTTTTTCGTTTGTTTCTGGCCACACTGCATGGCTTGAGGGATCTCAGTTCCTTGGCCAGAGGCTGAACCCGGGCTACAGAAGTGAAAAGTCCAGAATCCTAACCACTACGTCATCAGGGAACTCCCAATAAACAATTTTAAAACAATTTGTTAAGCTTTAATATTTGCAAAAATCTTTCATACCTTTCCTCATGAAATTATATTAAGTACGTGTCTATCTTCACTCTAAATTAAGAGCAGCAAAGGTTAGCATCTCCCAACACAGAGCAAATAGTTTGCGTTTAGGAAGCGTTTTCTGGGTCAGTCTCACTTGCATCAGTTTACTCTCTCCCCTTAGGCTTTTCTCAGAATTGAAAGCTCCAACTCCTCTGTGCAAGGGTAGCTCTGCTTTAAGTGTTCTCCACTACAGCACATCTCCTGGCTGCTTCTTTCCTACAGTCCTTCAAAAGTCAGCTCATACATATTCACTGCCCCCCAGGAAGCTTTCCCTGACCAAATGAGCTGTAATTTAAATGTCCCTTATCTAAACGGTCTATTTGGTTTATTTCCATCATAGGATTTACTACTCTTTTCCTGTAGTAGTCACTGTTTAACTTCCATATCTCCCAGCTCATTGTAAACTTTTGACAGCAGGGTCCATGCCTTATTCACCTTAGCAACTATCATAGTGCCCAGCTCACAAAGACTGTTTTCTGAATAAATGACAAGTACAGGGAAATTTTTTTTAAGTCTAATTATGCCTTTCAGCTTAATGGACTTCTTAGGAAAAAATGAGTTATTCAGGAAAACTCTGAGGAGGAGATTAACAAATGTGCAAAAATTAAAATGACTAATAACTACCCAGTGCTAGTAAAAAAAAAAAAATTCACCACTGTAGAAATGTAATTAAGTATAATGTTTTTGAAAAATAATCAAACTATTATCAATTAAAATTAAAAATGCATTTATCTTCTGACTTAGCACTCCTACTTTTAGGAATCTTGCTTGCAAAAATAAAAGCATCCATATGCAATATTATATTTACAAGGACGATTACTGAGGCACTGTTTGCTACAGCAAAATAATTCCTGAAAAGTATGCTAAATGTCTAGCAACAGGGGGGGAAATGGTACAACTATGATACGGTAACATCCATATTATGGACTGTTCTGTAGCTACTGATAAAAATGAGTTAAGTCTATGCGTAGAGACCTAAGAGGGGAGCCATGATACATTCCATAAAAAATAGAATAATCCCACTTGGAGGTAAAAAAGGTAAACATATGCACTTTTATTTGTAAAAATACTGAGAAAGAGTTAATACCAGACAGTTAATGCTGGTGACCTCAGGGTTAGAGTCACCAACAACTATGTATTACAATTGTATCTTAAAACGGAAAGAAAAAAAATAAAGTTTTCAAAAGTAAGAACAGTAAATAATCTGAACATACTCTCCCTCCTCCAAATTCTAAAGGACAACAAAAACTCCACATTACCGTTACCTTGAATGAGATGACAGTGCTCTGGGAGAGTTGAGGATTCTATGGACTCTCTTTTTAGAGATGATTTAAACTTTACTTTAAATAAACAAACTTAAAATTCTAGTTGTCCAGTGGATCTTCCCAGTTTCTTTAATGAGTGATAGTTCGCTTTGGGGATTTGTAATCAGGAGTTTGAAAATTTCAGAATGCTCATTAGATTTTTAAAACTATACCATTTACTCACTGAGAGTAAACTGTAGTGTTACATGAGAAATCAGAGAAAGAGGTTTCAATCAAACATTTATGGTCCTGAAATTGGAAGCACTGCTACTTGGGCGCCCCCTGGGGACAGAATTTTAAATTTTTTTACATCCTCAAGACAAACTGGTGTGCTGTATAACTTCATTCAAAGAACACTTACTAAGCACCTATTCTGTACCAGGCACAATGTTCGACACTAGAGACAAAAAGATAAATAATATAGAGTTTCTGATTTCTATAATGCATACTTAAAGTCAGTATCACCCAAAATTTTCTAAGTACAGCAGGAAACAATGGAAACAGAGACAGACTTTATTTTCCTGGGCTCCAAAATCACTACAGATGGTGACTGCAGCCATGAAATTAAAAGACACTTGCTCCTTGGAAGAAAAGCTATGACAAACCTAGACAGCATATTAAAAAGCAGACACATTACTTTGCCAACAAAAGTCCATATAGTCAATGCTATGGTTTTTCCAGTAGTCAAGTATGGATGTGAGATGTTGGACCATAAGGAAAGTTGAGCGCCAAAGAATCGATGCTTTTGAACTGTGGTGTTGGAAAAAGACTCCTGAGAGTCCCTTGGAAAGCAAGGAGATTAAGCCAGTCAATCCTGGAAATCAACCTTGAATATTCATTGACAGGACGGATGTTGAAGCTGAAGCTCCAATACTTTGGCCACCTGATGTAAAGAACTGACTCACTGGAAAAGACCCTAATGCTAAGACTTAAGGCAGGAGGTGAAGTGGACGACAGAGGATGAGATGGTTGAATGGCATCACCGACTCAATGGACATGAGTTTGAGTAAACTCTGAGAGTTGCTGATGGACAGGGAGGCCTGGCGTGTTGCAGTCCATGGGGTCGCAAAGAGTCAGACACAACAGAGTGACTGAACTGATGAGCATGTAGAATACAAAATATAAACTATTCATATATGTCCTGGAGGAAATTATGACACAGAAGATGATAAAAATGCTTTTGGGGTACTTCAAAAAGGAATTTGGCAAGAATATAAGCTTTAGCATAATTTGTTCATGTAACCAAAATGTTCACCATCTTTAAAAGACAGTAGATTTAAACATCTCAGCTAACAGATGCAAAACTGTGGTTACTGTTTTCGGACAAGTTTAGGTTATGGTATCATGATTTTTCTTGGGCCAAAACAATACAAACAAAGCTTAACTTAAAAAATTCAAAAATGACATGGTATCCTAACATCAGATTTTGTTGTTGTTGTTGTTCAGTGTTTAAGTCATGTCCCACTCTTTGTGACCCCATAGACTGCCACACACCAGGCTTCCCTGTGCTTCACCATCTTCTGGAGTTTGCTCAAACTCATGTCCATTGAGTTGGTGATGCTATCCAAGAATCTCACCCTCTGTTGTCCCCTTTAGTCACAATAATAATAACTCCACTCTGAGAACCTGAGTCTTGATTGCACTGATTTAGGAAATGGTTAATCTTCATAAACAAAATGAGGATGAGAAAACAGTTATAAAATAAAACTGAAAATGATCAGTTGAAATAAATGGGCAAGATTCAACCTCAAAGCCTCCTTCCAATCTCTCCTTCCCAGTTCACAGCACTTTCAGAATATATTGTATCAGATTTGCCTTTTCTTCCTCAAGGTCTGGGAGAGCAAGAAGCAGAGATAGAATTCACAGCCAGAAAAACAAAACAACAACTAACAAGCAACAGCTTCCCTCTGTGACACACTCACAATTCCAAAGTCCCAGGCCATTAGAGAGCCAAACAGTTTCAGGTTCTGTGGCCAGGGCCCAAAGAAGTACTTCTGGTGGCCTGAGTTGGAAATTAATTTAATTTTCCCAATGGAATAATTCTATTTCAGCCACATTTCAGGTACTCTGTGAGCTGAATTAGCAATGGCATAATAGTTGGGGACTTCAACCTTTATTATGTAACTTTTTCCCTACAGAAAAACAATTAGTTCCAAAAATTATATCGTTTGGGATTCAGCTTACATTTGTCTGTATAATAAAGCATTGAGTCAAATGCAAGAGACTCACAAAAGAAAAAACAAAAACAAAAACCTCTGACTTGACTGACCATAGACATTCCATTGTTTAATCTGCTAGAAGACAGCAATTACTGAATTATAAACTGTTTGGAATAAAAGATAACAGTTTAAAAGAGTTTAAGTTCATATAATTGTTGAAATTTTAAAGAACATGATAATATATTACAGAACATATTTCATCATGGAAATCTTATAATTCTTAACAGGTTTGAAATCTTGTCAGCCATTATCGAACAGAGTAAAGAATAAACACTAGTTACAGAATGTAGAGATAATATGGGTATCATTAGTTTGGGTGTGGACACTTTAAAGTCACATCATGAGTCAGAAACAAAATACTTAAATACTTTCAAATACATCAGTCATAAACCAATTTTTAAAAGAAACACTACCAAAAAAAAGTAATACTACAGTGTACTTCAAAGTAAAAATAATCAATCTCATAAATTTAGAACAGGAACTCTAAAATAGAGGGAAAAAATTATTTACATCTATGTATACCAGATATTTTATCTCATTTTATATTCACAAATGTCATACCAGATAGGTATTATTTCTCCCTTTTTACAGAGGAACCAAGCTAAAAGTAACAATTTCTCTGGGACTAAAGTGATAGTAAATGGAATAGTTAGGGTTATGGTCTGAACCTACATTTGTTTGATTCTAGTAAATGGCTCCTTAGAATTTGAGAAAATATTTGCAAACGAAGTAACATGGGGTTAATCTCCTAAATATACAAATAGATCATGCTGCTCAATATAAAAAAAAATCCAAAAATTCCAATCAAAAAATGGGTAGAAGATCGAAACAGACATTTCTCCAAAGAAAACATCAGATGGCTAAAAGGCATCACTACATCATCACAAATTATTAGAGAAATGTAAATCAAAGCTACAATGATGTATCACCTCACACCATTCAGAATGGCCATCATCAATAAATCTACAAACAATAAACACTGGAGATGGTGTGTGGAGAAAAGGGAATCCTCCTTCATTGTTGGTGAAATGTAATCTGGTACAGCCACTATGGAGAACAGGATGGAAGTTCCTTAAAAAACTAAAAATAAAGCTCCCATATGATCCAGCAATCCCACTCCTGGGCATATCCAGAGAGAACCATGATTCAGAAACACATGCACCTCAACGTTCAGTGCAGCACTATTTACAATCACCAGGATATGGAAGTAACCTAACCATTCACAGACAGAGGAATGGATAAAGAAGATGTGATACATATATACAATACAGTATTACTCCACCATAATAAAGAACGAAACAGGGCCATTTGCCACAACATGGATGGACCTAGAGACTCGTACTGAGTGAAGTCAGAGAAAAAAAAGAATCACATGATATCACTTACATATGGAATCTAAAAAATTTGGTGCAAAACAGAGAGTCAGAGATACAGAAAACAAACTTACCAATGGGGAAGGGAATGAGGGAGGGATAAACTGAGATACTAGGATTGACATACACATACTACTGTGTATAGAATGCTTCCCTGGTAGCTCAGCTGGTAAAGAATCCACTTACAATGCCGAAGACCCTGGTTCAATTCCTGGTTCAGGAAGATTCCCTAGAGAAGGGAAGGATACGCTACCCATTCAGGATTCTTGGGCTTCCTGTGTGGCTCACGCAGTAAAGAATCAGCCTGCAACGTGGGAGACCTGGGTTGGGACGATCCCCTGGAGGAGAGCATGGAGACCCACTCCAGTATTCTTGCCTGGAGAATCCCCAGGGACAGAGGAGCCTGGTGGGCTACAGTCCATGGGTCCCAAAGAGTCAGACAGGACTGAGCAACTAAGCTATACACTACCATATATAGAACAGATAACCAACAGGGACCTACTGTATACCACAGGAAACTCTACTCAATACTCTGTGATGCCCTGTATGGGAAAAGAATCTTTAAATAGGTGGATATATATATCAGTTCAGTTGCTCAGTCGTGTCCAACTCTTTGAGACCTCATGGACTGCAGCACGCCAGGCTTCCCTGTCCATCATCAACTCTGGAAGCCTACTCAAACTCATGACCATCGTGTTGGTGATGCCATCCAACCATGTCATCCTCTGTCATCCCCTTCTCCTGCCTTCAATCTTTCCCAGCATCAGGGTCTTTTCCAATGAGTCTGTTCTTCATATCAGGTGGCCAAAATATTGGAGTTTCGGCTTCAGCATCAGTCCTTCATGTAAAACTGATTCACTTTGCTCTACACCTGAAACTGTCACAACACTGTAAATCAACTATACTCCAGTAAAAATTAAAACAAAAACAAACAAAAATAAAGTCTTTTCTCCTTCCCTTATCATGCCATTTACATGTGAGTTATTTCATACATACAACAAAAACTTGAAATCAATTGTCATGTCTTTTAAAAAGTGAAAAGAACCAACAAAAACAAGCAGAAAAAATTTTTATCTATTTCTTGGTTGATTTAGTTCCACTTATATTCCTACAACTGATCAACAATTATCAATACAGCTATAAAACACATAATGAAGATATTTATGTTACCATCCAACTATTTCTGGATGCTCTTTAGTGAATAAAATATACTACAGGAGTGGGTTGTATGAACCTGAGAGAGGAGTAAAATCCCAAAGCTAATAAAAGCCATGAGTTTGAGCAAGCTCTGGGAGTTGGCTGATGGACAGGGAAGCCCCACGTGCTGCAGTCCATGAGGTCGCAGAGTCGGACACGACCGAGCAGCTGAACCGAACTGAATAAAAGCCATATCCTAGAACAGAGGAGGGAATAATTTTAGAAGTTCTGGGTCAAAATCTTTCTGTCATGGAGTTTCACAAGAATTCTCTGGTGTTTTACAACACAACTGGTCCCCTCTTCTGTTTCTAGATATCTCTTGTCTTCCTCCTCTCCCAAACATTCCCCAGATTCTCCAATAAGTCTTTCACCCACACTGCAGCTAATCAAGTATCTATTCGAAAACTGTTAACGGAATTGAACCGGTAACCTTATCACACTTTGGGGGGGAGGGGGAGAATAACACCATTTTAGAGTTGGGAGGCATTTCTTTTTTTTTTTTTTTCTTTTCCAGTGAAAAAAACCCCACAGCTCACCATCTGACCTTCTGGATCATAAATCAATGGCATTTGGGGTAGGGAAACTACCTAAAGGCTGAGAGAGTAGTTATTAGCCAAGTCCAAATAACCCTAGTCAAGAGTCAAGCAGAGCTAAGCGGCACCCTGAGAATTTAACTCAGGTGTGTGAAACTTTACCAGGTTATGGATGCCCCTTTCGGAAATCCAAAACGATTCCACATCTATTTACTGGGCTTCCCTAGTGGCTCAGATGGTAAAGCAGATGTCTGCAATGTGGGAGACCTGGGTTCAATCCCTGGATCTGGAAGATCCCCTGGAGAAGGAAATGGCAACCCACGCCAGTACCCTTGCCTGGGAAAATCCCATGGACGGAGGAGCCTGGTAGGCTACAGTCCATGGGGTTGCAAAGAGTCTGAGCGACTTCACTTCCACGAGGCATTTCATATTGAGTTTAAATCTGTGTGCACAGCCTCTACTATTCTAGTGGGGACAACGGAGACTCGGAGAGAGGAAGTGACCTGGCCACGGACTAGGCGTGAGTTGGCAGCCGGGCCAGAGGTTGAAGTTTCATCTCATACTCCACGCTTTTCCAACCTCACGAAAGTGGGTTGGGCTTTGGGCTGGTACTATCCAGGACGGGTTCAGAAAGAGCAATCAGCAGATCCCAGAACACCTAAAGCCCTGTCGCCCGGGGCTCCTTTCTAGAGTAAAGACCAGTTTAGTTACCCGTTTAGAGTTCCCCTTCGGGAAGGGGAGGGCTGAAAAAACCGGTCTCTCCTGGAGGC